>NW_024573924.1:956416-2183968 GCF_900044065.1 Fusarium mangiferae | reverse complement strand
CCCCCCTTTTTTTTTTCAAACCCCAACCAAACCACTGTCCTTTTTGTTTCAAACATCCCCAGCTGCATCATCGATATTAGAGATTGGTTCTCTCATTGTTCGTTCGTCTCATATTCAACGATACCATCCTGCGACGGCATCCAATAGAGGTGTCTTATCTCTTATTTGCTACACTACTTTCCTCTCTTGAGTTGCCGCGATTGCCTTGTCACTTTCACTCGCATCAATATTGTTTTATCAAAGCTTATTGTAAGCTTTTCTCGCAGGCTTTGTTTTGGCCAAAGTGTTGAAGCTTAAAGCCTTGTTGCCATCTAGTGGCTCCTGTATATTATGCTACAACGCAAGATACAAAGGTTTCACAAGAATGTGAGCTACACATGCAACTAGCTGCCGTTGTGAATACTGGGAACACAACATATGCTTGTATGATAACAGCAGCAGTTGGTTCAGTTGGAGAATGGATTAATTGTATATGGAAGTGGATGATGAAAGAAGGGATGATTTAGTGCTTCGGTATCGGTCAAAGCCACCTTTATAACATTACGTGTATTTATCGTTGGGAAGAAAATTTATATTGTCTTTGCCCATTAATGCTTTGATACTTTTGCCGTATAATAATATAGCGTCTTGTAACGTTTTGTCAAGAAAGACATTCATCTGTGAGGAGAACAAGAGACGAGAGGAAAACTCAACACTCATGCGGCCTCAGGGAAATATGTTTCTCAAGTGCAGTATATTGTACTATGGCAATCTTGTCTCTTTATTCTCACATACTCGCACTTTAGCGCAGAGGAAGCACATTTCAAATTTACATTACTACTTGAAATAACCGCCTTAATTCTTGGTACTCTCCTAATAAACCTGACGCAGGTAGAAGTAACTGTATCCGTCAAGACTGTTAGACTTGGGGTCATTCTAGAGAGTACATGGCTGCAAGGGCCCTGTTGCTAGTATTCAGATTCTTAGGTCTTTTACCTTCGTCACTTTTCTGACAGGTTCAAAGCACTGCGACGATATGCAAACAGCTCGAGATAGTTAGCCATCTTAAGTCGCATGGCTAAATATGCTAGTAGTATGTCATTGGATTTCCAACTCTGTGAGTCTTGCGGTAGGCCTGGACTCCTTGCGAGAGCTGGCACGTGAGCCAGAATCAAAGAAAGTACTGAATAACCCTAGGCCTTTAGCCCAGACGATCTCGAGTGCTATGAATACGTGCTTTCGTGAAGTTGCATCGATCTGGTGGGAGAGTATTGGTGACCGCGACGACAGTATCACAGGAGATCAGCCGCTAAGGGACTTTTATTAAGTAGGGTATTCAAATATATTAACATCTTAAAAGCTACTGCATCATAGTCTAAAGCGAACTGGGTACTAGTGTCTCGATCTCTATATATGATCTATATACTTTTGGTGTTGATGGGCGAAGAAAATTTGAGCTGTGGGCAATGATGGAGGAAACACCCTCCTCTTTCCATGTTGTGGTATGTTTGAATGCTTGATTCTGTACACACAAGCAGTTCAATCGCTGATGCAAAGTATTGAAAGATTGGGATTTGGCGACTTTTAGAGTCTCCTCCCACCAAGGCCAACATAATCAGTGCAGAAATCGTTGTCACAGTAGGGTGTTTCACCGTAGCAGTCCCCATCACCACGGCACCCGATACAGTTGCCTGCAGTAGAACAGAAAGGAGCGTCGCCTCCATGAAGGGCATTGCAATCTGCGTTGGTAGAACACTCAGCGTTGGGGTCTGTAGCAACGCATGTTCCTGCATCACAGAAGGGAGTCGCTCCATCACAGTCGGCGTTAGTGCTGCATTCGACGGCAGCCGCCGCCGAAGTAGTGGCAGAGGCAGCGACTGATGAAGTTGTTTCTTCAGTTGTGGTGATGAGCAATGTCGTGGAAGTACCGAGGGCAGTTGAAGTCTCGGCCGAGGTAGAGAGCGAGTTGGTATCCGTAGTCTCGGTCGAGCCAAGACTAGCGAGGGATTCGGTGAACGACTCACTGACTGTGGCAGATGAGGTCTCAGTCGTGGTGGTTTCAAAAGTGGTCGTCGTGTCGACGGTAGAAGAAGAAGGTTTGCAAGGCCCGGCGCTGACAGCGTTGGCGGCGAGCAACGCCAGCACGCCCGTGAGGAATTGAGTTGAAACCATGTTTAATAAACGAGCGACAATGGTGGTATACGAAACGAGTGACAGAAACAGGTGAAGAACAGCAACTTTTGTGTCTGTATGTCAGTGAGCGATAAGGCAATTTTATTCCATAGAGTCCCCCTATTACAATTCACACTGCATGCTTAATTTTCGTGCCGGGTTGAGTGACGCTATTTAGCACTATTGCTTATTATTGTCTTGGTATTGGAGCTAGACTGTCAGGCTGTTGAGGCCGGCTGATAGTTGGCAGGCACTGACTACCAGCCTTATAAAAGGTAGTTTTTTAATTGTGTTTATAACAAACATGAGCAAATAGGGTCTCACAAAGAGGGTTGAGCAACTCATAGGCATATCTTGAGGAGGAAGAGCCAGTCCTCGGACATCAATAAATCGGATCGTGGGATTCCTACTTTCGCAGCCATTCGCGAAATTATTCAACGCTTCTGGCGGAATAAGAGGTATCTTAAGTGAGAGGTCATACAAGACCAATATGATAAACAAAGATGGATAACGGGTTGTATCTAATATGTTAAACAAGACAGGCGGCAGAATCGCTAATGGGTCGCCACTTTATGAGCGGTGAAAAAATGAATGACAAGTGAGAACGATAGGATGCATGTGTTTACAGGGAGATTGGTTCGAAGTTTCAAGGACTCCTTTTCTCTTTCTTTCTTTCTTTCTTTCTTTCTTTCTTTCTTTCTTTCTTTTTCTTCTGGTTGTACATAGTCTACCTGTATTCTTGAGACGAGCCAGAGAAATGCTCATGCATTGATTGATCTGCGGGCAGGGCCATATCCTCAACCGAATTATGTCCCAGACTTATCTGCACAAGTGAAATTTAGACTGCTAAAGGTGTTTCGAAGATCATATCTGAAGTGTGTAGGTTGTGGTCGTTTAGATTATTGGCGATAGTGAATCTGCCAAGAACCGAACCTTCGAAAGAAGCTTTTCCTCAGCCAAACCAAGGATTTGACACAACATCCCTGTCATGACCAGTATAGTGGCTTAGCTTCAGCCCGAAGACCAACTCCCACCAAAGTCAAGTCACATAGGGTCTTTCAGCTGAGTGAAAAGTATGTCACTGGAATGCGGGTGGTATTTTTAGTATGTACTGCCTATCTGAGACCAGGGTCTCAGAGCTACAAGAACAAGAGAAATGAAGACGACAGTACTATGTCCCTTTCAGGCAAGTGCACTACTAGGTAGTTAGGTGGTTAGGTAACTCCCGTCAAGTGCAAGACAGTCAGTCAGTCACATTGTCAAGGCAGCCCGCAAGGCGTTAGAGCCTCCCTTTCACCCAACTCTTTCACAGCCCTAAGTCAACATCAGGCCCTCTCTTTCAATCTCGAATACACGTCATCTCATCATATAATCGTTTTGGATAAGAACACTGTGTATTGCTGCTGGAAATATGGTCCAGGCCCCTTATTACGGCGGCAATCATCCGCCTCCCCTATTTGTCGCTGAACTCGACAGTGAGCCAGGACGTCCCGGTGATGCCCCGTCTCATCATAGGCCAGATGGAACACCTGTATTCGAGATGAGCGGCGAGCCAGTGCTTCCGCAGCATGGCCAAGATGGAAACCAATCTAGTACTTCTCATAACGGCCCGTCGTCCCTCCAGGCCCTGGGTGCGTCCAAACCAGCACTACAAGGCCAAGAGGACCAGAACAAGCCAAGCAAAAACACATCCACTGCACCCCAATCTGTCATGGCCAATCCCTGGGCATACTTCGGACCCGAATCCTCGGATGATAAGCCAAAAGAAACTCAACGACCTCAAACAGACACCCGCCGGCCATCAGAACCAGTGTACAGACCCTATCCTGGCGATAGTGATGACAGCCCTCCAGAGGTTCCTCATGGCACACGGCCGTCCACCAATCCTTCAAGCCCAGACCTCAAAAATGAGGACTATACCTTCTATCCTGCTCCGTTGAAGCTTGCCCATCGCCCTGCCAATGCAACTTCCCCTCCTGCCTTCAAGGCGTATGTTCCTCCAGTGGCCCAGGATTCATCCGATTTAGAGCCCAAGCCTTTAGGCCGGCCTGATAGGACCGACTCGCAGTCGCCAACGGCTCTAAATGCATATCGGCCATATAGACCACATTCGACTCAGCCTCCTGCTTCACCTGTACCAACACCCAGTACTCATCCTGCCACTCTGTCCCCTAATCAGAATGTCCCTCCTGCAAGCCCCCCAAGGCCTCCAGAACAGCAACCACCCGGGACAGTTTCCCATCAAATCATCTCGACAACACCTCCGAGCCACAATCCAAACCCTCCAGCTTCCGGTGCCACCCTACCAAAGCCAGCTGCCAGTCTTCCAGCCTCCCCGAAGCTTCAAACCCAACAATCAGAACCACAGCCGCAAAAACAGTATGGCATTCCTAACGCTGCTCCAGCTCAACCGATGCCTCCATCTACATCAACCTATCTTCCCTCCCCTGTGACCCCCTCAGTCCAGTTATCCTCAGTCATATCTTCACCAGCAACTCCGGCGACGAATGCTGGAGTTTCCTTCACTCAGCCACAATATGCTGCTCACGTTGCTGCCCAGACGTACGCCCAGACACCTGCATCAGTGGCATCAACAGGTCCATCTCATCAAACTGGAGTGCCATTTGCACAACCGCAATATGCTACTCCGGTTCAAGCACATAACTTCGGATCAAACCAATCCAACATAACCGTCACACAAGCCCCGGCATCTGTTATGCCAACTTCGGCCAGTAACTCATCACAATCCACTCCGGTTCAGTTCAACTACGGTGTGCAGCAGCCAACTTATTCAACCCCAGTAGAACCAGCGCAAAGCACTTTGAGTCAAGCATCCGCTCACCCACCCGCCCCTCATCAACAACCAATCACTCCCGGGTCCAAGGTACAACAAACACATGCCCAACAACCGAACACGAGACCATATGGGACACCGGTGCCGACAATGATCCCAACTTCACCCCCACCTCCATATGCGGCTCAGGACACCAGCTTTGGAGCTGGAGCGCAACAATCTGGATCAGGAAATCCCACGATGTATCAGCCATCTCCCACTGGTCCTTATACTCCTCAGCCTCAGTATCCTACCCAACCTACCTACGCTCCGGCTACCAGCCCCCCCTTGCCGAATCATTCAGGAAACAGCCTGCAGCCCCCAGCTCTCCCTCCCAGGCCATCTTCATCGCAAGGCTTCGCTCCCACATCGGGCTTCGGTGCAGGCCCTGCTGGTTACAACCCTGCCAGCTATCCCCGTCCACCACAAACATATTTCGCACCTCCTCCTGCGCTGCCACCACGGCCTGGCCTTGGAAAGCTAGCTGGTGGCGGTGGAAAGCTATTTGGCAGCAGCTCCGCAGATAAATGGCTAAAGAAGACGGGCCAGGTATTAGAAAGCACGTTAGCACCATATCTTCAAGGGCAATCGGGACAATCGGCATCCTATCGACCGGGCTCTAATGGTTTGCAAGGACAACAGGGACAACCGATGCAGCAGGCACCAGGCCAGTACCCCCCCCAAGGCCACCATTTCCATGTGCCTCACTTGGCTCCTCAGTACAGAGGTGCTTCAGAATCGGGACATCCACCACAGGGACCCAGTGCACCAGGATACTAGATGATTCTGTCTATATAGCTCCTTGAAATTTATTTTACTTTTGTGCCGTTTAGTTAGTCATGGAACAACGAATTTTGTATGCATTCATTTCTTTATAATTAGCGATAACGGGAGAGCGCAGCCTGAGCTCCTAGAGTTACCTATCTGAGACATTTGTCTCCTTCATTATAACCGCTGAGCACCTCGTCGAAAACACGGCTTGACTCGACAGACATAAAATTACAGCTCTACCAAAGCTGGTCAGTTGTGACACAAGGGATAACATATCATACCAGACAATTATGGTAGAAGACTTAGAACCATATTTTTTCTATCTTCCAGTGGGCGAACTCGAAGCCGTGTACCAGCTTCAACAGAGTTTAAACATACTATTTGACTCTTACATGATCTCAGAGCAATTTACAGGCTCACTGCTATACCAGTTCTCTGTTTAATCACTAAGTAGGCGATATGTGTAGTTCAGCTAATGAATGAGAACACATAAATAGGGGTCTATCCAAACAATTGCTCAGTAGGCTACCCTATCGATAAGAAGAATTCAGTTATATGTTGTGTGACATTATCTTGAATTGACAACAGGCATTGCGTCATGAGACCAGATCTGGCTGGCCCTATGCTGTTGAACCCAATCATCAAGCATGGGTTTCGATGATAGTAATAAAGAAATCCAGATAATCGTCTCCTGTGGTTACCATAAGCTCGGTTATATTAAATTGCGAACTGAAGCCAAGAGCACTCACACTCACACTCACATTGACTGTTTAGTCCAACGATGAAGGTAAGTTTAAGTCTCGCACTCCGTACTTTAAGTCGATGTACCTACGATCCTCGACACAACAGCGAGATGCATACGTTGACCTTTGTAAAAACGAATCTCGCTACCGCCTACCAGGTTGAGAATATTGCCTTGGTGTTATTTTGATCAGATGGTGGGAGACTCAACTACCTGCCTAGCCTGCTTCTGCGGATGATGATGATGAACTGTTTAGTTGTGGCTGAGGAGCTTGAGAGCGGAATGATTGGGGGGCTGCATTGACCAAACCTGATTCATCTGCCGTTAAAATCCTTATCTGGCGGCGTCTGGCTTGCCAGTGCCTGCCACGCTCTGAATGTGTTTGACCTTGAACGTCGGGCGTACAAACTCAAGTGATAAATGGAGACGCATTCAATCTTGGGAATTCAGACGTGCATGCCATGAAGAAGCTCTTGTAGTTCTGGGCTAAAGAAGCGTAGCGAGATGGTGATTGTCACAGGAGGCACCTTGGATGTGGTCGCACCATATAACTAATTACCTTACCTATAACAGCACAGGGCAGCTATTTTCAGCTCACTGACATCCTGCAAGCCATCACAGACCCTGGCATCTCGATGCACGCAGCTGGTGGACAGGTGAGACAGATTATACCGCGTTGCTCCTTAATTATTAGTTGAGACTTGCATTACTGTAATTAGCCGGACTAAACGGAACAGCACCAAGCCTGAGTGAGCCGTTCATTATGTGAGCTTTGGAAGCGTGGTTACCGTGATATTGATGTATTGGGGGAGAGGGGGAGGCTGTAAGTCAGTTCTTGTGATATTCTTAATGCAAGAACCTTGAAAAGCCATGCACGTAGCGCCTATTATAAAAGGCAAACATGAATTAAATAATGTGTGCTATGGATTTGTTAAATGATAAGTCGGTGAGCATTGTGGTATAGTCACGAATGGCCGGCTCCGAAGGTAAACAACGGACCGACAATTGAAGAAGGCAAAAATATTGGAAGGAAAAATCCATCATGCTAACGCTAGCTGGCTGTTCAAGTCACAACTTAACTACCAATACGGCCATATAATTATCAGTCTCGCATGCTTCATAATAGAAGCTGTTTTGTGTTTGATTCTCGGCTTAGTCTTTTCTTCCTTGGTGCACCGGGTGAGAGAAGACTAAGATCTCTTCCATGACTAGGTAGGTTTAGGCGCTAGAAGAATTCTTTGCCTCTAGCGGAGATACCGTCCGCCGTGTGGTTAATCGGTTTGCTCCGAACCGTCTCTCCATTTCTCTGTCAGAAGTACCTGTGATACCTCAGTACTACGTAGTTACCACATAAGAGGAAGCAAAACATGCTTGATGCTGCGAAACGAATCAAGGGAATCCATGCAGGTTCGCCAATATTTTGAATTATCTCTGAGCTGTTATCACCTCTCTTACCGCCCAGTTACAGCTCACTCGCTTGGTTGCTTGCACCCCTCACCGGGGAGGCTGAGCCGGAGCTGTGCAATTCGTTGTTTTACATAGGTATCAGGCTTTCAAGGCAGAATATTGAGGCCGGTCGGAATAAGCAAACAACGGAATACGCGGATCAAGAAGATTGGGCAGTAGTTACGTCCTCCTTTGCCATTCATTCCACCATGAATTAAAGATGTACCCAACGGTAGTCCATATAATTATTACCTCTTGGAACAAAGGACGTCAAGACTGATATTATAGAAGTAACAGCAATATTCAACAATGTGATCAACAGGTAGGTAGGCTTCATATTCGCACTCCGATGGAGTCAATGTTTATAGCCCTAAATTGGTGAATCAGATTACTCATCTCAAACGAGATGTATGTCATTGAAGACATATAATACCTTCTATTCCGTAAAGATTGTGGTGATCTTGGAAAATATTGTATAAATTGTCTGGTCGTGCTGTGATCGGCAGGCCTTTGTCTAGATCGTCATTGCAAGGGCGGCTATTGACATTGGCGATATGGATGGCCTAGCTTAGTAGAGGGCAACCCTCAATGTGTTGGGATGGATGCCAGGATGCTGATACCTTGAGCATTATCCGTGGTAGTTACCCGATTGCAACATGGTTCAAAAAACAACCGAATCGGAGACCTGAGCCTACCTAGGTATTGAATTACGAGGTACTACCTACATGTAGGTCGGTGCTGAGAGATTTTTAGGTCTGATATTTGGGTTTCCCCGGCTGGAATATGTTGGCAGTGATGGACAGTAGAAGACGTGTACCGAGGTCATGCATACATCAAGAGAGAGGCAAACAGTTTGAATGATTGATTCATCATGAAACATCTGGAGCTGTCTTTGTACAGATTAGTGAGACTTCGATTCATGCACTTCTGAGCCTTGACTCTGCGCCCTGTCTGTAACTCGTCTTATTTCCACTGTCTTGGCCAGCCAGTTGTTGCCCCATCCCCCACTTTAGGCCGCATTCAGGTCTAGAAGACGACGGGACCTGCCCTTGAACAGTCCTAGACGGTGAAGACTGAATGGAAGTGAGCCAGTGAGCGGCCCCGTCGCATTGGGGAGGGGAGTGAGTTGTGCGCTTGTCCAGTAGACGCCGAGCCCCCTGGAAACGGACCGCTAAGTTGTGGCTGATCCAGTGAGAAGCGCCTAATGAGGCGGTCGAAGGGCGCATCAGGGCCCATTCAAAGGCTTTGGGTCTTGTCCATCCATGCTGAGAGCCTCCAGCTGGGATCACCCGCCACCCGCCGCCCTTCAGACAAATTCCCTTCCCCCTTCCCTAAATGATGGGCTGGGCTGGGCTGCTTTTCACTCACCCTCAGGCCTCGCTCTCCCCATTCTCCACTTTTTTTATTCACTTGCTCTTTCCTACCCGCCCCCTTCCACATTCATTCCCATTTCTCCTCCTCGGCCTGCCATTTTCTCCCATTCCCTTCTTCCACCCCACGACGCCCTTCCGCCATCTCTTCTCCTAACATCTAACTACCTACACCCACTGTCATCTCGACGACGACCTCGCGACTTTACGTCTGCCACAGCTGTCAAGATTCTCTAATCCTTTCTTTCTGCTTCATCAAGAACCCTCAGGAATTACCAAAGCCACATAGAGAGTAGTTCTCGAGAAGCTTGACCGAGTTTTTAAATCCTAGCTTTCCCCGATTCTCACCTAACTGACATTGTCACCTCCCAAAGATCAGCCTGCAACGCGTTTTGACCGCCTCCAAACGCACACGATTCTCTTGCAGGTATGTCAGCTGATCATGTTTCCTAGACCGAAATGTGTTGCTTGTTTGGTTTTGTGTCAACCGGCTTGATGGTCTATTGATTCTCTGTCATTCGGGATGCACCGACTCACGCCTACGCGGGCTTTTCTTGATACTGCTTGTCGGGCGAGTCGAGTTGCGTCGGATTTGCCTTGTGGCGTTGTCCACCGCCTCAAGCCTGATTCTTCTCCGACCCAGTTTTGCCCCTCTCATTGCATGCATTACCGCCCTTCTCATTTGCTTTCATTTATCTACTTTTCAACCGAACCTAGACGTTGCTGACTCCCCCTATAGCCAACAAAGGCTTGCAGATCACACAAACTTGTACACTCATCCTTCAGGTTTCATTCCTACGGAACAGAAAACCATCAACTTTCATCATGACGACCATGGTACGTTCGCCATCCCCACTGTCTCGATTCAGACTCCGGTGCACAACACCTCCAAAACGATGTCAATCATCTTGAGGCACCATAGGCCCTTTTTGATCGCTCTGGTTGCTTGTGCCGGAGCTTGAGTAGAGATGAGGAACATTATTACAGCATTGGCTAACCAAGTCGGGCAGGATCTTCGCGTCGGTAATAAATACCGTATCGGTCGAAAGATCGGTTCAGGTTCTTTCGGTGATATCTACCTGGGCACCAATATCATCTCCGGTGAGGAGATTGCCATCAAGCTCGAGTCCGTCAAGGCCAAGCACCCGCAACTGGAGTATGAGGCCCGTGTATACAAGTCTCTTGCTGGTGGCGTTGGAATCCCGTTTGTTCGCTGGTTTGGTACCGAGTGCGACTACAATGCCATGGTTCTCGACCTTCTCGGCCCCAGTCTGGAGGATCTCTTCAACTTCTGTAACCGAAAGTTTTCCTTGAAGACTGTTCTTCTCCTGGCCGATCAGCTCATCTCTCGAATCGAATACATTCACGCCAAGTCTTTCATCCACCGAGATATCAAGCCCGACAACTTCCTTATGGGTATTGGCAAACGAGGCAATCAAGTCAACGTTATCGATTTCGGTCTTGCCAAGAAGTATCGCGATCCCAAAACTCATTTCCACATTCCCTACAGAGAGAACAAGAATCTGACAGGTACTGCGCGCTACGCCTCCATCAACACCCACTTGGGCGTCGAGCAATCACGACGTGATGATATGGAGTCCCTCGGTTACGTTATGCTCTATTTCTGCCGCGGCTCTCTCCCTTGGCAGGGTCTGAAAGCCGCCACCAAGAAGCAGAAGTACGACCGTATTATGGAAAAGAAGATGACCACTCCTACTGAGGTTCTCTGCCGTGGATTCCCCAATGAGTTCGCAATTTACCTCAACTACACTCGATCTCTTCGATTCGACGATAAGCCTGATTACAGCTACCTCCGCAAGATCTTCCGCGACCTCTTTGTTCGCGAGGGTTTCCAGTATGATTATGTTTTCGACTGGACCGTCTACAAGTACCAGAAGAACGCGCAGGCTATCGCACAGGCTGCCGGTCAGGCCAACCCTGAAGACGAGGAAAAGGCCCGTGCCAGTCGTACCAACGCCGCTACTGCCGGCCAGTCTGCTGCTAAGCCTAATGCCATCCCCAGCACTCGTCGCAAGATGCTTGAGCGAGGCTCCGGTGCTGGCGTCGATACTCCCGACACCAACCGTGCCATCGGTGGAAGCGACAGGATGTGAGTGATAAGTAACGCCTATTTTTCTAGTCCCTCGTAAGGAATCTTTTTCCTTCGCGCGTGTAGTGTGTTTTTGTACCGCTGGCCGAAGGGAGATTTGCTGACAACTATGGCTGACTCAGTGGACGATAAACAGGCTTCGCTCAGCTTCAAAGGGAGCGGGATATGCCTCGGGCAGCTATCGGCCGAAATGATTTCTAAACCGATTACTCCTCTCTTTTTGGGATTCTCACTCATGGCTACCGATACTGGCGATTCATACCCAACGCCGACACCCGGATGCAAGTCTTTTGAACAGCTGAATGATTCTGCTGGTCATCATTCTGCTTATTGATCGCGGTCGATTGTTGGAGCGCGGATCGGTCACGCCTATTTTCTACGCCTTTGCTCTATCTTGTTCTTCGACGTATCTTTTGGCGAATTCACGACTTTACGCATGGCTCGGGTATCTCTTGATGGTTGAAATGTTGCACAATGGATAAACCTTCGGGTTTCGTCCCTTGAGCGACTGCAATACCTTCAGGAGACTTTCCTGAACGGCATGTCCGGTACTCCTATTTTTGGGTGTACCGAACCTGTGGGGCTATCACTGCTACTCGCAAAATAGCCTTACCTCGGAATGCCACATACCATGGTGTCGATAATACAAGATTCGCCCCTGGAGCTGAATTTGGGCCCACATCTCGCTATGGCTCACCTTTCCGTCGAAGCGGCTCAGCTCGATCCCTAGCAGGCATTTCCTTCATCGTATCTTTCTTTGCTTTCTTTTAATTTGCACGGACGTTTGCTCTAGTCTTTCGAGTCTGCTCCTACCTGTCGGAGGTAGCTTCTGGGGAGGCAACAGGGGACGCATTTCAGGAGTTATGTTGCTGGTAAAGCTAGTCTCGACACCATGTCGCGAACGGCAAGCTTGTTGCGGATAGCAGCCTACGTTGGCCGAGGATCTTGGTACAGTCGCAGATGGAACAGTGGGAACTACCGGCCTAGGTTAAGGTCAGCTCCGGTATCCTATTGCTGGGCTTGGTGGATGGAATCAAGCACGTCATTGAGGTGAACAAGGTAACACAAGCTGCTGCCACCTTCAAAGACATGGCGGTGATGCGGCAGCCGACATGACACTCCCATCATGAAGCTCAAGGTTGGGAAATCGGGTATTGACAAAACTTCCCAGCAGCCGACAAGGGACACATGGTTGACGAGCCAACATTTTCAACCCTCAGGTTGAGCAGCCTTGCATTTCACACACATCAATCCACCCCTTCATTCATTTCTTGATCGCAAATTAGGTAGTCTACAAATTCAGTCTGTTTTATTTGGAAATTATTCTTCAACTTCATGATGATGCGTTGTGTCGTTCGTTCTTGCTAAGCAGTAGCCTTTAAAAGAGCAGACTAAGAGGAACCGCCTTCCAATCACCAGGTCTTTTGGATGGTCACATGTGTGGGATGCGTGCCTCGTAGCCTACGGATGTCGTTATCTCGAGCGGTAACAAGAATGACAGGAGCTGATTACATAGGAGACCAGTAGACATCTGAAAAACAGATCAGTTGAGATGTACTGCGCTTCATGTAATCGGCCATCATCTCAGGAATAGCCTTCAGTTTCTGATAGTGGGTTTGACTGAATACCTGACTCCATGTAACGCAACACAGGACAATTCTAAGGTACCTTAGGTACCATGCTGAGCTTTACTTTGATAGCCGTACCTTGCAGGAGACGGAAAGTGTGTGTGCATCATCACGAGTGTCGAAATCTGTAGTGTTACTCTGGGAGCCCAAGGAGAAGCTTGGCCACGCGATCGAACCCTTCTTTGGCCTATGCGGATGATTGGATCTCAAGTGATCATGCCTGCATGCCGACACCCACAAAACAAAGTCTAAACCGGACCAAAAGTCGATAGTGATCTACGAAACCAAGCATCAACCCCACATTTTCCTTGCTTGCAGCCAGCCAGTTCCAGATCCTCAATCTCACCTGCCCACCATCCTACCTGTAACCTATCTTCTTCCCTTGCTTGTCGTGAGCCTCGCGCACACTCGAGGTTTCCCTTTTTAGACTTGCAGCGGAACCCTTGTTCTTGTCTCTTTAGGTAGTTTCCTAGGTTACCTACCTGCTGGCTTCTCTCTTACCACTTCTCTTCTTCATCCTTGCAAGACCTTTGACCGTCTCGCTCTTTTGACAACGAGATCTATTATTGTGCCTTGCAATGGCGGCATCGATTTCAGCAACCAAATCCACGACTGCAACATCAACATCAACATCGACCTCCCAATCCAAGTTATCGCCTTCCTCCGCCTCGTCCACCATGGACCCCCCTTCCATTGACCTCTTGTACCTCACGTTCAACTGTGCCAAGAATCTTCTCGACATCCCCGTCTTCGGCAGCCATTTGCAAACCGCCCTTCGTCAAAACGCAACTGGTTTACCAGAGGTTGTTGTTCTGTAAGCTGCAATCCTCTTCGTCTCCTCCGAAGGCGATCAGGTTACCAATGCCCTCGATGCTGCTACCCTGGCCAGTCATGGAACTCCAGACATGATCAGCACAAGGTCTACATAGAGTACCGGGATATCTTGTACTGATTCATGTTCTGTTCGCAGCTCGCTACAGGAGGTGGCACCCCTGGCGTACTCCTTCATTGGTGGTTACTTCTTGAACCCGTACCTCTCACGATACGAACAAGCCATCAATATCGCCGCTCAACACATTATCGATGATCTATCGACGCGAAATAGCGAGACTGCCAACACTACGCCCACCGCCCTCCCCTCGAAGCCATACACACTTGTGCGAGGCAAAAATGTGGGCTACACCGCCATACTACTCTTCGCTCGCGAGCCTTCGAGGCTAAAGAACATTCAAGAGGCGGAAGTCGGATTTGGGGCCGCTGAGATAGGGAACAAGGGCGCTGTCGGTCTACGCATGCTTTATGAAGCTGATGGTGGCTCATCTGAGCTAACCTTTGTCGCAACACACCTGGCGGCTATGGAATGGAACTTGCCCCGGCGTAATGCCAACTGGGCTGCTATAATGCGTGGTATGGCTTTTGAAAACCCAGAAGTGGTTGTGAATAGCTACAAGACCTCTGTCACCCCAACTCCAGCCTCAACACTACCTGCCGAAGACGAGCCTGAGCGTGCGCGCCTCCTCGATAATGAACACAACGAGCAGCACTCACAACTTCAACAGCAGTTGCACAACATCTCCGTTTTCAGGCCCTCATCATTTCTCTTTGTTGCCGGCGATCTAAATTATAGAATATCCACCACATCCCCGCCCCCTTCCGCTACATTCCCCAGTCTAGATCCGGAGTCGGAGAACTACTATCCAGATTTTTTTCGTCTCGATCAGCTTACGCGTGAACGTAACGCTGGCCGCACTTTACATGGGCTATCGGAGCATGAGGTGCGCTTCCCACCAACTTACAAGTACGATGTGCTACCACCACGACCTGGCACGCGAGAGCCCGAGGTTGATGTGCCATGGAAATTTGCGGTTCATCGCTATCCAAGTTGGACAGATCGGATCCTTTTTCTCGACGTACCCTCGTGGCTCAAAAAAGGGAATAGCCAGGACCCCAAGTTCAACGTTCGTGCTTATGACTGTCTTCCAGTGCTGCGTATGAGCGATCATCGTCCAGTGTTCCTACGTATCGACGTGCCCCTCATTTCGCCGAGTGATATGGCCCCGCCGTCAGACCTGGACTGTGGTGTAAGCAAGGACCCTCGGGCCCGACTTCCTATGGAAATTGACCCAGAGGCCTGGGAGCGCCGGGCCGCCGCACGACGTAAGGAGGTCATGGCAGGCTGGAGCATGTACCTCTGGAGTACTAAGCAGGGTGCCTGTATCCTAGCCACAGTCCTCGCTTTTGGTGCAGGTGTGTACTGGCTGTGCCAGCGGTTCTGAGCCACACTTTCACTGCGTTGTTCTCTCTGGTCTCGGGGGGATGCGAAATCATGATTACAAGAAAACCTAACAATTTCAGGCACCCTTAAACCCGGTGGGAGGTGTCTTGTAATATGTTTGTGACGCTAGACTGCGTGTCTATCGCTATATCCCATTACTCACTTCATTATTTGCTGGTTGATACAACTCATTCAGTTAGTACATGGCAGCAGGCAAAGACTCAAACATCATGTATGCAAAGGCCTAGTATTGTGTTAGTTTCACTGCTTGCAAGCAAAGGCAAACAGCGTTAACAAATAAATTCACTGAACAGCAACTGAGGTATGTGCAAAATTATCCTTCACTGTCTCACCGCACATTTCACGGTCCGAGAAGCGAGTATCAGGTGTGCAGGTCATATAAAGATTCAGGTGCCATAACTGCCTATACTACTCCGATGTCATGAGCTGAACCATTCGCTTGCACAAAGTAAAAAGACGTAAAAAGCAATGGAGTTCAAATGAATATTGGATACTAAGGACGAGTGTAGTATAGTATCTCCTATCTCCTCGTCGAAGTCATTATTCGAGATGAAACGCTGTTCTCCAGGCATTGGTCATAAAGGCTTAATAGAAATGCTGATTTAAGAACCGATATTTATGGCGTTGAATCGTAATTCGTCATTGTGTGTATGTTCATTCTCAAGGGTCATTTGAGCACCTTGTATGCGTTTGCGCATGTTTGGAGTAGAGTCTGACTGCCATGTAATTCCCATGTATTAAGTGGATATTTGGCATGATCAGACACGTCGGCACCCATCTTCCGATCCAGGTGAATGGCTAGTCCGGGTGATTAGAAGTCAGCAAAGTATGGGTCATATTTCTCCGCCATCTCGCGACCATAAGGTTCGCGAGATCCGTCGTCCTCGGGGTAGACGTCGAAGCATTGTGCATCACCGGGATATCGTATCGGGGGCTGAATGGGGCCCTTTTGTCGACGGTTGAAAATGTCATCCCAGTTGGTGTCAAGGAAGAAAGGGTGGGATTTCACACGTGCTGCACCGCCGCTTATATTACCAAGGCGCCGAGAACGATCGACGGTGCAGAAGGACCGTATTATATCCTTAGCTTCCTCTGATAAGGGGGGGTCCTGGGGAAAGACAACTGGCTTTTCTAAGATCCTGCGGGGAAATAATCAGCTTGCCATTCTTAGACATCTGTCGAACAGTTACCCACTGCTTGTAGATCTCGATGGGGTTCTGGTGCCAGAAAGGAGGATACCCCGTCAAGAACTCATATATGAGAATGCCCAGTGCCCACCAGTCAACTGCGCCTGTGTGACCTTTGTTCTGGATGACTTCGGGGGCGAGATACTCAGGTGTCCCGCACAAGGTGTATGTCTCGACGGGGCGGTTATCCTCACGGTAGCCGAGTCGCTTGGCAAAGCCAAAATCGACAAGCTTGATGTGGCCCTCTTGATCAAGGAGCAGGTTTTCAGGTTTAAGGTCTCGATAGGCAATACCTCCTTGCTGCTCATGCAAGTACTCCAAAACCAGAACGATCTCGGCGGCGTAGAAGCGTGCGACAGGTTCTTCGAAGCGTCGTAACTTTCTAAGATATGTGAACAACTCTCCCCCTGGAACGTAGTCGAGCAGCATGTAGAGCGAATCTTGGTCGGAAAAGGAGGCTATTAGGTTTGTGATGAAAGGATGGCCTGCGACATCAGCGAGAATAGCGCGCTCGTGTCGGACATGATCGACTTGTTTAAGACGGATGACTTCCGGTTTCCGTAGGATCTTGAGGGCGTAGACTTCGGGGTTGAGTTGATGGTCAAGGGGGATATGCGCAGTTGCGGCGGGACGAACGAGGCAGACCCGAGCAAATGTTCCTTTTTCGGGGGGTCAGAAGCGGAAGGCCTACAAGTCTGCAAGACATGGACATACCTGTCCCTAGTGTGCGAACTCGTCTGAAGTCGCGAAGATTGAATTTTCGAGTTTGTGGTAATGGACTTGGCGTGGGAGATGTTGGTCCACTCGCAGCATCTTGGGCATGTGGGTGAGAGCTTGCGGAATGTGAGGGCGCAGGGATTCCCGATGACGATGGTAGGCCACCAGCATGTGAGGGCGCAACGGTCGCAGCCATGACTTGATCGCCCTGAAGTCCTGTGATAGGATCGCGGCAACAGAGAGGTGAAGAGATTGGCGAGGGGGGGAAGTCAATGGGAATTGATTATTGACTGGGGTTGAGGCGCGAGCCCATAACAACCCGGGACCAACACTGCCAGAAATCCGGACGATATGGCCAGTAAATTGGAGACAATTCGAAAAGCGAGGGGGTCATATAGCATACGCTGAGTTGTTTGCCGTTGTCGCCTGTGGTTGTGCTTTGTCACGCGGTCAGTTGGGGGGTTCTAGAGCAAGTCTGGCTCGGTTCTCCTGACGATGCGGAGACGATGAACAACGGAGTGATGCGGCGTCCTCAGGCCCAGCCCGATATTCCAAGTGGCAACCTCAAGGACAGAGATTCAAATTGAGCGCTAAGCTTCGAACAAGAGGTGGGCTATGACTGTTGACAGCAGGTTTAGAACCAAAAGTGAGGCTGAGGAAGAGGTGAGACTCTGAGGCGGATGGGGAAAGAAACGGCGAAAAGGCGGCGCAAGGTGGGCGATGCACAAGCGAGATAGTGATGAAGATGGAGGCAGAATGAGAAGCTAAAAAAATGAACGACCTTGACGTGATGTTTATGTGCCTTGCCTAGTCTATGAGCTAGACTACTATAGTAAACAGCCAATGCAGCGTGAGTGCCTATTCAGGATAAGACGAGGGCGTCCCCATGAAACGGTGAGTGAACGAGCGCCATCAGATTGGATGTCATGGATATGCTCGGCTGGGGGCCGAAGAAGGACCAACAACATAGCACGAGTATCTAAAAGAAGGCCGTCGCATGTGGTGGATAAAAGAGGACGTGCATGCAGACTTCCATGACGGATATTACGTTGGTATTTCTTCCTGAGTTGGTGATCTTTTACCTGTTTCCAAGGCGCCATCTCCAAGAAGCAAAACTCCAGTTGAACTTGAAAATACATTGCCATTTGTCTGGGCTTCAGCCTCCTATCAACTGCGATCTATTGTAGATACAGCGGAGCACTTAAAGTGGACTCGGCGGCGGGGGTCCAGAATCTATTATGACGCAAAATGTGGGTGACGGGGAACTTGAGAGGTCACCCAGAGATACCCTTTTGGCGATCGACAAGTTGTCAGTGGGTGGTGGTGTCGAGCTTACCTATGGCTTCTGCTATTTGACGTATGAAAGGAGGGTTTACATATGCGTTGCATAATCAGAGTCTCAACTCGTTCCCCTTATCTGTTACAGTCACAACCTCACTCTGAAATGCTAGCATGATTCAGGATCAAAGCCAGGGATTGTGACCCAGACCCTTCGATTATCTCCAACCAACAACTAACCACCTGTAACCTGTTCCATGTTGGCCGAATACATACCTACAATTGACGTAAAAACCTAGATGGAAATCCACTTGCGTCATCTGCCGCCGGCCCTTGCTCCTAATCTGCCGGATCCTATAATGAGATCCTGGAAACTGGAATGTCACTTGAAGACATGCCATCCCCACGCTTTCAATCTCTCCACCCTATTCCATGCAGTCCATGTACCTATGTAAGTCAGATCTCAGGCGCGGGAGATAACGGGCTGCTCTGGGTATGTCGGCAGTATCGCCAAGCACTTATATACGTACCACTATGCAGCATTGGGTCTTTGAGCAGGATGTGCAGAGATGGCGCTTAATTCAGTGCTAGACGGCAGTTGGATGTCTTTGCCTATTACCGGTAGCCCAAGTCGGCAACGGAACTACCAAACCCGTTTTCTGCCAGATGACACTACATAGAACCATGGTTTATTTAAGCTTTCGGGCATGGGGATGGCCTCAATCATACTAGACCTAGCTTCGCACAACTCTCAAGGTTTGTCCTTTGCCTACCTGGTCACTAGTGGCACAGCTTGTCTCAAAGACGTTCACATTTGGCAGTTTGTAGCTAGCCGACTAGCGTTGTGAAGAGAAAACTGTCTAAGGCTGAGAACCTGGGTTGTCATTCAGGTTTGACGGTTCGATCTGCCTACGGGACTTCCTCTGCATTCGTTATC
The DNA here is from genome assembly GCF_900044065.1 of Fusarium mangiferae. Lineage (NCBI taxonomy): Eukaryota > Fungi > Ascomycota > Sordariomycetes > Hypocreales > Nectriaceae > Fusarium > Fusarium mangiferae. Next base: position 2,164,502 of record NW_024573924.1, on the reverse strand, counting down.
ACTTGTCTGCGATTCAGCTGTAGCCAACTAAGTTTGTGGAAGAACCCTCCCCAGTTTCTATTACAGAGCATATATTTCTTTGATGATCCTAAGACGTAGTGATGACTCCACACTTCACAATATATTCTGGCTTAGATTGTTACTTACAAGGCAACCTAAGTCGAGCCAAGCATTGTTTCTGAATTCTTTTACTAGGGATGATAATCTACCAATATATGCCAATATACATAGTATTATGCCTGGGTATTACAGTACATGCAATACTTTCTATGGCTACATTGTTCAGAATATCGTTTGTCTGGAAACTGTCTCTACAACTATGGTTCATTTTCACTGCACATAGTGTCTTGGTTGTGTTTAAATATTGCTATTCGCCGTTTCATCTCTAAGGGGCCAGTCAAAGAAATAAACCATGCTAACTCTGTGACGTTTGTGTTCACGAACACAAGGTATGATTAGAGCCCTTTGTTGTCTGTTCTCTGCATATCTTCTAGAGTCCATGGTTAACTATTTAATTAACCAAACTCGCCCTCGGGCTATCTATAGCTATGATATTAGCAGCAAACTTACCGGCCGTAACGATAATTCTGTTTGATAACTCTTCAGTTCCCACTATCCTCCATCGCCTCCCATGCCATCATGCACTTCTTCAAACTTCTGTTTTGCTGTCACTTTAGCAAAACCAGCGCGAGCAATTCTCTACAACCTCGTCGAGTAGAACTTCAGCAAGATGAGAAGCGGTGTTATTCCCCGAGGCACTCTAGTCATGCAGCGTCAGAGTATGGAAATTATATCGCCTTCTCAGCAGCCATATCCAGTGATAGTGACAGCTTTCCAGTACAAAGAAGCCTTGGGACGCTGACAATACTTAACACCAACCAGTCGACTCGAGGTAATGTTGGGCCTAAATATGGCAGAGCTTCTCAGTCCCACCCACCTTGTGTTTAGCTTTGTTGAAGCTATGTAGGTAGAGTGTAGGGTGGTTACAATAAATATAAGGCATACAGCTTACTACTAAGGTAGTTTACATTGAATTCCGACACTACAGGGTAAGTATATATGGAACCCCTTCATCACTTTCTGTCGCTTGAGCCACAGTTTGAGCCACACTATTCCTTAATGCCTTAACCACCTAGTACCTACCTTATGCTCTAAATGGACAGGAAAGCTCCCTGGGCTACTTAACCCGGGAGCCCTAGGGAGCCCCCTAGTAGCGGCTCTTGGGCGAGGAATGCCCTGAGGTTCCCTAGCCAGTAGCTGATGGCCCAACTCCCATATCTGGAGACTTGACGCAGCTGGACCCCATCCATCTCCACTGACCTCAGGTTTCCTCTCCATAACTCAAGTTGTCTTCATCCGTCGTCCAGCCTCGATACTGAAAACCCACCGTCTGTTCTGTACTATCGCATTTTTAGTCTCTTGTACTCGGCCAGTTAATTGCAAACGGCCTCGCTTTCTCACAATCTTTCCGTGTCTCCCACTCCCAGCCGTTATCCTTCCACCTCAGCCGCATACTCCCTGTCCAGCCGCATCCCCCTCGTCATGCGCCGTTGACCGAAATCATGTTCTCAAACTTGACCAACATTGTCCAGAAAGCACAGCAGCTTATTGATCCCACCCAGGGACTCAATCTTTCCAGTTCCGATCGCAATCCTTCCAAGTCGTCCCTATTTCAAAGTCAATTCCGCCTCCCTGCCTCCCAGACACCCCTCTACGACATCAACGCCGAGCTTACTATTCCACCTTCCAACGCGACACACGGCGATAAGGACCAGGAGAGAGGATGGCATTATGCTGGGAAACTGCATCTATCAGAACACTTTATGTGCTTCTCAACAACTCCTACTAGCTTTGTCCAATCCGCCAGTACTTCCACGTCAACCGCTTTCACTGGCCAAACACATGGCGGAGGCCCCAGCGGCAACGGCTTCACATTTCCATTATGTGCTATACGAAGAGTTGAGCGCCTGAATAGCCAGAACTTTCAGGTATGATCTATGCTGGTGAGACAATCGTGCGTATTATTCAAACTGACCTCCTCCTGTTCCAGTTCGCACTAGCTCTAACCACTTGGAATGGTCTTCTCGCCGACTCTCCTAAAGACAAGGACTCGAAGGACAAAAAGGACTTAAGAGAGCAACGTATTACAATCCATCTGGCCGGGACCAGGCAGTCTTGCGAACGTTTTTGCGATGGCCTCAAAAAAGGCCTAAGGGCAGGAGTTGGCAATGTAGCCAAACTACGACGAGTCGCTGCTGAGTGCTACTCTGAGCATCTCCTCAGAACCGAAGATAGGAAAAATGCCTCCCCGCCAGATGCCGGCCTAGGGATGCTCTTCCGATATCCTGGCGACCCAAAGAAGCTACGGGACAGGGCGAAAATGCGCCTCTGGGCCGAGTATCTACGTGACAATGGTCGAAACTTTACCCTGATCCGCCAGCCAACTTTCCACAAGCTCATTCGCGTTGGTCTGCCAAACAGGCTCAGAGGGGAGATTTGGGAACTCACATCTGGCTCGATTTATCTACGCCTGGAAAATCCAGCACTCTATGCCGATACCCTGGCAAAGTTTGAAGGCCAAGAGTCGCTTGCTATCGACGAGATCGAAAAGGACCTCAACCGAAGTCTTCCAGAGTATCCAGGCTTCCAAAGCGAGGATGGAATCAACCGCTTACGTCGGGTATTAACTGCTTACAGTTGGGTCAATACTGAGGTCGGATATTGCCAAGCCATGAATATTGTCGTGGCCGCATTATTGATTTACATGTCTGAAGCCCAGGCTTTCTTTCTTCTCTCAGCACTTTGCGACAGACTCGTTCCCGGGTATTACTCCACGACCATGTATGGAACCCTTCTTGATCAGAAGGTATTCGAGTCCTTGGTGGAAAGGACAATGCCCATACTCTGGGATCATCTTGTCAAAAGCGACGTGCAGTTGTCAGTCGTCTCGCTCCCGTGGTTTCTGTCACTTTATATCAACTCGATGCCCCTTGTCTTTGCCTTCCGTGTTCTGGACGTGTTCTTCGTCGAAGGGCCAAAGGTCCTGTTTCAGGTAGGGTTGGCAATCTTGCGCATCAATGGCGAGGAGTTGCTTGATGCGGCGGATGACGGGGCTTTCATTTCAGTTCTGAAGGCTTACTTTGCCCGCTTGGATGAGTCGGCTCACCCCAAGTCTGAAAATCCAAAGTTGCGTGCCGTGACCCGATTCCAGGAATTGATGGTCGTGGCCTTCAAGGAGTTCGCAGGAATAACTCACAGTAGTATCACCGAACTGCGTTTGAAGAATAAGGATGCCGTCCTCAATAATATTGAGAACTTTGCTAAGAGGACCGCTATTCGCAATCTGGGCCCCGAAAGCAAATTGTTAAGTACTGATGAGCTTGGTTCACTATATGATCGGTTCTACAATATCCTATACGAACGTCAGCAGAGGGACCATATGATTCAACAAGAGAAATTGCGGCGAGCGAAGTCAAGCAGGATGCGGGCATCTGAGATTTTCGCAACTCACCACGATGAAGTTGAGAAAGGACGTGTTGGATTAGGCCCAAGTACAAGCCTCATGGACTACGATGCATTTCGCGAATTTCTTGCAAGTATGTCAAAATGGGCTATATCAGATTCACCAGGTGCGACAAAGTACAGCAATTATGAGGACCGTCAAAATATGTTTCACAGCGCCAGGCGGCCATCCGAAATAATGTCACCCTGGGGTGGAGGACCGGAGCCTGCTGATCACGAATTTTTGCAACGTTTATTCAAGAGATGGGATGTGGATGACAGCTCTGCCCTGACTCTTCAGAACGTTGTTACAGGTCTAGCGCAGATCAAAGGGAAGCGTGACATTATGGGCACTATTACATACTTCTTTGAGTTATATGACGACGATAAGGACGGCAAGGTTGACCGTGAAGGTATCCTACGGATCTCAGAAGCTTTGTTATTTCTGTCTCGTCGGGGCCTAGAGGGCACATTGAGTCCTGGAACCTCCAGTGCCCTTGAAAGTGATTCAGCAAGCGGGCATGAATCACAAGCTAGCTTACTGCCTGGTATATCGACTAACGAGAGGTTCCTGGGAAGCGTGAGTGCTTTTATAAGACGGTGCTTCGAGTACGCCGATCCAGCTAGCGGGCATAATGACACGGCCTTGGCAAAGCCAGATGATGAAGACTCGAGAGATGCCTTTGCTATAGGTGATGAGGATGAGGATGAGGAAGAGGAAGATGAAGAAGACCTTTTGGGCCCCGAATCTCCAACCGGAACCCCGACAAAGGCTAAGAAACCCAGCCTCTCATCGGAGAGTTCTCACAGCACTACTGACAACCACGATGCGGCCTCACGACGCAGGGTCTCGAAAGCTAAATCTGAGGCAGCAAATGCGGCACTAGATCCTGCGCATCCTCTGCACCTTACATTACCAACCTTCCGCATGGTTGTTCTCGCGGATGAGTTGCTAGAACAATTCTTCGAGTCGTCTTTCCCAGCTTCTTTCCACATCATCGAGGGGCTTCCCAACACAGCATCGTCAGCATCATCCCTTACAACATTCTCCAGTCTTGGGTTTGGAGCTAGACCTCCTATTCCCCCGCCCGTCGGCCCTCCAGGAGCAGGCCGTGGCCTACGCGGCGTGCTCGATAACATCGTCACGGATGGAATGCGTGTCGCCACAGAGGTCAGAAGACGGATGGAGGAGGCCCAAAAGGAACTCGAGAAGAACGCTTTGCCCGGACAGCGACCTGAAGAAGACGAAGAAGATGACGATGATCTCGGAGTTGAAGTCGGCGTGAGAAAGGGACCTTCAGGTAGCAGCACCGACATCGAACGACGATCCGTGAGGAGCTCGGACCGGGATTTATTAGATGGGGCAGATGCAGAGGCCGGCGCATTGAGCAAACCTCAAGAACAGAGTTCACTCGACGTGAGCCCCAACGACGGAAGGCCTCGTGCTGGTACCGCGACTTCGACGGGGTCGACTGGAGGATCGGCAGTGGTAGAGTTTGAAGGATAGAGCTGTGATATCAGTGCCACGAAATGGCCTTGTAAACAACGAAATGAAACGTATATGGTTCATGTTGTCAGCTATGTACCACGTCGTGTAGAGCGTTTCTTTTGAGCAGGTGAATGACTGCAAAACAAACTATTGGTAGTGCGAATTGGCGTAACCTGCACAGGAGATTCAGTGTGGAATAGTAGAGGGCAAAACTTGAAAGTTTTCCGATGTAGCTTAACGAGAAGTCTTCGATATTTTTATCTAAGAGCACGGGTGTTCGTTCCCGACTACTGGAAACATGAAAATTATAAGTAAGAAACTCAACAAGATTCGACTTGTCGCTCTTGAACTAGATGTTCTAAGTAACTACGTATCTCCCTACGTAGAAAATTTGTTCAGCAGGGTTTCATGTTTGGCATAACCCGTCACTTTTCATACATAGCGGATAGGCGGCGGATAGGAATGAAGGAAGAGTCTAGCAACTGACCAATATACCTAACTTAAATAGTATTAAAAACTGAGTTTATGATTATAGCTGGTATTGAATGGTGATTTTCGACGAGTGCCAACTTACATCGACAAGATTCAGGGGCCAAGCTCAGCGTAGAAAGGACAATTTATCAGCACTTCAAGGGCCCAAGGAAGCACAAGTGGTTAATCCTTTGTGGAAGTGAACCAACGGATTACTGGCATGGCATTGGGTCTTGATATCAAAATTACTCTTCGACATATAAGGGCCTTGTAACACATGTAATGTCATATGAGAAGGCTCCATCAACTTTCGACCAGAGATATTGATGTCGATCATTTCATTGATATCTGTAAAATACCTAGGTGCGCATGTACTGACTTGGAATTACCTTACCTGCCGCAGTGCAGTACCTACTACCTTGGTGTAAAAGAATGATGCATACGAAGCTTAGATGGCGCGACGATGCCCCGCTATCCGAGAATGACATCATCAACATCGATACGCATATAATCAACAACCTTGAGTGCAGACCGAAGATAAGGTCATTACAAGTAGTGGCAGGCGAGGAGTCTTGTCTACGACCCAGCTAATTTTGAGAGCATAGGTAATCCTCTCAAACAACACTTTCAAACTATCAAACTCCGCCGCAACCCATTTGGGCCGCTATACAAAGAAGAGGAAGCCGATTGATGCGTTCACCTCGTTATGGCAGTCATACTCATCGTAGGAGCTACTCGTGGCTTGGGTGCTAGCCTCACCAAGAAGTACGCCGAAAAGAGCGAAAACACCGTCTACGGTACGACCAGATCATCCGAGGGCCTGGAAGACTCACCCTCTGGAGTCAGATGGCTTTCTGATATCGACCTCATGCAATCTAACGCTGGCCAGAAGCTGGCCAGTCTGCTAGACCCAGCTCAGCCAATCGACTCGATGGTGAGTAGTATTTCCAATTGCAGCAATACGATCCGAGTCAATGTTTCACGAGACTGAGGAACAAGGCAAGATCATCACAGCTGGTTACTTTGCTACAGAAGACCTTACCTTGGACAAAGGTCCGAAATGGGAGGAAGAGCAGCGAATGTATACGACCACCTCTATTGCCCCCGTCTTTATCGTCCATCAGCTCGTTCACAAAGGTCTCTTGCGCAAGGGTTCCAAAGTGGTGCTTGTATCTTCCGAGTCTGGCAGCATCACTCTGCGACATCCAAACGAAGGGGGTGGCAACTACGCTCATCACGCAAGTAAGGCGGCTCTCAACATGGTTGGTAAGCTGCTTAGCTTGGATCTTAAGGACCAGGGCGTCATTGTCAGCATCGTGCACCCAGGCTTTATGCGAACTGAAATGACAAAAGGCGTAGGGTTTGACAAGTTCTGGGATGATGGTGGAGGTGAGATCTCGCGAGCACTTGCTATATATAATATACATGGTGTTGCGGAAACTAACAAGAGTTTGATTAACTAGCTGTGACACCAGACAAGGCGGCGGCGAGCCTCATCAGCTGGATTGACAGTCTTGATATTAGCAAAACAGGAGAATACTGGGCACCGCGAGGACCGCGTGAGTAGCTTTCAAAACGATTTGCGCTGTGGCATGCCAATGGAGTGCTGACCAACGATTATCTGCTTGATTAGGGGATATTGGGACTGCTGAGGTTGTGCTGGGCGAAGGCTTAGCTACACCACTGCATCTCCCCTGGTAAAGCGAAACGGCAACGGCTCTCGTATATCAGCATCGTTTTATTTTACCGGCAACGCCTGGGCTGAAACTGTTGTTGGTAGGAGGCTAGCCTGGCTAGGAGCCGTCGACAAATGAGTGGATTATAGCCGGAAATTACTGCAATTTCACCTATCGGCAACGCGCTTGGAAGCAACCTACCCCGTGCAATTCTTCCTTCTAGACGAGGCGAGTTATCGTCTTTGCCTATTGCGGGTGACGAAATTGAAGAGTGTGGGGTTGGGAGAATCAGGGTCCTCACGTAGCAATGGACTAGCAAAGTCACGATACTGCATCAGGTCTGGCTGCAATAATTAACCTAGCTTGGCAGATCATTAATTGTGAACTTATGATCATCATACAGAATCACGAAATCGTGTCTGGTGCTTTTTCGCGTTACGCAACTGAGTAGTTCCGTCTTCTCATATGATTAGGATCGGCCGCAGGTTATTAGGCGCTGTCCCACCACAAAGAATGAGCTGCATGCTTGATTGCGACTACAAAATGTCATCACGATGGATCCTGCTGTCTACGCCGAGGTTCGCATCATTCACCCGTTTGGACGGGAGATTGCTAGATTGCTCAAGATTTGCTTACCCAGCACAACAGCAAACTTACAGTCCATGCATTCTTGATGCTACTCCGAGTACGGAGTATGAATTGCAGATATAGTAGGATAGATGGTGGCTCCATTATATGGCACGTGGTCATGATCCCTAGCCAAGACACCAGCCAAGTCCGGGTATTGTAATTAGAATGCTACTTTTCAGGTTCAGTCTGGACCGGGCTCGATCAAGCTTTTGACTGACAAGGTCAAGGAAATGTGGAATGAAAGAACACGAGGCTGGGCTTCTGAGTGTTTGCCCTGTGCTGTGTCTCTTACTTCTCTTGTTGTGAGTAGCCGTCTATCTTTGGCGCAGCTGCCCTGTTGGTTGGGTTTGCCTATACATATGTTTGTAGTTATTTGCTGTTTGCCTTGCTACCTAATATGCATATAGCCTATCTAGGCAGCAAGGACAAACAGGTGATGCCTATAGAGGCAATCATCTCAGGGACTAGTATAAATAGTCCTCTTTCTTCTAGGCTAGACTTAATTCTATCAAGCCTTTCCTTTTCATCTAACATGCCCTGCAGGAGGGGTTGACTGAAATTGGTGTTAACGAGATATTGTCTGACGTCTCAACCGCGCACCTTGCCTGACAATACAAGATCTCAACGGCCGGGTTGTGCATGGTAAGATACCCCTGAAGTTGACAAAGAAGACGAAAAAGGAGACTGATGGAGAGTAAATTTGAGCCATCATCGATAATCGGGGCTCTTGTTAGCTGTGAAGTTTGGCTTCTTTGGCGTCAGGGGCATGGCGTTTTGCAACTTGTGGAGAAGAGACGGCCCTTTCATTGGCTGGGTAAGGCTTAGTGATTGCCCTGGATGTTTAAGGGGCAGGGTGACCTTGCGTTCGGCCGACACCTCATCCACTAGGAAATGACAGTGCGGCCAGGATACATGCAAGCTTCCCAAGATAGGGAGCAATGCTAGGAATACAATGATGCTGATGCTATCCGTAATGTAGGTATGGGAATTCTCTAGTTTCCAAAGCCATTGTGCGATCGTAGACATGCACAGGAACCAAGCAAGAGTTAGGGAAATCAAACGGAGTTCTAGGCGTCCTCAGAATACGGCATGGCGGCGGCATGGCTGGTACGAGGCCTATGTGGGCTTGGCCAGCCAGGGTATCCATAAGCCAGGTCGAACAATCTGGGTCCAGGTAGTCAACCTTGCTAGTGAAAGCCTCTCCGATGTCTACGATCCAAGTCAGCTGCCGCCACCTTCTCGAATCAGGACCAGACTTTGACCCGGTACTTGAAAGTTTAGGGACATGGGTGGTGATGAAGCTAGAATTTACAAGAGGTACATACACAGTTGTTTAAGACTCAAAGCTCTCTGTCCGCTGATGATGGGGCTGGGTTCTGGCAACTAAAAATACCTACCTATGTAGGAGCCGTTGCAGTTATCGGGTGCCGTTGAAATAAGGCTGTTGCAAAGTCTCAAACTGGACAATGCAAGACTGGACAGGGAAATGTTAAATCACAGCCACAGGCACAAATGTCCGTAGCTCAAGTCAGACCTTGTAGGTACCTACCTTACTTTTGCTAGGTAGGTAGGTAATTAGATCGGAAGCTGGACCAAGCTCGATTCAGCTCAGCCAAGGTTGACAAGACTGGCACTGAGTTGCTTCCTCCCCAGCTCCCGTAGTTTCTACCCCAAAATCTGATGCACTAACTACTACCTACCTACCTCTAACCTTACCTGACCTGCTAGCCTGCACAAACAAGTTACAACTGATTCTTTCCCCGTCTTGACTACGTTCACCGACTTGCTTCAGCGGCCTAGACGTACATACTGTAGAGTTGTCTTATACCCTAGGCCTGGGATTTCCCCTTTCGCTCTGGTCCGTACTTACCCGGCCGAGCTTCTCAGAAGACTCCTCAAGCCTCCATCTTTCTCCCTCTCCATTGAATGTTTTTGATCTTCTTCCACCCTCAATTCCACACAACGTTCACTTATCTGGCGTGTGGTTCTAAGTTGCCTCAAGCGCTCCTTTCTTCTTCCTTTCCTCCTTCTCCTCTGTCACCCATTCACTGACACGGCCAACACAACTCAGGTAGAGATTGGCAACCCATTCCTTTCATCATAGCACCACTGTTATACAGCACCGAGAACCTCACGAACCCTGGCAACGTAACAGACTCTTCAACAAAACCGAATTAAAGCAGCATATCGCTCACGCAGCATCCATCGTCCACCTTCTATCCTTCACACGCTTCTGTTCGCTACTGAGCCTTTCCGAAGCTCGACCCTGCGAACCACTGATCTCAATCTCAAGGCCAATTCACGTTTGGATTCCACCAGCCCACGGAGCGACCTTTTTCACCAACAATAGCCCGCCTTCGCTCTGCTGCCACCATCGATTACAGCTCAGCAAATACAGCTAATTTGTCTCCCTAATTGCAGGCACCTGAATATCTTGTTTACAGGACTAAAAGCCAACGACACTGCTTGAAAAGCGATCCCTTCTGGACCCTGATTTTATCTTCTTGTTGTCCTCCACCCCTGTCTGGCAACATCGTGTACGACACAGTGGTCAACGACCCCTGCCAGTCCCGCCTTTGAAGGCCCCTGCCCAAGCTCGACAGCCGTGAGCATTGACTTGCCCCGCTAACAGGCCTATCGACGAGTCGCCAAACTCGACCCCGAGTTGTTCAGCCAAGCACCTGAAAATTGAACACCCTTCATCAGCATTTTGTTGATTTCAGGCACTTAGCTTTGCAAAATACGTTCGGCAAGGGCCCATTCCATCTTTTGCACTGGAGACTACCATATCAACTACCCTCCCGGCCTCAGTCAATCGATCCCTCTTGAACCTAACAATTCATCAAGAACTTCAACACAGGGGCATCTGCCGCTAAGACGATCGCACTACTTTCTCAGGCCAGCCAGCCCCTTTCCGAGCCCTTGGCCCTTGGGCACCACGAAGGCCACTTCACCCCAGAGCTATTGACCCACCAGGTGCCTGAACAAAGTTGAAAGTTGAACGGCAGAACGGGGATTCGAATCGCGTTTGAGTGGCGTACCGTACTCTTATTGACTTGGTATGACGCTGGGTCTGAGCTTTCAGGACAGAGGAATTTAATCCATCCCGACCTACGTATTTTACCACGGCCAGTTCTTTGACTTTCACCTCTTGGCGAAGTTGCCCTCGTCCTTGTTTACGCCCGGGCTCTATTCCTATATTTTATACGACACACGTAACGCATTGTTTTACCTGACGTTGCAACGGCTGCCGTTTCCTCTGTTACTCTATATCGATTGGCTCCGCATTCCCTCCTGGATCTTCAAATCAGAAACACAAGCCCAAGCTTGACCCCTTTGCAATCATGTCTACTGCTCAGTCTTTTCAGTCCGGTAAGCGCCCGCCCCTTGATTTCGCTTTAATGTGATCTGCGACAACCACCCCATTCCCGAAGCTTCCCCTTCTGTTTTCACCGGGATTCGCGTCCGACAGCTGGCAAAGCTCGGCGCTTGGAATCTTGTAAACAAAGGAGACTAGATCAACTGTAATGTTGAATGGATCGCAAGTCAACTTGGCGCAACAATTCACCTGAAGCTTGCTGGTCGGTCCACTTGGCTGGCATCCATCTTGTGTCATGCTGAGGAGATTGTCTGTTTCATCTTGGTCCATCTGTTGTCGTCATTGTATGCATGCGCCCGTTTATCTGGCACCCAGCTGATAAGTTTTCTTGGAAACAGGCCACACCAGTTCTGGCCAATCTCCTGGTCTCACGCTCAACTTATCTTCTAATAACCCCTTCCGCAACCGCGCACCATCTCCAGCCAGTGCCGACCTTCTTTTCCCCAGCAAACCCGCCTCTCCCTTTGACGACCCCCCAGCACGACCTTTATCTCGAAATCCATTTCTCGATCAGCCGCCGGTTGATTTATTGTCACAGCCTCTTAGGTCACCTGGTGCGATGTCGTCTCACTCAGACTCTAAGTCTCTTTCAGCCGAGGAAATTTTTGTATGTACTTGAGTCAATATCTTTCTCCCACTACCTCAAACATGCAGGGAAATGATTAATTCTCGGTGGTGTCAACGATGATTCCTTGCACTGATACTAACCGGTCACTAAACAGAACTCGATGACCCTCGATGATGCTTCTAATGACCGAGCAAGACAGCAGGCCACTCGGCGACCGATGAACGGACCGCCTCCAAGACGCGGCGGCGAAAACCCGCCCCCTGAGAGTGGCAGCCACCGCCCTTCGCGTTCCCAGGAAGAAGCTCTTCGTGCTCGAAGGATGCAAGGCTCCGGACCCCGACCGCAACAAAGCTCACCGCAACGACGTGCCCCACCACGACGTCCTCGACGAAATTCTGAGTCTTCTTTGGTCGATTTTGATGCGCGTCCAATTACGGAGGAGGAGAAAAGAATGATCGAGGCGGCTCGGCGACGCGAATACGAACGACAGCGTCGCGGAGAGGGCAAGGAGCGCGGCGATAGAAGCGACCGCGACCGCGACCGCGATCGTCGGGAGCGGGGAGATAGGGAGAAGACCAGTCGCCCAAGCAGAAAGATGGACATTATTGATCAACTTGATGCCACAAGCATTTACGGAACTGGCCGTACGTTCATCTCCTCCCTGACCCTAGAATTCATTGTTGCTAACACAGTACAGTGTTCCATCATGATGGACCCTTCGACGCCTTGAACCCCCACCGAAATCGCCAAAACGCGAGACGTGCGCCAATGCAGGCCTTTCCCAAAGATTCGCTAAACAACTCTCTTGGAGGCGCTGGGCCGCTTAATGCTCGAGCTGACCATTCAGTTCTCATGGGAAATGCCACAGATGAGGCATTCAGAGATTTTTCTGCACCTTCAAAAGCCCGTAGTAAGGAACCCGCCATTTTTGATGCCTCAGGTCGAGACCAAATTGTCCATGGAGATGAGTCTGTTGGCCTGGGCACCTCAACTTTCTTGGAAGGGACCCCCGCTGCGCGAAGTGCTATTCAGCGTCACCAGGCTGAACAGGCCCAGGAAAACATGGAGAGTGGTCTACAGCGCAAGAAATCCCTTGCACAGCGCATTCGCCACATTAACAAGGGTCCCCGCGATTATAGTCAGTCAGGGCGCCCCAATGGCGAATATTCCAGAATCACCCCAGATGCCTATCCGACAGCAGCCAGCACCAGCTCAGACAACAATCCCTTCTTTGCAGAATTCGGTAAAGGCGAGGAAGGCTTCAGTGCAAGGCCGCGAGATGGCTCAATGACTTCCAACAGCCCTCCTGGAGCGAGACGCCCTTCTGCCGGAGCTGTCCTTGAACGACGGGCGACAACTGATGCCGCTACAACTTTGGATGATGCCCCAGCAAAGCCCACCGGGCTTATGGGACGAATGAAGAGCCTTAAGGGGCGGAAGCCTCGGCCAGAGATACCTAGCAACGGGCCCGGTGTGCCCGGAACGGCCGTTTAGTGGAGGACAGGTGCCGGGCGACTCCTTGACTCAAGTCGAAGTCCAAAGCGATGGCAGTCAAGGCAGGACAGCCTTGCGGAGAATATGAATGAGCACGCGAATGAAAGTTCGTGGGCTAATAGTCTGCCAACACGAGATCAAGAAAATGCGGCGCCGAGAGAGGCAGAGAGGTGTGCCGCGTACGCCTCAAGCACGGTACAAGAATCTGAACCATTGCTTTACGAAACTGCAGAGGTTCAAGCAAAGAGACTTGGCCAGGCGCACAATTATTCAAGAAAACGGTATACAAATGCGACGAGATAAGGTCTAATTGGTCTCTCCATATACCGATGAAGTTTCTATTTATTATCTTCTTTTTGTTGAGTTTGGGATGGGGCGGGCAGCATGGGTTATAGGAAATCAAGCCCAAAGGTCGAGTCGTTTGCTCTGTTTTGGAGATTTACCAGGCAGGTCTGACTTAGCAGGAACCTCAAGAGCTTGAGTCGTCTCCAAGTCGTCACGTTGCCAGAGGGGACCTGGGACTGCCGACCGAGACCTGGGAGGTTTTTATGAAGCCTTTTTTGTATGTTTTATATCAGGACTTGATGTCTGATCATGGCATCAATAAATTCAAATGCGATGTTATCGTGTGCAAACAATTAGCTTGGTTCTGCCTTGATTTGCGCCAGAGGTTGTTAGTCACTTCAAGAGATAATACCATCCTCAATTTTGAGTATATCAATCCTTCTGATGTCATGTCCAGCACTACTTTAAAGGAAAGCATGCAATTCATGATTTGTTATGGCAGTATTAAGCTGGTCTGGTTGTTGTCGCTTTAGGGCTATCTTGAAGCCCATCTTATGTAAACCATGAGGAGCAGTTATGCACCTGGACCTTGCATAGCACCAACCGAAATATAGTACTAGGCCACAAGCTACCTTACTCCATGAACCCATCACAGAGCCTCCCTTCACAGGCAAGCTCCCACTTTCAGCTTGAACCAATTCCCGCAGCAATACTGGCCGATAAAGAGGTGAAAAGGCGCGATGCAATCGCACTGTTGGGAGCCTGCAAGACAGGATGCAGAGTCATTGACGAGGAGGTCATGCTAGGAGGCTTTGAACGCGGAAGCGTTGTGGGTATCAGCGCGGAAGATGAAGAGCTAGGGGTTCAGGTGAGATCAACAATCAGATAAAGTCGTTGGTTGTGTGAAAGAAACGTTGGACTAATTTTCGGCATCAGCTTGGTCTCCAGACACTTGCACATTCGCTTTGTGAAGGCACGGTTACAAGTGGCCTGCTCATCACGCCCAGGCCAGCAAGTGTAATGCTGGCCGGCCTGAGAGACGCGGTGAAGTCCGAACTCGAGGCTGAACGGGGCACAAAGGATACTATAAGGGTGAGACTCAGACAATGTCTTGAAAAAGTCATGCTGTCTTGTGTATTCGACATGGATGGCCTTTGGGAGGCACTGGCCGATCTGGATTGCGAGGTGGTTGAAGAGAAGGATAGTGCGGTGCAGGACCAAGACCAAGGGGCAACAGACATCAGACAACATGATACAACATATCAGTTTGACGAGATCCAGGATAGCCAGGATGACGATGATGTGGCCTTCTCCCCCATTCATCAAGCTTCGCAGCCCCTGGCAGAGGAGCCGTGTAACAAGACGCAACAGCACCCAGACGTTATCGTCATTACGCATTTCTCATCCCTTCTGACGGGTCTTTTCTTTCACCGCGAAAAGTCAGCAGCGCATGCCGCGCTTCAGCTTTTGAGCTCACACCTCCGCGATCTCTCGCGCAATCTATCCTCGAAGCCACTTATTCTTCTACTGAACTCGACTTCAGCGGTATCATCGGGTCCAGCACTCGCAACCGCAGCGTCACCAGCGAAGCAAAGCCAAGTTGATCCAACACTACGATCTATCTTCAACCCACCACCATTGACCGGCTACAGTGCCCGACGCACGAAACCAAACTTCGGTCTGATATTTACGCAACTACTGGACTTGCACTTACTGTGCACAAAGGTTCCAAAGACAAGGCAGGATGCTGAGGGAGCAGTGAGGCAGCTTCCCGGGGACGAGATCGAGCTGGTATGGGTCGTGGAGGTGTTGTTGGATGAGCTGGGTGTATGGGAAGGTCATACAGGAGCTAGGTCCGGAAGGGAGCAGAGATGGGCGGCTGTGAAAGTTGAAAAGGGGAGAATTGGTCAAGCAATTGATGAGAAGGAGCCCGAGGCTAAAATCCCAAATACAAGCGACGTGAGGGTTGCGGGCGGTTTTGGAGGACGCAGAGTATAATTATGGCAATTTGTAACGACCGGTGGAGTATACGAAGTCCAAATTTGGGCAGGCTTGCGATGCCCCTGTGGCTTTGAAGATGCGGATTACGGTATAGTTAGTTACTTGAATCTAGGTATGAGCAGGGTAGATAGCTAAAATGCCTTGTATCTACTTATACAGAGCTCTGTAACTGATGGGCATTCGTAGTATCCGTATGATGCTGTGCTATGACAAATTGGAGCGCACCCGCTCTATTTCCGACGGGCAGCCAACCAATCATATCTCGACCGCAAAACGACCCTTTTGAAGCCTCATCTTGGGTTGACTCTAAAGTTACATGATCTGAGCCGTGGTGCCATTGCCAACCTTCCCAACCAAGATGCCCAGCTCATGCAAAGAACTGCGTAAGCTACTCACTGACCCTGACATACAGCCTGCATGTCAATCATTCTAACACCCGATGCTTTCCCAGGCGAAGCACTCGCGCAGTGTCTCCAAGAATCCGACTGTGTCATGGTTGAGCGCAACAGCGCCGCCGACTGCCTCCGCGAGCCCCTCGTCAACACCCTCCCGCTCAAGTGTCGACAGCTGAAGAAGGGCTTCGGCGAGTGCAAGCGTGGCATGGTGGACATGCGTAAAAGATTTCGAGGAAACATGCCCGTGGCATACCGTACGATGGAACAGGCCGAGGAGGGTCAAGGATATCAACTCTATGCCGGACGCCCGGCGTTTGCTGGCGGTGTCAAGAAGACGGACGGGAACGAACCCATTCCTCAAGATTGGAGAGAAGTCGAGAATGAGAAGTGGAAGGCAGAACAGGCAGCCATGGAGCAGCAGAAGAAGAAGTGAGATGCATTCTATCATTTTCGGCGTTTTGAGGACCATGGTCGTATCAAATACTCGTACGAACAGTCGTTACCATGCAGCACATGTCCCATCGCGGTAAAGGCTTGATTCGGCCGGGCAATGATCTCCAACGCTGAGGTTGAGCTGAACCGACTGAGCTGAAACAGTTCTACATAACGAACTTGACAGACGAAGACTTTTAGATATACCCAGAAAGGAGAAGAAGAAAAGGAAAAGGGGTGGAATTCTCACGTTCTGCCGTGTTATAAGGCTGCGATTTGCTCTGCTCTCTTCCCAACATTTGTACGATATCTGTATTATAGTAGGTATCCCCCACCTGGCTAAGTTACCATGTACCATGTACTTAGCCAGTCACATTGCCAACCCGGGTTACAGCTCAATCAGCGTCAATAGCCTTGGACAACAGTGGTCAATTCATGCTTATTAGCGTGCTAAATTAAAGTTTCTGGTCCGTGTTGGGTTTCAAGTTTTCCACCTGGACCTGGACCTGGACCTGGCTGCATCTCACCCGACCTCACTTATTTACCTACCTAAGGTAGTAGGCCTAGGTAGGGATGGGCATGTTCCCCACAACCCCGAGGGAAATAATAAAGCCCATCATCAGTAACAAGAATCGACCAAGGTTACCTGCCATCCTACCATAGTTCATATATAGTTTACCTCCTTTCATAGGCTAAGCTCGCACCTGGCCCAAGAGGGAAGTCATCCTCGTGTGTCCTGCGTCACACTTTGAACACACCCACCCACTCTCAGAACACCAGACGCGTTGCATACTGGACCTATCCTTGTAGAAAGTAAGAAAGAAAAAAAAAAAAAAAGGGCAGTGGTAGGGTTGGGAGCAGTCTGTAAATTAGTGGCTTCTTGGTTTAATCGCTTCGCCATGGCTCGACGGGCTATTCGGTGTTTAATACTTTGTGCTATTTGCTACCATTTCCCCATTCCTCTTAGGTTAACTACCTACCTAAGTTAGTAGATTGGGTAACCTTCTTTTTACCTTACTGCCTTCCCTTATCTCCCGCTTCTTGAACGGTCTCACCACGGCCGCCTGAGACGCTCAGTTACATCTGTGTGTTGCAGTAGGGATATCTCTCCCTTCTCTCCTGAGCTCAACCCACTCATTCACCTGCCCAGCGCCGACTCAAGCTGCGCCAAGGCCAAGGCCAAGGCCAAGTCGAATCAAATCAAATCAAATCAAGTATCTTATCCATCGCCTCGCCAAATTTAGTAATGCGGTCTGGTCTACAACTGGCGCCGCTGTCGTTGTCGTCATAACTTCACTACCATCCTCGCCCTCAATTCGCATCGTCGTATCTATATCTCCTCTCCGGTTCGTGCAGCCACAGACGATGGCCATCATGATCACCGCACCACAGCGGCGTCTACTCGTCCTTCTCTCGACTTTCTTCTTCGTATTCAGCATTTTTTATTGCTGTTCGCGTCTCGCAGCATTGACAGTCGGGCCCGTGGAGGTCGAGGACGAAGTCTTGCGCCCACAAGTCGAACTTCTCAGAGCCGATAACCCCATGTCTTACGGCATGTATAACAGACCGCGCTACGATGGTATCGACCTCATTAGGAATCTACACAGCGAATACGTCCCTACAGCAAAGAATGGAAGGAGGTTGGTCGTGGTTGGCGATATCCACGGCATGCTGGACCCCTTCGAGAAACTACTCAAGAAGATCGAATTCAACCCCAAGACAGACCACGTTATTGCAGTTGGCGATATGATTAACAAGGGCCCCAAGTCTTCCGAGGTAGTTGCTCGTCTTATGGAACTCAAAGCCAGCGCGGTCCGTGGCAACCACGAAGATCGCGTCATTCTTGCATGGCGCGGCCTCAGTTCTCAACAGGGCGTCGCCGCCTACCTCGATACCAAAGATGCCGCCAAGCACAGGGGCGAGGAGGCAGACTTGAAAACAGCTCGCAGTCTCTCCGAGGCGCAAATGACGTGGCTGAAGAACTTGCCGGTCATCATATCTGCCGAATCCATGGCCCTCTACTTCGTGCACGCCGGTCTCGTCCCAGGCGTCCCGCTCCCTCAACAAGACGCCTGGGCTGTCATGAACATACGCACCTTGCGGTTTCCGCGCGAAGAATTCCGTAAGAAGGAGATAGAAAAGAAACGAAAGCAGGCCGAGAAACAGCGACAAAAGGAGCTAGCAAAGGCGCAGGAGGACGCGCAGGCAAAGTTTCAGCAGCGCAGTTTCGTTCCCGGGGAAGAGGCCACTGACTCGCATGCCCACGCTGCACGCGCTGCACGCGCTGAATCCGCTCCAGCCGATTCCGCAGGTGCCGTGTCGACCGATGAAGCCGCCGCCGAACGCACGAACCCTGATCGCGATGTATGGATTCCCATAGATGGTCACGAAGGTGAACGATGGACCGACCTATGGAATAGCGAGCAAAAAAAATTGCGAGGACCCGACCGTCGTTCTGTCATCTACGGCCACGATGCCAAGATGGGCTATCAGGAGGACTCATACACCTTCGGCCTCGACTCTGGTTGTGTTAAGGGTAACGCCCTCACTGCCCTGGTTATCCAGGCCAAGGAAGAAGGCGGCTGGAAACACTCAACTCATCAGGTCATGTGCAAAAAAGGATGGTGGTAAGGTCTTCACAATTTCGATGATATGATATCATGCTGTACAATGATGGTTTTAGGTCAATACTTGGGCAGGCGGGTTCACGCATTTCAGTTAGATGGCGTTATGGGTCATGATAATGACAATGATGGGTCCTTTCTTGTCAAGATACATAGACGGGAGTTCTCACGTAAACTTAAGATTACGGTTCATGATGTTTGATGGATGATTCTGACCACTTTTTTGGGCTCATATCCTCGATTTTCGTCATTAAGCCACTATCTGTTTCAATGGACGCCTCATCCACAAGGCAAATTACAGCCAATGACTTCGCCTTAAGCCGAGGAATACTAGATGGATATGAACTATAGAAGATGTGTGGTATAAGCAACGACAACTCCCCAGCAAAGATCGTGAACAAATTATAGTTGGTTGTTCGCAGTCAGCTTCAGTGCTTTCTGCATTCCCACGTTGACACTGTCCCATTTAACTTTTTAATCATTCTCTCTTAAATCATTAGGCATGCAAGAGATTTAGGCGAGCTTCTCCTTGAGGATGCTCTTGAGGGTGACAGCATCAGCAGCGAACTTGCTGATACCCTCTCGGAGCTTCTCAACGGCCATCTGGTCCTCGTTGAAGTCGAAGCGGAAGAGAGCCTCATCATTGATATAGGACTTCTTCTCAATATCTAGAGAAGCAGCCTGGGAAGCATCAAGCTTCTTGGGAACGGGCTCATTCGAGTTCAGAAGGTCCTCGAGCAGGTTAGGCTGTAGAAATTAAAAGTTAGCATTCTTGGTTCCTATTCGCAACACAGGTTCGATGTGACATACAGAGATGGTCAAGTAGTCGCAGCCAGCAAGCTCAGTGATCTCGCCGGTGTTTCGGAAAGAGGCGCCCATGACGATGGTGTTGTAACCGTACTTCTTGTAGTAGTTGAAGATGGTCTTGACGGACTGAACACCAGGGTCCTCCTCCTTAGAGTATTCCTTCTTGGTAGAAGCCTTGAACCAGTCAAGAATGCGGCCGACGAAGGGAGAGATGAGGTAGGCACCGGCCTCGGCAGCACCAATAGCTTGGACAAGAGAGAACATGAGGGTGAGGTTGGTGTTGATGCCGTGGTCGCGCTGGAGAATCTCAGCAGCCTTGATGCCCTCCCAGGTGGCGGCGATCTTGATCAGAATGCGATCCTTGGAAATACCCTGTTCACCGTAAAGCTTTAAATTTATGTTAGTACTTCATCTGGAGTGGCACCCTGTTGCTATGGTGGCTTACCTCAATGAGGTGAAGGGCCTTGTTGACAGAAGCCTCGGTGTCGAAAGAGTATCGGGCATCGACCTCAGTTGAGACCTTGCCGGGAATGATCTTAAGGATCTCCTTGCCAAACTCGACAAGGAGACGGTCGAGAGCATCATCGACCTGCTGGTCGATAGAGCCACCCTTCTGCTTAGCATAGTCAATGGCGACATCGATCAACTTGGCGTACTCGGCCTTCTTGGAGGCAGCGAGAATGAGTGAAGGGTTGGTGGTGGCATCCTGAGGCTTGTACTTGCCAATGGCTATTGAAATGTCAGCTACTATTCATTCTCTCATATCATGCCATGTCACATCATGGCGATCATGACTCCTTATGTCATATGGGCGAAGTTGGAACTCTTGGTCAGGATAGCCAGAGTCGTGGTCTCGGGGCGCATAATGATAGGAATGTATACTAACAGACAAAGTCACCTAAGAGTAAGAAGTTAGTAAAGTACTTGATCAAGCCCAGGAGGTGCGGTAATTACCAGAGTCGGACACAACAGTCTATCGAGGTGGAAACAAACAAATGGTCAGCTATCAATTTCTCATGGGAGACCTAGATACGGAAAGGCGAAAACAACATCTGATCCCGAGGATGACCAAGAACGAGGAATTGGCGAGTCCAATTGATCAGAGGTGTTGGTTATCAAGCTCAAACATGATGCCATGCTCGCTTTTGTTCGCGTTCACAAACGAGTTGGAGGGGTAATGGTGGGGTGACATACAGTGCCGGTGGCCTTGAGCTGTTCGAGAGAGGAAGACATGATGAATGGTATTGATTCGTATCACGGATAGTTTCGTTGAAGAGTTGAGAAAGTGAGATGCAAGGAAAAGAAGAGAAGAGGAATGGAAGAAGAGGAAGGCGAGGGTACAACAAGAAAAAAGATTGGGGATTCCACCGAAAGTCGGGAAGGGACCTGACGTACACACGACGACTGGCGCCTAGGTTCTTTACTGTTCGTCTTCGCCCCTCACCCTCAACTCGTACTCTCTGACTTCACCCCTCCTCCGTGTGTTTGAGCCCATAACTACGTCGACTGCCCCACTACCTACCTCTAGAGGTAAGGTAGGTATCTTACATAGGATCGTGCTTGGTAAGGTACCTTGAACCGGGGCTCTCACCTCGACTACTTCACCTACAGACGACCTAGCTAAAAGCTCTCATTACAGCCGCGCCAGCCAGGAACGGTGGGAATTCTAAGCAATCTGAATAAGAGTGATGTGTATGTTGTGGTGCTGACTTGACCTTTCCAGTATCTCGTAAAGACATTACTCATCAATACACTTTGGCTACCTTAGGTGCCCAGGTAATCAGTCATTCTATGCAAAATTCCTCGTCACAAGTAGGTATTTCAGATACTGACAATATCGGCAAAGAGACGTATCCTTCGCTTGTCTTGGTAATCGCTACCGCCGCTCACCCCCAACGTTTCTACTCTCACCTCGCTCCAAGCGGACAAGGCGGGTGGGCAGGCGGGCAATCAGCCCCCCACCCGCCTGGAGCTCAGTTGCTCCAATGGCCCGTCGAGACCTCGCCGAGTCCACCGAGACCCTCAATGATGTCGGCAGCATCCATACCTCATGGACAAAGAATGCCGCGGAGGAGTTCTGTACAATGGTAACAAAGGTAAGGAAGTAGAGCACGGCTAACCTAGGTGAAGTTCTACAAACCTATTTAGCCGCCTACTTTTGCCTGCAACTGGACTGTGCCATTTCAGTATCTGTGTTTTTGGACATTATCCGCTGTTTTGTCTGGTCACTTTAAACACCATGTCACCGAAAATCGCGCCCTCAGATCATTGTTGCGGCAGATTAGTTGCATCCATTACATTGTATTAGATGCTTCTCTTTTGAAAGCACCCGTCAAATCACTCTTCGCAGCACGTGGAAGTGGTGAGTAAATGGTTGCATGGGCTCGGCGGGGAGAATCCCGATGCTACCGGAACTCTCGCATGAGTGAACACTTCGGAAGACAGCAAACCGATAACATGGCGTTTCAGCAAGACATCAATCACGCCTGGGCCCATAATTCTGATTGCGACTTCTGCTCAAGTCCGCGCGAGTAACGAGCGCAGTAACTACTTCAAACAAAATCGATCCAAAACTAGCCCTATGAATATTGACATTGGCTACGGAGTAGATTGGCTGATATTGCTCAGCAAGCTTATTTAGACATGAGCTAAACTCAATGCTGTTTAGCGTCGAATTCACTCATCGCTCAGCAAATGTTTGTGTTTGTGTTATTTACTTGTCAGAAGATCAAACCAAATTTGCTAGAAGCTGTCATTCATGAAGCATCCAGTAACGTTGTAACTAGTACATAGATAATGACTGAAAACCCCGTGACCACCCCTGGACACCGTTCTCTTCCCTAGTTTTCGTGCTTAAAGCTTCATCTGTCAACCCCATTTGTAACATATTTGTAACCAAGAGATTTGCTCCATAATCATCGTCAACGCCAATTTTAAGCCAGGGGCTGCTTAGTCTTCAGTGACATCTCCATACTCCCACATACCCAGGCGCTGGTCCTTTGCCTGGCTCTCAACCTCCTTAAGGTGCTTGAGGGTAGACTCAAACGCCTTGCTGCGTTCCCAAGCCTTGAGCTTCTTAGGAACCATGCCGTACCCACCGGCAACAACTTCCTTATTGATAGAGTCATTGGGCCCGGGAAGTTCTCCCGAGGATCCAGTGTCATACAGTGTGACATAGCTCAGATTCTCCTTGTTGTCAACAAAGTCGAAGTTGGCAACAAGTCGCTTATTTTCAGTGAGTTCGTAGATGAAATCGATAGCATCTTGGAAATAATCGGCACCGGTAGGAAGTTGCACAAACGAGAGAGAGGCATCAATGGCCTGAGCCTTCAACTTCTGCGCACCAAATTTGGGTTGATCCAGTCCTCGTAGGCTAGACCAAGGGACCTTCTCACTGTTGCCATAATCGATGTAAACAACTTCAGACTTCTTGGCACTGCGGTCATTGGCCTTCACGCGGGCTCGGTACCACTGACCATCAGCAGAGAATTTAGCTGAGACGTACTCTCCAGTCTTTGGAGCGTCCTTGAGAGGGTTGTTGTTTTTGGAATCAAGGTGGAATCTTCGGAATTCGCTCATCAAGCTCTCAAGAGCGGCTGTTCCCTTGCCGATCTCTTGAATCTTGAGTTTACCGTTAGCGTCAACATTAGTGATAATAACATCGCGGTAGTCGGTGGGCTTCTTGTCGATAGAGACTTCGGTTTCAGGAGAAATTTCAGCATTGTTCTCTTCCTCGTACTCCTCATCCTGTGAAGGGTCCCAATCTTGCCACAAGTTCTTCCGAGCCTCCTTGGCCTTCTTCTCAGCGGTGAATAGCTCAGCAGCGTTGCCAGACTTTTCCGCAGAATAAGCGTGAACAGATGCGAGACCTTCTTCGACCAAGACCTTGGCGAAGTTTTCTCGGTTGATATAAAGGTCACCGATGAAGCCACCAACCTTGTCCATGTCATGGATATCTACCTCACAGTCGCGCTGGTTACATCGACGATTGGCAAGATCGAGAGACTCCTTGCCGAAAGGCTCACCTCCTTCGCCATCGGCTCTGGGAGCTCGAGGGGCACGGATTCCACCCAGAACCATTGTGAGTTTTATATTCTCTCGTGGAATCAAGATAGTGAACCTAGAACCGGCTTTGCAGAAGTCGACAATAGCAGGCACCTTCTTTTGTCGTTGTAGGGTAGCCAGCATGATTTTAGCCTTCTGTGTGTTCTCGGAGAGGTCGGTGTACTGTTTTGCCTTCTGAGGTTTGCCTGACCACATGCCCTTCTTCTCCTCTTTAGCCTTCTCTTGGGCAGCGAGGAGGTCATCGTAATTAGGGGCTCGGTCTGTGTCATCCTTTCGATGTCGGATGACTGACGCCCATCCGTTCTCGACCAAGAGAAGGTTGATATTGGTGTTCTTTTCGGTGACAGTAGCGACTTCACGAGCCTCATATCCTTCTGTCGCGGGTTTGTTACCATCAATGCTGATTCTCACATGCTTTCCAATCAGCTTTTGTCGAAGAAACTCCTTGGCTTCCTCCCGGAAAGGACTTTCTGAAGGCTCTGTAGTGCGGGGCCCTCGGACACTGCTGATGTTGATGCGCTTCTCTGTTGTCCCGGCCTTGTTTCTTACGAGAATGGTATCGGCACCAATGACCTTGGATACAATTGCGTCCTGGTTTCCGCTCTCAGTCTTAGCAACATGGTGTCTGTGAAGCCGGAGCTTCTTGGACTGCGCCTGCTTCTCAGCAGCACGGAGAGCAGCCATTCTCTCACCCAACATAATAGAATGGAAGTCATTACATCGTGCAAGACCTTCTTGAAGTAGGAACTCAGCGATATTTCCTCGGGGGTGGATAAGGGCGGCAACAAGCTGCCCTTGGGCGCTAGCACCAACGATCTCGACCTTAATCCGACGATGGAGCAGCCTTGACTCAACAAATGACCTAGCCTCATTTCCGTATTCCTCGGCCGGCTGGGTGGTACCAGTAGAGGGAAGCGTACGCTCGGTGGCAGGCGTTCGGATACCTGCAATCAGTGTCATGGGCTGAACGTGCTTCTTCTCCGAGAGCAAGAGCCGCACCAATACGCGATCGCCACTAAGAACTCGCTCAACAATACCATCCACTGTCTTGCCTTTCCACTCCTTCAAGAATTCAGGGCCACCGAGATCATTTTGAACCTCGATAATACCACCAACTCCGACATGGAGTCCCTTGTCCTCAGCCTTGGCTTTATTTTCGAGCTGGCGAAGTGTCTCAAGGCGGTCAAGCACCTCATCCGACTCCTCCTTCCGACCAGCATCCTCGCGGACCTTCAGCCAGCCAGCCTTAACAAGTTCATCAGGCAGAATGGTTCCATCCTGAAGTTGGGCAGTACCAAATTCTCGGCCGGAAGTAGGGATTGTGTACAGAACGGTTGCTTGAACGACCTTTCCGATGACGAGGTCTCGAAGATACTCGCGAGACTGGAAGGCGAAAGGCTCGTCACCCTCACGCTTCAAGTGAGGGGCCGTGACATAGGCGAGAGACAGGGTCCGTTCATTGTTGGGGTTCTTGGTACTTGTCAATACCAGCGTGTCGCCACTAAGCACGCTCTTGACATTGCCTAAGAAGGTTTTGGACATTGCGGCGGATACAGGAGGATTACGCGGAAAGACCTGTTTGATTCAAGCTCATGTTAGTCGAATGCTGAGAATTCAAGTGCAACAGCGATTCTGACAGGGCACAGGAAGAACACTGGAAAACAAACGGAGCGACAAGACAGTGGAGATTGTTGCAGTGGGAGCTCTCACGACCCAAGAAGTTTCTGAATGGAAGACCAAGCTAAGCAGAGCTTCAATTGAGTTTCAAGCTCCCTTGAGTGCTGCCACCGCCAGATGACAAGTAACCACGAACATGATATTATGGGTGAAGGAGATATCTTACACGTACCTAGGAACAGGGGGGTTGTGCTTCTTTTAGAAGTTCAAGCCTTATTGAGAAAACAAGTTGAGCTCAGATAAGGAAAGTCGAAGGTCAGGGGAGGGAGGACAAGAAAGAAAGAGCTTCATCTGAGCATTGGATGTGGAGTTGCAATCGCGTGAGCTACCTTATGGCAAGGTGGCCCCAAGGCCAAGTTCCCCGCTAAAGTGCTGAATGTGGGGACAAACTCAGGGGTTTAACTATGGCGGATAGATGTCCCTGCAGGTAGGTGCCAGTGATCGCGGGGTACCAGCACAACCTGTCCTCAATAGAAAGGGAAACGGGAGCTCTATCCTTGGATTAGCAGCTTCAGCTAGGGTAAGCTATACCGAAATAGCTAGAAGCCCAGCAGCTCCAGAGCTTAGTACTATAGCAAGGACTTGTAGGCAGAGTTGTCACAGATTTTAAGCTTCTTACAATATGATCAAAATGCCAAATTTATATTTTCTTGTAAAAGAAAATAGGAGGTAGTAGAGTAATAGCATGTCAGAGGCTGCATTCAGGATGAAGCCATTGACTTTCTCAAATATTCAGAGTATCTTCGAAGTTCGAGCCCTCTTCTTATGGCAACATATGTACACAGACTATGCAAAATGTGGGCGATTTCAATTCACATGTCGCTCAACTAGAACGAAGGAGTATTTAAGCATCGACAGTCACTAGCTGATAGTACTTGGCTTGATTGTGTTTTAACTATTTTCCTTTGACTCATTGTAAGGAGGCGGAGTAGGTGCCACGCCATACTGTTCACTACCTAACGGCTTCTTGATCCAAGTAATAAAAGTTCGCGTTATTGATTTCCTTAGTTGGAGATTCCGATAACACCTAATAAGCGATTAGCACTAGTAAATAAACTAGAGGTTGAATTAGGCGTACCGCAAGCAGGTCGGGGACCAGCGTTACCAGTCTTCAGGGATTCCTCGTTATCGCCCTTGCCGAGGTCGTCGGTGCCGGCGTGGATAACGACGGTTCGCTATGCCATTGTCAGTGGAATGTTAGACACGAGCAGAAACCGTCTTACGCCGATGATGCTATGGGGGCCAATCAGCTTGACAAGGGAGTCGGTGACAGAGCCCTTAGCATTTCCCTGGCCATCAGTCTCCAGGTTTCCGAGGTCTCCAACGTGACGAGTCTCGTCAGAGGGAGCACCATGGGTCTTATTGTGAGGGTTGACTGGCATTAAACGTGTTAGCGTGCCGTGAACAGGAGCAAGGCTGAAGATCTGTGACGGAGATCTTCCCAGGAACGGGCCCTTCCGTAAAAACGAACAAGCCGGCGGTGCATCATGCAGGAACAAACTCACAGTGAGGGCCAGCGGAAGTGCATCCGTTGGTGTTATCGCCGAAGGTGTGGATGTGGAATCCTCGTTTGGCGTTGGGATCGTTACCAGTGATGTCCCAGGTGATGGTGGTGGGAGCAGACTCGGACTCCTGCTCGAAGATGACGGTGCCGGAGACCTTGGAGTCACCGCGGAGAACGCTCACTGCGAGGGCCTTGTTAGCTAGCTTCAACGCGTATAGTTGTAACACATGATGGCATCCTCCCCGCTGGTGATGGCGCTGAGAGCTAAGCAGTTCTCCAACCTTGATGGACGCAGCAGTGACAGCTGAGTCATGGTAAGGCCCATCAAGGGACCTTCGATTATCATTCAATGTTCCTTTTGGGGTAGATACAAGCCCATCAAGGTGCATAGAGTGTGAAATTCGTCATCTCGTTGGACGAGGAGGTCTGGGAAACTCGCTCAAACCAGCTCGAAGCCCCTCACTGTCACCCGCTGAGCATGGGTGATGCCATCTATAAAAAGAGCCACCCTCTCTGTATGTGAGCAATGGCTTGGTGACGGGAAGTCTTACCAGCCTTGACCATTTTGACGATTCTTGTTCTTTTGTTGGATGAGTTTTAGGTTAGGAAGCAGTTGAAGGTTGAACGATGATGCAAGTGGAGAGGGGAGCAAAGAGGAGTTTTTGAGGAAGAGTCGGGGTCCGAGGCGGCACGACCTCCGAGCTTCTGAGCTTTCTACCATTACCTCTCGCCAGCCTCGACCTCTTTCCGCTCCATGCGCTGTGCTTCCCCACTCCTGGACTCCAATGAGTTGCCCAGAACAGTTCTTAACCAATCCCTTGCAATCCTCACCAAGCTCTGGCAAGATGCGGGATCTCAACGTCTCATGAAGCTTAGCAATACTGAGGTGGGGTTACCATGAACTGTACCCCGCTCCGTCACACAGTCGTCATTTTACCTAGCCCCAAATAGGGTTGGCGAATGAGATTACATCATTGATGGAATCAGCTCCTACGGTCGACATCTAAGCCGATTTTCGGAGTTATTTCCTCAGGTATTGGCTTTCATGCCGCGGATGTGCACTTGTGCAGTATTGGAAATCAGATGTAACTATGAAGGCTTGGAGTGGAGCATGACCAGGGATATTGAACTGCATGATGTGGAATCAATGTTGTGAGAATATCACAAGTTAGCCTCATGGAGCAAGAAAGCCCATAACCTAGAGGCGAATTGCCAAACATAAACCAGTCCAAGGTCTACTAGAACTACACGAAACTTTTCAGGTCATTTTTCATCTACCAGTAATACTCGTAGGAATCTTAAAAACTTGCCTTTACAAGGGAATGTCCCTCCCCATGATTATGGCCAAATTTGCTGCATTGCATCATATTGGGGATCGACTACAAGCAGCCAAAATCACACAAAGAAATGGCCAAGGAGACATAGTGTTTAAAAAATCAGTTAAATTTATCAAAGAATGAATAATATATTATTACCCTCCAGCCCGCTATTATTGGCCATCTCATACGGAGGCAATCCATTTACTATTGTCGACTGTACCTAATGTATTCCGATAACGCGTCTACCTCCTCTTTAAAATACAGCATATTACTCTTTGTTTTCCTTTCGAGGTCTTTCTTATCTTTCTGTGTCGCCTTCAGCTGCATCTTGCCCATCACAAGCAAATCAATCATGCCGGGAGGCTGTCAGATGCAACCCATGACTTTTTAGTAAGTTGAACGGATCTTTTGGAGAGTCAAATACGGATATCAGCTTCAGAACAAAACGAGCTGCATGGTGTCGCAGTCGCGAAAGCACTACGCTTCATTGTATAACGTCATGTCTTGAGCATGATCGATCCACCGAGTGTGCAATGGCGATCGAATTAGCAGCCTGACAAGAACGATTGCCTGTGTTATTGTCTCAAAGGACGGGATGAATTTCGGGTCATCTTCAAAGGGTGACAGCACCCAATGGTAGAATTTTCGTTTTGTCGCCAAGAAACTTCGCACGATACTCGATAATACCGTTGCTGATGGCATCGAAGTCCTTCACCTTGCGTTTGCGAAAGTCTGTAAGCAATTCGCGAAGTCCTTCAACGTACTGATCATGTTGATCTGCCTCGCAGTTGCCATAGGCACCAAGTTGAAGGAGAATTTGATCATCTATTGCCCCTCGGCATGTTAGCGTTCCCTCCACTGGCATGCGCCCTCGCTTGTTTATGGTTGTGTGTTCGTGGATCATGATGGCACGTACCCGGAACCTGCATGTTTTCGAAATGCTGGAATTGGCACTCGCTGCCTCTAGGGCAAGCTCCTTCAATAAGCTGGTCAGGGCATACTTCCCTTGTCACGTCGATCTTATTGCTGTAGGTCAAAGAGCGTAACCCCCCGGCCACTGAACCGCTGTACTGAGGATGAAAGCGATAAGCCCTAAAGTATTGAAGAGGCGTCTCATATGGGACGAATGTGGTTTTTTCGATTTTCTCACAAACTCGCGGTGCCTTTTGGACCTCAGCCTGTAAGGAGTTAGCTTTGCAACCCAAGAACAGACCAAGTTTGTCTACTTCTCGATGCGTTTCAGATTCCGTATCTCCATCACCGAGTGAGATCGGTTGAGTGATTGGAGTTGTCGTTGCCATGCCCTGCATGTCAGTATCGCTTGTTTCCAACACTCCATGATCGAGTGGTGCATGACGGGGCGAAGAATGCCAGGAAACAGGGGGCTGTGGGCCTGGTAGACGAACACCGACATGCGTTGGCTCGTAGTCATCGGTATCTTCCTCCTCGTTCGAAGTATCGTCCTCGTCCATTGCCACATCGTCTTCGGCCTCTTCGACTCCA
This sequence comes from Fusarium mangiferae, assembly GCF_900044065.1. Lineage (NCBI taxonomy): Eukaryota > Fungi > Ascomycota > Sordariomycetes > Hypocreales > Nectriaceae > Fusarium > Fusarium mangiferae. Next base: position 2,134,682 of record NW_024573924.1, on the reverse strand, counting down.
TTCGTGGCAGGATCGCCAGATGTGTCCGCTATATTGTGTGTGATGGAAGATCTTGTCGTCAATGCAGAGGGGCTACCTGGTATAGTATTCTCCTTTGCCCTGCGATTCTCAAGCTCTTGCAGTTCACCTTGAGGAAGTTGGTCTATCATTTCCCTGTTAATAGTGGGCTCAATGCTCGAGGCTTCGTCCATCGAGGCGTCTGACACAACCTCATCGCAAGAGAGATTTACTTTTTCATTCTCTGCAAGCTCAGTTAATGTTTCTTTCAAGTTTGTCTCTTGAGAGGCCCTCCGAGCTAATTCAAGATCAGTAGAGAACACGTACAGAATCAATTATGCTAACCATTTGTCACCATATCTAAGCTGTCCCTCTGGAAATTCTCCAGCTCGGACTCGTTCGGCGTTGACGCGTTCAACTCATTTTCTGCAGCATCTTCCTTCAATTGCTCTTCTTCAGCCAAACTCTTCTGAATCTCGTTCTCGAGTCTAGCGGCTTCGGAGTATAGATGCTTGAGTTGTTCGGCCTGTGCCTTTCGCCGAGCTTCAACAATAGGCAGGCGTTCACTGGCAACTCGAGCACGCAGCGAGGGTCTTGCTGTCGCTGATTGGTTTCTCGCTTTGGGCAACTTGGCAATAACATGTGGAGAATTATGCACACTTGACGCCGGGCTATCTTGAGCCACTTCGGTATTTGTCGATACAGCACGCCTTACAGTAGGTGCTGGCGGGGTCGGAACGTCGACGCTGCCCTCCTTTGAAGGTGATCCAGATTGAGGCAAAGGTGAATTATTGCCGGACTGTTTTGCCTTCTTACGAGCCTCGGCCTCAGCAATTTTTCGCTTCATATCCTCAATCTTTTTGTTCATACTCTCAAGATCATACATGCCATTAGCACTTGTGGCGGGAGTCCCTGCAGTCCTTGGGCTGGATGCAGCGCGACGAGACGCACTGTCTGGCAGAGCTGGATGATCTCGGAAAGATGCTGTTCTTGAACCGGGAGTCATAGGCTGCTGTATTGACGAAGGCCGCAACTCAGGAGAATCAATTTCCATCTCAGCGTCGTCTTCATCGTCGCTCACATCGATTAGGAATGGACGAGACTCTCGAGTCTGGCCAAACGGGCGCTTATGGGACATGGCCGTGGAATTCTCGTTCAACTCCGCTGCAACAGGCCGTTTGCGTTGGTGAGGAACAGGAGAGGGTGCGTTTGATGACAGAAATAGCCCAGGAATAGATGGTGCAGTTGCTGGATCCGCAATTTCAACATTGACTTCTGTTTGCTCATCAATGTTCACGGAATCAGCACGCGCAAGACTTTGCGACCTGCTGGTTTCAGTTACTGGCGGAGGTAAGTGAGGCTCCGAGGATGTAGGCGCTTGGGGCGCCGCCTTCGCGTTTGCCTCCCGTGCTTTTATTAATGCCTCCATCTTTTGCTGGATCAGCTTCGACTTCTCCGATTGACTCTTAGTCTTGTCTGTTTTCGTGTTGCCTGGCAATAATGGCATCGGATGTGCGGGCTTAGCGATATCAGCGTCTCCAACTGCTGTTTTGGAGCCCTTGGCAGCCAATAAACGGGCTATACGGTCTTTCCGTTCTTCAGACTTGTCTTTGATCTGCCCCACGGCCTTAGGCCCAGCGGCGGCCGTACTCGTTACCGTTAAGGGACTCTCTTGATCGAGGGCATTGCTTGGTACTTTAGCAACGTTTGACATCGATGGTCGTTTTGCTTCTCCTTGGCTTGCGGTATTGGCTTCCAAGTCGAGACCCATCTCCCCAAAAAGCTCCTCCAGCAGTACCCGATCAATTCCTTCTTCGATATAGTTGTGATATCGAACATTGAGTGGCCAGAGGTGTAAAATTGCCTTTTCAGCCCTTTTCTTAGATTCTAAGATAATTGCATCTATATGCTTTGTGTCAGGCCTCGGGCTTGAGCTGTGCTCGCCTCCATTAGCATTTGTCGTCTTCATGACTGTTCCTGACTCCGTCATTGTAAGGTCATTGGCAACGCTTGAGTTATCTAGTCGGAAATTAGCATCACCACAGAGTACTAGGAACTTAAACATACGTGTGTTTGACCTGCCGTTTTCCGAGCCGTTGGATTCTATTTCACGAGGGGAGAGATACGGTGAGTATGAGCCGGAACGTTCGCGACCGGGTTGCTTTAAGTTCGAAGCTCGTTTCTCGACATCGTAGTTCTTTTGTAGGTTCTCGGTCGTGTGATGCTTGGCAGCTGTAGGATCTGGCGGTCGGGGGCCATTATCCTCGGCATCGGGGCCATCTATCCCGTTGGGCTCGTATATATCTTCGAGTTCGCCTTCACTGAGCTCACCGTCTTCCATTCTATCCACATCCATTGCCATAGTCGACAGCGAGTTGTATGTTATCGAATGGCTGGAAGCGTTGTTATCGGGCCTTGTCGACACATCCGGTGTAATGGCATTTCTTAAGTCCATTTGAACATCGGGGATTTTCTGAGGTGCTGTTGGCTGCCAGTTTGCAGTGTCCTGCGAAAATCTCATTCCTAAACCTGGAATGGTAGTCTGATTATACTCATACGCTTCCGCAACTCCCTGGCCGTGAGCCGGTTCAGCCAAAGCTGCGTCGTTATGATAAAAAGCAGGATTATATGGTTCGTTTGCTGAGTACGCGTAGGGCTGCGAGGTTTGGTAGCCCTGGGCCGCACCATGGCCGTACACGTATCGGCTCATTGGTGATAATAATTCCAAGTTTTCGTAGATTAAAGGTGGCGTGCCCGATCGCATCAAAGAGAGAATCAGATGCTAATTCAGGCTTATAGTCAAGCGTTAAAGCTTTCGGGGTGTGATAAGTCGGGATGAGGGCCAATTATTCGTTGTAATCTCAATATGCAAATCCCAAGCAGTGAAAGTTGCAGTTTAGATTCGAGAGTTCGTGATGAGTCATAACAGTCAATACCGTGATTTATTCATTTCGTACGTTGACTGGTCTGCTTGTCGAAAGGTTTCGTTGGCAAGCGTCCCTAGACGTGATAGAGTAGGTAGTGCATTGAAGGAATAATCCCAAGCTGTCTTTGACAGGAATATGCGTCGCGTCTAGTCGCATACGGCTTAGCGCAGGTCAGGCGCTTAGATCACATGACATGGCTTTGTTTACTCCCCGTCAGCTGTCCCTGGCAACGCGCTGAATAGATCGATGATGTTAATGTCAGTTCCATGCCCAACTGTGCTATCCCAATATTTGCCTTTGCATTGCATTACTTCATGGCATGTTCATGAAAGGGTGAATCCCGACCACAACTTTGTTATAATTTCACCTTTTAATTATTGGAAGATCAGAAACTGCGCTTCCTTGTTGTTTCTCTACCCTGCCTGATTTGTTTACTTTGCCTAATCGCACAACCTGGAGTCGAGTATCTGGCCGAGAGGATCGCAATACTACCAATTGTTCATGTGGGCTAATCACGATGTCTTTCAACGCCAACGCCAACGGCACAGCGCATCGGCGCAGTAATCCTTTTGCGAGAACACCTTCTGCTTCTCCAGCTACAAATACCAACTTGCGACCCAAGTCAGCCATATTCTCCTCCCCTTCATCAACTTCTGGGCTCTCGACACCCCCAGGACACAGCCGGACACAGTCGAACGGATCATTATCAGCAATGACTCATGGCTTCTCGGGCCCAGCGCCGAGGCAGCAACGTAGTGACTCCAAGAGCGCCACTCCAACATCGACGACATTTGCACCGTCATTTATCAAGACTGAGGAGATGAAACGTCATGATACAGTAAAGGGTATCGAAGGCGAAAATGACTTCTCCGGGAAGCGCTACGTCTGGCTTAAGGATCCGCAAGCCGCATTCGTCCGGGGATGGATCGTCGAAGAAATGGATGGGAATCGGTTACTAGTACAATGCGACGACGGCACTGTAAGTATCAGCTGGTAGTTGGCGTTCCGTATATTAACAATTCTTCAGCAAAGAGATGTCGATGCTGAGAGCGTTGACAAAGTGAACCCTGCCAAGTTCGACAAGGCAAACGATATGGCCGAGTTGACGCACTTGAACGAGGCATCGGTTGTCCACAACCTTCATATGCGGTACCAAGCCGATTTGATTTATACGTACTCAGGCCTTTTCCTTGTTACCGTCAACCCGTACGCATCGATTCCTATTTACAGCAATGAATACATCAACATGTATCGCGGGCGGAGCAGAGAGGACACAAAGCCTCATATTTTTGCAATGGCTGATGAAGCCTTCCGGAATCTTGTGGAAGAGGGGAAGAACCAGAGCATTCTAGTGACTGGCGAATCCGGCGCAGGCAAGACAGAAAACACGAAAAAGGTCATCCAATACCTCGCTGCTGTTGCGCAGGCAGACTCGACGATCAAGCACAAACCTCACCATTCTAACCTCTCACAACAAATCCTTCGAGCAAACCCGATTCTAGAGGCATTCGGAAATGCTCAAACAGTCCGCAACAACAATTCCTCACGGTTCGGAAAATTCATTCGAATTGAATTCACTCGAAATGGCGCTATCTGTGGCGCATATATCGACTGGTATCTGCTAGAAAAGTCCAGAGTCGTACATATCAACTCCCACGAACGGAATTACCACGTTTTCTACCAACTTCTTAAAGGGGCAAGCTCCGCCTTAAAGAGGGAATTCTTAATCGAGGGTCTTACGGTTGAAAACTTCAATTATACCAAAGATGGCCACGACACAATCGTGGGTGTCTCAGACCATGATGAATGGGATTCCCTCATGGAAGCATTTAACGTGATGGGGTTCTCGGATGAAGAACAGAGGTCTATTTTGCGAACTGTGGCCGCGGTGCTACACCTGGGCAACATCACCGTTGTCAAGGAAAGCCGCACTGCAGACCAAGCCCGCCTGGCACCAGATGCAAAAGAGCAAGCCGCAAAAGTGTGTAAGCTTCTTGGTGTACCATTAGAGCCCTTCTTGAAAGGTCTCCTCCACCCCAAGGTCAAGGCAGGCCGAGAATGGGTTGAGAAGGTACAAACCCCTGAGCAAGTTCGACTTGGCTTGGACGCTCTTTCAAAGGGCATCTATGAACGCGGTTTCGGCGATCTCGTCAACCGAATCAATGGACAGCTCGATCGCACTGGCATGGGTCTGGAGGATTCGCACTTTATCGGAGTACTCGATATCGCCGGTTTTGAGATTTTCGAACAGAACAGCTTTGAGCAGCTATGCATCAACTACACCAACGAAAAGCTGCAGCAATTCTTCAATCATCACATGTTTGTCCTGGAACAAGAAGAATATGCACGTGAGCAGATCGAATGGAAATTCATCGATTTTGGTCGTGACCTGCAGCCCACGATTGATTTGATTGAACTGTCGAATCCAATAGGTGTCTTTTCTTGCCTAGATGAGGATTGCGTTATGCCCAAAGCTACAGACAAGTCATTTACTGAGAAACTTAATTCTTTGTGGGACAAGAAATCAACGAAATATCGACCCTCACGTCTAGGTCAAGGTTTCATTCTCACGCACTACGCTGCCGAGGTCGAGTACTCTACAGAAGGATGGTTAGAGAAAAACAAGGACCCTCTGAATGATAACATCACCCGCCTTCTAGCTGCTTCATCGAACAAGCACGTTGCGTCCCTGTTTTCTGACTGTGCTGAATCTGAGGAGGATCATGCTACTGGCAGAAGCAGAGTCAAGCGAGGGCTCTTCCGTACAGTCGCCCAGAAACACAAGGAGCATCTTCACAGTCTCATGGCGCAACTCCACTCCACCCACCCTCATTTTGTTCGATGCATCCTTCCCAACCATAAAAAGAAGCCAAAGCAGTTCAACAATCTCCTTGTTCTAGACCAATTACGCTGCAATGGTGTTCTGGAAGGCATCAGAATCGCGCGGACTGGCTTCCCCAACAGACTTCCCTTTGCAGAATTTCGACAGCGATATGAGGTCCTTTGCCAGGACATGCCCAAAGGATATCTCGAAGGACAGGCCGCGGCCAGTCTTATGCTCGAAAAGCTTGGACTTGACCGCGCTTTATATCGGGTGGGGTTGACCAAAGTCTTCTTCCGCGCGGGTGTCCTTGCAGAGCTTGAGGAGCAACGAGATGCTCTAATCACCCAAATTATGTCCAGATTTCAATCAGTCGCTCGAGGGTTCATACAAAGGCGGGCAGCCTACAAGAGGCTATTTCGTACTGAGGCCACCAGAATCATTCAAAGAAACTTCAACGTTTACCTGGATTTGGCGGAAAACCCTTGGTGGCAGCTGATAGTGAAGATGAAGCCTCTTCTTGGCACCACTCGTACAGCCACAGAAGTTAAGCGAAGGGATGCAATGATCAAGGATCTAAACGAAAGGATGCAACTGGAGTCCCAAAATCGTATGAAACTTGAGGAGGAACGACGAAATTGTCACGCTGAAATGGTCCGAATCCAACAAACTCTCGAGAGCGAGCGAGCGCTTGCTTTGGACAAAGAAGAAATTTTCAAGAGGCTTCAACTTCGAGAAGCGGAGCTTGAGGAGAAGCTTGCGGGAGCAATTGAAGACCAGGAAAGGCTAGAAGACGAGTTAGACGACCTTTTAAATGCCAAGAACCGGGCGGAACGAGATGTTGAAATATATCGTTCTCAGCTTGAGCAAGCTGCCACCCTCATTGCTAAGCTTGAGGAGGAGAAGAAGGGACTGAGCACAAAGATCAGCGAAGTTGAACAATCAATGGCCGACATAACTCAGAGACAGGCCGAGCGTAGCGAGCAGGAACTCGCCCTCCAAGATGAAATCAAGATGCTTCAGAGTCAACTATCGGTCAAGGAAAGGAAGGTTCAGGATTTGGAGACCAAGCTTGTGAAGCTCGATCAAGATTCGGAGCTCAAACTCAACGCGGCTCAAAGAGAGCTTCAGTCAACTAAGTTCCGAGAAACTCAACTTACCCACGAGAACGAAGACATCCAGAGACAGCTCAACGAGCTCTCCAAGACGTCGACTGATTACGAAGATCTTGTTCGACAAAAGGAGAGTGAACTCGCTCTTCTGCGAACCGACAACAAGAACTTCGAAAGCGAGCGCCAATCTCTTGAGGATCAGAAGAAGTCTCTGACCACTGAGAAGGAGAAGAACGCCGAGAAGTACCGCGAGGCTCAAGCTGAACTTGTAGCCATGAAGTCTCGGCAATCTCAACTGGAGCGAGAGGCCGAGGACGCAAAGAACTTGCTGGAAGCACGTCTGTCGGAAGATGCACAGGCCGATCAGAATCGCCAAGTCCTCGAGTCACAAATAAAGGATCTGAAAGATGAACTGTACAAGACACAAATGGATCTTAGTCGAGAACGCCAGTCTCGAGATGACGTCCAACTGCTCGGTGAGCACCGCTACCAAGAGTTGAAGGATGAATTCGATCGTCTTAATGAGTCCAAAATCATCATCGAGAAAGAGCTATATGCCCAGCAGGATACCCTACGGAGAACAATGGAGGCCAGGACTACTGCTGAGAAAGAACGTGACGAAGCAAGGCAAGAGATCCGCCGCCTTCGAGTGGCGAAGACACAAGCTGAGGAGGCAAGAATGCAAGCCGAGGTCGCTGGCGAGAGACAAGCTTCTAAGGCAGCCCTGGACCGCGAGAACAGTCTTCGAAAAGATCTCGATGCAGCACAGGAACGGCTTCAATGGTTTGAAGGAGAGTGCGCCAAGCTCAATCACCAGATTGAAGACCTTAACAAGTTGATCCTCGAATCAGGCGAATTCGGCTTGAAAAACGACCAAGCCAAAGAAAGACTTGAACGAGAGTTGACCACTGTGAAGAGCCGCCTGACAGCATCAGAGAATGACAATCGTGCTTTGCTGAACAAACTACAGCAGAAAGGGCTGGAGATTGCTCGCTCTAGTTCACGCGCCAGTGAAGCTTCTCGAGGTCAGATCATCTCTCTCCAGCGCGAAAAGGCTCGGCTGGAAGAGCAGAACACAAAACTCAACAAGCAACTGGGTGATTCCCAACTCGCAATTGCATCACTCGAGAAAAGAGCGGAGAAATTGCAGCTCAGCCTGGAAGATCTTAGCCATGAGGTTGCGCGTGAAGTCAAGTCAAGCAGAAATGCTGAAAAGGCGACTTCTACCTTCACAGCGCAGCTGGCTGAAGCAAATAGAACCATTGAGTCAGAGCGGCAATTACGAACTCAGGCCCAGACTACTATTCGTACCTTGCAAACGTCCGTGGATACACGAGACAAGGAAGTGAATGAGCTGCGAGCTCAGATGCTTGATGTTCTACGGACTGTCGATCCAGAGGTTCCCATCCCCCCTCAGTCGGATGGGGCTGATGAAAATGTACTCATTCAGAACTTTGATCTTGTGAGAAAGGTTGAGGAGCTTCAGCAAAACCTTCGTGTGCAAACAGCAGCTCGAACAAACGCCGAGAACCAACTCAGTGAAATGCGAGCGTCGAGGAATGACCCTGCTAGCAGACCCAAGCTCGAGGAGATCCAGCTCAATGAGGCGCCCTTCCAGGGGTCACCAACTCAGAAGAGGGCAGCCAAGCTCCATGCTCGCAATTACTCCAATACTTCCACACCCACCCGGCGCTTCCAGGACCTCGATCATCTTCAAGATTCAACACGTTCCGATCGAACCATCGACACTCTCAACTTCAACAATCGTATGGATTTGAAAGCCGAAGTCGAGGAACTTCAGAATCAACTTCAACTTAAGGAAATGCAAAATCGTCACTTACAGAGCCAGATTGACCGAAGCACGCCTATACCGGAGAACTACGACGACCAAAGCCCATCTTTGCGTCGCATCCAAAAACTTGAGATGGTCAATACTCGTCTTCACGAAATGCTCGATGACTCTAATAAGAAGGTATCTGCTTTGGAGCGCACAATTCGATCCGGGCAGCTTTCATTACGGGATGTACAGACACGCACACACGAGGAAATTTTGGAGGTCCTAAACAGCCAAGAAGACTCTCGTCGAGCCTTGGTTCATAGTCACAAGGACGCCGTGGCGGAGTTAACCGATATCAAGGGACACTTTGAGAGACTACGACACGATCGTGCCAAGGCCGAAGTCGAGCTCCGTGATGTCAAGTCTGACCTACAGGAGATGACTCTAGCAAGAGAGCAGGAGGCACAGAATCGGAATCAGCTTCTCCAAGAGTTTGCAGATCTTCAGATTCGTCTTGATGCAGAAACCTCGAAGTTTGCAGATGTTTCTTCTAGTCTTGAAATGTACAAGAGCCGTGCGGACGAATACTTCAGCAAACTCGAACAAGCCGAGATCGCTGTTCTCAAAGCTAGTCGTGCCGAACAGTTTGCCAAGTCCCAGGCAAAGGAAGCTGAAGACACGTATGCGGAGGTCATGGCAGAGCGTGAGAAGATGGATGCCAGCATTGAGGATCTCCAACGCCAGAATCAACGCCTCGAGGAGAAGGTTGAGGATATCTCGACAGACTTGGCAGCTGCCACTCAGGCTAAGAAGAGACTTCAACACGAACTGGAGGACTACCGTAATCAGAGAGCCATGGAGATCGAGGACAAGGAATCGAGTATGGAGCAGACTCGTAAGAAGTATCAGGCCGAGTTCGCTACATTGACCAACGAACTTGATCTTGCTCGTGAGGAGAGGCTCTTCAAACAAGCAGAGATCGCCCGCCTTCGAGAAGAACTTGATGAATTGAGGTCAAAGTGGGATGATGAAGTCCTCAACAGCTCAACCTGGTCCAAGGAGAAGGCTCGTTTAGAGTCAACATTGGCAGATGTCGCTTCCTCTCGTGATGAGGCAGTAAATGCTCACAATGAAGCTCAAGGAAAGGTTGTGACATTGCTCTCTCAAGTCCGTACTCTCCGCTCCTCGGTGGACGAGATCGCAGCAGAACGAGACCATCTTCTCCGGGAGAAGCGAAATGTTGAGGCTCGCCTCGAGGAAGCGAAATCTGGCCTTGAAGACCTTGTGAAGGGAGACAGTCCCTCTCTGCGCAATGCCGCCAACATGGACAAGGAGATTCTGGAACTAAGGTCACACCTTGCCCAACAAGAGGATATTGCGGCCGCTGCTGTGGAGAAGATGCGCAGAGCAGAAGCCCTAGTGACGGAGGTACAAAAGGATGTCATGGTGGAGCGCGAAAACAGCATTCAGCTGCAACAACAAAAGGCATCCTTGGAAAAAGTTCTCAACGAGGCCCAACTCAAACTTGTTGATCTGGAGACCAAGGGCTACTCGAGCGCCAGCCAAGATGTCAAGTTCCTGCACAAACGTATTCAGGAAGTGAGTTACCCTGTGACACTAAACAACTTTATCGAAGCTAACATGATGCAGCTCGAATCACAGCTCGAAGACCAGGAGACTGAGCGTAGCAAATCTCAGCGCTCCGTTCGAAACGTAGATCGAATCGTGAAGGATATGCAAGGTCAGATCGACCGCAAGGACAAACAAAACACACAGCTTTCAGAGGATGTCTCAAGGATGCGCGACAAGGTCGAGAAGCTACTGAAGACCATCGAGGAGCTACAGTCATCGGAGTCCCAAAACCAGTTGTCAGCTCGTCGAGCTGAGCGTGAACTCCGAGAAGAAAAAGAGAAAATCGCCCGACTGGAGCGCGAACTGGCAGGATTGAAGAGCCTCCGCAACGACAAGGGGTCGGGGAGCGTCATGGGTAGTGTCCGCAGTCGCATGGGCCCCTGGCGGGTCAGCGAAGGAGATGATGCATCATCCATGGTGGATATTCCCAGGAGGAAGAGTAGCCTTAGTAGGGTCCCCAGCTTCACAAAAGGATTCCTATAGGGGTAGGGGGTATTGAACAAGGAGGCGAATGTAGAATACACACATAAGCTGGGCACATGTTGATGAGGCGTTGAAGCATTTGTCCAAGGTCTGGGTACTGTAATGGTTTGCAAGGCATGGGAGACGGGCATGATGGATGGCGGATGGTGTCTAGGATTGGTTTTTGGCTCGCTAGTGCTTTAGGTGTTATTTACTTTGCGTATGATTAATGAGGAGCTTACGCTGCATGTTTACTATGTGGGATTTCTCTTTCTGGGGCAAATTCACTGCATGATAGTTCAATACGACTGGTTGAATGCCCAATGTTCTTCAGCAGTCGTTTCGTGGTTGGCATATTTCATCTCGCATAATATGAATACATCGTATCTTACACGCCAAGCTCTCCTCAGCTTTGTAGTATCGAGGGGCGCCTTGCCTCAACAGATGACACAGGGACATTATTTCTCATCCTCTTGGGAGATGGCTGAAGGCTTCTGTGGCTTCTCCATTCCCATCTTGCCCATAAGTCCCTCTATCAACTCCTCCATCGCTTTTTCATCTTCAGGGCTCACCATCCCGGGCCTGCGGGTCACAGCCTGTGTCCGCTGCCTTAATTCCTCTATCGAGGAGAGATCAAATGCCCAGGAAATGCCTCCTACCAACATGACTCCAAAGCTCATGACGTTGAGCGTGGCAAGCCCAAGAGCTTGTACAGCGAGTAAAGACCTGTCACCCGAGTCAAACTTGACTTGATGACGGTTGGAAGTGTAAAATTTGGGGAAGGAATCGTGCCGCATTCGCAGCACTGAACGTCTTGATACAGCAACAGATGCAGCAAGGAACCCAGCACCAGTGAGAAGCAGACCGAACTGTCGAATTGAACGGTCCCATGACGGTTGCTGTGCTGCTATTATTGGCGATGTTCGTTGTGGAGCAGCAGAAATAGTTGGTGGAGTTGGTGTTGCTGGTGGGATTGAAACATTTGCAGATGGTCTTTGCTGAGCTGGTAAAAATTCCTGGTTTTCCTGGAGAATTGAACCTTTATCAGAGTTGGGTATCCCGAGCCATGAGCTTACTAGAGAAGCAAGAATAGGCATTTTTTCTTTCTTTTCGTGACCGGCCAACGTCTGTTTCAAACGATGGCAGCGTTTAACTATGCTGGAATAATAAGGTAAACCGTTGAATGCCTATTCCTTCCTCTTACCTTACTTTTAGGGGATATGGCACCCCGCTCATTGCATACATATTACAACTGTCGCGAACCTAGGTACCTAATGTAATGGATATCTACATAACTCAAGTATCACTGTCTCATGTCATGTCGTGCCAACCTGGAAGTCAATAAAGAACCTTATCAACCTCTCTCCCCTCAGCCCAGCGACTGCCCAATAATTATTCCCTACTTTGCATTTTGAAAAGTATGCCGAAAATAAAAAATAAAGGGCCCAAGTCAGGCAAAGTGGAATCCTCGGCACCGCCGCCACCAGCTCCTCCATCATGGCCAGCCTTCAAGCCTTCTCTGCCGATAGTTGACTTGTCCCCTAGACCGCATCCATTAACTTCCAAGGTTGTTCTTGTACCTTCATTTTTCCCGCGATCGCTCTGCCGCGATTATGTCGCCTTTTTAAAAACCCTCCCTCTACAAACAACACCAGGTCGACCCAAGCGGGGCGAAGCAGTTCGTGTCAACGATCGGTTCCAGGTTGAGAGCTATGACTTTGCTTCCCGCTTATGGGAGCAAACTGGTTTGAAGGAGCTTTTGCTAGACGGTGATGTTAAAGAGAAGTGGTAAGTCTTGCTTCGTGTCGAAAGGTCACGAGGTCGTAGACAGCAAAGTTAATGTTGCGTAGGGGTGGTGAACCTGTTGGGCTGAATCCTAACATTCGCGTATATCGTTATTCGAAAGGCCAGTTTTTTGACTGCCATTGTACGTGTATAAGTCTCATTTCCATAACTGTTCCATTCAGCGACTATCATAGCGACCTCAATGGCATAACGGCGCAACCCTCTTGGTCCTGTCCTTCCACAACCATTCCATAATTTGCCTTCTCCATCTATCCCATGACTCCCTCTTCTCACTTGATATGCGCACCTTAGCTGACCAACGTCTGTGTCCCCCATCAGATGACGACTCGAATAACCTGACGCTGCCCTCGAATCCTCCGCTACCAGTGAGGACCACCTGGACCCTGTTACTCTATTTGACATCTGCTTCTGAGGGCTGTGTTGGCGGCGAGACTGTATTTTACCCAAGAGATCGAAGGTCCTCTCGAGAAGAGATCGTGGTCCCTCTCGAGACTGGGACATTGCTTCTGCACAAGCATGGAGACGATTGTCTATTGGTAAGAAGCTCCATACTTCTTTTTGCCGTTTTTGATTAGACAGACATCCGGTGCTGCATGGATCTTGACCCCCCTAAATACCTATTTACTGATCACTTGAACTTAGCACGAAGGACGAGAGGTTACTGCAGGTGAAAAATGGGTTTTACGGACGGATCTCTGCATCAGACGATGAATTTTATTATCGGCCTAAGTAACCTGATAGTCGCAAAACCTTGGTTTACTATACTACTGAGTTTACTGTCTACCTTGTCCTTACTGGCTGGCTGGCCCGTTGTCGTCCTCACAGTTCCAACGGTCCATACTTGCACGCGACAATTTCTCCAGCCACAAGATTTTCAACCTTAAACTAATGTCGCGGTCGTGTCGGCAGCTGATCGCAATGCTAATGGTCAATTGGCATCCACCTGACTCATGAGGTTGACCAAGCGATCCATAGCTTCTTCTTCGTCTTCCCCCAATTCATCACTGTAGATCGAGTCTGTATCGTCTTCGACAACATCATCATCATCACTCGGAACTTCAACTTGCATGCCATTCGCTGATGAAATATCTGGCTGTTCGTCGCTGACCATCCCAGAATCATTTCCAGCAGAAGATGATTGTCCTGAACCAGAAATGCCATTAGGGGAGTCGTCATCTACGTCGGAGACCGCATCGTCTTCCAGAGGGAAGATAGCCAATGGCTGTCCTCGATGAAGGACTGTGCCGTCCGGAAGGTGAGAATGGATCTCAGGTGCCAGGTCAGACACTTCCGGGACCTCGTGTTTTGCAGCCGTGGCATCATTCTTCACTGTTGGCTCAAGGCGCTCGCCAACCCCTGGCATTTCTCCCTGACGAAGTCCCGCGGCAAGCAGAGTTCTCAGTTCAAGGTCACTAGAGTTTGCCATACGACACATCTCCTTATGGAAGATCCAGGGGAAACTAATCAGAGGCATTGACATTGGTTCCAGCTTGCGCGGTTGCAGGAGGGTTCCCGCGTCGTTGATGACTCCTCGGTGGTGCTCGTATAGTGCAATTTTCATCTCCTCATCGGTTACCTTGTACATGGCTGCGACAAAGGGTTCGAGTTTGTCTGCACTTTTAGAACCTGCAGTATCGATACATAGCTGTCGAAATGCCCCCTTGAGATTAGTGTATTCGCGACGAAGCTCCTCCTGAACTTTGTAGTCTGAACCAACAGCTGGTCTCGACATGGCAAAGCCAGTCCAAAGTTCGAATTCAGTCTTGAGCGCATGTTGGCTCAGTAGTCGGCGTACAGATGTATCGTATTGTGTCTTGATCTTTCTTGCAGATTTGAGTATGTCTCGGTCGAGCTCAAACTTTGTGATAATCCGTTGGTCGAACGGACTGTCCCAGATAGGGTCAAACTTGACTTGCTTGCCTTTCACTTTGTCAAATATGATACCAAGAGCTTTCCTTGAGGTGTAGCTGTTCTTCTTCTCCATAAAATGGGGCCACTTCCGAGGTTGCTGATCTCGTCTCAATACCGCCGGGTCGCCTGTCTTCGGATAGTCCACTGCTTTGGAGTGCAACTCTGCAAGTTCAAGACCTTAAAGCAGGGTTAGCAGAAGACTTCGATATGTGAGTATTACCGAGACTTACATTTTGATGACATTGGGCCAAGCTCGTCCGAAAAGGCTAGATGAGATGTTGCAATGAGCGGCAGTTTATCGTTCTTTAGGTACTTGACGAAAAAGTTCCTGAGATCGTCGACCGTGACATCACGATCAAGCTCAATGGGTTTGGGTGCTGAGTAGTTCATAGGCGGATAATTCCATCTTTTCGGAATCAAAGTCGGCTCCCATATTACGAAGAAGTCGTCACCGTCAAGGTCACCACCAGAAAGCATATTAGGAACCGGCTGATCGCCAGTGGAGGGAAATACAACGACGTCCCTCAGGTGGTGAAGGGCTGGACAGTCCACCGCTTCAACAACACGAATGTCTCCTGGGTGCAGAGAAGGATTGCGTCCAATTATGCATACTCCACTGATGATCTGAGTCTTGTTATAGTGCGTTGCGTCGCTCAGCTGAATGAAGATTTGCGGAAGTCTATCGATATCTTTATCTTCGGAGCCTTCGGTTTCGGATGAGTGACCTCTGAGGGTGCCAGTTTCATCGACGCAGCCAAGGACGAAGGCACTTTTCTGCACCTGGATCCTTGCTTTCTCCTTGAGGAGCTTCAAGGACCAAGACCTCCACAGTTTAAGTACGTTAACAACGAACGGTTCCTGCAGATAATCTGTTTTGAAACCAGCCCTAAGCAGGTCAGAGATACTGTTCTCGTCAACAAATTTGGTCAACATGTCTATTGCAACGTCGTTGTCCTCCATGGCCAGCTCATACGACCGTAACTGGTGGTCAAGCAGGCTAGTGAAGGAAGCGATGGGGACCCCAAGACATTCAAGAATGGTGATTGTTTGTCTGTTGAGGGTAGCTGTCGCCATTGCTGCACTGCGGATAATTTCGAGACCTTTGGAATCTGACTCGAACTTCTTCTGGGATTCGCGAATATGGACTTCCATGACTTTAGTGTCGTTGGGCCAAATGGCGAGGACTCCTTTACAGCCACCCATACGAAACTGGAAGGCGGAGGGTTGCGCAATAACATCAAGAATCATGTCTTCGCTGATAAGCTGCGCCAAGAACGAAGATATCTTGCCGATGCCGTCGGTAAAGCAGTGGCCGTTCCTCTCAATATCAGGTATCTGTCGGGTTGCCGGCGCCGAAATTGCATGAAGCTCTCGTGTGGTAGAGAAGCATTGGCCGAGACGAGCAGCATACTTCGCCACAACCTTTATATGGCTAAACTGGCCCATCCACCTGCGTATATCATCGCATGATAGGTGCTCCGTGGGACAAAAGAAGTAAGCGCCGTTGACTCTGAGCTGCGAGTTGCCAAAGGCAAGGAATTCGTAAAGACGATCGCCGATACGGATGCCTTTATACATTGAACGAAGCACTCTTTTGTAGATCTCGTCGTTTTGGTCCTTGTTTACTGCAATCCTCCCCTTTTCCATCTCTTCGGTGAACTGGATTTTGAGGAAGCGATCTTCATAATGCTTGTAGCGACGCATGACGCGGTTGGACATCTCCACAGTAGGCGTTGTATAGCGAATGGTTGTTGGCGTGATGACTGCTTTGCGGATGAGACAACAATGAGAAGGAACCCTGGACATGATTATAGAGCCATCAAGCTGAGACTCCTCTAGAATAGCCATTGGGTCGACGACTACTTGAGCGTGATCAGCCACGGTTTCGAGACAAAGCCTGGCTTTGGCTGGCTTCATGTTCGCAAGTCTCTCCAAGAACTCCCTCTCTATCATGTGTTCGTTTAGATAGCCGCGTGAAAGACAAACTTCAAGCTGGTATCTGATGTCGAAAGGTAGATGAATAACCGAGTCCGGGGAGTACTGAAGCATCTGAAGTGCGTTGTGCCCTTCGGTCGGAGCCTGGTGGTCTATATATTCCCATATCTTTGCTTTTGTTCCACGCACAGTATCGAAATCATCTTGAACTTTGGTGGAGATGTTGAAGTCGTCCAGGATGGTCACTAATTGCTGATTGACTTGACTTGCTATTTCAGTCCCCCCATCCAAAACGAAACCAATAGTGGTCCATCGGCCGATATCAACGAATTCGGGATCTTGGAAATCGTTGTGGAGAGTGACCGGGTGCATCATGGGGAGGCCAGCATGTTGAACAATGTTTGTCGCACGGTTCCAGCTCTCCATCACACTCCAATTCTTGGCTTCGTCGGAAAAGGTCGAATGGATATTAGGTGCCTTCCAATAGTACTGGGGTGGTATCTTGAGAGGAACAACAAGAGTACAGCAATTATCAACGGCCGCTGTTTGGTAAACATTCTTCACACTCGCAAAGTCAATAACAACTTTGTGTTGTCGGTCAGTTCTGTTCCCTCCCACAACACTCGGTACGGGGAAGAAAGCAGTCAGTCTCTGGTATTTCGGGCTAAGCTCAAGTTTAAGACTTCGCCCATTGCCCATCCCAGGGATAGACTTCATGATCTTCATTGATTTCTCCCCCGTCAGGCTCCCGAAATGTATGGTCGCAGGGTAGAGTGTCAGTTTGACAGGACAAGTCCGGTCAGGATGTACTGGGCTTTTCAGAAATCCTGGAGGTACGTGATTGGAAAGCTTGATGGAAATCTCAATCTCTTTGGGGTGTTGTTTTCTGTCGTGATGGCGAACAAGATAACTGCCCGTGTACCAAAAGTTTCGCTCTGGCGGTGGTTCAAACCTGATTTTGGCGTTACTGATGTTCGGATTTCTTTGCGTCTCGTAGATATCCATGTATGCGATTTCTCCTTCATGAGAGAACCAATCCCAGAGATTTGAAGTGGTGACTGAAGTTGGCAATCCCTCAAGATGTATCGTGAGCTCAGGCCATGCTTTCCATTGTTCGTGGAGCTGAGGAGCAAGCCCATCAATGTTGGCTGCATGGTTTCGTCGAACCTTCGGTTTCCCTGGCCTGCATCTCTTCGATCTTCGCTGGTGTTTGGGGTTTTGTTGAGACCCTCTCGAGAGTCCGTAGGGGGGGCGTTTGGAGCTCATGTTCAATTTCTATCCATGTATTCTGGAGAGGTTGTCAGTCAAAGTGGCCCCCTCAGCGACGAGTTCAAATTATAACGATGGCTTCAAAAGAATGTACCTTGGTCAATTGGATGATGTCCCAGGAATAACTCTGCAGCACACTTCAAGTGTTGATCATAGATGTTAGAAGTCAGTACGGCTGTTGTAGCAAAGGTCAAGATGAAAGGGCTTTTTGTTTTTGGATCGAGGAGGATGAAGTTCGTCACTTGGTGTGGTGATGGGCGATGACAAGTGGTGAGTGTTGTGCAGTGATTCAGAGACCAGGCAGTTTCTAGAAGCCCTAGATTGCAGATGCCTCCTGCTGCAACTGCTGCGGCAAACAAGAAAGAAAATCGAACTGGCAGGCCACAAGAAGCAGTAAATCAAGACACCAGTTAATCACAGTACCTAGTGTTGAAATTCGAGCTAAGAAGCAAAGGGTTTTGAGCCAGACGAGATTGAACGCAGCTATCCGTTGGTGTTTGTTGGTGTTTGGTGTTGTTTGAAAAAGCAATGTAAGAAGCCTAGTGATAGAAGCGAAATCGCTGATATCAGCAAACAGTTAAGTATTTGGCCGCTTTCTTGAGTACAGACGGCTTTGTTCAAATGTTTTGTTCGCTTGAATATAATGCACTTCTTGGTTGTTACAGCAGCACCACATCTGTCAAGATCTTGCAGTGTAAGACGCCGTATTGCAGTGTGCCTCAATTTCGTATTGATGACTGAGCAGTTGGCTGCATCATTCATATAGAGATACATAGCTCTCTCAATCTCTAGCTGCTGATTGGGTTTGTCTTACATGTTTCATTCAACACTAGGACCAAGCTGCTGTGTTGCAAGCAGGGCTGCAAGCGGTCCCTGCAAGCATCAATCCATACTGCAAATCTCTATATACAGTAATGATTTGTTGCTCACCCACTAGTTTAAGAAGCTATGTAGAAACACAGCGATAACTTCTATCTTAGACCAAGTCTTTCACCACACGGTTTGGTGTTACCGCGGTATTGGACCCAGGATACAGAGTGTTCTCCCAAGGCACATCCATGATCTTTCCAGGATTCAAGATCCATTCGGGGTCGAAAGCCTTCTTCACAGCTGCCATAACTTCCAGAGTCTCTGGTCCAACTTCCCAGAGTAAACTCTCCTTTTTGCCCCAGCCGATGGAATGCTCTCCTGTACATGTCCCATCCATGTCTAGCGCTCGCTTCACCATGTTCTTGACGCAAGCTTCGACTTTTTGGCGCTCACCAGGGACGTTCTTGTTATACATGATACTTTCATGAAAATTTCCGTCTCCTACATGCCCCAAGATGCTGGCGAAGAGACCAAGCTCATCCATCTCTTTCTTGCTGACCTCTATGATATCAGCTAGCCGGCTGAACGGAACAGCTACATCGGTGCTCCCTGTGTTATCATCAATTAGCGACCGGATTGACGGGTAATATGTTGAAAGCGGCACTGTGGTACTCACAAACATCGTCACCATTTTTTCGCAGAGATAGCATAGACCAAAGGGACTCTTTCCTGGCAGACCAGAGCAACTGTTGCTCAGCAGCATCCCGAGCAAATTCGAAACTTCCACCCTTGTTTGCCGCCGCAATTTTCTTTACTCTGCTGATGTTGTCTTTCACGCCGTCTTTTGTACCCGAGAACTTGAAAAACAGTGTTGGCAATTCCTTCCAGACCCGCGGTTTCGTAGCACCACCGAGATTGATAACTCGCATTTGAACTTCATCCATGATCTCCATCGCCGCGACGGGAACGCCGGCCTGCATGACGCCAGCTGCCGCATCGGCGGCATCTCGAATGGTGGGAAATGTAACAACAGCAACCGAATACTGCTCTGGAATGACAGCCAGCTTGAGTGTAGCTGTGAGTGTTAGTAAAGCGTTCATTTTTGCGTGGATACGCCTTGTTATACCTTCCGTGACAATCCCTAGTGTGCCTTCGGAACCAACAAACAATCCGTTCAGGTTGTATCCAGCAGATGACTTTCGCGGCCTTCGTCTGGTTTTGATAATACGCCCGTCAGACAGGACAACGGTCAAGTTAATGACCCAATCCTTCATTGTGCCATATCTTACAGCATTTGTCCCGGAGCAATTCGTTCCAATCATGCCTCCAATCTTCGCTGATGGGCCTGGGTATATTCGTCAGTGCTGCGATATCTCTGGCCCCCCATGCTTGTTAGTCACATACCAGGATCGACGGGAAAGAAAAGGCCACTATCCATAGCCAACAACTTTGCGTTTAGATCTTGCCAGCCAATACTGGGCTGGACCACAATATCCATATCATCTTTGTTGAACTGAATGATCTGGTCCATATACGCAAAATCCACACTGATTCCTCCATAAGGGGCAGAAAAATTGCCTTCCAAGCTTGAGCCTCCTGAATAGGGGATGATGGGAACGCGATGCTCATGACATATGCGAGCGATCACGGAAACTTGCTCGGTTGTTCTAGGATATGCCACAGCTACCGGCAAAGTATCAGGGTTGACCGTAGACCATTCTGAGTAGCCATGTGCGAGTAGATCCTCGGGGTCAGTCGAAATAAAGCCTTCTATTCCAACCTCATTCTCGATTCGCTTGATCGCCTGTTTCGAAGATCAGTCTGAGGGCATGAGAATATGCAGGTATTTTACCTTCTCCATCTCGGGCAACGTAGCGTAATGAGGCGCTATCGATCGACCCCATATAGATTTTCCAGTGCCTTTACTTTCGTTCAAGCCGGCAAGCCCCCATCCAAGAGCACCAGCTCCAATGGCTACTGCCAAAACCTTTGGTCGCGACCATCCCTGGCTATTCTTTGGTTTACTCTGAGCAGAATCATGGGCAACACGGGAACGAAGGCCAGGGGAGACTGCAAGACCTCGCCGAAATTCCGTTCTCTGGGCACAACGGCCCAAGAGAGTTCTTGTCGAAGTCCTGCTGGTAAACATTTCAACCGAATGTTAAGGAAATCTATAATTTTATGACTCAGGCGGCCCGGTCCACAATTGACCGATGTAGAACCAAGATCGATTCAGGGCCCGAAGGCTGCTGCTTTCCCTCCAGTTAACAAAATTCAACGAGTCCGTTGCGTAATATGGCTCTTGCGAGCAACGTTTTGATCACGAACAGGAACCTCTGCCGCATCTAAGCGAATCTGTACCGAGTATCCGCAAGCAGGTGAGAAGAGGGAAGAACGACAAGAATCCTCCAATTCAAGCGACCAGGAGAAATGACCTCGCAGAGGATAATTCCGGAACTAGGTAGATGTGGTCACGATGGGGCTGACACTCACTTATAAGTAGTCTCAAGAACACCACCGGCGCACGTGGGGCATATCTAGGAAAGTAGAAATCTAAACACCAACGGCTTCTCTTGTAAGCATAGTGTCGCTGATGCAATACACTTGGGCACCGCGTTGCCGCTGGGTCTTAGCATGGCTTTTTCCCATAGCATGTTAAGCCTAGCGGGTCTGTCTAGGTAATGGTGAGGGGGCACACGATCCATCTTTAATGGACCTTGTGCGTGTGCGGTCTTACTGTAACAAGAAATCCAGTCGCATTGAATCCATGGATGGTTTGAGGCTCCCCACGCATTACGCCCACATGCACATCACAGGAACAGCGCGCGTGAGACTCGCATTGTCGAATCGCAGCTTCAAGGAGTGCAGCCAACTGCATCATGGCTGAGGAGGATTCGGCAGGCGACTGCAGTTCTCGTTAGTCATGCATTTTGACCTCATGCGTAATTACACGACTCGGTACCCTAGATTTACGACGGATTGATCATTTCCCCGCTCCTAAATGACTCGGTTTGCTCGCCGAACCAGCAGTTTCACAGCATACAGCATGTACCGTGGGAGTGTGGAGAGGGGCAAAGAAGCCGAGCCCACTTGGTGCTATTCGCAGTTTGGGGGTTCAAGAGCTTCCTTCAGTGGGATGGAGCAACTAGCTCAATGGAGAAGTTGGGGAATAAACGAAGAAACTCAATTCGAGAGACAAGTCATTCGCAAACAACCAACATTCTCATGGACGTGGGGTGGTTAAGGAATAGGAATTCGCCTACATCCGAATTCTCTCTTCTGTCAGCAAGATTGCAACACAGCCACAGCTTTACGCATTAGGAGGTCAACTGATAGTCTGATAATCATGGATGTAACCCAGGAGCACTTTTGTATACAGGCTGTTTTCGTCATTACCTTGATCGTAAATTGTTGTGCAATGCAGCCCTACCAGTCAGCTTTGTTCCTCACATTACTCCTTGACAAACATGATGTTCGAAAGAAACACGAGCTACGTATATGGGTACTGGCAGAGTGATAAGATATATTATCAGTTATGGGAAGTACAAATGGCAGGGGCATTTTCTCTGGCGTAGCTGAACATTGTGGGCGACATCTTCAATTCACTGTCACGGTTCGAGAGAGATATCTGTCAAGAATCGACACTTTTGTTGGGCTCAAATTCATCTTTTATCGTAGCCTCATGGGGCCGGCTATCTCCAGAGTAGTAAAAGCCGCAAAGCAAACGTCAAATCCGAGACTCCATTCCACATGCCGTTTTTTTACCATTCCAATCTCAAATCCACAATTTAGTGAGAGATAGCGTAAGCACGTCGGCGGTCACGCTCCTCAGCAATGGTGAGCTTGACACCCTTACCCTTGGGCAGAGAGATCCAGGGCTTGTCCTGGCCAATGACGAAAACGTTGCTCTCACGGGTAGCAAAACTGTTGTCAATGGCATCCTTGACGTGGACGATGTTGAAGCCTCCGTCGTGGCGCTCACGGTGAGTGATAACACCAACACGACCCATGTTACGACCACCAGTGACCATGACGACGGCGCCAGTGTCGAACTTGATGAAGTCTGTGATCTTGCCAGTGGCGAGGTCAATCTTAACAGTGTCGTTAACCTTGATCAGAGGGTCAGGGTAGCGGATGCTGTAAGAATTTGTTAGCAATGGGGTATTTAGGGTGTACATACAGCCGTCAAATAAAGCTCCTGTCTTGTCGGGTGACTTGAATCGACCAAAGCTTGATCCAACGGCTGAATGATGTCTGACAGAACTCACGTTCGTGCATCGTGCGTGACCAAGAATGGGATTCCACCGCGACCAAGCTGGACACGCTTGACCTTGCCAAGCTTGTACTCAGCCTCCTCAGCCTGGATTCGGTGGACGGTGAATCGGCCCTTGGTATCGTAGACAAGACGGAAGTTCTCGCCAGTCTTCTCGATGGTGATAACGTCCATGAAACCGGAGGGGTAGGTGGAATCGGTGCGGACCTTGCCGTCGACCTTGACCAGTCGCTGCATCAGGATGGCCTTGGTCTCGCGGTAGTTGAGAGCATACTTGAGGCGGTTTCGGATGAAGACGATCAAAGGCATGCAGTCGCGGAGCTTGTGAGGACCGGCAGAAGGCTTGGGAGCGTAGGTGCCGGACAGCTTGTCAAGCAGCCAGTGCGAGGGGGCGCTGAGGCGCTTCTGGTGCTTCTTGCTATCGAGACGGTCAGACCCTCGTTCTCATAACGGGACGACAGGAGACAGAAATCCAAATCGCGATTTCTTGCAATCACATTGGTGATCGTTATCGTTGGTGTTCTACTTACATTCCACGGGCCATTGTATCGGTTGGCTGGTTTGTCGGCGGTGATGAGGAGGATGGACGAGGAAACCAAGTTCAGAAAAGGCGAGTTGTATTGCTCTTGCCCTTTTTTTCGAAAAAAAAAAAAAAAAAACTGTGTGTGTGGGTCACGTGATAGATAAGATAAGTGGGCTAGAGGTCGGTGGGGTTTGTGAAGAGGTCTCGAGATAACATCACATAGGTAGGTAGCTCTTTCGACCAAATGGTTTTATTGCTATCTTATTATTAAAATTATGCATGGTATCCCGTGATGAGTGCCCTGAAGTCATTTTCAACTCAAGCTTTGCCGGCGGTAGCATGACAAGATATGATATCCTTTTTGGAGGTCATGAGCGGCTCACAGAATTCAACGATATACAACTTTTGTAACATTCCCATCTCTGCCGGTGAGGCACCCGTGTTTTCCTTTCCTTCCAGCGCCAAGCAATTCCATCAGATACAAGTAATAAGCGATCGATGACCAGCGCGTGCTGTGTGTTCGTCCAGTTCCAAGTTTCAATCTATGTACGCCGAATACCATTGCAAACCAATTTCCCGACTTCTAACTTTCATAACATTAATGAAGAGAACTGCGACTTATAGATGCTGGCCCGACTGTTGATAACCTACTCGGGTGTTGCATTCCTTCTTTGATGTGACTTTTCTGTGGGGTATTTGTTGGTGGAGAAAGACCAGGGATGCCCTCAATACCAAATCGTGGAATCGCTGGCGAAAGCTTGGCATCATCAAGTAATAAGCGCGAGATGTCCATCTCACCACCCATGAATTGAGGTGGCATAGTTTCACCGAACTCGAAAACATGGCCTGCTCCCATAATGTCACCTGTTTCGATTTTTTGCTGAGCTGGCCATCGAGAAAGGTCTTCGCGCGAGGTCGACTGGTTCATTTGTGGCTCTAATGTTGTAGCCTTTCGAGGTTCAAATAAATTCCCAGCTGGTATTCTCATAGACGGTACCACAACATCGTTCCCCCGGCTCATCTCCCTGGCCTGGAGATTGCTTTTCTCTATTCGCTGATAAACACTGGAATATTTGTTGCGTACTCGGTCTCTCAAGTCTGTTGGTTGGCGACTGGAAAGATTGAAGCGCGGGTCACGATGAATCTTGGTCCAAGCGGGCCCATGGATCTCCAAACCCTTAAGAATTTCCATGTCATCTTGTTCAGTAAAAGGTCGACGTTCGCGGCGATGCGACTTCTTGAAAGGCCCATGAATACCGAGCTCCACAAGATCCTTCATCTTCTTGCGATGTGCTCGACTTCTTTTCTGTTTAGGAGTAGTGTCAACCTCTTGCTGCATCGTTGAGGCCGTGTATTCTGCCGATGCACTATTTCCATCCATCAATATCCTTTCAAAGTGCACATCTGTTTTGCCCGTCTGGTTCGACGCCCGATCGAAGCGTGAAGGCGAGTCTAGTTCAAGCGGTCGATTGGACTTGCGGAGCTCCTCGGGGCAGCACGTCCTGAACCGATCCTTGAGATCCCCAGCTGTGCGGTCGTTAAACTTGAAGTCGGTATCTTCAAGTATGCTCGTCCACTTTCCGACCCCATATCGATTGACGCCCAATAACAAATGGTTTGTCTCCTCTTCAGACCACTTCCGTCTCGGTTTGCTGGTCCGCTTGCGCGTTTTGCTAGCTACCGAAACCGCTTCAGCATCTTGAGACGCTTGAGTGGATGGCTGGACGGAAGGCTGCATAAAATCGGGCATTGCCTTCATATGCGAGCCATCCTTGCTATCAAACGAATCCGACGATATAGGAGGAAACAAAGCGGCGTGAGGTGGAGGTTCGTGAAGCCCATTGATGATCGGTGGCATTACTGGCGCTTGCTGAGCGGCTTTTTGCTTTTTCAGTGGTTGTGGGAGCTGCATGAACTCATCTTTAACATGGAGGCTGCGATGTCGTTTTTTGTTCGATACGTCTTCAAAAAGCTCGGGACCGTCACCTAATAACCGACTTATTGAACTGGTTGGTTCTACAGCATCCGAGTCGCTTGAAGCTACTCGCAGCGGAAATCCTCCGGAAGCCGGTACAATCTTTCCATCCTGAACATTCCCTTCCTTGCGGGGTTCTGAAGAAATATCATCGTTGGTCAAATTTATTAAATCAACGGCGTTAATAACAGACTGCGTGTCAGCAAGTGGTCTATCACCATACTGATTCGTGTCGGACTCGATTGGGGCCAATGATCGATCAGTGGCAGAAGGGAATGCAAGGGAATGAAGCGGTGGAAGATCGGCATGGTTGAGTTGCGGTCTCGTTGGCTCGTTGAGCAGATGAATTAAGCGTGGCTCGATCGTGGCCATCGTGGGCTCTCAAAGGTGGGTTGGCACATTGAGCATGAGTTAAAGTCAATTTAAGAAACAGATAGTTACGATTGAATGCGGTATTCGCCAGGGGAGGGTGAAATATAAAGAGGGGAGGGGAAGCAGCATATGCCGTTGGCAAGATGCAACAGCTCAGAACACCATGTTGACTACAAGTTTGGGGAGCTGGTTCATAAGAGTTGGGGCCGTGAACGCTTTGATATGGTCTCACTTGGGCTCTCTGTCTCTCAGTTGCGGTAGCACGTGAAATCGCCACATGTTGAAGCTTGTCATTGGCGAGGGGCACAACAGCACTAAAGCGACAACTAGGAGGGGAAAGAAAAGTCGGGGCCTTGATCCTAAGTGACAAAAAGACGTAGGTTATATAGCAGGAAACTTAGGATGCGGTTTACTGAGCTTATTTTGACACCCACATCAACGTATGATGTTTTCTTGCTTCCCCAGCAAGCCAATTGAAATCGACTTGGCTCGACTGAAGGTGGTAGGAGGATTCTTCGGGGGCAGGGGGCCGGAGATGTTGCACGATTGCAAAAAGGGTTTTAAACAGTAGAAGATAAGGCCAGCTACTTGTCTCATCGCGTTGTTAGATTCTACATATTAACGGCTCAGCCAACTTTATTGAGACTCCGGAAATACTGGTCAAACGGAAAAAAGTTCAAAATACTGGCCGGTTATTTGCCGGAGATCCTCACGGATCAACGATATCGGCCTCGCTCCGGTCTATCCCGAGCACTTCCGGGATTCAAAATGTTGTTCTCATTGGATGACGGCATCTGAAACTGGAGCTTGACTCTGGGGAAACGAACATCAAACTTGGTATCTTGTGTACGTACCCTCCTCATTTCTTCAGCTTTGCTTGGCCATACGTGACTGGCCCGTTCAACAATCAATCAATTCATATTCATAATCATGGCTTCTTCTCTCCCCACCTTCCCACGTATAGTATTCACTATTATAGAGCCTATCTCTTTGTAAGATTTCATGACAGGGATCTTGCGCCCGACCCGTAAATGGCACATCTGCTAACATCAAAACCAGAGTTGTTGGTTTTGCTGGTGCCGTCATTGATCCAGCTTGGTTCATCGGAGAACAATCTCCCCAGAAGAACGACGGTGATGCTTCTCCCAATAGCATTGTTATAGCCTGGCAGCTAGGGAATTTGTATTTGCTGCTAGCATTCATTGGGGTCGCGATCCTGTCAACCACGACTGAAAACCGAGTTGTTCGCTCATATCTCATTGCTCTTTGGCTCGCAGATATTGGTCATGTTGGCTTCAGCTCTTATGGGATAGGCCGGGATAGGTTGCTAAGCCCTCTCCAGTGGAATGCCATGACTTGGGGAAATGTTGGAATGACGGTAAGCCAAGAAGAGGATCAGATGCTGTCATATCATCTCCAGCCTTGTGGTTGGCGCTGACCCTTGGCTTAGTTATTCCTTTTCTTCACGCGAACAGCCTATCTCACGGGCTTCTTTGGACCTGATCACGTCAACAAATCCGTCAAGACCGCCTAATAGTCATGATGCAAAAAAACTATTTTGAGGCGACATCGACGACAGAATAGCCATGGCTGATGATTCTCAAATTAGGATTTGGGAGTGAAACAGCTACTTGGAAGACATCGCTAATACAGGTCCGGTGGATTTATATCCTCTCTTCGTCATAGCCCATAGATTTATGAGAGAGCCATAAGTTGCAGTGTGATTGTACGCATAGAAGAAGAGAAGATTAGACCTTAAAGGTACATAGGTACTCAGTACCTCGCTACATGCAAGAATGTACCACTTTCGGTAAGGTTGCCTTACAGGCTGCTACAGTGAAGGCTAACATCTCCATCTCCCGTGATTTAGCGTCCGGGGTGGCTTGTGAGAGTGGTCAAAGCTCTCAACACCAAGAGTTCGGTCCAGGGACGCGTTAGATGTCTTCGTGTTACCTTCGGGTTAGGGTTAGGGTCAATCATCACAACAGCGCGTTTTGGCGCTACCTAGGCTCAACCTTACGCATACACATCCATAAGCCTTCACGAAATAATGAATACTCGAAGTGCTGCAGGGCGCTCAGAGCGTGCATCTGCTCAGAATGAAAATCGCGAACTAAGGCGTAGCAACCGAAGAAACGACCCAGTTCAGCGTGTAACAAGCCCAACAAAGAATATTGTTAGCCAGCCCGCACCTGAACCTCTCAGGGTTCTACTGAACGATCCGGTCGCTCGCCGTAACCCACCTCCTCAGGCTCGAGACGACATTAGCATCCCGTCGATTCCACTAAAGCCTGACGATGAAACCGAATTCTATGATGAGTATAATTATTCGCAACCGGAAGACTCCGGCGAAGAACCTGAGGACATCAACAGCCCCATCGAAGAACTTCGACTTGGTCCAGTAACCACCACAGCACAGCAAAGGATCCTGGAGCTGAGCGTTCCAGACTTAGCAAGAGCTGCCGATAGCCTGTTTGAATGCTTTCAAGGAAATGAAGCTGACGATGTCTTCACTGGAATCTTGGCTATCAAGCGACGTGCTTTTCACACCATCAGAGGAGAATATGATGCACTTGATCAGTCTAACACGGCACCGTTCATTGATTTCGCGCACTTCGTGGATGACACTCCCACTCAAAACCAAAGCGTCAGGGTGACTCAGATCGCACGCACCAATGTTGTGACAGCTTACGACACGCTTTACGGGCTTGAGAATGAGGAGACATCAGCCATCTTCCCATTTCTCGAATGCCTCAACCGGGTTTTGCCTGCATATTTTACCCCAGCTGATAATATGTTCCAAAGCCCTCAGAGCACATTACACCTCCGGACCTGGTTATTTGTCGAGGATCTTTCTCATCACAGGGACGAAAAGGACTTTCGAGAGCTTCTTGTCTCTTATTTCTGCAAAGACGAAGAGGTTTTGAAGGATTTGGACAGATCGGGACACAAGGGAGAGGGGGGGCTTCCTTCATATCCACAACTTTTTTCTGGGGGTTACTTCAAAGACCTCGGCGGTGATGAAGGTGTCGATCACGATGTTGATGATCTCTGCTCAGGACGGATCGCTCAGATCAAGAAGATCATCGACGATAACAAGGAGGATGGGGGAATCTCTCAGCTAAGAAAGCATTTCCCCCTACGGAATTTGGTGGAAGATCTCTTAGAGTGCTTTAAGAGCTTATACAATGTTTTGACGTACGAAGAGAGTGTGAGGGCGGGTACCGAACCTTCTCAACATGGCCAACAAGAGGCCACCTACAGGCAAGGTAATGATTACGGTTCGGAGTCACAATCAATCGTGCGTGTGGGAAGTCAGGAGGCAGAGTAAGTACTATTCTTACCTGGTAACAGAGTTACATATTGACCCCCCAGCAGGCCCAGTTTGTTTGTTGGGCCAAAGTCCATTCAAGCCTTGCGTGGTGGAAGTCGAGCAGCCAGTACTGTTCCCCCTTCCAACCAACAACTTGCAGGTTCCAGACCCGAAGTTCCCCGTGATTATCATGAAGATTCGAATGCCGACCTCCTGGGCGGTAGCCCATTTCCCCCCGCAAGTTCTTATCGTTTAGCTACGCAAGGCGGGAGGGAACGGGAAAGAGGGCAGAAACGACCACGACTTTCCCAGGACGACGAAGATGGGGAAGATGCATTTGAGACCGACACTCGGCGTGTTGATCCAGCGAGGCGAGATGAGCTACAACGACAGATGCCGCCCCCTCCAAGGCCACAACCTGTCCCGCGGCGTCCTCAAAGGCATGTTTCTGAGTCTTCATTTTCTTCAGGGCCCGTACACCCTCTTTCTATGGAGAAGTCATCGCAGGATATGGGGTTACGTTCAGTGTCGCAGGCACCATTGTCCTCCAGACCTTTCAACGCTATCGCAAAGGCCGCATCACAAAGGAAAAAGGAGGTTCGTATGGCAGATCCAGAGCGACAAGGACCACGACAGCGCGTCCCTTGGAGTGAGCACGACTCCCAGGTCCTTTTAGATCTTATCCAAGAATACGGTGTCCGTTGGTCGTCCATTGAAACCATGAGGGAGCGTTTTGAATACCCGCGCAATCAGCAGGCGTACCGCGACCGTGCTCGAAACCTCAAGACGGATATTCTCATGATTGACATGCTATTGCCTCCGAATTTTGACGGCGTAGCGCTGAGCAATAAAGAAATTGCAAAGATCAAAGGAGTTGGGAAGAATCCGTTTCGTAAAGAGGCGGATGTTGATGACGATAACAATCCCATTAACACTGAGCTTGCAGAATTCACGCCATTTTAACACTGGGTGGCATAGATACAGGAAATGTGTAAATTCAGCGAGTGGTCATAATCATGTACAATTCTTCATCGGCGTTATGCTTTACAGTATATTTACGGCGGCCATATCGCATCCCGCGAATTCTAATTCAGGGGAGACAAGTCCTTGCTCCCCGCTATGGTGTACATTCACAAGTCCTAGTCAAAACTACATGGCATTCGTAAGTCAATTCATAGTTGAAAGCACGAGTTGCGTAATGGATTTCTAGTAAAATAAGCTGACTAAAGAAAGGGCAATCTCCTCCGACACCTTAGAGTCTACAGAGCCAGCTACATATATCATCATTCTTGCCCAGGCTCTTCGCAATGGCTGGCGGCATAGCTATTGTGCTTTGTCCCCTCAGAAATGGTGCTCGTAAGCTAGTCGTGCTCTCAGTCCAGACAACAGCAAGAATCGCCGGTATAGTGATGTCAAGAAGGGTACGGTTTGTGAGGCGGTGCCATAAGACGCCCATACAGACCTCTCATTTCAAAACCAATGCCACAAACGCCAGTGTCTGAGAATGTTTGTGAAAAGAGAGAGAAAAGAAGTGAAGGACATATCATGAGCAGTCGATAAAACCTTGCGAGGCTAGCTCGTCCGTTGGTCTAAAAATCAAAAGCCGAGCGATAGAAACAGTCGGGTGTCTCAATAAATGGGTATCAGCCGTAAAGGCGAGTTGAAGCAATTCTTATCTGTATAAAACAGTAATCTTCCTCGCGAGTTCAGAAATGTTATAACAAGATGACAAAGGGTATGCTGCAGTTTTCCGGGAAATGGTATAGCGTTAAAGTAATGTGAGCAAAGAAAGATGGTCGCAGTAAGAGCGTCTGGATCCATGTCGTGTCAAGCAAAGACATGGTTTAGTGACAGAGTGTCATCTGATCGTATGAAGGGCGTGTCAATCCCGCGTGGTTATGTGCTGTCTTCAATGAACAGCATTCATCGATGACGGTAGGGGACATCCCTCTGCTTGAGTCGGTTCGTTCTCCATCCCTCGTACCACTGTTCCCGACTAGCTTCACGTAGCTCGGCACGCCATTCGCTGAAAACAGCCTCTTTCAGACGTTGAAAGTCACAATGTTCATCATTGTAAGGATCAGCAAAACCCCACGGGAACTGTCGGCCAATAACACCTGGCTCGTACAGATCAGGGCTGATGATGGAAAGTGGGAGGAAAGGGATCTCATCTTCCTTTTCTTTGGCCTCTTCTTGTGCTTTATGTCGTCGAATGGAGCTGGTGGATAGTCTCTTGGAGCTTGGAGAAGCGGCTGCGCTTTCTCGATGACCCTGTAGTGGGAATTCCTGGCTCTCGGGGGTTTGAGCACCACCGCGTTCGTGTGCGGCCTCATCTTCCTCCTCGTCCTCTTCGGCAATCCTTTCGGAAGTGATGCTACTCTCATCCTCATCATCAAGGCCAAGTGCCTCCAAGGGATCTAGGCCCGATTTCTTGATGCTGTCCCAAACGCTTCGTTTGAGAACATTCATATGCTTGGTGGTAATAGTATCGGCCTTGGCAATGACTGGAATCACAGTAGTCTTGCCCTGGAGCGTACGCAGAACCTGCAAATCAAGGTCTTCATCCAGACTCCCTAATACACGCGCACCAAGGTGTCCGTTTTGCTGACCATTGATAGCTGGGTTTCTCGCGGATGCAATGTTGCGATCCAATCGAGAAGGATCAAGTACAAGGAAGGTGGCATGGATGTGGGTGTCTTGCACACCAGGGGAGCGTACAACCTTCATTTCCTCTGCAAAGGTTTCCTCAAACTTGCTTTCAAGAAATGCGGACATTTCCCTAAGTTGAAGGTCGACTACATTCTTCTCTAGGCCTTCTGAGTCCCAGATGGTGAGACCAACACGCTCCCCGTCAATCTCAGTTTCAAGGTAGTGTGGAATAAAGTTTCCAGAGGGGGTGTTGCGATTCTGCGGCACTTCGTCATCACCCTTCTTGGCTCGTTTCTTGGGTGGAAGAGCGAGCGCTGTTTTGAGAAACTCGAGAAAGGATGTTTTTCCAGAGTTACGAGTACCAATGACGAGAATGCTGGTTTTGGGGTTAGCACACGGCTAATAAACAAATGAATTATATTGACTAGAAACTCACTTCAAAGGCGTCGGGTCCTTTCGTCTGCGAACACGACGAGGACTGTTGACCGTGCTAATAGCACTACTAGCATAGCTGTAGCGGCCACGGTTCGTCATGCTTTCTGTTCTGGCATATGGATCAAAACCACCGTTGGGCAACGGCGGAACAGGGACGGCAGCATGTGCAGCAGCGCCATATCCACGAGGATATTCTGCCGAAGGTCGAATAGCAGTGTAATCTGCTGATCGGGGAACGCTGGCTGGTGACTCGGGGCGCAACTCGGGGCTAAAGGATTTCGATAGTTGTTCAGAATGATTGGCGAATTCGGGCAGCTTAGGAGCAATGCGCGTCGAGGCCTGGCGCTGTCGTTCAAGCTCAGCCTCCCTAAGGGCCTGTGCCTTACGACCACCTTTGCCTAGATCACCACTTTTGCTGCGTCGGAGTAACATGCCGAAACTGGTACGGCGAGGCTGCTCGTTGTTCATCCTCTGAGGGATTGATCATGTAAAGGAAAAGAGTCGCGGCCAAGAGAAGGCAACCCAGAAGGTTAGAGTGGGCGGCGCGAGAAGGAGGGTGCGGAGCACGTGGAAGCAGCGGGGGGGGCCTAAGGTGGGAGTGGAGGATGATGGGGAGCAAAAACTAAATGGATGACTTTAAATGAAGTCGAGAACAAATGACAATGGATCGGAGTGGAGGAAACGGGAACGATCGAGACGGAAGGTGGATGGGCGTACGATAGTGGGCGGTCTTGGTTGATAGTTCAAAGTGTCCAAGCGAGTGGGCGGCACGAGGCAGCTGGTCGCAATAACTTCGTAGACGGACAATCAGCAGATGTCAACTCAACAGATGTCGACTGTTCTTCACATGCCCTCTGTCAATGACAGGCCTTTCCAAATAACTCTTGAGGAGCAGAAAAGGGGATCTGTACAGTGGAGGGAAGTGATGCAGTTGATGGATTAGTATCTACCTGAGTGAGGTATAGAGCGCGTGTACCAGGTGTGGAGAGCCGCCAGTGCCAGTAGTGGGTGTAAGAGATCAGTGGAGAGTGTTTGA
Source organism: Fusarium mangiferae (assembly GCF_900044065.1). Lineage (NCBI taxonomy): Eukaryota > Fungi > Ascomycota > Sordariomycetes > Hypocreales > Nectriaceae > Fusarium > Fusarium mangiferae. Next base: position 2,101,647 of record NW_024573924.1, on the reverse strand, counting down.
GAATTTGAGTCTCTGAATGAAGGTCGAGGCGTTCGTTTAGTTTGCAAAGGGGGAGATGAGCTGGACGACGTGTCTTGCCTGGTCTTTGCCGACGTTGATTCGTAGCCTTGAGATGAGATGGAAACAGGATTGATGCGCGTCTGCAGAGTCGGGCGCTTTTGGGGGGAGTTATTTGCCAGGGGTGGCCCAGGCTCGTTTTCGAGTAAGATAAGGCACCTGATTGGCTATGTTATTTAAGTTGTGGAAGGTCAAAAACGGCACTGATGGAGGTCGAGATTAAAGGCATGGATGGATTCAATAGAGCTTGGACAACGGAATTGTGCCCAAAAGAATACCAGCCAAGGTAGTACCGACTCTAACCCTTATACATGGGCAACTAAGTCTTAATGCCCAGTGGGACTGATTGCTACGTATAGACATCGGGCATGATCCATATTACCTGGCCTACAATACGCTTGTCGATGATATGCCCGAGACATATGTATCATATTGGTTCTCTTCAAACATTAGGATACACAAGCCTAGCCCAGACACACTGTGGCCTTTAGGTATTCACAGATGCCAAGCTTTCGGCCACACAGCATGCTAAGGCTTCCTCTTACTTTTCCCCTCGTTTCAACTACCATATCATCTGAAAGACGTCAGGATTCGCAATTCATCGGCGCATTTTGTTCTGAGACAATCCCGGATGCGGACCCTTAAAACTGATTCGCTAACCTTCTGCAGCGCTAGCGATGGTGCAGGGTCCAAGACAATCTGACTGGACGGGGTAAGGGGCATTAGGGGGAAGCCAGTTCTGCATGAGGACTTGACTCCGTTTATAAGAGACGGTGATTATCTGTCAATTTAAAGCCGCAGTCAGTGGTCTGAACGAGAAAAGGAGCCTGTCTATCTCCCACCGACTTTCTCCCTATATCATTGAACACCAATTGTGTCTAACAACCCAGCCAACGGAACTCCAGTCTAGCAGCAGTCCTGGGTCCCGGTCGCATGGTCTGTATCCTTATGAGCGGGGGTATCCTGAGGTGGAGACAGTCCGCCAATCTAACGCCACAGGCACATGGCTTTGGGCTTAGACTCCAATATATTAAGTCTGCGTCTTCGTGTCTTAATTACCTGGCTCCTGGTGCGGAGTACTCTGTACGTGCGGCCTTATAGCTGGCATTTTCGGATACAAGCTCGATGATCAGGACCGAATCCCAGTATATTCTTCCGTGTCCTTGTCGAATTCAAGCACAGACACGAGATATTTCTATGAGCCAACCAAAACCAGAAATCTCAACTTTTAGGCTGTATCGGATCGACCCACCGATGCAGGTACACGGCTTGTCAAGTGTCAACTAAACTGGGCTTGAGGAAGAGGTTAGATGCCTCCACCAACTGCATCCGTCGATAACAAGCATAAAGCGTCGTCCTTCTGGGCAACAAAAACACCTTGAAGGACATAACGCCAAAGCACGGGCGTTTCTTGTAGTTCTCCATATGTACTTAGGCAAGGTCAGGAGGTAGCTGTATGAAAAGGGACGCTTAGCATTGGTGTGATAAAACACAGTGGCTTTAATTGCAGGGCATCCAATGCATGTAAGCGAAGAAACAAAAGGTTTCTGGCGCTAGTTCATTTACCGACAGATCCATTCACCTGGTCCTACCCAACCCAAGGCCTGTTTTTTTAGACACTCTTTCTAAAACGATGGCAACTTAGGTATCACTGCTTTATTAGCTTATTTGACTAAATGCTATGTATGAACTTATGAAGAAGTGAACTGTAGGTTTCCCATACGGACACTACTATGTACATCCAGTTCCGGATTGAGCATATCCTTGAACATCTATCAATCCTCCTGCGCTACATCAATCAGTGAAAACGTTCATCTGTAAAACCATTCTTGTCAGACTAACCTCGGTGAGCGAGGACAATATAAAGCATCCATGTGGCTACCGCGTGGTAGGACAGTTGATACGGTGATCAAGTCGAAATAATAGGTTAACGGCAACAACAGGAGGGCATCTACAAAGGGCACAAAATATTCTATTTGTGGTGACTGCGGCTAATGGCCGGGCTGTACTCCTCCCCTCAAATGTATCAGGTAGCCAGGATCGACTGTAACAAATCACATCTGGTGACCTATAACACGGGCGGACATGACCAGTCCATGTATTGAGTAGGTAGTAAGTATTCATTCCTGGAAAAGTCAACAATAATACATGACTGCCTCCTGCGTTTACGCGAATCACCGGCCGGACCAAATAATGTAGGAGATAAAGACAATCTGCAATGAGAATATTGCGGCATCGCTTCCATTCAGTGTATACCAATATATTCGAGTCCAATGGTCTGAGTGCTATTGTGAACTCGTTTGCCGACCTTGAGAGGGTTCTATATTTTGACTTAGGCAAGCCCATGATAATTACCCGGCATTGCCAATCGTCGTCTATCTATATGAACTGTACAGATTCTTGTTACATGAAAGGGGAATTCGTCATAAGTTGTCGTGACAGAGTAGTTTACATTTCCACCAGTCCTGTTGCAGTGGCACTGGCTCATCCTTCAAAAACATCATGCTGGAGCTCAATGCCAAAGTCTTGTGCGACATCCTTCATTCTTTTTTCCATTTCATCCTCCATCCCCCCTCCAAGACCCAACCACTGGCGCAGCTTGAAGATGTAAAAGGCCACATCAGAGGCTGCCATGACAGTCTTGAAGATGATATGGCGCCAGCGATTCTGAAGGCGTTGGCTCAGTGGCAACTGGGGGTCCTCGAACAAACTTCGGCTCGCCCACTCGCCCATCATCTTGACGCGGTTGACTGGTGATCCGAGATACTGGTTATTGCCTTGCACGATTCGCATATTGCGACCGATGAAAATCAGCTCTTGTGGCCACTTATCTTCATCAGTCAGTATCTCTCGGATGCCCTGCTTCATTCGCTTCTGCATCGCGTAATGCCGCTCAGCCGGCGTATTGCCTTCGAGCTCTTTCATTATCCCATTATGCGTGCGCTTATCTCCACCCTCATACGGCCGCAGTAATGTCGCGCTCGCGAAGAGATCCGCTGCCTTGATCCCCCACGCTTCTGTCACTTGTGATATTGTTTTATTGTCGAATGTCATGAGTGCTTTCCAGAAGGTGGCGTATTCATTTCTGAACTTCGATGACATGTACACATAGAGGCCATGGTCAATAAGCACAAGCTCGGCTCGTCCATTGGGCAAACGTCTGATAAAGATGTTGCCAGGGTGCGGATCACAGTGGACGACACCCCACTTGAAAATCTGTGCAGAGAAGAGGTCCACCATGGTCGTCATGACTTCTCGCGTGGACAGGCCAAGTCCCCCACGGCCTCGTCGGCCTCGCCATAATTCCTGACGTTCTGGCTTGAGGTTTTCTTGAAATGGCCTTGTGCGAAGTTCAAGACGTGCAGCCTCAAGATCAATTTGCGGGAGTGGGCGACCAGCGCCAGGAGATCCATTGCCATGCCCTCCAAGCCATCTCGATGTTATGGCTTTCTTATCCCAAAGCCTCACACCCTCGATCCACTCAGTCACGAGAACTCGCTTTGTCGTAAATTCGGGATAAACCGTAGGAATGTATACTCTCCCTTTCAAGGCTTTCTCTGCGTTGACAAGCTCTCGCATTTTTTCTGAATTTTTGGCCTCATTGACGAAATCAGTCTCCAGCTCGAGTCGCTCCGTGATGAAAGGGACTAGTTTGTACAGTGGGAGGTCAAACCACTTAGAATAAATCCATGCGACGGTCCTATTTTGCATCAGTAAGTACGTGGGAGTTAGCTGCGTTTGTCGGGCTTACTTGAAGGCCCATAGATCCCATGATATTTGCTTGGCAATCTCCCGTTTCTGTATTTTGATAGCGACTTCGCGACCATCCGCAAGTCTGGCCCAATGGACTTGAGCAACACTTGCACTCGCTCGAGCCTTGCGCTCCATCAATCCCATTCCCTCTTTTCCGGCGAAGCTGACGCCAAAGACCTCTTCGACGCTTTTCCCAAAATCTTGTCTTATCACTGCTTCGATGTCACTCCAATCATCTTGCGGTGCATCGTCAAACATGCGGCTGAACATCTTTTGGAATTCGGGAGGCAGCACGGCACTCTGCATTGCGATGGCTTGTCCGATCTTGAGATAAAGTCCACCATTGGAACGGAGAAGGTTGAATAGCCGCTCGGCATTCCGGTTATGCAAGTCCTGCACAGTCCCGCCAGTAATAGGTTGGGGTCGAAAATTCAGCTTGTAGTCGAAGGCTACGAGCAGGCCGGTTCCGAATGTATGTAGAGAGCGGCCAAACCCAGATGCGTATATCTGGCGGTCCCCGAGATAAATTGTACCTCCTAAGGCGCATGTCAAAAGCAAGCGCCGCGCCCACTGCCGTCCTCGCCTGTATTCCTTCGCCCGCCGGGGGGCACCAAGCTCCTCTGGCGACGGCGGTCGCATGGCCTGGAAAGGACCACCTGATTGTAATCTTCGCAACGCTGGTGCGAGCGTTCTAGGTCGGCAGCACATGGTGGCGCGCGCTGAGTGGCCTTGCATGGCGTTGCGCAACATGCTGGAGGGGTCGGAGGTGATCAACAGTCGAGTACCATGAGCAATGGCTGGAATATAGCTACGAGTGACTGAATGATAACATGGAAGGGGAGGAGGATGAAGGAAAAGATAAGGGCGAAATGCAATAATCCTCTTGCTCTATCTCCGGAGTCATTGATGACGTCCGATGAAATTATCCCCGGAACGGCTCGGAGAATCGAGGGGCACACGATCGCCTTCCGCAAGTCGGTGCAATTTCTGGCCGAGTTCCCGACCGGCCTGTGTGACGTAATTGATGTATAAACCGCATATTGAACAAATGCAGGCCTATACCAGCTACAGCCTACCGAGTAGTATCTAAGTTACGGAGTAGATGCAGTGCATACTATAAGTGAGGTACTTAGAAAGGCGTCTCCTAGGTTCGGTGGAGCTTTTCTTGTTCATCATCTTCCTTGTCATATATTCACATTATTGGGTCCTAATTACACCTCGAATTCATGTTACTATCTCGGTTCTAACACCATTGTTAGCTTACACGTGTACCCTGGTTTGATATTCTAGACATATGAGGGATGATATGTATCTGACTTTAACCGCTGTTCTGCTATCTACCTAGGTAGGTACGGCGGGTTGTCGACCAGTTATAGGGTAGGCATATGAGAAAGAAGGTACAGAAATGGAAGTTGTAGCACTGTATCGAACGGTGTAAGGTGAGCATAGAAATCAAAACAGCACCGACAAAACCATAGATTATCAAACACGAGTCGAACCGTGACGCCGTTGATCAATAAGGGTATCACTGGGATGACGAGTATCAGACTATATCCCAGTTGTCGAAACATGAAGCATTATGCAGTATGTTTCGTCCTCTAGAAAACCATAGCGAGGATGGGGTTAAAAGTGATTCAAGTCAAGGTAGCCTTCACATATCGAGGATAAAAAATGCGAAAAGCATGGGCATCATCCTTTGTACAGTTTTCTAAAATATCCTCCCTTTGTTCAGAAAGGAGCACCGGCCCGTCGCATACCTAGGTATTGAATGTGGCACAAGAGGGTATGATGACTACATGGTTGGAAGTTACCACAGGTCATGTATCTAGCCCGCCGAGATCTATTGTTAGCAACATGCATCGATATATACGGTGAATAAGCCAGTATGCTAGACTGGCGACTTCTGAATAGTAGTGTTGTGACTGACAAAGATTGTCGCTGGTCTTCATATTAATACCATCTAGGCAACCGAGACTTTAGACGCGCGTAACCACGTTGAGAAATCAATTGAGATCAAATTTCCCACGAAATGCAGAATACTACTCCGTACATGGTACTACCATAGAAAGTTTGCTCCTGAGACTAAGTTAGCCACGTCAGTGCAGATTATCGACCTGGGTTGTTGCAATGGGAAGATTGAGTGAGTGTTGGACAAAACGTTGTCTCAGATATAGCAAGGGCCCAGGCCACAGGGAAAGTTGCTCTCCTTCGGAACCAAAAGCACAGGTTGTTCACTAGGTACATGTGTCACCCAACCAGAGAAGATTGCAAAGTCGGCGGAGTTATCTTTTTTAGCTTCAGAGACTGCATAGAGATCGAGCCTAAACTGGCAGCCTAGGACAAGGATATTGAGCCAAGCACAGAAGAGGCGCGATAGAGGGTTCGTATGTTGTCTGACTGCAACCGAAAATGACGCCTGCCTTCCGACGTGGGATTGGTGGGTATGTTACAACGGTGGGGACCCACATGTGCTAGCCTCCCATTTCCCTCATGCTGTGAAATGGTGTGGTGGTGGTAGGATAAGCAGCATGACATCCATGATTGAGAAATTAAACTTGTGGCTAAGATTGTCTTATTGGCAACCTTAGTGGGTTGGCTGTTGGCGTAAACTTTGAAAATGGAGTCTTTATTTACTCCCGGCAAGAGAATTGGTTGCAGATAAAGCATGTGCTAAAGGTGCAGTAGACTCGATACAAGTAAATCGGCAGATAAGAACCAATGCATGGAATTTCCAAATTTCTGCGACGTCCTTTGTTAGACTGGTCTCGCGTGTATTCGGCGAGGTCAGACGGCTGGGGCTGGCCCCCTTGTTCCTGGACCAGCGCATCGACATTCCCACTAGACTAGCTGATCTGAGATTAGCGCTCTCAGTTCCCCTAGCACTCTGCTAAGCCACAAAGAGCCAAGTTGGATAGACCAGAGCAAAGCACCTTGTCCGATAACACCCAAAGTCAATCCCCCTCCTCGTTGCTCAGTCCCGACCACGACATTCGTTCCCAACTCATTTCTCGACCGGAGCACGGTATCGAAACATATTGACGATAGCATCGATTGTCAAAGCCCACTGGGGCGTTCTCAGTATAATCAGGCGGCTTGGCGACCATTGTATACTTCTTTGAGTCTACGACTTTATATCGACAACAACAGGGACAACTCAGGTCTCGCGACTGTGCTGTATCTTGCTATATTCACCGATATAGCCCCTAGTTCGTGATTCCGGCGGAAGCACGAGAAAAAGAACAAGAACTAGACTAATTTCTTGAAGAGGCATATTTCGAAGAATTTAGGACTCAACGGCTCAACTTTGCAGTCCAATATTGGCCTTTTTGCTTGATTTCCCCGACAACTCTCACCCTCCCTTCGCCAATGTTATTCATCGACGTTGTAGCAGAAGGAAATACCGAAAGAGTTACACGTTGATATATTGCCTTTCCGTCCCCGCGTCGTCACGACGTCGGCCGCTTGCTCTGTCGTCTTCTTGTCGGTCTTGAATCGGGCGCTTAGCGCACTGTTGCCATGTTACGGCCTGGTACACCGTTGACGGTGCTGCTGTTCGCAGCTTTTGCTTTGCTACTGTTAGCTGTTATATCAACCCCAATCATCGAAGCCATTCCACTGAGCGACTTCGGTGGTGTAACATATGGCGTTTTTGGCTACTGTCAACAGGGCAAAGGATGTAGCAGTATCGGGGTTGGATACGACACTGGTCAGTCTACTGTGATGTTGAAACGCGTTCCCTCTTTCGAGTCGTACTGATGCTTCTTTTAGCCAAATTAGTTGGGGATGATAGCCAAGCCTTCGACTTACCATCTGGCGTTCGGAATACGCTATCTGCCATTCTTATTGTGCATCCAGTCGCGGCACTTATTACCCTTGTCATGACTATCATGGCGGCTGTGTCTCACTTGCACGCTCCCTCGCATTCGACAAGATATCTGCTCATTTTATTTATCTTCCTCCTCATTGACTTCCTGGTTTGCTTGCTAGCCTTTTTGATCGACGTCCTTCTATTTGTACCACACCTAGCATGGGGGTCTTACCTCGTTCTTGCTGCTACTATCCTAGTTGCCATGAGTGGGTTGGTAACTTGTGCGATGCGTCGCACTCTAGTCAGCAGGAAAGACAGGCAGCGACGTATCGCTCAGAATGCTGAAATGAGCGGCGAGAATTATTACAACAGAACTGCTCAAGATAAGACGACTGTGGAGCCTGAAGTTTCTCGACAACCGACTCTTCCCACCGTGAGTGGTGGCAATGGTGTCCATGACAACCTCCCGTCCTTTACAACCTTCGAACAGAAGAGTAGAGGCGACCAAGCTAGCGAAGAAGCCATCCCTCTGACCCGCCGGACCACATCAAATCGATCTCCAGCACCCCCTAACGATGTGGCAAGCGTGGGTGAGGCTGCGGCCTTTAGCAGGAACCCACAGAGGCAAGGTTCTCGCGATCAGTTTGGCAACCCAATCGACAATGCTACTGACCCATATGCGACGCGGAGAGGACCTTCTCCAAGCATGAGTAACCGTGGAACAGGAGTTGGAGGAGGCTACCGCGGTGGAAGAGGGGGTTATGGTCGTGGAGGATATGATAACTATGGAGCACCAGTCCGAGGTCGTGGAGGCTACGGGCCGCCTGGAAGGGCTGGATATGGCTCCAGAGGAGGACGAGGAGGCTATGGACAACCCAACCGAGGAGTCTATGCTGCAAACGGGATGAGGGGAGGTCTAAACGCGCCCCCAGGATACAACAATGGTCCTTACGATCGGAGACCGTCACCCGCTCAAAACTTTGCTCAAGATATTCAGCCGTCAGAGCCATCTAATGGATATAGCTCGACGAATCCTTCAATGCCGAGTGTGAACACCTACACTGCTTACAGCCCAGAGTCCACGTTGCCTCGAGCTGAGTCGCCGCCGCCTTTGCCAGGAACCGAGCCTGCCACTGTTGGGGGTCGCGCAGTAGAAATGGATGCAACTCCGGCTATTCAGCATCATGACGGAGGAACCTACGGACAGCTCCGGGACAGTGACGCGGATGTTGCAGGTATGGTCGGACTCCAGCAGGGGCAGATCCCACAGCGACATGATACGTACATGAGCGAGGGAAGTAAATATAGCACCGATGAGTATGGCTCCCGCTCATGATTTCTTTACGATGCTGACCAGATGACCAGGCAATATGTTCCGCCTCGCTCAGGATGGACTCAGGGTGATGGCAGAAATTCACCCCGAGCCCCGTCACCTCTGGTAACTGGTCAACCAAGAGCTGAACTCACTGAAAGAAGGACGCCGCCTGTTGTCCAACAGCCTGTGGCCACTGGGAATAGCAACTATTATGAAGATGTTGATCCCCGTTTCGCCTCCGATGCACCACCCGCAAGTAACAACCTTCAGCCGCCCCCTATTGAGCCTATATATGAGGATATTCATGCCAACAATGCGGGGACTCGAAGCCCTGCCGAGTCTGAGCATTCAACATTTACATCCATATCCCAGCGTGGGATCAACCCACGTTGGAACCCCAACCCCCCACCGCTACCGTACCAACAAGGACCCCCTCATCGCCGACCAGCACATCAACAACAGCAACGTCAAGACATGCTGTTGGATACCCCCGACTTTCAATTGCCTAGTTCACGGACTGGACGAGGCCCTGGAATGGTACCTGGAAGCGCATACCCACCTGGCGGTTTCTAGTAAATCTGCCTAGTCAGCTTCTATGGTAGTATCATGGTCATTAGACTGGGTTATTTCTAATATATACCCCCACCCTTTCCTGCTGTTAGGGTGTTCATACCTTTCAATTCTTTCTTCTTATTACGGCCGTATGCCTGAAGACACAATTGTCCCTCAGACTAATCTAGTGTCTTATTGTTGGTTAACTGTAACAACTGTGTTGGTTTACCAATCTTCATCCTTTGTGTATTACATTCCTGAAACGTACATTTTTGTTTCTTTTACTTCGATGTCATGGAGATCAGGCACAGTTTTATCCCATACCTGACGCATTCTTGTACCCCTATTATCTTTGTTTTTTCTTTAGCTATAGCGCAGGACGCTGTGATTCCTTGACTGTTGTCGCATGATAAGCTACGTCTGATGTCAACGGAATCCACATCGTCTTGAAGAGAGGGCGTGCTGCTAGCAAGGTTGTTGATTTGATTAATTGATTGGTTGATTGGTTGATGGAACGAAAGAAAGAAGGAAAGAAAGGAAACACGACGTGACAATGAGCCTCTACAGTTAAAAGTGGTCCCTGAGGATACATCGATTGGGATGAATGAGAGGAGGGAACAAATATGTAAGTATACATCTTCGTCTAGAGGAAGAATAATGAAGTATCAATCGAACTAGGTTCCTCTACGCATAAGCCGAGGACCCCCAGCTGAAGTTGGGCAATCCTCTTTGTTTGCGTTCGAGAACTGTACCTATAGAAAACCATGACTTAATACTGCCGTTTGCGCATGCAACCGCTACCTACGGTATCTAGCCAGCTAATGAATGTACTTAGGTAACCTATTCACCGTCATGCAAATTAACTCTATCAAGTGGCGTGAGTACATTCACCGTCAAGACCATTCAGAGTTCCCCTAGGCTCGAGTATGTGACTCGAGCTGGAAGAGCAACCGGGCCAGAGCCTTTCCCCAGGGTTGGCTGGCAGACAGACAGACCCAGACCCCAGTTTCCATTGTAATGGCAAACTCAGTACTAAAGTACCTACCTCCTACTTCCATTACATTGGACGTCGCCTTTCATACAGCGCTTGCACCGCGGTGATGCATCCTGACACTGACAGTCACTGCTTGTCTTGGCAATGAATGACACAAGGGGTCAGAGAATTCATGTCGTTACAAATTGAATGAGGCTATTGTTGCCTCTGCTTACCTAGGTACTCATGAAACTGAGTGAAGTAGAAAATTATGACATTCTGCATATTCTGCCAAAAAAGAAGCATCATCACCAAGCCTACAAAGCCGGGTAAATACTCAATCTTCATCTTAACTCTTACATATCTTCAACTTTTGGATCTTGTGGCCAAGTGTTTCGCCGGATTTCTTTGTATGTTCCTCCATTTACCTCCAGTTTTGGTATATGGCACCTTCCTGCTCTTACGAGTTGCGTAGCACGGGCTGGAGTTAAGAAGGAAGGCGCATACCTTCAGTCTTCCCAGGAGTGCTTCTTGCCAACACCACAACCTACACACTTCTTTCTCCCTCCCTCCCTCCCTCCCCGCCTCTCTCTCTTCAATCCCATCTTCCTACCCTCGACTTCGGTTTTATTTCTCCAGCCCGATTCCCTGCACAAGGTCCGTCACTTGTGTCAAAGTGATGGCAAAGGTGTGAAAGCCCACTCGTCCTTAAACTAGGTATCTTATACTGCATTACGCATATTGGCCACCTCTGCATTTCTACAGTCCTTCTCACACTTTTGCAGAAGCATCATTCTGCTAGATATTCCCACGACCTCATCTGCATCCACACTCAGACAGATCTGGACCATCTAGCAAACCAAATCTAATAGGCACCTTCCTTGAATCCCAGAGATACTGATCGTCCTTACCACCTCCGGCGAACAAGATATACCAACCTGAGCCAGCATGGAGGACCTGTCTTCTCCCATCAGCATCGCGTCGTCTACCCCAACTGCTCCAACTTCGGCTTCAAAAGTCACTTACACCACTGCTGGCACCCCGTACAATCCTAGCACTTCTCAGCCACTGCAACCGCCTGCCAGACGAGGTCGCTCTCTCAAGTGGCCTGCCGGTCTCCCTGCAGCTGGGTTATCTCTGCTTCCCAAATCTGTTCTTGCCACTCTGCCCCTCAAAGCTGGATCACGACCATCGACTCTTCAGCAATACAGCCCTCAGACGCCCTACGACAGAGCATCCAGCCCCTTGAACGATACAGACCATAGATGCATCAACATGTCCGCCCAAGTACCCCGAATCGTGCCTTCTGCAACTCCATCGCCACTTACGTCCCTTTTCTCCGAAGCTGAACAAGATACACTTACTGATGTTGACGCAAGTGAGGAAAGCGATGAAGAATGCGAACTTGGCATGGACCCCTTGATGAATATGACAGTAAAGTCTCTTCACAACCTGGCTTCTTACCCAAACCCCAATCAGAAGCGAGCTCAGAAAGCCCTTCTTCGTGGGCTTAAACCAGCCCTGGGCCTGAAGACGACAACCCGTGTTGACGAGCCTTTGGCCCCCATCACTCGTTCCTTTGGACTCCAAGATGCGTCCAGAAACAACAACAACGCCCTTCAAAGTGTGTTACAGCCGCCACAGTCAGAGAACCCTACCCTCGGAAGATCTTTTGATGACGCATTCTGGAATTCTCAGCCCAACAAGTCGCACAGCATTCCCCTTGGCTCATCCCGGAGCTTCAATCGCGCAGTTGGCAGCAATACCACCCGTGCTCCTGGCACCATGGCTCCTGGTGCCGGCGCTCCACGGCCTTTGACTGCCGGCCCCCCTGGTCAACGCCAATATCGACCATCGACCTTTGAGTCAACTTTCAAAGCACTCCACACCAATATACCAAGCCAAGATGTCAAGCAAGATGAAGACGAAGACGAAGACGTTCTTATCATTACGCGACAGACTCTACGACAAGCAGGTATCAGTAACAGTAGCCTAGCACAGAATATACCGTCGTTTGAAGCAACTGCTTCACAGGCTTCACAAACCGCAGAGGGTTTGGAGGGTTTGTCTGCCAATTGCAAAACCACCCGGCCAAGTGCACCCACAACCGCCACGAGGCGAGGCTCCCAGTATTCTGCGAGAGGAGCGTCATCTTGGGGCTTAGGTACTGCTGCAACATCTGCATGCTGGACATCATCACCCGAGCTCAGCCAGTCTCGATACACATCGGGACCCAGATTCAGAGCACCAAAGGAACTTCAGGCCTACAACAATAAGATCAATCACGCCTGGTACTACGGAGCCGATTTCCTAGTAGCTACACCAAGCGAGATTGCTTTGCAGGTCCAGCCTCCCAAGGGAAAGGGGCAGTTTGGCGCAATTGGGGATGGCCGTCCGTCAAAGAAAGGTGAATTCCATCGCCGACTGGAAATTGAAGACGCCAATCGCATGTCAGTGGCAGACCATGCTCGCCCACTGTTCAATATGGCACATGCAAACGTGCAGCAGTTCATTGAAGGCGAGTGGAACAAGAGCCAGGGACGTGCTACGGTACTACAGGCAACCAAGTAGAGGCTGTTAGTCAGGAAGGAGGTGATTGGCGATGAGTATGAAATATTTCTCATACGATGCCCTATACACGACAGCATGGAATAGTTTCTGAGAAAAAATATGTGGATGATGACGACCTTGCGTGACTGTTGCAGGGCGGGAAGGTTGGATGCTTTTTGGGATGGGCTCTGACGGAAGCCAGTCACGATGTGAGCGGCGATGTTAAACTTACACGAAACAACGGCCAAGCAAATGTATTTCGGCCGACCCACAACGTTGGTAGTATAGGAAGAACGGGTAACTTAGTAGTCCTTAGCCGGCATACAAAAACGGAATGATGAACAATTATCATACTTGCAACGGGAGCGTTGAGCCTCTTGTGACTGGTGTGCAGCTGGTTAAGTACAACGTGACCCATAGTTATGCGTCTACTAAAGCCAAACTTTTTCTTCTCAAAAGGATTCCAAGAGTTAGGAACAGAAGTATGTTGATATACACAGGCGTAGTAGCCAGAAACTTTGATCTTACTATATGCTGTGTAACAGGCATCACTGAAAACAAGCTCGCGATGAGGAAAATTCGATAGTCTAAGGTGATGGTATATCCCGTAGCCATGCTATCCATTGATGCTACCTAGCTCTCGACTTGTCAAGGGGTGTTGAGTATACTTGGTGCATGGCGGTGATGGCACATGTCAGAAAGTGACAATGACCAACATTGTTCTTGAGTACGTTGCCTTTTCAAGCTAGCACCAACTTTAGGTTAGTAGTTTTGAAGAAGATGAAGACAATTGAAGAGAGTGTGAGTGGGTCTCATGACGTTGGGAACCTAAGGGGCCTTGTTTTTTTTTGGGAATCTCATGTAGGTAGACTACATAATTTCTTTTCCGCAGATAACAAGTAATGGGACACAGAGTTAGAAAAAGTTGAATTTGCAGTTACAGAGACGTATTCTTTAGGTCATTTCGAAATAGACTGTATTTCGGAGGCTCTGACTCGAGATTTTGTGTCAGATAGTGTCTGGTCCTTACAGTAGGTAGGTAGGTACCCTACCTTAGCCCACTTCTTTTTACTGCTGGCCTCTTTTCCCTTCTTTCATTTACAAAGTTCAAGTCTCTTGATTGCATCCTCTTCCCTTCTTCCTCGGTACCGGTCCTGACCTACAACCATCGCTTGCTATCTACTTTCTGGCTCTTCGTTACCACGAGAATCCGTCTTTTTGTGCGCGATAACGCACTACGCAACAAGAGCGAGGATACAAGTGCAAAGCGGGAACTGGACGAGAAACCTAGATTTTACCCACTCCAACGAGAAAAGGCCACAATACCAATCGATCGCTCTGCAGGCCAACCGGAGCACAAACCTGAGAACAAACAGCTTTCGCGATAAAGTCAAACAAACGAGATACAATACAAAGATGGTCTACGTACGGCAAAAGGAGCTCCCCGCGCTCCGTGAGTACAAATACTCTGGTGTCGACCACTCACTGCTTTCCAAATATGTTCTAAAGCCCTTCTACACGAAATTCGTCATCAAGTGCTTCCCTATGAGCATGGCACCGAATCTGATCACTCTGACGGGGTTTTCATTCGTCGTTGCGAACTTCTTGACGCTGCTGTGGTATACTCCCACTCTTGACCAAGATTGCCCCTCCTGGGTGTATTATTCTTGGGCACTGGGCTTGTTCCTATATCAAACGTTCGATGCTGTGGATGGAACTCAAGCGTAAGCTTATTAGAATCGCATTTGCCATGCGTTGAATCTGTGCTGACTGAACGGCCAGGCGCCGAACTCGGCAATCCGGACCTCTGGGCGAACTCTTCGATCATGGGGTAGATGCTTGTAATACCTCGCTTGAGGTCCTTCTTTTTGCTGCTTCTCAGAACATGGGACAGAGCTGGCAGACGGTGGCAGTCTTGTTCGCATGTGAGTCAACTTGGCGGTTCTGTTGGGATGCGCGATGCTAACTTGATAGCCCTCCTGACCTTTTATGTTCAGACGTGGGAGACTTATCACACCAAAACTCTCACTCTTGGCATTGTCAACGGACCCGTCGAGGGTGTTCTTGCGATCGTCCTGGTCTTCGTTTTCACTGGCTACGTTGGGGGTGCTCATTTCTGGCAGCAGAGCATGTTCCATACCATCGGTGTGCCTTCCACCATTGGCATCCCATCTTTCATCTACAACCTGACCTTTACCGAGTGGTATCTTATTCAGGGCAGTATTGTTCTTGTCTTCAACACTGTTGAGTCTTCCCTCAACGTCATCCGCGCTCGACGTGCCCGTGGTGACCGTTCTCGAGGTGCGCTTCTTGGCCTCGTGCCTTTCTTCAGCATCTGGTCTATGGTGGTTGCCTACCTTTATCTCCAACCCAAGATCCGCGAATGCCATCTTATCCCATTTGCCCTCTTCGCCGGCCTCGTCAATGCCTACAGCGTCGGGCAGATGATTACTGCTCACCTTGTTCACCTGCGTTTCCCCTACTGGAACGTGCTGGGCCTGCCTCTTGCCTTTGGTGTCATCGATTCATTGGGTCCCATCTTCCAGCGTTACCTAGGGTTTGGTTGGCCCAGCGCCCTTGGCGATAATGTCTACCAAGTGGCTTTCATGTTCATGATGCTCGGAACCGCCGTCGGTGTCTACGGAAGTTTTGTCGTTGACGTAATCGTTACCATCTGCGATTACCTCGACATCTGGTGCCTCACCATTAAGCATCCTCATGTTGAAAACGAAGGCGCTCAGGCCAATGGTACAAAGAAGGACTAAATGACTGATATAGGCCCATGTCGATGGGTTTATGGCGGTGCAGGGGCTCGATCCCCTGAATAGAAGAGTCACATGACAAGACAAAACAATTGGGCTCAAAAATAGAGACGTCGGTAATTCCAGGTTCGAACGGAGTAATGGGAACGTTTCATGCAGGATTGGGAATGAGTCAAGGTATCTAAAGAGGTTTGAAAGATGGTTATCGCGATTATTACATATGTCACGGTCGGGAATGTCTTTGGTTATCACGGTTTTCGTGTAGAAGTTTTGTATGATTTGTACGAGAAACGGGCTTGGTTCTTGTTTTTGGAGTTCTGCAGCGTGTGTTTGTATAATGTTACTGTAGCTTGTAGATGCTATTTCTATGTCTGCTGCCAATTCCAACAATAGATAATCTTCTGCGAATCTGTATGTATGTATGAACATGTGGATCCAACACCATGGGCCAGGCTTTCAAGATCATGCCGATCGAAGGGGGCTAAGAAACCTTTAATAGAAAATATTTCACTATTTTTGCAACTAACTATACTTGACTTTCCAAGATCCTATAGCATGGCCGTGCATATGGCAGACATTTGCTGCGTGTTTCTGAAAACCAATCCAAAATTTCTTGGGAGACATACGTAAAAGCCTTGAATACAAAACGCCGCGCCAAAAAGCCCCGACGGGCGGGGTATCATCTTCCACCTAGTGTCTTAGGGTAATATACGTCAATCATAATGAAGCCATTCATGTATCCTTTCTTCCAATTGGCCCTTTTGCGCCTTGCCGCTCACCTAGAGAAGATCATCAGTGCCGCTCGCGACACTCTGTTCGATGGCATTGGTGATTGAACGCTCTGAGAAAACAGGACCCTGGCCATCACATCTAGCGCAGTTCTTCAGACGCTCGCTGACATCGGCAATATCAACAAGGCCTTTCTTGAACAATTCGTGGGATATGATAAAGTCCCATGTTGCACCGGCAGCTAGGAGACGTTCACCATCGTCTGAGGTAACAATGCGGTGTGAGGGCGACTTGTTTGTGTGATTCTGCAAGACGTTGGAGTAGAAGTCGGTAGGTTTGAAGCGCAGAGGCCCGGTTGCAGGCTCTGGGGAGATGGAACCTTGGCTCATGCGGGAAGTCGCGCGAAGAATTTCGTTCTCGGTAGATATTTTCTGGAGATCTCGCTTTAAACGTTCATTTTCGAGGGATGATTGTTGCTGGGCGGCCTCAAGGCCGGCAAGCTTCGCCTCAAGGTCTTTGACATGCTTTTCTTTCCTCTCGCGGAAGGCACGCTGCCTGTACAGCCATATGTTAGTCAAGTATTAAATCGTCGCCATCAATCGCATTTCGAGGGCATAGCAATGTTGTGTACCATGAGGTCTACTCGCAAACCAAAAAAAAAAAAAAAGAAGAAGAAAAGAAGAAAGAACAAGGCGGGAGAGGAGCGGAGACGTACGCAGCGCGATTCTGTGCTTTCCTCCGAGACTGAGCAGGAGTTAGGTTCTCGTCCTCCTCGCTGCCCCCACGGGCAACGCTCTGCTCGTCAGGGGAGCCATTCCTCAATGAGCCTCCTTGCTGTTGATGGGCTTGGGCCTGAGAAGTATAGCCGGGAGGTGTCGGGGGGCCCGGAAAACCAGAAGCAGGCTGGTGAGGGTTTGCATTGAAGCCTTGGGCTGTGGTATAATCGAAAGACTGGAACTGATCATTTTGACTGGCAGAGAGGCCGTCGTAGTTTTCCTATACGTGCCAAAGCAATATGTCAGCAAAGATGCGCTAAAGCTATGAGATAGACGAGCTGCAGGTACAACGCTGAAGATGCCGAGATGGTCGTGCTTGTGAGGCTCAACATTGCTAGAGTAATGCTCAGGTAAGGAAACGCTAAGGCAGGGCTGCACCGGGGGAGTGGGGGAGATCGCGGAGAAGGGGTCGTTTACTGACAGGCGGGGATGCATTGAAGTCATCGGAGCCGGCGGAATGCGAGTGTGACGGCGTCAGAGGAGGAATCGGCATGAACTGGTGATAGGGCTGAGGGTTGGCAAAGTTGTATTGCCCGGTGAAATCCATCGTGAACCTTCAGAGGCGGTGGTTGAGGTTGAGCGAAGGTTAAACGAAGCAGGTGGAGCAGAGCAGAATCGAATCGAGTAGTTGGATGGGAGTGATTGCGACCACACAAAATGGACGAGGAGCCCGAGATGAATGAGCGTGAGCGTAGATGAACAAAGATGTGACAAGTCAATGCTGGTTAGAAGAGACAGAAGCGCTTCTTGGTTAAAATAGTAGAGAAGAAGTTGAGGATGGTTGTATGGGGGGCTTGGCTCTAGGTTGGTGGATGAATTAACTAGGTGTTAACGAGGCGGGTGACGCGGGTGGGTGAAGAAGAGAGAGGGGGGTAGAATGTTCAGGTGCAGACCGATTGACCAAGGTGAGAGCGAGCCCCAAGAGCACAGAGAGCACGGGCAGGGCAGGGTAGCAAGTCGGTAGGGAGGTGGTACGGAGTACAGACGGAGGAGTACTGTAAGGCAAGGCAAGGTGGTAGCTGGAGCCTTAATGAAGCATAACGTGCAATGCGTTTCACGAACGGGGGGACGGGAAAGGTTGGGCCTGGGCCCTTTTAAGAAATGGCTGAGACTCTGTGATCTAGGCCGAGCTAGGCGACATATGGCAAAGCTAGGTGCCAATCACGACTGACACGGCATTTGCCTTTGACGTGCATATTGGCCGTTGTGTATTAGTCGTGCCAACAAGCCAGGGTCGGTTATCAACATCGTGAGCTTCCTAACTCGAGCATTGCAACGAACTTCCAAATGAGAAACATTTTTGGATGATCAAGGGCCTCACAGAGGTTGTCGAGTATTACGGAAAGGGTTCCATGTCGCGTTCGAAGCTAAAGTGTCGCCTAGGAGGAGTTTCGATGGGGGAGCTGCAGCAAGGCGGCCGACGTTACTGGCCATTTAATTCGTCCCTTATTTCCTTGCCTTTACCCGCCAGTTCAGCGCTGTTCAGTTATCTCCCTGGAGCCCAATGGTTGTGCAGACGTTAAGGGCAAGTCGTGAATTAGTCCACGAGCTTGAGGCTAGAAAGAAAAATGCGTCTCCTGCACATGCAGGCAGGGCTGGCTACCTTGAACAGCATGGAACGTTAATGCAGTAATTTAGAGGGAGTGGTGCACACTGATCAGGCCCCTTGACACACTGTTCTTATCAGCCAGTGTCTTAATTGCATTCATTCCGTGAGCCACCACTGTTGACTAGGTACAGAACACAGCACCTTAGTAGTTTCGTGAGTTTCTGAAGTCTGTGCTAGCGCCAAGTTGACATCCAATGTTAGTCAGACAACTCTCACTTCAGATATATGACGGCCTCAGGACATGGAACAAACGACGGACGGACCTGACAAACCGACTCCACTGACCAGCGTGGTTCTAGCAAACTTCAAAGGTTCCGTCTAATGCACAATGGTAAAAATAACTGTTGCCTGATCCCCATCGCGGTTCTCTTTCCTCCTTCTGCCCCGAAGCCTGGTGGGTCGTTGGCGTGTAGGTAAGCACCTCAGGGTCGTCTTTCACATGGGGGTTCAAGAGGATCTGCGCTTGACATCTCAAGATCGTATAAGCCAAGATATCTTGGTATCTACATATCTCCCTCGAACCTAGGCGCTCCGGATTTGTTCGGGATTTAATGGACTTTGTGCAGTCCTGGCACATTTGGTTTCCCTGGCCTAATCCGGCAATATCGTGCGCCAAACAGTATATCCATCAATGAATAACGACCTACCTCAACACAACGCCATGAATGCATCTCGCAAACCTCTCAACGGCCCTCTCATTCCCATTCCCATTCCCAGCCTTACAAGGACAACTGCTGAAGCTTCTTCGGCCCTATTTGCACACGCAGACCCGTATTTTGATCTAGTATGTTCAGCCTGGTCCAGCGCACTCGAGACAACAGACAACAACTTCCTCAAGCGAAGCCACATCTGCATCCGACTCTGCTTAGTCGGCCGCCCGCCCGCATTGCACGCCCGCCGCTTAAGCAAGAGACCCTCAAGAGACCCCCGACTGATCCCGTAAAACAATGGAGAGCTTGAGCACGAGATTTTTTGAGCCATCTCTGCTCGCTTGCACGTGGTTCGGCCTGAGTTCTGTGCTCTCTTGGGCAACTTCTCCCAACCTTGGCCGGGTTTGTTTGGGGAAGATATACACAAACTCGGCTCAAAGAATCCGCACACGAGAGTAAGATATTAGGGTTGGAGGGGAATTGCTACGGCGCAGCTGTCGAATTGGTGTGTTGTTGCTAATCGCCTTGACC
Source organism: Fusarium mangiferae (assembly GCF_900044065.1). Classification (NCBI taxonomy): domain Eukaryota; kingdom Fungi; phylum Ascomycota; class Sordariomycetes; order Hypocreales; family Nectriaceae; genus Fusarium; species Fusarium mangiferae. The sequence continues at coordinate 2,081,582 of NW_024573924.1, read as the reverse complement.
TCCAGAATCATTAGAACTGTGAGTAAGGTAGTTTGGCTCCTCTACTCCTGTACGCAAATGGTCAAGTAGTCAGTCAGCAACCGCACCCACAACCCAAAGACATTTGCTCCATTTAGGTGCTTACTGACTTATCATCGCTAGCACATGGAAGTCTGTGTAACCAATAATACAGTACCCAGGCGCATCTTCGCGCAACCCCTGCTGGACCCGTCGGGCCTCTCTGTCTCCAGGGTCTGTCCTAGAATGGTCAATTCATTGGGTACCTAAGTAGTTAAGCGGTATCCTAAGACCCTTGGTACATGATATATGCAGTTGAGGTTCCCAATGCCATTCCCCGTGGAATGGGATACCGACGCTTCTCCCCGGGAAATCGGACTCATACGTTGCACCCACGATATGATAACCCACCTAGGGTATCCATCTGACGGGCGCAGCTTTGTGTAGGTGCATGCGAATGCAACTCGCAAGTTGTCAAACGTGGGGAGCAATCAACTTGGATCTTACGCACCCTCCGGAGCAAAACCCGTGCATAATAAGGTAGATCCCGCACTCGCTCACCTAAAGCCTCAAGCAGATGGGTGGGTGCTGCCCGCCAGCCCTCTTCACCATTCCGACTTTTACCACACCTTGGATACTTACCTAGGGTAACATTGAGCCGAGAGATTGGCATTCAGACTAGGTGTGTACGTGTTGTCACCCCAATACCAATGGTCGGGTACCTTAGCCACTGTGCCTAGAATGTGATGAACGGATTGTTCTTGGTGCCGTTATTCCCGACTTGCACAATCATCATACTCACGTAAGTGATATTGATCCACGAAGCTAATGTAAGTCAGACGGCCAGGTGACTGACTCTTGAGGTTTTAGCGAGCCCAGCTTAGCACTGCTGAAACTCAATTGTTCCATTTGCGGAGTGGCTTCTTTTCAGCAGACCAACCCAGCCTATCTCATACCTGGGACACTTTTAATCTCACCAGTCTTTGATGCTGATGTTCTGGATATGTTTGTTTTCCTCTGACTCACAACTTCACTCGTTACATTGTGTTTAACACAAAAGAATCATCACGAACTTACAGTAATATCCCGTTTTGACCTACGTTATACAAACGGGAAACTTCTTGGCTGGAATATTCAAATCTTTTTTTTGTCATGATCCCAGGGACTATCTGTAGTGTTATCTCTTGTACTCCAGTCTCCCTTTCTCATCTGAATTTTAGTAGTTCTCACATTCTAGAAATCCTACAGCTTCTAGATCTTTTCAACTTATTAAGGCAAGAGTCTCTTGGGTGTACGAGGATAATAGCTTGCCAAGTGCACGCTTGGAAGGTTCAAATACCACGCAACCACACGGTCCAAGCCAATACCACCGCCACCGTGAGGGGGAACACCGGCACTGCGGAAAATGTCGACATACTCCTTGATGCCTTGGCTTTTAGGATTGATACCCTTTGTACGAATTCGTGCTTCCAGGGTCTCCGGAACGTGAATACGTTGACCACCCTGTTGAACAAATTAGTGACGACTAGGCAAACGATATAGGAGAGGGTTCCATACAGAAAGAATCTCTTGTCCACGCATAAAGAAATCGAAGGCATTAGTGACCTTGGGGTTCTCGGGGTCCTCCAGGGCATAGAAAGGTCGAGCACCCTCAGGGAACTTGTCAAGGACGTAGAAGTCGGTGTTGTACTTTTCCCGGATAAGAGCACCCAGTGCCTTCTCTTGTGGTGTGCTCATGTCCTCTTCATCGGACACATTGCGGTACTCCTCTGGGCCCTCGGCTCTAAGGAGCGCCTGGCCCTCAGCGAATGTAAGGCGAACCTCCTTACCGGGCTGGGGCAAAAGAAAGTCCTCGGAAGGATAAACTGTTCGAACAAGAGCAATCTGCTCGGCACATCGCTCCTGAAGCCCTCGGAAGATATGAAGAAGAACCCCCTCGAGCATGTCGCGGACTTCGTGGTAATGGTCCTCGATTTCCATCTCAAGATCAAGACCGGTGAACTATTGATGTAGGTCAGCGCTGTCCTCTGGGTGAACGAAGGAGTCTGGCAGTGCAAATAGGGATATTTACTTCTGTCATGTGTCTAGGGGTGTTAGAGTTCTCAGCTCGAAATACCGGTCCGATGCACAAAACACGCTTCCGGCCACCAGCAATCTCGTACTGCTTGTAAAATTGGGGAGATTGGGCCAAGTAAGCCTGCTTGTCAAAGTAGGGCATGCCGAAAACGTTGGATCCCCCTTCAGAAGCAGCTCCAATGAGGCAAGGCGCCTCAAATTGGACAAAGTCGCGAGCTTCAAGGTACTCGACAAACAGCTTGCGAACGGCCAGTCGTACATCGGCGATGGCTTGCTGAACAGGAGCTCGCTTGTGCATAACGGGGTTGTTCAAATGGGTTGCCATGCTGGCACCAGGGACATTCTCAAGGCTCAAATTGTCAACGCCTTCCTTGACCTCCTCCACAGGGCCACCAGCGTCCTCATCGTCAAAGTTGGTAACAGGGCGGTTTGCAACAGCAAGACCCATGCCAAGAACTTGAGGGCCAGGGCTGATAACGTAGCACTTGGCGATATGTAGCTCGTAATTGGAGACCTTCACACTCTTGACTGGCTCCTGAGGCTTCACAACCTTAGCTTCGACAAGAATGTAGCCTTCTAGATTTAGACTACCAATCCACTTGACCATCTGCTTAGAGACAGGTGCGCCTTCGCTGTTAGCCGCGACGACACCCTGGATAGCCCAGTCACGCTCCTCACGAAGCTCAACAAAGGCCATCTTGGCACCTTGCATGCGCGCATTCTGGATCCACGCACGAAGCTTGATGGTCTTGCCGAGATGCTCATCGCTCAGGTTTCGAAGCTTGACTCGCTCCGCATCGATCTTGGTAAGATGAGTGGAATCTCCATAGTTGTCTTTAGCGAGGTCTTCGGTATTTCCAGCAGCAGCCTTTGCAGCAGACTGTCGGGCTTCGTGTTCAGCAGCTCGGCGTGCCTTCTCAGCTTCCTTCTTAGCCTTAGCCTCAGCCTTCTTCAATGCCTTCTTTGAGGGGCCAGCCTCTCCGCCTTCGACAGTTTCACCACTAACGGCAGGAGCCTGGTCGGCGGGAGGGGGGGCAGCAGCTTGCTCAGCAGGGGCGTCAGCCATGGTGAAGTCACTCGAATATGTGTTTCGTAGGCGTTGGGTTTCGTTCTCGCGCAATCACTTTGTGTCGGTTGACGAGGGAGGGTTGGAATAAAAACACGCGATTGGAGGTGTTTCGATATGACCAAAGCTAGGGGAGGCTCACGACGAGACCGGACTAGAATCAGGAGATAGTAAAGAAGGTGACTGTGTCGGTGGGAGAAAATAAGGTGACGCATAAAAATGTGAAGTGGTGGTTGCCCATCAGTCAGGCCGCGCAGCGGGGTTCCTGCCCCGCCATACCAATCCATTTCAACTGCGGCGTCATGGTGGGGTTATCCAAGCACCGTCGTCTTCAACACCCGACCCGACGGGACCTTATTATTAACCCCAGCATTTTGGTCCAAGGAAAATGCCATCTAAACGGCTGCTTTTCTTTTTTAGTGTCCATACACACAAAGACCACAGGCCTCAGGCTCAAATTAACAGCTATTGATATTAAGTTTATCATACATCTCCCCAATGCCCAATCCGATATTTGACGAAACCATTTCCGTCCAACATCGCGGAATTTGACGACGCTGACGGGATGTACCCGTTGTGGAAAGAGATTCGCTTCGTCCTGAGCCTCCATCGCCTCGCTTGTCTTGCCTGCTCCTAAACGCCGGCACCGAAAGAAATCCTGAAAGATATGATATGCAACCTATACACTAACGTCACCACCCCTTTCCACCCCACATCCGTATCCCCATGCTTCGAGTCCTGAATGGCACCCTTCCTCCATGGTCCGGGCAATACATAAATCCCGTCTCATTTGTCCTCTTCTAAGTATTACTATAAGCGAAACCTGCCGCCCCAAGGACGCTAGCTTGGGTGCAGAGACTCCGATTTCTCGCAAGTGAACAGGTTGATATGTTGATCGCCTCGTGCAGCACATCCAAGAATTGGCCGATGAGGGTGGAATGCAGTGGCCGATATAGGCGAGCTGCGGTTTTGTTGCAGAAAGCTTGAATAGGGCTCAACATTCGAAAGCTCATGCCCATCAAGATTAAAGACCTTCACTGCGTGGGCCGATGTACCCCTGTCAATCGAGTTAGTTCTAGCCCCTGTGATTCATGATCCTTGCGCTGAATCAATACTTACACTGCGAAGACTGGTAGATGCTCATGAGTGCTGGCTGTTCTAAGTGTGTCTCGTGTTGTCTGGAAGGAGTGCAGCGGCTTATCCATGCGAATATCCCAGATTTTGACTTTGCCATTTCTGCTTGCACTCAGGAGCTCGCGTTGTCCGCCGCGCTGCATATGTACGCTCTTAATCCATTGTCGATCTGACTCATCCTTCCATTTGCGCACCATGGACTCTTGAGGCCGGTTTCTGGTGTCAAAGACTCGAACGGCACCGTCGCCGAAGCCGGCAACAAACATGTTACCCGTCATTTGATCCGAGGTGAGCGAAGTCACGCAGGAGCCCGAGCGTGCTGGGATATCCATGACACACGTCTCGTAAGCGGCATACCACACTCGAATTACTCGGACATCGCCAGCAACAAGGACTCGACCAGTGACTTGTTGCCAGTCGAACACCATGCCAGAGTTGACGTTACTAGGTACCATGTGTGTTAAGGCACGCCATGATGATGCAAGTTCAATGGCTCTATCCGATTCGTAGTTGCGATAAACTCTGATCACACCGTCAGATGATCCTGTCAGTAACATCGCCTGGTCGTCCTCGTTGATGAACTTCATGTCGCTGATTTTTGAGCCTTCTGGATTACCGTTACTGAAACGGCTCAATCGTCCTTGCTTCTTCCAGTCCCATACGTAAACAGTGTTGCCGTCGTCCGCTACAGCAAGATGATCTTCGAATTGATGGAAGGTCATCTTAGCGGGTTGAGCACCATTGTTGATGATCCCAAGTTGATTATTCCATTTGTGACTTCCCGCTTGTTGCTTCAATGGCTGAGTTTCTCTGAAAATGGTTTCATTCCGAGCTCTTCGCCACAGACGCTCGTTGTATTCGGTACTTCCAGGCTCATCTGCCTCACTCGGCTTCATCTGTGGTTCACGGAAATACTCAATTGACCATTCCAGGAATTTGCTCCTGAGGGGCAGTGCAGGGGGCTTCATCAGATCCCGCTCTTTGTATGCGCCTGAATACGGCTCATGCGCAACATTGTATTGAGCCAGCGATGATGGTCGATCGTTTTGCTCTGCAGGCACCGGTACTTGATTCGGCGTGAGTTTCAGAGATGGTGATCGGGGCAAAGTCGGGGTCGTCGGTCTTGATTTGTCCTCATTGGTGACCAGTGATGGAAAAAGCAAGCTCGCAGTTCTACGAAGGAGTCCTGGGGAGGGTAAAGGCTGCGAGTTAGAAGTGCCGGGAGCATTGTTTCGCTGGCTTGCACTCGGGGTATGCTTGTGTGCCGTCCTTGCCGTACGCTTTCGAATCTCTGCCATGACTAGCTGCGTCTGAACTCCGACTTTTGAGCTGAGCAGCGCGTTGTGAACAAAGTCTACAACGATAGTCGCTTCGCGTTGTACCTCAGGATGAGGATCCACACTGAGAACGAGAGCCAACTTCCACAACGCCATATATACTGTGTTATGAGATAGGCCATGGGCCATTGGGTTGATGGTACCATCCTTGTTGCGATTATCCGGCCTTGCGTAATGCAAGCCCATCTTGTGTTCCTGGCCGTCATCTTGGGGAGGGAATATGAGATACTCCTTCTCCTCAACCAATTGTTCGTAAGCTGCAACTAAAAACTTGCTCTCAAAGCGAATAGCAAAATGAGAAAGGAACACGATGAACTCCTTGCGGACCATCGGGCTTCCATCATTACCCATGTCGAGTATCGTCCATGCGATAGACTCCTCAATTCGGGCCACTTCCTCTGTCAGATCGGGGATACCCAGAAATGTAGTCATGGCATGAATCATCGCTGCCCGTACCTCGCAACAAGGGTCCCTCACGAGATAAGCGAGCTTGACGTATGCATTCTCCCTGATTCCTCGCCACTTGGCCTCTGGGAGGTCTTGCCAAAGTTGGCTTATACAGAGACAAGCCCACTGGCGCAGAAGAGGGTTCTCTTCGTTTTGAAGATGAGTCAAACAATATGACATAATCTCTGTTTGGTTACAGACCATTTGCCCATTTTTGTAATCCTTGCATAGCATAGCGAGAATAAAAGCGCACATTGCCTTGTGTTCGTCGCTGTCAACAACAGGCAATCCTTCCGAGGGTTTCAGAATCTGTGCGAAGTAGCTATAGCCGCTATCTTTGATGAGGTCCTGCTGACAAGAAAGGTCCACTGCAATGAGACGGGCCCAGATAAAGACCATGACTGGCTTTAACTCGGCCGCAGCCGACTGTAGGAGTTTGAGGACATACGGGAAGATGCCTATACTGAGAGCGAGCTGAACAGACCACGGGCCTAGGTCAAGAAACCGGCCGAGTAGGATAAGAGCGCGAACCCGGTGTTGCTGGCTGAGCAGTACCTGGAGCACAACCGGTAACTGGTCGGGTGACTTTTGAGCCATTGCATCGCCCCTTGTAAGATAAACATCGAAAGCAGTAAGCTGTTCTGTGAAGAATGTTGAATTTTGATATTCATAGTCAAAGCCTTCGCTTTCTTTCTTTTCAAGCATGGGGAGCTGAGCCAATGCCATGTCAACGGCTAGATCCCAGGTCTCCCACAATGGATGCTGGTGGGTGTCAGGCAGCTTAGGATAGGACTGAGGATGACATCCGTAGACCGTCATGACGCGTTGAGCAAGAAGAAAATTGCGGAATAGCGCTGCTACCATCAGGTCTTGTCGAAAAAATTTCCGGAAGAGATCACGAGGCAGTGTTGTCCACGCAATGCTGTCTGTGATAGCAGTGAAGATCCAGTTAAGTTCTCCCAGTGGTGTTCGCCGCTCCTGCAGGCGACCGGGTAGCTTTTTGGCCCGCTCTGGGCTGATGTTGGTCTTGAGGGGGTTCTGCAGAACAAAGAACCACAGGGCCATCTCAATGGGAGTGGTGAGGCAAGCTGTGAACAGGTCAGCAGGCAAAAGAGGGTTTGTCGGTAGATTCTCTTTGACAGCGCAGGCGGCCAGATGAATATAAGGCCTGAAATTAGTCTTCGTGTAGTTTGGGTCGCGCTCTGCGGCCTCCTCCTCCTCCTCTTCATGCTTCTCAACAAATCGATGGTAGTTGTTGAGAATGTTGCCGGCTTCAGAGCAATCCCAGACAAAGATGGTGGGAGCTTGAAGCCAGTGTTGCAGGTCGTACAGTGATACAGGGATGTATTGTGTGTAATTCTTATTAAAAACCCAAATTTCGCCTGATGCGGTTGGCTTGGGCACGCCGTGACCGTTATAGTGAAGCAAAACACGTTCGTCTTTAGCATTTCTGCGTAATGAGATGCAGAATTTCTTTGTCTCCTCGACAGAGGGATCGAGATATTGTTTATATCGCGCTCTTATCGCAAGTGTTTCGTACTGCGCCTGAAGTGATTTGCCGATATTCTCGAGGGCTTTCTGGATGGGAGGTATTGTAGGATCTGTCCATGCCTCGAGCTTCGCACCTGGGTTGGTCTTGAGCTGGTCGGGGGGTTCAACTCCTATATTCAAACACACCGCGAGGGCTGCAGACACTGTTTTTAATCTGTCTCTCTGTCGCCAATCTTGAAGTTCGTATTGTAGTGGTTTGGGTTTGCCTGTCGTCTCATGTCGCTTATCGGTAAAATACATGTACCAGTTCTGAGGGCATAATTAGCTAGGGAAAACCAAGGCAACGTAAACATCGTGCATGAATGGTCTCAGAGCCACAGCATGGATTTATTCCTCTGGGGCTGGTGCAGAAGACACCTAACAGGTGATCAATTTGCCGAGAGGCTCGAGGCTGGTGTCCGAGGTGCTTGTTTCCACGTGCCAAGGCATACTACAGCCAGATTTCTTTATCTTGCAACTGTCGGGCATGATACAGAGGCTGGATGTATCCGAGATGACTGGCCAGCAAATTGACATTATTGAGAGGGAAAACTCACATTAGCCAGCTGAGATATGATGTCTTCCGATTGATAATGATCCTCAAAACCATGTCTAGCACCCCATTCAGGTATGTCATCTTCTGTTGGCTCAGGCTCTTCCATCGCCCGTGGCGCGTAGTCACTCTTCGATCGGAGGAGCATTGGCTTGGCAGGCCGCGTTTTCTGGTGATGCTCGATGTCGTCTCTTGTCTCGAGCACTATGCTTCCGTTGCGCCGGTTTGGCGCGCTCAACGGTCGTTGGTCATCGTCGTCGCTCCTGGTAGCATCGTTCGATGTTGAACGGCCGTTCAGCCTGGGTCGCGCTGCCGAGGCAGTTCCGTTGGGCTCAACGGTAGGCGCAGAGGTGCCGTTTACGTCGGATCGCAGCGCCATGACGCCCGAATAACCATAAAAGTGTTACGGTCGACGCAGGTAGTTGGTTGTGGCCGAGATGCGCGGATTGTCGTGACGAGCGCGGGTTGAAATGTCAAGCGTTGTTGGAGGAGCTTGGAGTGAGGCGGGTTTGGCTGGCTGAGTAGGTGTAAATATGTGGAGGAAGTGACGTCTATTGGAACGACACAGCTGTCATGGTCCTCTGTGTAGCTCAAGCCGGCATTGCGGATGATAGCCCTCTATTTGAGCCTGTTTCACTATGGGTTGGTCACTGCGCTTAGGTGTAGAATACTCGGAAGCAGTTGGAGGACTTTCGACTGTGGTTGGGAGAAGCCAATGATGAGGTCTAAAGTTCGTTGGCGGCTGACCAGGATAAAGGCAGAAATTAATAATTCCTAGTACACCATCTGGTTCCGTTAGTACTGACTTTTTCACTTCCACACAAAGGCAGCACGCATATAGTAAACTCGATAAAAATCGTAGTTTGAGTATGATCAGAATATCTCCAAGACTTCAAATAAGGTCTTGTTACGTGCAACAGCAATGGTGTTGGTCATTCAAATGCTTGAACGCTGACCAATATAAGGTTTAGCATGGACATAGGGTAACTGCCAGGTAATGTTCTTGTTACTTACCGACCTCACCTAAGGTGATGGGTCTTACTGGGCCCCCGCTCCAATTGAAACCCTGGCTGGCCAGAGGGCGCAAGAAAACCTCCGATCTCGAAGCAAGGTGCCAGACGCACCTAAACTCCAGTAGGTAGTGTAATATTTAAAACCCCATACACATTGCGCCAAGTCAAGTCATCCATCACTTAGATAGTGGTCCAAAGTTCTCTTAGCTTCTCTGGCCAGCCCATTAGCATGGGGTGGGCTGCCGTAGAAAGCCACAACAGTGGACAAAGACGACTGCACGTGATCTGCATGTGGCTTGTTAGTCACTGAGGTTTCTTTCTCCTCTACCAGGTTAGTAGGTACTGCCGCCAGACTGTACAATGCAGGAAGGCATGATGTGCTTATCTACGGATATCTGCCACTCATGAACTTGCCACTGGTAAAAGCCAAAATCGACAATCAACGCGTTTACAATGCAGACCAAATTGGAACCTAAGAACCCCAATAGCTGAGCGGCAGGGTATGTTTTTGAATGACACTAGCACAAAAAGACCTAGCATTTAAGACAACGACTGTTTGCTGTCACAAGGAACGAGCTCGCGAGTATCGGGCAAATAAGCAGATTCACCGCTATGACGTGAGTCCTCCCAAGAGCCGAGTACTTTGGGTATTGTAGCGGAAGTTAGAATGGTCGATCCAAGTATCCTTTCGAGTATATTATAAAGTACTGGATTTGAGGCTGGAACTTGTGAAATCTGCTGACCACTACGGAGTGAAGTTGTCGGATATCTATTACAGAATGTTGCGGAGTGTGCGTTCGCTGGATTATTCCGGTTTGCAAGAAACATCTTTCTTCATCGATACTGTACAATCCATATATACTAGGTAGGTACTAGGTAATTTAGTACCTACCTGGTAAGTGCTCCATGTCAGCCTGAACAAGCCGCTACTATGTTGACGGGGTGCCGGATTTCCACCCCTTTTAGTTTTTTAATTACATCGTTCATTCGAGAGGGAGTTCGGTGGGGCTAAGCCAGAGGGAAGAACTTAAGAAGTAGGTAATTTACCTTGGCGTGCGTAGGCCGTTGGGTTTGACGATGTTAGCGCCCGAGAAACATGAAACCACATCCTGGCCACCCAATAAGGATAAGGTATCTTAAGTTGGAGGACGGGCAGGCCTCGTGATTCCACTTGCCTAGAGACGAGGAAACAAAGCTTTAAGACTACCTAGTCGGTACGTGTGCAGTCGGGGAGACTGAAGCCTGGCTGGCGAATATGAGATTACGGGGCAAGTATCTTGGTATTGCCCATCTGAAAGCTAACGTCGAAAGCTGACCATTTCTCTGGTGGAAGGTGAGTGATGTGATGTTCAATAGGTACAGTATGTGAGCAAGGAATATGGAAGTTAGCGGCATACCTACTAAGGCACCCTAAGGTTAGCTTAGTATTCCACTTTCACTGAGAGTCTACTAATTAAATAGGCCAACCATAAATAAGGGCAGTATGTATTAACTTAGGTCTATGTGACAAAATCATATAAATAGTCATAAAGTTGGAGAGGCTGAAGTAGGTATGGGGTCTTTATGTGCTAGGCCGTTTCGCAACGTTTTCTCCTCGATAGTTAGTAACAATAACTAAAACGATTATATGGAACTTGTGTTTAGCGGTACAGTTCTTAACACACGCCTTTCTCTGGCTTCAAAATATGCATAGGTTGGATGTGTAATGCTCAGATCTTGAATAGGCCAAGTGCACCTTACTGCCAGGCACAATGTACGAAAGGGGCACAAAGTATAGCTGATTGGACGAATATCTTCAGCTTCCTGTTCCCAGTACCCAGGGTGTCTCCACCTTCAAGATGCAAGGAACGAAGAGACCCTGGCTAAAAGTTGAATGCACAAGTCGCGATACCGCCTTGTCACCAATTATCTGTATATGGCAAGGTGTTTAGATAACAGCCCTGCCCGGCGACGGGTAGCAATTTGTTTCCCTTGTGACGTGGAACAAGCAAGAGCTTCGACCAGCAATGACGGTGTTGTGTTACCTGTAGGTAGCCCTCGGCAGGATGTGCAACAAACACATGAAGGATAGATACCTAGCCTGGATAATGGACTCGAGACGCTATAAATGTCCAGGTTTTGCCATTTGGCACCTGCAAGGCACATGAAAGAACTTTCTTGAGCCAAGGGGCCCGAAGCGAGTTATAAAAAACATTTTCCTCACTATAGCCACTCCAAGACTGTGCTCAATGGCACTGTACAATGACTGGTTTGCGCGGAACCCCTAAACATCGTCGGGTCTTAACTGACGCCGGTCTCCAACCGTCCAGGGGCGCAGTGGAATCTGTGATAATTGGTCGGGACCACCAGGGTATAGAACTGAAAGGCTGGCCTTTAAAAGACAGCCAGCTAGCAACAGGAGGCGAAAGGTCGTCGAGGCCACCGCAGGAGGTTGACAAGGACCAACTAAGACAAGCCCCCATCCGTCTTTTGCCCTGCCAGTCTGCCAGTTTCCGTTCCGCTACAGCTGTCGCACGCTTTTGTTGGCTACCTTACTCATTTCGTACCTGACCATCACCACTTTCTTTTCATCTCACATCTTTTCCTACGCCAACCTAACAGGGGCTCTTTATTTGCGCATCGTCACCGTTTCCCTTCGTTAGCGTCTGAATTTCCGAATCTGCTTCAAACGACCGTCACCCGCGCTGTCGAAGATCGATCTAGAAAGCATTTGCTCCTCTACGACGTGCACCAGCGCATCGGCTTGCCTCGAAGCCAGCCAGCCAGCCCCCTCTCTCGAAGACCGGAATTCGGGAGGCTGACCACGTCCCTGGAATTCCCAAAGAACAATCCGCAGTTCTATCGACAAGCCTACCAATGCTGGCCCAGCCATTTCGAAATTCGAATATTGATTCTTGCTACTATCCTTGTGGCTGGAACTCACTTGTCGGGATATTTGCTTCGTCTCCTAACGATCCCTGACCCACGCGACGACTGCATCACGACAACGTACTATCTTCGCGACCTTCTATCGCATTGCTCTCGCGAATTATTCCATACTGCTTTCGAATCGATTTCTAGCCGCTTGGCGGCTGCTTGCGATAAACCATGGCCTTCCTATTCAAATCAAAAAAGCATCCGGAGAGGTCGCAGCCTGCAAGTCGCGACGCAGGATCTGGTTCTCAAGGGTCGATCCAAAGTGTCAGCGCCCGTACTGCTGAGAAGAACTCTCTACAACATCGCGCAACTCCAACTGGGAGCTTGAACTCAATCGATAACGAAGGCAGTAACGGTAGTCCCGATCATAGCCATGGACATGGACGCCGTGGTGGGAGTGCTGACCAACCAATCCAACAAAACAGCGATGCATCAGTGAGTTTTCTACCCTTTCTTGCATCCAATTCTGTCAGGATATCCTAACCACTGAGCTCTCAATAGGTACGAAATGGCACCCCCATGAACGGTCCCAATGCGTCTCTATACCCTTGGTCACAACGCCGATTGACATATACTTCGACGCACCCCTCCCCATTCCCTCGATATGGCGCTGCAGTGAACTCCGTGTCGTCTAAAGAAGGAGACGTATACCTCATGGGTGGCCTGATCAACGGGTCAACAGTCAAAGGCGATCTCTGGATGATCGAGGCTGGAGGTAACATGGCATGCTACCCGCTGGCAACCACGGCTGAAGGACCTGGCCCAAGGGTTGGACACTCGAGCCTGCTTGTCGGCAATGCGTTCATCGTATACGGAGGCGACACTAAGATCGACGAGGCTGATGTTCTTGACGAGACGCTCTATCTTTTAAACACCTGTAAGCTTGCCCATTGTCCCCCAGGTTTCTATTCTCTAACCTTAATCCAGCAACAAGACAATGGTCCCGCGCTCTACCAGCTGGGCCGCGACCCTCAGGTCGCTATGGCCACTCACTCAACATTTTGGGCTCTAAAATCTACGTCTTCGGCGGCCAAGTTGAGGGGTTGTTTATGAACGATCTTTCGGCATTCGATCTCAACCAGCTTCAGATGCCAAATAATCGCTGGGAAATCTTGGTTCAGGGCGAAACAAGCCCCAAGATGCCCGCGGCTCGTACTAATCACACTATGATCACATTTAACGATAAGATGTATCTGTGAGTATCAAAGCCGAGCTGTATCGAACGAAACTGATATATTTGTAGTTTTGGCGGTACGAATGGCTTCCAATGGTTCAACGATGTTTGGTGTTACGATCCAGCTCTTAACAAGTGGTCTCAATTTGACTGCATTGGCTATATCCCAGCGCCACGGGAGGGGCACGCTGCTGCTCTTGTAGACGATGTGATGTACGTCTTCGGAGGACGAACAGAAGAAGGGACAGATCTTGGCGACCTCGCAGCTTTTAGGATATCATCAAGACGGTGGTACACATTTCAGAACATGGGCCCTTCCCCATCTCCCCGTTCTGGACATAGTATGACAACCGTTGGCAAATCGATTGTGGTCCTGGGCGGGGAGCCAAGTTCAGCAACTACATCTGTCAGCGATTTGGGCCTTCTCTATGTTTTGGATACCTCAAAGATCCGATATCCGAACGATGCGCAGCAGCCGGCTCAGCAACGCGCTCACGGTTCACGCAGACCAAGTGCGAGCGAAGGCAGTCGGCCACATCCTGCACGAGATGGATCGAACGGGCCAACGGATTCAAGGAAGTTGATTGTAGGAGGTGCTTCTGCTCCAGCTAATGGGCAACGATCGCCGCCCAATAACGGTGACGCAGAAAACCCCCAGTCTGCAACCGCTGGTACAAAACTTCCTAGAGCTTCAGCCATGCCTCCGTCTGGCCCTCCCCCTCAGGGGCCAATGCCCGCTAGGCCTACGGTTGACGTGTCTGCAGTTGCACGAGTCAGAGGACAGTCCGCCGAACGCAGTGGAGCCTCAGGTTCTCCAAGAACAATGCACTCTGGGTCGCCTATCACACGAGAGGTGATCAATGAAACAGAAAGCCCTATATCGAACGGTCGACGAACGCCAGTCCAGCAAAATGCGCGCGCTGGCTCAAGGCAGGATCAAGTGAATGGAGACGCCTCAAAGGCGAAGCCAGCTCAACAAACCCGTCCTCAAGGAGCAGGTGATGCCCCTCCAGATGTTGCTCTCAAGCCGGCAATGACACCCCGCCCAGCATCACCGCCAGTCCCCGTGAGACAGCCAAGCAACCCCCTTTCCAGGCGGTCTTCTGGTAGAAACTCGCAAACAGTTGTTCTTCTAAAGGAACTGGACTCGGCCCGAAACAGGAACGCATGGTATGCTTCGGAGTTAGAGCTCGCGCGAAAGGCCGGCTACGTGCCCAATACTTCATACAGCCCTCTGCTCGACAATAAGGCTACCGAAACTTTTGACGACGAAGACCGACCGCTTATCGAGGCTTTACTGGCAATGCGATCTGAATTAGCAAATGTTCAGACAGCGGTAGACAAGCAAGCCGTAATTGCAGCGAAGCAAATTGCCGAGGCCGAAAAGCAGCGCGATGCCGCCATTCAAGAAGCTGTTTATTCTAAAGCTAAGCTGGCTGCCCACCTAGGAACAAGCTCAGCAAGTACACCACAGCTTGATGGCCCAAGAGACGATTTTGAAGGAAGGTCTAGTGAGTTGAGCAGAAAACTTGCAACTGCACTACACATCCAGAAAGATCTTCAGTCGCGACTCGATTCTGCGAAAAGCGAACTTGATTCTGAGAAGAAGGCACGACAGTTGGCAGACGACACCTCGAATGCAGCCCAAAAGCGTATGGCAGAATTAGAAAGTTATAAACAACAAACGTCGACAGAGGTTGAACGCCTCAAGGCTGAGTTGCATCTTGCCCAGCACGAAGCACGAGAGCACTCAGTTGCGCACGCTGAAGTTGCCGCTGCTGTTGAAATTCTCCGCATCGAGAAGAATGATGTGCAACAGAAGTACGAAGAAGCCATTGGGAGCTCAAAGGACCACAGTGAAACCTTTGATTCCCTGCGAGCTGCAATTTTAGCATCGGAGGACTCGACAGGCCTTTTGGAATCGAAGCTCGCTGAAGAACGATCTCAGAGAGAGAAGATTGAAGCACAACTCAACAAGCTCAAGTTTGAGCATGAAGCTCGTACTGCGGAACTAGTAGCTACCACCCAGCGTCTACGCGATGCAGAAGAGCTTTCAGAGAAACATGCGGCTGAGGCTAGAACGAACCGTCAAGCGGTTCTTGCTGGCCTTGACAAAATTTCTGCTCGAGATGTTTCTGGATCAAGCAAGGCAGATGCCGAGCGCATTGCTGCTTTACAGAATCAGCTCACCACCTCGAACGAATTGGTCAAGAAATCTCAACAGGAGCTCGAGGCTGTTGTTCACAAGCTACGTGGCGCAGAAGAACGTATCGCTGGTCTTGAGCAATACCAAGAACAGTCAAGCCGGGAGGGAGTCACCATTCGAAGGCAGCTTCAATCTGCGCTGCGTGATACACAAAGCTTACAGGCAGCCAATACCGATCTTAAGAATCAATTGGCCGCTCAACAACTTGAAACAAACGCGATGACAGTTCAGCACAACGCACTAAAAGACATCCTCAGTGAACGTGGCATAAGCCCAACGGCTTCTATTCGTGCTCGGAATCTTCCCAACCCACGAACGAACTCGCCTGATCTGAACCGTGTCAGAGATCTTGAATCTCAGCTCGCCACCTCATCAGCTGCTCATGAAGAGACTAAGCAAGCCTTTGCAATCCAAATTCAGGAATCCGAGGCTGCTTGGCGTGAGAAGCTCTCGCAACTTGAAAGCGATTATCAGTCGGCTGTGCACTATGTCAAAGGCACTGAGAAGATGCTCAAGCAGCTCAAAGATCAATTATCCCGATATAAGACAGAGAACGGCCGTCTGAAAACGGAGATCGAGGAGCTGGAAGACCGTGTTCAAAGTAGCACAACCTCTACCTCGCCTGGTTGGGAGAATGAGAAAACTGAGCTTGAGGCGCGCATTCGAAGCCTCGAGGCAGAGCTTCAAGAGTCTTCTGCTCAAATGGAGAAGCGACTCCTTGACCTTCAAACAGAACTCCAGGAGACCAATCATCACCGCGAAACAGCTTTAAAGAACAGCGAAGAGGCTACACAGAAGTTGAGCAACCATCGTAAGGATCTCGAACAATTGCAATCAGAGAATGTGCTACTGGAGCAACGCGCTACCGATGCTGAACAGAAAGTGGCCCTTCTACTAGACCAAGTCGAGCACTCTGTCGATAACTACCGCCGACGCAGCCGTCAAGTGCCGAGCTTGAACTCCGAGATGGCTGCAAGTGCTAATGGGTTAGGACTGGGGCATTCAAGGCAAGAAAGTTCCGAAGGTGAGAGTATTTACGGAGGCACCACCAGTGGGAATGGTGGTCTGGAAGCTAGAAACAGTGCTGCCTTGGACAGTCTTGCCAACGAACTTGAGACCCTTCGGAGTCAATGGGAAGCAACAAACAAGAACTATCGACTGAGCACCAACTTTGATTTCGACACTACCTCTGCTGTCAAGAAGGACAACGATACCGCTGCAGGTGTTGGCCTCAGCGAGAGCCTTGCGGATTGGCGCAAAAGACTTGATACTGAGGAACACCACAGTGATGGCGAAAAGCCCCGACATCCCTGATTCGAAGCACTTCCTGGCTGCCGATACGCTTTCATGACTCGAATATACCCACCGTCTTCGTTTTGATTTATCCGGGCCAATGGTCAGTGCCTGTACTTCCTGATCTTCGCAAAGGTGGAAATGGGAAATGGAGTTTGTTGTCTCAGTTAGCAGACAACCCTTTTTTGTTTTTATATTCGAGATTTCTTTCTGTTTCAGTTCGCACATTTCAGCTTGGTTGATTCCCTGAAATTTAATGCATTTCGAAGAGTGGATGGTAATCTATCTATTCCTCCTCTTTTCCGCTTTTCTTATCGACGAGTTGGGTTGGCGGACTTTTGTTCTACTTGTTCTTCTACATGTTTGAAGAATACCGCATGTAAAATAAGAGAATTTTTTCTATTCATCGGTTCTATGGTAGCAAGGGAAAGAAGATAGGCATGGATGGTGTCTTTGCCTTTTATAGGAAGATCCTACTTTATAGCACGAGGCAACGTACTGTTGGGAGAAGCGTCAATGAATAAATGAAGTATTGTCTAGTTTGAATTTGAAGTATTCACCTTCCTCCCTCCTCTGCACTCATGCTTATTGAGTGCAAGCCAGGACATACTTTTCCGATCACGTCGTTTCAAAGGGGGGACAGATCAAGAATAGAGCCAGGACACGGCGGTTGGAAATCCCCGAATACAAGACCTCTAGTATCTATTAATGCTATAAAATCATCATATGTCCACGTCGACTTTCAATTCTTTTCGCCTAGTCTCCTACCCATGCCGCACAGAACGATACAACCCAGTTTTGACCCACTGCTTCCTGTCGTTAAAGTATGAGAAAGAAACAACGCGTGAGCTCACGCCTCAAGCAGAAGCGGCCGTAAGCCTCTTCTGAATATTCAAGCATCGTCTAAAATCAAGTTTACGCCCCTCACGAGGCATGTGCTCACCACTCGCAATACAAAGCACGCGCATCTTGGGGTCATATCGCAGACCTGTCAAGAGTTTCGGAGTAATGAGAAAGTATTGACTTGAGTGCTCACGGCATGCGATCTCGACCATTCGTTCGTGTACCATACGCTCATTGCGAGGGTCCATGCCCTGGTTGATCTCATCCACGACACGGAACGGTGATTGGGCTAGAGATTGAAGAGCCATGAGGAAGAAGATGGTGGAGACAGCTCGCTCGCCACCGGATTGCCGATGTGCTGTCAGCTGTTGAAGGGTTTCATTTTCGCTGGAAGTCACAGGTTAGAACCGGGTAAAAACAAGTCAGGAAAGGAAGAGTAAGACGTACCGAAAACGAACCATTATGTCTAAAGCCCAGGCGTCAAAGTCCTCCGGCTTGTGAACACGAACCTCACCGGCACAACTTATTTGCTCAAAGTTGTATGCAAAGGCGTCGTTAATCTTTGAAACTAGTTCGTCAAGTCGTGGTTCCCATCTGGATTTCAATTCGTCGATTTCTTGGCTCAGCCCCTGCAGCTGATCGTTGGATCCAGCTATCTTTCGTGTTAAACGATCGATTTCCTCAGCGCGTTTTTCGAACTCCCGTATTATATTAGGATTGGCGACATGTATTATATCAAGTTTCGCCTCTTCTCCACCAATTTCCTCTTGAATATCTTGGGAAGACTTGTTTTCGCAGAGTTGTGAAAATAGCTCGCGCTTCTCTGGCTCATGCTCAAGGACTTGCTGGACCTCGTCGGAGAGACGGTTGCCTTCGTCGCGCGCTCGACTGGCGTCATCGGTGGCCTGTTGCAATATCTCCTTTTCAGCATCAAGACGCTGCATGATATGTGCATTTCGTCCTTTAAGACCTTCGATATCGGAGTAGGCTTCAATGCCGCGGATCTCGGCTTCGAGGAGTGCCTGATGTGCCCTTCGTATGTTTTCAATGGCTTCCTTGTGGCGAAGAACAATCTCAGCCCGACGAAGCACCGCTTCGTCCCAGTCGTAACGAATGTCGACCATTCGTCTGCGTGCATCTTGCATGGATTGTTCATGAGCTCTCTTGGAGCGCTCCTCGGATTCTAGTCAAACGTATCAGCAAAGTTGCGGCATAGCATCCATCATTCAATGATTCTCACCGATCTTCTCAGGCAGAGACTGCCATTTTTGGTATTCTTTTTGCAGGGCATTCTTTTCTGACTTGAGTCGAGTCTGGATCCCATTAGCATCAGAGCGGATAAAATCAATCCGCAGCCTTTACTTACAATATTATCATGAGTGCTGGTCCGTCGGTCCTCGATGGCTTGGATTTTCTCATGCAACTCATGGTATTGCTGTTTCAAAATGTCTCTTTCACCATTCAACTCAGCCAATCGCTTGTTCATTTCTTGCTTCTCTTGGGCGTCAATGGGCTGTGAGGTCCAGAATCTCCCAGGTGGAATGTTCTTGGTGAGGGTGGTCATGGCCTGGGGTCCATATTCTTTGCGTCTCCTGACGATAAAAGACTGGTTACCGGCTGCCCAGGAGTTAACTCTGCCGCTTCTGACCAGACGATCGTATTGAGCATCGTTGTGATCCCTGAGAGAGACTCCCGACTGGTGAAGCCTCTTTTCAGCACAGAGCATTGCTAGAACGGGTTCGGGTCCCTCAAGAAAGTCGATGGCAAAACCATCGAGACCCAGGTCGCTTGCCTCATCTATACTGACGGGTCTTGAGAAGGCATTGAGAGGCTGAGCACAAGATCGAATAACGACAGACAAGCTTTGAACACGGTAGAGCTCGTCTGATAGCCTTTTGTAATCATTTTTCGTTTGTGCTGTAAAGCATGTGAAGTCATCTCCTTGAAGAAGGGACTGCACCTGATCCGAATATCGTTCGTCCTTGATGGAACAACTGATCATGGGTGGGCCAAAAACCTCCTTTTCAAAGTCTCCTTGATGCTCTTGGATCCATGCCCACGCTGTGGCTAGCTCGGGGAAGTTCTTCCGCATGAAGTTCAGTTGTTGACCTTGCTGGGTTTCCAATGACTTGATATTACTCTCCACTTGTCGGATCTCATTGTTGATCGTTTTGCCCTTGTTCTTTACTTCCTCGCGTTGGCTAGACACTTCGCGTAGCTCTCCTTCTAATTCTCTTAGGTTGTGTTCTTCTCCTCGCTGCAGACAAGTAGTTAGCGAATACCAACAATCGCGTGGGTAGATTTCTAACAATTTTTTGATTAAAGTCGGAAGGATTAAACTCTTCTGGTTGGTTTCTAATATCGGCTTGGAGAGCAGTTATTTTTGACTTGGACTGGGCCAATTCCTTTCGCTTGGCGTCAAATCCTTTGCGTTCCGCGTCAAGACCATTCTCGAACTCTTTGAGTTTGTCGGAAGCGGTGCTTGCATCACGCGCCAGTTTCTTCGCAGCGTCTTCTGCGTTCTTCAGTGATGTTTTTCTTGCCAATGTCGCTTCATCAATTTGCTGGGCATAGAGCTGCTTTTCGTTCACGGCCTGTAATGAGGGGCCGGCGTCGTGTTCGAGGCGCCTTAGAGACCTCTCTGCGAGTTTCTTCCGCTCCTTGGCATCTTTGTGTCTTGTACGAGCCTCCGAGTACTTGGCAAAAACCAAGGCTGACTTGAGATTTTTCACCTGCTCTATGATTTCTTCCCGTTCCCGGATCCTATCCACGTCCGTCTGGAGACCTTGTTGTCGGTTCTCCAAGTTTTTCAGAGTTTCTGCGTCGACATGTGTAGCCTGTTCTAATTCTTTCTTATCTTTGTCCAATCCTTGAAGTTGCTTCTGCCAGACTAGCATTTCTTCAGGGGCGGCTGCGCGAAGAGTTTCCCGCAGAAGGTCCACAGGTGTGCAGGCAGCGAACTCGACAACCCTGTCCTGCGGAAGGAATTGGCACAGGTTATCTACCTGAATCTTCAACTTGCGTATCAACCGTTGCACTTCCTTGTGGCTGGTTTCTTTACCATTGAGCCACCATTTCTGATTGTTCTGTTCTCGACGAATTTGAACCTTGACGACGTAGTTCTTGCGATGATTCGGTCGCCTGTAGAGTTCGATTTCAATTGTGGCCGTATCTTTTCCGTGTTTAACAAACTCCTTGACTGAGCCAGCACGACCAAGGTGTTTCGGGCTGTAGCCTAGGCCCAGACAGATAGCGCAGACCAAAGAGCTCTTTCCAGTGCCATTTGGGCCAACCACCATGTTGAGGTGAGGCCCAGGCAGAAATTCTGCCTTTTCGTATGTGACAAAGTTTTGCACGCTGACTCTAACGATGGCACCTGGTTGGAAGCCATCATCCATTTCATTTCCGTTCGGTGCACCGTTCACTTTCCCGTGATGGAGTTGCTCGGAGGCTACATCGTGATCACCATCTTCGTCAAGTCTAGGGCGCTTAGAAGAGCCAATATCGTCGGCAAACGAGCGGCGTCCGTGATGAGTTTCGTCGTGGTCTTCGTCGGTATTGTCTGTATCGGATCGGCGGCGGCGACGTGATGATGCCGGGGCCATCTCGTCTATCGGGCGAGACACGCCACCTATTTTGGCCTAGAAAGTAATATAGAAATCAAGAGAATGGCGTTGACCTCTAGGGTGATTGGTTCTCAGAGTGGCAACGCATGCACGACAAAGAAAGATGGTGATGTCGATGTATAGTGGATGCGGCACGCGCTGAATCGCGTCAGTGCGCGTCTGTAAATGTGGCGCCGATTTAAAGTGGTGGGAACCATCTACAGAAAACCCTGTGACTTAACCGCCTGCCTACAAGGCGAGTACTGTTGAGCTGAGAGTGATTATTACGTTCTTTATACGATTGGTTACTTTCGTTAGGTATGGATATTAATGTTACTTTAAAGCTCGCGCATTGGTTTCATACAAGCTAAAGAGATGCCCTTTACCTTGTTGTCAAGTGCCGGTTAGAACTGGAGGACATTTTCAATAGTGAACTGAGTTCGAAAGAGTGTCTCGTTAGCCACAGGATGAGCTGACCCATCGTTAAACAACCTACATTATTTTTGATAGGCTATTAGAGCGTCTTATACATCCATCACCTCTACCTACTGCTACATACTACCTTAAGTCTTCTGTAGCTTAGTCATCATTTGCCAAGAACCCCCTTGAAAGGAGGGTCAGACAACTTCATCCCTTTAGATTCCAGTTACTACCAGGGTGACTTCATCACTTCATCTCCAAAGTACCACCAGCTTGATCATGCTTGTGAAGGCGGAATACTGCCTTCTTTTCCCCTACGGATCAAAGACAACACAATGGAACCCAAGTTGGCACAGAACCTGTTTTCCTTCTCACCAACACCAGCGTCAGTGAGAATTTGACCCTGATGTCGCCATTGACCTCTGACTCGAGAAGTCTCGAGCACAGAACGGGAGCTTAGTGACAGGCATTCTTCTATGTGGACTATTGAGATGACCTAGTCTAGTACAAGTTCTCTCTCTCCGCACTGAATGATCAGTATTCCTTTGCGATGTGGTATAGTTACCATTATTTTCGATCTCCCCGATCTCCTCAAACATAGATGTCTGCCTGCCATCTTATTGAATGAGGAATTTCTCATATGGAGCTGACTGCTGATGCGACATTTTGACTTGGATTGTTCATTGTGCTTTTTAACCTCTCCCTGCGTAAGAAGGACTGTGGTGGTATTCGAAAGGTCTTGTCATTGGCCATGAACTCGAACTGCATGAAGAACTGGAATGCATCGCGATGCCTGGATGCAAGAGAAGACCCTCAATTTTCAGCTTGTGCCAGCTGTTGTTGACCAGAATTCCCCACCATATCATACCTGACCGTGCGTGGTGCGATACTGGCATATTGGCAGGTGTATGCAGGTGGCAGATGCCAGTCGAATGCCAACCAGTTGCAACTATTATATTCCAGCCTTTTCTCCCTTGGTATCGCCCACACCAGCCTTGCCAAACATATCTGCCGGTGTAAACATTGCATTCCATTCTCAGAAATTCCCCTCCCGTCGCTCCGAACTGACTTTGTTTCTTGTCTCTTGTGTCGTTCATTTCTTTCTTTCTTTTTCCTATGGCTCCTGGATCTCTGATCCCTAGCTAACCTCGCTCATTCCCGCTCACTCAACGCCTTCGTTTCTCCCTCTCTACTTTACAACTCCTCTTCTGCTCCTTCGACTATCGCAACACCTTGTGCTTTGTTTGTCAATACCAACCTACTCAGGTCACGTAGGCCAGGCTCATCATAATTATTGTGACATCCACGAGCAAGCCCTTCTTTCAATTTCTCCGGCATTTGGGCAAGGCGTGCGATTTTGTGGCTGCAATATTATGTGCTGATTCACCACACTCAGCGCGTTTACAATGGCCGATACTATGGTGTCAATTGTTCGCTCACCACTATCCGAAGCATCGAATCGAATCAACTCGAATTATCCTACTCAGGAAGGTCAGCGCCACAAGCCGCGGTATGACCGCCCTAACTCATCGGCTGTCAACAATACCGCACGTACAAGCCATGGGCACCCGACTGCATACTTTTCTGGCCGACCTCCTACTCAACAGCAGCCTCCAGTTTCAACACCTCAAGAGCAAGCCACTTTAAAGCCTCCCAGTGTTATGGACGATGAACGTCGACATTCGGCGGCATCTTACGATTCTTCAGGAAGTGGCCGCAGCAAGAAGAACTACAAGACGCATATAGGGCCGTGGCAGTTAGGCAGGACCCTTGGCAAAGGCTCATCTGCGCGCGTAAGACTATGTCGCCACACAGGTACAAATCAGCTGGCTGCCGTCAAGATTGTCAACAGACGGATGGCGTATCTTGTCCAAGATAGTAGTTTGGCTGCTCTTAGCAAGTGGGACAATAATCTCCCAGAACAGATCGATGGCGAGATGCGTGTTCCCATGGCTATTGAGCGAGAAGTGGCAATCTTGAAGCTCATCGAACATCCGAACATAATGAAACTATACGATATCTGGGAAAACCGGTCAGAGGTGTAAGTGCTCCACGCAGGGGACTTTGCAAGAGGATACTGACAATTTAGCTACTTGATACTTGAATATATCGACCAAGGTGACTTGTTCACCTTTATCAACATGAAGGGCCGCCTGAGTGAGGAAGTTTCTATCTTCTTCTTCCGACAGATCATCAGCGCCATCTCATACTGCCATTCCTTCAACATCTGCCATCGAGACCTGAAGCCTGAGAACATCTTGATCAGTGCCGATCTGCAGATCAAAATTGCCGACTTTGGCATGGCTGCTCTCCATCAAACAGACACACACCAACTTGCTACAGCTTGTGGCAGTCCTCACTATGCTGCACCTGAGCTCCTCAAGAACAGACAATATAGGGGCGACAGAGCAGATATTTGGAGCATGGGTGTTATCCTATTCGCAATGCTTTCAGCCACTCTTCCATTCGATGACCCTGATCTTCGTGTGATGATGGCTAGAACGAAGAAAGGACAGTACGAGATGCCAAGTTTCCTCAGCCCAGAAGCCGAGGACCTGATCAGGCGAATGTTACAGGTCAACCCCGATAGACGCATCACTCTCAAGGATATATGGCGCCATCCTCTGATTCGGAAGTATGCATATCTGGATAACCTTTGTGACATCAACAGCCAGCCGCCTGATATACGCAAAGGTTTTCAGTATACCCCAGTACCTACAAAGGATGTTGATCCGCAATTGGTTCGACAATTACGATCTATGTGGCACATGTTTAGTGAAAATGATTTAAAGCTCAAGCTTACATGTGACGAGTAAGTATTTGCCTCCTCTTCTGGCGTTTGGAGTTGCACTATTGACACTTGCAGACCCAATGATCAAAAGGCTTTCTATTGGTTGTTACACCACTACCGCGAGCAACAACTGGAAGACTTCAAGCCTGAGCTTGCCCACTCTACAAGTGACTACCACCATATGAAGCCCGGCACATGGAAGAAACGCGTATCGACATGCGAATTTGCACAGCCGAGCGGCAACGGTCACGGGCGTTCCATATCACGGTTCACTGTGATTTCGAATGCCACTGAGCCAGAGCTAGCAATAAACCAGGAACCATTCCAAACAGAACGTGCGATACACTCTCGTGATTCCCAAAAAGGACAGTCGCTGGTCAGTGTCCACCGTTACTCTTATGCAGAGAATGGTTCTTATACTGGGCAGCCAAAAAGGCTTCGGAGCGGCTCAGGCGCACGACGCGGACGCGGGACCTCAAACCGCAATTCTACCACAGGGCGCCTTCAGTCGTCTCGAGGGTCGCTCTCTTCGATGCACAGCAGTCGGCAAGGTACACCTCATGCGCGGAGTTTGCGACACAGGCGTGGAGTTGACTTCACACATGTCCGGAAGAGATCGACGTCATCCTCCAATCGCAATAGGAGTGGCTCAATGCCTCCTTATGTTACGGAGCAAGGTTCAACATATCAGATCGAAATGATTCGATCTCACACACCAGAACTCCCAAGCCTACCTAGTGGTGTGCTTCCAAAATTGGCGGATGGACATGACCCTCAAAAACGCTCCTCGGGGCAAGCGTTACGGATAGCGCTTGGGTCCCGATACGCCTCCGAAATCTTCAAGGAGGAACTGCGCCACTTTAGCAGCAATATTGCCAAGGACTGTGACGAGGCGTTCAAAAGCTCACTGATAGAAGAGGACTCCATCGCTGGCTCGCTGACTGAACCAGACCGCACCCAGTACGAATCTACACCGTTTTCCTTCACCATCGACGCACCCGAGGATTCGGCCGCAGATGTTCTCGAGCTTTCGAAGAAGTCTTTCAGCAACCGACCCCTTCCACCTCTGCCGACTCCGACGCCAAGCTACAATGGTCATTCGTTGGCCCCAACACCCACTGGTTCCAGACCAGTGACTGGGGAATCTTATTCGGAAGAATTGAGCTCAGAGCAGGTCGAGGTAGCCCAGCCAGTTCTGCTTACGAGACACACTGAGCGCCGGGTTGTCTCAGCTCCGACTTATACTCAAAAGCACAAAAGAAGTGCTGCGCTGCCATCCATCAACGAAGCTGGAGCAGCGGCCAACGACAAAGCTCGTATCGTGTCAGCGCCTCCGCATACACCAACAAAGAAAGGGATTGATAGAATCCGTGGCATCGAATACTTGAGTCAAGTCGAAAACAGCATTCGTGTGGTCCATTCGCCAGGTGACGAGAGCCCGGTGAAGATTCCCGAGCCACTCAACGTAAGGAAGAAGGCCCCTGAACCCGAACAACGGAACTCGGCTCCTGCTGCACAACTTCGAGAATTGGACTCGGCGTCGCAACGCAGTGTGGATGGTGGCACCACTGCCACAACACTTTCGCTGGAGCCCCCTTGCCATGATGCTCAGGCGGCAACAAAGAAAAAAAAACTGTCTTGGTTCAAACGATCTTCAAAAGTTGAGTCAGAGCCCAGCCAGGAGTCCGTTGAGTGGCAAGATTGCACTTCGTACTTGACTTCTAGTGATGGGAAGCGAAGCGATTCAACGTCAACAGAGGCTCCGACTAAGAAGAAGACTTTCCACTTTTCTTTTTGGAAGAGCAATAAACAAAGAGACTCTGTTATGTCAATCGCCAGTGAGTCATTTCGTCTCCGTAAACAGAGTCGTACATGGTGATCTAACATTGAAAATAGGACCTGAGCAGAAAGAAGAGCGACCTTCACTGGAGATCAACATCATGGGTAAGACACACGTTTCCGCCAAGGTATCTCAGACCAAATGGCACGAGTCTGGCTCCGGCCCAGTGCGCAACATTGAGGTGAAACAAAACTGGCTCGCACGCCTGTTCAGAGTCAAACCAGCAACAGACCACATTTGCATGACGATTTCGAGGAGACGAGCACGTCAGGAGGTTACCATCCTCCTACGAGAATGGCGCAAGTACGGCATTCGAGACATTCAAGTGGACAAACAAAGGAACATTGTCTTTGCACGGATTGCAGCTAAGAACTGTGAGTGGTATGCTTGACATGATCGCGGCACCAGAACTGACAGAGACCTTAGTTTTGAATCTGAAAGAAGTATCCTTTGCCGCAGAGGTCGTTACAGTGATTGAGCATGGTAAGAAACAGCCACTCAGCATCATTCGGTTCACGCAGGAGCGAGGAGCAGCCAGCAGCTTCCACAGAGTAGTCGACACAATGAACATGATCTTCGACGCAAGAGCTTTGGTGGTAGCCGACAGGAACAAGCGAAAGATGATGATCAAGACACTCAACTCGTAATATCGGTGTTTCAATCAGCTCCACGCTCCTTCGATACATACTTGTCGAAATATGATGCAAGCTGGCTATTGACACAGCCTTGCGGGTTGGATCACGGGGTTGTGCAAAGAGTTATGTGCATGGTATTGGTTGTATGGAGTTGGATGTATGAGCCATTGCTTTCCGTTTTGTTCTGCTTTTGGGTCAAGGTGAAAGGTATGATTTCTTCTCTTCTTAAACATGGACGGGCGAATATGCGGAGTACAGGAGGGAATAGTTGTAGGCTAGGAATAGCCACTGAGTCGTCCCTTAACTAGATAGTCCCTTTATCATCCTATATCGCGAATTTTCTCTTGAGAACCTGGTCATGTAAAAACAAAACTAGAAGGGCAAACTGAACACGCGGCTTGCATCCAGAAGGTGAGTCCACGTATTGATTAAACGTATGAAGCATGTTTTGTGTCTCGGAGCTGATTTCAGCCAAGAGCTGCCTGAGAGCTAAAACTCATGGTGGCCTTGCCTGGCCCATGCCCCAAACTTTCTCTATGTGTAATCATCATGAACTGTGGGCTTAGAATGTTAATTTAACCAAAGAGCTTGGGTTACAAGCTGTTAAGGCTGCTTCTTCCTAGCACTGTTTAGATTCTGTGGTTTATGCAGTAATACATTTTCTGCAGCTCTTATGTCGAATAGAGAGGGTCTGCGGGGAGTAATCGGACATTGACCATCAGAGTCCTTGTGGTTTGAGAAAGAATGAATTCATAGTTATGTATATGCTTCGACTTCGCCTTTGGGTTGTGTCTTATAGTGCTTCATAGCTTCGAGCAACCCTTTGATCTCATCACTATCTTGGTAGACCAACAGCCAAAACTCAAAGACCCCTTGCTAGGACGGGGTCTTCTTGTGTTTAGGACTAAATTGCAGTCGATGCATGGAGATGCTATAGTCATCTTTCACACTGAGTCCTGATGGGTTGTAGTTTCAGCAGGTAAAGCCAGTTTGGTAAAGCATGTCATTGCTTATCTGGACTAGCCATAGTAATTCAGATAGTATGAAGACCAAAATATCTATAGTTTCCCATTAATCAAGTAATGGATTATTCAGGGGAAAAATTCAATCTCCTCCACAAATCAAAGGAGTGTTTGACTTACTACCAGCTCTCTCTCAAACTAGCCCGCTTGTAGTCTTGAATTTCTGGGTATACCGGCATAGATACATAATCTTAATGCCCGAGACTAATTCACCAGCATGTGTGACTCGATTTTGATTTTGTATTTAACTGGAGAGAGTGCTGCTATATCTTATCAGTCGATTTGTCAATATGGTTGTCGAGAGCACTAGCAAACAAGCTTACGTTACTTCGAAACACCTGGTAGACCTTCTTTTCAATAGAGTTTACCTTGCTCAAGCAAGTGGTACGGTGAGCAGAGAGCGCTCTTGAACTGCCCCATAAAACATACCATTGAGCAACCTGTGGGCGAGATGGTACCTATCTACCATATCGACGGGGTTGGTTGTCGGAAGTCAAGTCCGAATCGATCAACATATGTGGAGAAGTTCGGTAATATTCCCGAGATATGGGTGGATCCCTTCACCTGCCTCGGCTGCTCGGTCGGGAGATCGGATCCATGGTTTCGATAGCAAGATACGCTTCTTCACCGAGACCACCTTATATCTTCTCAAGCTGACTAAAAGTCAAAGGTAACAAGTTGTTGAAATTCTGTTCCCTTGCTGGTGGCCTGGTAGTAAAACCCGAGAGGCCGTCTCGGAGGTCAAGACCGAACTACGGTGTCATTGATTGCGGTACCCATGTAGGTACAGTCAATAGTTTCAAGAGTGTAGCAGTCACTGCAACTGAGGTTCAATAGGAATGGCTTGATATGCATCGAGAGGCTTAGAATGATGGCAAGCGAATGTAGGATCTCGGTCGAAGACCGAGCAATAAACAAGGTGGTGGTTGACAAAGCTACCTATTGAATAGGTCCAGTAATTCTGAGATGGGAAGTCGCGATGGAGGGAAGGTAGGTACGTCCGTGATATCTCATGTGTACAAGGCTTCCTCCAAAGGCATACAAGTTGCCGCCCACGGCCCCTAACAAATTTGGTGGCAGTTTGTCCCCTTGGAAGTATATATTTTAGCTGTTCAGGTACCCTTTCGGCTGAGCTCCCCGGACCGTCACGGCAGTTAAGGTAGCCACCATTTCCGTCTCCACATCCTATTCACCTTGACATTAGCGTCAGATCTTGCCTGCTTTGATACTGCCTTTAACCTGTGAACCTTCACTCCATCCACCCGAGCCAGGCCGATGGCTACCGAGCTCAACACGGACGATGGCCGTTGTTCGGTCATCGAATGGAAAAGCACGGTGATTGAAATCCCAAGATCCCAGTATTGTACTGTCACGGTAAGCTTGTGAAATCACCGGCCCGCATAACAAACGATACGTCCTTGCAGCGCCTTGCTATAGAGGAATGGGAGCAACGAAAGCCAACTTGGACAAAAGTAGGTACCTAGTTACCTTGCTTAATCGAATATGAGAAAACAATCGTCGGACTTCAATGTACGGGCTGGTCTCAGCGCACGTAGTACTGAAGGTAGGTAGAGGACAGTGCGGTGTTGCATCTGACATTCATTTGCAGGGATATCTTCATCTTCCCCAGGCCCGGTGCCGTCACTGACGCGGAGGCGCGCCCCTCGGCCCTCGTCCGAGGCACGTTGCGCCTTCAGGAATTTGATGTGCGGAGCACAAGCTGCTTCAGTGTTAACATGTATATAATTGTCTGCCTTGTCCCAATCCTTCTGCTCTTCAATACTAGCTTACCCAATATTTCACTCTCACCTTCATCGAGATCGAGCGTGTCCCCGAACCCTGCACTTGTCTCATTCAAACTTGCGCAAAGTATCAGAGCTACTTACAAGCACCGTCACTGGCATCTCATCACCAGAGACATCGTCGACACGTGAAAGTGCTGGCTGCAGTACATAATACCCATTGACCTTTCTCCTCACCTCATCCTCCATCAGTCAAAACAAGCATTGTTCTCCATTTGCGATCACAATGGCTTCCGTCGATTCTGTCCTTCAGGGTGTCTCCGTTTCTGGCAAGGTTGACGACATCCACCGCAAGATCCTCACACCTGAGGCTCTCGCCTTTCTTGCACTGCTGCACCGTTCTTTCAATGAGCGACGCAAGAATCTCCTTGAGCGACGCAAGGCTCGCCAGGCCGAGCTTGATCGAGGAGTTCTCCCTGACTTTCTTCCTGAGACTAAGCATATTCGCGAGAACCCTACATGGAAGGGTGCCCCTCCCGCCCCGGGCCTGGTGGACCGTCGTGTTGAGATCACCGGCCCCACAGACCGGAAGATGGTTGTCAACGCACTAAACGCCAATGTCTACACTTACATGGCTGACTTTGAGGGTGAGTCGCTATTCTTACTGCATCTTGAATTACTTCCTCTATGGACTGGAAAATGACCGTCTATGGATGCGTGATCTGGAGATGATCTAGTCGGCTAATACTGTAATAGACTCAAGTGCCCCAACTTGGGACAATATGATCAATGGACAGGTCAACCTGTACGACGCCAACCGTCGCCAGGTCGACTTCAAGCAGGGACAAAAGGAATATAAGCTTCGCACCGACCGCAAGCTACCTACTCTCATTGTCCGTCCTCGTGGCTGGCACCTCGAGGAAAAGCATGTCACAGTTGATGGCGAGCCTATCTCTGGCTCCCTCTTCGACTTTGGTCTTTACTTCTTCCACAATGCCTTTGAGACCCAACGTCAGGGCTTCGGTCCCTACTTTTACCTTCCAAAGATGGAGAGCCATCTTGAGGCCCGTCTTTGGAACGACGCCTTCAACCTTGCTCAAGACTACATCGGTATGCCCAGAGGCACCATCCGAGGTACTGTTCTGATTGAGACCATTCTTGCCGCTTTCGAGATGGACGAGATCATTTATGAGCTTCGTGACCACAGCTCTGGCCTCAACTGCGGTCGATGGGACTACATCTTCAGCGTCATCAAGAAGTTCCGCAACAACCCCAACTTTGTCCTGCCAGACCGTTCCGCGGTCACCATGACTGTTCCCTTTATGGAATCATATGTGAAACTTCTGATCCAGACATGCCATAAGCGTGGTGTTCACGCCATGGGTGGTATGGCTGCACAGATCCCTATCAAGAATGATACTGCTGCCAACGACAAGGCTATGGAGGGTGTCCGCGCTGACAAGCTCCGTGAAGTCCGTGCTGGACACGACGGCACTTGGGTTGCCCACCCTGCTCTTGCAAGCATCGCTACCGAGATCTTTGACAAGCATATGCCGACTCCCAACCAGCTGTTTGTGAGAAGAGAGGATGTTACCATTGGCCAGAACGATCTGCTCAACATGAACGTCCCTGGTACCATCACGGAAGAGGGAATCAAGAAGAACCTCAACATTGGTCTTGGATATATGGAGGCATGGATTCGCGGAGTGGGTTGTGTCCCTATCAACTACCTCATGGAGGATGCTGCCACCGCCGAAGTTTCTCGAAGTCAACTTTGGCAATGGGTCAAACATGGTGTTAACACTGCCGAGGGCAAGCGTGTTGATAAGTCGTATGCTTTGAGGCTGCTCAAGGAGGTTGCTGATCAGCTTGCTGCGTCTGCCCCCAAGGGTAACAAATACCACCTTGCGGCTCAATACTTTTCTAGTCAGGTCACTGGCGAGGATTATGCCGACTTCCTCACAACGTAAGTTCATCCAAACCCTCGCTGTCTATCTGGGTCCAGAGTACTAACTACTGCGTAGTCTTCTTTACAATGAAATCACTCAGGCTGGACCTCCCAGCCCTGCTTCTAAGCTATAAATAAACCTGTGTTCAAAAATGGGTGGATCAAAATAGGCATAGTGGTTTTATCGAGCGTTTTATGGGTGTATGCATAATTCTGGCATTTTCCAGTATCTTGCGGTTTTGGGTCATGATATCATTTGTTACTTATACAGCCAAGGACTGGCATATCTACAACGAAAAGAGGTCTTTCTCTTGATGAT
This sequence comes from Fusarium mangiferae, assembly GCF_900044065.1. Lineage (NCBI taxonomy): Eukaryota > Fungi > Ascomycota > Sordariomycetes > Hypocreales > Nectriaceae > Fusarium > Fusarium mangiferae. Next base: position 2,049,675 of record NW_024573924.1, on the reverse strand, counting down.
TCGAAATCAGTGACCAGGAGATCGCTTGCATCAAGTCTTATTGTGAACCTTATTATGGATGGCTTCCTTGCAGCCTTCCCCTCCTACCACTTTTACTCACCCACTTCACTCAGCACAAACATCCAACAAAAAAGAGCTAGATTTCCTCAAAAAGGTTCTCATAACTGTTCGGGTCATTCTGCATCGTTGAAAGAGGGTTGGTCTCGTTCAAATATGTTGGTGAATCGCCTTCATCTGTATACTGCAAGTTTTCAGTTTCCACAACTCTAGCCATGGTTAATAATGTACTTACCAAGGCGTAGTAGGCTATAAAGCAAGCAAGCCAGGGATCTTTGTGGACTTTTAGTATCTATGAATGTATTTGTTTGAAGGTCGGAGCCATACAGGTTGATATATCGCTGAGTGTCACTGCGTCTCTTCACTCGTGCGTCTCATGGCAAGTCACCGTAGACATGACTCTAAACTTAAGCAAGATGCGTATGTTATTCTAGTAACTAATGAATTGCCTATAGTATCGACAAGAAGAAACAAAACCCCAAGCATAGCCATTTTGTCCATGGCTGTGGGAAAGGCATGAGACCTGCGTATTAATAGCTTTCAATGAGGTGGTGATTTCCCATATCTGTACAACCGCGCCGTAGCTATCTAAATACCCATGTTACTTATTCAAACTCCTAGAAATATCCAAAATAATCGTGCCATGTATTTTGAGATTAGAAGACTGCGTGTCCAGAGACAATGCCTTCCTGGCTTAGGTATCTCCACCTTCGAGGGGCGTTGCATGAGAGCAAAGCATGCTTACAGCAGAACCTATATTATATGGATAGACAACTACCACGCTTTAATTACAAAGAGTTGGATAGTTTTTTCTTAGAGCCATAGGAGGTTCTGGTTCAGGGCTGGGACTGTTGAAAGTTCCAGCAACTAATTTGTGTGTTCCCTGTGGACTCCAGCAGCGATTGTCATACTCAAGAACAAAAGTATGCAAATGGAAACCAAGAGTGACACACACTTCTCTAGTTTCATTAATTCAATTTTCCTTTCCCTTTTCTTCATGAAGCATCCTCCAAGTCATGAAGCCATGCTCGGTCAGTGATGGTTGCACCAGTGGTGAAGTTGTTAGCATATACATGAGATAACACCGACGAAAATGGCACAAACGCATATAATGCCCAGGAAGATCCTTGTAGCGTCTATAATTCAAATAAAAGCTACCGGACTTGGCCGCACCCCCTTAGATGTCTGCTCCCGTGAACTTGGCTCTCAGGTTACACAACTATCCGCCATCATTGCCAGTTCCCGCGGCACTAAGCGGAGGATTTATTTCCTGCAGATCATACCACCTGGGGAGTTTCAGGTCGGGAGAGTGCATGGAACTCATCATGTATCCCGAGGTCTGAGTTGATGTAGTATCACACCGGGAGGCTGCAGACGGGAGGGCTCGGTCTGGGCCGTGAGCTGTTTTCAGGATGCACTTTGAGTCGAGGCAAAAGGGACAACCCCCGTCTTCAAGAAGTTCTTCTTATTGATATACACGCAGATTAGCACAGCGTAAGGGCACCTTTTGCCGGTATTTGAGTGGTGAGCTTCTTCATCGGCATTGTCACGGACAGGGTTGAAGTCTGAGGTGAGTTCGTAGAGTTTCTGATCCGTGAATCGGCCAATAAGCGGTTTATCACAACATTGCACTAGCATGGAAAGTTCAATATCATAAGTTTTCTGATCAAATAAACTGTTATAACTGCATTGCCATCTACTCGTTCCAGCACAGCCAGCGGGGCCATGGGTGAATGAATGTCTTCGCCGCAAGTGAAGATACACAATCACATCAGCGTGGGGAGAACGACAACCTGTCAATGATCCAATCGGAATAATGCGAGTCAAGTCAGGGGGTGTCGCACTATTGCTATTACGAGACTGGCGAGGGCCTTCGTTGAACTTTGCAGACCATCAATATACAAAACGCTACGATGGAAGCTTCTCAAGCACAGGTTGAGGATACACAATGCCAGTATGCAGAGTCGATACGAGAAAAACAAGATGAAAACTTGTTGAGAGAACGCGTATTCTTGTTTAGTATGGTTGAGATGCAAACAGCGTCTCGTATGCGCAAACTTCCGCTGCCCAACTGATCAGCACCCGTAGGGAGTCCCTCGTCGCAGACATTTCGGCGAAAACAAGTCTTGTTGTGAAGGGGACACGAAATATTACTGGACATAATAAACTAAAGGAAGAGAGAGGGGGCCGAAAGAAATATCCAAGTGATGGCCGTCACCAGAACAGGCGAGGTACCTTTCAAATGCATGAGCTGCTGTGTCCGGCCAGCAAGGACAGCTCCGTGCATAACGTCGTCCGCTCTTTTGCCAGCATCCATCTCTCACGGACGCGAGAGCGTCACTGTCTGATAATGAGGTGCAGCTCAGTCTCGGCCAGAGGTAGTTCCCCGCCGTGCAATCCCCCCATCGGCTCAGTTCCACGAACGACTGTTAAATCTTGGGTCTGTGCTATGAAACAATCGCACGAATAGCGATAGTTTGGCCAAGTTTGTTTCAAGCCAACTCTTCGCTGCTCGGGCATTGTCTGTCTGTGCTTCTGTTTTGCGCTCATGTCCGGCGCGAACCCTGCGTGCACATACAATACATACCGTACCTGTGCGAAGCCGAAGCCTAAGTTACATCTCTGTACTCGGGCCTTCAGCCTCGACGCCATGTCAGATCCGTGGCTGGCTGTCTAGAACCACATCACCCCATTTTCGACTGTGATCCCACTCTGTAGTGGTCGGACCACGCCCTGGCTTACAAGCTTGAGCACAATGTTTCGGTCTAAAAGTAAACGGAAAAAGCCACTCATGTACACTTCACTTCACTTCACTTCACTTCACTTCCACTCCCGCTCCCATACACCTACCTCATCGCCTCCCAGATCGACTGGATTTGCCTCTCCGGTACTTGCCCTTCTTCACTAGCTCACTGCGCGCCGTTCCAGACTCTAGTGCAGGTCTTGTGCGCCCCCATTAGCAGCATCTTCTTCCTTTGTGCAGTTCCTCGTACACTCAAACGCCCCAGCGTAGATTCCTGCAGCGAGTTTATCTCATAGATGCTTGAGTGCAGTCAGGTGCTGGAAAGGGTCGAAAAAGGCGATAATGGCTTGAGTTAACCTCTTTTCGACAGTCGGTGGCGAGAGGTTAGCTTTGCCCAGTCTCCCCTTGGTGCCAAGCGCTCTGCAGCGCCTTGCGCCTGACCCGGCCAGCATGCTTGACATTTCAACCTCGTCTGGCGGTTTCATTCGGGGCCTTTTGAGGCTAGATGCTCATCTTCCGGGTGGGCTTCGATAAGCGTTATTTAGTGTCTCAATGGGGGCGACGAGGGCCATCGGAAATGAGGGTATTCCCAGATTATCGAAATTTTCAAGCTATCATCAAAGATTAAGCAAAAAGTCTTAGACAGAAAGCTTGATTATTCTTCCCTCATGCCCATGTTGCAGCCATCCATGGACAAGCTCTCGTCTTACAATCCCGCGTCTCATTCCTCGACAGAATCACCCCTTTTCAGCGCAGAATTTCATTACAAGACGTTTTCAATAGCATACCACAGCTAATAAAGCTCCCATTTTGGTATAGAAAGTCCATACATAGTTGTGCTCGGGGAGCTTTCGTCTAGATTCCAGGAGTTTACTTGGTGGACAGGATCACGTTGGACCTTTCACTGCCACGGACATCTGAAGAAGCTTACCACGATCATTCTACAGGACCCTGTTCTTTCTTTCTGAGACATAAGAAAAGAACAACCCAGGCTTTTATTGAGACAACGTCCTCAGGACTCAACACACCTCACCAGAGACCTGGTTCTGTCCTGCCCTCACTCGTCCAGCTTCTTGATTAGGAATAATTATTTGAGCACACCTCTCAGACGGGATAACCCCTATCAGAACTCACCAACTTCGAACACCAAAAAGCATAATCTATTCCAGAGGTTTGAATAGTTCCATTGTGAAGGCCGAAGATGGGTTGTACTTCTATTCCATTTGCCGTATACAGAGGATGGGGGTATAGCCCCGTGGAAGTGAAGGAAATGCAAACAATTGGGATCTTTCATATCGTGCAAACCACGATAACCAATTGCTCCAAAACGTTAGGCCGGGGACGGTGGTCTCGATCACTCCCCTTCATCACCATAGATCTCGCCAGAGGTAATCTCTGCAATGAGACTTCAGACCGGGAACTCAATTGGAGTTTCAATTGTATTTGGAATCCCCAAGATCTGCGGGATAGATCTGCATGTCACTGCATCTAGACCCAACTCATGCCTTCTTTCATTCACTGCTGGGTCGTCTATGCTTAGGCCTGGACACGAGTCCGGCTGCTCAACCGTTTCCTTCACATTAGGACCTCCCGAATGGATTCCAGTAATGCTAGTCCTCAGGCATAGTGGTAGTTCACTGTGGCTGGCTGACCAAATCTTCATGCCGAGCGTTTCTCCAGTGTTTGTGCAGGCCATTCCTACTCCGGAACCCATATTCGATAGCTTCGATAACTGAAACCAGATGATGACCGCCAGCCAATCGCTGAGAGGGCTTACATTGATAGTCTCGTACACTGGCAAATCAACAAGTCCCTTCTTGTTCGTACACAAGACTGATCTACCACTCCCTGCTTTCCAGGTTACCCACCTTGGTGCTTTGCCTTTTTTGCAAGATCATTTGAAGACAACATAGTTCTCATCAAATGTCTCAGAGAAGCTCTTCGTGATGTACGTGTCAAGTCGGAAAAAGTTGTTCTACGCATCGTTGCATCCTATCAAGAGACCGCCCTGTCAGGGGCAAAACGCCATTTGGCCAATAAAATATACACATGCGTTACACAACCGTCATACCTGTACACATTTCCATCCTCTTGAAAGCCCAATTCCGTTATCCTGGTAAAAGTCCCGTCCCAAGCCCGCCTTGTTAATGCCATATTTTGTCGTATAAACACATCAATGAAGACCCGTTGATAGAATCTGCCTTCACCTGAGCTCCATTCCGTATGCCTTGACGCCGATATTCCAATCTTTCCAGACCCTGTAGCGCCTATTTTCCTGTGACAAGCCTGGCAGACATTATGTGATAAGTATTATATGGGAATTTGTTCGAATGCCAGAATGGATGATAGAGATATGTGCCTCGAAACAGGCATATGTGATAGCCGCCTGCCCTTGTAATACCCAGACTGTTATTTTCTTGAAACCAGGTGCTGAAGTTGTCGTCATCTTGAAACCCGGGTATCGCGCATTAAACAACAACTCCTTGCGAAACAGGTTTTACTATTCCCTCTTGACTTCAGGGCTATCGTTGTCCTCTCCACTGCGATCTGCTCCGTTACCATCACCAGAATTCTCATTGTTCTTGGTTTCGCAGCCCTTGACAAGCCGATGTCTCTACAGTAGAGTTAGCAAGTGCCATGAATGTCACGGTTGAACCAGGGGCCGGAGTGGCAGCACAGCCGAATCACTTACCTTCAGAGCATCCTTTCTGGAAAAGCTTTTACTACAAAAAGTACAAGGGAAAGGTTTGACTGCCAGATGAATCCGCTTGTGTCTCTTGAGATCGTGGTTTCGACTGAACGACTGAACACATTGGTCGCACTTGAAAGGCCGCTCTGACTGTGTTGGTGGGGGTTGGCCTTGACCTCCGTATAGCATGGGATGCCCATATGTATTGACGGGCATCCCTGGGATCATTGACATTTGGCTTCCAGGCTGGTGAATATTGGACAAGACTGATCCTCCCATGGTGGGGAGGGGTTGATAAGGGGCGTATGGTCGATAGGAACCAGGGGGTGCCATGCCAGCACCATGCGGCTGGCCTGACATCGATCCAAGGCCCCTGGGCACAGGGCCGCCATTAGAAGAGGTATGCTGGGTCGGTGAAGGCTGGTGACCATATGGTTGATAGCTAGACTGCTGAGATGCAGATGACGTATAGTAGTTCGGTGTGCTGGGGGGCCTCGAGTGCGTATATGAATCGACGTGTGCCGAAACACTCGAAGGAGTAGGGGGTTGCGTCGCTACCGAGCCTTGCGAAGTCAGAATTCCACCCTGAGCCTGTTGAGATGCCGAGAGGCCTGGTGGAGTGGTCTGGCCACCTCCGCCCGAGATCGAAGTCTGGAAGGGTTGATGCACTTGATCGTAAGGGGGTGCTGGGAGTCCGTCACCTCCAGTAGCCGGCGACTGAGAACTTCGAGGGTGGTTATATTGATGCATTCCGGAACCTTGGTTGTAAATTGGGTGGGTTCGTCCAGCAAAGTGCTGTTGACCAAGGGCTGGCTGAGCCTGGGTCGCAGAGCTGACGGTATACGAGGAGTTGCTTGGTGTAGCCCATGCCGCGGGAAGTTGTCCATATTGATACATGTTGCCTGGTGCTTGAGAACCCTGGGAACTCCCGGTATTGACGCTGGAAAGACTGGGGCTCAGGCCATCACTGGCTCCTGGCGAAGGGGTCAGAATACTGGGCGAAGACGAAATGCGGCGATCTGGAAAGGGACCAGGATGGGGAGAGTAAGACGATGAACATGAATATCCAAGCGGCTCACCCTCCCGGGAGCACTGAAAGGACTCTGACGAGTTACCTGGGAAAGAAGGGTAGAAAGGGTATTTGGCCATACTTGGAACATCTGTTGTCGGTGGCGGAAGTGTCATGGCAGGCAGGGCGCCTGCGGCGGGACGCCGTGAAGAGAAACTAGCTCCCTCCATTGACATAAATTTTGAGTGGTTGCAAGAGTTTAACGCTTTGCTTTGTTCGTTGCCAGAGGTTAAAAAAAATGCCACGGAGGAGCACGAAGGTTTATATAGCCGCCGTGGGCCACAGAAGGCAGAGAGGAGATATTAGAGTTGTTCGTGTAATCTTGGCGATGGAAGTTGAGGAGTATAGTTGATGACGGGCCGAGGAGCTCCCAAAAAGGTACTTTTATACAGGAGGGGGAACTTGAGCAACTCTTGCCCGATATCAAGGCTGAGTTCGTGTTGGCAGAACGACTCTTGGAAAGACTTCTCGTCACAGCAGAGAGGGGTCGTATTCCGCCACTGCTGTATCAATGTTGCGAGGGAGTGGTGAGGTTTTCGTGCGCAAGGTGAAGTAGATACGCGATGTGTAGTATAACTCGGTGGAATACAAAGGAGTTGATTGCCCGGATGAAGTTATCTTGATCTCATAGACGAACTTTAAACGACATTGACAAATCGCAAAGGACAGTGGTAGGCAGTGCAAGGCCGAAGACGATGATGAGTAGAAGCACACTTGGAAAGCTTGAATTGAAAAAAGAAAGAAGGAGAAGGAGGGGGAAGGGCAAGCTGAAAAATGGAGGAGGATCAAGGTAGATGAATACCTCTGGGTTAGCTGAAAGTACTATACAGTAGTCACGATGTTGTCGAGATTCGGATCGGGATGATGGGGTTGACTGGGGGGTTTTTGGGGTGTAGTCAATGAAAAGTCCACAGACTTTCAATAAGGTTTCTTTACCCAGGGTGGCGCTTTGGCGTTCTCTGGTGTAATATGTATATCTGGTCAGGGCCTCTGCCTCGATGCGAGAAGGAAGCATTTGCTAACGCCACGGAGGTGCGAGAGCTGAGCAGGGGAACGAGATGAAAGTGAACGAGCGCAGGGGCCAGCTCTGAGCCAGGACCAACAAAAACGAGCCTAGCCTTAGCTAAAACAGAGTGAGACTAGCGAGACTCGAGCGCTAGCAGGGGACCTCAATTGCCCAGGCCGTAGCTTCTCGCCTTGGCGTCTATCTGGGTCTAGTCCTAGCACCCATCCCTGCTAGGCCCTCACTGAGACGGGATCTCTGAGGACAGACAACTGGCACTAAAACCGACTAGCGCGGGAGGGCTGAAAGAATCATGAGCCCAGGTGTTGGTCCAAGACCGACCTGAGGGAAGCTGAAGTACCTCCTGTACCTAGGTACGGCCAAGTACCTGCTCAAGTACCTTAGGTACCTAGGTTTGCTTGCAATCATAATTTGGCCGCTGCCATCTGCGGGCAAATGAGGGGAACATAAGAGTTAAAGTTCGTAAACAGACGAAAGCACGCATTCAACTCGAAAGCCAAGGTTGGTCGTGATAGCAACGAAGGAGGGCTTTATCATGGCCGCCGTACAGGCATTACGCTCATCTATTAGTGTGTTTCCATCACATCTCTAGACGAGGATGGATGCCCACCACCTTGGGCATTGGCAGCTGGGTGGATGACTGGACTGCCTGCTGGTACCACTACCACTACCACCACCACCACCAGTAGGCCGGAGCTGGAGCCGGAAAGAAGAACAGGGGTGAGACCTGGAATGGCATGGGTGGAAACTCTGTAGGTGTGGGTACAACCAAGGACGAGACATTCATTCAAAGGCACAAACATCAACATAGGAAGCAATTGTGCGAGTTATGCTCAACTGGGGGAGAAAAGAGGCAACGACACAAGCGTGGGATAGCTCCCCCTCAACCATAGCCATTGTCAAGTACTCAAGTACCTGCGTAAGCTGCAAATGCGAATGCTCTCCGTCCAACCTGAGGATGGAGTGAGAAAGAGGAGAGTCGGAAACCATGCACCACGAAAATCCTGCAGTACACTACACGACAAAGCACATTTCCATCGGTTCAGCTCATTGATGGTCTGCTGTGGTCATAATTTGCGATTTGCTGCGGTCGCAAGTAGTCGAGATTGAGCTTCGTCGAAGCAAGAATGGTTCGCCGGTGCAGGAGTCTATCTACGTCAAGCCTCATCCATAACAGTTCAAATGACAAAAAACCATAGATCGAGCTCTTCTTGACATGTGGTCTAGTCAGAAGTTTGGCTCTGTTGATCATCGTCTACTGTGTGTTCTGGCACACGGGATCTCCATCCCCGTCCCTACTATTTACTGCGTGGCTTGGGCGAGATCGGGTACCAGGGGGTGGGAAAGCGGCTGATGCTTGCTTTGAGTGGATGGCACGCAAATCCCTCCCGTAAAATACCTACCTATGATGATGGAGCACAACTTTCACATTGATGCTTGTCCTCTTGTTAAGCTGCTCTTGGGTTTGCTCCCATCAACAGCTCGCAGTTCTCCTTTAGCTCTTGGTCTCCTGTGTCATCATTTGTTGGGACACTCCAGCACACTACCACCTCATTCTCTTGTCTGTGAATGAATGCCAGCCTCGTCTTCCAGACCCGGGGATGGCTAGAATGCCAAACTCCTGGGCTTTCGGCCAACAGCCTATGCTTCTCAAGCAAATCACAATGATTTTCTAAAGGGCCAGGCTGATGGCCGCTTTTGGCTTCTGCTTTAGCTTGTCATGGCTGTCTTTTAGAGAAGCCATCTGCAACCCTGGCAGCCTGGTATCCCGGCTGTGGCAGTGGCGGGATCCGACCAGCTGGACTCTGTTTCTCATGCAACCCCTGAAGGCGTCGAACGCACAACGGGGACGGCGTCCGGAAGGCGTCCCTGGTGGCTCAAAATTGAAGGGCAGATGCTGCTTGACATTGATGATGATGGTTGTGGTAATGGGGGTGTTTTAAGGTGCTGTGATCCTGGTAGTTCCCAAGGCAAGAACGTTCAGTTAGAGAGTCACGTAGGAGAGAAGTGTGTCTACTAGCAGTGTGAGTGGACGCATACAACGTGGCAGGTGAACACTTTCCAACCGCCCTCAGTCAGTCGACTTCTGCAGGCCCTCACCAGGCGTCCAGGTACACACGGACCTCAAAGATCTCAGCCCGGGCATACCAAGAAGAAAAATGGCTGCGGTGATCTTGTGGTCCAAGTTGGACCCTGAAGTCGTCTTCTTCGGCCAAAGCGAAGCTGAAGCTCGCCTGTCTCCTGCAATTCGGCGACTACCAGCAAATGGGTCCGCGTTAGACACCAAATCAACAAGTTCACGGAGACGAGCCGGCATGGGAATGGTCATTTGCGAGTCGAGACTCCAACTGCCAGAGCCTAGAACTTAACCTCTATGTTAGGGCACGATGGTTGCAACACCAGCGCCCAATAGTTACGGAATGCAGAACTCGACTCATCCATGAGGGGCTGGCTTTCTTTTCGGGTCGTCTTTCGTTTGGGGTGGACTTTTACATACTCCCTGCTTTACCTCATCCTCCTCCAAAAAGAATGGTTCTCATGAGATCGAGAAAACCTGCCTGGGCTGGAGACTAAGCCGGGCGATTGGCGGCTGGAAGCAACCGGTTTTAGCGCCATATCAAAGAACTTGTTGTCCAGTAACTTCCAGTCTTGGAACGCCAATATTAATTCGGCAAACAGTTCATCTTTTAAGGGATGCTTGCAATCTTCTCTGTCTTCAAGAGAATTGGACATTAACGAACAAGCCTCAACAGCCATGTCCCATATACATATCTATCCCCTGCCAAGATTTCATGTGTTGGCCGCGCTCTAGCCTGAGAGACCCTGCTTCAACGGCATGGCTGATCTCGAATACATTCGTCGTCATGATACATACATCAGAGACATTCAGACGTTGTAGAGGGAAGCATTTACATTCTCCAAATCATCGGACTTCAGTAAGATTCCTAGATCAAGACCTAGGTTCCAGGCCAATTATTCGATGAACGACAGTGCTTTCCCATTACCCTTGACTTCATCGTTTTTGTATAATGCTGTTATTAATACATATCTATGGAGTACGGATAGGGCAATGACAGTCACTGATATCTCTGTATCGCTGAGAGCCTTGTCTCCGTGCACATTCGGAACCCCAGGGTCCCCTGCTGCACTCCCGCATCTACGGTTCAAGATGCAGCGCAGATCAATATTGGGCTTTTCTTTTTTTTAATGATGTGGATCCTGTGAGAGTGATTCGCGAACCTCAATGAGGATGCCCAAGTTGTGACAACGGCGCTTGCATTAATTGTTTTCAATAATCATTTATACGGCCAGCAGTAAAACTATCTTTCGGTGGTGAGATGTATGGCACAGCGATAATTCTATCCAATAAACCTTTAGTTGTGATACCTGACGCTTCTCATGTACTACGTACTGTAGGATTGCTCCGATACCCCTGTCGATTACTCTGCACTGTGACCCATTAGTAACGTCCTCGAGTCCTTGACTGTCTGTGCCTTCTACGGACCATAGACCCCTTGAGCATTCCCCAGGTTTAATTGTTCGATACTGCAGTATAGAAATGATGGGACTTTGGGCGTAGTCTGTTGTAGGTAAGCGGAAGAGTAAGCGGCGATCTTTGAGATGACGATAAAATGGTTCTGCCGTATCTCTTCTTCTCCTTTGTCTTCTTCCGTAGGCAGCAAAATCTCCTTCTTCTGCTGATTTCAGCTGGAAGGAAGCCGTACTGTTTTCCTTTTTCTCTACAAGAGCTAACGTTCTTTAGATGCACTAACCATTAAAAAAGGTTGAGTCTCTCCCACCGGATCGATACCCCATATCCCCTGTCCCGAGTCTTCCTAGACCCCTGCTCTCTGATGCACACCCCTTCCCCTGACACTCGTACAAGGGCCCCTCGTCAAACGACCGGGGAGAATGCTTAGCTCTTGCGACCATCGTGGATCCTGGCTGCAACACCTTGTCCCCTCACTCAACTCTGCCCTTCCGCCGCCATCAACGGATAGGCTCAGCCATGCTAACCAAGCTCCTGGGAACGCAACAAGAAAAGAGGCGCTCAACTCCCGCCGGCGAACGACGCAAGTCATCAGTGGTAAAGTTTGGCAAACAGTAGCTCTTCCCCAACCTGTTCCCCTTTTGGCCCCCGATCTTTCGGCGCTGCCATCCTTACCTCTGATCTGTCTGCACGATCAAGCCCTTCGGGTAAGGCGGCCAAGCCATTTTCACGTCCTGGTCAGTAGGTGAACCAACTGGCTGGAATGGATATGGGTTGGAATGTTAAATTTACGATTGACGTAGGTTCTGTGAGCTTATTAGAATAGTTCATGTATCAGAACAGCCTACGGAGTACTATGGATGCAGGACAGGATTATATCATATATGACGGATTATGAAGGGGAGCATAAAATAGATCGCGACCATGGGTGAGGGTTGTGTTTGTGCTTGTTATTTCCGCATCGAGAGCATTCATTCGGCAAGGGATATCTCTTTATGCAACAAAATCCACCACTGTTGCTAGAGTTTGACTATCAACTGGAGAGGGAGAGCGTCATATCACCTTGAACGCCGAGTTCCAAGGTCTGGGTGGTCTGGGATTTTGTCGAGGGGATCTTCATAATCGACGATCATAGCCCGATACGTATAAGAGCTTGCTTGTGTAACAACACCAACCCACTTTCTCATAAGAAACAACAATAGCTCGGGCCTAGCGACCGGTCAGTTGTACGGAGGCCCGCTGCATGTTTCTGAATTATACCATCAGAATGAAGACGTGTTCTCCTGGGTCAGACATTGATCTGGGCTGCTTGCTTCGGACAATTCTGTGTGCTTTTGGACGCTACACTTGCTGACTTGACACTAGAAGTCTTGGCTGAGATCGAAATGGCATTTTGCAGGAAATAAGGATGTCTACCATATGTGAGACTAAATTTAATGAAGACTAGCTGTAGTCTCCCCTCACTTCTGCCCTCATACCAATACGACTCTATATCATTGCTTTTGCGGCCGACGGATGGAACAGCATGGACAGTTTCTCAAGATCTGTGGTGGGCTGGTCTAAGACCTATCCGTAGCTTCTGGGACTACGGATACAAGCCCCGGAAATGCTAGTGAGCTGTCTCAGACATCGATCGATACTAAGGTGTCCGTAGATTAGGACCAACGTGCAAGCATCGAGAAGTAAACCTTGTCGGGTAAACATCTGCAGCATTACTAGCTTAAGAAATGATCATCGTGGTTTCTCAACGTGTCTTGCAATGTGTTCATCAGCGGTGCAAATATCCTGAGAATTGGAGGGCTTAAGCAACTTCCACTCGAGGCATCGCACAATGAAAGAGTTGAACGAACTGACCAGCTCCGGAGCCAATCGTACCGATTTCCAGACAACAAGAGCAGCAAGCAAGAAGGTTCTAATAAACAACAAAGCTTTCACCAAACAAAGGGCACAAGCATGGTGCCAGACCAGACGTTATTATCCACTCTTTCCGGGGCCTCATTTAGTGCAAGACGCAAGAAGCAAGACGATTATCCACGCTTTGATCCCTTGAGAAGATAGCATATTTCCGGGCATTTATCGTGCGTTCATTATGGATGCTTGGAACGCAAATCCCTTTTGATTCTGTCTTCTTTCAGAAAACATCGTCGAGCAGCTTGATAAGGGATGCGCGTTGATCAGTTCTCATAATACAATGAATGATTCGCATGCCCCATCGCTTAATACGTACATAGTCGATGAGCCCTCATCGAAGATGCCAAGAAACTCTTTCGGCTTTGTCTTTCTTTGTTCACTTCCCCTGCTATACCAGCATTCTGAGTCGCTGTGTGCTGGATCGGGGCCGTTCAACACGGACGTACAGGCCGATGACAACATTAATCAATACTGAATGGCATGGTGGTAGAACCTGGTCCAGACTCAGCTGAGGTGCTTGGACCATTGAGGAACAAGGAGAATGGTCGACAGTGCTGCCTAAGCGTGCTAACAGCAGTGATCAGTTCAGGGTTGGTCTTCTGGGAACACCCTAAGGATGTAATGAATGAATATTGCCAATATCAGAGGGTGTGCCATGAGTGTGCATTGCTTTCCTGGCCATGTTCCACACATCACACCGCATCCCTTTGTAACAGTATGTACAGTACAAGAGGGAAAGGTAGGATTAGAAATCTGTCAAGCGTAGATGGAAATATGCCAGGTCCCATGGTCGGGTCCTCAAGCACTATTGCGATTATTGAGGCAAAACACTGTGGGTGCCGGAATCATAATGGAATGTGTACCTCCCACTGGACCTCAGAACTTGGCATTGTTCTTGACGGTCGTCGATCTCCCAGCCTAAAGTAAGTACCTGGAGAACCTGTGGAAACGAAGTGAGTAGAAATTATGGTCAGATTGCCCACGACGAAACCGCAGCTCGTCACCGCGGTACGTATCTGTGTTGTAATGTAATCCGGACTCAATCACATGGTTGTATTCGTCTAACATCACTTGATATAGATAAGGTGGAGAGGCTGGGGCCTTGACGTTAATCTGCTTTCTGACTAGTTTATGCGGGAGATGAGGCTCTAGGGTGTTGGGTTTTCGCTCTGTTCGCGAATAGTAGGGAGACATGAAACTAGGCTGCCCCATCGCGGAATGCGAAGGGAAATCCCGATTCATGTACAGAGGTACAGAGTACCACGGACAAACTTCACTGATGAACGGCAAGGTGTAGGTCAGGTCTATCATCAAAATCTATCTACCTAATGTATGAGAACTGCGTGATGAATCAAGATCCAGTGTATCTGGAGACATGTAGATATAGTTTTATCAAAGTTGAGTCACAGAACGTATGAAGAACCTCACTACGCGCCACCCCTCAATCGGGGACACGCGTGATTGCGAACAACCTGCAAATATGTACCTCAGTAGTGGAGACACGGTGGTGATAACCTTGAGGAGATAGGTACCGTATGCTTTTCGAATGGTCCAGCTTAGCCTGGCTTATTCACGACTTCATCAACAAGCACGTTCTCGCATCCACAACACATTGCCCAGTCACGCTGGTCCGCATCCAAAGAGCAACATCGGGCAAATAGATCGGTGGTGGCCCATAAGAAGTCCTCGCTCTTGGTTTTGGCTTGAGGATTAGGGTTAGGCTTTGTAAAGAGTCCCACTGCAGGAAAGCTTCTTTGCAATGGCGAGACAGTCTGCCTGGCGCTATGGAGGATATGGCATCGCGTGCCCCAGTTAGGATCATATGCAAGATAGCTGATGCCACACTAACTGGGCTCCCAGATACAGGGTGTGCGGGGTAGTCTAGAGTAACCCAAGTCGAGATGGATGAGCTGATCTCGAGATACGCATCATTGTTTGCTTGGACATTCGGTCATGATGAATCAAGTCACAGGGAACTACAATCATTGCGGCGTTATGGTTGTTCAAACATTGTCAGACGGGGGCAGGCCATCAACCACTCGGTGAAATAAGAGGGGGACAATCGCTCCGTTGCAGGCTGTGGAGACAGATTCGACTGCTCAACCCCGACGAAGGACTTGTACGCACATATCCGGCGTATCCCATCAGTCGTATTTAGATCCATGATTCCATCCGTGCTGTCATGTTAGGCGACTCTTGATGCATCTTCAACATTGGCACGAAAGATGCGATGACTAAGGCATGGTCGCTGCCAAGATGTCTCCGGACGATGGCCCCTTGTCAAAGAGGCTGCGGAATCCTGCCGCCACAGTCGAAGCCAACACCACTCCACTTGCAAGAACCCCTTTCTGAGGCGTGCGGGGATACGACGCCGTGACACAGTTGGCTACGGCTACCTAGTGACTACCACCTAAGCTACCTTTAGCTTCGTGCATTGTACAGTAGAGCCGAAGAGAATCGATAGCTTTGGTTCAAACATTACCCATCAACAATAGGAAGCTTGTTGATAACTAGCAATCTCGCGTCAGAAACACTTCTGCATCATGGTCAATACCTATCATTCTTGCAAGGGCCTTGGACCTCCCGACTTTGCATTCGATCGTAAGACAAATGCTAACGGAAGATGCCATTTCATAGCCGCGACCAGCTTGCCTTGGTGTATGACAAGTTGGACCACCAGTAAAACGCAACCTACCCAAGAAATCATTCCTGTTTTGACACACCCGTGACACAGGCACCAAGGTTCAGCATGGGCACCTCCGTAGAGGCATAGCAAGTAATTCATTGCATTGTGACGGACACTGCTTGTCAACATCCGTGCCGCGGAAGCGAACTTGGTGCAATGTGCCAGAGGAGAATCCTCGACAGCCAGGGGCAGCCGACATCTACATAAAGACAAGAGTCAAGACAGACTACACCAAGCCATCCGTGTGCCAAATTAACTTGGTGGGCTGCAACTTGATGGTGTCTACGCTGGTGGAACCCTGCAACGCTACGCTAGCCTTACACCTCTATCTGTACAAATGTATGCATTTTGAGTAGCGACGATAAGGCTAGCTTAAACGTCACGCCAATGTAAGCTCCGTTCGTTAGCAGTCTAGCCTGAGCATTGACGAGGCGGGAATCAGTTAGGATGTCTTTCCAACAGAATCGTGCCATAAGGCGGAGCAATAGAAGATCGAGACCATTCGAACATGATCATCTCGGCGGTCTATCAGGGCTGAATTCCTCGCTCATCCCGGTGGTACGGGACGTGATGGGTCCCATTCCTCCTTGTCACGCAGGTGCAGAGGCCTTCGTTACACCATACCCGAGGTTACTGTAGATTTTGATTTCTAGCAGAAGACTCAAAATCGCCGACTTGTTACGTAGCACAATCACCTCCCGCGGTTGGTGGGTCAAACAACCATCAGCCCAATACTCTGGCCTGGCCTGGCCACGCTACGCTACCTGCGTCTGGGGGCACGCGAAAGATAGTTACCGAGCCGAGACAAGCCAGACTCACGATAACCAGCATACGCGACAAGCGAGGTTCAGACGACAGGAGTGGAAACTATCATGGCTATCTCAATCATGGCAGTTCAGTCCAGTCCTATGTGACCATATGGTCATCATCCTGGTCTATGCAAAGCTTCAAGCTGAAGGGCTTGTGCTGGGCATAGCTGAGCTGAGCTGACCATTCTTCTAAAAGACGTCGTGCAGCTGTGACACGGCCAGGAGGGTAGTGATAAACATGTTCGGATATTGGCACGATCCGCAACGCCGGAACCTCGAGAACTACACGGATTATTCCATCTGTAACATAACTATATTACTACAATGCGCCCGTGTCTCTTTGGAAGGGACAGGCCTCCATCGATGACAGGCGGTATCGTTGGTCGTCCTGTCGGCAACTGACGTGTACATGGAAGAACCGTTCGGCACGTGCGATCTACATCTTGGCTGTTCAGCCCTCAAAGGAATTCGTTAGTGCCTGAGAGTTGCCATTATCTTGCTAATCTCCGTTCGCAGACGGCGGGACAGCCTGGCAGAGGGGCATTCATCATCAGGGGCAGAACTTCGATCTTCTGCAATGGCTTATTACAACATAACGTCAGATTCTAAACGGGGTCCGTAGCCGTGTTCTAGGTAATCTGGTTGCAACGGCGGAGCAATCTCTTCCAAGTTCCAACACCAAGCAACCGCAAATGGCACAGATCTGCACAGAGAATGAATCCCTGCGCAGATCGTTCCTGGTGGCGTTTCGTCTCCAAGCCCTTCCCTTAGGCTAAGTTACCCAAAACTCTTTAGTTGTTTAGTCAAGACGTTGGGGTGGCTTTCATACGATATCAAATTGCCAAAGACTCAACCTGCTTCTGTCAAAAACCTACCGGAGGTGAGCACGACCTTTTGGCGGAGTCCGGAAGTGTTGCAAGACATCAATTTGGTAAAGGAGACACCATATGGATATGATAACCAATGCACACCCCTCGTCAGGGGCGGCCGCTCATGATTGGGTATCCAAATTTTACTCCCTGTCGAGACATCCATCCATGGATATTTGCAGACTTTCTTTTTTTTCACGGCACCGGTAAGCCAAAGCAGTCGGCGCTGGAGCCGCGCCTTGCGAATTCCACTGTGTGCTGTACGAGCTGACATCCAACACTCGGGGACCACATGCAGCCATCCCATGCACTGAAGTATCCAATTCATTTAAATTTAGCACAACACTTATAACATTGGATCTGTATGCTGATTCACATCTCTGTTAGGCGTGGGGGAATTGAATTTCGACATGTCTAGTCAACTCGTATCTTCCTTAGCGAGACCATGAGTTTGTGAAAACTCCCTGTTAATGTCACAGCCTGCGATAGCGATGCCTGCTGCCGTGAAACCTTCAGCTCGTAATGGCAACCTGCCTCTGTCCCGAGCGCCGACGGAGTGTGTGGGCTGTGAGAATGGTTGGAGGACGAGGTGAGCATAACTACCTATTTGATACTCCTTGTCGCTTACTTGGTAGATCCAAACTTACCGAGTCCAATAATCACAGGGTTTATTATGCATGTAGACTTGTTTGTCAATAAGCGTTTTGGTCGCTCCCGGTCATCGTTGCTGAGGAGAGCACCCACCACTTCCGGTCCCGGTTCTAATGTCGTAGATGGCGGCTGAACCAGTTCAAGATGATTGTCTCTTCATGTCAGAATGTATATCATTCGAATGGCCAATTTATCTCGCTTCGATCGGTGCATAAGAACCGTTCCAAATTATTGGTGCAGGGCACTCGGGAAGACTTGGTCAAATTGCGTGATGCCAGGCGAAGAACGGCTTCCAGTGAAGCCAACCCGTCGTCTTTCTTGGTCAACAACCGAAAAGATTTACATCAAGCCAGAAGCGCCGGCTTAAGACATGGGCATGGACATTCGCTTGCTTGGCCTTGCATGTCTAAGGCACATCTCAACGACATTGTGCAGAGCTGTGGTCCAACAGGCATATTCCGTGTGTGGGACACTTACTATCATGCTTCTGAGTATTTCCTTGTCATGGTGCATTCAGTCGTAATGGCTTGAGAGCTTGTTCTTTTTGAACGGTGTCGCTGAGATGAATAGAATCTTGCGAGCAGCCCACGGACATATCCGACCTCGGATCTCGACTGGCATGTTGATTCACCCAACACACACGAATTTCCTAGAGCAACGCTGTACTGTCTAATGAAACATGTCTTTGTCTACTTTTCTATTTTCATTCAATACTTTCGTGGCAGCTTTCTAATACGATGCGTCCCTACCTACCTTCTGTATGAGCCCAGCTCCGTGAGACACTTTGAACGATGGCACAACGACCGTCCTTGGCCAGGTGCTTGGATACCACACGTAACACGTTAAAAGATCATACGCTCATCAATAAGCATACGCATAGCACAATGGCTCTCCTATCTCTTCGTAGTACCGGTCGGAAGTGATTGCCTACCTCTTGTCCCCCCCACCACCTCATGTCAGCCAGTGAAATATATTTACGAACAAGACAGGCCATGACACCAGCAACGCAACGGAGTATGAGAGAAGTCCTTGCGACTAACCACTGTTTTCGCGAATGTGAGATTTCGGATTGACTTCTGTCTGGATAATGCATATAATGCTCCGGAGGCGCGAGGACTGTCAAAGTTCTGAGGTTTGACCTTGACACCCGATTTAATAACGCCATCAAATACATTCAATTTCACTGCCCCACGGTGACCTAGAATCTTCTCGTTGTCAGGCACTTTATGGCGACATAGCAGCGCAGTCCTTCAGGTGAAGTTTGACAAGACAAAGGAAAGGGTCATTTTACCATTTGTAAATTAATAATTCACAAGCAAAAGGAATTATGTGGGTATATTTCTGTTCAAACAGAAACCGAACCAGCTCCTCTCGATTTCTTTCCAGCTCATGAGAAGTCCTGAATGATACATTTATTCTCGAATCGTCTAAATCTGCGCATCAAGCACTGCCATATGATACCCTTGGATAAGGAAAGCAGATACAGTCAATTGAAGCTTCCGAGGTACTCGATAGACTTTGAATTCTCATGTGGAATGATGGCTGGGTATCAATGTGCTCTGGCAGAACCTACGCCTACCGCAGCTCTCAACATGTTTGTCCCCATACGATGGGTATGGCAAGTGAAGAAACGCGTAGATTGTCCAAAGTTTTAGGTCTCATAATACTCATAGAAAAGACAGCATCCGATATCAAACCTTTGTTATTACCTACTATTTAAATCAAAGAAGGATTGCGACCACTCATACGTAATAGTTCTATTCAATAACACTCGGAGAATCACGACAGTTCACGAGGTTTGTCTTGGTAACTCTGCCCTCTTGTGCTTTAGGGTAGATAAGCGTGAGTTTGGTGGATGTCATTCATGTACGCACGAACTTCGAAAGTAAAGTCAAAGAACGGTTGAACAATAACGAGATAATTAAAATGACTTCACGTTTATATTTGTATGAGAGTCTTTGGAAATAACGGTCATTGGCAACTGAATCTTCTGAGTCGATGTGTTTCTTCCACGCAGGTGAGCACTGACTCCATCTGCCAGTTCTCGTGATTCATGAGTTAAGGCCGATTCAAACTACCCTTATATTGATCGAACTCAGTCATAGCATCTGAAAAGATTTCCAAATATGTGGAAGCGCTATGAGAGGATTGTAGAGGTAATACAGAAAACTGTTATCGCACAGGCGAATGTGCGTGGTCAATCCAACAGTTGTTTAGCCATGACCTTCAGCTTTGCCAGCCAACATGTATATCATAACCTCCATTGCTATCATGTTGAGAATATTGGCTAACTTGCAGTAACATATTTCTGATGGGGGGCTGGAAGCTGGAGGATTTGGCCAGATAGGTAATCGCGAGCTGTGTGGCATGAGCAACGGTGTCACTGGTTCATTGTTATGTCCTGGGGATTATTCTTGAGACTGGGCGACTTCTAGACATTAAATTCTGCTTCCCTCTGGTAATTCATATCCACCGTGTGATTGTCGAGCACCTTTGCCTCATAAAGCCATGCAGACAAGCCTGGCCGTTCTGTAGCCACTACGGACATGGAGAGATATGAACACGTCGAGGAAATACGAAGAGAATATCTCAACTTAAGTATATTCCAACAGCACAGAACTTATGAACTGCCATTAGACAGTGAAGGTCGTCGAAAACGATATTGTCAAGCCAAGAAGCGAGACGATGAACTCCCCGGAATGGACGCATCTTCCAAGAGGCCTCTCTCGTAGAGATCTCGCATGCGTGATGACCTAATTTTATTGCCGGAATCTTTAGCACTCAGCCGTGTCTATCTTTATTTATTATACCGCGAAGTGATGAGTTACTAGTGGTATTCCGTGGCCATCTGGGCGAACAGCGGTCTTTTGAGATCTTGGAGAACAGAAGTCATTGCATTTTCTCTGAGAATTCCTATACTTTCAGCATTAATTTGCTCTCGAAAAGGCCTGATAGTATGTACAGAGGCTCTGATAGACCGTCATCTAGGCCTGCGATGGTGAGTGTACACTATGATAGGGTGCTATTGGAATACTGACTATAAATGATCGGTAATGAGCCAATATCACCGGGCGTCAAGTCACTGCCTGGTCTTGAAGCACAACAACCTCAAGCCAAGCAGAGAGTTAAAGCCGGATGTAGGGAGGTGAGTGATTGAGCGCGTACCCTTGTATATGAGCAACGCTGTCATAGGAGTATCACCATGAACCAGTACCAGCTCGGAAACCATCTTACAGGGAAGAAAGATCACGGCGCATAAGCATTCGAACTTGATACTAAGCTGTTACAACCGGACTTTCTTTGGAACCATCCGGCACAACCAACATCCCTCGGGATAGTATGAGTCCGAATCGAGGCTGTTTCAGGTTGCTTTGTCGTGGAAATCCCAGATGGCAGCATTAGGAATTGGCACTGCAGATGTATTGCTCAGTTGTAAGAATGGTGCTCACATTCTGACTTTGAGAAAGCACTGGACTTCTGTATCACCTGCTAAAGATGCAATTACACATCATGAATGTTGGATCTCTGGTCAAAGGACGATTCGACAAATTGGAAGAACCTCAAATTGACTTGTAGTTGACTGGTGTTATTCAACTTGAGGGGAACTCCCGCTCAAGCGGGGCAGTCAGCGGTACATTCGCTAAGTATAGGTACATCCATTGATGCGTCGGTTAATGCACCCTGGTACACAGAAATGAGTTTATTTGAGCAAGAAAGTATAACATCGTCCCTTCGGCCTCAAAAAGCAGTCTTTGAACATTTAATTTAACATATTGATGGCAGCTGGTTTCTCCGTGTCGTTTCTGTGATTATCTGCCTCTTGATCGATACACCTCCCGTAGCCCGACTCCCTTCCTCTTTCACTGACCATTTGCTCATTCTTTCACCACAGTCAGTCAGCACAATATACTGTAAACTCTACGAATTTATTAGCCCTGTGCTTTATTTTCCATCGACACAACGTCCAGAAACCGCTTGCTTGGACCCAGAGCCGTCGTGCATCCCAAGGTATCGATCTATCCATAATCCGCAAACAGCAGGGCTGTTCGCGAACCGTCTTTCTGCTATCAACATGAACTTTCCAAGGCACGACATGCCAGGCATGGGCGACGACTCCTCCGGCTCCTCGTCATCCTCGCACGGGTCAAGCATTATGACCATGGTCTTCCAAACCGAAACACGCACGCCTCTCTACGCCAACTCGTGGACACCAAATAATGCGGGTTCCTATGCAGGAACATGTATATTCTTGGCCGTGCTTGCTATTATTGCGCGGGTCCTTGTCGCACTCAAAGCGGTCCAGGAAGCTCGCTGGCTTGATCGCGAAGCTGCACGCCGTTACGTGGCTGTGAATGGCAAGATCCCCTTGTCGGAGCAGATAGCTTCTAGCCCAGACGCGCGCCGCATGACACTCTCGGAGAACGGCCTTGAAGAAACCGTCGTCGTTGTGGAAAGGAAACGAGCAGCGACGAGACCGTGGAGGTTCAGTGTTGACCCGGTTCGGGCATGCCTGGATACCATAATCGTCGGGATTGGATATCTCCTGTATGTCATGCGCATGGCCCCGAGAGCTTGATTATGACTGGACTAGATGCTAATTTTGTCTTGCAGCATGTTGGCCGTTATGACTATGAATGTCGGCTACTTCCTCTCTGTCCTGGCTGGTGTCTTTGTTGGCAGCCTGGCCGTCGGTCGATACATACCAACAATCGAGCATTAGAGACATCCCCAGAGCTTTGGCAGCAAAGGATATTAGATGAGGCCGGGAGCACCACTGGGTGGTAATTCTCGCGATGGAATGGGCGGCGTTCAGGTTTTCGATTGAAATCAGCATGACACGAGCACACGACCAAGTTTATATGACAGCATTCAATAAAGGTCACCAGGTGTTTCTGTGTCTTGTTTCTATTGATGCTCCTCTGTATGCTTTGAGTCCCTGCGTTAATACTTCATCTGTCGTTTAGGTGAAGTCGCATGTCACTTTTGTACCGGTACGTCAGCGGGGTTTGAAAGCCGAAAACCTTCTCAAATCTGCTCACCATCAACAAACACGACCATGACAAAGCGGTACTAGTGGCACGAGCAGTAGGTACATACGACAGAACACCCGAACATAGCCCCATGGGCGCCAGAAAACTTGTAACTCAAAGTGCCAAAAATGTTTAGTCAAAAGCCTACTCAATCTACATCAAGTTTACTCAAGACTTTTTATCACCTAGGTAGGATAGAGATTGTAAGTTTTATTGCCTCTCCTTGCATACATAGGTACCTAGGCACCTACTTTGTTCGAAGGAAGAGAAGACTGTCGCGAATACACCGGAGTTTCACGAGGGGCATCATGATTGATGTCCTAGAGGTCCGAGAAATGCAAATCGGCACGTCATACGCGAACTCAGGAGCTGCGCGGCCTGCAGTATCGCTGGTCATCCAGATTTACCAAGCGGCAAGCATCTTAAATGCCGAGGAGGCTGCTAAAAGAAACACATTAAAGACAGTCAAGAGGGATATCCCTAGATTTAGATTAACTTACCTAATAGTTCTTCCCTCCTCTAGATGCCAAAGATGCAGAAGAACTTAACGCAGCTAAGTCGTCAAGGTTAGGCGTAGACCCGTCCTCATCATCACTATGCACGCTATCCAGAAACGAGACATAAAGTTACTCTCAGAGAGACAACGGCTGCAGAACTCCTATCTGGCTTGGGTAGGGTGAGAACCGTCGGTGGATCGCTCTCCAATTCCGAGGCTGTCATCATCGTTAGTATCGTTTGGACGGACTGACGAGGATTTATTGACGATCTCCGTCGAGTAGCCGAGTGTGCTGGGTTGCCTTATGATTCTCATAGGTAGAGAAAGATCCTTCCAAGAAGAATCCCATATCAGCAACGCTCTGTCCTCGTAGCGCGCTTTATTAAGGTGTATGATGGCTCACGGCTAAGCTTGTTGCCCTGGTAGGAGGAGGCAAGAAAATAGATCTCTTTTCTACGTGATAGAAAGGGTTTAGGTAAATAGTAGATCCTAGGAAACTGTTAGACCAGTTTTTGTTGGTACGCTGATTTAAAGGCAGAAGTTTTCTTGCTCCTTGAGGGTCAAACGACAACTAACTACTCATCACCCGGAGCTTCACTACCTCTACCGCCGTTTTGCCAAGGGCTGGACTGTGACGCCTTTATAGCTCGTTTATACTTATTCTTCATCTTAGTCTCGATGCTGGAAGGAGGCTTTCGTGCCGCGTGCTCCTGGCCACGGAAAGCAACTCACTTATCCTCGCTCTTCGGATCTTCGCATGAAGCAAAGGGATTACAGCGAAATTCAAGGTCTGCAGTAATTTGGTCTTCTGCATATAGTGAAATGGTATTCTCATCGGATCGTGGGCAATTGCGCGTTGCATGCGTTTCGTTGCAAGTTTGGATGAGCTGAAGAGTTGGTAATGTTGCGCCTCGGTGCCTCTCTATAGACAATGCTTATATGAGTATTACTTAGATCATATTTTCTTACGGTAACAACCGGGTCTGGGTGTATTCATCGACTTGGGGCTATCTTATATTTCCTCCAAACAAGGTCATAGTTCAAATGACCCTATATGGTGCGTACGTAATACGTAGGCTAGGTACCTAGGTACCTTATGTTACGCTGGGAATTTAGTTACTTGATGGATAGGACTAAACAGCACACGCTTAATTAAATGTACCTATATTTTATTGTTATGCTCTGTAATGCATGGCCGTTTTCGTTCCGTTACCTTCCACCCTTATCCACAGGTTGATGTTAAAGTCAGAGCTCCTCTGGCTGGAAACCTTGACAATACCCGCCCCATTACGATTAAATAATGCTAGAACTTTGGTTTGGCGAGCTCGTGTAGTAAGTGGTTTGCTATCTTTTTTGTGGGGTGTAAGTCTTAATACAGTTGTATCAAGACTGACGGTGGCTAGCATGCGTGGGAATGGAAGGTTATGTTTATCTTTCTAACGTTGGACCGCCTGTACACCTCCCACAATTTATAGAAACTATATTACTCGAGCGAACTATAACATGACCATATCTTCCATTGAAGTGCTGATTGATGTAGGGTCACAGAGTTCATGTAGAGTTATTCGGCTCCCTAGTAAAGGGAAACAGAATCCTCACTGACCAAAGGAAATACAAGCAGCCTCAGCACAGGTCTGCTCTCAGCAGAGTATTGATCTGCTGTCCGTCTCAAGACCTCATTGCCAACTTTCACTCACTTACACCTCCAACTCTGACATGATCTATCGACTCATCCCAACTAAGCCAAGATGATCCTTCATCCCCACCTCACCACCAAAGTGGAAAAGGCCGACCCCAAACCGCTTCTGTCGTAGGTACTCTTTTCCTTCATGCAACGTCATCTCATCTTGTCAATCCACAGGCACACGCTGAAAGAAGAAAAGAAATTATGACAAAAATAGTAAAGTTTTCCCGTAGGCGCAGCCGCACACGATCTTACCGGCGGAGAGAACCTCCCAATCATATGCCACCAACTCTCCAAAAGCGGTAAGAGATCCATTACATTAACATTTACATCCGACAAGCCTGAACCTTCCTCAATCCTTTCAAGGCTCAGACCAGGAACCTGGAGTAAAGCTAAAAGAATGATTCGCCAAATTTGAAGTTAACCTACCTTGCGTAGAATCCAATCTGCACCAGATAACGTGCAACATGTTTCGAAGACCTGTACCTGCAAATCTGGGGAAAGCAACCTTTTAACGGTGGAATGTCCATATGGGGAAAGTCCGGTTTTGACTTATACATTGGGCCAAACTCCAATAACCCACTCGCAACATCTCGCCTGAGCGCAGAGATGTCGGTATCACTAGTTCAATACATATTTACATTTAACATTCAATGCGAAAAGAGGAACGGATTGGCAAGACCGCGTTGAAAGCATCCTTCCTTCGTCTCTTTTGGCCCCTGGTAGACGTCAAATCTGCATGAAGTACCCATTCCGTAAACATTCGTGCCTTCATCCCATCCATTCCCTACCATCCCAAACACTCTGATGTAATTCACAAGCCAGACGCGCCTCTTCGTGCTCTTCAATGACCCCACCCCTTCACTCCAACATGCTTCCACCGCACGCAAATGTCCTAAGGTGTCAAGACACGAGCTTCCACGGAGCTTTGATCACAAGAAACCTTGGCAGTATTGTTGGCTATGGGAGTCATCCCAGCATTGGCCGCAAACTGTTGGTCTCGAAAACGACACGTGTAGTTATTCGTGGTCGCGAGGGTAGGATTTACAGCCCGTAAACCCACTGCTCCCAGATGCGATTATTATATTTCCGCTCAAAGGCTCGTCAGACTTCACTATGGCCTGAAAGCCTTGATGTAATTTCAAGAAATTAAAAAACAAAAATCAAAGAGAAATGCAGGTGGCAAATCAACACCAACCAACGCCTTTTCACCGGGACCTCACAAGACAGCTCTGGTGTCAAGGAGGGGCGTGCAAGGTCGAGAGGCGGCGTCTCGAGAAAGCATTGAGCGCCGGGTATCATTGACCGAAGACCGATCTTTGGAGTCGGACGTCATTTATGACTGGTGATGGCTGTTAGCAGGCATACCTGGTTGAGGAGGTATGCCAGAGCCATAAGCCTGATTCCGTTGTACGTAGCTCTGATAAGCAAGAGCCTGCTGAGGATCCATGGGCATGTTGGGCATGTAGTTGTTGGGCATGTGAGGGTTTTGAGGCATCCCAGGTCGGTTGCCCTGAGGAGGGAGGTGTTGGTTAGGTGGCTCTTCTGGAGACTCGACTTGGTCGCCGCCATCGACGCCATTCTCATTGCCTGGAGTAGGCTCAGGAGCATTAAGACAAGCCTGGTCGTGATCAGTCCACGGTCTATAAAGGGGCAGAATCTGCCATGTCAGGCAAGTAAATAGTTACGTACCTGAATCAGATTCTTGCCCTCAGATTTGGTAACGAGGGGTTGCAGCTTGGGTGTGGTGAAGGTGTAAACGAGTCCGGTTTCTGAAACTACGAGAAGTAGAACCTGGGTGCCTGTGAGGACAGAGAGTTCGTAGGCCTGATGAATGAATGTATATTAGCTTTCCGTGCAACATGGAATTGGGTTGCGCCAAGTTTCGGCGCAGGCGAGCAAACGCGGGAGCTTGTTTTGACGCGACGGGGATCTAAACAGCAACCAAGGTGCGTTGAAGAGACCAATGGATGCTGAATTTTGGTGTAGTGGAAACCTCCAAGTGTGCGCGTCCAAATTGCACGCGCTTTCAAACTTGAGGTCAAACATCATGGCTGCTATGGCAAACCTGGTTTTATTGGGATCGTAGAGAGGTTGAATCATACCTTCTTCATGATTCCAGCCTTGCGCTTGGAGAATGTAATGTGTCGGCGAGATTTGTCGCTGATGAACTTGATCTCAATTTTGCGACGTTCGCGACTGCCCTTCTCGTCATCGTCGTCGTCGTCGTCGCCAGCTGAAGGACGCTGGCGCTTGACGCCGCGAGACTCAGTGGCGTTGCCATTGCCAACGTTCTGTGAATCGTCGAGCTCAGTGGGAGAGGTCTGGTCGTGCTGGTCTGTGATGTCGGCCATGGTGTCTGCGAGTCGATATTCGTCTCAAATTGGCTTGGATTCGATTATCTCAAAAGAGGAAGAGCTCTTGTTTGTATTACCACGAACGAACCGCGACAGGAAGAACAAAAAAAGGTGGTGGAGATACTGCTTTGAGCGTGGTGCCGATGGATCTATACTGTATCTGGAGTGGGAGCGGAGAGAAAATGGAGGGAGCTGCGGTGCTCTGCGTTTAATTGTCGCAGAAACCTGGTTGGGCACGCTCTTGCTTGTTTGCTGCTTCGAGTCTGGTCTGGGTGTGTCTGGTTTTGGGTCGGGGGGGCCTTTCCTTTTTCTGGGTGCGGACTGTGGAGAGCGTGGGTGGCGCGGACGGGAAAGAGGCGAGGCCAGGCGAGGCAAGAGCAAGTGCGCGTGTTGGAAAGCCCAGTGAGAGAGTGCAGGGGTTGAAGGAGAGATGGCAGGGTTGAACCATTGCTCTAAGCAGACAAGACGAGGGAATTTACCTTAAGCAAAAGAGACATTGATGCTCATTGGTAGAGATGATTGCGGCCGCTGAGCACCACAGCTGCTTGACGACACGCTTGACCGGAAGCGGAGATGACAGGGTGTGGGTCGGATTGCAGAGACAAGAGTCCAGCCAACCTAAGGCCTCACAACTGCCAGGGTTCAGGCCGATGGGCGGATGGGGGAGGGACCATTGAGCATGGAGCGGGGGAATAAGAGTAAATGGGTCTTTTTCTCCCACTGTGCGCGTTGGCCCTGTGCGGGTAAGGGATAAATTAGATAAAACAGCAGGGTATTTCGGGTCTTCTACTAAGTATCCGATGAATAAATTGCGCCTGTCTAGGTAGGTAACCGGGGTGAGGCTTGCTGTGCTTTGCTAGTTTACGAGGGACATCCGGTATGCGACGTGCTAAGGTACCTACAGTCGTAGCAAGCTTTTGGCTGCTGCAGCGGGACGGGCTCCCAGTCTCCATCCACGAGTGGAATGAGCACAAGATGAGCCGGGGTGGAAAGGATGCAAGGTCAAGCTTTGACCAACCACAGCCTTTGAATTAGCCTGTCTGTTGCTGAGTTAGGGAGTCAGCGATTCAAGCCGTCGGTGGGTTGCTACGTGCAGCGCGCCATTGCTGGTGCGACTGGGATTGCATGAGTGGACTGTGGCACGCGTGTGGTGGGTATTCGTGAGAGGATGTGTGAGAATCAACATGACGGGATGGGCCTTGAGCTTTTACACATGCTACAGAGCTCAATATGGTGTGTAAGAACGGATGCAATTGTGGATGTTGAGTTATTGAAGGGCTTGAATCATCGGAATGAAGTTGGGGTGATAGAGTGAACGAATTCATCTGGACTGCGCAGGTGTTGAATGCGAACTCATAGATGCTCTCCGAATTGGAAATTACAGATGCGTCAATGGTGATCGCTGTAGTATCGCTCATCAAGCTTTATTGTTTCTGCAAACGATTACATGCATTTGCCCTATGTATTGGAGCAATTTTTGTTCATGGATAATCGGTTCATGACAGCCTATCGTATCTGAGGACACCGTTCCTACATCCGATCAACAGCGTCATCAAGATCCGACAATTGAAACGAGGATAGTGATGTTGTAGCCGTCCTGCACACGGACTATCCTGTGGACAATGAAAGATCGTCACACCTTACCAGAAACCCTTACTGATGCGGTTGTCTTCGTCAATCGATGCATTCATCACTGATCGAATGGAGCCGTTTGCAAATCGCTGTTATCAACAGGGTTCTTCTGTTTCGATCTTCTTGCGGAGTTAAAATCACCAAATTTCAACATTCAAATTCGTGGTCTTGACCAAATTCACACCGGCCAACCTCCATCTCAGGCAGAAGAGCCTTCGTCGATGGCAACAAATGACAGGGTGGGACGTCAGTGATGACGGACGGCGTGTCCTGTACCTGACGGTGCCTTGTTTCGTCTTCTCGATCGTTGCTTGATGCATCCTCGTGAAGGCTATGGAGAGGGATGGAAGCGATCGCCGTTACAGGTCTGTGTGCAAGGCGTTATCGGCTTCCCTTTCTGGATTGCCATTTAAATGCTCAGTCACTTCGTAGAGGACAATACTCAAACAGCCCTTGAAAGTAACGGACAGAGTTTGGCTGAATGTGGATGCAGTGGTCCACGACTCGGCCCATCAGGCAAAGCTCCACTGGGATCCCGCTCCGCCCGGTCATCTTCCAAGCGAGTGACACAGTGCTGCCCTACCGCTAAGTTGGCACCTGTTATTACATGCTTCCGGTATGTAGTGTGTACATGCCTACCTGTCAAAGACCCTCGCTCCTATCCTGGATATCGTGAGCCGTTGAATCGGTGGGCCTCTCTGCGCCGCACGCATGCCGCCGCGTGACGAACCATAGCGTGGCTGCGACTACAGAAGGCCTTGCACATCTCCAACATCAGTACTCCGTATCAAGGTCAGTGCAGTATGTTTGATCGAACCCAAGTTTTTACACAAAGGTTCTGATCAATATACTCCTCTAGGGTCTAGTAACCACGTGAAAAAGAAAAAGAAAAAGAGCAAACAACCAGGGCAAAGTCTGATTGCTTACCCGAGCTCCAGCCTCCCTTTTACAATCAAATCTCGACTAGCGCAGATCTGTCGCACAGTGTCTCCATCTCAACATCCTGGGGATCAAACTGAACACGAAAGGCTCAAATTATCGGTCTTCGATGGACACATGGTACTACTCCCCCTGTCGCGCGTGCATCTTTATCTGGGCCTCGACCTGTCGCATCATCCACTTTAGCAAGTGGGGCCAACTGGTGCTTGGTCAGTGATGAATCCGTGAGTGAAGAAAGTGTTCTTTGTATTAGGTATTCAGATTACTATAGGCAGATGTCTAGGGAATTGAGGAGTGTCGAAAATGTCATCAAACACATGTTAATCTTCTTCGTATCGCTTCCCAACGTCTCAACCCAAAGTTCGTTTGACATCTCTCGCTGGGAATTACTTTGCAATTCAATGTATAAATGAAAATAGTTTTATATTGACTTATCCGTAGTCGCTGATTAATTTACACAGATGGAAATCGCAGGATAGGCGGGCCTAAGTCCTCGGCTCTGGCTCCCCTGGCTACCAGGGATGGATGTTCAAACTGATCTAGACCATCCTGCTAGCCTGCAAATATGCCGCAACGGTGTATAGGCATGATTGGCGGGAGCTCGCTCAAGCTTGTGCTTCATCGATTTCCAACAGAAAGACAAACTCACAAGTATGAACGTCCACTTTGGATCTGATATACAGGTAATGTATTCAGGCAGTAATGGTACCGCACAGGCTGATGGGCTCGAGAACAAACACCGTCCCTGTTTTCTCGTCGTCTCGAACAGCATAAGATCTTCTGGAGCGTTTGTGTCAACCAAATCGATAGCTCGTTCACTGATCATCACCACTAGGTACGTGAAGCGGGGGGAACACAACAAGTATATGGGGATGCATGAAAGCTTAAGGACCTCTACTTTAGATGACACTAAGACTTGAGTACATTCGGTATGATTTGGTTGGCCTTAGATTTGGTATTTTTGGCGCCTTAGCTTAGCATCAGACGTTTTCTTACTCCCTACGGAGTAAGGGTACAGCGCGATCCCAAGGATTGGTGGACAAAACCTCGGCTCCGTGTGAGGGTGGCGGGGAACGGCTTCATGGTCTGTTTGTTCCGCGATAAGGGGCGATTTAAGTGCGGAACAAAGTCCTATTGACATGATGAGATGCCGTAAAGTCACTTGCACCAAGTCTCGTCAAGTTTGGGCGCGACTGAAAGTTAGTCTAGGTGGTTGGGAGCCCGTATCAGTGAGGAATGAATATTGACAATAGTACCCAGAGTTGGATAGGATTCTTGATATCCTGAGACTGACTGATCCTTCGATCTCACATGTAAGAGTTCAATCTTGCATTTAAGGCTGGAGGCACAGACGGAACAAGAATGGATTCATCCCACAGGAGGAAAGGTGCCGCAAAGCAATTCGCGAATGACCATCAACCAGATGGCCAAGATGGGACAGTCAGAGAGGCTGCCGTTCTCACAACTCGCAACTCAGCGCACGGTCCATGGGTACATCGAGCGGGGAAAACTACCTTACCTTATATTCAAGGTGCTCGGAGCTAACCTTGCCAATGACAAGCAACGCAACGGCGAGCGGTAGCCATTGGATCCTATCAGGCCAAAGCTCAGGCTACCTAGTTACATACATATATACTAAGGTTCTGGACGGCCCCTCCACCTCCATAAACCAAGCTTAGCTGGAACAGGAAGCTCCTCAAGAATGGCACAGTGTCAGCGTGGCACTTGGTGATGCAAACCATGTTTGCTATGAACGTGGTCAGCGAGATCATCTTTCGATACGCCAGTGAGAGTGGTATCGTAGCATTGCGTGGCGTCAGTAACAAAGTTGGCTGAATACCAGATCTAGATTGCTCTTTATAAATATCCACTGTAATAGAGAAATGTTCGTGCTTTTCAGAGATAGGCCTGACGATGATCTCGTTCTACAGGCCACGAAAGTTCCACTGATACCTACCTAGGTAGTTACCTAAGAAAAAAACAAGAACTCGCCGATGTGGGGTTGGCGCTTGGACAGTTGGCGGTACTGGTTTGCCAATACCTTGGCCTGCTAGGCAAAAGCTTCAGAAGGCCCTCCCTTTGATCTCAGGGATTCATCGAGACTTGATCACTTTCATTCTCACGTGCAGCTTAATGGCAGCAAGGTTTTATGCGGCTCATATTGCATACGGATATCTGCCAACTTGATCCTTACGAGGAACTTCATCGCCTCTTGCTCTGCAAGCATATCACTATTAATACGCACAAATCAGTGATAGGGTATCCTTTATACTCCATTGCTCAGCGTTAAATTTGCGAACATGAACCCAGTTGTGAAGTTCGGTTCGTCTGATACTTCCTACCTTGCTAAGTCCACTAAGTAGTAGCTATATCTTGCAAAAATACTCTGGTCGTCGCACAGAAGGGCGACAGCAAAATAGCCATCAGATTAATTGAGAACGTAATGCCACGACATCACCAAGGATGAGGACTGAGATAGAAAGTATCGTTACGTCAACAAGGCCGTGTCCAAGTGCGAGACGGCGATGGTATTTATTACTTTTTAATATACGAAATTCTCTGTCAGGATACCAGCTGCTGACATGTGGTTGTTCGGCTAACACAACACCATCCCTCAAGAGGTATTCATCGACATCTTTGGACGATTAAGCTCATAAGAGCTACCGGCAGGCTGGGGTTTACACCCGCAGACGTTGCAGCAGCCAAGGCACCCCTTGATGGACCTTTCCTCATATCCCCTAGCTTGAGGCAATCGCATTTCCCAACTACCGGAGGGATTGATGTTCTGGAAACCTATTGACAAGCGGTTGTGCGTCAGAACGTAGATCCTGCGAGCAAAAGAAACAAGATCACGCCAGAAATCAGATCAGAATGATAACTTGGCGGCTCCTGCTACAAGTTTGAACAGGTTTCCAGGCACTTCGACTCCCCTTTTGTGGTTTTACGATCATCCTAAGCCATTGTCGTTGGCCTCTAGGCCTTTACCGAGTCTCAAGTTTCTTGGCTTCAGAGACCATTGTCCCAAAGGAGGTATTCAACCACATTTTTGGGGCCTGTGATTGGCCACCGCGTCTTCATGGTACCACCATCAAGGGGGTCCGTTGACAGTTCTGCGGCAAAAACCCATCTCCTGAAACAGCATTGGCAGCGGAACTCGTCATTAATCAGGTGTTTTCCGAGACGTTTGAATAGAAGTCTCGTTTCATTGTTGGTCTCGGTCTCGTTTGGTTTTTCCGTGACTCGTTGTTCATGGGCCGGTCCGTTGTCGTGTTCTTCTCGTAGGCTCAGGGAGTCATTGTAGTCTTTCACCTCTCTTTAATACTACACTACACATTCTCTTCAACGGAACTTCCGTGCTCGCTTCGGCGCCTGATGTTTTATTAATTCTTTCTCTCTTTCTTTTGAATATATTTGCAGTTCTCGAGGGTTGATCTCTTGAGAACGCTCTCTCCATTCATTTCAACCTCTCGACGAGGCTCAATATACCAGGCGCTGGACGTCTTACCAACCATATCTCCTAGCGAATCTACTCGAAAAATATCCGATATAGAGATCAAACCTCGAATTAAACAAATCATAAAGTCTCCTTGCCGGTTCCTTACTACGTATCGTCTGCAGCATCGACAACATGGTCGACAAGATCTTTCTCTCGACGGTCGTCGCCGACGCTCTCTTCTTGAGTTCGGGTGTCATGGAGTTGGTCTTTTCGCTAGTCGTACAGAGCAAGATGAAGGACATGCCTACTGACGGCGAGGATGTTACAAGGAACTTGCTGTACCAAAGATTTCCCCTGACCGCGGGTATCGTCAATGCCATTTTCATTCTCGTCACATTTGCGGTCACACTGCCCGGACTCGTCATGCCCGCTCGAAGCTTTCTCAAGGTTTCGGGATATATGGTGACAGTGTGTGCGATATTCACTATGTGCGTGGCTGTGTTCCTCTGGGTCATGACGTTGAGGATGAGTGAGCAGTTTTTCAATATCTACATCGACCAAGAACCAGACGTACAGAGCTTGATCCAGGACTCGGTACGTTTCACTGAAATCTGACACCATGAGACGTACTAACTTGATTCCTTGCAGTTTCAGTGCTGTGGTTATTTCAACAGTACAACTCCGGCTTTTGTGATGGATTCGACTTGCAGCAGCCCTGCTAGTGCAGCGCTGCTACGTGGCTGTGCGACATCAATCTCAAGTTTTGCAAACCTACATATCGACAGCATTTTTACTGTTCTGTTTGGAATCGTTGGTGAGTTTAAACTTCCATTTCTTGCCCAATTGTGCGCCAAGACATCGCAAGTAACTAATTTCCCATATATAGGTATCGATGCTATCTTTATCCTATGCATCGCATGTCTGCTCAAGGATCGCAAAGAGCGCGAACGCTACCGACATATTGATGAGAAGGCCGGCTACCGACAAATTTAGTGCAGAACACTTTACAATGTTACCTGTGATCGGTGGGCTGGGCCGCGCATTCTTCTAGAAGTCACTACACTGGCATCCCTTTTTTTCTTCCTCTTTCAGACGGATATGTGACAACTTCAAGCGAGTGGTTTTAATATTAATACTTTATTCCTGTTCTCGATCATCAAGTGGCTGGGTGCGGCATGCTGCGTAGGCCGTCCGGAGCACATCACAATTCCCGATATTGAAGTCGTTTTTGATGGGCCATGTGGCAAGCGATAGATCTAATTCCCATGGCTTTTGTCATGACGGGTTACGCTATCAAATGATTCCAAACGTTGTGACACCTCCTGTGCGGTTCTTCTCCCTTCGAATCTCAACCTCTTCCAACTCAAGACCTTCGCCATTCTCCATAATTGTTTCTCGATGCCATGGCCCGACAAACATGCCCTGAGGGTCGACATCATTGCGTATGGACCGGAACGATTCAAGTTGCTTGCCATAGAACGCTTCAATCTCGGGCCGGGTGGTTCTAAAATTCTTTGCCCAGTGCGGTCGACCTCCAAGGTCTTTCATCAGCCACTCAAAAGCCTCGTAGTATCGTTCGTGGCAAGGAGGATCCATTAGGTAGGGGCGGTATAGTGTCGCATTGAGGTACAGCGTAGGTCCGTTTTGAACAGTAATATCAAGGTATGGCCGTACGTTCGAGGTCAGAGTGGTGTCGCTCACGCGCACCTCGACGGGTGCGTGGACGTAAAGACCGTCAGCAGAGAAGGGGATGTTGTGAGGAACGTAATCAGGGTCATCAGGAGTCAAGTGGTTGAGCCAAGAGCTCAGTCTCCGGAGGGCCTCGGGGCCCTTATGAAGAGGGATAGCCCACTCGTTGACAAACTGGGAATATAGGCAGTTCATGAGCAGTGCTTTGCGGCTTGGTTGAACAGCTGAAGAAGTGGTTCCATTCCGAAAGCCATACTGCATACCGAAGACAAACCACTCAACCCATGGCAGGATTCGCGGAACGTGTTGGGCAAGATAGAGAAGATTGTGGTAGACATAGTAGCCGATTGAGCCATCATATCCACTCTGAGGGGGTTCACGGTGTTCCTCGTCGGTTTGCTCTGCCTGCCACACCACTGCACGTCTTGTATATGGGAACCACCAGACCCTGACAAATTCACTCTGTATCCATAGGTTTCGATTCCAAGACTCAAACATCTTGTAGTCTGTGTCAATGCTCTGTTCCCACTTCAAAGTAAAGGCTGGAACTGCCTGGAAGGTAACTTCGGTAATGATACCAATAGCGCCGAGAGAAAGAAGGGCAGCTCCGAAAAGGTCCGCCTTGATATCTTTGGAGCAGTGCACTGTGGTTCCATCTGCCATTGTCACCTTCAGGGAAACGATATCTTCGGACATCAGTCCATGGCGTAGACTGCTTCCGTGGGTACCTGTTGAGATAGCACCACTAATAGACTGCTCATTGATGCTTCCAAGATTTGGCATCGTGAGTCCATGCTTCTCGAGCTCTTCACAGAGGGCGTAAAGCCTGATACCACCCTCCATGGTAACAACACCTGTATCTTTGTTCACTGAGAGGACCCTGTTGAAGTTGTCCAGGTTCACGAGCCAGCTGGATGTACAAGTGATGTTGGATGGTGAATGGCCACAGCCAGTCGTCACTAGACGCCGACGGCATCTTCGTGCCAGATTCACAACTTTTTCAACTTCAGGCAGAGACTCGGGTTGGATAAAAAGCTCTGGGAGGGACGAAAATGTGCGCGCCCAAGTGTGGTGGACATGGTGTGGCCGAGCACGAAATGGCACACTATCGTCGAACTTTTCCAGTTCTGCGGCCATGAGAGGGTCCATGGCTCTGCTCGATTTCAGACGGTAGAGAATGAACCCAAGGAATAAAAAGAGGACGGTATCAAAGGGATGCCAGGTTCAAGCTAGATATCAGAAGATGTGTGGGATATGATTGCTTGATGCCGAAGTGGGTGTAGTCGAATTTGATCGCTTGCAGGTGGGTCAGTACCGGAATCGCAAGTCTGCTGGCAAAGTGACAAGGCCAGTTACATTAAGCTCATTCTTCGTTTTGTGTCATATTGGCTTCTAAAGGCATACACGGAGAGTCAAACACCTCATTTTGACAATTTCTGGGGGCAGAAATGTGAGTTTTGTAAGCCGAAGGCAACTCAAAGCACGCAAAAGAACAACCGAAGGCATAAAAAAAGGCCGATCATCAGAGGTCCCTGGATCGTTATGACAGGGTATTGGCGATCGCGCTTCTGACTCTGGTTGGCTCCGATTCAATTCTAGACGTCAACGATATTCACCGGCCCAGGCCGAGATGGTTATGCTTTCTAAGCGACGACAGGGATGTTAGATGGTGTCATCCTCTCAGCGCATATTCAGCGCACATAGGAAGGCAGCTACCCTACGATCTTGTCCATGACTTGAGACATTTCTTAATCGGTTTATCTCGCGCCCCTAGCAATCAGTGCAAATTAGTTGAGTTATGGATTGACATAGCCATTTGACTTTTCTCACTATAGTTGAGTCGCATATGAAGATTTATTCACAAGCTAGGCATCATATAATATTTAAATATGCTCTTAGACATAGTCTGGAGAGGAAGCAAAATCCAAGGCCATTCACAGCATCGGTGCAGAAAGGGTTCCCTAGATAACTATTTAGATACTACTTCGCCAACACTGGTCTATTCCCCATCAGTCCACAACAAGTAGCGAGTAAACCAGTGAATGAATACATTGAGTTGATACCAGTACCTATGAGTCTGCGATCGATGGGCTGTTTACGATTTGCTAACACTGCTCACAAATCAAGTAAAATCCAACTCAAAAACTAATAGTCTTAAAGAATGACATCAATTGAGTGAGGACAGCTGGCTATGAGCCCCCCGAGTCGTTTAGCTTCATATATATGCTACATAAGTACCCGAACCTAAAACATATAGTATATATTGACACATAATACTCGTATAGCCAGTGATATTTCGTGACGGCCCGACAGCGGAATATCTAGGCTGGAATCGATTGAGTTTACTAGACTCAGGTATCACGAGACTGCTCGACGGAACTGGGAGCT
Organism: Fusarium mangiferae; assembly: GCF_900044065.1. Taxonomy (NCBI): domain Eukaryota; kingdom Fungi; phylum Ascomycota; class Sordariomycetes; order Hypocreales; family Nectriaceae; genus Fusarium; species Fusarium mangiferae. The sequence goes on along the minus strand of NW_024573924.1, from coordinate 2,012,026 downwards.
CCCTTCGCCGCCAATACTTCTCTTTGTATCATCTACTATCCCTTCTTCGAATAACTTCGCCCACACGGCTGCTAGTGAGGCAGTATTCCAGCCACCAAGTCGCGCAATACCATCTCTCATTGCTAATTCGGCGGCCACCGAGGTGACAAGCTTACCTTCAAGGCCACAAGGAACAAAACGAGCCCAAGGATTAACAACGTCGGGACCGTCTACCGAGACGTCGATGTTGATAGCAATACCAAGGGCTGTGACGTGTCTCCGATGATGAACTCCAATTGCTGCGATTTTACGTTCTGGTTGGCCGACGGGGGTACGGACCCAGACTCCAGGTTCATCTCGAGTTGTGTAAGTTTCTAAACCGAACAAACATGCCAGTAGACGACGTGTGGTCGCTTCAAGATGGTTCGCATACGACACGACTGAGTAATGCACATATAGGGGAGAGTGCATGTCTAGCACAGGCCACAAGACAAGCTGTCCAGGGCCATGGTAGGTCGTCAGACCACCACGGCTTGTCTGTTTGACCTCGGGAATGAAGCTCTGATCATTGACAGGGTTACGCCGATGAGGGAGACTAACGTGGAGGGGAGACTTGAAGTAGGAGGTTTGCTCGGAAGTGAGGGGACGCTGTCGACGCCCAAGCGTGAGAGTTGGTGTTGGTTCAAAAGAAAGAAGACGAGGACGGGGTATGTGGCCTCTGTCTTGTTGTCGTTTCTCGCTCAAACTCTTCCACTCGAGAAACAACGAGCGGAGTTCTTCCTGCTCATTGTTGGCAGTGTCATAAGGGACGAAAGCATCAGGACCCGATCCTGTGAGATGTCGATGCACGAGAAGGTTGAGTGAAGGTAGTTCTGACGTCGGAGTGGCGTAAGTGGATGACCATCGGTTGAAGAAGACATGACCGGCCGATGTCCCGGCTCCGATACGGAACGAAGTGGATTGTATGGCGGAGGACGGAATGGCCTTCAGCCGCAAGCCAAGCGGCATTGTGGTCCGGCTTCCAGGCAGATTCCCCGGCGAAAGTGCCAATTACAGAGCCCGTAGAGTAGCTACGATTAATTGGGATCGATCTGGCTTGTCGTACTGTATGTTCAAGATCACAGACCGGGGGTAACCTCCGAACAAACTCTGGCGTCGGCCTGCGCGATATGCCTTGGTAGGAAGTGAGTTTGTGACCCTTCTGGTGGACGATCCCGTGGGGCTCAGAAAAGCCGGCGGTGGTGACGTCGGTAGCTCAGGGCCGAAGATCCACGGACGGAGGCCGCCGAGAGTCTAATTTCGAAATTGGCCTTTGCATGTGAAGTCTACTTTAAACTGATATTCGATATTCGATATGGAAGAGAAACCTTGTGCGCACGTTGAAGTGTTTGAGCTTCGCGATTGTGGCTTTGGCAGTTGAAAAATTCAAAAGTAACCACACACAACAGGCTGCCAAATGACAGGCAGTATGTAACACTGGAGCACATACTTGTATAACTTGTATACAATGCCAGCTGAAACTAATAAACTAACTCAGGACTAGGGACTCCGTAACTACCTTACCTTAGCTTAGGTAGTTGTCTGAGATCCATACCTGGGAGAGCCGAGAGCTGAAGTGTCTCCATGGAGCTCATCAGTTGAAAACACCAGTCAGTCAGTGGGTAAGAGCTGTTCTTTTCGTCGGAGCTCCCGTCTGAAACTGCTGGTAATACGGAGAAAAATAACTCAATCAACTCGACGAAGACCATGTCTCAACACTAAGGTAAAGTACTGTAGGTCAGAAAGCGTAGCACAAGCGAGTACCAAGCTCTCGATCTTGGTAGCTTGGCGAGCATTGGCAGTCTCAAAAGCTACCGCCCCGTCCATCATCGACAATCACTGCCTTTTCGTATTTTCGTAGACGTACGTCGCTGTCGCATCATTCACTTGTGTCTCATGACATCAGGGAAGTGGTGCGCTAAACCCCAAGAGGGACAAAATGGTTGCTACAGCTTTGCTCCATTGGGTAAGATGTTGTGGTGCATCTCTTGTCCATCGTCGCCCACTGTCGTCATCACTGAGCTGTCGTGCACTCGGAACTTTTCTCTACCTTAGGTAGATGCACTAGTCTAGCAAGTTCCTGTCGCTTCGGGCATCGAAGGTTGCCAGGCTAGATCCGTAGGAATAAGGTGGAAGCATCATCTCCTGCCCACCAGAATCCAGAGCATTCAGTGCCTCCGTTGGCATTTACTTTAGTGTGATTCATTCAGAGTGCTGCAGCCGGGATCAATGGGCCCTGGGCCTGGGCGAGCGGCGAGCACCCGTCAAGGGTGGCAGCCCACGGCGACCTACGTAACGCCTCCATGGTGATTTCATTTGGGCTGCGTTCCTTTCTCAAGTGACAAGTCGTTATGCGGCCCTCATGCATCTGGCTACAATCCCCTCCTCTCTCTCCTCTGCAAAGTCATTCATGTGCCCAAGTTATCTCACTGGGAACTCCGTGTCTTTCCTCAGCCGAAGGGAGAAGAAACATACTAATCACCGTCGTACAATTCGACTAAGACACACATCTCCCGGTCCCCACACCGACAAGCCAGTCCGTCTCCCGAGCATCACATCACCCCTAGACGCTAAGGAAAAGGCTCCAGAAACAAAAACAAGAAACCCTCCCAGAGCTAATGAACAAGGTTCATAAGGATCGTCAATCTCCTCAGCCCAGGTCCTATTTCCCTTCCGGCTCCCTCTTCCTACTTTTATAAGATCCATCGCCATCTCTCAACAGTTCCAGACGCCTGTTCTCTACAGCGCAAGCAAACTCTGAACCCTTGTCAAGAGGTACCAAATAAGACGCAAGATTTCACTAGCCGTCTTTTTAGCTGCAGCATTTTCCTTGAGGGTGATCCTGGCAGCGTGACGACATCCAATTCCCGGGGCTCCATCGCAGTAAATTAACCGTTTCGAGTTCGATTTTTTGGGCAGAAGTGCTTGCAGCAACGCTTGATTTTGATCGATCGTGGCCCGATACTGTTCAGCTGGGGAATAGTATACTCTCCAACGGCATATAGCCATGGCGAAGAGTAAGTTCTCTCTCTCTTGACTTAGTTGTATGGCTTTTCCAACGGACAACTGGCTGACCTGTCGCAGACGCTCCTCTTGGCCTCGCTGGCCTGGTCCTCCTCGCTGTTTCCCTCCTCTTCCTCTGGTTCATCATCCTCTCAGGCTTGACATCTACCACGCCATTCGACAAGACGTATTTCCTCCGCGCCGACACTGGCGGTATCTCGGGTGCCCGTGAAGTCACGCAATGGAACTTCTTCTACATTTGCGGTGCCGGCAACAACGATTGCGATGGCGCCCGCGCTGCCCCCGTCATCGGTCGTGCCTGGGACTCAAACCCACGTAATGCGCCCAGCTCGCTTGTCGGTGGCCGTGCTGGTGACACCACATCGAACAGACAGTTCTTCTTGTGGAGGTTTGGCTGGGTCTTCATTCTGATTACTCTTTTCTTCGAGACCCTCGCCTTCTTCACTGGCTTCATTGCCTGCTGTGGTCGTCTTGGTGCTGGAATCTCTAGCATCATGTCCATGTTCGCCCTGTTCTGCTCCTCAGTCGCAATGTCCCTGATGACGTATGTATCTCTGGCCCCTGTATGATGCTATAGCTGTTTACTGACATCTCTCGTTAGTGCTACATGGGTTCTCGCTCGCAATGCCTTTCACCGAGACGGTCGATCGGCCTCCATTGGCCGCTATGCCTTTGGTTTTGCGTGGGCATCATGGGCCACTTTGCTTATTGCTACCATTCTCTTCTGCTTAGGCATGCGCGGTGACAAGTCGTCAAGTGGAGGTTACAGCGGCCGCTCATGGCGCCGTAGACGAAGCGTCCGCAGCAGCCACGGCGGAGGCTATGAGGGCCGCCGTGTTAAGGATGACTATTCCTAAACTTTGACCCGGCAGCTGTCTGCTAGGCCAAGTCCCAGATACTCCCCAAATCTCGGCAGAGCTCGATGAGGGATGAGCATTAACAGTCACAGTGATCGTATCCACGACAGCCTCAATGGTTTTTCGCACGCGATGCTGGAATTTTGTCGCGTCTATATTTGATTCACTATCCATGATTTGTTCTACTGAGCAGATTTGTATTCATGATGTGTTTGGCGAGGAGAATGGGTTTTCTCTAAACGTAATGTTGAAGTTACGGGCGGGATCTACGAGAAGCTTGCTTTCATCAACTGTCTAATAGTTATTATGAATGTACGATATTACAATAATGCAAGCGTCTTTGAAGTTTTAATACTCTAGTTTCTGTTTCTCGATATTTTCACCAGTTATTATGTAGACATTATCAGCTAATAACCCTGAGCTTCATGGCGTCACACAACAGTACTTATTATTGCAGCGAGGATAGGGCAAGGTGTCGTTGCATAGTTCACGAGGCACCGGATGTTATAACTTCAAATCATTATGCATGTACCATATTGACGTTATTCGTCCATTCGCCAAACCATGAAGTGCATATCACACCCTACCCTAACTCTCGTCAAACGATTGAAGCCTGAAGTCACCCCCAAAGCCCTCTCTTTTATCCTGTGTTGTTCGCCGCTGTCCCTTTCGTTCGAGCACATGAAATGAAAACAACAACATGCTATCCTGGTTCGTTTTCCAACTTGGTCCATTCGCCCAGTTTTGTTCTTACGAAAAACAAATGCCAAAATCCGGCCCGAATTTGTCTAAACCCACCCTAAAGCGTGTACAGGAGTGTCCTCCAAAAAATGCAGAAAAAGAAGGTCAAAATGATGCAACACATGCTGATGCCTGGGGACTTTGTGCTGTGTTACTGCTGATGATGAAAGGTCAACACCTTGGAAAGAGCCGTCGCATCAGTTGAGCAGATGCTTGTTATCCATAGTCCTGTAGCCAACTAGATACCTGCTCTGTTAGCATGCTTCCTAGATGGCCGAGTGTCCCCCCCCAAAGAAGCAGGATAGGGCCGCCCCGGCTTTTCAAGCTTTTATGCATCCTTTGGGCTTGACATAGGACTGACGCTATCAAGCGGTGCATTGTGTAGTGCTGGTTTCAAGAGCCCGTCCTCCTTCAGGCCATCTTTCTCTCGTTGTAGAACGCCATTGACCCAAGCTGCCACTTCAGCATCTGCAGTTGATGAGTTCAAATTAATTTTACCAACAGCTTCCGCGACCGTATCAACTCCGTCACCCTCCTCAGCTTCTTCCGTAATTGTTTGAGGCTTTGTAAATTCGACGAGCCACGGATGTTTCAATAGCATGGCGTAGGTTGGCCGCTTCATAGGAATCTTGTGAAGACAGCTTTTCACAAAATCCTTAGCCATTTCCGAGTAAGTGTCCTCTGGCATTGCAGGCGGTTCACCTTCAACAATAGCCTGTAGCATGTTAGTAACCCATGACTGGCTTAACTCAAAAGAAGGAGGGCTTACACTCAGTTGGCTGAAAATAGTAGAAGAGACCTCCGGTGGGTAAGGATAAGCGCCTTTAGCACACTCGATGATGGTCAGGCCCAAACTCCAGACATCGCTTTGAACGCTGTATGAGCCATCGGAGTTACCGGCTTGTGCGAATCCGCCACCAGAGATCCTCTCGGGGGCCATATAGCTCTGGCAGCCGATGTTGGTTCGCGCTATACTGGCTACCAGATTACCACTGACACCAAAATCGCAAATCTTGACCTGGCCTCGTGTATTGACCAAGATGTTTGTTGGTTTGACGTCGCGATGGATAATGCTGTGCTCCTCCTTCAGTGATTTGAGTCCCATCACGGTAGAATATGTGATTTTTCGAAGAACATTCTCCGGAATTCCACCATTATACAGCTTATCGATGGACCCGCCGTCCATATACTCAATGCACATGTAAACAGCACCCTCCTGGAAGAAGGCGCCGTAAAATTCGATGATATACGGAGAAACACACTCGTGTAAGATGACGAGCTCCTTCAGAATGGTTGTGAATTTGGCGTCGTCAAGCTCCAGGCGCATTTCTTTCATCGCCATCACTGTGCCCGTTGTACCGTCGGTCGTCTCTGACAAGCCCTCGGCAGAATCTTCTGCAGATCTAACGGGAGAAGGGTCCGACTGCGAATACTGGACGGGGAGAGGCTTTCTTGAGAGGCCTTGTCCGAAGCGAGGGACTCTTCGCTTGGCATGCTTGACCTTGTAGACTGTTCCGTAGTTTCCTTTACCCAGCTCGGTCAAGACTTCAACCTCATCAAGAGATATGCTGAAGGTTTGGCCATTGGCAAAGTTGACGCCTGTCCGTGTGATTGTGGCAGCGCCATCAAATGTCACCCAGCCCTTCTCTGTGTCGATATATTTCTTGAAGTCATCCATTTTGGACCCCTGACCACTCCCTGCTCCGTTGGATCGTTGACTACCTGGCGCATCACCTGTAATATCAGAAAGCTTTCCAGGAGGCCCCCGTTTCTTACCAGAGGCGGTGACAGGGCTGGGTCTACTCATATCAGACAGCTTCATGCCCATGCCGCCGCCCATGGCCCTTCTCTCGCTCAGCGAGGGCTTCGTTATCGCAGGAGCTGAATTGACGTGTGGTGCATGCGGTCGTTGCATATTTGGCGGCAATCCCAGGTTGGTAGGGAATCCGTTAGCGATGCTGGCTGTAGGCGATGACCCCGAGGGTGTACCGGGGTTTCCAGCGGGAGACATGCCCTTCTCCATGCGTTGTCGATGTAATGCTCGGGCTTTGGCCATTATACTGTTTTCCACCGAGGCACTACTACTTCCAGCAAAACTCGAGGATGTTTGTACAGGCCGTCTGGCCATGCCTAAAACACCCATCGCGGTTGAGTTCGGGTTCATGTTGCGAGGATCGGAGACGGAGCGCAGAGATGGTACTCTTCGGGGAGGTTCGCTTGGGCTATCATGACTGGGAGACTCGAGCGGCGTACTGGGTTCTGACGAATCTTCAGAGCCTGGAGATGCAGGTGTCGACAGATCCTTCCAGTCCTCCGGCGTGGCCGGGATCGAGTCGGAGGCAGACATCGGGTACGAGGTGCGTCGATGGAAACCAGAATACAGAAAGGCTGATTCTTCTGGCTATGTCGTTTAATGGGTTTGATAAGAGGTGGTAGGAAGGAAAACAATGGTCAGAAAATTCAGAGCAGCGTGGAAATAACGGCGAATATCCTGACAATACCGCGGGGAGCTATCGATCGGGAGACGGGACGCGATCGATTAGAGATGGGTACAAGAAGGAGCGATGGAGGGGAAATAGATGGTGCGATTCTTTTGGAGCTAAACGGAGTCAAGTAGTGGGTGGTCTAGGCCTTTGAGACTCTACCTACCTAGGTAGTACGGCTCAACGACTAGGGGCTCTTGTAGTTGGGAAGGAAGAGCAACAAAAAAAGCCTGGGGGCAACGAATGAGCCAGAACAAACGCAAGTTCTGATAAAGTTGTTGCCAGGATTGATGACCTTGAAAGGGGCTTGTCTTGCGTTATTTTGCAACGCTTGTGGCCACAGTGAGTGAACTTTGTATCAGAGTACCGTATGGCAACCTGGAAAGCTTCACGTTGAAGTTCGTTCAGGTATCCTTGGGCTCTCAGATTCGCTGAATGGACGGGAGTTGGTAAAGATGAAAGCTCGTATAGCCCATACGAAATTTGGAAGTTTGATAGATAGCTGGGACAAAAGTTGTTAGAATAAGAAATGTATTTCTCTGACCTTGTTGTGGTGTGTGCAGTGCACTCAAGGATATGAGGGTGATTTCAAGGCAGTATGCATACCGGAGGAAGCGTCTGGCTGGGATCAAGAAAAAGTTACGAAGTGTTGCAGTCCTTGAGTAGGTACCTTAAGTAAGGTAGGGAGATACCACATGTACCAACGCAGCGTGATGGGCAATGGCTGGATGCGGGGTCAAAGGTTCTGCAGACAAGCAGAACAGCAACGAGACGGAGGAGGAAAGGTGCTAATGAATAGTACAAATCGACAGCTCAATCCGGTATGCGCATCCTGCGAGAAAGTAATATGATAAGGTAGGCGCAAGAGGTATTTGTGATAAATGGGGGCGAAGGCGAGGCTGACGATGTTGGTATGGAGTTTAGGACAGAGCATGGAACGACTATGGTGTGCCGGTTTTGAACAAGCAAGACCAGGCCCGTAGAGCGCTCTGGCTTGGATACAATGCCATTGCAAATCCCGTTTCAGGGGCCAGCCCGGCCAGCCATTCATGCCCGGGATCAGACCCAACTCATGGATCATATTGGGAGATATTGCCCATCAATTCAGAATTCCCCGCGGCGGGCGCTTCGAGGACCCATCATACAGGGCATAAATATGCACTAACATCATCACCTTACCGGAAAAATTGTACAAAATTGTATCATAGTGCGATAATGAATTTCCATCAAGATAAAATCTAGGTAGGTAAGAAGCCTGCTGGCGTCATGATGACAGCATTTTATATATCTCTGTGAATATTGAGGCTTCTCTTAATATTTTACCTCAAATAGAAATATATGCAATATTGAAAATGATAATTAATTTCAAGGCTCTGTGCACAAGTTGTCCTTGATTTTTGCAATTTGCGACGCCATCGTCGATGGAGAGCTGTCACCGATGACGTTAATGTGGTCAGTGTCAGACCTTGGTTTGAGGTGGACACTCACATCTGTACGACAAAGCAAAGCGTCAAAGCTGACAATAGTACCCAAACATATGAATATCTTATCCGACATCTATCTGCAAGATATGCTGCTGGAGACCTTGTGGCCGTGTGCATCCTCATGCTACACAACTTGAATTAATAACAACCACCTACTAGGTGAGTAGCCATGGGTTGCTATATCCCTGAAAGCACATCGAAAGGATGAAGTCAACATCTATAGACCTTTGCGTTATCTATGGTATAGATAATTACTATAGCTATCTACCTACCTTGCCCAAGAGTTGCGGAACATGAATATCTCACCCTTGAATATACGCATAGACACCAGATACGTGTCTTCGACGAAGCTTCGATCGCCAAGATGTTGATGTTGAACCGACACCCTCTGTTAGTCCTACCTGTACTGACTGACACAGGCACCGTTATCTGTCCTAGTTGCGGCTTTTGACTAACTTGAGACAGTATGCAAGACAAAGCGACAAGTACGTCACAAACTTCATTGATAACTTAGGCCCCTACTTAGCTGGGGAGATTTCAACTCGATAACCAGTAGAAAGGTGTCTATTCAGAGAGGCTGACGTTGTTACCGGAAACTTGGCTGATTACGACAAGAAAAGTCGGTTGGGACTCACCGAACAGCTTCCAGAGTGCGCTCATGTAACATGAGCTTCACCGGTACTATGCATGCGCATATTTCTCAGGGAGGTTGGGAACAGAAGCGATGCTATAGGTACCAAAGCAGGCAGGCAATCAACGAGGCAAACTTGTAGCACTTGTCGCCAATATTTCATGAATCAAATCTTTCCACATGGCACATAATCTTTAGCAATGGAAAGCTCCTTTAGTCGATATCAAGCTACTCTGTACTCACGATGGGGTAATTTAAACCCACCCAATAAACGAAGTAGCTATCATTTGTCTTGTTCCATATCTGAAATAGCAACGAGCTGAGAGACCCTGACCTCAAAATGCAGCTAAGACTGCCTATCCAAGCTTGAAAGCTTCCGAAGATGATCAAGTCCAAAGTTGAAATAGACTCAAGATTCTGGGGAAGGCAAACATCGACGATGTTTCTAGTTCCTATTATATCACCAACTCACCTTTGCATGATTTGAAACACGGGCGATCCATGCAAGTCATACCATAGTATTAAACTCTAAATTCACAACGTAAACAAAGGGTCGTCGGAACAGCTGCTCGAAACCTTTATGATACAGACCCTTTGAAAAGTTACCAAACTCTGGATCATTGCAACTCTGCAATGTACCAACACAAGAACGCTAATAAAACACTAGGTGCTGTAAATTTCCCCTGAAGATAAAAATAGTAGCGATGGTTGATATCCATTGTAGTCAAAATTGAATATGAAACCCTGTTAGAGATACGCAAAAGTCTTCTAGATGCTCCGTACAGAGTGCATGTATGGGAGCCGACTGGAAATGCGAGGCGGTTTTTTTGCTATGGATACTCTGAGGTAGGTTCCTATGTACATAGTAGCTTAGTACTACCTATAGTACTAAGGTAAGAAGATACCTCAGTAACTAGGGGAGTAACTAAACTTTGAAGCTTCTATGGCAAAAGCCTACCTACTATGGAATTGTCCCGACAAACTTGCACAAATCCAGCCCAGTAGTTGTTTGGCTTGTTCCCGAGAATCTTCGCTGGATAACGTCAGGTTTGATCTCATAAAGCCTCGCGTGACTGACTACGCAATCGATAGACTTTGCCTCTGATATCAGTGTACATTCCATACAACCGTAACGATGGGATCGCCAGTCGCACAGCCTCGTTGTAGTTACCTATGTCAACATCGAGACTTGATGGGCTGCAATTTTGCTCCGTGCCTTTCTTGGCCTGACCCTCCAGCCTCTCAGCGTGGAGAGATAGGCAACGTGCCCGATAGCACCATGACGAAATATTGGCGCCACGCTTAATACAATCGTGCGTCGCGCCCGTCTGAAGATCACTCCCTCCTACAACCCTAAGCGGGATCGTTTCCTACTCGGTAGTGGAGCCACGGAGGCTTAAACAATTTTGAGACGTCTGACGATGGGATCTGCGCATTTCGGAATCGCTTGCTGCTGTTTGTTTCGTGCTCCTGGCTATCACACAACAGGGGCAATCTATTTGTTTGCTCGATGATACCAAGGGGTCACCATTTGTTGCACCGCAGCAGAAATCGTTTCTGGGTGGGTGCAAAGGGAGCCTTTATCGAAGAAGACTTTGCCTCTTACGCCTCCCATGCCGCGTGGCATTGTTAACCAAATCCCGTTCCTAGTTGGAGGCGAGATTCTACTAAACCCTGGCTTTGGACTGGCTCCGGCGCCACAGCACACATGGGCGGGTTTCAATGGCCAGCATCGCATGGGCCTGGATGGTAGGTTGGGTTACCTCAATCAGGGTGCTGGCACAAGGTGCTAGAGTTCAGTAGTTGCGCCATGTCAGCGACAGCGTTGCAGGTGAATCGCGATGAGACAGAGAGTTCCTCAAGGAGCTGAAGCCCCATATTGAGGTAACCAGAGTGAGATGTTTAGATGTAGATGGAGCCTAAACAAGGCAGTTTAATGGGGCTTTTGTCATAGCTTATATCTAGCTCGAGTTATCAATCGATGATGGAGGAGGTCTCAACGTGCATCGACCTCTAAACTTGTTCTAACTTACCTCCCAACGGCACCGCCGCCTCGCCCCAAAACGAACCCACTCGCCCTGCGTTCTCTTTCATTAGATTTCGCCATCACTACCTGGGTATCTTTTTTAACTTTCTTCTCCTTTTTAACACCCTACGGCACAATCAACTCAGACAATTAAAAGGCATTGCCTTTGCAAATACCAACGGAAACTCCAGACGAATTTTTCGCGCCCTCAGCTTTTGTGTAATTCCTTCAGAACCTTATCAGTCGTCTCATATCCAACGTGCGCGCGCGCCGAGAGAAGCAGCATCAAGTAACTCCCCGATTCGCGCCGATCCTTAATTCTACTCCCAAAACAACGACAACAACTGTATTGTCGATATTTGATGGCTTCTTGGAAATCGTTCTCGGTTCCGTCGTTTCGGCTGACGCAGCTCGCTCAAGATGCATATGAACTGCCCCTACAAACACTCGCCAACACCCATGAATCGCACCCATCCATCGGGCATCTTTGCCTTCTCGTGTTCGAGGCTGTCCTTGAAGTAGTATGTGTCAGTCTACCTGGCTACATCGTTGCGCGTCTTGGCCACTTCGATGCCGAGAAGCAGAAATTCTTGGCAAATCTAAATGTGATGCTATTCACGCCATGCTTGAGTATGTTCTTATTTCGCATTGAACCAGTCCTGCGCTAACATCGCTACAGTTTTCACCAAGCTCGCCTCCCAGCTCAACGCTGAGAAGCTATCCGATCTCGCCATCATCCCGGTAATCTTCGTCGTCCAAACGTTTGTATCATGGGTTGTATCATATGTCGTCGCAAAGTTGTTCCGATTCAACAGGAGGGCATCCAACTTCGTTACAGCGATGGGTGTATTCGGAAACTCCAACTCGTTACCCATCTCCCTTGTTTTGTCACTCTCTCAAACGCTGAAAGGTCTGCATTGGGACAAAGTTCCTGGCGATAACGATGACGAAGTTGGCGCGCGTGGTATCCTTTATCTCCTCATCTTCCAGCAGCTTGGTCAGCTCGTTCGCTGGAGTTGGGGTTACCATGTCCTTCTTGCCCCTAAGGATAAATACCCCGAGTACCGCGAGGAGATTGCCGAGGAAGGTCAGCGTTATCACGATGATGAGAATCAGGATGACTACCAGAGTGCGGCTCTGATTGATGGCCTTGACGGAGAAACAGAGGACGAGGGAGACAGCCACAGCATCGACTCGCAAAATTATGATCCTGCTGGCCGTACCCCTGTGGCAAATGCCTCACGAGTTTCACTGGCAGTCTCTAGCGACGACGAATATCTGCCCAAAAAGCCGCATTTCAAGAATAACCAAGAACAACCGAATGTTGTTGCTCCCCTTAATGGAAATGAAGGTAGCATGGATTCCTTCCCCCGTGTCCCGGCATTGGAGGATCAGGAAGAGCCCATTGGCATCGCGGACCGGACTAAATCTGCCATTAAATCGCCCTTCATCCGTTTCAGAAAGGCAACATCCCAAACCCTCGGCAAGTGGTACCAGAAGTCTCCAGCTCCTGTCAAATCTTGCTTGAAATTTTCGAAGCGTGTGGCCGGGAAATTCAACAACTTCATCTGGGAATTCATGAACCCCCCCCTCTGGGCCATGTTGATTGCCATCCTCGTTGCCTCTATCCCGGCTCTTCAACGACTCTTCTTTGAGGAGGGCTCTTTCGTCCAGAATAGTGTGACCAACGCCGTTCGCTCTAGCGGAGATGTCGCTGTCCCACTGATCCTCGTTGTTCTCGGCGCCAATCTTGCTCGTAATACCATGGCTAAAGACGAGGCTTTAGACCCTGAGGAAGAGCGCATCGGAAACAAACTTCTTATTGCCTCCCTTCTTTGCCGTATGGTTCTACCGACTGCCATCATGGCTCCTATGCTTGCGCTCATGGCCAAATATGTACCCGTTAGCATTCTTGACGATCCAATTTTTGTTATCGTTTGTTTCTTGCTCACAGGAGCTCCCAGCGCCCTCCAGCTTGCTCAAATTTGTCAAATCAACAGTGTGTTTGAGAAGACAATGGGCAGAATCCTGTTCCAGAGCTATGTCATCTGGTAAGTCATGGCACCTGATCCTCGGTATAATCCATCCCGAATTGCGCTAACATATGCAGGATTCTTCCCTCTACTCTCATTTTGGTAATGGTGGCCCTTGAGGTTGTTGAGTGGGCTCGATGATGCGCTTGTCGTCTCCATACACTAGACAGAGAAGTGAAATGATCATGTCTTTCATGCGTCAAATGCTAGTTGTTGAGTTTGTTTAATCTGTCTTTACAGTTGTTTGTCTGCAAAGGCGTTGGGTGCCTGGAATTGATTGGGAATCAGGAAAATTTATACTGGCGTGGCCTAGCGGCAATCCGAGGATTCACAAAGCTTGACCTGGTGGAAGAGCGATATGATGCGTTCTTTTGGCCTGCTTTTGCTTCGTGTGAAAAGGGCACGGGTTTTGAGGAATTGATCTACATAGTGCCCTATCTGTAATGCCTGTGCCTTGCGGATGATAGAAATATTCAATATTATCACATTGGATCGTTAAACCACCAATGTACCTTACTGCATCTTGAAAACTGATTGCTAAAGTACAATGATCAGGCTTTGGCCAAGGATGTCGAGACTGCAATATAATCATTCTTGCTGAGTTCCATTGACCAGGTTACCTTCCGGCACGATGGCCCAGTCTCTTACAGTGCCCTTCCAATCGCTGATGCGTACATCCTTGATATCGACCGAAACAACTCTTACTTCCTCACCGGCTACAAAGCAGCTGCGGCCTCCATCCTCGACAGGTCCATTGTCCCGTTGGAAAGGCTGAGCTGCGGACTCATCGAAAGTGTTGTTCTCCAGATGCTGCTCGCGGTAATACTTTTCCTCCTCTGTTCCGCCAGGCACTAGGCGAGCGGCACCTCCTATGGTTGCACTGATGCTAGAGAGTGCTGAAGTGTTGAGGTTCAAGAGGAGTGAGGCGAGACTCGATCGGTGCTCTGGGCCAGGAGAGCCACCAGACGGTCGGCGGCCGTGAGTAGGTGGTCGATGGGAGACCCCTGAAAATAATTTCAGTATGTTTAGATTTCACTAGTCTCGAACATGAAGATGCGACTTACAATCGTGGACAAGAAGAGATACATTGGGGTTGGCGACCAAGTTTGTGGTCTTCCGTGATGCCGGGTTCGTAGTCATGATGATGACAGGGTAGTTAGAATAAGGTGAAGAGGGAAGATATGTATAGTTCATTAGAGAGACATGCGGCACGTTGTCGGTGCATGTTGCCAAGTGAAGCTATATGGATTATCAGCCTTCGATCTGTGATGATGGCATTGTTGGTGGTGCGGGGAAGGTCTACAAATCGAGCATTGTCGAGGCATTGAACGACATCCGGCGGAAGCGTCGACGTAGTTTGCTTGTGGGTATCGCCCTGAGAAGCTTCGGAGTTGAGAGGTATTTGATCCATGATATATTGGCTGAACGATGATTGATGATGCTCTGACCCAATATCTTGAGGTAGTGGAGGGGCTCGACTTGCTGCACGGTACGTTCCGCAAATCCCGGTCCCAGGATCTGCTGAGTCACCCATGATTGCAGGAATATGACGTAATGACACTGGGCGTGCTTTCCCCAGAGTTCGTTCGAGCTAGCTTCTGACCTGTCGTCTGGGGAAGGTACCTAGGTACCGGTTACTTGCGGCTCCTCACGGTCACGTCTGTCCTTGCCGACTTGAACCTTCAAAGCCGACGGCATAGCACATTCACGGCATTAGGGACGGCTCATCACCCGGGACGGAGATTTTCAGTCGGTTTCTCTCCTTATTTATGTCAGTGAGAATCATTTTGAATTTCTGTCAAGTTGCATACTGCTCCTTGATCTCACACTGGGCGCTTCATTAACCCCATCGCTCATCATGCGTTCCACACTTCGCGCAAACCGTCGACTTCCTTTGAAGCCCCTCCCTCGATTCCTCTCAACATCTGCGTCAAGCGCTTCTGTATCTTCAGTGGCTTCCTCATCATCTGCACCAAAGCACACGCCCATCAATTCTGTCCTTATCGCCAACCGTGGTGAGATCGCCATCCGTATCAACCGGACTGCTGAGCGCCTTGGCATTCGGGCCACAACCGTCTATACAGATGTTGACGCTGGCTCATGGCATGCTTCTTCGGGGTTCCAGTCTTTGACGCTAGGGCCCGCAAACGCCTATCTTGACGGTGAGAAAATCATTGCTCTAGCGAAGCAAAATGGCATCCAGGCCCTCCATCCCGGCTATGGTTTCCTATCCGAAAACTCCAAGTTCGCAGAGCGTTGCGAAGAGGAAGGCATCGTGTTTGTCGGACCACCCGCTAGTGCCATGGCCGACATGGGACATAAGGCCCGCAGTAAAGAAATTATGACAGCTGCAAATGTTCCCTGTGTGCCAGGGTATCATGGAGCAGACCAGGGCGAGCAAGAACTCCTGGAGCATGCCAAAAACATCACTTTCCCGGTGCTCCTCAAGAGTGTACGAGGAGGCGGAGGCAAGGGAATGCGAATCGTCCTGACTGAGGAGGAGTTCTTGACGCAACTCAGAAGTGCCCGTGCCGAAGCCAAGGCCTCATTTGGTGAAGGAGGCGAGGTCATGCTAGTGGAGAAGTACATCATTCGACCAAGGCACGTTGAGGTGCAAGTCTTTGCCGACAAATGGGGCAATACCGTTGCGCTTGGTGAGCGAGACTGCAGTGTTCAGCGTCGGCATCAAAAGATCCTCGAAGAATCCCCAGCTCCAGATCTAGATCTGGCAACTCGACACGATCTCTGGGATAAGGCGAGAAAAGCAGCCTCAGCAGTTGGGTATGTTGGCGCTGGTACTGTTGAGTTTATCCTCGACAAGGATACCAACAAATTCTATTTCATGGAAATGAACACTCGACTTCAAGTGGAGCATCCTGTCACGGAGATGGTGACTGGCCTGGATCTAGTCGAATGGCAATTCCGAGTTGCTGCAGGCGAAAGGCTTCCACTCTCCCAAGAAGAGGTGGAAGTACAGATGAATGAGAGGGGTGCCGCCATTGAAGCACGAATTTATGCCGAAAATCCTGAGAAGGGCTTTATTCCTGACTCCGGCAAATTAGTGAGAGCTTATCTCCCTGCTGAATTACAGAACGAGGATGTTCGCCTGGATTGGGGATTCCGATCTGGTAATACTATCTCTGAAGCATATGACGGCATGATCGCCAAACTTATCGTGCGAGGCGATACGAGAGAACGTGCTATCGCCAAATTGGAGAGCATTCTACGCTCATACGAAATTGTTGGTGTTGCTACAAATATCGAATTCCTCAAGCGGCTTTGCGAGACTGATGCCTTTGTGGCCGGAGACGTGGAAACGGGCTTCATCGACAAGTGGCGAGAGGAGCTTTTCAAACCCCGACTTATCAAGAATGAGGTTGTCGCTCAAGCAGCCCTCGGGATGATCAACTTTGAACTTCGAAATTCTGGCCCCCATGGCTTGACACTTGGCTTTGGCGAAACTAACAACATCGGGGAACGAAAGCTGAACTTTAAAATCCTGGATGGGTATAGCAAGGAGGAGGGCGAGGTCGTCGAGGCCAGCGTGACACAGACAGGCCATAACCTTTACAACGTTGCTGTCCACCGAAAAGGTGACGAAGCACCCCAGGTATTCACAAATATTGCCTGCCAGCCCGAGCCCGAAGGTGAAGTGATGAAACTCGAGTCATACTTCCCCCTTGAGCGAATTCAATCCTCCGTGGTCCCTCAACACACAGACAATGACACAAAGGTTACTGTTTTCCAGCATGGCGTGAAAACAGATCTTGTCCTTCTACCGCCCAAGTGGTACGAGAAGGCTCTTGGGCTCAAGGAGTCAAGCGCCTCAGTTGCAGCGCCGATGCCGTGCAAGATATTGAAGAACGAAGTAGTGGAGGGTCAAACTGTGCAAAAGGGAGCACCACTTGTGGTGTAAGTTAACCATCTCCGATATGCAGAAAAAGCTAACCATCTCTCAGAATCGAGTCAATGAAGATGGAAACTATTATCCGGTCGCCGCAGGATGGCATAATTAAGAAGCTCGCACATAAAGAAGGGGTAAGTTCCCAGAGGCAATCCTCTCCGATATCTCATCTAACGTCATGCAGGATATTTGCAAGGCTGGTACAGTACTTGTACTATTTGAAGAGAGCGAAACAAAGGACGGAGAGTCATGAATGATATTGGATACCATGATGAATGAATTTGGCGTTGCTTAAATGATATTGGCTGATACGCTACCTACTAAAGAGAAATGCACATGATCCCCTCCCAGTCGTTGGGCCTGTTCCACTTCATCAAATACGTAAAGAATTTCCAATGTCAAAACATGCGTACGCCTAGACACCAATAGCTCCATTAACTGAAATCATGAATCATGCTATGTCTGAAACTGTATCCCATAATAAGCCAAAGAACATATACCCTGAACCCAAGGCGACAGAGGGTCGGGTCTGTCGTCGTCGTGGCAGAATCTTATGCCATATGATCGATTATCTTGTGTGCATCTTTATGTACTCCAAGGGTAGATATCGAGAAAGTTTTGATTGCTTAGCCGCTTGATGTATTCGTTTCCACCAGTCTTCGAGACGTGCCTGGAATTTTGGGTCATCGGGCGAAGTATAAGTAGTAAGCTTGTTGAGAAGATCCTGAAAGAGATGTCAACAGAGCGTTTGAGCATAGCACGTCATTCAAGCGACTTACCTCCTCCAAGGCCAGTGTGATGAATCCCATTACGAACGCCACCCAAGCAAGAGTCCCCTTCGTACTTAAGAATTGGTTGCCCCCCCGGAATTCTACCGTGCCAGTACATTTACCTGTCTTGGGGTTTGGGAAAATATTCTGGAAGTTCCATAGCACGTATCGGTTCCCCTGCATATAGTAGCACAAATCCATTTCGGATGTCGTTGACTTGATTTCTGATGCGACTTGGATAAGTGAGCCCTTGCTCTTACCGAATCGTATCAACGTTTCACGCAACCCAGAACCCATGCTTTGACTGTTTGGCCGACAGTACTGGTTTTCTCGACGGGCTTTGGGGAGAACAGCGGCCACAAACTCTTCATAAACAGCAGATGCAAACGCAATCTTCTTGAGGCCACGTAGGGAGAACTTGTTCTGACCAGAGACGGGAGTGACATGGACGTGGCCGCCGCAGGAGATATCGCGTTGGGGACTGAAGTGTACACGCATCGCTTCCCAAAAATCGCCAAGTATGCCGCTGACATGTTGCTTGGTATCTAGACGAGGGGAGACGACTTCCATGCAGACTAGGATCCCCTGTTAGTGAGCAAACTAAACAGTTCGCTGGTTTCACGGTGAAGAGAATGACATACCCATGGGACGCTCCCTCTTCAAAGATCCATCTCTAGTGACGAACCATTTACCACCGTAGTACTCAGGATGCTTGCTGTATTTTGAACAGTCATCGTGCACAGCTTCGATGTTGCGGTTCCGTAGCTTCTGTGCTAATTGTCGATACCAGTCGACATTGGTAAAGCTATCAGCACCACCGTAAGGTTTTACCACAGCCTCGATCTCCACGCCGAAGTTGTAATGTCTGAGCTTTGGCACCGTCATGATCGACAAGATGTGAGAAGGATTTAGGGACTCGAAAAAGAAAGTATGGTAGAATTGGCTGGGGTCGGGTTGAAGGTGGCGGATTTGGCCATGCAGCTGTATAAGATAACCACCTTGGTTTTTGAATAATCACCTTGCTGCAGAGAGAGAGAGAGAGTCGTACTACATGAAGGTGATCACCCGTTCCCTGATGCGCTTGTGCCTTGTTCAAAACGTTTGGACACGGCCGCCTGCTTTACCCAGACACAATCACAGAATTGTCAGTTGTTGGCTCTCAGCTTTTTGTCAGTAACACGCTCGCTCGCCTAACCTGAGCTGTCATTGTCACATCTCAAAATTGTCGCCTCGCTTTCAGGTTAAGTACAGCAAAAGCCTTTCTGGCCTCGAATGGCGGTGCGGATGCATGGTTTGGCGGGAGCTGTCGTTGTGGATCTGGCCGGGGGCTGCGGGGAGAAATGCCGGAAGACCGGAGCCACGGTGCGGAGCCCAACAAGGAAATGGAGGCGGGCTGGGCCGTCTCGTAGCGTGTGAATATTCTGAGGCTATCAAACGACACCTGTTTTTGCCTGTCATTTGTAAAGGCCCAGACAGTCGGTATTCACGAAAATGTGACCGCGTCTACCCTGCAAAGTTCGCTTGCCAGGTCCCTTGCGAGTCTTCCAACGTGGGACGCGGCAATTGGCCATGAGTTGGCGTCTCCTCTTGTGAAAATCTGACTCATTTGCTGCCCAATGTGACAATAAGGCCCAGTCGGTGACTTGCACAACCTAGCCCACTCCGCCCATTGAGCGCTGCTGGCGCCGAGCACAGCTACCGTACGTAAGTTAGTTTATGCTTTAGCCAAGTCGACGTGGACACTGCTTGCTTGATCGATGTTGTTTTTCTCATGTGAGGGAGCCGATTCACATCACATCTTAATCACCGTTAGCTCACTATCACATTCTCCTACCACAACGAAAACGTAACGCAACACACACACTCACACTCACAAACATACGCACTTTTTCCCCCTGCACCTCACCATCGGATACACGGAGCTTGCTGCCCCCGACAGATCTCCAGCATGAATTTGTCTGCAGATGAGGCTCAGGCCGACACCGGTCAGCCGCTCACCAAGTACTACTTTGCCTATGGTAGTAATCTTCATCTTCAGCAGATGAAACGAAGATGTCCTGGAAGCAAATTCATCGGCTCTGGGAGGCTGGCAGATCATCGTTGGCAGATCAACGAGCGTGGATATGCCAATGTTATCGAGTCGCAAGGACATTGGGTTGAAGGCCTTGTTTATGAGATCAATCCCCGCGATGAGGCTCGTCTTGACATCAACGAAGGTGTTTCCAAGGACGCATACCAGAAGAAGTACATGACTGTTACGCTACGGCGTGCTGAAGCCGCCTTGTATCGCCGACCTGTGTCTTGGATTGTCAACAATGGTGGTCCGGACCACGCACGAGTCCTTGCCCAGCAAGGGGAAGGGCAGAGGAAGGCCATCAACCACAAGCCACATTTGGAACAGAACATCTTGGTATATATAAGTCCAAGGTACATTGTCGATAGCGAACCAAAGGAGGAGTATATCAACAGGATCAACTCAGGCATTGTTGATGCCACATCCTTAGGGGTCACCAACGACTATATCAGTAACTGCGTCCGGCCCTTCATTCCAGCACCGACTGGCCAGAACTCAGGAGACAAAGAAGCAACTGGGCCTGCGAAAGCTGCCGGACCGCCGAAGCCAAAAGTTGTGAGAAAAGTTCCGAATCCCGCAAAAAAGGTAAAGCAACCTGTCCGCGAGGTCAAGCGAGCAACTCCTCCCAGAGGGAGAGAATCATCACCGCCAAATAACAGGGCACCTGGCCAAAGACCTCTACACCTTCAACCTCAGGTGGTTCAAGGTCAGCGCTGGACCAGGAATGCCGCCTCGAATGTGCCTGAGAGGCTCAGGCGGCCTTCACAGTCACGGCCATCAGCACCACCACTTCCCCCAAGGCCACTCGCGCCGCATTACCCAGGAAACACTCTACAGGTTCCTGTTTCTGGCCGGCGGCGACCTGCATCAGAAGTTGGCGCCCCACCACCGCCTCTACCTCCTCGGCCAACCCGTCGAGTTCGCAGTATACCGGTAATCGTTACTCATCAGGAAGGTTATGGTGGTTATTGGTATCGATAAAAGCATTTCTAGCCCAGTTTCCTTAAAATACCCAGATATGATATCCACTCCAGATAATAAAAGTAGCATACGTGCGTTTTATTCTTCTCCATTCATCGTTTTATCCTTTTAATGCCGTTGTCTCTGTTTGCTGACTTCTACGCTTCATAAGAATACAATTTCATAAAAACAAGGGCTAATATCTTTGTCTGCTCGATGCCGATATGACCGATCCAGCTGGCCCTAAGACATGTCAGAGCTTAAAAGGGTGTGGAGAATACCTGTACTCACTCCTTGAACTTGATGCTCTTGATGAGCTTCGACTGGTTCCCTGAGAAGTTGGCGTATTATTCCATAGGAAACTCATGATTGTTGGGCCCTGGAGCACATCCCCGCCCGAGTTAGTGACGAGAACAGTGGGTTTAACAATTGCTTTCAACCCGAGCTTTCTACCACCTTCTACTCTCTCGACGAAAAGCCCGGGAGCTATATCAAAGAGATATATGACACCGCGGCGTGCTTGCGAAGCTGCCTTTGTTCCACTCAAGTCAAGAGTTGCTCCTCCATTCGCCAAATTCAAGCATTGGTAAACCTCCAACCTCGTCGCGGCTGTGCGAGCAGGCCATTTCAATGAAAACACACTGGGCGCCAGGTGAAGCTGATGAGCGAGATCTGCTGCAGGTTCAACAATACTTCGGCGAATAGAATCTTGCAGTTCAGCGGGAGGGCTTTTCGGAGCAATTATTGACAGTAAGGTTGTCAGATCTTCAACAACAAAATTCAGAAACCTCTGCCGGCGCGTTCTGAAAGATGGTTGGTGAGTCAAAGCAGTCAGCGTCTCGCTTCTCCATTCCCTACAATGAGCTGTATCTTGTGAGATGTCAGCGGCTTGGGTATATGCAACACGCTCTGGGATTAAGACAAACCTCTTGGCAATCGAGACATAGTGTTCTCGAGATCATCAACCCATCTCGACGTTCCGTCACCTTCCGTATCATCGAGAGGACAATAAAAAGACTTTGAGAACAGAGTAACGTGGAGATAGTTCATGATGACCCCAGTGATGTGAAACTCATCAGACTGCGTAACATTCAAGCATCGCCTTGACTGTTCCCTAAGAAGAGAAACGAGTCGCAGCCCTTCTGGAGATGATGCTCTGGCAGCAAGGCGGCCAATTTCCAGATCCTCGATAGCATATGCAGCACGATTTTCAACCCAGCGCTGGACATTCCCAACTAGGATCTTGTAGGCTTCTCTAGCCTCTGTTTCTGTGATATCTCTCCTCCTAGGCTGTAGACGAAAGATCTGATCCTGAGCCTCTGCGAGCTGCCGCTGGGTGACGGCAAGTTGCCTTCTGAGAATTTCTGCCTCTTCTGCAAGCTGGCCCTTTTCTGACTCCCGATTTTCAATCTCCTGCTGCCTGGAGTCCAATACATTCTCCGTGAAGCGACGTAAATGGGTCTCGCTGGCCAATTTGTCCTTAAGAGCGGGAGTCTGTAGGGATCCTTGTTTCGTCGTCTCCGGATCCATGATGACGGGTTGCTGTACTCAAATTTATTGTGTATAACAGCCCAAAGATAAAGACGAGTCTGTCAATATCGCACGTGCAAATCGTTAAGCGACAGAGACTGACCAGCAATCCGCTAGATTGGCTCTGTCCATCTGGTAAGTCGAATCAAAGGCAGCACATCAAGGCCAGCTTCCGGCGTACCACCAATGGCCATCAAGACTCCTTGGAAAAGCACTCAATACTCGCAGCCTCACATTGCGGTTGGACCCAAGCATGGTTTCGTTTAGGCGCCAGGTGATGGGTACCTAATGCATTCGGAAGTCTTCCAGCTGTACGACATCAAAAGTCGGTCTCGTCTTAGGCCGCTTCGGCGGCCACTGCATGCTCCACTGCCTGAATTTACCAGGGTTACAGTCATTCGTAGCTGCACCGATTTTCTGCTCAAGGCCAAGTCTGCAGTGTCCAAACCCCTCTCCACTCAATCAAAAGCCCTGATGAGGCCGAAGTTGGTGGTCAAAGTGGTGGTCATTGCTCCATAACTGGTCGGTGAGGATGAGCGAGGCCCAAAGAACCCCAGGCCCACACAACAAATGAGGCCTGAAGAGTCAGATTGAATGGCTGGCCACGTCCAGAATTACAGACAGATCCTCGGGTGCTGGCGAAGAAATGCTCCGTCGCCCTGCTGGTTTCTATTGTAACCAATTGGGAGTCGACATGAGTGAATTCTGGGGCAATTCCCAGTTTCACGAATGAGCTTTTGGGTAGAGAAGTTCCATATCCCGTACATCATTAGATCATGCCTGACTGTTCCACCACAAATAGTTGACAATGAAACAATCATAGGAAGCCTTTAGGAAGTAGTTTGGTCATGAGCAACCGCAGAATCGTTGTATCCATAGATTTTGGAACGACATACTCAGGTGTCGCTTGGGCTGACACAACTCGGGTAAGTGTTTTTCTAACATCTCTCAGGGTGAGCTTGCTAACCCTTGCAGCCTGATGTTCAACATGTCTTGACAGAATGGCCCTCGGCCGGCTCTTCGAAGAGCAGTCCCAAAGTACCAACTGAGCTCCGGAGAGTGGCAACTGGGTGGCAGTGGGGATTTCAGATTCCTGAGTCTGCGAAGAGGATCAGGTATTTCAAGCTGTTCGTCTTGCTGAGCCTTCAGTCCATTTGCCATGTTTGACCAGACCTTTTAGAAAGTTGGATGATCCAGCGCAGATCACCAAGGAGGGAGAATCGGCAAAAGACCTGACTAAGGTCTATCTATCATGCCTCCATGAGCATTTCGTCAGCCTACTTGAGAAGAGACTATCGTCAAGTGTGGTAAAATCAACACCCATGGACTTTGTCGTCACAGTCCCCGCTATTTGGTCGCCAAAAGCCAAGCAATCGACGGAGCAGGCCGCAGCCATGGCAGGATTTTGTGGTAATCAGAGGATCCAGCTCATATCAGAACCGGTGGGTTGAGTTTCGAGTCGCAGAGGGAAGTGTGTTGCTAACAAACGACAAGGAGGCAGCCGCTTTGTACACCCTCAAGACCCTTAGCCCCTCTACATTACAAGTAGGTCGAAAATTTGTTGTTTGCGATGCGGGAGGCGGCACCGTTGACTTGATCTCTTATCAAGTAACCAAAATAGGCAGAGTTGAAGTAAAAGAAGTCACAGAGGGTACAGGCGGGAAGTGCGGTTCATCCATGCTGAATATGCGCTTTCGTCGGCATCTGAAACAAACTCATGGAGACAAGTACTGGACTGATGAGAGACTCGTAATAGCTTTGGGTGAGTTCGAGTCGGTAAGATTTCCAAGGTTTTATTTCCAGCCAGTTCGCTCAGAGGGATACAGTTTAAGAAGACCTTTTCTCCTAAGGGCGAACCTTTGACTCTCAAAGTCGATCCCAGTCTTGGCCTACGACGGAACCGATACACTATGACACAAGACGATATGAAAACCAAAATTTTTGAGCCCATCATGAAGGATGTCGTTTGTCTTATCAAGGAACAGATCAAGATGGCGGGAGATGGTGTCGCCGCTGTGATCATGGTTGGAGGATTCGGGCAAAGTCGATATTTGAAGTCACGCGTACGCGATGCAATATCTAGCCGAACCGATGTTCTTCAACCAGAAAGTGGCTGGACGGCGGTGGTAAAAGGTGCCGCGATGCATGGGCTCAGTCGATATCAGCCCGCAGGCACCCGGGTGGAGGTTGCATCTCGAATTGCAAGACGATCGTATGGTACATGCTTGATGACGAAATACGATATGATGAAACACAACCCCAGAGAAGCGTTCGTACACATTCTTCCAGGCGAATCTGGTCGCTGACGGTTATAGGTTCTGGTCGGAAAAGGAACAAGAAACAGTCGTCTCAGAAATGTGTTGGTTTATTCAGAAGGTATCTTGACTCCTCTCCAAACTGCGTATTCATTGCCACTAACTTTGGAAGGGTGAGTCCTACCCAGAAGGCAAACCGTCGCGGATAGAATACCAATGCGATCTCCCGGTAATGCTTGGCCACGTGCCACAAACCGAGATCGATATTTACAGCAACAATAATGACGGGAAAGCTCCCGTCCATCTCGATGAAACTACGCAGCACATCGGAACGCTCTCACTTGACCTAAGAAAGATCCCAGAAGCAGTCAAAAGAACCGCGAAGATCAGACGAATGGGTTGGCACCGGTACTATTGTTTGAAAGGGGCTATCGAAGCCGTGTACGGGTCAGCGGAGATCACGTACACAGTCAAACTTGGAGGTAAGACATTCCGTAGTGTTTCTGGTGTACCAAATGCTAAGCCGCGCTCGTCTAGGAATAACACATGACATGATCAGTGTTCGCTATGAACGTTGAGCTAGATGACAAGTTCCGACGTCAGACAAGAGTAAAATGGGAAGATGATTGTGCGAGATCATATATCGATACCACTATATAAGGTAGCCTCTGCCGTTGTATGCCGACCATCGTAATAAAATGTCGTTTAAAAGGGATCCAAGACCACCAGAAAGCTACCTCCTAGATGGTTCTCATTGATCACGTGATTTCGTGTTGCCCCACCGTGACCAGTCCCGTCGCGTCCTCAACGCTGAAGGTACGGACCTCAGGGATCTAACCTACCTAGTAGGTACTATCTTGACCTCAGGACGCCAACTTTAATCATCATCTTTGAAGCAACAAGATACAGCCGCACCCAACGATGCTGCATTCATCATGGCGGCTAATCTACATTTAAGGGCGGCTGTACCGGATCATGGGCAACCGGGCAGTGGAGTTGTTGCTGGCCCTCCTCCATCAACCTTAGCTGCGCAGCTTGTGGAGAATATTTCAGCATCCACGAAATCCTCCAAATCAGATGAGAACAGTGAACTCAAAGGCTTCTTTGCTATTATCCAACGCGTCAAAGATGATCCGACTCTTCTCAAGACGCCAGAGGACCGAGTTGAGCATAATCATATGCTCATTTACGTTTACTCAAGAGCTGTTCTTGAAGGAATTCGATTAGATGACCCATTCCTTGATCGCACACAAGTACGGACAGAAGGCCTCAAGGCCATCAGTTTTCTCAGGTTCTCTATCAAAGAAACGCCGGCAGTTCTGAAACATAGAGTGGGTGAGCAAGAGTATATGTTCCGTGGGCGGGAGCCATTATGGGTTTGGCTGCTTCCTCAGCTGCTTAGACTTCTTGGCCATTCGCAGTGTCTTGAACTCACAGAAGCAATTGAAGGCTTCCTCCAGTATACAATGCTAGTAATAGCACAAAACTGGACCCTGTGGGATATGGCGCCATCATTCTTATTCCATCTGCGTACCATCACATCTCGTAAGTAGTTAGCTCGACTTGGACAATAAAGGAACTCACAATCAATTGACAGATATCCTTCAACAGCTTCAAGACCCTTTACTAGTTCCATCTGTGGAAGAAAGTTTCAAGTCACTTTCTCTACCTCCTCAAATTGCTCTCAGCCAATTCGTCGACAAGGAGTCGCCCTCCACAAACCAACTTACATATTCTGTTGACCGAATGTCACAAGCGCTGCACCAACTGATCAGTTTTTGCAAAGTTGTGGCCTATCCTCTGACAGCTTCAGATGATGTCTTTGATAACGTTACCTCCTTCTCAGAGACTGTGGTATGGTTGATTGATGTCTTAGGGGACATGCGGGTTATCCAGACCCGGTACGGTAGCAACTTTCCTGCCACTTCGCTTTATGTTCTCCAACTAGCTCAAGAAGTCGAGCGAGCACTACTGAGAAGAAAAGGCATCAGCGCTTCTGTTCACAAGAAGGCCATCACTCTCATGGTATTGCTTTGTGGTGAGATCGCGACAAGCCTCAATCCCATGCCAATGCTAGACATTGATGAGGAAACGCGGCGTACATACTGCATGGCTCTAGCTATAATAACGGCAGCTTCTACTGAAAATACGTCGATTTGTCGGCTAGCGGTTTCCGGCATTGTAGATGAGTCTTCAATGTTTTATACTTCCCTGCCTGAAGGAACAGATCTGTGGGTGGGTTACATCCTCCATAACTCCTCCATCAGCAACTAATTCTCAACAAGAGAGTGATACAGACTTTACGACAGATTAATTTTAATCCCAGGCCAAAGCTGCTCTCCTCAAATCTACATCCACTGAGTTTTGAGGATTCTGCAGTGCAAGAGATCATCGAGGTCTTGGCGCTGAACTACGAGCCTCCTGACACAGGTTCACAAGACCGTCCCAAACGCCGAAAAATAGCAGAGGCAGACTCTAGCCCCATGGCGGTCCTCATGAGACGTTTGGGAGACGTTCTAGGGATTGCGGATGTGGACGATGATTTTCTTGATCTTGAAACGCAAATATTGTTAGTCATTCCTTTAATTTGGTCTTCAAATGCTTACTGAAGTAGGGGAGCCTTTCCAAAGGCTGACATATCACGTCAATGTCTCGTGCTTGATTTGCTATCGCAGATATCTTGCGTGGCGGATGGTGGCAACGAGACAATCAATGATACAAAAGCAGCAGTGACAGAAATAGCCTGCACCATTTGTGAACATAATGCACCTCCAGTTCGATCAAACCTTCATGGAGCAATCGTGCATAAATCCCGAATCGAGGCACTCTTCACCAAACTGATCCGACTCCCCGCTCTTGCTGAATCTCGGCGTCCGAGGGTTGCTGCCATGTTGGCTATTAGGAGACTGATTCTCCATTGTGAGGATACCGAATTACTTAATCTGGAAACATCTGGGATAGGCCAGTGGTGTCTTCAGTCCTTAAACAGCTCTGTGAGGGAGCTACGGATAGCTGCCGGGCGTGTTCTAGCCACCTTCTCTTTGGCTAGGCAAGAGCCCGTTATTTCCAGCATGGTTCTTCCGGCTCGACCAGCAGAAGCCAATGGTGCTGGGAACCCACGAGTGAACCAGGCTAAAGCGCCCTTCGCAGATGGCAATTTCCGGACAAATGTATCAAATGGATCTTCTCCGATGAAAACGCAAGATTTGATCTCGCGTAATAGAAAAAACTCGATTGCTTTCTTGAAATCAATCTCAGATAAGAACCAGCCTAATTTGACTGAAACGTTTATCATGGCATGGGGTCAATTAGGAACAGTGGTCTGGGAACATGAACTCAACTTGGTTCTCATCAAGCTTTTGGAGTACTTGGGAAGCAACAACAATATCGTGTCAGCTTGCGCCTTCAATGAGCTATTGAACCTAGCTGATGCTCGTCGAGTAACCCCACGTAGGCTTTTCGAGCCTTTCTGGCCAAACCTAGCATACATGACTACCAAGGACATGGTCCAACGCCCTCAAATGAGCCGGACAATTGCTGAATTGCTACAAGTGTCTGTTAACGAGTTACTCCTCCTGATTCAAACTCACGCACTGCCGTGGCTTGTGCTTGACAAGCAAAAAGACGTTATCCAAAAGATTGCGGAGGCACGACAGGAGTCCGAGGTTTGGCTACCATTAATCGACCCTGCGAACCTAGCCGCAACCCTGGCCTTGCTCTTGGTACAAGATACAGACGATATCGCTAGTTTCGCAAAATCTCGCCTCGAGGAGTTATCGACACATTTTCAAAGCGAGCCCCTCGTCAATCTGCTTCAGGTGGAACCAGTGCTCACTGTCATAGAGTTACTTAAAGCTGCCGGCGACGCAGATGAAACAAAAAAAGCACCAGTAAGTCAATCCTCAATGCATCCTTGGCATAAGCTTATGCATCTTCAGGTCCGCAAAGCTTTAGACACGATGGCGAAAATGATGATCCCAGCAAACAAAGAAACTCGAGCTAAGAAGTCGGACCACACTGCTCGGTTTATTCATTCACAACTTCTTGGCCTCATGGCATGTCTCTTCGATGTCATCAATGACCAGAGCCTTCCTGACCCGGAGCGTCGGCGCTACATTCGGGCCATGGAGGAAATGATCAGGGTGTCGAGGGGCTATGCAAGCACAGCTAGACCGCAAGTACGTGCCATACGTGTCCAGCCTTGAATCGCAATACTGACTATATTTTTAGATGTCTGCTTGTTTGCTCTCGACACTGGCACAAGATGCGCTGAGAGAAGCAAGTTTCTCCTGTTGGGCATCGATGCTCACACACCTTGAGGAGACAGATGTCGAGGCATTATTAGAAACAACATTTTTCGTCGTCACCCGTTACTGGCCCTTCATGAACGAGTCAACAGCTCTTCTAGCGCAGAAAATGCTCAAGTCTCTCGTGGATGAATTTGACCCCCTCGTTGCGAAGTACATCGTCAAGCTCCCTTCACTCAGACACATCCCAGAGTTGAGGGACATCGAAGAAAAGCTGGATCAGCACAGACCAGCAACGCTCGCTGTTGAAGAGGTTTTGGAAGCCTTCGCCGAGAGAATCTGCCATGAAAACTCTGGTGTTACCCTTCAAGCGTTGACAGAATTGATACCATACCTTCAGGAAAACCAAGCGGCACTTCATACATCTGAGATTAGTCTACAGTCAGATATTGGCGTTGTCACACTTATGCGGTCGCTTCTGGATTGTGCAAGTAAATACAGCGGCTTTCCGGGAGACATAGCGCGCCTATGCACAGAAGCAATGGGCTTGATAGGCTGCCTGGACCCCAGTAAGATCGAGACTGTTAGAGAACAACGATCAATAGTCATATTGAACAATTTTGCGACGAATGAAGAAACTACGGACTTCGTTCTGTTTCTTCTGGAAGAGGCCCTGGTACCAGCATTCTTATCTACGACTGATGTCAAGTTCCAGGGATTCTTGTCTTTTGCTATGCAGGAACTCATGGGTAGGTGCGACATCAAAGCTGCATGTGCCATGGAAAACTCGGGGATGAAAGGTGGAAACGATATCTATCGTAAATGGGTTGCAATGCCGGAAACTGTTCGGGAAGTGGTGGCACCCTTTCTAGCCTCCCGGTATGTCGTTGCTCCAATGCCACACACCGAGATCGAGTATCCGCTCTTTCGTCCTGGCAGACCTTATCCGAGTTGGCTTAGGGTTTACGTTCTGGACCTTCTACGTAAGGGGCAGACGCCATTTGCCGATTTGATATTCGAGCCTCTGGCGCGTGTCATTCGGGTTAAAGATCTCTCTATTGCAGAATTCATCCTTCCCTATATAGTCCTGCATACTCTTTTGGGGTCTCGGACTACACAACAAGAAAGGGACGATATTCTCGGGGAACTTCTTGCTATCCTGAAATATCAGCCTGCTGAGACGGCATCATATCAGGAGAAGGAGGATATGCGGCGATACTGTCATGTAGGTTTCAAAACGCCTTACTCTTGTGACGAGAACTAACTTGTTATTAGCTTGTATTTCGCGCTGTAGACTATGCAATGAGATGGATGCAAACTCGGCGAGCAGCTGGTCGCCTCACTGAAACTGACAGGGAGAGACTAGCTCAAGTGCAGGAGGCTCTCGATCTGATCCCAGCCGAACTCATAGCACAAAGAGCTGTCGATTGTAATGAATACGCACGTGCTCTTTTTCATTTGGAGCAACATGCCCACAAAATGGAACAGAGGAAGAAAGAGCCAGGGGAACGCGCCCGTCTCTTACAAAAGCTTCAGGATATTTATGCCAATGTCGATGAGCCTGATGGCCTTGATGGAATTTCAGCTCATTTACAAGTTCTTGACATCAACCAACAGATTCTGAGTCATCGCAAAGCAGGCAGGTGGACTGCTGTTCAGAACTGGTACGAGATGCAACTCGCTGAGAACCCTGACAACACGGATATCCAGATCGACTTGCTTCATTGCCTGAAGCAGGCTGGTCAGCACGGTAGGTTATTTCATTCTTTTGTCCCGACACGAGCTAATTCTTGACAGAGGGATTGTTGAATCACATCGAGGGTATGCACACAGATGCATCAACGGACAACAAGATCATGCCTTATGCAGTAGAGGCGGCATGGGTTACAGGAAGGTGGGAGAGCCTTACCAAATTTATTCAACGGTTTCGCGGCGACCCTATTGAAGACTTCAACATCTCGATTGCGACTCTTTTCGAAAAGCTGAGGGCCAAAGACAAGCCTAAAGAGCTCATTAAGATAATGAAGGATATAAGAGTCAAAATTTCATCATCGATGAACGCCGCATCCACCTCATCGCTACAGGCCTGTCATGACCTCCTTCTTAAGTCACATGTTCTTACGGATGTGGAAATCATAATAGGAACAAAAGCGGGTGACGAAGTCGCCCGCCAAACGACAGCAGCCCTCCTAGAAAGGAGACTTGAAATTATAGGTGCTTATATGAACGACAAGCAATATCTTCTTGGTATTCGCCGTGCCACCATGGAGTTGACTAGGTAAGATACATCGTACAAGAGCTATCGACGGCCCATATACTTACCAACACAGACCTACATTCACTGACCTAGACATTTCTGGGCTATGGCTCTCGAGTGCACGCCTTGCACGGAAGTCGAACTCGCTTCACCAGTCTTTTAACGCTATCCTTCACGCTTCGAAGCTGGGCGATGATGCGGCTACCATTGAGAATGCTAAGCTTCTTTGGAGAGAAAATCAGCACCGAAAGGCAATACAGGTTCTGCAGGGAGCAATTAAGAGCAACAAGTTCATGACACAAACAGGGACAGCAACCAGCACAAGTTCAAGCAAGTTGAGCCCACAGCAGAAGCTCTTGACAGCTAGGGCGCAGCTGCTACTTGCCAAATGGCTTGATAGCGCCGGGCAGACGCACGCCGGTGCATTGCGTGAAAAGTATCAGCAGCCACCCAAGACCTTCTCGACTTGGGAAAAGGGGCATTATTATCTTGGCCGTCATTACAAGAAGATCCTTGAAGCTGAAAAGCCGCTCAAAGCTGATGACCAGAGCGATAACTACATCACCGGTGAAGTCGCTAGACTCGTCATCGAGAACTATGTCCGTTCACTGAACTCGGGCACCAAATATCTTTACCAGACTCTTCCACGAATTTTGACTCTCTGGCTTGACCTTGGTGCCCAAGTAGACAAAGCACCAGAAGGGAAAGCATCACTTTCTCGCGAGCTTCACCGAAGACGCGTTGAGCAACTCAATCTTTTGCACTCTTTTCTTGACAAATACATCCATAGGCTGCCGGCGTACATCTTTTATACAGCTTTGCCACAGATTGTTGCACGCATCGCCCACCCCAACTCGAACGTTTTTGACCGGCTGACGCACATCATTGCCAAGGTCGTGGAAGCTCATCCTCGCCAAGCCCTTTGGAGCCTTATTGGCATCATGACCACAAGACAAGTGTCGGAACGAAAGGCACGGGGCACTCAGATCCTTCAGACACTCCGGAACATATCGAAGAAAGTTGAGGGCTCTACGACCGATTTCAAACACCTGCTCAGGATGGGAGAGAAATTAGCCGAACAGCTGCTTCTTGCATGCCAAAACGGAGACTTCCGGGGCAACAAGACTGTTCATGCCAGCCTGGGTAAAGATCTTCGATTCAATCATAAATGTACTCCATGTCCGTTGGTCGTGCCTGTCGAGAGCTCTTTGACGGCAACGTTACCGGCTGTATCAGAGTATGTTAAAAAGCACAAGGCATTTTCTAGAGATGTTGTCACGATTGACTCCTTTCTTGATGATGTGCTCGTCCTGAGCTCGCTGGCTAAGCCAAGACGGCTGACAACACGAGGGAGTGATGGGAAAAGCTACATGCTTCTGATCAAACCCAAGGACGACTTGCGAACTGACCAGCGTCTTATGGAATTCAATGGATTGATCAATCGGTCGTTGAAACGAGATGCGGAATCCAGCCGGAGACAGCTTTACATTCGAACGTATGCTGTCACGCCACTCAATGAAGAGTGCGGCATCATTGAATGGGTTCCAGGAATCAAAACTATGCGAGACATTCTCATCAACCTTTATGCTTCCCGGAAGATTTACCCCGACTACACCGTTCTTAAGCAACTCATGGATGAAGCATGTTTATCAGACGGCAAAACCAGGATATTTACTGATGAGGTCCTGGGGAGATTTCCTCCGGTACTTCAGCTCTGGTTCACGCAACAGTTCCCTAGCCCGTCAGCCTGGTTTGCTGCGCGATTGAAATACACACGGTCTTGTGCTGTCATGTCCATGGTAGGCACCATCCTAGGCCTCGGCGATAGACATGGCGAGAACGTAAATTTGGAGGAGGGCAATGGTGGAGTATTTCATGTCGATTTCAATTGTCTCTTTGACAAGGGCCTGACATTTGCCAAACCTGAAAGAGTGCCGTTCCGACTTACCCACAACATGGTGGCTGCGATGGGTATATATGGTTACGAAGGGCCATTTCGCAAGTCTTGCGAGCTGACTCTGGGCATTCTTCGTCAGCAAGAGGAAACTCTGATGACAATTCTAGAGGCGTTCATCTACGATCCAACGTTGGATCTACAAAAAGAAAAACGGGCACATCGGCGAGGAGATGTGGGCGTCAAGCTGCAGCCTCAAAGCGTTGTAGACAGTATCAAACGCAAAGTCAGGGGATTACTTCCGACTGAAAGCATTCCTCTGGGCGTTGAAGGCCAGGTGGAGGAATTGATCAAACAAGCGGTTGACCCAAGAAATTTGGCTGCAATGTATATAGGCTGGTGTCCGTTCCTGTAACCTAGAACAAAGAGAGAAATACGTGAAGCAGCTTGTAACTGGTGAAAAGAGGAAGAAAAGCTTAGAATTAGTTCGCGCCTATAACAATCGACAGTCATTCACAAGATGAGAAAGAAAAATCTCAGGTCATTCTCTATTTGCTACCAAATCCCTTTATTTCATTTCATTTCCTTTCTTTGCCTTTTTTAGCAGCGTTCGTAACTGCCTTATTGGTTGTAACCTTCCACAGGTAAGGTATCGTTTCAGGCGGAAATCCGGGGAGGAAGGAGCCATGTCACCACTCCTGCATACCCGCTGGGGA
The DNA here is from genome assembly GCF_900044065.1 of Fusarium mangiferae. Taxonomy (NCBI): domain Eukaryota; kingdom Fungi; phylum Ascomycota; class Sordariomycetes; order Hypocreales; family Nectriaceae; genus Fusarium; species Fusarium mangiferae. Next base: position 1,978,122 of record NW_024573924.1, on the reverse strand, counting down.
CGCGTTGGTCGCGCGCACCGCACCCTACCATGAGGTACCTGCCTACTTACCTTACCATACTACCGTACATCCCCAACGCTGAGCTGGCAGCACTTCCCACCTTCATTCACTCATCTCACCTTATCACGCTTTTTCTGCTTTGATTTAATTCACAGAGCACCAGAAGCTCGCGTATATAATCTCTCGTCCTATTTCCGAAAAAGAGATTTATTCTTCTTGCATCAGTCTTTCCAACAGCCATTTTCTTTTCCCCACTTCCGTGCCAACGCGCAACAAGCTATCCAAAGCCAAAGCATCGTTTGCATTCTTCATCTCTCTCATTCTACCACCCTATTCGAAACTCGAACTTTTGTACCATACCTTCTACTGCCGCCAAGATGGGTGAATATCGTATCGGTGAGGCCCTTAAATATCCCCATTCCTTATGATCGCGTTACGCTGCAGCCTCTCTGTTGTCTGCTCTGTTGAGCAGTTCGCTCACATTGTATTAGAGTTATCCCCCAACAACCGCGCCACGTGCAAGGACACTGAGTGCAAGAAGAACGGTGACAAAGTCACCAAAGGTACCCTGCGGTTTGGTTCCTATGTCATCATCAAGGAGCATGGAAGCTGGTCATGGAAACATTGGTAAGTATCTGCAGTTCATCAGCCATACTGATAGTAGATCGCTGATACCAAGGTACCAGGGGATGTGTCTCTGGTCAACAGCTAGAGAATGTCCGTGAACTGTGCCAGCAAGGCGATGGCTCCTTCGATTGTGACCTCATCGATGGTTACGATGAGCTTGAGTGAGTTTTGGCATCCTGTTTCTATTCATATTATTCTGACATTGATAGCGGACACCCTGACGTGCAAGAGAAGGTCCGCCGCTGTATTAACCAGGGCTTCATTGACCCTGAAGATTTCAAAGGGGTATGTATAAAGATATTCACCACAGGTTACAGTGATTGACATCGTTCAGGACCCAGAGAAGAACAAGCTTGGTGAGAAGGGTATTCACTTGACTGCAGCACAGAAGAAGAACAAGGCTGCCGCTGAGGCTGTGAGTCCTGAGCGTGAATACACACTGTTGATGATTCTAACACTGTTCAGGCCGCCACAGGCGATGGAGAGAAGGCCAAGCCCAAAGGCAAGCGTGGACGCAAGAAGGCCGCTGATGATGAAGAGGATCAGGACGAGCCGCAGCCCAAGAAAGCTCGAACATCCAAGGCGGATGAGGAGAAGCCCGCTGCTAAGCCGGCCCGTGGCCGCAAAGCCGCCGAGGTCAAGGATGAGAGTGAGGATGAGAATGCTATATCTGCTCCTGCTCCTGCTCCTGCCAAGGGAGGACACAGAACTTCGGCTCAGAAGCCAAAGGATGAATCTGATGCTGAGGAGAAACCGGTTCCTGTCAAAAAGGGACGAAAGGCAACCCCTAAGAAGGTCAAGAACGAAAGCGATGATGAAGTGCCCGCTCGTGCTCCTGCCCCTGCCAAGAGAGGACGCAGAACTTCAGCTCAGAAGCCAAAGGACGAATCTGATGCTGAGGAGAAACCTGCTTCTGTCAAACGGGGACGAAAGGCTGCTACCAAGAAGGCGGCTACTCCTGAGGAGGAAGACGTTGCGGCTGAGGAAGAGGAACAAGAGAAGGCCGCGCCGAGGACCAGAGCTCGCCGCGGGCGTTCCAGCAAAGCTTGATTGACGCTTTCATTTCCGACACCGGGTACAGCATGAGTACCTAAACTGTGTAGATTGCACAGAAGCTTGTGATGTTTTCATTTGCCGTCATTGTTGAGATTTTGGGATCGGGTCACTGAAGGATGGGTAACACTTTGTTGAAAAGTCTTTGCGATTACCAGTGGGTAAGGATCATTTCGTGGAATTAAATGATTTAGCTATGCATACACGATGACCAGGGCAAGCAATGATTGAGTCGTTCTATCAGTGAGGGTCCGTGACGTGTGCGGCTCTGACAAAGATGTGGTCCTAATGCCCAAGTAGATTCTGTTAAACCAATCATGGACCTTGAACTCAACAGAATCAGTGGCTGAAGTCAGCAGACATGTATAAGCTACCAGTAGTGCATTTAGTAGATTGCAACTCCGCCAACTTCATATTCACATCCAACTAAAATGGCGACTGTGGATGGGCCATGATGCTGCCCAGGTGCCAGGCTTCTTTGACCAAGATCCACAATGGTAACAGTTGACTGTGTGGGCTGTCCAGCGGATGGATAGTCTCATGCAGGTCCCATCAAGGAGCATTTGCTCAGCTGCCGTCAGAATAAGACATGGGCTGGCTAGGCTGGCTTGTGTTTGTTCCCCACACACAGCGTGTTGCAGCTGCGGAGAGCGAGGGGCATAGGGGCATAAAAGTATCCATTGCATCCATCGGGATGACGTTACTCGGAATGACGTCGTCGATGCATCACACATCACGATGCTGAATCACTGTCGACTACAGCGGGGTCCCAGCACGATGGGATATAAATAAAGTTCTCTGCACTCAACAGAGATTCGGCTTCTTCATCCTCAAGCATCAACAACAGTCAACCTCCAAGACACCTCAAACACTCCAAACACTCCATCACAAAGACATATCACAATGCCTCGCAACGGAGACGGTTCTTCTGACAATGGCCCTTTTGAGGCTGCCGACCACGACATCGCCCACGGCGTTGGCAAGCCCGACGTAAGTTCGTTCATTCATCCATCCAAGTCATCACATCTTTGACTTTGTTTGTTTGTTTGGCTGACTAACCTCCTCACTCCAGTCTGACCGCGTCGACCGCGCTGACAAGACCGCCGACCTCCCCGAGGGCAAGGACGAGCATGGCCAGGGTCTCCAGGACGCACCTGCCAGCGGAGGCCAGAGCCAGGGCATCAAGCAGGGCAAGGACGTTGGACAGGGCAACTAGAAGCAAAGATCTTGACATCTGAGAGGGAATGAGAGAACAGAGGATGAAAGATACCTACCTAACCTAATGACTGCATGGGAAAGTGAGTCAAGAATGACCACAACGCATTGAATATTAAAAAAAAATGAACCACAACCAGTGTGTCCGAGTTCCATGCTATTGATGCTGTGATTGACGTGGGCAGATACGAGAACTGGCTAAGTCTGTAAGTCGTCCCCCCGCGCAATGGTGCTCTCCAGATACAAACTAAGGCTGGTCTAGGATGAAAGCTCATGACCAAAGGTCAGTGTGGTCAATTGGTAGCAATGCGGGCCTTGCAAGGTCTTCGCGAGTGTGAACAAACTTGACAATTACACATCAACAACTCCAATGGGTCGATCGTCCAAGTTTTTGTCGCCAGCCAGGGCCGTTCGGGATCATAGCAATGCTCTCGGCCAATTGAGTTTCAGGCGTACTCCCAGAAAAGCCTAACCCAACATTGATCTGCAAGACATCGAGATCTGAGAGATACTTAGCGGGGAACTTTGTTTCGACCACAGTCACACCATATATTCTACAAAAACAGACCAGCCTGCAACAACAAATCACGAGTGGATCTTCAGATTCACATCATCGGTCTGGTGGTCTAGTGGTATGATTCTCGCTTAGGGAAAACCCTACAGCAAAGCTTGCGAGAGGTCCCGGGTTCAATCCCCGGCCAGACCCTTAACTTTTGGTGTTTTGTCCCTGGTGGATTTTGCTTTTATGTAGTAGCCATGTGCGTCGTTGTTGCTGCTGATACAATGGCCGTCTTCTTTTCGATACAGTAGTTCTTGAGAACAAGGCACAGTGTTTTGGGCTTTGTATTCAAGTCTCTGCTTATGCTTTGATATCAGTCAACCAACCTTAACCAAATCATAACCTTGTGCAGCCCTCTTTTGAAGACTATTAATGCTTCAGGTGCAGGTTACATGTGGGATACTAACCTACCTTACCTATTTTGAATCTGTCGTGTGATAGATTGCCTATAAAATGGTGGTGAAGGTGACCGTTCGTTCCCTTTACGGATTAGAGTGGCTGCTCACTGTGTGATTCGTTGAGCTTAAATCAGCCTTATTTCATAATCCCAGTGCAGGGAAACGATGCCGTGTGGTAGACTACGGGAATAAAGGGATATATCAGATAATCCAAGAGAAGGTTTTGTGCATTGACTTCCATATAGCCCAAACTCAGTCTACCTCTTGTCCTCACGACACAAGTAACAACAGTCCATAATAGTCACCACCTCACCGTCTTGATTCATGACCACTCCTCATTACTATCAGTCTCCTCAGTGGGATCGTCGCGTTAACGTGTATCTCTTTTTTCTTTTACTCCCATCCCCCTTGTTCTTCTCTTTCTTCTTGTCTTCTTTGTTGTTGTTTCTCGTGTATCTCTTCGACATGCCATGTGTTGAGGATGAGGTCTTACTGTTGCCAACGAGTTCAGGCATGAGTCGTATCCAATCTTGAATTCTTCTCTCGGCATCATTCTTGTATCGCTGCTCTTTCGCGCTATAGTAGAGCATATCCTCGACCGACGAGACCTCCTGTTTGCCATACAAGACGCGCTGTTCTCTCATATAACTGTGGTAGGTGTTGGGTTGATAGTGAGCATCGAAAGGGCCAGGCGGTCTTTGTCCTCCCCCGTGGCTATGTGAGTGTGTACCGTCAGGCTATATACACGATCAGTAAGTGCTCTCAAGGTATCGAATACTTAACTTTTAACTTACATCACCGGCATTATCCTGGGGTTTGCAGAAATATCCAACTGGCTGCGCGTTGAGCCTCGGAGCTGGCTGGCAATCACAGTCGCAGGTACAACATGGGCCGCTTGGATCACAATTCCAATCAGACAATGATCTCGAGCTTGTAGTCTCCCAATAGATATCAGGTCGGTTCAAAGTACGGCGAGTTCTGAATGCTTGTTCTGAGTAGTTTTCGTAAAACTGGTTTTGTGTTGTGCTAATAAGATATGGCATTCTGACCCAACCGTCGATGTCTGCAACTCCCTGGGCCATGTTGAGACGGATGGTGTCTTCAGTACCGTAGAGCATGTAGCGGAAGAGATAGAGCGAGAAAAGGAAGCTAACGTAATAAAAGCATTTACAGAAATGATTTAAATTTGACATCATGCTCTAAGTACATATCCTCTATACTTCTAGCACAATATTACGAACAAGCACATATGCTGTACAATGATAAACATCCTTCTTAGATCAAAGAGCCTTGCCAAAACCCCTTGTTGGCATAAAATCACATAACAAGCACTACGGTAGACTGCCAGAAACTTGCTGCGCTTGGTGTAGCTACCCTTATGTGTTTCAATAAAGCTTCCTGATCTCTAAACAAAGAAGCAAAATGCTTATCCGTCGCTGATACTTTCTGTACAACAATGCCCCATGCCCTCAAGTGAAAGGAAAACGATAGCCAGCCCGAATATGTACCAAACGCCTGAGATACTGCGCCGTAAAATGCTGCATGTGGAAGGTGATACAACGATATTTGTTTGTTGCTTGACAAGTCGACCTAACGCAACTTCAAGTCAACTTACAGTAGTTTGAAGCCTTTTAGTGTTTGCTTGATTGGAAATTCCCGACATGGTTTGACTCCCTGGTGCGCTCGTTGAAATTTATGATGTACTGGAGTTGGGTGCCCCTTCGCGGAGATTTCTCCGTAACTCAGCAAGGTCATCCATGCCCTCAAGACTTCCTTTGCGGCCCCAGTTCTTGGGCTTCCTTTTGAGGAATGCGCCAACTGCTCCGAGATAACCCTCATGACGGAGGAAGTAAGCCTGCTTCTCCCCCTTACTCCAGAACTTGATGGCATAGCTTAGTGTGTTAATGGTCTGACGATGGCCTCTGATGAAAGAACCACCGAAATAAATATTGGATAGATTGTGAATTTGGGACTGCAGGTAGGCGATCTGTCCAATATTGTTTGAGATGGCGTAAAGTAGAGATCGCGAAACGTCTGCGCTGTTGAAGGATGCGTCTTCCGGCGTAGCAGATCTGCCATCTTCGGCTGCAGATTCAGCCTCTCTCTTCATACGAAAGACTTTACCAAAGGACGAAGCAATTGTTGTGCTCTTGAGTCCTATCTTGCCATAGTCTGTTCCATAGATGTCGCCAACTAGCATATCGACGTTGGCGTTGTCACCGTGAGCGGCTTGTTCAAGCATCTCGTCAAAAGTTCGCGCGCCGGTGAGCAGAGACAAAAGACCCCAGAGAGTACCACCACCAAGCGATGTACCTCCGACTCGCTGATATGATCGCGGCCCAGTAACTTTCAGGAACGAGACACCTGAGCCGATATTTACAAGCAGATAAGGATATATATTATCCTGCGGCACGACGAAGTGCATGGGATCTGTTTCGGAGTAGGTAAAGACCTCACGTGGAATCTCGGTTATAAAGAAGTCGAGTCCTGGAAAGTTTGTCAGCTAAAACGTCCTTGATAGCGAACAGAACCGCTCACCAATGATGAGACATTCCATCTCATCCTCCTGTGACACATCCACTTCGAGTGCGGCTCGAATTTTGTCATAATACTTGTACGCGCCACCACCAGTCGCCATTACGCATAACTCTCCCGGTTGTGAGCCATTGACAAGTTGGTTATCACGCAGATGCCGCATGAACTCCACACAGTCATCAATGCGATCTGTTTCGAAGCTTTGAAAGTTCAGTCGGCCGCCGGGATCCGTAGAATCAACTTCGCGAGAGAAGTAAACCAGCTTTATAAGCGATCCGCCAATCTGCAATGACACTCACCGCGTCAGCCATCGCTTCCCTTCTTGTGACTCAGAACGGATATACGTACGTCAATCGCAATATGGCTCACAATCGCAGTGTGGTATGGCAACCGGATGTCGCTCGTTTCGGGGTGTGTCGGGCTCGTTCGGCCGTTATGAGATGTAGCACCGCCCGCGCTTGCGCCAGAGGTAGAGGCTGGCGTCGCCGTATCGGGGTCGACGATGAAAGCGCCTTTGACATTAATTCTGACACTGCCAGGGCGGATAATGGTGCTGTCTATTTCATCGGTCGACGTCATGGTGCGGCGGCGCTTCTGGTCCAAAGGATGCGCCGGGGCTTGGAGTTCTTGCGCAATCGCATCTTCGTGTTCCGAAGCGGGAGTCATTGTGTGGTTATGTCTCTCGGGCCACGCTCGATTGACTTTCGAGAGGATGGAGGGGGTTGATTAGGCAGTGGAGATGGTTCGAGTTGAAGCGCTGGGTAGCAGATTGACAATACCCACGAAGAGTTATTGCATAGCCTGGTTTATGATGAAATATAGGGGACGGCAGCGGACTTGAACGTATATTTGAAATATGAAATGGGGAGAACAAAAGGAGGTCAGAGCTACCTTAACATATAAGAAATCGCTATGGAGGGGCTCTAATAATCGGATGGGGAGACTTGGATATTACAATGGGGTTGAGCCTTTATCGATAGCGGTCGTTCATCATTCTAGTTCTTCAAAAGCCGGTGGGCCGAGGCTCCGGATTGCCTGGGGAAAGCTCCCCAGAAAATACGGATACAGGGTGTCAAAATGTACGTATTCGCTCAACAAAGATACATGCGAAATTGGCTCCTTTCCTCCGATTTCTGGCCAATTGTACTCTGTTGAGAAGATCTACAACTGTAGGACATCGCATTGGCCTCTTATGCGCATTCTTATTCGGAGATTTTCTTTTCTGCTTACGGTGAGACGCAATGCAAGTGTTCTTATGCCCGCATTATAAAGCACGAGGTTGATTTTGACAGTCCCGATGGCCCGGCTACGGAGGGGTCATGACTTGATGCCGAGCTTGGCTACTTAAATTGCCGTCGGCTTTAGTCAACGGGATGGAGCGGCATTCATCATCAAGGACGCAGTCTACACATCTGTTATCAACTATGGTGTCATTTACAAGCAATATCGATCCTGTTTTAGACCAAATTGCCCGCCCCTCGTAACGCCAACATCCACAAACAAAAGCAGGGTATCCGCAGCTGAGATCGTAGCAAAGGCCGATACAAAAGAAATTCTAAAGGAAGCTATTAAAACATTGCCATAGGGCCGTGTAGCCTTTTCTTCATGGTAAGAAAAGAACGAAGCCCTCTGGGCGATCAAAAGAAATGGCCTCCTGGAACAGCAACAAAGACAGCGGTGATGATGCCGCCTAGAAGAACTGAAGCGAGTATTGCCTGGACGAAGATGGTGTCTTGAATCTGTCGCAATGCTGGCTCCTGAATCCAGATCTCGCGGTCGAACACTTTGCGGACGACATTGCGCTTTTCGTACTTGACGACCCAGGGTTCATCCTCGTAGCTGTTTTTAGATCCGAACGATTCAAAGCTCTGCTTCTGCGTATCTTCCACATTCTCGCTGTCAACAAACAGTTCCCACGGCCTGACATGACGGTGATGCATTCCATGCAGAACAACACACATGCCCTTGTAGGCCGCAACAAGTGTGCTTATGCCAAGAACAAGGGCTATGGCAGCCAGTGCCCGGTATCCTCGGCCAGCGTTGCTCAGCGTGAGAATGAGCCCAGCAACGATGCCTGCGGCGATTAGCCCAACGCCCAGCGATCGAGCGAAGAACACGCGGGCAGGGTTTCCATTGCAGATAGACCATCGGATGAAGTTGGGGTGAGCTTGGTGCCGAAGGCTTGAATCAACAGTCTTGAAAACGCTTCGAAAAGCACTAGGATGAGTAGTCTTGGACAGCGCTACGATGACCGCCTTCTGCTCAGAAGAGGATAGGTTCAGTTGCCGAGGCGCACCTTCCATTATATATGTTGAGATCACCCTGTTGATCTCTTCTCGAAATGGCTGGATCGTGACTAATAAGGGGTCAGCGATTCAGAAGTCGTTCCAGGAGCGGTATAATTGACTTACAAGGCTGTTGCGCTCCCGCCATATTGAAGGCGTCAGATGCTTGGCTCTGATGACTCATTGCATTGAGTGAGTTCATTGTGCAAGAGGCTGTGTAAATCGAGGAATCGTCCCCTTTGCTGCTCTGAGGGGGTGTTGCGAAGGGGTCAACAGCACTCATGTTGCGGTCTTGGCTGCCGGCCTTCTTCTCGAAGTCGCTACCTTTGAAGATGGCCGCTGCCTCAGGCTCTTTTCGCATCCTATCTGATTGTTCTTTTCTAATCTTTATGACAGCTTCGTCCTGCATAGCCCTAGTCCACTCGGGAGCGAGCTTCACATCTGGTGTTGGATTCGCATTAAAGCGCTTCTCATAGTCCTGGAACCAGAGATAGAACTGGAGATTCTCGGCAGCATGCTCCACATAGATAAGGTAGGTCATGAAGTCACGGAGAGTCATGGGCTTAGTGTCCAGTCAGTAGGCTGATCAATGGTTAATTCAGGAAGAAAAGTGCTCTTCACTCACAGGGCATGTGCCACCACCAATGATCCTGTCAAAGGACAGCGAGTCTGGTATTCCAGTGGAGGAACGAGAAGAGCTGGAATTATCCGTAGCATCGGACTTTTCCGCGTCGGACAGCGAGTCGCTGCTCGTACTGTTGTGGAATGATTGACGGCTTACATACTTTGGGCGCGTGTAAGAGAGTGAAAGAAGACCCATGATGAATAAGACAATATGAAAACTAGTGTGAGATTCAACGATTGATGAGAAGGGGAAAGAAGGACTTGTCGACTGCAAATGGCCTACAAGTCACACAGCTCGACCAGAGGTGAGGGGATAGTGTATGGTTTAAATAACTTCACGAGCGAGAATGACACCCTAGCGTAGAAGAAGCGTCTTGGTCGTCATGGATAGTCTGTGGCGGACTAAGAAGCAAACGCAAGTGACAAATCGTCCAGGGGGGGACCAGGAAATCGGGGCACCACGATACCCAAATACGTTAGATTTCTAGACAAGCCTTTTTAACGTCGAAGTTCGCCTGCCAGTAAGAACAGCCCAGAGCATCCTGTAAGGGGAAGCATAGCTGGGCGATCTAGAAAGCCGCTGGCAATGAACTTTGCGCCCATAAACTTAATCCTCATGTGGGATGGCCATAGCCAGCGATTCTGTGGCCTCCCCCAGGAACACGGACGGTAAGCACCACAACCGCTGGGAAATCAGGGAAGATCGTAGGCGGCTGAATGGGTTGCACAACGTCTTTGCCTCTCTGGCTTGTTCAGCTCGCCCACCCTTTCGCACTGACCTTCAACTTATCGACTCACCATCACACCAACATGTTTGGCTGAAACGCGGTCGCCTACCTACATTGTAGACATGATCGCAAGAGTCGCATAAACAGCTAATTAAAAAGGCTCATCCAGTTGAAGCTCGCTTCTTGGCTGGCAGTCATGTAAGTATGTACATACTGTAGATCGGATGAACTTCCGAAGCAAGGATGAGCCTTGCACTTGATTCTCGGTTAGTAGATTTAGTAGATCTTAGTGGGCGCCTGGACTTCATTCATGATCCAGAAGACTTTACTGGCGGCGGAGGATCAGAGCCAAAACGACATGGTCGATGGTCTGAAGTTACACCTAGTTTACTGGTAGGTGTGGCTTCGCACAATTAGGTACTGGGATTAGGCCCGCCCAGACTACTGGGAGAAGAAGAGGATTGTTCTCGGCTTGTGTCCTTCTCAGGTAAGGTAATTTAGGTAACCATGCCTTTGTCCTCCAGAAAAGGCCTAGAGTGAGCCACAGGTATCCTTGCCGCCTCTCCGATCACAGAAGTGAGGAATGTGTAGCTGAAGTCTCTTGCTTGCGGCTGGCGCTAGATTCGTGATCGTCGGGCAACCCGTGAAAACGGTTCATGCCATTGACATCGACATCGAGGACTGATATTTGCTTTGGTGAAGCACATCTGAGCAGGAATAGCTTGAACAAGGTCAAGCTTGGGTTAGTCCTGAGCTAACCAAAGCCAACAGAAATGGATATGTACTTAGCTTTAGTGGCCCACTTACGAGACTCGCAGGAAATTTGACAAGTCAATTCCAATTGCCCTGGCTAGCCTGGCTCCAGTGGAAGATCGCTGCTAAATGACGGACAGACGGACAGATACCTGCCCAGCTGCCCTGGTGGCCTGGGCTGTGTAGTGTCCCGCCCCCTGCCCCTAGACATGGACCTTGTCGCCGAGTCTTCGGTAATCTGGGCAAACATAACTTAAACGAGCCTTTCTCCGAGACAGCACCATTGATCAATCCATGCATGCGAGAATAGTGTCTTGGAATGTAATGAGACATGCCTCTTGTTGAAGAGTCAGGCCTTTTTGTTCGATCGAAGCTCGAGTCCATCAATCACGTTTTTTATCAATCGCGCCTCGTTTGAAGAGGTCAAGTTTGCAACAAGCTCATCTTCGTAATTAACAACTCTGAATTCATCCCTTGCTGTAATAATGACGTACAGAAAACAGAGTGTTTATAATGGAGGGTGCCTTGGGCCAACTGTGGCTGGCTCAGATTGAGGTGCGTGCATGGATTTATTGATGCCGTGACACTTGCCAGCCCTTGCCCTACATAACAGAAGTGATAAGTCACGCAATTGCTTTTCTCACTCATGACTATTCTCGAAGGAGAATCATATGCTGTACACACTGCATAGTTAGTCTCACATTGCTCGGGTGGCATTTGCCCTACCTTAAACAACACAACCCTGTGTGGTGCCATCCATGCATTTTCACACGGGAAAGAAGCTGCTTGCATCTCCAGCTGAACCATTTGACGCGTGTCGTTGGAATTACGTGTTATGCATGTTCCAACCCAAGCTGATGTTATTGGGAAACACCTCCGTAGCAAATTTAGTCTCGGGTGACTGCGATTCAAATGCTGTTTGCTCCTATTTCTTCTGGAGCACGTCAACAAGTCAGGATCCAATGCTTGATCAGCATCCATATCTTGGGCACTAAAATTTATTCACGCAGGAAATTCAACGACTAATAAGTAAAGGGCTCGTGGAAATGGAGCTATCCATAATATGCATCATGGGCCTTTGTCATCTCTTCAGAGAGCCCTCCCTGTTGGGCATGTTCTCCCCTCAAGTGTTGTCGGCCCTCCCAAAACCTCTCCCTATCCCCCAGTATTTCATTTGCCCATGCTTTTCCAGCCTCGGTTCTTAACTTCCGGGCAACTCCCATGAACTCGCCCAGATCTTTTTCATTCTTACTCTCCCTTTCGTACTCAACTGCTTGCAGAAGGAGCTCGATTTTGTCAATGTCCTGGGCAAACTGAGCCTCCGGAGTTTCACCAGCTTCGAATTCATGCCACAGCTTTTCAATCTCGGCAGTGTATGGTCCAGGCCATCGACTGGCAATGTAAGCGATGGTTGAGGCCTCTCTTCTACCCTTCTCAGTCCTAGAGACGCCGCTGAAAGGAGTAATATCTCCCACGACAGATTCTGCAATGTCGTGAACAAGGCACATCTTCATGCACTTGGCTTGGTCAAGTTCCTGTGGTGCAAACATAGCTACCATGCCCATTCGATAAGAATGATCTGCAACCGACTCGGGACTGGTACTTGTGAGCCCATCGGTAAAGGATACCCAGAAATAGAGTGCAACCTACTTGATACCATGTCTCTTCCAGCCTTCACGCTTTGTTGTCTTGAGAAGGCCAAGAAGATGGAAAAATGAGATCGGTGAGTCTGATATATGAACTAGGTCATTGCGACTCAAGGCTTTCTCAACCGTCCATGGTTCGCCATTCTCTGAACATTGGTCGTCAGTGTAACTTGGCAAGGCATTTGGATAGGACATATGTACCTGAGCTGTCAATTGGTTTCTCTGAACTTTCTTTAGACATTTCCTTGATGTTTATTATATTTAGGGTTTGTTTCTGGCTGGAAGAAGTCAAATATCGACGTTGTTGGTTCCTGCAAGTCGTGCTCCCCCGCTCCGGGACGCTTCGGTCCGTGTGCCAATCAATGTTTGAAACCAGGTAAGCATCTTATCATGATCTTGGCTGGCAATTGACAGTAGACATCATTCTATGGGCATGAACGGCAAAACCAGGTGTTCTAATTATAGCAGGTTTCCACAACTTGATGCAACTCGACGCGGATATCCCGTCCCCGTTGCACACATTATTCAGTGCCCTACCTGTGCTGGTTAACGCATTATCCCTCAAGCTCATATGCGTTCCGGAGATATTCTACGTTAAGGGAGAAGAAAATAAAGTAAAACGGGTCTAAAACCTGTCATGAAATATCCATTTGACCCAGAGGATAAAAGGTAATAACAAGTCCTTAGGTCCAGAGTAGTAGTAAAACTAACACCTGAGATAGGTTTACAAACCGCTTACAGCCGTTATGGCAGCCGTTCGGGATATCTTGAGGATTAAGCTTCATGATAATTTCCACTTAGCAGTTTATTGACGATAGAGTCAAGAATCTGTGTCTTGGAATATTTCGGGGTTGTTCTTCATCGACTGTTGTGGTTCTGTTGTGGAAATGGTCCAGCGCTGCTGTCAACCCAATGATCAGCAAAAGCAACAGTACTCGTGTGATACTGGCTTGATATAATTGTTTTACTAGACATAATTACTCCTATTTCCTAGGTATTGTTCTATGTGTGGCTCTGCGCCTCCCCAATGAATTATATGGGCTGAGATGCTTGATGTAGTTGAGTAAATTATACAAAGTGGTTCATGGAATCTTCTTGGAAAACCCTCTACACGGCTCACATCAAACGAGACTGGCGAATTCTCCATCAAAGAGTCAACTGATGTCGTGGCTACGAGCTTGACGGTCTCGCATATAGCTATACTTTATCAGTGACACAGGTATACATCCACGGATACGAATCTCAGCCACACCGGAGACTCTCATGGTTGGGCAGTTGGGTGACTTTATTCGTGACACAAAAGCAACTCTTCCGCAATACAAAGGGAAGAACACGCATTAACTTAACATTCTGGTTGTCATCAGTAATCATAGCATTATTTAAATTTATCACTGTAGTGTGACCATTTGGAATCACAATATGCAACTGCCTGAACTTTCTGCAAATCATCGTCTTCCTGCCGTTGATAATCTTATCAGATTATGAAATGGGTGACAGATATTGCGCCGACTGGCATCTCGCTTGCCGAAGCTGGCGCCGAGCCTCATTTGGCCATCATCGTGAATGTGGACATCTGAAGGATGCGTCATGGTTAGGTAGAGAACTGAACATTTGTCAAGAACCTCATCTTATTAATAGAGCACCGACTTTTTTTTCTTTTTTACATGATTCCAAATGGACCCTGGGCAAAACCCGGTCTCTATCATCAAGGTGCTGCGTATCTCAATACCATTGCGGCTTGAGTGGCCGATCGCGGTTCCACCATGGCCGCGCCGACCGCGCCGACCGCTTTCCGAGGATCCCCACAGGTCTTCACTGACCTCATCAGGGCCCTCTTTACGCCAACGATCGATTCTCCGATCGACCTCCGAAAGACTGAGAAGCGGCGGGGTACCTAGCGAGTCGTAGACTGAGGTGCCTAAGGGAAAGAGCGGCACTGTCTACATGCGGAAGGCAGGGACGATATAAACTTCTCCAGATGCCCTCAAAGTTGGGCATGATTCAGTCTCTCTTCCTCACACTTCGACATACATCTTCTTCTGCTCTTGCTCAACCTGCACCCCTATACACAACAACTTCTTAAATAAAGTCAAAATGTCTGAGCTTAAGGCCGGCGATAACTTCCCAGAGGGTGTCTGGTTCAGCTATATCCCTCCCTCGCCTGAAACCTCCGAGTTCACTACTTGTGGTACACCTGTCCCCTTCAACGCCAGCCAAGGTATGTGATCTCACAATCAAGCCTCGTCTAAGAGTTCAGGCAGACTGACATCGCTCAATACAGAATTCAAGAACAAAAAGGTTGTTCTTGTCTCTATCCCAGGTGCCTTCACACCTACTTGCTCTGGTTCTCACATTCCTTCCTACTTGGAACACGTCGATAAGATCAAGGCCAAGGGCGTTGATCAGGTCATTGTCATCGCTGTCAATGACCCCTTTGTCATGAGCGGCTGGGCCAAGGCCAACGGTGTTACCGACGACAAGATCGTGAGTTTCTCTTTTATTGAACAAGTCAGCATCACAGGATTAACTTGACCAGCTCTTCATGTCCGACAAGGATGCTAAGTTCTCCCAAACCATCGGCTGGAATATTGGTGAGCGAACTGGACGCTTTGCGATTATTGTCGACCAAGGCAAGGTCGTGTACGCTGCAAGGGATGAGGAGCCTGGGAGCATTGAGAAGTCTGGTGCCCTGGGTGTCTTGGCCCAGCTGTAATTGGAGTTGCATTGCAATGCACAAAAAGAATAGAATATAGACATGAAGTACGAAGCACGAAGGGTTAAGATAGATCGACGTGTGTTCAATTCGAAGCATATTAAAGTTGTCTTGGTCTGAAACGTCTTTTTTGTGAAGCCTGCTCTCGTATCATAAGGCATTTTGTCGTTAAATCCACCAAAACGTGTTGCCAGCAATCGGATCGACGCCGTGACTTGTTTACCTAGAACCATGCGATTGTACAGCTCGTGTTCACCACGGCATAAAAAAAGTGCAGCTTTTGTTTGACCATTTTGCATTGCTCAGCTATCAATGCACCCTATTGGCAATCCATGCACCCGAGATTGTAGAAGAACCGGCCGGATAAAGACACAAGAACCACGGACTCCACTCTTCCATTTTCTTCCTCCCTCAAAGTCCATTCCTAACTTAACGGCTCTTGGCTTGAACCTTGGGGGCAGAGCCCTTAGCACCCTGCTTGCTGACTTGTCGGACAGCCTGGCCCTTGGAGGCCTGGGCAGCGAGCTTAGCCTTCTCGGACTTCTTGGCAGCAGCATCGGCCTGCTTCTTCTCCTTGCTCTCCTTGATGGCCTGGGCTCGGGCCGCGGAACGGGCCTCGGGTCGGATGTTGCGCTTCTCCTTGATCACGTCGAGAGAAGCACCAACGATGCCTCGCTGGGCTTTGACGGTGCGGCGAGTTCGCTTCTTGGCAACCTCCTGTAGAATATGTCAGCTCCGTTGAATGGTGGCAATCAGCAGCACACCAGCAGCAGTGATAGCCGCTGTGAGTACTTCTTAAGTTTGGCAGATTCTTACCTCAGAGATACCCTTGCGGTGCTGTCGTCGATACAAGACGGTCCATGCGATACGGCGGGGGTTCTTCCTTTGCAGGAAGAGAGACTCCGACTTGCCGTTCTGGAATCGGAAGATCTTGCTGTCGCCACGGACGTAGAGCTTACCCTGTGAAGCGATACCCGTTAGCCTTTTGATGTCCTGATTTATAAACACCGAGTGCACGTCCTGCGATCCGTCATCGCCGTCATCCCCCTCCAGCGACTGGGGGGGTTCGCATTTCGATAATCGACCGGATCGCATCAAGGGGACGGATGGGGATAGTGGCTCAAGGAGCGTACCTTGCCAGGGTAAATTCTCGCGCCGGAGAAGGTGTCCTCGTAGGTTCGCATCTTGTCGCTGGTTGTGCGTTGAAGGCGACAAGGTGTTGTATGGTTGACCGTGGATTGGCAATGGCAAATGGAAGGTTGAGGGTCGCACTTTCTCGAATCGAATTTCGTGTGAGCGGCTTAGGGCTACTGGGTTCCTTCCAATCTCGGCTTTGGAGTCATCACGTGCAGGGGCGCTTGCCTTAGGTAAGCTACCGATGATTCTCCGGAGGGCACCCATGGAACCTCATCAATACCGATATCAACACGACAAAAAGTCCTAAGTCTTTAGTCTTGGCCCGCGGCTTTTGCATCAGCCTTTTGGATAGACTGGATATGGCTAGATGATGTCCCAGGCGGATCTGGTGGCACAAGCAGTACTGCAACAATTCTACAAATTACCCTCGAAGCGAAAACCTGCTGTTCGTGACAATGGCGTTCATGAATGGGTTCCGCTGAGTGGCATCGTTGCTGAGAAAGATGGCATTCTAACATGTCTAGCCCTAGCGTAAGCGTGTTCGATTCCTGTTTATTTCTCTACATATCCTAAAATTTCTTATCGTAGAACTGGCATGAAATGCCTACCTGCGTCAAAAATATCACAATCCAATGGCGTGGGCATCCATGACTGGCATGCGGAGGTCCTAGCTATACGAACTTTCAACCGTTTCTTGCTTGATGAATGCGAGAATATCCTCGATGAAGATGACGAGTCGAGTATCCTCCAAAAGAAGACCAACGCTTCAAATTTAAATAACACCCCTTTGCAATTATTCGAAATCAAGGACGGCGTCAAGTTGCACATGTACTGCTCAGAAGCACCATGTAAGTAATTTCAAACGAAAACACTACTTTTACTGAATAAGCAGGCGGTGATGCTAGTATGGAGCTCATAATGGCTTCTCAAGAAGATGATTCAGCATGGGAAACCCCAACTCCTGTAAATGCAAAGCCTGGAGGTGATGCACAAATCTCTTTACTAGGAAGGGCTTGCTTCTCGAGAACTGGGATTGTTCGACGAAAACCTGCTCGAGGAGATGCGCCCCCAACATTATCCAAGTCCTGCTCTGATAAACTTGCGTTAAAACAATGCACTTCACTTCTCTCAGCCATCACATCAATATTCATCGATCCTACCAATGCATACATTAGTAGCATCATCTTGCCAAGATCCCAATACTCTGATCTTGCATGTCGACGTGCTTTCTCAGCAGAAGGCAGGATGAAGCTCATGGCTGGCAAAGAGTGGCTGGGGGGCTATTCGTTCAGGGAGTTCTCAGTTGTGACGACGGGCCTGGAATTCGAGTTTTCGAAACGATCTGTACAGATGAGAGCATGCAAGATTTCGGCGAGTAATCTAGCAGCGACATGGTCACGATCAGGTTTCGAAGAGAATCTCATTGGGGGAGTTATTCAAGGTCGGAAGGCTTTCAAGACAGACGGAGCAAGTCAAGCTTCCAAGCGTTGCATGTGGGAGGCAGCAAACAATCTCGCTAGTAAAATAGGTGGCGCTTCCTCTTCCACAGCAATGTGTCCTGGTGGTAAGACGTATCGCCACTTGAAAGAAGGACAGTTGATGGCTCACCGACGGCAAGTTAAGGACGAGACCCGTGGGATAGCACTGTCAGGGTGGATAAAAAATGACGGAGGGTCAGATTTCCAACTAGAAAAACGAAGCAATCATTGACATCATTAGAGATTGGTATTTCTCCCGATGTAAGTCGTATTTTGTTTGTTCGTACAGATCAATCAACCTCAGCGAGCATAAGATCGCCATTCCACCATGACATTCCCAAGCTGTGACCTTGTCCGTACCCGTACCTGCTCCTCTGCTACTCAACATAGAGCGGGGGAGTGACTGTTACGACTGCCCAATACCAGGGGGAAACATAAAACCCGCTTCGTAGGAGAAACTAGCCAGCCTCTTGGCCGAACAGACCTACGATTTTACTGCCCCTTCGCCCTTGACTGTGTAGAGAAAATTTACTCGACCTTGGGCTCGTTCTCGAAGTTCTCACCCTCGACCAAGTCGGGGATCTCGTCATCGTCCTCGCCCTTCTCCTTCTGGAGGTTCTGGTAGCTCTCGGCGAGCTTGCGCAGAGAAGCGAGGGAGTCGGGGCCGAGCTGGTTAAGGATACCGGGGACAAGCTCGGTGAGCTCCTTGTCCTCACCGTTACCATAGATGGCAAAGGTGTTGGAAGGAACAGCAGCGTGGACTGTTGGAGTGGAAAGGGAATGTCAATATATATCAAGCCCCACGAAACATGCCATATTAGGATGACTAACCCTTGGGAGCAGCGAAATGAATGACGTTTCCGTCCTGCTTGAACATGTTCACCTCCTCAATAGCCTGGATGGGCTGAGTGTTCAGCTTCTTAAGGGCGAGCTGAAGCTTCTTATCGTCGGCACCGGAGCGGGCGGGCGCACGCTTGACCTTTCGTCGGGGGGTACCCTTTCCACTGAGTCGTTCCGTTAGCAGCGACAACTAATGGTGACAGCCGAAGAGCATCGAAATGCGAAGACATACCCTAAATGACAGATCAGTTTGCTAATCTCACCTCGAATTTAATCGTAAAATTGTGCAAAAGTCACATACCAGTTCGGGCGCTCAGGCCGAGCTTCTTGAGACGTTCTTGGACTTCGGCAGACGACATGATGGGCGAAATTCGATTGCGGGGGATCGGGGGACTCGATCGAAACTGGGACAAAACTCGTCAGTTGGGGCGGTTTCGAACGGGACAAATCAATTGTTGGAAGGCATTTTGCTCGGAAATTCGTGCATGCGTGGGTTCAGCAACGTACCAGTAAGTTAGGCTTGGTAATTAGCTGTTTGTCGCCGTCGGCTTCGAATCGGTGGTGATAAGTCAAAGTAGATTTTGTGCGTTTTTCGCCTGTGGAACTACCATTTCGCCGAAGGAGGGGCTCTGGTGCTCCGCCCTTTGCTGGTACCACATTCATCGCCCGTGACGTTATAGCCGCCTCCAGCCAGGCTCGTGGGGTAAGTCAAGAAGCCCGCCCACACATGGAAGCCATGACATTTGATGTCGAGCTCTTGAGATGCTCTATACAGTTAGTTCCTGGAATACATTGTCTGAGACGAGCGCATGTACTTCAATTGCACCTAAACAAGGGCTTTGTCAGGTAGAGCTGCTACTACCTACTAGGTGTGATCACATTCATATAGCACTTTCTCAGTTGTCTCGAGAAAATTGATGATTCGGATAGCCACTCTATTGGAAATATCGGTGGTCGTGCCAGGGCAGTCTAGGCAGTGAAAGATAATCTCATCTTGGTTTCGAATGAAAGCAGTTGAATGTTGATTCCAAAAACTCCAAATAATTTACTCACCCCTGCAACTAAGGTATTTCCTATGATAAGTTGTTATACATGAGCTGTCCTTCACCACACCACATATCTTACAAGCATAAAGGGCATTCAGTTTCAGTTCCCATTGGCGGCTCTATTTTGCGTCAAGGCCTGCCTCTCTCCTCATCTCTTCTCGTCGAGTGTCTGCATCCTTCTGAGAGGCTTTCGCGGCGGCGGCGGCGGCCTTGCGCTTTCGCTCCTCTTCTTCTTTCACAACAATCCAGACTAGATAGCTCAGGTTAGCAATTGATACTTCGAAGGCGAAAAAGACACACTTGGTTTATCCGATTTGGAGTATTCCTTCAGTCGAGTCACGAAGTCGTCAAACTCTTGTTGTCGCTCCTCACGGTTTTCCAAACTCTTCTTCCGCAATTCAGGGTTGTATCTCGATCGAAGCTCTTCCTCGGTGGGAGTTAACCACATTGTAAAGGCTGGTCCACCGACTGCGACAGCAGCGCCACTGCAATACATCAGCTTGGTTTTTAGCAGACTCTGATAATGGCAAAGACTTACCCCATCAGGACTTTGGTCCAGAACCACCATCTTGAAGATGTTTGTTTAGCAGCCATTATGAGAAGGGTGAAGAACAAGAGTACAGGATTTGAAGACGTGAAATGCAACAAGATGAAATTGGAGTGGAATCTGAATTGGTATCAAATCTTCCAATGATGATTTGCACGATTCTGCATCCGTCATTGATTTGGCAGTATGCCCTTCCTTATTGGTAGTAGTCCAATCAGGAAAGCGGTCACGGAGCTGAGCATGACCCGAAGCCGGATATGTTCCTTGACTTGGGTCAAGAACATTTGAGCATCATAGCATTGACAAGAGGTTGGTACTCGGCAATTGGGTTTACCACCATTACCTTTTGAGATATCTCGATGTGGTATTTTAGAAGCCAAAACATGCAAACTGCAACTCACATGCAGATCTTTGGTTGTGAATGCATATAGCAAATAGCTCGCCATAGGGTAGCGACGTCAAAGCAAAAGTTGCTAGGCCGACCACCTAGACGGTTCAAGAGTTAAAGACAATGTTTCAGCTTCCCACAACATGGTATTCTCCTTTCGTGTTCAACGAGGAGCTGAGAGGTGGCGATAACCGTCTTCCCCAAAAAAGAGGCTTCGTGGCTCCTGACTGGTTGACATTTGAAGTCAGCTCGGACACTTCCTTGACGAATGGCGTATCAGGAATCGAGCTGGTAGACAAATGAATCTCCGGCTTCGTCGGATCTGCAGGTTCGCTCCAACACATTTGTCTCACGGCCCTGCACTTGACTGTATCCATTTCAACAACGTTCTCATCGCATAGCCTCCAGATTCTTGACGTCAATACATTCGTCAGAGGGCTAAGCGAAAGCACGGGGACAAGTACCGCAACGTTCCCTCCAACCTAGCGCCGATTAACCGCCACAAGACCTGTCAAATTCGAGAGCGCCATGAAAACCGTTCGTTGAGGGATTCATAGCTCTTGGCCAGATCCACAGATGATGGTATGCGAGCCACCGTGCTTAGGGCTATCAGGGGTGCAAGAGAAGTACTGTATACTGCATTTACGTAGACTAGAGAGAGGGCGCAATCAAGAGAGCCCTTTGTTTTATTGGTTTATTTCGGCCTTTGAGGCCAGTCTTTTCCGCTAAGAGCCTTCCTGTGAATGCTTATTCGAGGAATGAGTGATTGATCAAATCCTTGCGGGAGCAAACAATGCCAGGGTAGTATGACGACGAGCATTGTGATACAAACAACGCTTTGTGTGAAGCAAGCAATAATACCCAAGCCCTGTTGGATAAGTCATCGCCTGAAGACGGAAGCCGGGCCAGTAAAACCGATTAACGTCGCCGTTAATTAGCAGGGGTTGGATTGAGCCACCATCAGTTATGCAGCCTGTTGGCGATTGTAAGCCAAGCCGGTAGCGGCGAAGCGCCATGTCTTTCGACTCTTCGAATCATTGGAATGGATTGCCTAGTGGGAAACCCCCGTGAAAGAAGCACCGCGGCTTAGGTTTGCCCATTATTGACTGTGCGGGCATTGACTCGGAAAAAAGAGTCGCTGTCAGTTCGTGACTGCATTCCTCCATTCCATCAAGCGCTTTGCTTCCATGGAACCTCCTTGGTGCCGAGTGGCTTGTTTTCTTTCGCGGCATAGGTAGTCAAAACCCTTTAACAGAACAGGGCCCGTACATACAGCATTATATTAAGACCAAGGGCCCTACGGAGTACAATACAGGCATTGATGCCCCTCAAGTCCTCCATCCAGTGAGTGTCATAATTTATCCCGAGCGACAGGGGCTGGGGTTCAAGTAAGGTACCCGCATGCAGACTGGTACCTGGACAACCCCACTCAGAGTAACCTAGAAAACGGCCCTAAATGACAAGCCACTGGAGATTTAGCGCTTTGCTCCACAAGCTTCCATTGAAGAACAACTGGACCTGACTGAACCTAATGGACGGAAACCACATGCACTTGGGGGTAGGTCACGTTGGAGGTTGGAGGCAACCTGACCTGCCTCTTCATGGATACCTTGAGCTCTTCCGTTTCGGATGAACCAAGCATAAAGGGGATCCCCCGTCCGCTTGAAATCTGCGCCGCTTGAAAGGTACTAACACTTCTCCTCAAATGAGCACTTCTTCGAACTGAGGTTATTCGATATTCCTCTTGCGCCACTTCTGGTACCTCCTATCGTCGCTTCCATTTTCTTGTATCGCAGACGAACTTGGTGTCTTTGCCAGCTTTGTACCATATCTTGCCAGCTACTTTAGTACCTAGAGACTCGAGTACGCAATTATCCTTCTCTCATTGTTTGCTAAGTCTTTTTTGGGCTGGGATCGTCGACAACTTGTCATCCTTTCTCTTGCATTTCACGATCTGGACCACCGATCACACACTTATTGGAAACCCAGTTGCTGAGGCTGCGGCACGCCATGCGACAGTGATTGAAACTCATTCTGCGCCGACCGATACTCAGAGCCTAGAGCTTCTCTTGATTTCTGGGTTTGCAACCATTTGCACTATACGACATCCAAACACAAAGTTTGTTCGTGTCGCCAACGGTCGAACCACACTCATGGCATACGAAGGCGGCTATGGTGGCCAACAGCGACCTTACGGGGGCCAAGCACCGCCTAGGCATGCCCCGCGACAACAAGTCAATGCGCCGCCACAACAATATGGAGCATCACAACAGTATGACGAGTATCACCAAGACTATGGTTATGGCTCTGGACAGGATTTTGGAGGCCAACGTCAAGATCAGAATTATGGGAGAGGACCACCTCCACAAGACCAATATGGGCGTGGTGGTAGCGTGATACCCGGTCCTTGCGGAGGGCCCATTCCTCGCCCGCAGACAGCTGATCCGCATCGTGGGCAACAGCGCCCTCCTCGAGGAGGTCCAATGCCAGGAGCAGGCAGAGGCATTCCTAATGGACACCCTGGGCAAGGCGGAATACGTCCAGGGCCATATGCGTCGAATTCGGATCCCGCAGGTGAGTTTCAACCCTGATGCTAGGGGCACCAGCTTACAATCGTATCCAAAGCCCGCCGCCATCCTATGAACACGCCTCCCATGAGTCCTCGAGACGGGCATTTCGGACACAAGCACGTACCAAAAGAGCGTGGACGAAGGCCAGACATGCCTTATGAGCAGCAGATGGTCGATCAAATGTCGAATATGGATATGAACCAGAGACCGATGGTGCCAACTAATGGGCGTACCAGTTCCGATGCCCAACGCAGTCAGGGCGAATATGGAAGACCGCCAGTGAATGCGGGCCGCGGACCCCCTCCGAGAGGTTATCCTCAAGGAGGTCCTCCAAGGCAAAATCCAGGCTACGGAGCTCCGGATGGTTATGGAAATTATAACGATGGGTATAACGGCGCTCGAGAGCCTCCTGCAGGTGGCTTTGGCCCACCGGCACGAAGCAGAACGATGCCTGTGGATGACATGCGACAAAGAGGCAACATGCCACCACCCCAACGGATGGACGCAATGCAATATAGCACCCCCGCTGGTCGAGGGATACCACAAAGACCTTCGACTGCTGGCGGTCACCGAGCACCTCCCCAAAGGTCGTACACAGCTGGGCCACAAGCAGGCCCGGGAGCCCACTATAGTGGGGAGTATGATGACCAAAATACATACCATAAACCATCGACAGCTTCTTATGACGAAGTTTACGATGCCTATTTCGACAATCAACGTAACAGCCACCCTGAATACGGACCAGAATCCCAGCACAACCGAGTCAGCCTGCCGGACTTCGATGCTGCACCAGCTCCAGGGCAACGAAGTTCGTTCGAACAGTCAATGCGCCCTAGCAATGAACAGCCTCAGCGAGGAGCCCACCAAACAGCTGTCCTTAATCACGCCAAGTCACAACCAGTCCTTCGTCAACCTCAAACAGCCGTGTTTGAGATGGCTGGCGATGTGCCAGACGTCCCCGCAGTCCCACCGGTTCCACCGATGAGCAACTACCAGGCTGCGTATGATCAGGATTATAACCAAATGCTGGCCAGAGGACCTAGTGCACCAGCAGCTATGAATGGTGCTCGTACTAGTGGACCCATGAATCCGGATGGTCTTCCTTCACATCCCGCTCCTATCCGTCCGGGTCTTATGCAAGATTCAATGGTTCATCTGGGTAACAAGCCAGCTCCTATTCGAAACTACGGAGTCTCTACGCCAGCCCCCCAGCCGCAACCGCAACCGCAACCGCAACCGCAACCACAACCTCAGGCTCAGCCACGACAACCTCAGTATCAACAGCAGCAACGGTCGCCACCTAGGAACAACAGTCAACGGCAGCCGGCCAGGGACGAAGGCCCTGTTACCACACAAGAACTAGAACATCTCAGAATGCTGATCAAGAACAACTCGAGTGACCAGGACTCAGCATTGAGACTGGCCAAGAAGTTGGTCGAAGCTGCTGACGTCTTGGCACCTAAGATGCCAGACCCTAAGCAACGTACAAGGGCACGCGAGCGTTATCTTATCGATTGTCATAAGATTCTTAAAAAGCTGGCTAATGCCCAGAATCCAGACGCCATGTTCCTCCTGGCAGATTGTCTCGGACGAGGTCTCTTCGGTGATAGCGATCATAAGGAAGCTTTCACTCAGTACCAGTCTGCCGCAAAACTTGGACATCCTGCAGCAGCTTACCGAACTGCAGTGTGCTGCGAGATTGGCCATGAGGAAGGAGGTGGTACACGTAAGGACCCAATGAAAGCAATTCAGTGGTACAAACGTGCTGCCACTCTGGGCGATCCTCCAGCAATGTACAAGGTTGGAATGATCTTACTGAAAGGGCTTCTTGGTCAGCCCAAGAATCCCAGGGAAGCGGTGGGGTGGCTGAAGCGGGCTGCAGAGCGAGCAGATGGAGAGAATCCACACGCACTACACGAACTCGGCTTGTTATACGAATCAGCTCAACCCAATGATGCTATCATTCGAGATGAAGCATATGCATACAGCCTATTCCTTCAAGCTGCTGACCTGGGATACAAGTTCTCACAGTATCGACTTGGATGTGCTTTTGAATATGGATTGCTGGGCTGTCCGATCGACCCTCGCCAGTCCATTCAATGGTACTCAAAAGCTGCCACACAAGAGGAGCATCAGGCAGAGCTTGCACTCAGTGGCTGGTATCTCACAGGCAGTGAAGGTGTACTAGGGCAGAGTGACACCGAGGCCTACCTTTGGGCCCGCAAGGCTGCCATTGCAGGCCTTGCCAAGGCCGAATATGCCATGGGTTACTTCACAGAAGTAGGTATCGGCGTTCCCCCAAATCTGGAAGATGCAAAGCGATGGTATTGGCGAGCAGCCGGTAAGTGCAATAGAATCATACTTGTGGGCGACAACTGACAACAGTGCACAGCCCAAGATTTCCCGAAGGCTCGTGAGCGCTTAGAGGATCTAAAGCGTGGTGCAGGCAAGAACGGCGCGCGTCAGCGTGAGCGCATTTCCCGTAGCAAGATGGAGAGACAACAAGAAGGTGATTGTGTTCTCATGTAAACTACACGGTTTCATCCCGGGTTGCCTCAGACACATAACAAGGGATGAACATGAATTTGATGAAGCAAGCGGGACACGAATCGATGCCTTGCAGGCACAAACAAGGATTTTAGTCCCTGAGATGTATGGACTAAAGAAAGGGCGTTGGATACGGTGTCTTGGGATTAGCGTTGATTGCATATGGCGTAGATATATACCATCAGGGGCATTTCACAAAAACATCAACATTTTGCGCAAAATTGTCTGCATATAAAAGGAGAAGAACAAATGAGGAGAACGGGCTGCTGTTCCTCGTTTACTACAAGAATACAAATCAAATTGTAGGCTAAGACATCCTGAAGTATAGCTTATTCTTGCAACATTGATTTGTGACTCAAGCTCCTCGCTAATGTGGAAATATTTCCCAGTCTAATCATTCCCAATATTCAGCCTTCAGCATCAAGGACTCAGTTAGACCACGGTGGTGAATTTATTTCTCAGGAAGCGTCATGGCATACATCATCGGACTGACAAGTACCCGCTTGCCGCCCCTTGAAAGGGTGTTATGAGTGTGATGTACGGTATATGCGTCCGTACCTATGCTTGAAAGACACGCTGTACCTCGGTATAATAGTGTCCCATTACTATGAGCCCTCAATTTCGATCTCACCTTGATATCAAAATTAATCAGCCGGACCTGACAAATCATCCATAGTCAGAGGAAGACGACCATCAGAATCTGTGCCGCGGCCAGTATCCGACAAACCGTTGCCCGAGGATCCGAGCTTAGATGCAGACAACTGGCATTTTTACGTGCAAGATAGCGGTTGCTCGTAGTGACTCACATGCACGTCAGTGTTATTTCAAACTTGGTTATCATGGTGAACATAAAATGGTAGGCAATGAGTTGATTATGATCACCTGAGAAGCCCTCCAGAGAGGCTATGATATCTTTTGATACGGGGCGTGTGACTGTAATCAAGCTTGATCATCAGCAGTTGGTATCGCTCAGAGACTGTTTCGCAGTGTGCTCTAATAAGCTCTTTCTTTTACAAACAAAGCTCTTCGAGCCGTGAGCCACTTCTCGTTGTTGATGATCTGAAACCTGAAAGTTGAGCATCAACGGGTAAACAGAAAGGAATAGACAGCATTCAATTAATGGTACTTGATTCTAAAGATACATGTCCCTTCCCCGAGACTGTAAAGATCAAAGCTAATCCCATAATACTCAACTACCATAAAACGTTGCTGGCTCAGGGCATATCTCTCACGTATAGCAGGCAAGAGAGCCTTTAAACGCCACTTAGTCGCGACATCACCTGGCGACTCCTCATTCTTGTGCTTGTCAGCTCTGGGTATGTGACGAAAGTCGATAGGGGCAGGCCTACAAGACTCCAGCTACATGTCCCGCTATATTGTGGTAGTTCAGACCGGAACCGGGAGGACATCCATCAAGGCAAAGATATGGGAAGCAACAGTCAAACAGCTGGGCTAGTCTCTTCTTGCTTGAGGTTTCGATAGAAATCACCAGCGATAGCCGAGTTAATGGATGCACAAATCTATTCTCAATAATACCACGAACCGCCACCTTGACTAACAGAAATATTCATTCTAATCATGCTGGGTCTCAGTGGTCAATGCAATAGCACTTGCGTGCCAGGCCATATGTTGTAAGTAATAACAAAACAGATAAACTCCGTATCGTCAAAATGGAGGATCATGCGGTGTGCTCTGTCTCATGCAGTAAAGGTGTCAAAACTCCAAGCAATGCCCATTCGAAATCAAAACTTCTCCATCAAATTTGCTCGAACTGTCCACATGCGTGCCCTCTTGCCGTAGATGTACATAGGAATTGTGCATAGCATTAGAAGCAGTTGGATTACACCAATCCAGATATACACCTTCTTCGGGCCATCGCCATGCAACCAATGCGTAACGAAGAGGCTGAAAACAAGCCCATGTAAGATATTCTTTGAAAAGTTAAGCGTCACCAAAGCCTCTCCGGCGTATTGGCGGTAGCTGTCCACACAGAATGTGATGGATGTAGTCGATCCAAGTGAGCACCCAAATGACACAACTCCAAAGAAGAAGGTAGGGACCATCCAATGATCTTTTTCTTCTGCCGACCAGCCAAAGCCCATGAGGCCTATGCATGTGCTGATGAGGATGGGAAGGGCCATGACAAGACGGAACTCAGGCTCGTAGAGACCACCGTTACGCCTCGACATGATCTTGACGATAACGTCACTGACCTTGCCAGCCACGCCAGTTCCCAGGATACCACCGATAAAAGGCGAGATATACACTAAGCCAGTCTGGAGCGCGGTGAAATTATAGGAATCCTTGTCGCGGTATATCATGGCAATCGATTCGGAGATGACGATAAGCCAACCCACAGAGCAAGCATACACGGCAGCTGACCAAAGGACCGCCGGGTATGCGAATAGAATGAAAGGGCGGATCATGACCTTGAGCCAGCTATCGCTGTTTAGCCTTCCATGCCAGGGCTTAAGCTGTTGAACGAATGACTTTGGAGGCTGCTGACGGAGGTTGTGTGTGTAAGCCTGAATCTTGGGCGGCCCCTGGAGCCGCGAGGCATCGAGCTTCTCGTCCTCGAGGTTTGGACCTAGCTTGAAAGACGCGCTGATGGACTCACTCCCAGTCGTACTGTCGACATCCCCTGGGGCAGCTGGGTTTTTACCAGACGGATGGACTACCGCCGTAGGCGAAACTGGTGTCACAGAGGCTGTGGCTTCTTCAGCAGCGTCGCCAGACTCAGCAAAGCCAACATGGAGATCCCGGCCTCGATGAAGAGCAGCAGGTGATTGACGTCCATCTTGAGCATGGCCCGCACCTGCGAAGTGCGCTTCAGGCTCACCCTGAAGTAGCCCCTCTCCGCCAGTTTGCGGAACCGCATGTCGAGATGAGAGCCGGCGAAGAAAACTTGGACGCTTGGATGGATGCTTAGGTCTTGCGTGGGGGGTGCGATCCCAAAAGGTTTCCGGGACAAACAAGAAGAGAAGTACAGCACCAAAGGCAATAATCATGGCCAAGATCCAGAAAACCCAACGCCACGAGAGGCCGCCAATGATGACGGCACTGACAAGGGGGACCAGATTCTTGCCGCCAAGCAAAAGAAGAGTATAGATACCAATGCGGTAGGCTCTTTCATGGAGGAAGAAGATTTCGGCAATTGTGGCTGATGGAAGACATTCAACAGGGCTAACTGCAAAGCCCTGGAAGACTCTGGCCGCGAGGAGAGAATTAAAGCTTGGAGACCATGCTGCCCAGAGTGATGTCCCAATGAACAGGAATGCACTGCCCAGATATACTGGGCGTTTACCCCATAGGATAGCGGTTGGTGAGAATACAACGGAGCCGAGGCCCATTCCCATCATGTAGAGTCCGGTGGTCAAAGCGACCCTCTCGACATCCATGTCGTATGTCTCTGCAACGTCGGTGAAGCCGGCGGCGATAATAGGAGTTGTGCCGCCGCCAATCATGCAGTAGAAACCAAGCGACAAAAGAGCAATGTCTCGTTTCCAAGCAGGCCAGTTCAAAGGATCATTTCCTGATTCTTCAGGCTGTGGTTCTAGTATGATAGCCCCATCACTTGTTTTCTTCTTGCCGTCACTCTCGTCGGGGGAAGCTTGACTCTCCACTACTGAGGCAGCAGCAGCAGCGGCTGCTGCTGATGAGGCTGATGTCCTTCGTGTATCAACAGGAAAGCCAGCAGGAATAGATGAGTGAGAGGTTCTGGCGTGCACATTCCGCAGACCAAGAGGCTCATTACGATGTGATGCCAGAAGAAGCACGGAACCTATAACGCGTCAGTCATGCGAATTTGATATAGAAACACGTGAGCTTTTGAGCTTACCTGGAACTTCAATAGTCTTTTTATCGTTCAGAACACCCATGCTCCATCTGGAAGGACCGTAGGATTCGTCTGGCATGGCACCGGCAGGCCCGCCGCCGCCGCCCAGGAAGCGCCGCCACCTGGGCACGTTTGATTTCTCTGACTGCATAAGGAGGACTTTCTCAACTAATATGCAAATTAAAACTGGAGGTTTGGGTTGAACTTCTGATGTGTACAGAGGGGTTCTCGATAGGATGCTTGAAGAGGGAGATATAGACCTTGATGGGTAGTCTAGAAGTTGAACATATTTCGATTGTAGGTGTCAAGTGGATAATGATACAAGGGGAAACAAAGCTTCTAATGCAGGTCGCGTCTTCGAGGAGGGAGAACAAAGTGAGGCTGGAAACAGAATTCTAGGTTAGGGAGATTGGATGATGGGTGATGAGAATTGTTTATAGGTGAGCGTGATAGAGATGGGAAGCCACCTTAGGTAGTTTCGTCGCGAAGCAATGCAAGTCATCAGGGTCCAAATAATTGTGGAGTGTTCAAGTCGTCACCAACTGCAAGCCAAATGGAAGGTTTATGGCAAAAAACAGACTCGGCTTGGAATCATACGACAGACGACGTAAAAACAAAAAAACAAAGGAGCAAGACAATGTGCCACTTCGGCTCGCTGTGAGGAATATATCCTCGCAAAGAAACAATGCGCGAGGAGGCGGTAGGGTTATAAGTAAGGCTTCTATGCTTCTCCCTGATAACCTAGGGACTGACTGGACTGGACT
The DNA here is from genome assembly GCF_900044065.1 of Fusarium mangiferae. Classification (NCBI taxonomy): domain Eukaryota; kingdom Fungi; phylum Ascomycota; class Sordariomycetes; order Hypocreales; family Nectriaceae; genus Fusarium; species Fusarium mangiferae. The sequence goes on along the minus strand of NW_024573924.1, from coordinate 1,947,834 downwards.
GGACTGTAACGGTCTACCCTAGCACTAGGTATGGACTCGACGGATAACGCGACCAAGGTTAACGTTGGATCACCAGGCTCAAACTCCACTCCCATGCCTTTAGGCCTGGTGACAAAGGATCCATCATCCTGTTGGCTACTTGGCGGGAGCGGCGGCAGTGCCATAACTAAGGACGATTCCAGGTTAAACCAAGTTTCACTTCTGTAGATGCTGCACGCGTGACCGACTTATTGTTGTTTAGACGGTGTCCCGTGCGGTCGGCACTCTGCAGCGTCTCTTTGCAAGCTAACCACTGGCCCATCTCACTGCAGCTGCCCCAGTAAACAAATGCATCCCCCACCTTGTGAAGGGTCCTGTCGCTAGGCCATTACATCATTCCTGACATGGATGGGCGTCTTACCATGTCTCACCTCCAAATCTTCGCTTGAATTCCATTCTACCGAAGCATTTTAGGTCCAATTGCACTTTCAGCTTTTGGCCATTGAGGCTGTGGTTCATCTCCAAGATCATAATGCACACATTCACCTTGCGTACTGGGCTCCGGCCTTTCTGCAATAAGGCGCAGACGATACCTCGTTCATTCCAGCGAGCCTTGATCTCTTCGACTACATCGCGGCAAGCCAAGAACCAGATATACGCCCCGTAAGTCAGATTGCTTTGCTTTGATAGATCACATGTCTCCGCACATGTTCCCCCCCTTGTAGTCCATTTGTCGATCGCTGTCTTTGTCTCCCTCTGCCGAGAAATAGCTTGTCTGTTGACCGCCAGCTAGTATCCGCAACAATGACTCCTTCTCGACCTATCTTTCACTCTCGACATCGTCCCGGACCCCCCTGCTGACCCTGTGGACCGCCTCATGGTGCTCAACCTGCAAAGTCGTAAGCCCTCTCATCAGAGATCTTGTAGAGTCTGGCGTTGGTGAGGAGGAGGGAGGCGTGTCTCTTGCGACGGTTGAGTTTGATTCACCGGATATCATATCAGGAAGTCCCAACTTAGCCATGACTTACATGATCACCAGCATTCCCACGCTCTTAAGTTTCGATGGTGGGGAGGCACAAACAACGACCAAGCTATCAGATGCCAGAAAGCTCGCGGACAGGGAGTTTCTGAAGGAATGGATCCGAACTGAAGCCAGGAGACATGGTGGCCGTGGAGGAGGAGGAGGCGGTTCGTCTATCTTTGGAGGGCTGTTTGGCAAATAAGGCAACATCAAAACTCATCAATGATCTGTATAATACACATGTTTCCAGGGTATTTTCTGCCTTTGGAACCATGCCAACAATATCACAGCCAGATGTCTAGAAGCTCACGATATCAACAACACCCCCCACAAATACTCGAGCAACATCGTCACGTCGGGCTGGGAGACAGGTATCTTTTGCCTAGAGTCTTCTCTCTTCAAATAGTGGAAATGCTCGCCATTGCTCGCTCTCGGCCACTTCCCCCCATATAAAGATCAAGTTCAGGAAGAGATATCAACCTTGGCGTTTGTGTGTACGGTCAGTATCAAATGTCTAGTACCACACTCAAGGATATGATGCAGGCTTGGCCTGAAGGACCTGATCACGTTCCTCGCTATGGTAATGCTCTTCCAGGGTAATGTATTCGCGACCTTGAATCTTGGTGGTTGTTTTTAGGCCGAATGAAAATTGTCGACCCAAACGAAGCCTTGCCCGTTATTGAGGCCCTAGAGTCCATGAGCAAATTCATGTCATACGAAAGTCACTAGCTGAAGATTCGGCATGTCCCGTCTTAAGGAAATGGGAAGTTAGACATAGACACATCATCTTCTCATGAGCGTTAGCAGGCTTGAGAATATTGTTAGACTTGATGGCGATGGTACTCTATAAAGGAACAGCTCATCCAGGTAAGGTGAGGTCGAACATTCCCTCCTCAAGATTAAAGCACAGATTCGCGAGGTTGTGAGTGTTAAGGTTAAATATGCAATGATTTTCACTCCTTGAACGGTCAAGTTGAGTCATGTTGGCAAACCGTAATCAACCAGATGGAAAAGGACTCCTTCCACAAACCCCTACTTACGCATATCCTAGACTGGAAAGGGATTCTTCACACGTTTTCTTCATGATTCAAATTTCCAATATGTGATAGTGAAGGTAGTGTTGACTTTGCCCATTACCTACCTACCTGCGAGGTGGTGTCCTCTCGCTCCACTACGCACTGAATTTCTCGCACAGTGCCACTCAATCCTCAGAATATTTTGTATCAATTCAATATTTCCCTCCAATATTTCAATCCCAAAATGGCTTCTACTTCACGGATACCCCATCTTTTGGAGCCCTATATCTCTCTGCCTCCAGAGTCCTCACTCAATCTTATCACTAGCGTGCTTGGTGCAAGCGCGAACTGGCTGGTTCTGCGCCATGTGTATTCATACCTCAGAGGTAGTGCAGATGGAGATGAGAGCACCAAGGACACAGGCGTCATACTGCTGAGCTTCATGAGAGATGGTGCCTTTTGGAGAGAGGGTTCTACAAAATTGGTAACAAGTTCACAGATCAATGGACCACCTGTATACGCAAATACTGATATGAGCCAGGGCCTTGATTTAGATGCCCTAAGTAGAGCAGGACGCTTCACATTCATCGACGGTTTCTCAGGACTCTATGGTGAAGCTAAGAACGGGGTGCTAGGCACACGAAAAGAGAGGACGCTTCGGAGTACGGAGCTTGCAGACATCAAAAGAGAAATTGAAGGCGCTATCACGGACTTACGTGCGTCGCGTAAGATCCTTATTATCGACCAACTTGATGCGCTTCTCGCTGTCACCGATGACTCAACCACAAGTCTCACGCTTCAAGACGCCGTTCTTAGCCTACGAAGTGTAAGTCTGCCCGGAAGCAGTGTGTCCTTGCTAAATCCTTTGTAGCTTGTCCACAGTACGCTACTCACTCTGTCAGCCGACGTGCCTCTTGTTGCTACCCAAGTTACGGCGCTTGAGCGAGAGCACGCCAGCCTCGTGCTTTCTACAGCACATGAAGCTGACATGGTGTTCTCCCTACGGATGCTTGATACAGGGACAGCGAGGGATGTCAGCGGAGTAGTCCGCATTACAGGACCTGGAGCAGAGGGCTTGGGTGGTGCTACTGAGTATTTATATCATGTTGTTGCGGACGGCGGGGTTAAGGTCTTTGAAAGAGGGACATGATGGATGCGAAATAGAACCCAAAATCAAAGTCACGAGCAATCCCCGTGGCAGTTGCGGAATGTTAATATCGGAACCGTCGCTTGAGAGTCTTTCAGTTTGCAGGCCAAATTTCATTCAATAGGGCGTCATGCACGACACGTGAATTTCCACGACAGACGGCCAAAACTTCTCCTCACATATGTCCGCTCAACGTACGTTCATGCAGAATCAAGATGCCATTTCAGAACCTCGTAACCGAAACCCTATGGAATCTCAGAAGAGCAAAAGGGTCCTTTTTTTTTTTACTTCCTTGCTCAAACATGTAAAACACCATGCCCATGCTCCAAGCCGCTCCTTTCATCCACGAACCAACAAACACGACCGCCCGTCCCAATCACCACCCTTACTCCGGTTCCGATCAGATTGTCCTTGGGCCTAGGCTCATATTATGAGCCGCCATTGCTGTTGTATGTTCTCAAAGGAGCGGGTGTTTTCAACGTCCGTGGTGGAAGAGGGGTAGGCCGGAGAGGTGGTGGAAGGGATCGGAAGGGATGCGGTCCCCATTTAGGCCTTCTCGGCAGTAGCGCCTCGAGCGCCCTTGGGGGTACCAGTCTGGAAACCGTTCTTGAATCGTCGGGACACATCCTTGAGGTAGCGAGTGCGGCCAGTACCGACGGTCTTTCTTCGCTTAGCCTTCTCGGACCAGTTGTCTGTCGACGCAGTCAGTAATGCTGTCCAAGAGCGTCGAACACTCAATGTCGGTTCATCGACGCCATCTGTGAGAAGTTCACGTACACTTGCGGATCTTGGCAGCAGGGTAGCCGCAAGAAGAGCACTCATGCTTCTGAACGTGAAGAGAGCGGCGACCTATTTGGGATCCCATCAGTATTTCCGTCCATCTTGATGTTTTTAAGCCTCGCCGTTCAGATATCCCTCGATTTCCGCCATCGTTTAATTTCGGCGTTTGCTATGTTTCGAATATCCGTTGCACAGATCGAGGGCTGTCTGACCAGCGAGACAAGAGGGCATAAGAACTAACCGCATCGTCGGCACAGGGTGTGCGTCTTGTTGTGACGCTTACCGAAGCTGGAGGTACCCTTCGCTGTTGAGACGCATTAGCAAAAACTCTTAATTAATCTCGGGAGAAGCATCGTCTGCTGTTGTTTCGCGAGCAGCTGACGAGCGGCGACATACTCATCTTGGCTGTGGTGTTTGGGCGGTTAGTTGAATGGCGATCGAGAATTTCTCAATTTGGGAGACCAATTTTGGCGGAGTGAATTTTGGCGGAAGGTGCGAGGTGGGATCATGTGATTAGTTCTTAGGGCAGGAGCGGATTTACGCTAGGTAGGGAAAGAGCAAGAATTGACAGTCACGTGCAGCTGTACCACCAAACTTAGCGTCTTTGAGGTGTACAACGGGTGTTGGGCGCTTTGAGCGTCTCGTGTCTTGCCTTTGAAAGCTTGGGAGGATAAATTGCATATAAGTCCTTTGCTGTAAGGTGCCAATGCACTGCCTAAATTAAGGTAAGGTAGGTGCCTCACAGATGCCATCTCCAGGTCTTATGAAAATTTTGCCAGAGGAAGGCGCAGAGTGGAGATGCCATCTACCTTAAGGAACTGGAGGTACCTATGCCATGAAAGAGGGAAGGAATAATACGATAGGCAGGAATATCCTGTTAGGCTACCTCGCTCTGTTTTTCTTCTCTTCTTCTTTTTCTTCCTTAGCCATCCTTGGTATGAGAAACGATAGTTGACTTTCTCATATTTCATCTTGGCTCTCTCTTCCCCTTAGATGAGATGCATATCCAATCTAGGGGAGGAAGGAAAATTCAGGATCTTCATCTTAAGGGATAAAAAGATTTAGATAATTTAGCCTAAGCTTAGGAGACTATTTGCTAAGTTTATTTTGGCACCTCTTCTAAAGTCTTTAGATTTTCTTGCTCCCCGAGGCTTCATGTGCAGTATCATCGAAATCCTCGCTTCCACTGATTGAGTCTTGTATAACAGTCACTTCATAAATGAAGCCCATTTCCTCTGAACGCCATCATGAATCTCAAATTTAATTCAAGGTACAGCTGTAATTCAAATGCACTTAAATTTCCACTTATGTTCAACCAGCTTCTTCCAAAAAGTCCATGAACATTAATCATCATTGAGGTATCTCGCACGTGTAGTAAGAAACATTGCCAAGCAACAAACAGCCTAGACCATAACGCCTCGAAATTCCTTCAGTTATCCAAGTCTTTCTTCCCAAAACCATATCCATGAACGACTGTTTATAAAATTGGTTACCTAGTTCCAAGTTGAAGGTCCAATAAACGAGCCCTTGGGAACCGTCTTGGAGACCGCCGTGGTCTTCCAGTCCATCGTCTCCAACGCGCCATAGTTACCCCACCAATTGGGGGGAGAAGCACTCGTCAGATACAAGGTGAAGAAAATCACCATCGTTGACATGATGAGACCACAATCCAGTGCCGCCGAAGTGACATAGTTGTACTGGAGCCACCAGCCCGTGTATCTTCTCTTAACGAAGCGGTTGAAGAAAGCACCGACCATGCCCCAGCACAGATAAATATATACAGAGGCTGGGGGCAACATACCAGCACCTCCGTAGATAAGAGGGGTACTGACGTATCGCCAGATTGAACGAGGCCACTTGCGGGCCAGCAGCCATGTGATGATTGGTGTCACAGCACCGACCAGCCAGAACCACTGGAGCGATGAGTAGATTGAGCCATGACTGAAGATACGCGCAGGTCCAATGGCCCCCCAGATCACAGAGGCTGTGTAGAAGACGCGACCACCTGGGCAGGTATAGTTGTTGGGCTGGTCGACCGCACAAACGTCAGGAATGTGTCCCAGTGCCCAGTTCATCACGCAAATCTGTACAATAGCCGACCAGATTGAGGCAACCAGTTGTGATGAAAACATGACTCTGGGAGGGACCTTCATGTAGTGACCAAGCTTGAGATCTTGCGCAAAGTAAAGTGCCTGGCCCATGCAGATGTAGCCGTAATTCTTGAACATCATCATGGCCATAGGGCGACCTGGAACCATGTAGCCAATGATGAACTCAGTCAGAACATTAAGACCAAGCTGGATATTGGTGATAGCCTGAACAACACCGATTGGGATCAACCACAGCACGGGAATAAGGAGGCAGATGAAGTACGCCCAGACGGGGAAGCCAGTTGGCCATCCAGCAATCACGCCAATGGAAATAGCAACCATAACAATGAAAAGAGCTGATGAGTGTCAGTATGAAAAGATATTGTGTTGGTGAGTGACACAAAACTTACTCGCATACCACCAATCCTCTGCATCTCGGTACTTCTTCATCAGTCGCATGTGAACGTCATCCTCCTGATTGCGGGCCAGCTTGAATTGTCTCCAGATCTCATGTCCATGGTAGAGCACAACGTGAACAACAACTGCTGTAACAGCTGCAAAGGACAGACCGTAAGAAAGGGCAAACTGCGTCGGTAGGAAGAGTGGCGAGTATTCCTTGTAGGCAGTTTCGTTGAACTGGAAGTTACTGTCGAGGATTCTTGTAACATTGTAGATGGCGCCTGTGTTGTCGTAGGACTCGGATGACTGGACTGGGAAGTAATCCGCATACCAGGTACCTGTAAAGTGTATGCCCATTGAAATGCAGATGAAGAAAACAATGATGCCCAGGAGAACGTTCGCGATGGCGTGGAAGGGAGGGATAAGAGGGGACTGTAGGTAACCGCTGTACACGGTCCAATCGAAGGATGTAGGCATCAAGCCATAGCCAGTCATGCCACCAAAAATCTTGTTGACTTTAACGTTGTGGGGTGCAAGCCAGCAAACCCAGGTGAAGTAAGAAAGACCTTTGAAGATCCAGCCTGGGAACCAATACCAAACAAAACCCCCAGCTCCAACGATCAAGAACCATCTATACCGTCCCATCTTCCAGCCATTGGTCTTGGTAGGGTCCGAGCCGGAGTGATCGTGAAGCGTATAGAACAGGGCACAATTGACCAAGTCAGTGGGCCAGATCATAGCAGCCGGCCACACCAGAAAGCGACGGGCAAGTCCAGCCAATCCATATCCAGTACAAAGAGTCGTGATGCCAAATAGGATCTGGAAAGCCCAGCCAAACTTTTGGCCGTAGAAGATTTGCTGCGCGAGGAGTACATCAGTTGCGTAGAGAACACCGCCACCGTACGCCGCCTATCTGAGTCAGTGATGCTTATTAGGAGGAGGAAAACTGTGCATACATTGGACATGGCGACAATTACGACATGCTCCTTGTAGTTGAATTTACCGGGCTTGAGGTTGAATTTGAGACCGAACAGGGTCCATTCTCGATCAGGCATGATCAGGTCCCAGCCAAGACCAAACGGATAGGCGACAAGTTGGACTACGTAGGTAGTGACTGTGACACTGGGGTTTCGCAACGAGAAGAGCATATTCACACCGGAACCAATGGTGCAAAGAATCAACCCGATAGTCCAGGCACGGATGGTATTGGCAGGGACATCAACATCGTAGTTTCGGACGACAGATCGGACTTCGGGATAGGGGCTGTTGTCCTCCATGAGCGCGTGCTCAATCTCAATCCCCTTCTCGGCATTTCCAGTCGCGATAGCGGCGTCGACATCTGTGAGGTCATCGATGGGCAGATTGGGATCGAACTTGTGGGACTTCTCGAACTGCTGTAGATTCTCGAGGTAATCACGACCGGAGGCGGAGACGGTCTCGAGAGGGCCGGGGATCGGAATAATATCCTCGGCCTCGTGGCGTTTGCGAAAGAGAGACGGCGCCATGATGATTGATACCCTTTGCTCGAGCAATGGATTGTTTCAGCGACAGCGAACCGACGTCGACGCGTGGTTTGAAGCCCGCTACGACAGCGACAACAACGGCCTTTGGTCTTGTGGTATTGAGAGACGATGTTGAAGCGAAGGAGAAAGCCGACAGCGGCTGCTGCTTTGCAGATGTGGTTATACAGACGACCTGAGACCAGTACGGGGGGGGGGGGGGTCTCTCAGCCCCAAGAACCAGGAGGGCCTAAGACTGAGGAGAAGTGTCGCTCCCCGCGAATCGCACATTGACACCACTCAATGCTGTACTCAGAGAACCGCCATAAAAACCTGGTGCTAGACGGCTTTTGGCTATAGTGCGAATGTTCGTGCAATGCTATCGCGGGCGACGGCACAATTGGATCTAGACCACCTTCTTGATCAGGCATGGGCTCGGGCTCAACCTTGTCGAATGCAGACTTCGATGGCCCCCTGTGGTTCCTCAGTCTGAAAATTCGGACCTTTTGTCGAAAAAGCAGCATATTTTAATTCGTTGGTATTCTTGTTCGATTCTTTCGAGGCGGCAATGTGCAGAGTCGCCAAGTGTTTTAAAACATTTCAGCGATCATAGTAGCTCGGCTCCTCTCGACTTCGGCTAGGTTTCCCTATCGCAACGACAGCCCAGTATGCCTAGGGCGCCCTGTTTGTCCTCGATGTCACATCAGGCATTGGCACGCAATTGTGTTATCTTACTCACCCAATGAAGATAGGCCCTGATGGCGTTCAAGCCTTCGGAGCGCTGCTTATCTCCAGCCTGTCCGGGGTTAGCCTCGGCCCACAAGATAAACCATGATGTACGTGAAAATACAGCGACTGGTGTGTGCGTGTTTCAACGCCCAGCCTGGCACTTTTGTCAACATAAACGGCTCGACCGGCTGTCAATCATGCTGAGAACGTCAAACGATGGTCAATTTCTTCCCTATCGTTAATCGATTCAGGGTCCAACCAGACTTCAATTACCTCCTGAACCATGATGCCGGGTTCAAGGTCCTAGAGCCGGAATCCTTCTGGAATCTTGAGGCTTGAAGGGTGGTGGAATCTACCAGACATGGATTATTCCAGGACTTGTGCTCGTTTCGTCCTTTCAACTTGCTCAGCAGATACAGCATGTCAAAAAGTCCAACCTCTAATTTGATTGTCCCACCGAATTGACCTAGAACTCAGTCTCTTGCAAAAGGTCCTTTGTGAAGGCAAAGATGGTTCCATTTACCTCTGATCAGCCTCCATCACGTGGCGAACTTTTGTGAACTTCTGCTCGGCTCATATCCACTGCAACCAGAAGTGATGGAACCTTTGATCAGACCACTAAAAGCTCTCGAAATCTCTGCCGGAAATTTCCAACTCAGGGTTTGTCGTAGTCAAGGGAAACTATGAGGTGGTTTCGGGCAAAACGATGGAGGGTTGAGGTCTTTTGTTCGCCAAAAGATATATTAAATTGAGTCTGGCTTAGTAGGTATTCATGGCGAACTGTACGGAGCACTCAGTAAAGGCCCACTGAATTCAACCACACCCGAGTTTCATGTGTAATTGAACTTTGACAGAATGAAGAGGTTTTCTTCTTCTGTCAACAATCACAAAGCTATCAGCAAATGTGCCTAAAGGATACAATTGCCGAAAAATATAGGTGTTATCATAAGTTGTTCTTTGGAAATCTTAGGTACACAAGCCATACACATGGAAGCCAATTCTATCGTTTTGTCATACCGTACATCTTGCCGATAATGTAAGGGAGTATTGGATCGCGATAAACTATTTCCAGCGTTTCATAAGTTGATACAAGGAGGCTTTCAAGTCAATTCAAGTTCCATATTCGAAGGCATGTAGTATGAACTACGACGTCCCCCCTCGGAAGCCAGTCACCACTGGCCATTGCCAAAGACCTGATGGAAATACAAGATGGATAGTCTTATTCTCTGTTGCTGATCCATCACGACTTCGCATCGAATATCTACATAGCGAAACTTTCCACGCCGTGTCAACATAACGGTAGTGATATGTACTTCGTTTGTCGTTGGCATTAACTCCGTCAGATTTCACACACACTCAAGCTGTCACTTTGTGTTTGATTCACATAGTGGCAGTTTGTGTGGAAGCCAACTCCAGCAGATGACGCATTGCTGCTGCCTACTAGGTAGGTATCTTCACTTCCATGTTCACAGCAGTGGAGGCTATCGTTTCCTTCCACTCCAGCCAACTCTACCTACCTAGGTAAGTTTTTAAATAAGGTAATTAAGATATAGGTAACCTCGCGGAAGCAATCGCGGGGTAGACATCTTGCAAGGTGCATCTAAACTTGTCACTCCCAACCCGACCGGCATCATGTCAGCAACACCAGGAGTTTCCTTCAGAAAGGATGGTACGAAGACATTCATTCCACTCGAAAACAATCCAGAAGTTTTCACTGAACTCATCCACGACCTGGGCGTTTCTGAGAAGCTCGCTTTCTACGACATCTACAGCATTGACGAACCTGAGCTGCTTGCCATGATCCCTCGTCCAGTTCATGCTCTAGTCTTCATCACTCCTGCACCTATGTGGGCGCGCGTTCGTGAGAATGACCCAGGTTCAAAGGAACTGAGTTACGATGGCTCTGGTCCAGACGAGCCAGTTGTGTGGTACAAACAAACTATAGGTCACGCTTGCGGTCTCATTGCTCTCCTTCACAGCGTGAGCAACGGCACAGCCAAGAACTTCATCAAAACAGACTCGATCCTCGATAAGATTCTGAAGGAAACACAAGATCTCAAGCCTCTCCAACGCGCCAATCATCTCTACAACTCGATAGATTTGGAGAAGGCTCACATGGCTGCTGCAGTGACTGGTGACACCATAGCCCCTGCGAGCGAAGAGCCTAGCGGATATCATTTCATCAGCTTCGTTAAGGGCCAAGATGGTCATTTATACGATCTCGAAGGAGGCTGGGGAGGTCCGGTTGATCGTGGCACATTGGATGAAGGTGATGATCTTCTCAGTAATAAGGCATTAGAAGTTACTGTCAAGAGATTTACTAAAGCTGCTGAGGGGAACCTTGAGTTCAGTATCATCGCACTGGCAACTGTTCCAGATGGCGCCTGAATATAGATCCCTGGAAACCGACTAGTCACAAGAAAGCAATGATATTAATCTTTTACGCGGAGTTTCTCCTGTACGGTGGGTATTTCCTATGTGCCTGACCTGAAGCATCAACTGATCTGACTGGGTTTTCTCCGTGACACTTAGATATTTCTAACCCTGCCTAAGTTCATATTGGAAGTCTTTCGGGATTGTGTATCTGGTCTTTGGTTCGGGTCTTTGGTTCTTAATATTTCACGACGGCTGTTGTGCAATGCTCGATAGAGCGAGTTGGTGCTTTCACAACTTGAATTTGTTACACCAGTCCAGTTCATAGATTCATGTGCCTACTTCTTACCTGTTTTTGTTTTCCAATGAGATGTTGGCCTACCCGTCATATGGACCATTCACGTCAGACAGTAAGTAACTCGTGAAGTAGACTAACCACAGAAGGCGTTCGAACGGTACATGATTAAATTGTGCGTATTCAGCAGCCCGTTGTTCACTGTCTTTAGAAGGTTTGCGTCCGACACTTCTCGAAGCTCTTTAGGGTTATGGTAGTGGTTTAATGTTGAAGGCTGAGGCAAAGAAATTATATTTCATGGTGTCGAGTTCTTGCTTTGGTTGATGGGATGGATATTCCCTCCGCCTGACACTGCCCAGACTGGATGGCGAGGTATCTATTCTCACCTAGCTAAACTGTATGTCGTTGAGATCAGATCATATCCTTCCTCATGCTTTGGATACAAGTTCAATGAGTCGGCTTGTCCTTCATTCTAGCAATTATTGTGACATGACTACCAGGTAGTGAGGGCATTCTTCAGCCTTCAACATACCTAGATAGCCAACATAGTCAACACAGTCAACATCCAGAAGGGTCTCTCATGCGACGGCCGTGGAGACTTCAGACCCGGGACTCCATTCTGCAAAGATGCACTCTGAACCAACATTGTAAATCTTTTGCTCCTCGACTTGAGGAACACTTATTTCAGAGTTCTCGGCTCTTGAAGACGACGCGTCGACTCAACGAGCAGAACTGCATCAGGCATAATCTTCAGTCATGACTGAGTGAACTCTTGAGTGCCTGGGTTCGCTCTTCTTTCGATAGGGATTCGGTATTTCAACATTTCATTGCATGTGTTCGTCTGTTAACTTCATCGTCGAACTCATGCATGAGTGTCCCGATCACCTTGTGAGCAACCATATCTTATAGATCGTAGTCCTAGCAGCAATTATTGTCTATTGTGTTGGCTTTTTTATTACACTCCCAGCAGGGGATTTGGTAAGATGGTGAATTCTGCGACGAGTTTTCAGAACGCGGTAGCACGCCTGTTACATATATTATCGGGCATGCAAGTAGCCGGTTGACACATTATGAATCACTCGCACGAGAGCCTTCAACCCTCCGAGTTCTGTCCTCTCTGTCCTACAGTAATATTCTAGGGCTTTCTCTAATTGTTCTTATCTTGCCGTTACTTATTCTGTTACTCAGATAGAGCATACAGTCTGTGTCTCATCGGTTGATTCACCGATAAGTGTAGCACCCCAAGCACGACAGGTGACTTGTTAATACGGAATATGGGCGCTCATGGTTTATATACTGTGGTCAGAGTTAACTTGTTAAAGACTCGATTTGCAACCCCTATAGACTATTCGTAGGACATTGCTGCCTCAAGCCCGGGGAGTCTCGTACAACGACGAGTGAGGCTCTTCGTTCGAATCGAAGACAATGTCTCAGCCTTTAGCTACTAGCATTCTTCATTCGACGGGTTACGATAAACTTGGGAGTGTAAAGAATAACCATGGTCTTGCACGAGGGCTTGCTAGGGGTCTGGTACCAGACTGAGCGACCATAATTGCAGTGAACAACCCAATGGTTCAGCTGGGAACAGGAGCATCCACATGCAACGCCTGAAGATAACGACTTCCTGTGATTGCATTGCAGTGTACCAAACAGGTACTATGTACCTAGTGTATATGTATACATGCGAATGTTATAAGTTGGATGGCAATATGCTCTTATGAGCTGCGCTTACCCTGCAAGAAACTAATTATGGAGGACTGGCACATAACTTGGATACACCAGGCCTTGGTTACATGGGGTTGAATCGTACCCTATACAAAGGCCATTTCTATGATGGGATGTCAGATTTGACACAGCATCCACTTAGTAGTGATACTTAAGGTAGGCTGCAAGTTGGGCCATCTGCACATACTCGGGAGCATAACCAGATATCACATCATTTACCATGCACGGCGGCGTTTTACGGTGAGCATGCACCAGCACAGTATAGCTTTGTGACTTGTCGAGGTTTTATTTGTATGCTGGTCACTTTGGAAGAGGAGTTGTGATTCTCAATGGTCCCAATAGTCGTCGATCTTTACACACCTCATCAAACAGCTTGTCCCGCTCGGGTGCTTTAATTAGACATCAGGGCATACCACATCCAGATCAATCTCGGCGAATGGTACGTACACATAAACATGACGAACATGTACATACATACTCAAGTGATTAGCGGCGGAGCATATAGCCACATCTTGACGTGACGATGTCTTGACGGCGGGATCACGGACAGCACACAAGAATATGCGAGATGCTGGAAATACCATGTCGACCGGTCTGTTGATGCCCCCCCCTGCGATGTCAAATTTAGCACACACCCCATGTTCCTTAGCTACTGGGTCTCTCCATCCACGGCACAACGTTAACCAGGATGATATGATTAACTTGACGAGCCCTAAGAAAATACCAGACCTCGATATGAGGTGTCAAAATAAACCCAGCAAGAGATAAACTAAATTTATGTAAAGTTACTTAAGTACTTTTGTCATATAGGATCAAGGTCCTGAATTTTCTTTCCTCCCCAAGACGAGAATAGACCAAGAAGTACTCTGTACTCGACACTGTTCAGCCTTGCGCGGTTGTTCGGATACCTTAGATGCCGAGGACACACTAGATCGGAGTAAAACGCCCGTGGAAACTGAAGTGAGCACGATTTCTGCAAGTAAGCATGAGGCTATTGTCGAGGATGGATAAGGAGTGACAGTCAATAAGCAACAGAACACCCAATAGCATCTGAAAGAGGTCCCTTTACAGCACCTAGTTTTAAGCGATAAGTACCCACCTAATGGAAGCAAGTATGGATTTTGCACACACAACGCGCGTATATCCGTCGTAGATCATCCTAGACAAAGGTGTTTGAACTTTTCAAGATCGCGATGAGAGATCTAGCCATCCTCCGTGATACTGGGTCGTTTATGGAGTTGCTGGCACCCAATTAGATATATGAATGGAACGTCAATAGTCCCCCGCTGTAGCAGTGATGACTAGCAGAACCGTGCATGGTGAGAATCCCTAGATTGACGGAAATAATACATGCATCGTACGGAGTACCGGGACGCCGTTGCCTTGAGCCTAGCAGCTTCCATCAACCTTCAGGAAGATTTGTGAAATAAGGAGCTGCGGCAGACGATCCAACTGGAGACGAGAGAACGCTTTTGTAACAGGGATCACCTTGACTTTGATCTCGCCAAGCCCCCAGTTGTATGTGGAAGTGAACGCGAAAGGATAGGTGATGGACCCATCCATCACCATAAATAAAGGGAGGGCCTGGGAGACTTGCATTCATTCCTCTCGAGGCGGGCGAGATTAGGCACGGATGCAATAAGCTTGCCCAAATCTTTAGCACCATGCCAAGTATCGGTGTGTATTCAATATTGTTCAATGGCGCTCTGTAGTCTGCATATCGTCAGCTGATCAAGGGTTTTTTGTTCGCTGCACGTCTCAGTACATCCAATAGCTGACGCCGGTAGCCGGTAACAACAACTTGCTAGGTAAGCCCGGCAGATCGACGATGAGGTTAGAGGAGAATACCATGACTGGTCAACTTACAGCGGATCAAGCAAAATCACTAAGGCGACTAGCTCGAACGGTCTATCCCGGGGCATGGAAGCGTATTTGAAGGGTAGCCTCATTCGGCTCAGCGCTGAGCCTCGTCACCAAAATAGGAGTGGCTTCGTGGCGCGCACGTTGAGACAACGTCCACTACTCGGTCTATACCCCTGACCCTGGCCTCCATAGCAGGCCGAAAACCACAAACTCGTCCCATGTCCATTTCACCGTCTTGCCAAAAGGGCTCGAAAGTCTGGCTCGTTTCGGCATTACGTCATCGATTATGTAGTGGTAAAGAAACGCCGGACCATCCGGAGTGTTAGTTTATACGGATTTCGCCTGTATCGGAACCTATTGTTCCTAAATAACGACATTTCTGGCCTAGGGAGTAGGAAAACTCCCTTTTAGCGCCAGCAAGAAAAGGGATGGGAGATCATCAAGAAAAGCTTGTTCACTTTGTGTCAGTACGTGTTAATACTCAAACCACACTCGGCGACACGTACTCCTCAGTGGATGGTGACGGAATGTGGGTTTATTTCTGCAAGGTACGGCGTGACAAGACAGGGGGGATATGTTTCCAGGATCCGCGATCGATCTAGGTACCTAGGTAGGGAGTTGGCAGCAAGTACCTTTTAGGTACTGTTCCTTTCGACGCGATAGGGAACTCTGAAAGTCCGCACTTCGCTGTGTGCCTCAGAGATTGTTGAGCGACTTCCTGACCAAAGAAAGTCTTACAGGCTCCATCAGCAACTTTTGTCGCCAAGACAGATGAGGACTAGGACTACCCATTTTCTGCCAAGTAGCGGGCTGCTATCCAGCTTGGCACTGCGGGAAGACAAGTTTAACCCCTGATGGCCCTGGCAATTGAGCCATGGCGACGGAGAACACGCGTATCAAGGCCACTGCTCCGTGGGATGGGATTTGTATCTGAGGTTATTTTTGCCTGGAGATGCAACAACTTCATCCCTCTTCCGGCATAGAGTTTGAGGCGACGCCGACATGGCAAGACAGGTGCTTCAAATCCTGTGTTAGCTGGTTTGTATAGCTGTTAGTCGAACTACCTAGAAAGACAGTATCCCATAACCCTTTGTAGGACTTCAATTGAAGCATGGAGGAGGATATTTGATGCATATCGTATTTTGACGACAGGATGGGATTTACTCCGTACCTGACCGAAAGTTGTTACAGCTGACCAGTAGCCCACTAACCAAATCAAGCAATGGCCGTTGAAACGAAGCACATACAATTCATCAGACTGGCATGAGATTGATTTGTTTTAAACTCATTACAGCCAGGAAAGCATTCCCACAGCACTGACATTCAATGTTTTGAAACCCACATCCAACTTCTACTGGTAGGTCGAAGACTTTACTACATATGTAGATGTTGTTAATATATCGCTATACCTTCAACAACTTTACTCTTTGGATTGGCGTATAGCAAAGCCAATTGACGGCCGACAGCACATGGAAACGGAGGACTTTAAATTCCCGGTTGGTGGAAAGGTTTATTAACAATGGAGAACTGTTCCATTGAACTTACCCACTTGATTATACAGTCTAGACAGTACTTGGCTCCTCTGGGGCGCAGCATGTGGGATGTGTACATCGTGTTTGTGTGATGCTCCACGGTGCTTGAACCTTACATAGGCCACATCCTGTTGTTTTGTTGGCAGCTCGGCAGGGTCGCCTTGCACTCCGAATGGAGGGGGTTTATCTTTGCATGTGCTTGTCTTGATATTAACTTTGGTGAACCGTGAACTAGTCAATACGATGTCTAACCGCCAGATACACTAGGGTTTTCTAGGTATGATGGGTAAATAATGCAGCCCCCCATGTCAAGCAATTGTTTGATTACTATCCAACTCAATGAGTTTTGATGTGAGCCTTGTGTCGTACTGCAGCCGTTGTTGGATGCCCAACTATGTACATACCTACTATGTATATAGTAGACTGGTATTATGGAGCATGCCATGTGTGGTGTGCGTAGAATACAGCCAACTCCCATGGAAAGCTTGCACGAGGTTGGAGCCAGCAGATGTATCGAGGCTCCAAGCCTGGGTATCTGCATATTCGGTTCATCATCAAACATAATTGCCGGTCACCAACATCAATTCACCCGTCGTCGCGTTAGATGGTCTGCTCCAATATCAGCGCAACCCCGTGCCGCACGACGCGGATGTTAGGATGGAAGATACTGGTAGGGATCATGATAAGGAATTTGGACAACGGACGGCGATGGAGGGTGAAAGACAAGGGCAAAGTCGGGAAGATTTGGGTTTGGACGGATTGAGGGCAATCGAGTTAGGGTCCCATCTATTCGTATGTACTAACCAAGCAATTGCTGGTGACTGACTTCTCGCTTCTGGGGTTTGCTTCGTATTCATTTGGCTGTGCGTGATTGATTCCCCTCGTTTACTTCTCCCTTGACTGAACAGAATCTCTCCTCTTCACCCTCTCTCTCTTTTTGAACATTGTAGGTTCTGGTTTGCTGCATCAACGACCAACCGCAGCCGAAGTGAGATTCGGTCTTTTTCTTTTTTAATCTTTCGGGTTGTGTGGCGTCTGGGGAACATTTGAACACCCAAGCTGAAAAAGAAAGCGAGAGCGGAGACCAGACGACACGCGACGACAAAGCGAGCTACCTACTCGACCCAAGAGAGAATAAATGCGAAACGCAACGATCGAACGGAGAATCAGCGACGAATAAGACCGATGTTTACAACAAGAAACAACCAGCAATAATTCTCAAACCTTGGGGCATTGGATCCTAAACAGTTAGGGAATTTCCATGTTTGGCCGAAGTGATTTCTTCTGAACGAACGAGAGAGAAAAAACCACACCAAGACATTTGAATTGAGTTCTTTGGATCTTTAGCGGCGGATCCCTTGATATCTGTCTACGGAGTACTTTCAACGGTATTCCGGCAGTCACTTCTGCAATAAATCATCAGCTGGGCTCGCTCTCTACGAGTACGGACTACCTTACGGAGGAGGATTTTAATTCAACCTTAAGCTTGCGTGTATTTTCCTCGTGGCATTGGGTCCTCAACTTCCGGCCGCTCCGCACCGATCCTCATCCTCGTTAGCTTCAGCAACGTATCTCGAAACGAAGGTCTTCCGAGTCCCCCGTCCTCGTCACCATTCGTCACTGCTGCCACACCACTGGCCGGCCGGCCTGTCCTTGAGTTGGGAATAATAATTCTATTGTGAGGGACAAAAGAGAAACAGTAAGTTGATTTTTTTCTATTGCTGTGAAATGCTTGGCCTGAAGCCTTATGCGTTACTGCCCTGATTCTCCAATTGAGTTTCATGAAGCAAGTGGATAGTCTCTGCTTCATCATGACTTCAAAGCCTTCTTCCATCCATCCCTTCATCACACACCCCTCTTTCTAGCCGTCTCTGCCTATGCCCCAACCTATTTGCCATTGGCATTTTTTTCCCTGGGCACAACAGAATCAAATACGGGGGCTTGCATTTTATTTTTATTTTTTTGGGGCGGCATTCCGTTTTGAACCATACCCTCGCATTGCATTACATCTCATCACACACGCACATGTCTGCCATGTAATTTGAGCCTCCCAACCACTGGCAGGCTATAGCTCATGATATCGTTCTCTTCCTTCAAACTACCTACAGTCGGACTGAGCCACTCCCGCATATCGTACATGCCGCCGCCTCCGGCCGGGTCCCCCCCTTGTCTCATTTTCCTTGTATCTAAGCCTCTCTTTCACATACCTGCTTGCTACATACGCACTTGTTGCTTGCTTTGCTTATTGCTTGCTGTTTTGCTGGCCCCTTGCAAAGCTCGGCCCCCTTGGTTCTTGACTTGGCCTATCTTTACTGGTCTGTTGTCCACTCGCATCATCTCTTTCTCCCACACGCCTCCTCTCACTTTCCTCTTGTCAAAATTGTCTAGCCTCTCCAGAACATCTTGAACACCCCGGTCCCCAGAGAGATTACAGTGGTTGTCTCTGCCAAGTACACTTCAGGTAGGCACTGCACTACTTGAGTTTTCTCTCTCGGCGGCGCCTTACCCCCCTGCCACCTCAATTCAAATCGAGGCCCAATCATTCACGGGCCATATCATCATTTACAGGCGAAACACATAACACACCAAAGACCAAGCGACCCTCTCTTTCATCAACCCGAAGCTGATTAATTTAGTCAAGGCAACGCAGCCCAGTACAGCTCTCACAGCCCAGGCCTGCAGCTGTAAGCCTAGTCGATCGCAAAAAGGGACAATCGGGTGCCCGCCGTACTCGTACCGATAAATCCTCCTAGAGCCAAGTCCGCGCAGCTTCTTCCGCGCCCGCTGTGAGATTTCTAAGCTTGAACAAGGGCCCAGTTCTTGTTGCAGCTTCTCAGCTCAGCCCACTCTCGCTCTTACAGTCCGTCCGACTACAATCCCCAGACAATCTCCCACACCCCATTTGGTGCACCGTCCACCGAGGCCATCTCAGCTCTCGTCCCACTCGTCACACTCACTACTGGCCGCTTGTAGATTTCTTGCTCCTTCATTGCCTATCGACAGTTGACGCACGAGACGCCGCTGTGCTTCCCCCCTGGTACGCCATCCTGCCGCCTACGCCACGATTTAGGCCCTGTCGCTCGTTGATTCTACGGCTGGCTATCACTATCACTGCCGTCTTCTCGCCCACCGACGCCTCGCTGGCCTCGTTCCCATTCGATAGCTTCCTTCTCCCGAGCCGCTACATGCACAATTGAGCTGCGCTATCGTCTCTTATCCTCGTCGTCCGCATCGCTACTCACAATAAACGGCAATCATCATCAGTTTGAGCGTATCCTTGCTTAGACAGGTACTTCCATCAGTCCCGATCTTGTTGTGTTGTGGTACCCAATACGCCCCAAGACTACGGGTCCGTCGTTAGAAACCGCTCCGCTACACCCTCAGACTGGACCAGGCCACTATTCCACATTAGGACCCGCCAGACATTATGGCGCCTGTATCGCCCCGGCTCAAGATTCTATCAGGTTTGTCGTCTCTTCTCTTACAATTCTCCCTTCATACCTAGGGTTAGTTCACGCAGAAACCAGAAGTGGACGTTCGCGTCATTTCAGATCAACTGATCCCTCCCAATCCTTCATCAGTTGATACAATCCCTCTCAATCTTTTCTGTCTCTTGTCTATCTTTCACTCGTTTGTCTTAAATCCTCACGTCAACCGTCAGGACGGTTGCTCGTGCAGCGTCCCACTCTTGTCGCTCATCATGGCCAGCAGTGAGCTAATGTCCGTCTGTTCAGTGGGAGGAAATCCCGTCTCGGCGTTCCTATCATGGAGGCTCCAGGCCACCAACGCGTGTGATGTGACGCTCGTTTGGAAGTCTGGTTACGAGCATGTGGCACAATACGGTATCTCATTTAAGTATGTGACCCAATGCGATATGGCTTAAACAAGATGCTGATTGACAATCAAGATCCCCAATATTTGGCAACGAGAGATTCAAGCCTAGACATGGTACACTTCAACAATCCCCTTGCTTTCGTCCAGCATGCTGAGATAACATTTCCAGTTGTTCGAAATCCCGAGGACGCCGCGAGCGCACGAGACGGCCCATTTGATTATGTCGTACTCTGCGTCAAGGCGTTACCCGATGTCTACGATCTCGCCTCAGTCATTGACTCCGTCGTGACCCCCCAGCATACATGCATCATCGTAAACACAACACATACTCTCGGAGTCGAAGCTGCTTTGGAGGAGCGATTTCCTACCAATGTGGTCCTATCACTTGTTTCAGGT
Organism: Fusarium mangiferae; assembly: GCF_900044065.1. Classification (NCBI taxonomy): domain Eukaryota; kingdom Fungi; phylum Ascomycota; class Sordariomycetes; order Hypocreales; family Nectriaceae; genus Fusarium; species Fusarium mangiferae. Next base: position 1,927,156 of record NW_024573924.1, on the reverse strand, counting down.
GCTGAGCTCACACAACTCGGCCAGAGTGAATTTGAACATAAGGGCCCAGCAGATATCTGGATTGGCCCTGCTAATAACCCGAACAATATCCCACAAACCATCCAGGAAGACATGGCACAGGCCTTAGCCATGACACTGAGTTCTGGTCAAGTGGAATGCAAAGTCTCACCAAATATCCGCCAGCAACAATACGAGAGAGTGATAGGGTTTGTCTCTCATCTAACAGTCTTGTAACTCACTAACTGATGTTGCAGGCCTATTGCGTTTCATCCGATTAGCGTTATCTTCGAAACTCCCAGCCATGCCTCGCTCTTGGAAAAGGTTGGCGTTAGGGACATGGTATCGGAGGTCATTGACGAGCTGCTTCGTCTAGCTGATGCTAGTGGATGCAAATTTGATCCCGATTTCAAGCAGAAGACGATCGATGAGATGTCCAAAGCTTCCGGAGAGAGCATAATGTGGCAGGATTACGTTGCTCGAAGACCTATGGAGGTTGAGACGTACCTTGGATCGCCTGTCAAACTGGCTAGAGACTCGAATATTCCCCTTCCTCGTATCGAGACACTTTACTCGATTCTTTATAACCTTAACCTGGTCAACCGCAGCAGACCCAAACCTGGCGACCCGAACGCGAATATTATACCACCCGCCTCGCCCTCCGCGGCACCTGTGCCTCGAATGCCTTCACAAAACAGCCATCGACCCATGATGAACGGTATGCCCAACGGAAATGGTATGCCCCCTCGCCAGCCCAGACCTCGGAACTCCTCCAACTTCAGCCAAGGCGGCATGCGCCGTGGACCGCCCCCGATGAACGGTGGACCACCCAATGGTTATAGTCGACCTCCTCCGATGAACGGTCCTGGATCTCGTCAACCTTCAAGGAGAGGCTCGTTAGAGGAGACTAATCTGGAGGAATTCTCTCATCTCGTTCTTTATGATGATATTCCCGAAGGTTCCGAGCCATCCGTTAGTGGTGACCCAGCAGACATTAATCTAAGAGAACGAGAGTTGGCTTTACGGCAGCGTGAAATGGCAATTCGCGAGCAAGAAATCCGAATGCGTCGCGGACCGCCACCTGGCCCTCCCGGAGGCCCCGGACCTCGTCGTGGCCCTCATCCTATGCGCAACAGCAAGCAGGTGTTCGACGAAGACGATGATGACGACGACGATTACTTTGACCCTACTGCCAACCCTGGTCCTCCACTGATCGATCCAGACAATTTCGATATGATGAGCGTTACATCAAGAAAGAACCGAAAGGCTCCAGGACCAAGCCCTGGCCAGTTTCGCCGTAACCCCGATGACATGCCGCCTCCTACACGAGGCGGCCGATTCAGGCCCAATTTCGGCCGCAATCGATCTTCCCAAGTCGGTCACAGCTCCATGACTTCTGAAAACATCCTGGAAGACCCCCTCATGAGCTGCTCCTCGGATCGTTATGGATCCGTTGACCGTGGAGCGATGAACGCAGGCTCTCGAGCAAACTCACTAACAGCGTCAAGGCTTGACGAGATGCAGTACGGCCCAGGTCCCGGTGGACCCCCCGGGATGAATGGTGCCTATCCCCGGCGCGCCAGCCAGTCTCCCGGGAATCCTTATACTCCATCTATGCGAGGCGGTAGCCGACGGGGTTCACCTCCGGGTGGTTACGGTCCAGGCCCAGGCATGAATGGCCGACCATCACCCCCAGATGGGGTTCGCCAACCCGTCCCTCGTCACCCACCTGGTCACGGTAACTCAGTAGCGCCACAGCAAGTTGAACAACATATTGGGGTGAGCGCCCTCCACCAAACTAAGCCTAGGAATGTTCGCAGTCTGACGGGTAGTGCGAGCGCCAGCGCGGGCAGTGGTGAATTTGATTCCGAACAGTCTGCAAACAGCAGTCAAGGCAGCTTGCCTCCACGACCGCCAATCGGTGTGCGTTAGGACGCTCTACACGACGATAATGTTCAACGGAGTACCTAGGACGTCAGGTTCCAACACACGGTCCCATACATGACGTCTGTCCAGCAAGGCTTTGATATTCTTGATTCCGGAGTTCCGGTCATGCATTCTGGATCGCTTAAACGGGATCATCTATTTGTCCCGTCGCGAAGGCCATGTGTACTACATCTGGCTTGAACAATTATACGAAACACCTCGACGAGCACGGCCCTATTTCATTTTGTTTTTATTATACGCCCGAGTTCCATCGAAAACACGAACGACACGACAAAAGTCGCAGTCACTTTGGACTATTCTCAGACACGACGTCTTTTTAATTATTCCTATCGACACAACACGTACATACATTGACCAACCAAACAGAAGTAGTCTATCCTTGGTAATAATGCATTGGAGAATTGGGGAAGATATACTGGTGCCTTTTAGCATATAATTGGCTCTCAATTATTCAAGGCTCTGTTCATGAGACGCCCGAGTCTTGGTTCTGCTTTGACATATTGGGACAGCCTCGCGCAAGGAAGAGAATTTCGGAGAACCCCAAGCCCGCCTCACAGAAGACAGGTTGGGACTGAATAATGAATACGCCGGTGGAAAAACGAGGAAGTGGGTGGGTTAAGGCCAAAGGCATTGTGCCAGCTGAGAGCAAGTCTTTGTTTTCCTTTGACTGTTGCGCCCTCCAGAAGTTTGCGTGGACATGTCATGAAAGGTCAAACGGACTTAACAAATGAGGAGGGATCATGATAGGCATTGTTTTGTTGGCGGGGGTTACACATTCAAATTAGACTACGGATGGTTGTTTCTTTTTCTGGTTAAATCTGTTCATCGCGAGACGTTGTGGAATGTGAATAGGAAAGCCATCCACGGCATTGGGAGCATTCCTATTGGAAATATATAGATACGAAATAGTAGTATGGAAGAGAAAGGTGATGAAATGGGCCAAAGATTTCTGCGACGCGTTTGAGGAACCATTGATATCATAAGCCGAATTATCTATTGACCTGAAGGAGAAGCCAGAGGCGGCCTGGTGGTCAACAATACCCATTGCCCAATTCTCCTAGCATCCGGCAGAGACACTTTACTACCGTATACCTCAACTCAGTATGCCAACAATAGCGTGGCCATCATAGCTGAGAAAACAGCCATAGGTACATAGCCAGTTGTTCTTGTGCCATCGTTAGGATCCTCGCTACCTCCAGTGATGTTCCTGGTGCGCAGGCACAACAGCGAAGGCTGTAAAACATCATCCAGGCTATATGTGTCGGGGTCACGACGACCCCAGTTGATCATCACAGTCCAGACACCACGCACAGCATAGTCATATGCCTCCTCTTGGGTCATTGCACTGTATTTTCCAGCCGTTTGTGGGCGTTGGCTGATCAAGGTCTTTCCGCTTCCGAATTGACTCAGATTCGCCCCAGCTACATCGCGGGTCAGCGTCCTTCTGCTCGAACAGGTTGTGAAGCTATACTTACGAACTCCGCCATACGTCGGGCCGTAGTCTTTGTAATACTTCTCACACTTAACTGGCATATGTGGCAACATTGTGCACTCCTCGCCGTTCCAGTAATATCCAGCCGCTTCTGTGTTCAAGGCCTCTAGGCAATCTTCGTCAAGGAACGAGCTGCAGTCTCCATCGTCGTGTTGTGCATCGTCGGTTGCTTTATCCTTCAGGCGACTTGGTCCCCAGAAAGCAACACACACATGCCAGTCTGAAGAGTTTGTACGACTGCTATTCAACGCTGGAACTCTCATTCCCTCTGGTGCTTGAACGCTGATGTCGATGCCGGGATAAGGTGTATCGTCCCCAGGGTCGTCCGTAATATTGGCTACGCGAATGGTTGCCGTCCATCCATCAACGGTTTTGTTTGGCGGGAATCTTTCCGATACATTATACGCCTCAAATTTATATGTCCCCGTTGCGTTGGGGTTCTCGAAAGCAGATTGCCATGCTTGCTCGCTCATGTTACCAGGGCTTCCACCCGTCCCGTATCCACCATCAAATGCGATGGCCGAGGAGGCCAAAGCAAAGACTCGGAGAGCTACTTTCATATTCGAAGACGGAAGCAAGGATGACACAACAAATTAAGTCTCAATTAAGCTTAAAATCAACTCAACCTGCTTGTGTGTGGGGGGCTTGATGTCTAGATATAGATAGATAGGTAGGTATGTATTCCGATCTGCGCTTGTCTCTAGAAGGATTTATCTAGTCGACACTGACTGAGCCTTGGCTACTCAATATCCTAATAGGCCCATACTACACAGCGGCCAGATCATCTGGCCATTTACGTACAGTTGGCGAACCACGATCCTCTGATCTGCAGTCAATTCCTTCGCGCCGTAGACACGCTGCACTGACCAAGTCGTTGTTGGCAGTGATGACGTCGAAGGAACAAATGAAGTAGGATATTAGACCACTGCCTAGGAATACAGCTGAAAGGTACATGGGGGCTTTGTCGATCGCAGTCCTCTTCTAGGCCGTTAGGCAGACATTATTCGCTCCTTGGTGTAGAAATCCCTGAGTATTTGAGCATTCAGTTGTCAGCCTACAGTCAACAAGGATCTTCTGGTGAAGGCCAACAGGGCTGTAAGACACCCTTTACTTGATCCGGAGTATAAAGCATAATCACTACATCTGATGAATGTCATCAGATCCGTGACTCCGTGCAAGAAGGAAAGACTGGAGATGGATGGATAAGCGCAGTTGAATAGGTGATGATTCAGTGTTGGCCCTTGGATACTGTAGGTAAGCTGTTGTTCGAATGCTGAAACAGACTGCTTCATACATATTGCTGAACCAATCAATGGTTGTTAAACGCACGGGCCATTCTGGTGCTAGTACCTAGGTACCTCTGTACATCCCGGTCGTAAACAAACCCCAAATCACTGCCTTTCCCCAGGTATGTTCTTTTAAGGTACCTACCTACCCTACCAACCTTGAGCATCTGCAAGTACCTAGAGTAGTAGGTATTTCAGGCAAGGTCAGGCAAGGTCAGGCAAGATCAGCATAATTTCATCTCCAGAAGACTGCCTCGAATACACAATCATACAACAAAAGAAGCCGTTGATCCTTTTCTCACTCCCGAGTATTCCTTCTTCTGAACTCTAGGTGGCGTGCGATCCTTCACCTACTGGTATAAGTGAGGGCATCTCGTCTTCACTGGTTCACGAGTAGATTCGAAGTTAGGGAGAAAAATCACCACATCAAATCCAACAAAGCAATGGCGACGCGAAATGTGAGCGGTTCACAGGTGCGGCAGAGCATGGCCACTAGTGGAAGTGCTGTCAAGACACGACAACTCGTGAGTTCCCTCAACCCTTTTCCCGTCAATGGCAGTTATCAATCATCTCCTTGCGCGTGATAACTTCAAGGATTCGGAGTACAGAGCGGCCCTGTTTTAAATGAAAACGGCATTTGACAATGATCTCTGACTTGACCCAGGCACAACTAAATTCTCAACTCGCACAGTTGTCATCAAATCTGTCCGACACCGAGAACTTGCTACGGATGACAAGTGTCCAAGCAGAAGCTATGCGTGGACTTGGTAGTTGGCATGGAGGTTTGTAAGTATTTTCAACTCGGCAGATGGTGGTCGTGTATGTAGGGAGCAGTCGCTGACTTGATGGATAGGTTCATGGCAGCAAGCAAGGTCTTGGGCGAGGAAAGTGTCAAAGAGGCTGGGCAGCCAGGAAAATAGCAATCAAACAACCAATCTGGAAGTGACAGAAAAGTGATGTTTTGACAAGGGATGGCGAAAATGCAGCATGAGTTATGTTCCATTAGGCGTACCGCAAATTGCTCTCAAACCGCTTTTGTCAAAAAGAATCCCCTCAGCAAGAGATTATGCTTCCAGCTGACTGATATGCCATAGCCAGGCAAAGTTTTGCATTTAATATCTTCATAACGTCCACCGGTGCTCCCGCCCTCCTTCTTCAGGTCGGGCGGCTTCCTAAAGGCCCTAGTCTGTTGTCTACTGTCAGCATAAAAATATGCTGTAAGAGGGTGGCAACCTCCAGCTGGAAAGCTTGAGCTGCGATGTAGATAACGGAGAACACATATGTTTGAGTGCAGCGGAAACAGTGCAGTTTCGATGGTCGATCATGTTCTAAGCCAAGACTCAAGCAGCCTTTCCAGTCTCTGACTCAATGTGTTTCTCTGGAAACAACTTAAGTCGGGCATTGTCTTTGAGCACGACGTCGGTCTATTTGCTTCTTGAACGGCTTTGGCTTCCTCTTGTTTCCTTCAAGGTCCTGGCGTCTGGCCTGGTGTCGAGATGGGCGTTTCGTGTGGTGTTGTCGGGGCAGTCGGCCCCTGTGCCTTCGATTCATTGCTGCTATGTTCTGTGCTTTTCTTGTGATCAAGCTTTCGCATGTGCTTCCGCTTTTGTCTCGGGGCACAGACCGGGTATCTCTTAACATTACCACAAGTCTTGCAGTTGATATTTAAAATATCAGCCCATGGCTTTCGCCCTCCTTTGCTCGCATTCTCCACAGTTGATGTACAGGTGTCACCCTCGACTAGTAGAGTGTCGCAAAACTTGCAAATAGTTTGCTTCATAGCCGGGCTTCGCCGTATTTGTGCTTTGAGAGTCACGGATCGCAGGTCTGATATGGCCTGACGAGACATGTTCTTCAGTGCTCTTTCCTCGTTTCTTGTTTGGAGGGAAACACTACGCCCATGGCTCGGGGTTGATGATTTTGCTGCAGCATTTTGCACAGTCGAGGACTGTTTAGTAAGATATGAGGCAGCTTGATAGAGGTACGATGCTCTAGAGTAGATGATGCGGTTCTGGACGCCTTTTGGTTCCTTGCCTTTCGCCATTGGAACTTCTGAAATATGGCGAATTTTTGCTGGTTATCAAAATATGAAGTAGTTGAGTCTTACCTCATGTTACCTACCTATACCTGAGGATGCTACATACTACCCTATACCAGTGCCCAGAGATATCTAGCACTGTATTTGAGTCACGTGACTGAGCTTCGCACGGGCCTCCTTAGCCAGCGGCGACCTTGTTTGCTCCCGCCTGCTTCTGGCACCTCCCTTCTCAGCCTCAACAAAGACTCTTTCAAGCCATCCTTGGAACGAGTATCCTGGTTCCCAACACCTCTCCTCATTCCACATCTTGAAAAATCGTTTGATTCTCATTATTTTATCTTGACGGCACGCCTTCGCCACGTTTTCGACACCCTAAGGCGACGCGACTTGAACGTAATCGCGTCAGACTCGTCATCACAACTTCGCTGCAAAGAACAGCTTCTGCAATAGCTTCCGCATCTACCATCTAACTACCTGTAAATCTCGGTCAACATGTCTCACGAGGAAGATCTCATCGATTACTCCGATGAGGAGATCGGTGGCAACGAAACCACTGCGACCACCTCCAACGGCAAGAAGGGCGAGCTTGCTGCCGGCAACAATGTCGACAAGAAGGGCAGCTACGTCGGCATTCATTCCACCGGTTTCCGCGATTTCCTTTTGAAGGCTGAGTTGATTCGCGCCATCGGCGACTGCGGTTTCGAACATCCATCGGAGGGTCAGTCTTGATATTTTAATACCCTAAGTCATCATATCCCCTCCCTTCAAGCGTTCGTCCATCTCGCAAGCAAGAACAAATGGCCACTTTTTTTTCGCAATCGTCGTTTTCGTCATCGTCGGCGCGGTCAAGGCTGGATCTGAGAGATGGTCCATATCCGAGCGGACAAAGACCACGGGTGAGAGACGTGGTACTCCGCAAAACCACAACATTGTTGTCAAATTTATCACGCGTAAGCGAATAATATGTCAATCGTTGTTGCAAACGGATTCTTCTGGTATATAAGAGGGCAAAACGAGGAAAACGCGAGACACCAAGACACTTCTTGGTGCTCCTAGGCTATGGTTGCTTGTGCAACCAACCGGCCTGTGAGCCCTTACCTCGCGTCGATATCAAACTCTTCCAAATCCATATCAATGGAAAATGCGAGTAATGGCTAAGCTGCGACGATGGACGGACACTTGAGATTACACCCGTCGTTCGTTGCTTCTTAGAAACCCACTCTAACATCGGTTCGATCGACAGTTCAACAAACCTGTATCCCCCAGGCACTCCTCGGTGGTGATATCATCTGCCAGGCCAAGTCTGGTCTAGGAAAGACAGCAGTCTTTGTTCTCGCTACCCTTCAGCAGGTCGAGCCTGTGAACGGAGAGGTCTCCGTCGTTGTTATGTGCCACACCCGAGAGCTGGCTTACCAGATCCGTGACGAGTACAACCGCTTCAGCAAGTACATGCCCGATATTAAGACCGGTGTGTTCTACGGTGGAACTCCCATCAAGACCGACATAGAGACACTCAAGAACAAGGACACTTGCCCTCACATCATCGTGGGTACTCCTGGACGTCTCAAGGCCCTCGTTCGTGACAAGGCCCTACGTCTAGGCAGTGTCCGCATCTTCGTGCTTGATGAGTGCGACAAGATGCTTGATCAGCCTGGTGAGTCTCGCTCATGCAACCAAATTTTAACGTACGCTAATGGCTTCAGATATGCGCACGGATGTGCAAGATGTTTTCCGCGCTACACCTCCTCAGAAGCAGGTTATGATGTTCTCGGCCACCTTGTCCGAGGAAGTGAAACCTATTTGCCGAAAGTTCATGCAGAACCCGACCGAGCACTACGTCGATGAGGACACTAAGCTCACTCTCCACGGTCTTCAGCAGTTCTACATCAAGCTGGAAGAAAAGGAGAAGAATCGTAAGCTCAACGAGCTCTTGGATGAACTCCAGTTCAACCAGGTCATTATTTTCGTCCGTAGCACTGTTCGTGCCACTGAGCTTGACAAGCTCCTCAGAGAGTGTAACTTTCCTTCCATTGCCGTCCACTCTGGCGTCAGTCAGGAAGAACGGTGAGTTACCAAGTCATTTAATGTTGTGCTTGCTTCTAACATTATCTAGTATTCGTCGCTACAAGGAGTTCAAGGAGTTCAAGAAGAGAATTTGCGTTGCTACTGATGTCTTTGGACGAGGTATCGATATTGAGCGAATCAACCTCGCCATCAACTACGACTTATCCAACGATGCCAGCTCCTACCTGCACCGTGTCGGTCGTGCAGGACGATTCGGTACCAAGGGATTGGCCATCTCGTTCGTCAGCACCGACCAAGACCAAGAGGTGCTTAAGGAGATCGAGAAGCGGTTCGAAGTCGCCCTTCCGTATGTTGCTTCCCTTCTTTTCTCTCCATTGTCACAATGACTAACAGTATCCAGTGAATTCCCCAAGGAGGGTGTCGATGCCAGCACTTACATGGCCTCTTAAAGGACTGGATGAGACGGTGGTTCACATTGCAACAAATGGCGAACGCCTTGCGCTGCCGTAGGCCGCTGATGAGAAGCTAGGAAATTGGTGTTGAAAGACTGAGGCGGCGAAGGGCAAAAGTTGCAAACGATTTCATCTTGGTCAATTGTATTCGTTAATTTTTTTTTTTTTCAATGGATTCGTATTACGATGCTCGTGTTTTATAAGTAGCCTAGGCTGTTCCCTGGCTGAAAAGTGTGTCACTTGCCCACATATTGCGAACGCCAACGACCTGCAGATTTAGCTACACTATAGGTCTCGCGTAACTCCTATGCCTTGAAGTTGACTCACTTGTTTTGACTTGTAGCCTCACTGCAGTGATCAGGTGGTTCAACACATATTCGTAACTTGGCCATGTTTGTGACTGGGATACGGGAACTGAGATGTGATGCCCCTCGTCGGCGTAAGTAAGTTCAGCCAATTGACTTTACAGGTAAGTTCGATGTCATTTCCAGTCTACCGCGCTGATACGTAGAGTAAAGGGGAAGCGCAGCATGGTGGCGTATACTGAGAGCTGCCTGTAACAACTTCTTTGCTACAATCAAAATCCTCGTGACATGAGCCGTGTATTCTCGTCGACTTTCAACTTTCCCGTGGTGTTTACAGTGGCAGTATACGAACCGCAAAGTCAGTGGCTGTCCTGATGGCAATTCGTCCTCCACAGGTCAATAGTACAGACAGGCCATACTCGTGACAGCCTGACTGGTTCGGCGACATGCCTATCAGACTCAGCTTGTCTCTATCATACTCGAGATCATTCACTCATCACTGCTTTTCCCGTGAATGTCCTATTAAGATCAACGGCTCAGCTTACTTGTGGGGTATAATCGCGATCCCCTCTACCCTTGTATGCGTTCGGCTACATCATGTATCTCAGGTGCCCAGAGAACATTCGACAGGTTTCGATAAGACCCCCATTTCCAAGTCACCCTTGAGATGCAAGTCATTAAGCTCGTGGCTTGACAAGGGGAGCGATATCGGCTTCCGACTACATATAGAGTAGTTGGTAACACAGTTCAGGCGCTTCTTGTGGCCTCTTGGACAATGCCTCTGGATAAGCCGGTATTCAGGATTCGGCACAACAAAGTACGATGCGACTTGCCTCTTTAACTTAAATGGCAGGCCGAAGCACATTTGATTAGATATGCACAGGGTGTGGCCAGGACATGCTGCGAGGCCAAGACGGGTTGGAGACATGGACGTAGCTAAAGGTAGGCAGCCACGTTCTCAAGCATGGAGATTGTCTATCTAAGCGCGTTCGAACTCTGACGGTCCAGGAGTCGAGGGCATGGGTCAAGCAAGGGTTTTGTTAAGGGACTGGGAAGAAATGTGTTTTTCGGCCACTACAGTAATTACGGAACATATTGGCAACTTTGAATACGTAGGCTGTGATAGGACCTCGCAAAGCACCGCATGGTCGTAACCATACACTGCCATACGCACGTAGTTTCTTCTCCGTGGAGCAGTCGAGGCCCCGAAGTTCCCGGACCGGGGGCCGGGATGTGGAGGACAAGCTTGGCAAAGAGTTCACTCACTGATCGAGGACTTGGTAATTGGGCGGTATCTAGGCTACTAGGACGACACGAACAGAGAGAAGGTGACTGTATTCGGTAAATCCCATTGTTTCTGTAATAAACCTTGGGTCCCGTGAGGGGCTTCTTCCTGCGGTGCGTCATGGCATCTGTACTCAGCATCCAACCGAAGCTGAGGCCCAGGCGGCGGTGCAACCTACACGCAAGCTGAACTACTTCGCCCTTCACAAGAATAGAAGAGTCCTGTGGGGCAAGCGATGTGACTAGGCAACCCCAGCCCAGGCATGCTAAAACACTCTTTTTGTCTAGGGTAGGGCCGCCTATGTTTCCAGATGTGACGCGAGACATTATACATATATCCTATTAATGACCTAGGTACTGTATGCAGTCTCATGAGACGTTGGTGGTCTCAGGAGGCAACCCAGTGCTTCTTTGCGGTTCTCGAGCTTATTATGGGTGTTACTGTGGTGTTCATTTGATGATTTGAAAGAACAGGACTGACAGAACTGAGTCACAGACAATGGACCAACCACAACGTCCATGGGTGAGGAGGGATGTGGAGCTTCGGTCGTCAAGAGTTCGCAGCCTCCATCAGACACAGAAAAGGTGTGCGTTGAGATAATTGTACTGTGATCACATTATAGACCGGAGCACGATGCTCGTGGCGAGCCCTGGTTAATCATCATAGCGATGTTACTATGTAAGTGATGGATGTCGGAAAAGTTCAGATTGCTACTATACTGCAATGCATGAACAAGTTACCTGAGAGCAATGAGCCATGTCCATGTCCGCCCGGATCTGTTAAGGATCCGGTGACCGAACGGGTCCCGCTTCTGAGCCGAGGACACTGCTGAGGTAATGATTCGTACAGGCTCCATGATGCGCAATGAGACGAACAAAACACAACATGTAAGTGGAGTGTCGTACGGCGGACCATAGAGCTCGGTACGTGCAATTTTGAGTCGGGACTTCTGGCAAATAACAAAGAAATTGGAATATGTTAAGGGGCTGGTAGCGCGCCACCACTTGGTGGGCGCACGAGCCGGATGAAGGAGCATTCATCACGTCCGGAACACCGAGTACGTACGTGACTGACTGGAAAGAGGATCATGTTTCACCATCAGCAGATACATCTCAGAGGAGAAGAAGTACCCGAAGAAATGAAGGAGCCCACGCCCACGCTCACGATGTGCAGCTGATGAGGAGTTGTGTAAGCACCTGTGGGACCAGAATCATGATGGCGGTGTCTGTAATCAGCCTTCTCATGATGGGCTAAAATGAAGAGAACACCAGTCACTGCACAGATGGAACGAGAGAGATTGTTCGAGGTAGCACACGTTGTAACAGTATTTTCACAAAGAAGCCAGTAATTTCGATGACCAAACTCATCAAGCTTAGCTTGCTGAGATGACCGAGTCAACTACTCGGCCAATGTCCCAAGCAACCGTAGCCCAACAAGGCTTGGGAACCCAAGGTTAACACAAACAGAAGGACATAATTCCTCTCGACACCACATTGGCCACTTTATGATCACGTCAAAGCAAATGTTTTGTGCTGCATGATAACCTTTGAGGCTTGTGCTTCTGCAGTGGGCAACAAACCGAGTTGCGGAGTCACGATGTTGGTGTTGGATCACTAATTACCTACTAACTGAAGCCTTGTATTTGAGGCATAGCACCTACCTAGGATGACTGCATCGGGGCCGTTCAAAGGACTTTAGGTTGTTGTGGGATGGCTATAGTCCCCGTAGATGTCCGATCAACAAAAGCCCTGAGGTAATGGCGAGACCTTCTACAGTACATCATGCGTGAGGGTGAGGGGAACAGGAGCCTTGAATCAATTACCCGTGACAAAGGCCAAATACGGTAAAGGCCAGAGGCGACACCGGACTTGAACATGCGCTCAATGACTGTGATGCGACTGGGAATTACCCAGGTAGAACTTTAGAATTTGTCAATATCGTAAATGCCTCTCGTTACGATAGGCGTGCCACCGTGGCAAGATACTATGTACATACATAGCGTTTTTATTATTATCGATGCTGACGAAAGTAAACAGACGTCAAGTTTTTGAAGAAGAGATCTCGGATTCTGCCAACAGACTTCATGTTTGGAGGCGAGACAAATCCAGACCAATTATTCCCACCCACATGTTTATACAATCGATTCTCTCGAGATTCGTGTGAGACAGGATTCTTTCCATTGGGCAGATTGTTCAGCTTTCATTGAATGCTTCTGCGAAGGAAGCTAGTTATAACGCAGCTTCGAAAGGCTGAGAGAACGATGACCGGGCAACATCTTGGCGATAAGTATTAATCCGTACGTTTGCCAAGTGAGAACCGAACACCCCCTCTCTTGGCTATCTTGTAACCATCATCATGAAATGTACCAGATTTACCAATGCTCATGAAGTGGTGGCGGACAAGACGGAGGTGTGCACTATCAAGAGCTGAGGAGAAGAGTCTTCACACACTCAAGCCAGGTTTTGGAGGGCTATGCTCCCACCCCAAAAAGGTAAAGGGTTAAAGCGAAGCACTGGCTGTGAAGATTCAACTCAATAGCATTTAATTGAGTATCATGGCCAGGTATCAGCAGCGGTCGGGTGTTTCTCAGCAAAGCGTAAGGTTTCATTATGTGTGAGGCCAAGAGTCCGGAAGTTCATATATACCTAACTAAGGGGCAACCGTGTAACAACTGACTGATCCCAGGAGAAGATGACGAGAGGATGGCTTCTTCAATTTCGAGCCAGGCAGTCGACAACTCAGTCGACAGTCAAGCAACCAGAAAGGGTTGGTACGGTGACCAGGGTAGTCGGGACGGCAGGGATACGCGAGACGCACGAACCTGGCTGGCGTGCTAACCAAGTGAAGTGTTCAAAGATGAGGTGAGTCAAATCCAAGTCGTTGGTCATCGTCACGGAGCTCGGTACCTACCTGGCTGGCTACATAGCAATAACCTGACGAAAGCTGCAGCAGAACAGAGCACCATTCCATTACTGACAAGGCTCCATTCGAGTTCATGATGATTGCATGAAGGAAGACCTGCGTCGTGCTTGTTCTCATGTGAGGCCCATTTAGCAGGTAGAGACCAATGTTAGACATAGGTAGATAGATACAGCGATATGTACATACGGCAGGCCTCTTAAAACTTAACGATGATGACAAGTCAACCTCATCTTCTCCTCACCGTACGTGGACTTTCGATGCCAGGGAAACAGAAATCCGTGGATGCCTTGAGGCCTTGATCAAGACTCAAAGTCCGGGAGGTGGAGGTGGATGGCGCCGTGGAAAGGGTGGATGGTGGAGGGGAAGGAAACGCGCTGTTAAATATCGAGGACCAATAAGGCGACGCCAAAAGGCAGACACGCTTTTAGGCCCATCGTGGAAGGCCACGCATGTACAGAATGCGCGATCTATGCACAGTATCGCACGGAGCTGGAAAAGAGGGGCTTCTCGTCGTCCAGTGTGAGGTGTCAGGGCAAGATTAACCAGCCCACTGACTGGCTGAAGCGCCTACAAGGGCTCAGTTGTACAGTACGGATATCTCTCACAGACACTTCTGCGAGGTACAGTACCTCACGCGCGGGCCAATCTTGCAGCGCGCCGTAGGTACCGACGCTCAACTCGCCTCTCCTCCTGGTCTTGCTCACGCTTTCGTTCTCCCAGGCATTCAAAACTATGCCATAGCCCGCTGCTGCCATCTCCCGCCTTTTCCCCCTCCCCCCATCGAACAGCATCATCGCCATCATGTTCGATTTCGTCCTCTGAATCCGTCCCCAAGCGACTCTCTGAAGTCTGCTCTGGATCGTGTACATCTCCACTCTCCACGGCGTCTTGTCTTCATCTTTGTTGTTGTTTTGATCTTGGTAATATCCTCTCAAAAACACTTGTTCCAACCTTACTCAAACCGTACCTCTCTCAGTCAGGCCGCAGCGGCATTCACTTGCATTCTGCGACTTTCACTCGGACTCACACACACTCTCTTTGCCGCCTGACGCTGCGAAGAGTCACACTTTGGCCTTGCCTACAAATTCCAGCACAGCACTGCCTAGGCCCAGCACTGCCTAGGCCCAGCCCAGCCGAGTCCAGCCCAGCCAAGCCCAGCCGAGCCCAAGCCCAAAAGGTTGTCCACTCGAGGGACCAACCTTGCCTCCCCCGGCCTTCGCCCGCACCCGTCCCATACTCTCTAGGCAAGGATTATTGCCTTCCATCAGTGAGGTGATTCCACCGAGAAGTGTCCTGTCTGCCACTCGAGTCACTCTTGGTGTCAGTCTCCGGACTCGCTGTATTGCTCACTTGCCCGTGGCCTCCTATCATCATCCCATTGTCACTTTCACTCATCTATCATCATTTCGTTCCTGTTGTTCTATTCACTTGCTTCAACCAATTTTCTTTTGCCCCTCTGTTACTGTTTCTCTGACTCTATTTCTGGTCACCTGTACGATTCACCCGTTCACTGTCATTCCCCTGTCAGGCTGCAACCCGCTATCAGTTCCTTCGCCACACTCACAGTGACGAACCTCCTGTTAGTCATCCTTGTACCGAACCAGGCACAGGCTACCACACTCTAAAACGCTCTCTCCGAGATCGCCAGTTGGCTTACACCTGCCACACGCCCCCGCCGCTTTTGCTCAGAATTGCCACCGTGCAAAACCAAAAGAGTCACATCCCACTACGCAGGCTGCCACCAACTCAACGCCTCACTCGCCCCTTAGGCCACTTAAGCAAAGAGTCACCCTCTTTCAGCCATCTAATAAACTCCTTCACCACCTCTTTCAGGTCATCTCATCTTCAGCCACACCTCCAACAGTACCTTGCATAATCAACTAACACCGACTTGATCTCTATTAATTCTCAACCTCCGAAATCGATTTCCACTGCTCGATCGCCCTGATGGTAGCCTTGTTCTAAGACTACCATACGCTTCCAACCTCACTCGAGATTTGAAGCATTGCCGCAATGCCTGTTGAAAAAACATATCTTATTCCTGTCGCCGTCTCCGCTTCGTCCTCCGGTCTCATCGTTTGTGTTATCAAGTCGCTTTTGCACTTTGTTGTCTAGAAGCTCTCTGAAAACACGACCAAGGATATACCTCGAAGCAGCACTTACACGCGCTGCAACGGAGTATCGTTACTCGATTTTGACCCCGCGAATTTCGGCAAACCACGATCTGATTGGTGGCTTAGCCGTAGACGGCGACTGGACAACCCCCTGAATTGATTGCAGTTCAGGATCCTTTGATTCAGTTTTCAACATGATGTGCGACACAAATGTTTCGCCCGCTTATAACCCCTCCTCCCATTATGCACCCTACAACACCTCGATAGCTTCTTCCGCTTCGACTTCCACTACTTCTGTTTGGTCCGACACCACCTCTCAGATTTCCGACGACTCCTCTCTTTCCGCACACTCTTCCGACTCCGACTCTTGCGACTCCTATTTTTCGAAAAAGGCCGCCGTTGCTGATTGCAGCCTCAACTTGCGGCGCCGTGTTCAAAAGACACAGACGGAGGCACTACCCGCCGAATTACGCCAGAACCCACGAAGAACTTCAAATGCTCGCGCCGCGTGCCCCCCCGCTCTGGTCCGACAGTCTGACCGAAAAGTTAACTTTGTAGATAGCCTTGTCGGTATGTTATGACTGGATTGTGATTACTTGTCCATGCGCTTAGCCTTTACCCTTCTAGATTCGTCGACACATATCGTCGAAGCCATTTGGCCCCTCTCCTCTGTCCCCTGCCGAAATGAACTCGGAAGTAAGGTCATTCTTCCTCTGCGCACGTTCATTCAAGAGACTTTGCGCCGGTCACGAACAAGCTATTCGACTCTGCAAGTCGCTCTCTATTATTTAATTCTCATCAAGCCTCATGTGCCGAAGCATAACTTCACCATGGAACAACCTGAGGACCGACACGCCGATCGCGCCCTTCAGTGCGGTCGTCGTATGTTCCTCGCGGCTCTAATCCTCGCCTCAAAGTATCTTCAGGATAGAAACTATTCTGCCCGGGCCTGGAGCAAGATTTCAGGACTTCACACTCAAGAGATCAACCAGAATGAAATCGCTTTTCTCCACGCAGTCAATTGGAAGATGCATATCGTTGACGAGGTCTTCCAGCGATGGACCGACATAGTTCTCAAGTATACGCCTCCTCCGTCTGGCCCTCCTTCTCCCGGAGGTGTCTCTCAGGTTGTGTCCCAGCAGGTCGTGGATTGGAAGCGAATCATCTTGGGTCTGAATCCTGAGTTGACGAATCTTGCCACGTTGATTCCTGCGACTCCTGCCATTCCTAGGTCAAGTGATCTTTGTGCTTTGTCTCCTCGCAGTATTCTCAATATGCCCCATCAAGCTCAGAATTCATGTGGCTATGAATCTGCGGAGGCCACACCAACTCCCAAGCTCTACAGTGCTCCTATGGCCATGGAATCAGCGGCTCTAGGATATACCTCTAGCCGCGCGGCCCCTAGTCTGGGTATGCTGCCAACTCCTCGACTTACCCCTCAGAGCAGTGGACTCTGCACTCCTGCAGCGAGTGCCGCTTCCCACATGCTTAATAAGTCTTCCGCGATGGGCTTGGCCATGGCTCAAGCCAGCAATGTGAACACATCTCAGTACCTAGATCGTCTCCCTGCCACCATGACATCGTCCCCTCAAGCCTACTGCCCTACTCGTCGATCTTCCCTTGCCACTTCAGTGTCAACAGCTTCCTCACCCGAATCGATGATTTCGGATTCGTCGCGCTCCTCGCGCTCTTCTTCCATCTCATCTTCTTCATCGCTTGTTAGCGCGACCCTCAGCTCTTCCAGGCTGGGTTTGCCGTCGCGATTCCGAGCGTCGAAGCCATGTAACGAGAGATTGAGCCAGAAGCCGACAATCCCTTCGGTTCCAGAGGATTATGATGTGCACTGCGGTTCATCCTCCCCCGAGTCTTACAACGGCCCGGTTGGCAAGCTCGTGGATCTGTCTCTGGAATCTTCCTTGGCGAGACGACAGCAGGAACTTGATGATATGGCTCGCGATTCTGACGCCGCTCGTGCTCTACAGGAGCTTCATAATTATCGCGCAGCTGAGACTGTGACCGCAACAGTCCCTAGAAGTGGCACGAAGCGAACTAGAACCGCCTCTATGGACAACTGCCTTCAGGAGAACGTTCGCGAAATCCTTGGTGGTCGTTATTCTACCCAGCATTCTGTCTGGCCTGATACGTTGGTTCGCACTCGAGGCACTACCTCCGAGTCGAATCTCCAGATCCCCGTCCGTCCTAGCTTGCCTGGCACCGGCAAGCGAGTCTGCTGCTCTGCCGAAGCGGCTCAGGGCTACGAAGTTTCGTCTGTCCATCCTGCTATTGGCCTTCGGGGACCTGGTCTGTTGGAGGGTATTCTCAACTAAACACCAATCACACGTTGGTGACGATATTCACTGTTTCCAACTTGATACCCTGTCGACTATAGATAAGCTATGCACGACTTGAAACTCAAGAAATAATGTCGAATCAAAAAATTCTCTTTGTTAAATATACTGATATGGCGGGTGGAAGAAATGGAGTCTTTTGCTAAAAGGCCTTTATACCACATATTTGAGAGATCATAGTTCTGCTGTATAAGCACCTGCTATTCTCTCGACTTTGGGCCAAAAAGCGTGTTCATTTGCCTGCATGTCTGGAATGGGCTACGGAGAAAAAGTGGTGGCGACTGTCTGTTTACAAGGGGCCGTTAGGTGGTGAAGAGTACATGTCTTGTATGACTAGGACGACGCTGCTTTTCTTTGTTTTGTACTGGTTACTTATTTGGCTTTACTTCGTTTGCTGCCATGGTCTCGGAAGTGGACTTGACGGCACTGAAAAAAGTATCGCACGGCAAAGAGGAGAGGCGAGAAGTTTAAGGAAGGTAATAGGTTTGATTTGCTATCAAAACCGAGCAGACAAACCCGGTCACCCAAGAATAACGACCCCGGCGTCAAAGAAGGAATCTGCAAGGTAATCGGTTTTGCATCAACTGGAGTTCAATTTGCCTTTTCCCTGCAATCAAACACATCCCAAGACCATATACTGTCTTCGGAAACAGCCAAAGCTTGAATCCACTCGGCCTCGTCAAAGGCAGACTTTGGGAACTCAGAAGGCAAACAAAGCAATCGATTTCGGAAGCGGACTCGAGCAAAGGAGTCCCAAGAATGATCTGAATTGAGGAGAGCGATGACGCTATGGCGAAATCTAATAGCTAGCTTGAAACAGTCCTCGCGATAGTGGACTCGTGGCAGTCATTTCCATTCCCTTATGGAACCAATTTTCGGATAGGAGAAGGACGCACGAGCAAAGCAAGACAAGCACGAAATCAAAAGCATTATGCTGGAACACTAAATTGCCTCCGCTTTTCACGCAACTGAAGCGAACCACTCACCATTTGTGACTACGTGATGCGCCAGAATCGAATTTATTAGACCAACATCTGCATGCCGATCCGGACTATTGAAGCCTGAGGAAGCTCGGAGAATGAGATTCGAGAACCAGAAGAGGTAAGGCATGATTCTTACCATAAAACTATACATTGAGAATGTGTTTAATTCATTCAAGGTTGTCTGATCTGGTGCATGATCATATTGCAGTCGCTCCTACGCAATGCACCCATGAGAATCTCTTCACCCGGAACTTCCAGGAACGCCTTCAACCGCGGCCGTGAAATCCCGGAATCGCGTGGTCCATTGGACATGCCGACATGGTGTGCTAACGGCGTGAGTCATATCCCAACTCGCTTGGCACACACTTGACAGTATGTTACCTTGTCTATCCCTGTCTTTGACCTCTTTTCCTCAAGTGCGGTGTAAGTGGTATCATCAGCAAGTCTCGTGTGTGTGCATGAGTGTGTGTGTGTTTATTACGCACAGGGCTGGGTTTTGGTTGTTATCGCTCCGGAACATCGTGAAGTTTAGTACTACGAACAAGATAGGTCGTTAGCTAAGGTGGAGATGAAAGAAGTCTTTCATAGGCAAAGCGACATTGGAGGTAAGTTTGCTATGAAGTAAGTTCTGTTGAGTTTAAGGTGTTTCTGTACGTGATATTCTGCCCGTGTTGTTACCTTAAACTTCATTTCTTATTACGGCGTTGAGGCTTTTCACGACATCTGGTCCTTTCGTTCAAGACTCGAATCCTATGAAGCATGGTGACATTCTATCGCAAGGTGTATCCCGACTAATCTAGGGAGGGTCTACTAAATACACAGACATACTTCTATTCATGGTGAACTCGATTCTTTATTTTGAGGCCCCGCAATCGCCGGGCCTGACAAGCCTCAGGGGCTTCGGGGTTTTGTGCTGATGGTAAGATGCACGATGAGCCATTATGAGTTCACACGAATCCTGTTGAACCCTAGTGCGACAACATTCACTGCCCCGACTCTGATGTTGGCTGAAGCCCACTAGTTTATGATATATGCCGGCGAGCTGAATGTGGTAGCTCCAAGTGACAGTTCTTACCCAATTCTTGCGGGTGCAGATTTGGACATGAGGGGAACGGAACAACCGGGAGGCAGTGCTGTCTCTTTGGCCAAGAGAGAAGACTACCAGCCGTTATTTGGGGGAGCTTGAAGTGCCAAAGCCATCATGGAACACCCCTATTGTTCCATAGACCTGTCGGAGTATCTCTTTCGAGATTACACTATCAGCACCCCATTTCAGTCGTTGATCAATGCGTCTTCTTTGCTCTCTGGCAACATCTCTCGGTAGACCATGACACAGTGCAGTGAGATCGATCAAATTTGTAATGAAGACATTAGGCTCCGATGCGTCGATAAATGCGTTACGAAGACAGTCCAGCTGAATCTCCCACGATCTATCATGCTCCTCTAGGCCATAGACTAACCCCGCCCTGCGAAGCCAGAACAGGAGGCGTAGGTTCTTCTTGTCCCATGGACCGGTGATGAGGGATGTAGGAACGCGTACCTTTGGATGAATATCGCAGCCACCCCAGGATCCAACCCTTTCGAAAGGTTTCCAGGACAGAACCTCCTGATAATCAGCTTCAAAGCAGTCCTGTGAGTTGAAGTGCCCTACGCCACCTTCGAAATGATGGCTGTGACCATAAATAAAGGGGTCACCATCATCATCCAACCGAGGAAGATAATGACGATAATGCTGGTCTCTGGCGTATTTTTCTACCCAGGTCTGCTGTGCCTGGAGAATGAATTCTGCAGTGATCCAAGGGAGGCACAATATGGTTGACTAAACCAATAATATTAGATTGTCATAGATGCCATGAAGTATGATGGTGTTGACAAACCTGGAGTTGCCAATTGCCAGATACACGATTCTTGTCTGTTGCCGCAAATTTGTCAGGGTCACCGAACGATTGTTCCCAAGTATCTTGGAAAGCCCATATGATGAACCTGATGAGAGTAGCCCGTCCAGAAAGCTTTGAGCCTATGATCGGTGCGGACCGGGGGAGGGCAACATTGGCGCTGTAAAGGAAGATACTCTCCAAGATTTCGGCTGGAAGAGCTTGAATAACCGGCCTCCAACGCGTAGATCGAGAGGCGAGGACATTTGATAGTGAGCGCTTCATTCTCTTGGGGGGATTGGCTTTGTCGTCAGGTATAGATGCGATAGTTTGGCCAGGCGATGGTTTGCCTCTCAATGGAAATTTTCGCTTGCTTCGAATACGTATAGGCGTAAGGCCCATGGTGCGAAATTATACAGGATGAGAGTGTTGATGAGATAGACGAGGCTCAATGGCTTGAATTACTTGAGGCCGGTATGAGCTTTGGAGAATCGCGTATGGCTCAAGTTGACAACCCAAATACATTTCCTCTCGACAAAACGAAATATTGGCCGTTGACCATTGAGGTGCTGGTCCGGAAAGAGTCGACCTATACCTAGAAAAGTTGTTTGGAGGAACATTTTGCAGGAGAAAAATTGCCATATTTCGCAGATTCATTCAACAGTTCGGCGGGCGGCAAAGCGAGGCGGAGGCGTGAATTCATAACGCTAACAAGAATTAAATTTGTTGAACTATCTGACTAATACAGGAGGTAGTCAATTCATCACATCTACGTAGGTAGGTAGGGCAAAATATCTACAATCTGTGACTGTTTAAAGAACAATTCATGCATGTCTCGACATGTCTGACTGATCCCAAGTCTACCAAGTACTTTAGTAAAAGTGAAGGTGGCCTGTGCACCACCACCTGAGACCCGCCAGAACCAGTGGCTTGGACCCAATGACTAAGGCGTCTTTTCGACATCGACTTTTCTTGATATCATCGATAAGAACCTGTCTTCGAAAAGAGATGCCGCATCATATCCAATACCAATGCCGACGTGATACCGACTCTCAGTGATGCAGTCAACCCTGTGCCTTCCGGTTCCATCACGAAACCTCCTGCGATTCCTTCGGTGTCAGTCCAAGAGGGCTTTCTCGAACGCAAACCATGGCCGAACCTCGATGACCACACCAGTTCCATGTTGTCGCGCACGAACACTGGATACTCTTACGACGCGGAAACAATTCACAACTTTGGGGACAGCATGCCAGAGAACAGTCACCGTTACCAAACCAACAATCTTCCAAAGAGATCCCAACTCACGGAAACTTCAAGATTGTCATCAGCCCTGGACATCCCAACGCTGCTTCAGCACCAGTCAAGGTGCGCGCAAGTTGTTCAAGGGCCAAGACCCGAGCCCAGAGAGCCCGCCAACATGGGAACGATTCCTCAAACTCGCAGGAAGGAAGGATAATAAAGTTTTAAAGCCAGACGATCTCCCAAACCATGACGAATATTCTGATGGCTCGTCAATCTTTAACAACCGGCGAACACTCGCGGCCAAAGCTGCATCTGAGCCTCGACTGCGATGCACGGAAGTCGACGAGCATGGGAACGTAATTCTGGTTGATGGAGAGTTCAAGAAGACTGAGCTTATTGCAAAGGTACGGATGTCTCGGCCGCAAGGAAAGCCTCAAGAATATAACAACTAACAATGGATGTTTTCAAGTTCGGCTTGTTGCCTCGAGACTTGCGCAAGATTGACTCATCAAACTTACCTCATATCCTTGTTCGCCCTTCGGCCATTTTGCTAAACCTACTCCATCTCAAGGTTCTGATCAAACATGACCGAGTGCTTCTATTCGATATTTACGGCTCAAAGACATCGTACCCCCAGTCGGCCTTCATGTACGACTTACAGGGAAAACTACAACAGAAGAACACACAAGCATCAGGTGCTCTACCATATGAGTTCCGGGCATTGGAAGCGGTGCTGACCTCAGTGACGTCTGAACTCGAAGCCGATTTCGAGGCTGTGCGGGAGCCGGTCATGCATATTCTTAGCGAGCTGGAGGATGATATTGATCGAAGCAAGCTCAGAATGCTCCTCATTCTATCCAAGCGAGTGAGCACCTTTGAGCAAAAAGCAAAGTTGGTCCGGGATGCCATCGAAGACCTCCTCGAAGCCGACGATGATCTCTCTGCCATGTACTTGACGGAGAAAACACATGATCTTTACAGGGGAGAGGACGATCACACGGAGGTTGAGATGCTTTTGGAGTCTTATCACAAGCTGACTGACGAAATCGTGCAAGAAGCCGGCAACCTTGTCTCGGGCATCCGAAACACAGAGGAAATGTAAGGAACCCTTACCCTTGACTTAATGCTGATCATATTACTCACTCACAAATGTAGCGTTCGTGCAATTCTGGACGCCAATCGGAACGCTCTCATGCTGCTTGATCTCAAATTCAGCGTCGGGACGCTAGGCCTAGCCATGGGAACGTTCCTTGCTGGTCTCTACGGCATGAACTTGGAGAACTTCATCGAGGAGACAAACTGGGGTTTCGCTGGCGTCACTGGCGTCTCAGTCGTCTTCTCTCTTATCGTATGCTGGTACGGTCTAACGAAGCTGCGGCGCGTGCAGCGCATCAAGATGATGGATGACGAGCGACCGCGGATCCCCCGCGGGCAGGCCTATTTTCCCGATGATCGCTCGGCGCTGGGGCTCCTTGATAACAGGAACCGCGAAATGTTGCGGCGAATCAACATGCAGAAGGCCGTATCGCAAAAGAAGAAGTGGTTTGCATGATTTTGGAAATTAGATTCCCTTTCCCTGGCTCAGTGGCACGGATTCGGCCACGTGTATAAACTAGATATTTCTGGAAACTACTAGATACCTACTCATCTCAATGAGGCTGGAGTTGAAGCGAAAGATACCCAAATGCGGACAGCACACACACATCCTGACAGGCATCACCCTCCGTGAAAACGCTGCAATCTCGGATCTTAATGGCACATCGTAAATATGACGACCAATGAGTCCACCAGCACAATGCCAAGAAAGTCCAGATTCTCCCATTTTGTCACTCTTAGGGTCTCGATCGTCCTGGTGATGCCACTATCCTATCGATTGATCTCATCATGACAGTGTGACGTCAGAAAAGATTCCTCTTTAGCCCTCCATGAGACCTCGTTTAATCAAAGCCTGGTCCTGGTCAATGGCGGCTGGCTGGCCGAATTGAAATTAAGGTGGTGTTGCGTTACAACACACAATCTGCAGGTGGATAGGGGAGGGGAGGGAAGGGAAAATCATCCGAGTCATTTTGCAGGGAATCGTCTCGAACAATTGATTGCCCTGACGTCGAACGTAACCCCAAACAAACCCGCAACGGGCTACAGCGGCAATAAGGCATGACAGGCCTTGATTTCTTGGAGGAGTAGCCACATTAGGAACGTCATCATGATGTTGCAGCCAATCAATGGTGGCCTGTCATTTAGCCACAGCCGTTAGTGTGGCTGGTGGCTGGGTCATGAGGGAATCGGAGATCGCAAACTGACGTCAGGAAATAAACATGACGGAGGAAGGTGTGATCCAAGAAAAAGAAAAAGAAAAAAAAAGAAAAGCAGCAGGCGCGATGGCCAGCCCAACAAATTTCAGATATATAAAGATGTGACCTCGAAGAAACTTTAATCTTTCACAACACCAACCTCAGACCTACAACAAAATCTCAGCCTTGTCTAAGAGCTCATCAATCACAACCATCTGAATACAAACACAAAGCAACTACATCACCTACTACAACACCTTTCAAACATTCACAATGGGCGGTGTTATGTCTTGCGTAAGTCGCGCCCCCTTGAACCTCTCCAGGAAGAACACATGATGTGGTCTACACATCAATCAACCGATCCACGACAAAGCCCAATTGCCTGTCTCTTTCTCCCACACTCACTCAGTCTCTACCTTCTTCCACTCACTCACTACTTTCGTTGCCCCTCCCCCGGCAGCTCTTTTCTCCTCCACCGCCCCTCTTTCAGCCTCGCTTTCAACGACACCACTAACAAGCCTCTCCAACAGATCCGGTCATGCCTCCAGACCATTGGGGACGTCATTATGGCAATTGTGGGGGGCATCGGTAGAATTTTGACGGCAATCGTAAACGGCGTGGTTTCCTTCATCGGAATTCTGGTCCGATTCTTGACCTGCGGATATTGCGGTTCGAAGGGAGGCCGAGCGAAGCGCCGGGGAGGTTCTCATATGAGGACGACGAGAGTCTAGACGAAAAACCCGGACGAACTTGTTTGTGATACCAATTTGATAAAGAATGGGGGCTGGGGGAGAGTTATGTTAGTTTGCGGAGGAGTCTGTTACGGCCGTTTGAGATATCTTTTCTGACTACTTTGATATTCATCTGTTAGCATTAGGATACCCAATCCTTACGATATGTAGCAAAAACTTCAATCTTGTAACGTTCCGTTAGTATACAGTTTTGATTTCCACTGGTGATTTCCACTTTGATTGCTGTTGGTGATAGGGCCAGGGGGAGGCAAGAAAACTCAAGTCCTTTATCCTGAGTATTGAAAGACTTAGGCAATTTAGTCTAAGTTTAGGGGAGTCTTTACTAAGTTTATTTTAGTAGCCTCTACTAAGTTTATTTTAGTAGCCTCTTCTAAAGTCTTACATTTTCTTGCTCCCTGAGGTGAGGACGACGGCCGGAAACCGAATTAACTTATGTCGTTCCACCCCCTTCTATATCCTGATTCGTTCTGCGGTATCTGTATACCGTTTTAACATCGGCTTGGTATCAATCGTCCTCTTCCATGACGTTGCGGTTGAAAAATCCATGAATCTGTTGTCCAGCCGTTGTGCCGACCAAAGGTGCCAGTTCTTGGACCGTCATGTTGGCAACTTCACGAATACTCTCAGTCTTGAGTACCAGATTCTTGATATTTTGTGGAGTCACGCCCGGCACGATGGCAAGCATATCCTGGGGCTCCTGGTTAAAGGCCTGCTCCTCGGCCCTTGTATCTTTATCCAAGCCAGCCCTGACAGCGGCTATCGGATCTGGCTCTTCCTCCTGAGTCTTTAGGGATTCAAAGATCTCGGCCGTCTGGTACGGGGACGAAGACCAGATGATGCGTAACTTTGGAAACGCTAAAGTCAGTAATACTAACTTGGATTGGAGGTCGGATGACATGTTGGTCGGAGCGACACTGTTCAGGCTTCCAGATAAATCGGCAAATGGCTCCAGAGTGAAGGACTTGTTCTGGTCAAACTCGATGAGCAGCATCACGCTTTTATAGTACTGAAACATAGTCTCGGCTTGGCTGTAGAGCCGGCCATCCTTGAATGACGAGATCAAATCACTGATAGATTTCCGTTCTACACAGATATTTGGTGAGAGGATGTAATCACCAACTGTGAGCATGCATGGTACAATGACCATAGAGCGGCCGTGGAGAAGAGATGGCAGAGAGGATCGGAATTCTCGTACGTCTACCACAACGCGTGGCGGCTCAGCTGTTGCTGCAAGCCTTCCACCACCAGCAATACGTGTGTTGACGGTGCGAAGAAAAGCATCTTCAGGATCCTCAGCTGGGTCCACAGTCATGACAAGGGACATGCTTGCCCTCTCCTTGATGAGTTTCGTAAATGCATCTTTTTCTCGTCGAACAGATGACAGATATTTTTGCTCCTCCACTGAGCCACCATAGTACATAAAGTATACTCTAACGTTCCTGTCGTTATGCGATGATCGGTACACTTCAACTCGACGGATAAAGGCGGCGTCCGGCTCGTACATAATTATGTATCGTGGTTTGGTTTCTTCAAGGACATGCTCGTCCTGATCTCCATCATATGCGTGGATGACGACTAGGTCTTGCATATCATATAATTTGAAGTATTCCTCCATGTTGTCGAGGGGATCTGCTACAACGTCTTCTTTCTGCTGTGCTTCCTCTTCTGTAATCTGTACCTCTGCCATGAGATCGGCAACTTCTCCCGGTTTCTCAATGTACTGCATGATACTGCCATTCTCAGCACGACCCATGCTTACGCCGGCATTTCCTCCGCCGCGCACCCGTCGTCGCTTGTTTGCAGGGGCCTTTCCACCTCTTGACCCTGCAAAACCTGGACGAGTGTCCGTAGCTCCATTTAGGGCCTTCTGGTTTTCGGAAAAGAGAGTGGCGCTGACCTGAGCAAATTGTCTCTTCCACCTTAAGTAGTTCCTCAACCGTCTTCGCATCATGAACGCTGCAGAGGGCTTGTCTTGATCTTCATCGTCCTCATTTGATCGTTTCTCCGTCTTGGGCTTGACGTGCATGGTTTGTAAGAAGTCTCGCAACTGCCTGCAAGTATCGGTATTTGAGCACATGATCAGGATGGTGCCATTGGAGTCGTCTCGAACTGGAGGCTCAAAGTAAAGATCACGATCAATTTCCTCCAGGACCTCTGCCAAAAGCGCCCATTTGGGTAGCTCTTCGAGAACAGGCCTTAGAGAGTCGATGTTATCTTCCCGGGCCGCATCTTTGGCACTGGCGGAATAAACTCTTCGTCTTGCCGTATCAAAAATAGTCTGAGCAGCATCGAGGAAAAGCCAAGGTGATTGGGTTTGCCGGGTCGATCCTGGAGGCGGGGAGTGAGCGGCATGAATGGTATCCAAATGCTGAAGGAACGAAACAGCATCATATGCCAGAATAGAGTTGAGCATGGCTCTGAGAACAGTCAAGTCATTCACAATCTGCTTCGTCTTCCAGCTCACGCGGTGCCAGTTGGGATCCAACTGTCTTCGAACCACGATGTCAAAGTTCTTGAGAAGAGCACTGTCGAGGTTCCAATCGTCCATTTCCAGGCCACTGTTACCTTTCTTGAGCTCGTGAATACTGACTTCAACGCATTCCATTATGGCGTTTTGAATCTCACGCATCGAGTCTGTCATAGGGACTTCGAGTTCGATAACTTCGGCCTTCTTCTTTCCTTCCAGAGATTGCGCGACCGTGACGTGAAATCGAGGCCAAAGCGAGGCTTTACGCAGAAAGAGGTTCCTCATCATGGTAGCCAAGGGTGAGAAGCCAGTGGTGAAGGGATCGGGGTTGTCAGAAAAGGCCTTCAAAAACCCAATCTTGTTCTTTTGACGGTAAACTCTTAAGATGAAGGCCTCGAGAGATGTTGCGACAACGCGATCGGCATGAAGAACAACAAGCCCTGTAATTGATTCAGGATTCAGCAAACCTGTGAGAAGGTCGACCACTAGAATACGCGACGTGATGCTGAAGATTCCGCCTCCAGAGTACATCTTTTCCCTTGCGCCGACGCTTTGAAAGTCTGTGTTCACGACTGTCAGGCCACGCGCTTTCGGGGAAATGCTGATGGCTGCATGTTCGGCCAATGCTTCTCCAATCCAGCCATTTTCTCGTTCATCAGCGGCGACAATGACAATTAAATTGTTTCCGCCAGCGTCATACGAATGGAGGAGGTTATTGACAAGGCGCATCAGCCCCAGGCCGCGTGCGATAACGACAAGCTCATCTTCAACACGAAGCTCCTGGAACAGAGTCTGTTGGTATTCCTAAATCGATGAGCGAGGGATCATACTTGAAAGTCATGGACAAACCTACGAGTGGGAGTGAAAGCTTCACTGGCTGGGGAGCATTGCTTGCAGACATGCGGGCCACCCAAATGTTGGTGTGTTGACAGACGATGTGTTGAAGGGATTGATGAAACGACAACCTACTATAGTCGTGAATGATGTATTGGAGATCTTAGCGGGGAGCTAGAGCCATGGCGGGGAATGTGTAAGTTGCATGCATAAGACAGAGCGGCCATGATGGAAATGAATGTCGATTGGTGACTATGGCATCCATAGATTAGTGGTTTTCGAGACAGAATGAAAAGCATTTTCTGTGGATTACTTTTAAAAGGTTTATTAATATGTTATCTTTTTTATTTTTTATTTTTTATAGGATAATCAATATGTTGTGCTGATCATGTTTGCCGGCCCTCACACCAGCAACAGTGTCACCTCCCCGCCATTCGAGATTACCTGCGCCAGCTTAGCACATGGGCCTGGTTTCTGATTAGATGCTATCTGTTCTATATTCATCTGAGAGCTCGTGTCGCATATGGGGACTGACATGCTGGTAAAACTACTGCAAAACACCTTAGAATACCAGGGCCATGGCCAAGTCCCTAGTCTATTCGTTGGCCACGCTATTTCACAAGTCATGATAAGATGAATACAGCTAATCCTTTTGCATTTTTGGAACTCTCCAGACATCACAATGGGGTACGTGTTCTGTCAGCGCAGCAGATTGAACAGCACCTCGGATTTCTGCATTCCCTCTTTTTCTCATTCCTGAGACTAAGCTGGCCAAGTTGTGATACCTACCTACTAAGCTATTCGTCCTTGATTTTTTATAGCGATATCCACTTACACACTACATTGTGCACACCATGACCACCATCTCCACGTCATTGTTGGAGATCCTGCAGTGTCCTAGATAGCACCTAGCTATGCAGTGATCTCAACAGTCGGCGGTTTTTGGGAACACGGGACCAATGAGAAGCTGTATACATCCTCTTGTGACACTTCCCTAAAGGGTTTGCGTTTCTGATTGTCGCAACATGCGCCACAGAATGGTCTTACGTAGTACGTAGTCTGGCTACTAAGACAAGACGACGTCATCGCCTCATGATATGGGCGGGCCAGCGACTACAAAAGGATGTTGACGACCTACCTTAGGTTTGAGCAGCCACAAGATCTCAAATCAATCCAACAAAGAAACTAGATTACGAAAATAACCTTGAACTTTCTTATACCAACCACCGAAACAACCATCAGAATGACTGGCACTGAGCAACAGAAGGAGGTGAGTTTGACTGCCCTGTACTGGAGCTTTGGTTCTTGAGCCCAACACTGACCGTTTTCCTAACAGGGCGAGAAGCAATTCTCCATTCAACCCATCAAGGATGAGGCCAAGGACAAGGTCTCTGCTTTTAACGCTCACCCCGGACCCGCCGTACCCAAAGACATGCCCCAAGAAGAGGGCACCAAGGAGGAGCGCAAGGCCAAGATGGAGGCCCTGAACAAGAAATAAGCGGTCGACTTCTGTGGTAGAAGTCGCTTCATTGACATGACTGTATGACTATACGTGGATTTGGGACTGGGCTAGGTACTTTACGATCTATTTATACAACACTCAAGACATTTTGTCATGACTTGCATTGGAACATGTCGATTGCTAATCGTAGTCTCATGCTGGTACCATGGCACTGACCAACGGCAGCCTCGGAACCCCCTGTTGACACGCAGCCATCCAATATCTGCCCCTCATCTAGATTTGGAGCCGAGACAAGACTCGTACGGCCAGACACTGGGGTTTATGAAGACTCGAAGTACGGAGTAGTATTAGAGTACATGCAGATATTTACATACACCCAGAATCATGTGAGAATTTTGTTCTCGTTGCCTCCCAAGATGTTCCGTTCTTAGTCGATAGCTAGCACATCATCTTTGTAACACACCCGACTCAACAGCCTAGATGCCCCTAAAAACCCCACTACCTTAGGCGACAGCAGCTATCTCCCCAGGTAAGATACTAAGATAGGCTGCTAAACTCTGGCTGCCCAACAGTCGACTGGTGCCATGCGAATTTTCTAGAACCTGGCAAAGTGGCTGAAGCGGTGAACCGTACCTGATGGATTGTGAGTTGACCGCTTGCGTTGCATGTCACAGTCACAATCACCGCCATACTGGTAAAACCATCATTACATTCCTGGCATACTACCTTGAGCTTCCAATTCCCTCCCGCCCACCAAAAAGCAAACTTGTCGTCCCGCCCGCTGCACAAAGACGTGGGCGTAGGTTGCCCCGCCCCAAGAACTACCTTACTTAAAGTGGCTGTGGTACAGTACTACAGAGGTAGGTAAGCAGGTAGGTGTGCTACTGCAAGGGTTCTAGCCTGTGGCTGGTGCTCACTTCTCTCGTTGCGGACTGGACTCTGGCTCTTCACACATCATCCCAACCGACCGCTGGCCTAGTCTGGTTCATGTTCCTGTTCCCGTTCCCTACGGACGACGAACACCTTTTGACGTGCGACACTTATTCGTGCTTGCCTGCGCTATCCGAGAGAGATCTCTTTCTACTCAAGCCCGAAAGCCCGGGCGCTGCTCGCACACTCTCTAAACCATATATATCTATCCGGCGACAAGAGCTTGCACCTCCCATCCCCCAAGATTTCGGTTGTCTCACACGAGCGCCAAGCGATTCTGACGAGACGCTGGAAGAGGAGAGACCAGACAAGCGCCACTCCGCGCGTCCAGTCCAGGCGACAACCGATAAACTCATCTTATCTTTGGCTCATATCCTTAATCATTGTTTCTCTGGCATATTCGATTACATGACACTGCTACAGTAATCAATACTCGATTGCGCCGCCACAATGCCATCTATTCTCAACGACGATGATAAGGATACCGTGAAGCGGTTCATCCCCAAGCAGTCCAACAAGATTCAGGCCGTTGCTGTTGCCAGACTCTACGTAGCATATCCCAATCGCTCAAAATGGACATACACCGGACTACAGGGAGCCGTTGCGCTCGTCAACGATCTGGTTGGAAATACATACTGGATCAAGATGGTGGATATTTCGGTATGTCCACGATCCATTATCTACATCGCTTCCACCACATCTAACCACCGCATGCTAACAACTTGTTCAGCCCTCCAATCGAGGAGTTATCTGGGACCAGGAGATTTTCGATACGTGGAACTACAACCAAGACCGAACCTTTTTTCATACCTTCGAACTTGAAGAATGCCTGGCTGGTCTGAGCTTTGTCGACGAAAAGGAGGCCAAACAGTTCAAGAAGAAGATGGATGAGCGAGAGAAGAATGCAAGCCGAGCTACAAAGTCGACACCCTTCGGTGGAGGTGCCCAGCCAGCCCATAAGCATGGCCTGTTGGGAGGGCTATTCGGACATCGCCATTCGACTCATATCAGCTCTCAGCACACAGCTCCGACCCCTCCGGAGTCTCCCCGGATGCCACATAACTCCATCCAGCATCATGTTGTCAACTCAACGCCCAATCTCAATGGCTCAAGACCTTCTGAATTCGCACTTTTAGATGCGTTTGATCCTCTGTGGCGCGAGCACTTTGGTGCAGATCTTCAAGACAAGGGTTTGACGGACGACTTCATCAAAGAAAACCAAGAGTTTATTGTCGACTTCTTGAGAGAAGAACAACAGAAGGCCAATCAGCCTCATTCGACACCGCCACCACCCCTTCCTCCAGCAGCGAAAGCACCCTCTCCAACGCCAACCGCGAACGGCAATGAAGGAAGAGGCTCTCGAGCGCCTCCGCCGCCTCCGCCGCCCGGTGGTCGACCTCAGTCAGATGGTCCTCCAGCTCCCCCGGCCCCGAGAAAAGGCGGCCCCCCACCTCCTCCAGCCCCGAGACGGTCAGGCAAAGCCGAATCTCCGGCAAAGGATGCTGCGCCTGAACGAGCGCCGTCACCTCCTCGACCCAAGTTTGGTGTCCCTCCTCCATTGGCCGACGCTGGCAAATTCGCACGTCAAGATCCTCCAAGGGCTGTTCCAGCAACGCCCACTCCTGGACCTCCCCCTCCTCCGCGACCGGCCAAGACTCCTATAGAAACACAAAAGAACGAGAGTCACAGATTCGGAGTTCCTCCTCCCTTTCCTGGTTCAAGGGTACCCCCACCAACACCTAGCCGTGGGCCTGTTCCTCCTCCACCACCACCTCGACCGGCCGATAACCACCCTGTGCCTGCAGCTCTTCCTCCTCCTCTGCCTCCCAAAGTACCAGCTTCTTCAGCTCCACCACTGCCGCCTCCAAGCTCCCGGCCGGTCCCCCCCCCTCCAGCAGCCAACAATCACCCTCCTCCTCCACCTCCCTTACCGGTGACAAGTGCTCCTCCACCTCCTCCGCTACCCCCAACATCAACAAATGGTGCACCCCCTCCACCTCCTCCGCCACCTCCACCTCCTGGAGGTCTTGGTGCACCGCCGCCTCCTCCGCCCCCTATGCCGCCTGGAACTGGTGCACCTCCACCGCCTCCTCTCCCTCCTGTTGCTGCAGGGGGTGATCCTGGCCGATCAGCCATGCTGGAAGGCATTCAACGTGCTGGCGGAATCAACTCCCTCAAGAAGGTTGATCGCTCACAGATTCGCGACCGCAGTGGTGTTCAAGTTGGCAGTGGCGGCGATTCTGGCGGCGCGAACGCCGCACCTGCAGCAGCTGGTGCCCCTGGAGGCGGCGGTGGCATGGCCGATGCGCTGGCTGCTGCTCTCCAGAAGAGGAAAGAAAAGGTCTCTAAGAGTGGTAAGTTCAATATGCCTTTGTCGGTAAAGATTGATGTACTAACACCAGATGAGATGACGAGAGTGACAACGATGACTGGTGAGCTGAACCATGTCAACACAAAATCCAAGAGAAGGAAGGAAGACCGTGGTAGAGTTAGTCGACAGAAGATTACCGGCTTGTCTTTTATAAAATTTGCACTTATGAGCAACGAAGAGGATTGTGAGGAACCAACCAGTTGCAGACGTATCTTGGTTGCGAATCAGCACCAGCATCTGAGGTCGGGTTTGTATTACCAAATGGTTCTACCGCGTCTGTACCATTTCCAGTTGGCATGACAAAAGTTGGTTATGTTTTATAGACACCCATAGCATTAACGAAATTCTTCAAGATAACAGAATGACTAGCCAATAAATTGGGCTGCCTTTATTGTTCACGACATTAATGCAATGCGAGAATCAAAGAATATTTATGAAACAATAGTAAGCATTTTCTTGTCTTGTCTAACCTGTGCTTTTGAGACGAATGTGATGATCATAAAGCGTTGAGAAAAAAACATGATCGTCCAGTAAAAACTACCCAAACGGAACAAGACAGAAAACTCGATCGTGATACTGAAAGTCCAAAAGAGAACGACATGCCGTGACGTCCCTCCCACCACGGCCGTCTACGACTCCACAGCAACTACTGTCGTGGGACCCGACGCACAGAGCTTTGGGTGCTCGGCTCCGGGTTTGAGAGAGAAGACAATATCAACAACACCAGCGGCGAAATACAATCGTACCACCCGGTAGCGTCGGGGGCTCGGTGGAGAGAGAGAGAAGGGGATTTGGAGGGCTTTGGCGAGTTTAAATGTCGTCAATGTCGACCTCCTTCTTGTTGCCAGCGGCGCCATCGTCAGACTCATCGTCTGAATCAGCGTCGCCGAACTCGAAGTAGGCCTCGCCATCCTCTCCCTGGCCAAAAGAGTCGGTTTCGTTGATCTTGGCGTTCTCAGGAAGCTCGCCGTAAGACTTGAGGGTACGGGCTTCGTCGGCGGTGTACTTGAGAATGACGTCGCCCTTGTTGTCCTGGAAGTCACGGAGAGAGAGGAGGATAATATCACCCTGGTTAATCCAGACCTTCTTTCGCATTTTACCGCGAATCTACGAAGGAGATGTTAGCATGAGTCGCAGAAAGAAGGACATGAGCGTCCTGCTTTTGATGCACCGCGTCTTAGGCAGGCAAACTTGGGGCTACTTACGTTGGCGAGGCGCTTGCTTCCATCGAAGCACAGAGCCTCGAGACGACCGTTACCAAGCATCTTCACAACCTGAGCATACTCTTGGCCATCCTCCTTGAAGGTGAGCTCTCGGCGCTGATCATCGTTCTCCTTGGTACCACGTCTGCGGTTCTTTCCACCCTGTCCAACTGTTAGAGACGGTTCCTTTGTTGCTTGCAGAAGAACTTGGGCGATGATGGTGGGGGCGGGGCAGGCGGTTGGCGGATGGCGCGTGAAAATGCGATCCATGAATGAAAAAGAAAGACAGTTAAGTATAGGAGGGATCTGTGGGACTTACCTTTCCCTTGTTCTTGGGCATGTTGGCGGTTTGTCGGTATGCGTGAAGTGAGGAAGAGATGTGTTGGTGAGAAGAAGAAAGTTGGTGATGATGTTGTGGTGTCGTTGTTGGCTTGGGAAAGAATGTGGATTTTTCCTGGGCTGCGCTGCTGACTGACACAAGAGGCAAAAGCTGGTTGGGCGCTTGTGATTCTGTCCTCCACAGTGACTCAAGCGTGGCGCAGTAAAGATATTTTCAATGCAATACGTTAAACTTCCAGTCTAAAATCTATAAGAAGAATAAGAAACCCAAGATCCTAAAGCGTATTGGTTTAGTCATACGGAGATTTAATTAATTCCTTGTTAAGTTCAGCGGTTATCCTAAGAAGAGAGAACATTGTGCCCAAAGTCAGAAAGAATAATATGACGCAGAATGGTTAGCGGCACAGCCACAATTATGTGGCGTTCGTACCTTAGTTCAGCATATTGGGAAATCGTAAACTCATGAAATCGATTTGCGTATCGTGCTTCATCATCCTTAATTCCAACTTCCCCGGCACACTCCCTCGCAACTAAGGCAACGAATGAACGGCACTGAGGCGCCCACTGCAAGTCTTATCTCCGGAGAAAACATCATATCCCATCTCAACATGATAGTATCCCGTCCAAATCCTCCATCATGACAACGGCCCAAGTCTTGCCAGGAATCAAACTCCTGCGATCGATACCCTCCCCCAACTACCGACTTTACTCATCAGCCACACAAACATTGCGCCAAAATACAAAAGAGCGCCCTCAAAGAACTCCCAACAGACCAGGACAATCGCCGAATCGAGACGGAACGAAAGGACGGCCTAAAACACCCCGGATCTTCATCCCACCAGCAAACGACCATGTATTACCATCTGGAAGACTGCTCACCACACCAGAGGTCTGGTCATTTCTTCAAGAAACAGGCATCGAGTACGACAACTCTAAGGCTACACGTCTGCATCTGGGGCCTGACGAACAAAAAGTGAAAGTACTATTCAACTGCCTTGTTCAATACTCGCCTAGATATATTCTACACCCTTACCATCTGCAACATTTAAGGCCTGGAATAGCACCAATGTTACCCATAATCATGAGCAATTACCGACGCAAGTTGACCGAGGAGCCTCTCTGGACATACACAATATGCAGGGGAGGGGGCAGTACTGTGGTGCGACACCTGATGGCCAAAAGGCTGACAGGCGCATTCTGGAGAGCCTTGAAAGATCTCGGATATTCAACGAATGGTCCGCGAGGAACGCTTATGGTGACGATCCACGATCCTTTGAAAGTCGCCCAAGCCCCAGCTCATATTTTTGGCGAGGCTGTTGCGAAGCAAGTGAAGCAGACCTGGGAAGAACACATGCTTCAAAAGAGACATGGATAGCTGGGCATACTTGAGAGCCAAGACTGGATATATCGGTACCAGGGTGCATTCTGCGAAAAATTGGTGTTTCGGAAATTAGTGGCATCCTCAGAAGGAATGTGAGCGAGTATCATTAATAGGTTTTGGTTTTGGAATTTATGGAATCCCTTTGTCTGTATGGAGCCAACCTAGTGGTAGACCTGAGAGACGGATCAGAGATGAGGGCTAGTAAGTCATGTGTGTACTTGATGCTTTGATACCAATGTTTTCACCAATAAACTGTATATTAATCGATTCGACCGTGTCAAGTTGAGCATTCGTCACGAAGTAAGGTACCTTAAGGTAGTCTCAAGATGAGACATCCAGTATACGAGGATAATATCCATGTAACATCCATCGGTAGGAGGGTGTGAGAGCTTTGCCCTCTAATAACTTTAGGTAGCTCCCGAATCCCCACTTTGTACTCCATACCTACAGTACCTACCTACCTACCTAGAAGGCTATCTGGGTTTTCTAATAGGCTCTAGACAGTTTTTTTAATATAATAGGCTATTAATCTAGTTAGAAAGCTATATATACCTTTAAAGGTATAGTTATAATACTAGCCTATTATAATATTTTAAATTTCTAACTAAAAGGCTAGCTATAATTAATAAGTTAATATTATAATAATAAATCTTAAGGTATTAATAGCTTATTAATTAAATTAATAGCCTATTAATTAGGTTAATAGGTTTTTAACCTATTTAATAAGCTATTATAATAAATAGCTATTTAATATAATAGCTATTAGTTAGTTACTTATAGAGGCATCTATTTAAGTATTTATTAAGGTATTAATAGACCTACCTTTTAATATTACTTAAAATAACTAATCTTTTTTATAATAATAATTAAATTACTTAATTAATAATTTAATAATTTAATAATATAATTAATTAATTAATTATATTTTTAGCCTTAAGGCTATAGGTTTAATTATAACCTTAACTTTTTTAAAAAAAAAAAAGGCTTTAAAAAGAGAGGTTTTATAATATCTCTTTTTAACCTTTTTAATACTTATTATAATAGCCTTTTAATACCTCTATAAGTTACTTTAGGCTATTTTAATTAATCTATAAGATTAAGCTATTAATAGTTATTAAATATAATAGTAATTTTATTATAATAGGCTTAAAACTAATTAATAGACTATTATTAAAGAAAGATATTAAATAAATATCTTTTTAGCCTTTTAAGCTTATTAAAATTAATAGCCTATTTAGAAAAATATACTAAAGGTATTATATTTTTTTATAGCTATTAATATATTAAAAGCCTATTATAGGCCCTATTAGAGGTCCTATCTAGAAACTGGGGTGGCACGCAAAGGTACCTAGGTATATATTACCCAGTGACTCGGAGAGCCTCACCGGGGCGTGGCTAGGTAGCGAGCCTGCTAGGGGCCCAGGGCCTAAACTCCAGGGAGTCTTGCCCAAATTTACTGCTGAAGGCTGAATGGGAGCTGGAGCTCTTTGTCTTTATTGCCCTTGTTGGCTGGCGTGCGTGTCCTTGCTCATGCAGCCCGTCCCAACCAAAGATTCCACGTCGACGTTCCATCCCTATCGCATTCGCAATTATCAGCAACCTTTCTCGCTTCAACTACAGATCAGATAGGCGATTTGGTCAGCGCCGTCTATAGATTCTTCTTTTCAAAGATACCCTTGTTTCACTTTTTCTATTCCGCTTGCGTGATAGCCAAGAGACTACCCTCGGTGCCATCATCACCCTTTGTTTGCTGCGACACTCGCAACGATGCTCGTCTCTCTCACTGTCGGCAAGGTCGATGCCGGTGTTACTGTTCTTCTGACACCGGACAAGCGCTTGGTGAGCTTGAAGCATCTTGTCTGTTTGTGATAATTGCTAATGCAGCGAGTGTCCTTAGATCGAATTCCCATCTATCCTCCTCCCTCCCAACATCTCGTCAGGCAGCATCGTCGACATCAACGTTTCGCAGAACGCGACCAAAGAAGCTGCTGCCGATCGCGCATTCCGGGCCCTACAAGACAGCATCTACAACTCGTTTGGTGCCTCCGAGCCTACAACCCCAGTACTACGATGCCGCAATGCCACCCAAACCTCGGTCGTTCTTGAGTGGGATCCTATTCAGCTTGCTACGGCCGACCTTATTTCTTTGAGTCTCTACCGAAATGGCCAAAAGGCTGGAAACATCCCTCGCCCATTGCAGATGCACAGCACAAAGATTAGCGGCCTTGCTGTCGATACAGAGTATACCTTCCACCTGGTCTTGCGCACAAGCGCCGGCACCTTCATCAGTGAGCGCGTCTCTGTGAGGACACACAAAATGACGGACCTAAGAGGTATCACCATTACTACCGGTATTCTGCCTAGTGCCGTCAAGGACAGCTTGACAAATGCGGTCGAGCGCATCGGGGCCAGGATTGTTGATGGCGTCCGCATTGACACGACGCATTTCGTCACCACTGAGGGACGTGGGCAGCAATGGGAGAAAGCTGTCGAGAGCAACATTCCCGTCGTACGTCCCGAATGGGTTGAGGCTTGCGAGAAGAGCGGCCGCATCCTAGGTGTTACCAAATTCTATCTTGATGCTATGAAACCAGGCCCCCCAGCTGAGGAAGCCTCACCTCCGCCACCTCCAGAGAAGGAGGAGAAGAGCCTGCCCGTGCCACCTGCTCATAACGGTGAGCAGGCATCTCCATCAGAGGAGAAGCTAGACGAGAAGGTCAAGGAGAAGGAGAAAGAGGACGCGCAAAGGAACGGTGGAAAGCAGAGCTCCAGCGGTAGTAGCACTGAAAGCGGAGAGGAAGAAGTCGGGATCGAGCAAAAGACGAAGACGTCACCACAAGAAGAACAAAAGGTACGATTCGAGGATAAAGAGGAGCAGAAGGTTGCCCTACGACCCGCCAATAATGGCGAATCAAGTAAAACCGAACATGATGATAAGCAAGAAGCGTCAGATGATGATGCAGAGGATGAGTCAAACTCGAAGACCGCACCTACACCAGATGGAGCATCCTTCCAAGAAGTGGAGCTATAGACCAAGAGGTACTGCAGCTATGTGGTAGGACTTGACTTTGTTTGAAAAGATAGCATGATTAGGCCGTGAGTGGACAGCAGTCGCTGTCTGGTACGGTCTCATATGGATATGTTGGCTGGCAAGATCTCGGTGAAAGGGCAGAGCAGATACTGGTTTAATAACTTATTTTTCACACAAACAACCCTAAGCAGCATTATCTTTGCAACCTTCTTAATGCTATGACCCTGTAGTTTCCACGTCTCACTTTATGGGAGGATCTCCTTGTTGTTCCAGTCCATACACTTGCCTCGCCCTTCCAAGGGGAGGCCTGTTGCGACTTTTACAAGTCTGTCGACAGCGAATTCAGGGCTGAATAGTTTGCCCTCCTTTGTACTCTCCCAGAAACCCTTGCTCAGGTCTGTCTTGACCGTGCCAGGGTGATAGGCAATGGAGATGGCCTTATCGCCACTCCGCCCACGCAGAAATATGTCGTAACTCTTGCCCAGGCTGATAACTCCCGCCTTACTCGCCCGATATGAGAACCATCCCCCAGCCCTATTATCTGATGTGGAGCCAACTCGAGCTGCCATACTGAGCCACACCGAATAAGGAGGCATCTTTACCTCATCACTGTTGGGGCTGTCTTCGAGCTCAGAACTCCGCCTAGGGAGAAACTTGTCGAAGTGTTTGATAAGGAGGAGAGGACCCATGGTGTTGATGCGGAACTGCTCCAAACTAGTCTCTGCGTCTATCTGGTTGACATTCTTCTCGGGTTTGAGGACTCCAGGAACCGCGCACGCAAGCCGCAGGTGATACTTGCCAGAGGGGAACAGCTCAGCAGCCCTGGAAGCTGCATTAATGAGAGATCCCTCGTCTGTGACATCCGCGTGAACTATTGACAGACGTTTGGTGAGACCTTGTTCCTCGGGGAGACCTTCGAGAAGTGATTTCTTTATGGTTTCTGGGTCGTGTTGGAGCCGAGCTGTTGCAAGGATGGGTAAGGATGTCTTCTGGAGGAGGTGTCGAGTGAGAGCATAGCCAATTCCTCGGGTCGAAGGGCATACAAAGATCCAGGGCTTGCTCATGGTTGAATCACCTGGGTGGGATGCTCTAGAGTTTATCTCATGTAAGTCAAGCTGATTGAACAAATTGGGTGTTGTGAAGAGGATGAATGTAAAGTACGACGAAGTTTGAACTTGGTGTCATAGTCCACACCTCTAACGACCGTATAAATGGTTGGTTGTTGTCACTTTTCTTTCGCCCTCCCCTTGAAAATCATGTAGCTCCATGGCATCTCATGTCTTTGATGATGCGTAGACGCACGTTCGTTTGAGGGATCGCCTACGTCATAAGATCTCGCTCCCCCTGAGCGGGCCCGATTCAAGTGCAGAAGCTCGTTACCCAACAGGGTATAAACAGAAGTGGTTGTGGGCTTGAAACTAGGTAGTTTCTGTACTTCTTGTCGTGTGAATTAAAGTGTAACAGCTAGCATGAGATAGATGCCATTTAACAGAATCTCAAGATTAGGATAGGACATTGTAGGTGTAAATATGATGCGTCTCTGTCTATTTTCCCCACCTAATGCAATGGGCTTAGTGATAACCTTGGATTGTCGCCATGTGAGCTACCTATTATTAATTCTATGAAACTAAACAAAAAAAACTTGCTATATTTGGATAGATACGATACATACTAGGAGATACTCTAAACTTATCGTGATAGGCGTTAGCTAGGAAAATGCACGTCGGGTGCGAGGCTATACTATAGTAACGTT
Source organism: Fusarium mangiferae (assembly GCF_900044065.1). Classification (NCBI taxonomy): domain Eukaryota; kingdom Fungi; phylum Ascomycota; class Sordariomycetes; order Hypocreales; family Nectriaceae; genus Fusarium; species Fusarium mangiferae. The sequence goes on along the minus strand of NW_024573924.1, from coordinate 1,886,033 downwards.
GTTGAATGTATCCAAAATCCAATGCTGCGCTCATCCTGCACACAAACCAACCATCCATTCCTATACCGCAGATAAAACAAATCAACCCTCCCGTCTTTGTCTGCTGTACATGGATTGTATACATCGTCTAGCAGACCACTACTCGGAAAGAGAATGCAGCAATCCCTCGTCATCCATTCCGAGTGATCTTGCTTCAAAGCTTAGTCGAGATCGACCAGCCAGTTCTCTCATCAGAGGCTCAATTATATCAAAGCCGCTCATGTCATCGCTGACACTTCCAGCCTCAAGCTCCTCCTTAGTCCGTACAAGCTGCTCCAGAAACTCCCGCTCTGATGTCCCTGCCCTTGCCATCATACGTCCTCGGCTCGATGGTCTCACTTTAGACGTTGCTTGAAAGTTCGAACGGTCATCATCAGAGATCCACCCCTTCGCCCCGCCTGGGTGCCCGTCTCGAGAATTAGCGAGCGTGCGGTTGAGATTGTCTAATACTGGCACCAGGGCACGAAGCCAGACATCTCCATTGCGCTCCAATCTCCTGATTCTGCGTTCCATCTCTCTGATGCGATACTCACGGTAAGCCTCATACCTTCGCAAAACCTCCTTTTCCACGGTGGGCGCTTTGTCTCCGGTGTCTTCTCTCATAGTGACGGCCCTCCTTGCCCTTGGCCGGGGACTGGCGTTCGAGGCAGCTTCCTTTCGTTTACGTTCTTGTTCTCGAGCAGCACTCCACTCCCGACGTCGCAAAAGGGATGTTCTGTCATGTGAGTCCACTTTATGAGCTGGTGATGAGTGGGCAGATTGGGGAGGCGTCGGTGACCCGTTCTGATACGAGGCCGGAGATGGAGAAATTGCTCGACTGGGTGTGTCGTCTTCTTGCTTAGGTGCCGCATCGTCCGGCTTCGACTTCACAGCAGAGGTCAAGTCTTCTGGGTGTGCGCCCGTTTGTCTCCTCGGGGATGCTGGGATAACCCCTGATGGAGGAGGTGATGGCTTGACATTGGCGACAACCATGATGGGGCACATGCTTTGGCGTTGGGGAGACCTGAGTGGCAATGGTGGTGGCTCTTCTGCCGTTTCTTTAGGCGACTCTTTGATAGTCTCCTGCTCAGAATCGGGCTGCAGGTCCATCGAAATAGATATCATACTGCGCCGTTTCAAGGAAGCAGCTTCCATATCCTTCTTTTTCTTGTCCCTGACCTTGTCACGGCGACTCTGTGACAATTTGGCTTCAGGGGTTGAAGATCTCTCCTTTGTTCTCTGTTTCCTGGAGCCTTGACGTTGGACACGTAGTGGGCTTTTGGTGGTTACAGTAACAGAAGGCTCCTCGGTTTTCTTCGTGGATAATCGAATGCGCGATTCTCTGGCTGATACTGGTCTTGCCTCGACCGGCCGAGCCTCTGCCACAACAGGATCATTTTCGCTTGTGGTCATTATACTTTTGGAAAGCGAAGGTTGGTAAGATCCATCCTGGGAAACGGGGCGGGCAGGTGAAGTAGGAACCTGATGGGCTTCTGTCTTGGTTGACTGAGACATCATAGTATCGATCGACAGGTCGCCGAGGTATACGAAGCGACCCCCTGTCAAGCTGGGACTCCGCGAAGGGATTCTACCTTGATTGTTTGGGCTTTCTGCATGTGTGTTCCCCTGTCCGTTGCTTTGAATTCCTCGGCCCTGCTCATTAGCTTGTCGGACTTGGTCTGGGGTCACTACCCTCGGAGGAGGCGTTGCCAGAATGTTCAAATATTCCGGTGCCGTACTTTGGTGGCTGCTATTAATAGGGGCCGGAGTAGAGTGCCCATTGATCGATGAGTTTGGAGATCTTTGAGGGATAGTAGATAAAAGAAGCTGAGAGTTTGCCGGGCTCACCGAAGGCGATGATTCTCTGTCCTCTGTGACAGTCCGTAACACTGTCACCACGCCTTTCTCGTTCAAAACTGCTCTAGTAGGAGCATACTGAGAAGTGAGAGGCCTCACACTCCGGTGCTGGTATATAGGATACTGAGACCTGGGAGTTCGACCAAATGGCGAGGCATCCAAGGGTATGGAAATTGCAATATGTCGATGTCCTCCTATTGTTGTGCCTGAGACAGCTGAGTCTGGAAGCTGAATGGTTTGAGGCGACTTGGAGAGTGATTTACTCCTCTTGCCTAGCTTTCGGAGCCTGTACCATCTGCCCCTGTCCTCCAGGGGAATTCCATCGGGGATAGACATAAAGTTACCTGACGGAGGGCTGTGATTCCTCAAAAAGTCAATGAGCTCTGCAAGGCCATCATGCGGTTCCCCGTCCCCGTCCTGCTGCTGATCGATGAAGGTGTCGTCGTGAAAACCCAAGTCCTTGTCCTTTTCGGGGCCATCTAGCAAATTTGATGCAGATTTTGCTCTTGGCCGGGTACGTGCTTGAACTTGGGTTTGAGAGCCTGACCTTTGCAGATACGAATGCCGATTTGTTTTAGGGACAGTAGATGCAGATACAGAAGAAGTGAGAGCTGAGGGGATTGTTGTGCGAGGACAAGAAGCGCCACTGCCCGATGTGACAGAGACCTCAGGATCAAGGCCAAGAACTTGAGCCATGCCGGGCCAGCTTAACATCTGACACGGAACATGGGATGGAGTTATACGCTTTTGCGCAACGATGCACTTGCATCCATGAAAGACAGGCCTGAGCTAGGTAGATGTATCAGCTGAGTATTCACAGGAGCATGGTTTGTACACGAAGGGATCTCTTAAATTAGTATCACCTTTTGGTTGTCTTTCGGGGCTTTTCTCGTGTCCTCCCTTTTGGAGGCTTGGAAGGAGATTAGGAGGCGGGTGGTTGCAGACCGGTGGCCCGAGTGATAGTACCTTAGGTACCAAGGTATAGAGGTAGAGGCAGTGGTCTATGTCCCCATATATCTTACGCTGGTAATTGAGTTGACAGCCACAAAACAAGGCCAAGATTGTGACAAAGATGGAAAATTGAGAAGTGATGGTGTTGAAAAGAAGAAGAAGAAATTACATATCCTGGGGGTCGGTCCCCCAGTTCAGCCCAGTTCAACCTGGTCAATCCCAGTTCCAAGGGACCCTTCCCAACCGCGTCAGAACAGACAGACAACAAGAGCAGGAGCATGAGCAGGAGCAGCAGAGAGGTCCTGCAGCCCATGTATGCCGTCACTCCCCCCATAAAACCCTGGAGCGCCACCAAGACCAAGTGCCGCTATTTGGTCTTAGCTCAGGATCCGAAAGCTAATTATGCCCGTTGGATTTAATGGAGTGGAAACGTCCTCGCCAATTCCCCAATCAGAGCCTCTGAAGCACAGATTCACCAAAAGGGAGATCGTGCTCCTTTGTTCTAGCTCAGCTCGTCTCCATTATCTGCTGGGTCTCTTTCTGAGGTTGTAATTACGCCTCTTTCGCGATGCGGCACGACAACCCGGTCGTTCGGGATGCCAACCAAGATCGGCGTAGAAATAGTTTCATTTGTCAAGCTATCCCTAGTCATATTTGCACTGGAGATCTCATTTTCCTGACCCTTGGCCTTGGTTAGCTTCGTTTTGGTCACTTTTCCTCTTTGCTTTTTTTCTGTTGTCGCTTTATGCATGTCTCTTTTCCGGCCACCACAAGTGATGTACAGACATGTATTTGGTGGGCAGGTCTTTAAACCCCAGCCGCTCGCAAACCTTTCCCTTGAAAAAGAAACAATCCATAGCAATCGCATGCCGAAACTCATCGGTCAGTGGTTGCAGCTGGCTGCTCGTCGTCACCACGGTGAGCTGTGTTACCTTCTCAGGTATCTCGGGTCGTTCACAAGAGGCAGAGGTATCCAACATGAACCAAGCATCAGCTGAAATCCCAAGCCATGTTCGCATTGTTTTGTCCTAAACTTGGCGATTTGCTGAACCACTTACGTAGGTATGCACCAATCTACAAACTGTGCTTACAGTAGGTAGCCAGGAGATGGCAGAACTCAAGACTTCATCCTCAATCTGACCTTGTATGCCAAGAATACTTGAATATGTTTAGGATGAACTTGCTTGGCTTTCTGAATAGTCTATTCTTGCTCCGTACAGGAGTCTTGAGCCTTCTGAAATCCAATATTGAGGGAGTAGCTCCCTGTTCCAACAATTCACAAACATTTCACTCAACCCCGATAGGATGGTGGCCATCTCTTTTCAGCTCACAGGGTTCTACCTTCAGGGCGTCGTTACAAACTTATCCAATCACCAATACCGCGTCGTCGTTGCTCAACCGCCAAAAGCCCTTCCGAGCGCCACTGCTGATCTCCTCTACAGGAGGCCGCTAGTGTCATCACTGTGCCAAGTTACCAGCTGTTACCCAGGGGCCAGAGGACATGATGTGTGTGCCTGACTGAGTGTTATCTCTAGAGCCTAGCGTCATCCCGTACTCTCTATCGTCTTGGCATTGATATACCCTAAGCCGAATTGACCCTCTTTGGAAAAGCCAAAAGGCCACTGTCGTCAATAATGCCTCCATCGCCATTTGCCTTTACATCATAGCACAACCACCCTTTTGTCACTTGTGATCTAGTATGTACAAGTTGCCTCGTCTAACTACCTAACTATTGCCCGTGGGAACTTGACCAGGATCGGACATTACCTGACTTCATTCCTCACCAGGGTCCCTTGTCATTCTCCCTGTCTGTTGAAATGACACGATCCCTGTCCGCTGATGATCGTCCTCACTACCGGATGGTTAGGCGAGTTGGCCCATGCTCAGCGCAAACATGCACTGCCATCTCCTCCATGCACATTGATTCAATGGCATCACGTGACCCAACCAACTTCAACTGTAGACGACGAGATGGTGGAAATGATGCGGTGCTCCGCCATTATCATGTCACAGCCCTGACGGGAGTCCCCATGGGTCTCTTTGAGCGTCTCTACCTTAACAGCTGGCCTCAGAATCTTCCAGGCTGGTCAGGTTCAATAGTTAATGATTCAGTCCTTCATCCGACCACCACAAGAGGGCGGCCTCATGCCCCCTTGCATATCACTGTGGGCAGCCCACGCACGTATGATGTATGCCAGCCTACCGTATCTTCTGACTGATGTCAGGAGTGAGGCATGTTTGGCAATATCTAATCCTCCGGAGCAAAACTTTTGCAGCCACTTATGCCCTGTTTGTGGATGCCATGTACAAATGAAATAATGCACCCAACGCCCAGAAATGCTATCTACTATGTATCATCCTCTATGCTTGCTATACAGAGTCTCGTCTTGTCATGAAATTTACCGCTTCTTTGGGACAAAGAGACTTGGCTTTCCTTTCTTGCGAGAAGAAGGCGGGTGAGGTGGGCGTCGTTGCTGTAGACACTATAAGCAAAGCGTCTCATCGAACTCATGGTTTTAAACATACCTGGTTGTTGCTATATTGGGGTCCCGGATTTGAAGGTCCTGTCGGGATTCTTGGCCCTGTTGGGGCTTGGGGTCTGCTTGATAACAAGGGACCGGTCGGCGCTGCTGCAGGCGGTCTCTCAGGTGGCGCCAGACCCATTACTGACATTGCCGAAGGGTCAGTGGGAGCTTTGGGCGGCCGGTGCGACTTATTCCCAAACTTGCCCATAAGTCCACCGCCCCGAGCATTGTCACTTGCTGTCTGTTTGGTTGTTAGCTCACAAAACCTTATTCTCGGCATTTGTTTTGCTTGTGGGCATACCCTTTTAGGAGCTGGCTGATTTGAATCTGGTCCGTCATGAGGTCGCTTTCTTGGTTCTCCTGGAGGCTTGCTTGACGAGGTATGAATGACAGGAGGCCCAGCAGAGCGTGGCAGAACTCCAGCCGATTCACCTCCTACAATGCCAGGTATCTGAGTTGCGGGAGCTGTTGGCTGCTGAGCTCCCTCAACCTTTGGTGAGTTTGGACGAGATGAGGACAGTGATGACGTTCTCAAAGAAGCATCTCGCATTGGAACATCACGGTCTCGAGCTTGGGGTGGTGGGGGAAGGTAAGCGCCCGGCTTTGCCTTTTCGAGGGGCTTCCTAAACATAGACAACACGTCGCCGTTAGTGTAGCGATCTCTGGCTTGGGCATCCTCAATAAGTTTTCGCCAGAATTCGCCCTGAACAAGCGCTCTGGAGTCGCCAAGAATCCACAGCGATGATTTAGCACGAGTCAGACCGACGTTCATACGTCGAATATCAGTCATGAAACCGATACCGCCAGTAGAACTGGCACGAACACAAGAGAAGATGATGATCTCACATTCGCGACCCTGGAAAGCATCGGTGGTGTTGAACTCGATTATGCTTGTGATATTCTCGCCATATCGCGAACGGAAGCGGTTTCTTAACTCATAAAGTTGAGCTTTGTAAGGAGTGATGATACCGATCTTGCCAGTCAAGTCGCATTCACGATACTCGTTACTAAAGCGATCATACATCTGCATAGCAACATCCAGCTCCTTGGTGTTGACTAGCGACTGACCCTTGTGGCCCCTCTCCTGGACACCCTGGACATCGAAGAATCGATAGGGACCAAGTAGTGCGCTCTTGTGCCACGGCTGTTGCCTGAGCTCATGCATGTTCTGTCCATCGGCGAGTTGTCCTTCGTAGAACTCGCGGCTGGGGAACAAGCTGATCTCAGGATGCATACGGTATTGCATGTCCAGTAAATGCACCGACTGTGGGTGGTTTTGCTGCATTCGGACGAAAAGACTTTGATCGTAGCCGAACTTCGCCGCTGACTGTGACAGGACTGTAGGGGGAAGCTGTTTGGGATCCCCAACGAGGATGCATTTGTAGCAGCCGTATTTCAGTGGAATCAAGGCACTTAACTCAACGCACTGAGCAGCTTCGTCAATGATGACTGTTTCGAACTCTACATCCTCCAGGTTTCGAAACATCTCGTGGCCACTGCCACTCAGAGTAGCGCATAGGACCTGAGCGCTATTGAGGATCTCTTGCTGGACTTGGCGGCGCCGCATTTCCATCTCTCGAGCTACGGAATTGCCGCTACTCTTGTCGGCATCGATTTGTTTTCCATAGGACATCTGGCGTCGCTTCAGTTCGTCGAATTCACGAGATAGCTTATTGTAGAGGGTTCGATCGTCCATGAGTTTTGCTGCTTCCAGCTGGGGACGCAGTTTTCCCAGCTCTTCCTTTACCTTCCCGGCATTCTCGTGGAGTTGGTCACGGTCGGCTTTGGCTTTGTCCTTCGTCTGATCACCCTCCATGCGGGCCTTGACAAGCTCGTCTAGGGTGACGTCCCTTACAGCTGCATTAATGGCATCACTCCGACCGAGTCGTAGCACGTTAATATTCTTGGTTTTCCCCGAGATCGTTTTGATACCAGCCTTCAGACGTAGCACTAACTCGTCTACGGCGGCGTTACTGGGTGCACAAACAAGAAGCTTTTTTGAACGGCTTTGTTTGGGTGCCCCTGGTGCACCGTTCGGTCGCAGAGGTACGCCCATGGGAATGCCCTGATTGCCTGGTTGACTCAGTTGCTCAGAGAGCAAAGTTCCAACCATGGCCACGATGGTTTTAGTTTTTCCTGTACCCGGAGGGCTGCTTATATTAGCTTCGTCATGACCAAGACCGAGAGACTTACCCCTGAATAAGCGTGAAACCATCGTTGTCGTGAGCGCCTAGAACCGCCATAGCCTGTCCTCGGTTAAGAGCATAATTGTTCATACAGTTGCTTATCTTCTCATCTCCATATTGCAGAATAGGAGACGGTTCAGCATTCAGGATTTCGTCCATCAGATCATAATACGGCAGACTCTCCAGTGCAGCGAATTCTCGCTCGATTGTTGTCATGTTGGTGATCTTCACTCCGAAGACGCTAACATTGGGGGTCAACACCTGTGTCATGGGATTGTTTCGGGAAGCCACACGATATGTGATCTCGATCAGCTCCTTTTTGTAGGTGATGCGGTGAACCCTAGCCAAACAATGTCGAGCTGTCTGATCGATCAAGGGTTGTTCCGATTCCGAGACGAGAAGAATGTCGCCTTCAGAAACACCGCGCTCTCTGCTTTGGACTACTGGCATCGTGAAGGTCGCCTCCAGGTAGCTGTCGACGCTCGCACGGCTTGCAATCTTCATACCGAATGGCTGAGACGTGAGCTCATCCTTTGCTGTGACAAAAGAGCGCCAAGCTTCTGAGGCAAGCAAGGGAAAAAAGGTATCCTGGTACGTTCTAGGCTCAGAATACTTGGTGGCAACTTCTGAAGCTGCTGGACCATTGGGAGGATCGTTGCCACCATGGAAAATGTCCCAGGCTAGCACTGTGTTGTGTAACCTGTCCATAGGAGGGATGACTCTGGCTCTCCTGTCCTTGACTGAGCGCTGCTGTCTAACCTTCTTCACTGGTCTACGCATTTTGTCTTGCAAAGCCTTTGCCATGCGCCGCTTGTTAGCTTCTTCCAAAGCTGTCTGGCCTCCCGTGCTAAGGGCAGCTAGTTCGTTATCGGCATCTGATACATCTTCCTCCTCATCAGATTCTTCTTCGGAACTGTTTACCATTATCTCACTTCGGCCGTGATCCTTGCCGATGAGGCCGAGACTAAGCAAGCCGGAACCCTCACCAGGGACAGTTTCTCCCCTAAGAGCTTTGGCGTTCGCTATGACCGCAGCATCACGCTTCTCTTTTTCAAGTTTGGCCTTTTGTCTGGCTTCCTTGAGCGCCGCGATGTCCTTCTTATCAGGGACAATCTGGGTTCTAGGCTTGATCATAGCTTGTGCCTTTGTTTTGGCCTTTGCCTGATCCTTAACTTTCTTGGCCTCCAGCTGCCTAAGGATGGGGCTGTCTATAGATCTGCTGAGATCGAGCACGTCATCACGATTAGATCTTGATGATGCTGCCGTGGTTGTACTGCTGGATGATGTGCCAGACTTAGACCAAGCGTCAAGTTTGCTTTGTTTCTTGATCCCATCTTTGGGTCTCTGTGCTAATGGTGTCTGCGCAATACCGAGCTGGTAGATTTGAATTTCATCATCTGTTTGTCCAAGGGCTTGAAGAAGTTCTGCTCGTTGCTGGTCAGTCATATTGGTTGACCTGACAAACTTGCCCGGGACATTTGTAGGTAGGCAAGCATCAGTGATAAGCTTGCGGGAGGCAGGGTTGATCTCATGGTTGTTTTCTCGAAGTCGGGTCAGAATCTTGCACAAGACTCTGACTGTGACATCAACGAGCCACTTGTCCTTCAGACGGATCATGTTCTCCATTCCACCAAAGTGTTGCTTTGCAGGGATAAGAATTTGCGACATTGTATCCTTTTCACTTTTGTTCAAAGCCTTGGAAATCGCTGATGTGATGAGACCATCCTCAGCGACGAGGGCTTCAGCGAGTTCCATGATTTCTCGGCAGAATTCTGTCATAACGGCGTTCTGAATGTATCGAGACCATCCCTCAATGTTTCTGCATGCGGTAGAGACAAAACGCCACTGTTCGCTCCACCAACGCAAGACCTTCGCAGCCGACATAGGCTCAAGGGTCTTGACTCGCAAGACTCCGGACATTGGGTCAGTCAAACCACGGAGGATATCTCGACTCATATTTAGCATGGGCCTGATAGGGCCCCAGGGGTATGGAGGTTTCAAAACTCGCTCTAGGGCCCATACTATGGAGGAGAGGGTCTGCTCAGGGTGCAGCTGTGACATTTGCTCGAAGGCGCCGCTCTGGGAATACTCTCCGGTCCAGCTCTTCAGCAGCTCGGCAGCTGCTTCAGAAAGTCCTGCCTCTCCATGGGTAGAGAGTGTAATAGTACCTTGGAAAGCCAGGCGGTCGCCAAAGAAGGTATTCAGGTCTGTGGCAGCGTCTATTTCGGACATTCGGCCGAGAAGATTCCCAAGGATATCCACTGTTGCGGCAAGAGACTTGTTGAAGTTCTTGCTCGAATCACTCAGTTTATCGTCGCTCTTCAAGGCCCTGATCTGTTCCACACCAATCAAGGGCTCTAACGACAAGACGATATCTCTCGCAAGATCGACCTGCTCGGTTGACAAATCGAACATCTCAATAATGCCTTGCCAAAAAGCCTTCGAGTCTCTAGTGACAGCGGATTGCAGCTGGCTGCCCTCTAGGCAAGCTATATACTCCTCCGCAAAGACTTTCATATCGAGTTTCATGGCAGCTTGCATGGCCTTTTTAGCTGCATTGGCTACTTGGAAGGTGACCCAGCCTTCCCTTTCATCGCCAGGGGCACGCAAGTTCCGGAGAATGATGCCTTTGTACTTCATAACGAGGTTGAACGCACAACATGCGTAGAGATGAGTGGTTCCCGCACCAATCTTCGTCTCGGGGTCGACAAAGGTTGATATGGTAAGCTGCAAAGCATCAAATCCAGCTCGAATGCACGCCGCACGGCCCGGTTCCCCGATAGTCTCGTCTTTCGCAAGTGATTCGAAAAGAGTGTGCATCAAGATCTCGCAAGCGTTATATCTGCGATCGCGGCCGACTGACTGGAGCCATGGATCAATCCAAGACGTAGGAAAGGGGCCACGGGAAATGCTACCATCGTAGCCAGTCCAGCAGTCTTCTAGAGATTGACGAAGAAGATTTTTGTATCCGGGGCTCGCAAAGATTAAGTCGGCGATAACATTTGGCCGGGCATCGCCGATAACATCCCAAAAAGCCCTAGGTGCCTTCTTTAGAAAGTTTGTGAGGATTGTGATAGTCATCACCAAGACACTCTCTGCAGGGCAATACTGGATATGACGGAACAGAAGGTCGTAGATGTGACTGATTGTGCCGCTCAGTTCAAGATTCCTTAGCCGCTGCATAATGACGTCCGCAGTCAAGGTCCTTAGAATTTCATTGAATCCTTCCCAGAACTGCGCCATTTCAGGCCATGAATCCACAGCTGAAGCCTCTCTTTTAGAGATGTCCTCAATGGCCCTTGTCAGACCGCTGCTGACAGCCCAGTCAAACTGTTCCAATGTCATACTATTGCTGTCAAGGTTTCGATAGTTATCTGTAGCCCATTTTCTGCGATCCTGGTTTTTGAGGTCAAAAATAAAGTAAGTCATTCCAGGCAAAGGCTCCTTGGTCCCAAGTTTGAGGCCACTTTTCCCTTGAAGTCGCTGGAAAACATACTGAAAGGTCATCCTTCGATCCGCGTCCTCCATATATGGCATGCAGCATAGAGCCTCGTATATAGAGATATGGACCTCGGGTAGATGCTCACCAAGTTGGGATTTCTTGAAAGTAGAGCCTTCTGAAATGATCTTCTCAATAAACCCCTTGGCCCATCGCAGGCTTAGGTCGATTCGTTCAACATCTCTCTGCTCCAACATCGACCGAATATCGACTACTACTTCTTCATTCCATCGTTCTTGGAATTGCTGCAAGAGTTCTCTGCGTTGCATGTGCCAATTATAGACACAATCTGCGCAATGCTTCAAGCAACCGTTGAGTCTCTCGCTGAGCTGCTCTCCCCATTTCCCTTGGCTTGATTGATCGAAGCCGAAAATCAGGCAATTCCAGTATGTGACTTCGAGTCGCTCCTTTCCTGCCTTAATTCGACTATTCTTTTCTTCTTGCGTAATCGATGAGTCGGGGTCGTCCACAAGTTTGTAGTTTTCATTATCCTCGTCGTTGATGCGTGGACACAGAAGATGGCATTCCTCGTCGAAGCGTTGAATCTTCTCGTACCATTGGCTGAGTTGCTCATGAAGATCCATTGTAGGGTTCGCAGGTACGTTGGCGCATCTCTTTGGATCGTGGCTAAAACAAAGGGTTCGGGGGTGCTGTGAGAGGTCGGGTTTTCATGAAGGCTACGACAAATTACTGTCAAGTCTAGCGAGGATCGCATTCGGCGAATAGAATAATATCTCCAAGCTTGTCGCAACGAGTTCAAGGTTGGTTGGTCGGTTGGTGGTAGTGGTGGTCGAAAATTCGATGTTGAGTTGAGGGATCGTTGCTGGGGCACTCTGGCTTCAAAATCAAACAACCCGTTCCGTAAGTGTCTGATCGTTTGCGGGACAACCCTAGGAGATAAAACAATTGTGCGAATGAAAGTCTGAGTCGCAGAGAATGTATGGAGTCCCTTGATATCCTGTCGGAGCCTGTATTACAGCAAGGCAATGAGCCTACGGAGCAACATGAGAGAAGATCAGGATAGGAAAATAGTTGTAACGCTAGGTCAGAAACTGGCCGGGCTTGACGCGCTTGGGTTGCCGCGTTTTCTGCAGGGGGTTTAATGAGAAATAGCGGGCCGTTCGTCGCTGGCTGACTAGGCACCTAAGCCACTGATGTCTAATTTGGATGAAATGGTTGCTGAAGTGGCTTGTGATAGGACACAAGCAGGATAATGCATCGCATGTGTAAGAAACAGAGTTGCACGAAATGCTGAAGAGGTACAACTTATTTAACAAAAAAAAAAACCAAAAAAAACCCAATTATCTGACCACAAGCACTTAATCACTGTCCTCTTCCTTCAGCTGCTTCTCCAATCCTGCTTTCCCTCCATACTGTCTCTTCCCCGTTCGCTCCATCAGCCCATCAAGAGGACATTTTGATTTATTCCATTCTTCGCTCCCCTCGCTTGTGTTTGCTCTACAGCGGATACAACTTCGTCCGTGTTGGACGAACAGCTTGTGCAATCCATACTTCAGATGATTGGGGATGCGCACCTCCAGATGACTAAATGTTTGATCTCGAGTGGCTTTGGGGGGTATCCATTTCAACCATCCACTGATGCGGTGAACATGGGTGTCGACTGCGAAGCTTGGTTGTTGGAGACAGAAGAGTATAACACAAGATGCTGTCTTGACGCCAATACCAGGGAATTTAGTGAGTGTCTGCATGGCTTCATCGGGATCCATGCCATGTATATGGTCCAGGGAAAGAATATCTTGGTCTGTCTTCAAGATTTCAAGATCTTTTTGACCTTGAGTTTTGTTGTCCGCTCCGGCAATACCAGATAAGTTCCCCCCTTTCTTCTCTTGCATAAATGCCTCTCGACGTTTGGTGTTCTCTTCATGGACTAACTCCAGGATTGCCTTGATGTCTTTACCCTTGACCTGAGCCAGACCACCTGTCTTGATTGATTCAACGATGGTGGGCAAAGGAGCAACTCTGACCTTGTTCCAGTCAACGCTACCTTTCCCAATACCTTTGTCGACAGTACCGAATGTGGTCACGAGCCCCCTGAATGCCGCACTTGAGTTGCGGTTGGAAGTGTTCGCGCTCAAGCGGGTACGAATCAAGGCATCGAGAACAGATGGTACCTCTCCGCAACCCGAAACTTCCAAAGATGGCGCTGGTATCTTCTCGGGGGCTTTGGCTTCTCCATGTATTTTTGCCAGTCGACGATAGACCAACTCACATTGTTCTGCTGATGGGGCGTTCCACTCTGGAAAGGGCGTCAAGCCAGGAGTAAGTCCATACGGGTTATCCTTCGTCTTTTTGACCGTTTTCCGAACTGGTGCTTCTATTGCCATCTGGAGATCCTCATCCTTGACCTCCTTCTTTACGGATGAAAGCTTGACTTGAGGTGTAGTTATTGTCTCATCATCAGATTCGAAGTATGAAGATTTTGATGTTGATGTTGATTTCCTTGGGCGAAGGGATCTTCGGGTTGCCGACTCCGTGTCCTGCGTCGAACCTTGCTTCGCAGCTTTCATCCCGGATTTGTCCACAGGTGAGACCTCTTCGACTTTGGCACTTTTCTCCAAGTCCTGCGTTTCTTTCAAATTTTCCGGGATGGTAGGAATCGTTTCGATATCCTTCCGGGGAGCAGGAACTGGTCCCAGATTGTGCGGCAGGTCATCCAAACACTCATCTTTCCCCTGGTGCTTGGTCTTCCTCCCGGTCTTCATTTTCTTCGATGGCATCTCCTCTCTACTAGCAACCTTACGTTTACGTAAAGTTCGAGCAACCATCTCGACTTGCGCAGAAGATGTGGAAGTGTGGAAGTGACGAAAGATTGGAGATGATGTAGGTAGGCTCGGATAGGGGTGCAGGGTTGCCCAAAACTTGACGGCGAATAGCAAATAACTTTTCATTCCATAAGAGCAGGCAATCTTTGGATGTTCTATATCAGCAGCGTACTCAATTTTGTTCTGGTCGTAGTAAGTGTTTGATTAGTTTTGTGATTACTTATAGTTGATCGTATCAATGACCTCAACAGTCGACACAAGGATCGCTGGGGTCTATCTCCACACACTGCAAATCGTTGCTCTGCCGGGATCCACTGAACTAGGCACCCTAGGGAGGAAAGAAAGCTCAGGCCCTTGCGCCTAAGCAATAAAAATGCTTAAGTAAATCTAGCCTAGGCTTAGGGGACTCTTTGCTAGGTTTATTTTGACACCCTATATCAAGGTTCGGTGTTTTCTTGCGTTCTGAGGGCACCTAACCGAAACTGCTCGTTCGGAGTGGCTTTATGGTCTGACGATTCGCAGGTTACCTGTACTTTACTTACCCTATGCCATCCGCTCTTGAAATAGCATCAAGGAGCACCAGAACACAATAAGTACATTCATTACTTAGTATGTTCTTCAAAAGGTGCTTCAACTTGTACAGCCCCGTTTCCTTTCTTTCTCTGGGGGATCTCAAATTATTACTACCCCGACTTTCATCATACCAAATCAGGCTCAGCGACACTCTAACTTCAGTGAAAGAGATGCTTCCAGCAAGTTCCAATATCAGACAACTAGACGGATGATGTCCCCAATAGAGCTCAGCAAATGGCCCAGTGGAACAGTCCCCAGAGACATTCATGAATACAGTCATGGTTTTGGAGCTCGATCTGAACGGCGGTGAACTCATTCAAACGCCTTCCGCTGTCTTACAACACCTTTGAAACACGAACCCATTGGACAGTGGATTTATCATCAGAAGCTATTGAACATATACTAGAGCTACTAAGTCCAGCTAGCCTCATTTAATAGCCAATATAAATGTGGTATGCATGCTCTCAGATTGAGTAGCATAGGTAGCCAGCAGATCGTGCGGTTTATATGTGATGTACACTGCCCAAATAGTGAACACTGGGGGACTGGAACACCAATTGAAGAGCTTTGACCAGGCAACAAGATCCATTGATTCCATAGGACGCTGGTGAGCTATGTCTCGGTGTAACATAATGGAAAGATAGAGCGGATAGCCCCCCTATGCACACACAAGTGCAGGTAAAAGACAGCGCCTGCGAGATGCGATGATGCTAAAAGGAGCATATATACCAAGTTTTGCAACAGAGCTGCAGCATAAGCGTCACGAGAATACGATACAGGTCACAAGAATATAACTATCGTTTCAATATAAATCCTCAGCTGGCTGATAGTAATTATGTAAAGGTTTCAAGACGAATAGGAGCTTTGACGAGACAAACGACTCGTAGGTCATGTTGCACGGACCAAATATTCTCAGAGAAAGATATATGTTGCCCCAGATACCAAGGTATTCACCCAAGCTTGAGGACCTAACCTCTTCTGATACAATACAATGCTTCTCTCGCCTTCTCTCCTGCAACCAACCATCGCTTTTTCACTCTCTATTCACTAGGCCTAGGCAACAACTGCCTCGTGTACTCGAGGTATGCAACAATAATCTTTTCTTTCCTACATTGTGAGTCAGAGTGAACTAACGCAGCGACGTAGACTTTTTTTCTTTCTTTCTTTTTGATCGCTAGGCTCAGGTTGATTCTCTACCATGCCTATCGAAAGAATCGACCTTGAGGCGCATCAAGAGACGGGTGACGTTTTTTTCCTTTCTGAAGAATATCGTGGGACTTTTGGTCGCCGAAGGCGTCTCTCATCTTGCACAATTGGAGATGAGGATACCAGCAGTCACTTAAATACCCCAGCCCGTCTTCTCGAACAAGATGAACTTGAGCTTAAGGCAATAAGACTACTGAATACGACTATACAAGCAGATTCCTTCCTTGAAGTACGCCCATTCTTTTCCGGAAAATATCTTGTCGAGTTTATTCTGGTCAAAATTCTGGTTCGATGTCGGTCTACAGATGCGATCAAAATCCGTGGCACGCCCTTCCTGAGAAACCGTTCAGCTTTAGCAAAGCTTCCAAAAAAGCCAAACGAAGTCTGCATGTTGATATGCCGGGATGATGACACGAACAACGAAGAAGTAACAGACATCAGTACATCACAAGTGGTTCAAATGCACACCCTGCTGATAACCAACACGAAATACCCCAATTTCAACCGGTCTGTCTTCAATCCACAATATCCCGCAGAAAGGGGCCGACCCAATGTGCAGTCCACACACTTGACCTGCCGCTAGAAG
Organism: Fusarium mangiferae; assembly: GCF_900044065.1. NCBI lineage: Eukaryota > Fungi > Ascomycota > Sordariomycetes > Hypocreales > Nectriaceae > Fusarium > Fusarium mangiferae. The sequence goes on along the minus strand of NW_024573924.1, from coordinate 1,869,849 downwards.
CTGGAGGTTCGTTATGCTGGACAAGGGAGTCGTCGGAAGCAGGCTGAAGAATCTGTTGTTCGTATTGATTGCAGTGAAGTCTCACGAAGAGAATATAGAATTTCCAACGAGATACTCCGCAACAGGTGGCGAGGAACTACCGCCAAAGGAGGCTCATGGAACCCCTTTTCTGGCGGTCACCTTATCGACCTGGAGTCTGAGCGGCCCAACGAAGAAGATCGAAGCCACGGTCAACAGTACACAATATTTGACTCTTGTTCTGGTGCCGGCGGAGTATCGCGAGGAGCCCTCATGGCTGGTTTTAAAGTCCGATATGCGTTGGATAAAGCACCAGAGGTTTGGGATACCTACCAAGCAAATTTCCCTGAAACCGAACTATTCAAGATGTCCCTTGACCAATTTCTATCCAGCGCGCAGACGAGCCATTTGCGAGTTGATGTTCTGCACTTTTCTCCGCCCTGTCAATTCTTTTCGCCAGCACACACGCACGCATCAGAACATGATGATGCAAATATTTTTGCGTTATATGGCTGCAATCAACTACTCAAGAAGTTGCGTCCCCGTATCATCACTGTGGAACAAACATTCGGGCTTACGCATGACCGGCACGAGGAGTACTTCAATGGCTTCCTCGGGGACTTCACACAGCATGGCTACTCCATACGCTGGAGAGTCATAAAGCTCTGTACGTGGGGAGCTGCTCAAGACCGGAGACGCCTAATCATCATTGCCGCTGCACCTGGAGAGAGACTTCCAACCTTCCCCCAGGCTACACACAGTCAGGAGGGCGGCAACGGACTGCTGCCCTACAATAGCATCGGAAAGGCGCTAAGGGGTATCCGCGCAGGAGACGATCTTCATGACCTTGATAATGTCCATTATTTCGATCCACCAAGAGCGCCATATGACCCAGAGCGCCTGGCAGGGACCATCACCACTGGCGGAAGTGATTTTTACCACCCTGACGGCTCACGAAAGCTCACTCTTAGAGAGTATGCAAGCTTGCAGGGATTTCCGAAGTCGCATCAGTTCCTCGGTACTAAAACATCCATCAAGCGGCAGATTGGAAATGCCTTTCCCCCAAACACAGTCCGTGTTCTCTACAAACACTTAGAACAATGGCTCTTGAACGAAGACCACATGAAGCCATTCACCAACAACCAGGAAACCATCCTCATTGAGGATGATTCCGATACAACGGCCAATCTCACGGATGATTCTGAGGATAGGTCACGCCACTCTCCGGATATGATGGACGGAAATATTGTTGAGACTTTCGATATACAACAACATCGACGCGGCAGAGACCCATGGGCAGTCGAGGACATGGTGATTGACTTGACCTAGCACCTGAGCAGGTTTTATCAAGACAACATGTTGCGGAGAACGAGATTAGTTGTTACTGGCCTGGTATTGTAGCAGCCTGGAAACTAGATGACAGTTTTCCTCCTTGGAAAGGGCACAGTGTGGTAGATAACTGTTCTGTTCGAGCTGTAGATCCATAGATACTTACCTACCTACCTCTTGAGGTAGCCGTCACGAATACCAGTGTTTGATTACCTAGGTACTTTACTTGGCACACACGCTTTAGGGTCTGAGATACCCTTCCAATTGCAAGAGAGAGTCGATCCTGAACTAACACCTGCTGCCACTGCCTTCTCTCTCTCTCTGCACTCGAGAACCCCCTTCCAACTTTTGACAGTGATTCACAGCTGGCACGCAGTGCGGAGCAGCGCGTCGGGTGCCTGCATGAGCACCTTTTTATAATAACAAACGGCAAGTGCAAACGCTTCTCCTCCTTCCCTCTTCTTTTCTTCACCCTTCCTTCCCTCCTTCCCTTCTTCATCCTTCTTTACAAACTTCTGCCTAAGATTGGCCAGAGGGGATCTTCCACCCTTGTTTTCTATCATCAACTTCTGAGTTCGATTCTTTGACAAGTCTCAGAGGCCTGCTGCATTACGGCTCGTTGCTATTCTTCCGATATGGCATCATCTGCTTCTCTCGTATCGGCCCCTATTAGAGGAAGTGTTCCTACGTCCAGAAATGTGAGTTTTGGTCATCCAGAACTGTGAACTATATGGCTGACATTGAGCTCTCAGAAGCCACTGGAACCATTATACGCCCTGTCTGTGAGCGACTATGTGAACAGACACGAGAATGGTACTATAATCGAGCAACGAAACGAGGAGACCATATTGAAACGGTTCAATGATCTTCGAACCCCCTTCAAGGCCTGGCCCATAGCCCAGATTGATTCCTTGGCTAATTCTTTTACCACGACCTGGCTCCTTCTTGTCCCAGTCCCCAAACAATGCGAAGAAGTCATTTTCCCCGCGCTCACTGACAACTTCCGCATCGAGTTCGAAGAAAGAATATATCTTTCGAGCAAGACTTATTCTCTCGTCAATTTGTCAGCAACACGCGTGAAAAACCCGTATGAGGATATGGAGACCATCGTCGGCCCAGAAGTCGTGAAATGTGCGGCCTTCAACATCCAGGTGCCACGTGCGGTGAAGAATGATGAAGGAGACCAGGAGATCCTCGAACTGATGAACCACATGAAGACAGCCGCTACACTCGATGACTTTCAGCGCATAACCTTGGATCCGACGTGTCAAAAACATGTCTTCATCACATGGGACACGTTTTCAAATACTTACGAGGCCGAACTAGCCGCGCTGCATCGCCTAACTGGAGGTTGCCAAGTTGAAAGTCGACAGGTCAGCCCAAAGTGTAAGGCCGCTTTTGAGACAATACTTGAATTCAAGCGACCAAACACAACTATTACTAATCTCCACGATATATTTCCGCACCTTAAGAACCCACACCACCCAGACCATAGGGTTCGGAGGAGTGTTCTGCGACGATTCCGATCCTTTAACAAGGATCATGTGGCGGCATTTCAAGGACTGAAGTCGATCCCGAACGGCCTCTATTTTGTGAATGGATGCCCCGGTGCGGGTAAGACAGAATGGAACATGGTCGTTTCTGCTCTGATTCAGTCAGTACGTCGTCCAGGTACAAAGAGGCGGTACAACCCCATTCTATTTCTCGTTGACCTCAACAAGACTGTCGATGATGCTGCGGACCGCTATTGGAGCTTGGCAAAGGAGTGTGGCCTTCATCTTCGCATTATTCGAATGCACGGTTGGCCTTACGAAATGAAGAACAGCGAGAGACTGGGCAAGAATCAGGCACAAGACTGTGACCAGCAAACAGACTTTACGAGAAAGTTTTTGACAACTGCGAATATCGCAAAGACTCTGAATGCCAGAAGAAACCCTAACAAGGCGCCAACCCTGGATGAAGCTGCCTGGGAGTACTATGAAAAGCACAAACATGGTGGTTTTGTGGCGCTCAAGAAGGTGCTCACGCGCATGGATGCTAAGGAAGTCTTGCACCACGACGACTGGAAATGCTTGCGGAACGAAATTACAAAACTGTACACCGCGGTTTTGAAGCAGACAGACTTCATAGCCACGACACCCGTGGCTGCATATGGGGGCTTCGCTAAGCTTTTTAAGCCAGACATCATCTTTATGGATGAAGCACCCCATGCCAGAGAGCTAACGACGCTCATACCTATCGCCTTCTTCGAGCCAATTGCTTGGATTTTCACGGGTGATGTCAAACAGACTCGACCTTTCGTGAAGAGCGGCGATCCACGCGATGCCCTGAAGAAAGGGCTTGAGGTGAATCCATATTCTGAGCAGCTGCGTCTTAGTCTCATGGAAAGGGCCAGTAGATTGGGGGCGATCAATTGTTCATTGTTGATCAACAAGCGAGCGCATGGCAACTTGCACAAGCTGCCGTCGGATCTCTTCTATGGCGGAAAGATGTCCTCTGATTACCCATCATCAAGGCAATTCCCGGAAACGGTTAGCTACCTGAGACGGCACCTTGAGGCCCTCGGTAGTGGGCAAAGACTGAATGCGAACCGGGCTATTGTTGCCCTTTCGGCGAGCAAAGAGGAAAACCACTGTCACAGTTTCTGGAACCCTGTGAATCATCGTTGGGTCTTGGCTGAAGCTAAAAAGCTTTTGGAGGACCCGGCATTCCGAGCCATCACAGACAGCAAGCCCGGACGTGTCATGATCCAGACACCATATAGTGTCTCCATGCGTCAGTATGCACACGTGGTCAAGGGTTGGCCAGTTGAGTGGCAAGAGAGGACAGAAGTCTTGACGGTAGACAAGGCTCAAGGCAATCAGGCAGATGTGGTTTTCCTTGACATGGTGAGAACCACGAAGCCCGGCTTCATGGACGAGGCACAACGCCTCAACGTGGCAATAACCAGAGCCAGACAAGCGGAAATTGTTCTGATGCACCCTGCAATGACTTTTCGCCTACGTCAGGGTAAGCAGGTACCGACCGATTACATCTCTAAGGTCTGGGAGGATGCAGTTACGAACAATTGCTTATTTGTGGTCTAACTGTGAAGTCTTTAAGAGGAATTTGAGGACAATGAAGAGAAGCGTGTCTGGCGGTGTTTGTAGGTGTTTGAGCACTTGAAGTTCAGTTGGTTGATAAGACAAATTGGGTCTGTCTTTTTGTTAATTAAAGGATGTTGGGTTGAACCAAAGCCGAAGTGTATCGAAGCTTCGAAGCTGTTTACTAGAGAATGTTGAATGAAAGAGAGGTTGTTGACAATTACTGCCATCCGCTCCCTTTTATTAGTCAAGAGATGAAGTCAAAACAAGGCCATAATGCTCCATACCTGATGGACTAGCTTAAGTTCTTAGTAGTGTCTTGGAGGCAATCGAGCCACACTGGGGTCGGTGTTGTGGTGGGGACATGGCTTGGCAATAAGATCGATTTTGTGAAACATACGAAGTAGTAAGTGTTGAATTTAGAAATCTGGATAGATCTTCATACCCGCGTTTTCACTGCTTGCAAGACGATGCCAAATGTGACGGGAATGTTCACGCAAGGAATGATAGTGCTGAATAGATTAAATCGGGACTGGCCTAGGGTATTCCTATGAAAGAGAAGCCAAGAATAAGGATCCAATGGAGTATCTAGGTACGTAGAACAATGGCTCAAGGTCGCCTGCAAGGGTCTGAGGACTGGCAACACATACGGATTACAAGACATCCTTTTTATCAGAGGTCGGTCCAGATCTTTGAATTGAACTAACTATATTTATAATTTAGTTATTATTTCTTACATATGGATCCTATCTGGTACGATGGGTAATAATTGCATTTTATCAAAAGCGAGAGTAACGGAATGACAATAATCTCGCACGATCAGGGCCATCAAACTGATCCGAAATGGTGCCAATTCTCGATCATTGCCTTACTCCCGCTCGCTCACGAACACTGGAGAGGAAGGGGCTGAGTCTTGGCTTGTAGGGCCAGCGAGTAAGAACATCTTGCAAATATAGAGCTATCAGATCTAATGCTGCATTATCATAGCCGGTAACTGCAGAGGCTCAGATATATAGTTGAGACATCACGAGGCTTGAGCAAGGAGGGCATTCGTAGATTAGGTATGCAGCCGATTTGACGGTTCTTTGAGTAATCTTTGCTCTTTCGATATTCACGAATGCATTTATTTATAGAACTTGGCTGCAAATTGTCATCGGCATTATGGGGCCAGTAGCTTGAGACCAACTGCTTGACGAAACCCACGGTCGAATGAAAACAAGGAACAGTGACATCGTCTCCAGATGTGACGATGGGATTGTTGCCGATGCTGCTTATCTTCAGTCAAAAGGAAACATGATGAGACAGATTAAGAGAAAAGATCTGAAATTGTAGACTGCACTGCTGAAGTCAAATAACCTGTGATTAAATCGTAAATCGTGTTGAAACTGGGTGACCCTGGTGACGCCAGGGGTGAGTTGACACTACCTACCTTAACCAAGTACCAAGTACGTTGAGATGAGTGTGGCTTAGACTGACGGAGCTTCGGACGGGAAGCGGGCCTAAATAACCGCCCATGTCCAATGAAATATCGTCCCTGTTGAGCTACTTTAATCTGGCAACGGGAGGCAAGAAAAGTAAGGACCTCTATCCCAGAGACAAAAAGATACGGGCATAATTCAGCATAGGTTTGGTGCATCCGATACTATTTACTTTTGACACCCCCTTCCACCGTCGGAAGTTTTCTTGCTCCCTGGGGCCATGCGCAGTTGAAGACGTTGGAGCCCTGAAAAGGCGCGATAAAAACCAATTGTCAGAAGATGCTCGCTCTGGAAGGGCCGTTGCTTTGCGCTTGGCCGCTGACGACCACCCCCGGATCCCGCCATGTCATTGCATCTCACTCATGCATGAATCTGTCTCTCACAACGATCGATCATGATGAGTACACTAACTATCCAACAACTAAAGTGATCATCCCTATAATCCCCACCATATCTTCCGATTCATCGACTAGACCCTTTCAACAAAGCACAAGCCTTCCACGGGGCTCGTTGTGTCTCGCGCGACTGCGACGGCGGCCTCCCAAGACCCAAGCATCCAGTGTTATACCGGCCACCCCGCCCCATTAACCTAACCCAGCAATACGAAAAGAAGCATCACCACTCGATTAGCTGTCCCAGTTCCCAGCTCCCATCAGCTCTTGCCGGCTGCTGCTGGCCACCTCCCCCATCCGCCACTTATTCCTCGAACCCGGCGTGGTCCAATTAGATGGATACTCTGCGATGTCTAAGTCGGAGGAAGAGCCATGCGATGGGTAATCTCGAAACCAGAGGCGTCGTATTGAAACGCCAGCTTAGCGATGGAGGAATCGCGGGTGTTGTTGTTGGTGTTATCGTGGGCATTGCGCTAGTCGTTCTTTGCTCGTATCCCTTTATCATCCGCCGCATCAGACGCCGAAAACAAACATCTCTTCACGGCCCCCCGGACACGAACGACCCAGAGACTGGCGAAGTTCCAGCAACTGGAGCCCCGGGGATAGACGACAATCAACGCCGCTTGTCCTCACAAGACTCTTTCAAACCTTCGGGAGAAAATACGCGTGGGGGAGTTGATGGATCTGTCAAGGACTTGGACTGGACAGCCCACGATGGCTTTTTGCAGCAAAGCAATGGACAAGGTCAACCAGACTATGTTCCCCGAATCGACACAAATTTACCTTCTTATGGCTTTGGAAATGCCCTACCAACTGCCAACGACTCAATACCGCGCTCAGCACCGTTCGGCTCCGACGAGAATCATCATGAAGAGTACATGCCGCAGTCTATTGGCGATGCACCCCGTGCTGTTCTTAATGGGACCAGTGCGGATTACTATAGCCCATCAGTCCCCTCGGAGGCATTTGGCATGTTCTCGACTGAGGAACCCCGACCTCAGCCTGAACGCTCATGGTCGCGTGGGAGCTCCTTGAGATATAATTTAAAACAGATGTTTAGTCGCAAGAGCACGCGCGATCAGTCTCTGAACTCACCAACATCGGAATGCTTGGCCGAAAACCTCGAAAGCGTACCAAGAGCACAGGATGGAAGCCTTCAACGCATCACGACAGCAGGAAGACCGACCGAATCTCCTACTGACATGACTGCGCCGGCGACTGATTCTTTGCCGGTACCTGCGTCTACCCAAGCCTTGGGCTCCCCGATCGCTTTACCATCTACCCTGCCAAAGGGGGCTGTGCAAAGTCCCCCAGGTTCCCCACCGACCACTTTCAACTTTAACGCGTCCCAATCCCCTCCTAGCCATCCCGCACCTGGTACCGTGAACCCCATGGATATCATGCCTGCATCGACAGAAACCGAAGTATGGCACAGGAATGACTACCAATTATATGTATCGCAATCCTCACCCAACCAGCCGCCCCTCTCAGCTGGGCCTGCCACACATGAAGGACCTGTGGACTCGCCGTCGCCGTTGACCCTCCCTCCTAGTGATCCTCAACCTCAACCTGTGCCCATAGTTCACTCACCTACACCAACCCAGAGTCAAATAGCGTTCAAAACGGAGGAGGTCGATGACAATCAGGATATCTCTATGTCTGAAATTCCAACGGCCAACCACTTGAGTCCTCTCCCCGACAGTAGTATTCGACACCCAAGCTATCCCTCCGATGCGTCTACCCCCCTGCCTGGGCCGGCGTTCACCAACCCGTCATCGCTCAGTACACCTGCGACACAGCTTGATACCCCTTCACCTCACTCTGGTACATCTTCCGACTACCGACATAGCGTGTCACCAGGAAACGCTGTAAGCAACCATTCGCCGAGTAATGTTTCACACGCATGTGATGAGCCTGGCTGTAACCAGGTGTTCGATCAGCCACACAAGCTCAAGTAAGTTTATCATGACATGGCTGATCCAATTCGCTCATTAACCCAACAGGCATCATCAACGATATCATACGAAAGACCACAAATGCCCTTACCCGAACTGTGGCAAGGGATTTGGGACCAAGACACATCTCCAGCGGCATGTCAATGATCGACACGAAAGAAAGAAAAAGTTCCACTGCGCTGTCCAAGGCTGCGACTACTCAAGGCAAGGAGGAAAGGGATTCCCTCGCAAGGATAACTGGAAACGGCATATGACAAAGATTCACAATATGGATCAGAGACACCTCCCAGAACCTGTGGAAGTCGACCAGGAGATGGGCGGCACATAAGGATACCTGTTTGCGACGTCGTCTTATTTGCTGCTGTAGATATGGGGTACTCCCGCTGCATCCTGCACTGTACTATGTGCCACCTGAATCGGCCACCGACTGACAAGCCTTAGCACTTTGCTGGGCTCCCTGTTTACTCACTTTCCTTTTTCATTTACAGCGATTTGATTCTTACACTCGTTCAAATTTGGCATATATGGGTATTAGAAGTCAAGGAATCAGCACAAAAATCAAGGTTTGGACATGTAGGACTATTCGGGCGTTAGGTCATGGGAAAAGACATGTTCGTCTAACAGCGGACGAGCCAGGCGTGTTCGTTCTTGGGTATCTATTAATTCGACAGTGTACAACCGAACTATTCCAATACAAAGAGTGCTATTGAGCATCATGGTTTCTGGCACATGCTCGCCCCCTTCAGCTCAGGTCTTTGATGATTTTCCTGACAAGCTTCTTCTGTTCTTCAACATCTAATCCCCTCTCATCAGTCTCCAATACTGCCCTCCCAACAGCAATGACCGTTTTCACATTCTCACTGTCAACCCAGAACTTGCCATTGCGTCCTGTAGCTGTCTCAAATTGAAGGCCTGCGTTACCGAGCTCTTCCAGCACCACAATCCGGCCTTCTTGCACACTCTTGGGCATCATCAGACGTCGAGCCATTCCAAGTGACACGGTATAGAGCATTCCGCCTGTTAGAGGGCCTAGACCCTCAGATTTTCCTGTTGAAGAAGATACGCATTCAATCTCTGGGTCCATGTGGCGGTTGGCGAGAGCAATCCGTGCGTACACAAGTGCACCCGCGGTAAGCTGAGGACGGGTCTTCTTTGTGGCGCCTTCAAAAGAAAGTTGTGGTAGAAGAGCAGGCGCGGTATAGTCGGAGAGAGTAACGTAGAATAAGTCGGCGGCGCTGCGCTGGACGGTCCCGATGACGAGCTCACCGACGCGAGGGGTATACTGTTGATTGGTGAGTCGACGGTCTGCAGCCCGGAGGCAATTCAGAAGCGTACCTTTCCTCGAGCATTCTCTACACGAATTGCATTCTTTTGTCGATCAGTCACAAGTTGGCCAGCAAGTGTGGGAACGATGTCGTTGGGAGGCACATGTCGTAGGCCAGGACCGAGCCGCAGAGGCTTCTTAGGATGTGAAGGGATAAGAGATGGATCAATGATATCGCCTGGCAGTACGAACACCGCATCAGATGCCATGATGGAAAGGTTGACGAGTTAGTGCTTTGAAATGTAACAGTTAAAAGCTGTAATCCCGATGCGACACCTTCAAAACCATGAGCAAAGGCGGCATGTGGAGAACCGATAACGATAACGTGAATACGTACCAGTGGCCGATCAAGAAAAATTGTGGGTGATGCGATTAGCGGGCAGTTTTTTTCCAATCTCTGAGGGAAAAGAAAAGAAACCCCACTAACATCCATCACCAACTCGCACTCGCCCTCCAAAATCTCGACATCTTGGAACCTCTTTGCTTCAACTCAACAGAGGCACAGAGTCTTGACTTTATCTCTCCCCCTTTCCCTATAAGGACTCACACAACTCCCTTCCGACGTACCTAATGAGTGACAACGCTGGAGCCAAGGGCCCTGAGCCTGGCGATCGAGTTGCCATTGGTATTACCTTTGGTAACTCCAACAGTTCCATTGCCTATACTGTTGACGACAAGGCCGAGGTTATTGCCAACGAGGATGGAGGTATGTTCTAGATCGACTTGAATTGTGCCCCGTGGTAGTGTCACTAGGTCGCTTGCTAACCGTTCGCTGCTTGATAGACCGACAAATTCCCACCGTTCTGTCTTACGTTGACGGCGATGAGTACTACGGCGGACAGGCCAAGAACTTCCTCGTTCGCAACCCCGATAACACCATCGCCAACTTCCGGGACTTCCTCGGCCAAGAGTACGCGACCTTTCCGCCGCAGCCCCAATTCTGGAACTAATGACACTGACAAGATGCCTTCAGATTCAAGTCCATCGACCCTACCCACTCTCACGCTTCCGCCCACCCCAAGGATGTTTCCGGCACCGTTGCTTTTTCTGTCAAGGACAAGAGCGAGGAAGAGACTTCGACTGTTTCTGTTTCAGAGGCCACTACTCGATACCTGCGACGCCTTGTGGGTTCTGCTTCCGACTACCTTGGCAAGAAGGTCACCTCCGCCGTTGTTACCGTCCCCACAAACTTCACCGAGAAGCAGCGAGAGGCTCTGATCAAGGCCGCCAACGACGCCGACATCGAGATCCTTCAGCTTATTTCTGACCCTGTCGCCGCTGTTCTGGCTTACGATGCCCGTCCTGAGGCCAAGATCGAGGATAAGATCATTGTTGTTGCCGACCTTGGTGGCACTCGCTCAGATGTTGCCGTTGTCGCTTCGCGAGGTGGTCTTTACACGATCCTCGCCACTGCTCACGATTACGAGTTTGCTGGTGTTCATTTGGACAATGCTCTTATGGATCACTTTGCTAAGGAATTCCAAAAGAAGCACAGCATTGACCCCCGAAACAACACTCGCAGTCTTGCGAAGCTTCGACTTGAGTCCGAGGCTACCAAGCGAGCTCTGAGCCTGGGCAGCAACGCTCAGTTCAGCGTCGAGAGCTTGGCGGATGGCTTCGATTTCTCTGTTACTATCAACAGGATACGATACGAGATGGTTGCCCGCAAGGTATTCGAGGGCTTCAACCGACTCATCGAGGGTGTTGTCAAGAAGGCCGGCCTCGATGTTCTTGACATTGACGAGGTTATTCTGTCAGGAGGTACTGCCCACACCCCTCGTATCGCTAACAATCTCCGTGGTATCTTCCCTGAGACTACCGAGATTCAAGCTCCCGCCACGAGCGTGTCCGCCATCAACCCTTCTGAGCTCCTTGCTCGTGGTGCTGCCCTCCAGGCCTCTTTGATCCAGGAGTACGAGGCCGCCGATATCGAGCAGTCCACTCACCCTGCTGTCACCACTGTGAAGCACATCTCCAATGCTATTGGTGTTATCACCGTGGGTGCTGACGGCGAGGATGTCTTCACCCCCATCATTGCCCCTGAGACCGCCGCCCCTGCCCGTCGCACCATCCATATTCCCGCTCCTAAGGAAGGTGGCGATGTTCTTATCAAGATTGTTGAGGGTAACACCCACATCAAGGTCACCAAGCCTGAGCCTAAGGCTAAGGAAGAGAATGGAGACAAGGATGAGGACGACTCCGATTTTGATGACTCTGATGAAGAGGAAGAGGAGACCCGGGAGAAAATCTGGAAGATCGGCAACCCTCTTGCCGAGGCCGCCATCAAGGGTGTCAAGGCCGGCGGCAAGGTCGAAGTCACGATCAATGTTCTAGCCGATCTAGGTGTTACGGTTACAGCCCGGGAAGTTGGCGGTAAGGGTGGTGTGCGAGGAAACATCTAAGTCTAGAAGTGCTGGACTCAAAAGCAGGAACTTTGATTGAAAAGCCGCAATGATTTTATGAGTGGGTTTATAAGGGGGGTTGGCATGCAAAAAGCACGGGATTATTGGTAGATTCTAGAAGACACAATAGAGGGTTGTCAGGGATGAATTGAATAAAGACTTAACATTTAAAAGATTCATGTCGAATCATTTCGGTGGAGGCCCTTCAGGAAACATCGTTAAATAGGTACTCCAGCCGCCTTTTGGAGACCGTCAAGAAGCTCAGTTTCGACGTCTAAATTAGGCCCTTTACATTACCTGGTTCCCATCACCTGGTAATCGCCAAGCAATGAGGTCGTTTCGCATATCATCCTCTCTAACCTCGCGGGTTCCCTTGTAACTCACTTCACGCATTGGGTCGCTATCAAGTGTCATAGTAGACGTCATGCTCGCCATACTACGCGCGTGGTCGAGGTGGTGCTCATGGATGCGTACACCTTTGCGTCGGTTCGATGGAGTAACTGTAACTGTCGAGAAGCTCTTATCACTCGAGTTACTTGGTGTGCGGCGATGTGAGGAGCCAGCTGGGCCGTTGTTCTGGTGGTTGTGCGAAGGCGAGGCAGTTCTGTTTGAGTGGTGGTGATGATGGTGATGAGGGTGAAGGAGGTTGTGAGTTATACGGCGAGTATCGCGGGCTCGGATAGTATCACGTGGACCCATATCGTCGTCGTCGTCTTCTCCATCAGTGACAGGCGAAGCATTGTGAGGTTTGGTTTTCCAGCCGTTACCTCCGTTGAAAATGTCCTCGATGACTTCTTCGGCAGAGTGCTCATTCGGTTGCCGACTCCACGAAGCAGCGAGAACGCTTCGGTACAGGTCTTGGAGCTCAGCGGCGTCGCGAGGCTTAGACAAGTTGGGGACCGCGGCAGCTATTGCTATATGTTGTCAGCGGCAGGAAATGATATGGAACGAATCAGTTCAACTTACGCCCGGCGTCGTCCTCTATTGCCTCGCTCATGATGCCTCCAATACCTCCAAAGACGGGAGCCGTTTTCAGAGGGGGAGCTACGTAACTCCGTTCTCCGTCGACTTGGAGCATGAGGATACTGATCTTCAGCGTACTGTTGACTTTGCTGTCTTGCATGAGATATCTTCTCACGATGCCATCCTCGACGACATCTGAATCACGGCGCGGCCGTGATGTACCACCCCTCGTCGGGCTGACACCCATACTGTTGCTACGCATGCGACCAGGCGATGTGACATCCTTGACGAAGGCCTCGCTCTCTTCCACGTACTCGCTCAGGTTGAGGCGAACAATACCAAGGGTGACCTTCTCTGTCAAGCCAAATTCCTGTATAACCTCAAACTCCATGGGACATTCGGTAAGGTTGTTATTGCGGTCTATCGATATGCGGATAGAGGGCACCGCGGTGACAAAGCCCCATTCAACTCTGTGGTTGGCGATTGGGCATTTCTGCGTGCGCCCGCGATGCTCCGCGGTCATTGAGTGAGAGAGGTGCCATTTGACAAAAGCCTGACCAGAAACGAGCGGCACGTTGTTAAGGTCGTAAATCTAGGAAGCATAAGTCAAGGTTTCCCCATAGTGTGGCTGGATGTAGATTGATGGATGTACCTTGAGATGAAGGTCGAATTTTGGCTGGAGTACGAGTTAGCTTGATTTCGTGTTGAAGATTGAGATTAATCCTTACCTTCCGGGCCTTGCCAACTTCAGGTTTGAGAAAGCCCATGTTAGCAATGATTGTCAGGATATCCCTCTGTCAATGATTCGTAATGCTCAAATCACGACTATGTGAATAAGTATATAGCGAGCTCGCTTGAGCGTAACTGTGACGGTATCTAATCTTACGACAGACTTCCGTAATGAGACTGCAGTGAGTGAAAGAGTGCTGGTTACAATATCGCCAAAGTTAAGATGCCAGAGAATATATATAGAAATAACTCGTGTGATGCACCGGAAATGCGAACCTTGTGGGGATGCGGCTTACTTAAAGAGGCCATCCCCCTCTGGATTTACCTCTGCTTAGGTTGTTTGGCGTGGACTTTGACTTTGGATTTGGGTTTGGCTCTGGTCTGCCAGACAATTCCAACTAAGGATACGGCGGTCCCCTATGGCGCTGTAGCTGGTGGAACGGTTGCGACCGTTTGAACGTGGAGGAACTGAAACTGGCCGTAGTCAGCGATGATAAGATAAGCCCGCGATCGAAAGGTGATGATCCCAACGTAAATGATGAGGATATCGTCATATGCAATTCCAGGGATCAGATCCCATGATGGTTGAACGACGCCCCCTGTGACTTGACGCCACGAGAGATGTAACAAGCAAAGCCACAGGAGGCTGGTAGCCATCCTGATAATCAACGAGTACCTACCTTTCTCTACGGGCATCAATCAAGGGAGGGCATGTTAATTCAAATTAATGGCACAGATACACATTTTTTATATAGGAGATATCATATTCCCAAGTCCTTTACTAAGTACATTCTGACTTTTACACTCTTGCTCACTCCTGGAGCTGGTAATATTCTCGTTGATGAGTTCCTACACTTTGTCTTCAGCTCCCTCGCTCTAAAAAGAAAGAAGAAGAAGAACCGCCTGCGAGACATTCCTGCAAGGCTCAAACCCGACCCGGCCAGCTGGATCGCCACCGAATCATATGTTTCACTCAGAGAGGGAGAAATAGGGTGTTGTAACAGACGGTCCTAAGATGAGACCAAGAAACGATTTGAAAGAAGACTCTAGCAGCTCCTTGACAAAGTGGCTGCCCTAGGGCGTTATCCTAAATTCAGCAAATAATATCCTAAACTCAGCAAAGTTATCCTAAACTCAGCAAAAGTCATCCTAAACTTAACAAAAGTTATCCTAAACTTATACTAAGTTACCTAAATCTTCTTATTAACTTTTCACGAAATGGGCAACTTTTCCATGGGCGCGGTAATTGGACTTCAACCTAAACAGCAGGCGCCTGATTTCTCACTGCGTTCAAACAAGCTTGTGGCACGGTGAGGACCAAAAAATGACTGCCAGTCCTTGCGGACCAATGCCTCGGGACATTTCGCCATAGGCATGAGAAACAATGATTCTGGCATTCTAGCGGCTTCATCGAGGACAATAAAGTTGTACTCAAGCCCAGTGTGGTTTTTGATCTGACCAAAGGTAACCGGTGTACAGCAAAGGACGGAGGTTAAACTGGCGGCGCGGATGAGGAGTTCGCGGGCATGCTGCTCATTGTCAACACGATTGAGGATGAATGTCTCAGGGTCTGTGATCTTCTGACAGTACGCATCGAGGTAATTGTTCCCCTCAGCAGGATTCTCACGCGCAAGCCTCTTGGCATATTCAGAAAGCGTAGTCTGACCCCGGCAAGCTGATGACTCGTTTATCCTGAATCTGATGGTTGATGTAGTTTGCCAGACATCTATCCTGCCAAGTCGTATTGTGACTTATTTTCCGTGCTGATCAGGTCGGGTCCCTAACTGATTGAGAGAATATATTATTTATCTCTTTCTTTAGAGGCATGCCAAAAGCATAGTATCGCTTGATCGCTTTTTAGACATTCGGACTTGGGCATCACTGCAAAGCTGATTCTCTGTGACAAGCTATGCGGCTCTGGGGATGATGGCAGCGCCTATAGCCTCCTCCTCCTACTGATTACTTAGGGGCTCGGTTTCCCAAGCTTCAGGGAGTTTGTGGGGGACTCTTTGCTGAGTTTAGTTCATTTTCTTGTTAGCATCCTCTTCTACATAATGTCTTTAGTTTTCTTGCTTCCCAAGGATTGGTGAGAAGCCCTGCTGAATACGACTTAGTTTCTCAAAACCCATGTTCGATTTTGAGCTGAGAGTGTAAGCGATCCTGGCAAGGCGAAATAGTCTGAAACAGAAAATGAACAGGGGGGGTAGTTCAACCGCCGTCGAGAGAAGAGACAAAACCTGTTCTATGTCTAGGTAAGGACCGAGAAACGAGAATGGACTATTGCAAATGGAACTCTGAGCATCACGTAACTATCCTCAACCTTTGAAGTAAATTCAAAGCAAAAGTCTAGGCTAACGGCATGATGAAAGTCTTCCATGATTGTGATGATTGTGATGATGTGCCTTAATGCCTTAGCCGCCTGGCTTGTGTAACCATACAGCCCCAATAGTTCCCCCTCCTCACGGGAGAAGAGATGACAAAGGAGACAACTTGTACTATTATGCACAATCTTCTCTCTCAATTCTCAAACACCCATTTCCCGATCTGTCCTTCGGCTCCCTGCCGCATTGCAGGTTGCATCGCTTCCTTGCGATGGCGTTCTCAAAAGAAGCAATATACAACAATTATGAGACTTTGGAGTCCGAGGCTTCGGTAAGATCCCCCCCATCGATCACCTCTCACCATGAACCTTTAGCATATTTCACAACAATGTGATCGAATAAAAATGAGAGGTCAGACATGTATTCTGGAAGCGGTCCTGCAAAAGGGGGACGATCGCCGTCGGTTCCTGATCTTTTTCTTTGTCAAAATCATTCACTCACCGAGAATGTGTGACTATTTCTTTGTATGAGCTCCCTCACTTACAGTGAAGGAAGCCTCTTGCTAACCGCTAATGCCAGGTCGAGTTTCGGTGCCAACATCATGCTTGGATTGTTCGAAAGTGGTGCCCAAAATACGAAAGATCACAACGGCCATGCACGCCTAATGTTGTTGATCCCCCAGAATTTTGGTATGCTCTCTTATCACATCGATCTGTGTTAGATGCGTTGAGACACTAATAAGCTGATCGGGTTCTAGGGGCCATAAGGTGTGTTCCAAATGCCAACCTCCAGGACAATTGGCAGAAGCAGTGAGGAGACATTACAGTGTTACGGGATGGAGCTAGGATAGACGATTCAGAAAGCTCGGTGGGCTCATCATCACGTTCTGGTCAAAAATCATTTTCTCGTCGGGACTTGGCAACCAAGTACCTAGACTCAATTATCTGGTCGTCTCAGATTGGCAACGTCTAGCACGATTATCTGGCGAATGGCGCAAACTTGACAGCTTATTATACCCTTACTAGAGGCGTTTATATGTTATTTCGATGTTATTGTTTGGGAATTGAATATTGAAAACGTATTGCTGATTTGATTAACCAACTTGCCGCATTTGTGAAAGCCCATGTTCGATATGCTCATCTCATATTCATATAGGTACATAGCTTAGTAGCCAGATCTGAAGAACTGTCCTAGCTTGGGGAATAAAATCGCATTGTGACACGGGAACCTCTTTGTTCAAGGCTAAAGTAATAAAGAGAGAAACAAATTGACTGACTCGCCCTTCTAATAAATCAAGCTTTCCTACCTATTCACATGTCATGATGGCGGTTCTGAAATAATGACTCCCATTCAGGGTCCGTCAAAGCTTATCGATAAGCTTTTATTTTCTTTCCATCGCGTTTCGACGTTGACATTCAAGGTGACCAAGAACTCACAAATTTGATATCTCCACAACAAATCAATCCCTCATCATGGCTCCGGGATCTTCTACCGGAGCCCAATCTGGGCCGGACAGCAGAAAGCGAAAGGCTGACACACCGGCATCGAATGGCCGTAGGGAGAAGCGCTCCGTGGTTCATTCTGCGCGCAGCATCCCTGCGCAGCCCGCCGAAGCTGCACTCAAAGATGGCGAACTTGATCTCCAGGCTTTTGTGGCAGCCCACGAGTTCGAGATTCGCGCTCTTGAACAAAGCATGGCCACATCGAAAGCTGTTGCTAGCAGTCGCGCCTTTCAGAAGGTACCCAGAGGCTTACGCCGCCGCACAGCGAGTCACAACCCCAAACGGGTACCGCGCCGACTAAGAAAACGTGCCCTTAAAGAGATGAAAGACGACAACACTCCGGTTGTCGAAGCCAGAAGGAGGAAACCCAGAACAACGCGAGCGAAGATAAGATCCGAAACAGCACGAAAATTAGGAATATTGGCAGCGAGGAAACGCAAGGCTAGTCTAGCGAGGGCGAAGCATGACGGAGATGTCAGTAAAGACGATGCATTAGCTGTAACGGGAAGACCACCGAGACCGAAACTTCGACGAAACGAACTCAACCAACCTCCAAAGCCAAAGTCCAAGTTCCGCAAGCGTCAACTGAACAAAACATGGTTACCGACACACTCATGGCATGCGAAAAGAGCACGCATGACTGATCCGTTGGAACCTTTATGGCGGTTCGCTATCCCATTGACACCGAACGAAAAGATATACCGACCTACACATCGAGCTCAAGGCGAAAGAGGGGCAGTTGTATGGGAGATGAGCTACATGAGCACAATTGGCCTTTACGGCAAACGCGCTGGCATAGAACGTGTGTTGAAGCGGATAGGGGTTGTTCAGGATTCATGTTGGAACGACAAGGGAAAGAAATGGAGGATCGGAACCCGCTCATGGACCGGTGTTCTAACTCGGGCAATTCATACGGGACAGCAGAATCAAGCCAACCGAAAGATGATCGGGCCATGCACCATCTTATGGAACCCCGAACCACCGACACAAGAAGACAACCAGGAGCTTAAACAAGAATCGAGGCAGGTTTTCTTGAGGATCCACCCATCAGCCTTCCTCGAGCTGTTTAACGAGTTACTGTCTTTAATAAAGCAGGAAACCCCTCGGCTTTACATCGAAGATCTCCGATTTGAGATTGGAAGCTTAGACTTGACAGGCCCGGGATCTACAGAAGCTCTGCTAGCTATATTGCGCACTTGCCCCGTAAAGGACAAGACGAAAATAGATCATACTGAGCTTTTTCAAGGGCTGACCGGTTTGACCAATGCAGCCACTCTCCCTGCTGGCGCGGTGTTGGGGTTCTCGGTGCAGGATCCCCGTCTTCAATACCCTCCAAGGCGCCTGGAGGTTCCCGAAGACCCAGAGTCACAACTTCTACTCCTCGAAAGGATAGCGTCGTGGTCGGCCGAGGAGAATTTGAATCTTTATGCCTTATTCGATCGCGACACTCGCCATGCCGCGTCCTGCTTCCCTTCACAGAAACAAATCGATAGACGAAGAGCGAAAAATGCTCCCGGAACCACCTTGAAACTCACAGCAGATGATGCCCCAATCCCGATCATCCTTTTGGCTTCCCGCACGGATAGAGGCACACAGAAACAAGGTACATGGACTCTGCTTGCACCATGGAAATGTATACAGCATCTCTGGTACTGCTTGGTGCATTATCCCCTTTCTTCAGGGGGTAACCCACGATTCGCAGGTTTGAACGAGATCCGCCAGGTCGCCTTCGAACGAGGCCAGGCTTGGTTCCCTGGGGATTTTCCCGGAACCAAGGCTGGTGCTGCATGGGAGCTCGAGGAGCGTCGAAAAAGAAGAGCGGCTTGGGAGAAGCGGCCAAAGAGCAAGAGAACCGCATGGGAATCGCTTGATCTGGGCGGTGGGAGAAAGGGTGAGATTGGTGATGGCTTCGCTAGCGACTTTGAGCTATTGTTCGACACAGGAGATTCACAAACTAGCGAAGAGAACCATACTGAGGGCGCGATGGACGTGGACCAGGACGAAAATCCAGCTTCAACACAAGTATCGAGGCAACAAGAGCCACGCATTTACCAGCTACGTCAAATCACGAAAGATGTTTTTAACCAAGCCGTCACTTCTCCATCTTCCCCCTCAACAACACCGACAAACGCTCTTCTTGGCGTCCGTATATCTCTAATCTCTAGGGGCGTTGTCACATCCTGTGCTCGCATCTACCGCCTCCCATCTCGTCCTACCACAGCTCCACAGTCCTCTGAAGCCGAAGTCCCTGCCACTATTCCCCCCGTTTCATTATCTTCACCTTACTCGCTTCCCTACGACCTTCGGTCCCAATGGCTTTCTCAAGCTAGGCCGTCTCTGTCTACAAAGAACAAAACATCCAGAACCTCGACGCCCCGCGACTTGGAATTTTTGAAGCGTCAACTTGCCGCTGAACTCATCTCTAAACCTGCGCCCTACCCTTTCACGCCGGCTAATGAATCCGACATGAACGGCCATCCTCTTGTTCCTAATGCCGAAGATCTCGTTGGCTTCGTCACCACCGGATCATTTAGTCTGAGCGAGGGTCACGGGATGGCCATGGGTTCGATCGCGATAGACAAGATTTTAGACGATGTCAAGGAAAACGCAAAGGAAGGACGATATTGTATCATTAGAAACGCGGGCGAGAGCGTCGGGTGGCTTGCAAAATGGGAGGCTATCTGAATATGTTACGACATAAACATCAAACGGCGTACTGACTCAGTATTTGTATTCTTGTTTTCGGATATCATGACCGTGGTTGGCTAGGCATGCATGCATTTATACCCATGCCTAAACTTGATACGAGGCATTAGTGTACCAGCCATGAGAATAATGACGCCAGGAGTTTTGAATTTCAAAATGTTCATTAAACAGGGAAGCGAAAGGCGCCATTGACATGCTTGCCGCGGGCAAAGCCCTTCGATGAGGGGTCACGCTCTTCAACACTATACAATATAACGCTCAAGCCTCTTCCATATCTCAGTGCTTTTAATTTCAATACTTCGGTCTTATTGCCACTATCACTCGTACAAGAAGAACCCCATGGCTTCAGAAGAATACCCTACAAGCGTCTCTGGCGGATGTCTCTGTGGCTCGGTTCGCTACAGGCTGAGATTTCCATCTGGCCATGACTGGAAGAGAAGCGTTCGTCTCATTTCCCGTTTCTTAAATTTCACTGAACTAACCATCTCTTGGCAGTGCTCAACTTGCCAATGCTCCCAGTGCCGTAAGAATGGTGGCTCCCTCATTGCATGGCTTCATTCAGTCCCTGCTTCCAGCGTAGAGTTCACCTCTCAGACGACGCTATCGCGGTACCGCGCCTCACCGGAAGCAGCACGGGGCTTCTGTTCCAGTTGCGGCAGCTGGCTCTTCTGGCGCAATGAAAAGTCGGAAAAGATTAGCATGTCTGTTGGGACGTTTGACAAAGACGACCTGAAAATTTGGGGCCGGCAGTTATCCTATTCGGAGGTCCATCTTTGGTCCGAGGATGCGATCGAGGGTATCACGGATCATTTGCCCGGTGAGAAATGGAAGTATGATGATCAAGGAGAGGGGGCTGAGAGGAAAGCATGAGGGGCACCATAAGCACGGTGTTTTCGTGAATATATATTTCATCGTGTGTTCATTTTAGAATAGTATAGCCAGAAATGGCACCACGAGTCGTACTGGTAGTGGCAGTGGTATCGTCGAGTATTCCTCTGAAAATGACTCTTTTCCAACGCCTGGTCAACAGCATAACCACTGTTTTTGACAGTATCTGCGCCATAGATTCCGTGGAAACGCCGCATATAAACAGAAAACAAATCGAAAGCCCAATAATCCAAAACGTTTTTAGTCCTCTTCACTAATCTCACTTTCGTCCCCATCGGGGCTTTCTTGCTGGCTGTTCTCCAGGTTTTCGAACGCGTCCTCGAGTTCTTTGGCGAGGTCGACTTCTAGTCCTTCCTCTCCTTCCTCTTCCCCGTCGACATCCATAGGATCGGGTCCAGCCTCGTATTGGCTACGGTTGTTGACAGGGCTGGGCAGCTTGAACTCAAAATCCGGATCATCATCTTCCTCGCCGTCGGCATCATCACCTTCAGACTCGCGCTGATCCATGAATTCGTCAAAGCGGCGCACAGACGGGAAAGCAGGTGAGAAGTCAGTCCTACACGCTGTGTTGGTGTCGGCGCCAGGATACTCGACAAGAAGACCACCATCGTCATCATCCTCATCCTCGTCCTCTTCTTCGGGGGCTGGTGTGCGCTTCTTGGGTTCCACAGGTTTTGATTGTCCATTAGATTGAGGTACTGGTAGTGAGAGCTCAATATTCTTAGGGGGCTGCTTCTTCTCGGGCTTGCGCTTGATATCTCTCTTCTGTGTAGTGGATTTGACGCGTGCTTTGGCATTGGATTTGTCGGAGGCACTCTTTTCAACCTTTGTGTTTGTTTTCGATACGCCGTTTGATGCACTGTCGATGTGAGGATATTGTCGACGGAGACTGTCAGCATCGGTGTTACCAGGCAGTCGGGTGACGTTCATGTTGAAAGTAGAGTCGACAAGATCGAGGATAAAGGCCTCGCGGCTGGGGTCGAAGTAAAGAACATATTGACCACTATCCTTATTTCTTGTCCCTGTAAACGCATACTTTGCGTCGTTGTCGGTATAGGTGAGGTCGTAGGATGCCGTCTTTCCGGGGATAGAGGGTTTTATGCGAGCTAAGTTGGGGGCTGAGTCTGACGAGAGTGTCGGCTTGTGATTGTCTAGGAGTATGTGAGTATCATGATACATCGAGCTTGGAGGCTAAGAAAAACTTACACTTAATACCGGTGAAGATCTCGTTGGATGTCTTGCCTAAGAGAGCATCGCCGAGGATGACGGGATAGTTGCCCGTCTTTGTCGGATCGATTAGGCCAGCCGCTGCCATAGTTTGATGCGCGACAGGGCGTGTAGCAAGGCGCGAGAGATTGAGGGTATAACACTAGTATTGGAAGTGGATGGTACAGCAATATGATATATTTGCGTTGAAGGATGTCCACAACGTTCCTGTTTTGAGTTGTTCGAGGTTCAAGTTGACGCGCGGGTTGAGGAGAGGGAAGTCCGGAGGAGGGTCTGGAGTCTAGAACCCGAGAAGATGGGGCCGAGTGGACGGGTTCAAAGTGGGGAGACACCAGGCAGGGGGAGTAGGCCAAGTACCTAGGGTGGGTAATAAGAGGAGCAAGTGGAATAACGTTCGTATTTATTGTCAACGTCAAGGAGAAAACTACGATAGATACTGTCCATGCCTAATCAGAGGTAAAGCAGGAAATCACAAAGGCAGAGGCGGATATTTCATGCTTTCAGGCCATTGAATCACCTGTTTTGCTCTTGGATGCTTTGATCACGGCTGTCACGAGCTGGCTTCCATTAATAGACTGACTGACTCACTGCTGGGTTGTAGCCTGCTGAGGCTGTGAACCAATTTAACAAAGGAACTCACCAAGGTCCCCATTCAGAGCAACAGAGAACAAAGCACTTTCAATTCCATTTTCAAAGCTCCTGTGATAAGCCTTACCAGTAAGCATGTTGATAAGCATACCCCGTTTTACTAAATCCTAAATTATGCGAGTTGCCAAACTCAGTGCCTCCAGCGAATGGCCTTAACCATGGCAACTGATTATTAACGTTAGTCGGTAGTTATGTGTCTCATGGGTTCGTGACACATTTCACAAATAACCTTGCCTCAGTGTTGCCGATGTATAAATTAGCTTCTGTTCCCAGATTAACGCTGGATATAACAGTAGAGCTTTAGTTTAAGTATGGTAATTCTGCCGAGTTGAATTTGACTGCCTCCTGGCCATCGCAATCTACGGCTTCCTCCTGCATTCTGTCGATCCAAACCCTATGAGTTTCTCATACCATCGCCAACAGCTATCTAACTCTGTTACTACTCAGTATTTAATTGTTCGGTACTCTTGATTCGTGCTGTTCATAATAAAGGGCTTCTCTACCCTGTAACGAGTGTATGGAAATCATATATGTCACTTAGAATAGCAAGCTTGCATCTAATAATAATTCTTGGTCAGCCAAAGGGGGCATCACGAATCGCAAACGTGCCAGATATAGTTTTTCCGCGCTAGTAAGAACATGGAATATAGCTTTATCCTTAGACTTACAAAAACTAGGTGTCCTGTTATTTAACTTATATACACCCTGCTCATCATCTATGGTCTAAAGCAGAACCTTTCGGGAGCAAGACAAATAGATCCCCAGCATACTGTTCTAAGTCCACTCAGGACGAGATATTTCCAGTATGTTCGGCGCCTGAGAGAGGTCTGGTGTGAAGGGTGCCTTGTCACAAGATCAGTATACATACCGCCAGAATCTGTCCCAAGGACCACAAAAGCTAGAGGACAAACTTGAAGACATCTCAAACATCACCTTTTCTCACAGCATATTATACCAGGGTGACGATCAAAATAGCTGTGGACGGGGGGGGGGGATCCCTATTCAAAGAGCAAACTGAACTCATACCAAAATTATCAGAGTTATTGTGCCTCAGGATGAGAGTCTCAAGATGTCTTCAAGACCATGGCCGAGTACTGGATCCTTGGGCTACCTACCTAATGTTTATAGTCAAACTTTGGAGTTGGAAATTTACCACTCAAAATAGATATATGATGTACAAGGAAATAACCTCTGGTTTAATTGGGGGCCGGCTACTTCATTTATATATAAACCCTCCAAGCTATAGTGAGAACGTTAAAGTTCCCTGGCCTTACCACTGATAGATGACACGGATCTTGGGTAGTTAAGCATACAAATTGTGTGAAATAGTATGGTGACGCCGTCTTGCCTGGGAAATGTTCGAGGGCCTGTCAGAATCAAACATCCAGACTCGGCTGTGAACAGTATCAAGAGTCAGGGTTCATCTGGCTGTTTGGGCTAAAGATTTAGTTTTGATAGAATCTTTGGTGTGTGAGAATATCCCAAGTGCTTTGGTTCTGGAGTTCAAGTATGTTCCAGATCGTAATCTCATAGTTTGTGGCTGATCTGAGAACTCATATTCGATAAAGGTTGGCGAAGTTCATAGGTCTCCATCAATTCTGTGTTCGTTATGCAGGGTGGCAGAGCAATGTCGGCACACCGACATTCGATATTTCTTTTGTTCCCTTGCCTTACTTGCGTCTGAATCTTCCATACTTACTCTTCTTCTCGAGGCGCATTGGCTATAATAAGCTAAGTTAGTGCGTGGAGTCGCATATATGAAACCACATTAGAGCAACACATAAACTAAAGCCGACACTGACACTGGTCATGCTCGCTAACATCGAGATCCCTCTCTAGCCTATGGGTGCTGATCTACCCTGTCTACCTCAGTGGTGCATTGCTGAGGCCCCTGTGCCAGTGACCGGCTGACGCGAATAGATAGCAGACTTCAAACATTTGTCGGTGATGAGCCAAGCATCAATCAATAATAATGCAGCCCTCATGTACCAGCTGCCTGGAACTGGCGCTGATCATAATGTCGGCGTCGAGCCTTAGACACGGAAATGCAGATACGTGGAATTTTGAGATTTAAAAATAATTGGGATACAGTGTTCTCTTCTGAACAAAAACGTATTGTTGAGCATCTGAGTGTCTTGTGCGCTATAGCAAGGGGGTTAATAAGAAGTCAGCTGTCGGCGATGGGCTTCGGGAGTCGTCGATCCGACGTCGATCACTCATGCAGCCCGCTTTTGTTCAAGGACAAGCGACCTGTAGGGAGATAACAGAGCAACGAGTCGAGATTTCCATGTAGTTAAAAGACGGCGAACTCATAGCGCTTCGTTTCAAACGCGATGCTGAGTGGCCGCGAAAGGTTCTGAGGCCTGCGTAATTATAACGGAGGTGGCATTACTTGTCTCAAGCCTACACATGCCTATTCGTTGGTTTTGCATGAAGTTTGCCAGTAAGTCGTATCCGCCGAATGCTACGAAATCCTACAGTACACGCTGACGTTGGAGAGTTCAGCTAAACCAGACACAATTTCTGGATGGTTACTTCAGCTTCTCTCCTTGGTCTCGTCTCATCCTCCCTTGTAGTTCTGGCAACATGATTGGAAGGAGAGCGTGTTTAGGCTTCACATCTCCCGCTAAATTTATGACTCGAACAGCTCGACTGTGGCATTGAGTTCAAACTCGTAAGCCATTGACTAACGATAGCAATTTTTAGCTCCCGCGAGCTTGTTCTTGGGGGAAAACTCAAGAGCGTAGCTCCCGCCAATTGACTTGTAGCGTTGACCTTCAAATGGCGTCGGTTGGTAGAGTGGTCGCAGCTACAGGAGGCTAGGTACTTAGTTAAGCTAACCATTAATTGATCGGCCGATGCCTCGGCCGGGCGGGAGGTTTGAAGGCTGAAGCTTTGTTGAAACGAACCTCAAATGGAGTGCTTGCAGAGTCTATCCAGCGAAACAAATGCTCTGATGGTATGGTTCGAGATGAAGAGTTTCCGATGTTTGATACAGGGTCCCATTGAATGGTTGGCAAAAGAGCACTTGTGCTAATTAGTCCTCTTGCATGCGTATTATGCACATCATCTGCAGCCGTCACTAGTCTGGGCGGAAGGGCTGAGAGAGAACTTGCGATACAGGCGCCTGAACTTTGAGTGGAAGAGTATTAGCACAAGTCACATTATCCCCTCCTGAGCGCAAATATTGCTCGAAGTCAACACTGACAGCCTCTGATGCGAGTTCCATACATCCATACGCATCCTCATGCCGGGTTACCCATCTGCCACCTCCCTTACCGTGCCAGTCTCAGACCTCACTTAAGTTATACGATACAACAGCTAAACAACAACAAACTGCGGCACGCCCTCACCGGACAACAAGAGCTGAAAATGGGCCCGATCTTATCCAAAAGTTTGCCGAAACAGCAAGAGTGAACCCTTGCGTAAAGGCTATACTCTACTCTTTGAGGTTGTCGCCCCGAGACATGCGGGTGATCTGCCTTCAAGGGATATCAAGATCTACGTTTGTCACAAACATTTCACATTCTCATCTGACACAACTTCAGCCATTGATCGAAAATCCCGAGATTTGTCATTTTGCGGCTGCATATACACTTGCATGATGTTCACCGCTGCATGCTCTACGGCTCATAAACAGGAGATTGGATGAATTTTTTACATCCCCCGAAGCGTCGTGGTAGTACGGAACCGACGTCGCCCAGACCAGACCAGACCAGACCAGACAGGCAGACGGACAGTCGGTAAATGAACATGCGACGATAAAAAAGCATTTACAAGCCACATTGGACCGCGGCGGTTGCCGTGAAGCAGCTCGTCTGAGATTGGCATTGAAATTGATAATTCGCTCGCAGATACGGATACCACAACTAACATGTATTCGACTATCCCGCGTTTCGGAGAGCAAACTGCGGAGTGATTTAATGGTTGACGAGGTGGGTCAACTTCGCGTCGTACGTTTTGTGCATCGGAGGGTTCCTAGCTCAATAATGGCGAAAGGGTGCCTGTCAGAGGTCATCGTGAGGGAAATATCGAGTCAGGATGCCATACTTCCCTGCTTTGGCATGGATGTCGCAACTCGCAACTTGTCTGAACAAGCGACTCGATCGGAGTTCGCGAAAGGAGTTTATTGTAGTAGGGAACTACATATCGGCAATCCAACGGTGTCTTTGAATTTGGAATAGTTGAACACCGCGGCATCAACTGACTTGTGCCAAAGATAGAGCGATCGACAAGAACAGTTAGATAAACGATTAAGCAATTGGCGTTGGAAGTCTCTACGTCATGATAGGCGAGCCGGTCAAGGCATTCCTAGCTTGGATGGAACTGGAAGAGTTTGGAGATACGAATGCTACTGTAGGCCAGGTATGTACCGACTCTTGTTCGGCAGATGCAATTGTGGTCTGTTGTTGATTAAGAAGAACACTCCAGTATCGCAGCTGGCCGGTCCTCGAGCTAGATGAGAGAGAAAAGAAAAAGAAAGGTGAAAAAAGAAAGCAATAGACTCCAGCCGAGGAAATAATATGTATGAATGTTAACTAACAAACACCAACAGAAGGGCAACATGTAATTAATGTAAGAAAGGCGCCTCATCAGAGAAAATACGTAGTGGGCTTCTTGGCGATGGAGCCGTCCCGGCCGAGTGCCCCCAATTATCTCATTCGGCAGCCCCCCTGTTCAGCCTGTGGCGTTTAAGGTCGCCTGACTGCCGGGAAGACAGGAATAGAGAGGAACGGCTAGGTAGTTATAATTTGCAAAGCACAGATGATGAGCCTCTGAATTCGAATCAGCTGCAATTGTCCTACCCCTTCAGCTTTCGATTAACCATCTACCCAAGGTGCTGCCCTCAAAGCTTTATGTACGTGTAATTGAATCATCACCTTTCCAATACTGCCAGGGGTGATTCACCCTGATTCACTGTCCTCCCTACATTGTTTATCGCTCTGTTCTCCATTCCCACTTACACATTCTTCTGATGACCCCCTTTTTCTCCAGTTATCAAAATATACGGAGTACATATCAGCGTATTATGTACGAATCTCCCTCAAGCTTGACTCCACTGTGTGTCAGAGCCCTCGCAAAGAAAGGCTCGACTTTGAATGGGTCATTGATGATGTGATGATGCGGATGGCAGGCAAGGAGAGAGAGTCCAGGGCCCTGGTCCCTACCCCTCGAACCCCCTGTATTGTCTTCTGTCTTGCCGCCCTTGTCAGCCCGAACCCTAGCATTAGAGGGACCCGCTCTGTGATCGTGAGCTGATTTTATTTGCTTCTTTACTTGGGTCAGCTTGGCCGTGAGTGTGACGGATGCTGATCATCGATTGTTGGTGTGCATTTTGTATTACCTCAACCGCTCCCGATCACGAAGAATTGAGGGTATGAGCCGAGTCAACGGTGTAGATAACAGCCGGCTTTGCATGATAGAAGCACGGAATTACTGCATTTTATATCAGTTCAAGAGCGGCTGAGGTAAACAGTGTGGTCTGGCAAGTTGGTCCATAATAATATATTGTTATCCATGTTGGAAGGTCCCTTGACGCATGAGAAATAGTTTATTCGCGGCTGTTGATGTCTTATTTCCTCATTAGCAGCATTCATCATCAACTAACCCTGCTTGTTTCTTTGCTTTGCCTTACCTTGGGCTTGCCTGCTCGGCCTTGTATGGTATCTTGGATGGCCACTCTGTTCTTGTCTCTGATCTGCTCTACCTTACGCATTGCGGTTTGGCCTGAGCTTTTGATATCTCTTTTCGGAACAGATATCCCTCCAAAGTGGAGGTTCCCCCGACCTCGAAGTCCCTCCCGCTCCCACTTGTGACTTTATTAAAGTATTATTAAGGATCATATCCCGGCCTCTTTTTTTTTTTTTTTTCCTTCCCTCGGTCTCTTTGGATGTCTGTCGACCTTGTCCTTTTCGTTCGAAGCTTGCCTGTCAGAATCTACCTATCTGTACTCTCCCGACGACTCTACCTACCTCTTTCGATCCTATCTTGTCCTTGGCTTCCTATCCTGACCGTGGTCGTGATTGCCTCCGGCTCACGTTTGCGCCCACCAGCATCTTACACTTTTACATTCGGTACGGATTCATTATTCCCATAATTATTTGTCCTCTTCTTTCGGTGCTTTGTTTGGCGAATCTTCCTTTTGATTACTTTGTATCCTTCCGTGGAGACTCATCGTGGCGCATCCTCACCTTCATCGCCGTCACTCGTATCTCTCTCCAATCGAAAGTGACCTTCAACGTTCCAGACGGCAACGATTCTCCCTCTTGGGCACTGGTATTCAGTCGAATGCGCGCGCAAGATTTGCATGCTCCAAGACTTGACTCAGTTCCAAGAGAGTTGTCAAGTACTTGTCAGACATTGTCAATTCCCTGGAACCGAACCGAACCCAACAAAACCCAACGCAACGCAACCTTGTTAGTTGGCAGCCGGATCTCCCTGGCCTTTGTGTGATTTGTTCCGTCATCATTGAATCGTCAATCTAGACAGAGCCATCCAATCCCAGAAGACTTGGCCAGCATCACCCCACGCCCACGCCCTACAAGAAGTTCAACCACACGACAACTTCACTAGGTAATCTTGGTTACTTTACTTTTTCCTCACCTCACCTCACCTCACCTCCATCGATCATTTCCCCCCAGGACCTCGTATCTTCTCTCAATGATGCACTGAGAAAGCGATACCCTCGGACTCGACTCGAACTGAACCTCACCGCCACATTTTCATGTCCCCTGGCTAAAGAGTCGCCGTGCCCGGACCATGATCGCCGCAGCCCTCCGTCAGAGCCCGATCATCGCTGTCGATATGGCCAACTCCACCACAACGACACCTCTGACCACCACGAGCGTTAGCACTGGCGTCAACAGCGGCGCAGACACTAACACAGGTGCCACAACTCCCGAGCTAAGCGACCTCGACTACTTCATCACTGTACTCCAATTGCCGCATGGTCGAACGGAGAACCAGATCGAGGATGACCTCGTTTCCAAGGCGAACGCCCTCGGTATCTCAAGTGCGCCCGTTACTGATAAGCGTATCACCTCAAGCGTCGAGTCAGCCTCGACAGTCTACAATGCTCGAACATTTTCTATGCTCTCTGCCGGATCCACGAGCACCGCTCTGACCACGCATTCATCTATCTTTGGCCCATCTACACCTGATCTGGCGCTTTCCAGTGCCCGACAATCCAAGGATCTGAGCTTTTCCCAGTATGATCGCTATCTATCAGTGATCGATCCTCACCACAACCACGCAAAAGCTGCAAGGGACTCACAAACGCCCGATGCCACTGCTCAGAGTATATTCAGCGGTAAGACGAAACGCAGCCTTTTTAGCGTTAGGTCGGGCTTCAGATTACGATGGAAGAAGAAGGCACCCCCGCAGCCACTCCAGGCCATATTGTACGTCCTGACCCGGATCCCGACTAAGGTATCACGAAACTAGAGTGTGCTGACTCTCGTCATAGGACCTGTGCGAGCTGCCGTGCGGACTTCAAGAGCTCCAAATCATTACACAGCATCTCATGTGGCCACACATATTGCGATAACTGCCTAAGATCGCTCATCCATACAGCCATGTCCGACGAATCGAGCATGCCACCGAGATGCTGTGCTCAGCCATTGCCGGGATCCTTGATGAGGGATCTTCTCAGTCGCGACGCCCAGCACGAGTTTTTGAAGGCCATCATACAATACAGCACACCCTGGCAGGCAAGGATATTCTGTTCTAACCCTTCATGCGGAGGATTCATTCCACCACATCAAAAATTGGACCCCAAGTATCCTTCCACTGTTACTTGCCGCAAATGCAACACAAGAGTTTGCCTTATGTGTAAACATAACGCACATCCGACAGGTAAGGACTGCCCGGAAGATTGGGAACTCGACCAGGTTATTAAGGAAGGCGGCAAAGCTGGTTGGAAACGGTGTTACAAATGCCAGAACTTGGTGCCACTTGAAGAAGCCTGTACACATATGACTTGTCGGTGCAAAGCTCAATTCTGCTACACATGCGGAGGTGTGTGGGATGCTAATGCTGGGTGCCCGAACGATTGTGGTGGAGAGGAAGAGATGGACCGGAGAAGAACGGAGGAACAGGCTCAACTCGCCGAATATGAAGACGAGAAGGCCGCACAGGAAGCAGCCGCTGCAGCGGCATCCGCCGAGCGACTCGAAGCCGAAGAACGAACGAGAAACAATGCTGATTTCTCCCACCTCGCCGAGATGCATCGGCAAGAACTTAGACGGTTCCTCGAATTCGCTGAACAGGGTAGGGAGCACATGAGGACACGGTTTGTCGAGCAGAAAAGTTCGATGATGAAACGACATACCGAGCTCAAGGAGAGCATGAAAGAAAAACACGCGAGGACTGTGAGCCAATTGGAGGATCGGCAGGTAGTCGCCGAGATGGACCTGAGAAACACTCTGGAAGCGAGTGAACGAAGTGTCAGGATTCGACTGAAGCATATGGAAGCTTACTGTGATGGATTGGGACGCAATGGTGCGAGCTCAAGCCCAGGCTTGGATTCCCAACCACATCGAGTGGTTACGGAACGCGATCTTCGAGAGCTCGGGCAACAGTACAATATTCGCGATGGCATGGAAAGATCACATCAGGCCAAGATTAATGTGATGAGGGATCGCCAGGCTAAACGCATGGAAGAACTCATCGACCGACAAGAGGCTGAGTACGAAAACTTACTCGAGCGGAATCGACAGGAACTCGTAGAGTTGGATGCTCAGGCGGTCCTGGAGGAAGAAACACTGGTGCACACATTCACGGCACGAAAATCTAAGCTTGTGCGTCGGTGGGAACTTGCCATCGAGATCTTGCGCAAGGAGCTCGAAGATCAAGACGGTGTCAAGTACGCACCAATTCCCACACCAACGTGGCCTGAACCAACATTACAGGTTCTTGTTGGATAGACCTCTTTCCCAAATGTTCTTTTGTCTTCTGAGTAAGATAACTTGCATGGCTAGCAACAGCATCACATTTACTGCCACACGACTAAGTTCATGATACAACGTATTCTTCGTTCCGTGTTACTTCACGACCAAAAGCGAATTTGCGCCTTACTCTCTTATAATTTTGTTTCAACACACGCACATATCTTATACAGCATTATACCAGGCGTAAAGGCCACAGGGTACGGACGACTTAGAGCAAGTCTCCGCCGGTTTGTCTTTTTCTGGGAGTTTCAGGCATCTTCTTAATAGCATCAGCACAGCATTATGGCCGCACATTTCATTCATATATAGTTGGGGGCGAGACAAGGTCGTTGTGAGACGATGCTCTGTTCGCAACCATACTCATACCCAGACATTGGTCTTGATAGACCGGATATCCGTGGATCATAGAAGAAGGATAAGAGAGTTGTCAGACTCCGAGTTTCGTTCGCACATTGTTTGCGAACGGATCTGAGTATCGCGAAAGTTCTGGAGTGGGTGGCCTGGTTGAATGTGCATGACTGTAAATACCCCGGGCTTGATAGATAGGATTTGAATGATTGACCGAATGAATCAGAATGGTACTGCACCAAGCCATAGTACCACCCACCCGATAGCATGTGTTTCGCAAACGGCATCTGGCTCCGGCAACTTGCACCAAATTCGCCATTGAGAATGCCGTCGCACCAGCGGATGTAAGTCAAAAGCTGTAGCATCGCAGAAGATTGATGACTCGTTTAACCAGTAACACCAGACATGGACTTGCAGCGAGGTATCAGCATTGGAGGGCTGACGTTGGCGCCGAACCCTAGCCCCTTGTTCCATCCAGCAGCCAACATCCGTGTGTTGCGATAACGAATATTTGGGGTGGGCTGATGTGTATTGTGAAATCCGTTTGGTCTGTTTGTCAGGCCTGGGGTTGCATCGTTAAAGAGTGGCAAACACGGCCTGCGTGTGCATTCGTTTGTCGGAGAATACAGCAATCCTACCATCCTCTTCCTTGGTGGACATGTAGCAATGTGTTTTTACAAGGGTCATCATAAAAGACTCAGACTGTAGGACAAACCCACCCAATGCGGGTGATGTTGTTTGTTTGCGGCTGTGGCTGCAGACTGTCTTTCTTGTTTTAGAAACAGGCGTCTCGGCAATTCGAGTAGACTTTCAATAGTCTTGTGCGCGTATCCTCTGCTGGAATAGAATATGCTAGGATCTTATATGAAACACGAGGTCTAGTTCGAGGATTTTCAACACTAGCGGTTATAAATAGGAGAAGCTATGCCAGAGCAACAACCTCAAAGTTTCAAAGAGTTGTTTGTATGTATGTATGTACGCTCTGCTGGCAGGCTAGGACATAATACCTTTTTAAGCATATATGATAGATCAACCCTGCTGGAGCTTTTGTGGTTGAGGTGTGTTACCGCTAGGGGGTATGTATGGATGTAAGTGAGAAAGCAACACAACCGTTGTCTCGCCTCTGCAGATATGGCTGCATCAGGCCGCAGAGGGTAATAGCACTGCGGTTCCCGCAGCTGGCTACAATTTGTGCGAGAGATTGGCTGTTCTTTGATAGACGAACTAATGCTGGCGCCCGCAGCCACCAAAGAAGGCATGTTTCAATCGGTAAAGAGTCCTGGGTGGAATGATAGCCACCCGTCAGCAACGATGCATATCATATCAGGAGTCAGAGAACGAGGTGAATATAGTAGGTAGGTAACGTTTTGAAAACTGCCGTCAGCCGTTGTGGCTTTTGAACTTGTCCAACTCGCCGCCAAACACGTTGCGAAAAGAGTGGGCTGGGGTACGTAAGTAGAATCCATACCTCCCGTCCACTTGCAATCTAAAGGTATTACCAGAAGATACTCCATAGTACCTCAGGTATAGTTAGTAGCTTAGTAGGTAGAGCTTGTCTTGGCTGAGTAGCGGTTCCCTGTAAGAAATCATAGGCAAGGTTGGTAGTGAGTGGCTTCCAGGCACCGTTTGTAAGGATCATGGGGTGAGGTAATTCGTTCGGGCTCTTGCATTCGAGGCGCTTTTGTTTGTGCGTGCTAACTGAGAAGAAGTGGAGGTAAACAATGCCAAGTCTTTGTTTTGGGTGAAGTCGAGATCGGGTTTATCGAGCTAAGAGAGACGTAGGCACCAAATAAAGGGTCCCGTCCCCCCGTCCCCCCGTCCCTGGAGGCGCCGTGTGGAAAGAGACCCCTAACACCGCTAAAGAACCGCCCCGAGAGACTCAGTTGGTGGCGTCCTTGCCTTGAAACCCAAGGGGACAAGAAATATACATAGGCGGGCTCAGCCACAATCAGCCCAATTTATGGTTCCATCCAATCCGTCTACACCTCACAGGCAGTCAGTCAGTGTTTCCTTTCCATTCCCTCCCCACCGGCCGACCAAGCGATCTCCATCTCCATCTCCATCACCATCACCATTTCCAATTCTAATTCCGTTTGCATTGCATTCACATCTTGCACCTTCGAGGCATATTTGCCTCTCTAATTTGGCTCAATCAGTCCTGTCACCTCTTCTCATACGGGCGCGTATTCGCCTGCGTCGCCTTGTGCATCCCCGCTGTTCATCATTTCCCAAAGACCGTGCTGCCTCGACGACAAATCGGCCCAGCCAGTCCTGGCACCGAATCATTGATCTCCCCCCCGCCGCTGCGGATTGCGAAGCTCTCCCCATCAGAACAAGCACACAAAGCTTCATTCGCCAATAGCTGCTCCAACGTTACCGTCACTGTTGTCGCCTTGGCGCAAATCCATTTTGACTTGTTCCTCGCGATTGTCACAGTGCTTATTGCGCTCCAATTCACTGATCCTACCTTAAATTTGCGACGGAACAGTTCCTGCCCAATCTCTACTCCACGACCTGACCAACTCAAGGAATGTGAGCGTCCACTTCAACGAAGCCTGACTCAAACAAACAACTTGGACAGTCCCCGGCATTATAAACTAAATATTCGTGTGGGACACCTTTCCAAATTGACATCAGCATCATGAACGAGTACCACCCGTCGTCGGCGAACGAAGCCTTCTCTCCTTCACAGGAGCGCGACCGATCCGGCAGCATGTCCTTGGGCAATATCCCCTTGAGTCCTCAGGGGCCCCCATCAGATCACGGCGGTGCTGCAGTTGACGACGCCCTGAACAAAGACCAGAAACCTGAGGCCGACACCACATCGCCTACGCAAACATCAGGCCCATCCGGCGTGAATTCCGAACAGATTAAGCAAGTCTCGGACGTTTTGTCTTCCGAGGTATGACATACCCCAGGCAACATGCTTAATGGCAGGATAATGGGCTAACTGTAGTCAACAGATTGGCATTGTTACGCTACTGAATCGCCTCAAACAAAGCATAGCTTCAGCAAAGGTGAGAGACCGACTGGCTTTTGACCAGCTTCCCCACACTCAGGCAACCCAGTTTACTAACTTGGGATTCCAGGAATTTGCGTTGTTCCTCAAGAAACGATCGAGTCTAGAAGAAGACCATGCCAATGGCATCAGGAAACTCACCCGTACTACCCAGGAGGTCATGCGCCGACCCGATCATCGGCAAGGCACATTCGGCAACGCATACGAGGCAATGGCAAGCACCCATGAACGCATGGCCGAGAATGGCATCGAGTTTGCCAAAGAGCTACACCAGATGCATGATGAGCTTATGGAGCTCGCTGGTGTTGCCGAGCGCAGCCGGAAGTCATGGAAACAAAACGGCTTGTCCGCCGAGAACAAAGTGGCAGAGATGGAGCAGACTATGCGTAAGAGCAAGGCCAAGTACGACTCTCTTGCTGAGGATTATGAGCGGGTCAAGACTGGCGAGTCGCGCCAGAGCGGCAAGATGTTTGGCCTCAAGGGACACAAGTCAGCGCAACAGCATGAGGGTGAGCTGCTGAAGAAGGTTCAAGCAGCAGATTCTACCTACCACGGGCACGTCCAGGCGTTGCAGGCTGAGAAGGCCCAACTTGTTTCAACGACACGCCCAGAAGCCATTCGAGCTCTTCAAGACTCGATTAAGGAGATTGATGCAGGAATCTCATTGCAGATGCAGAAGTTTGGTAAGTCTTTTCCCGAGTATTCTGGGTCGTACAATCGCAGCTCATTTGTTATTTAGCCTCCTTCAATGAGCGCCTACTATTAAGCAATGGTCTGAGTGTCAGTCCCATTCAGGGTCCTGGGGCCCAAGGCAGCTCTGCTCAACGCAGTCTGCGACAGGCTGCTTCTTCGATTGATAACGACAAAGACCTAAATGACTATGTCACGGCACAACACAGAAGTGTGCCTCCCAACACTGGTGAAATCAAATATGAGCGCAATCCAGTAAGTGGCTACCTAGTGACAAGTAATCAGTATTGTGACTAACGATTTTAGGCGCTTAACCCTCCGGGCTCCAGCAGCCAGCATAATCCAGGAGGCCCTGTTCAACAACCCGCTACTGTTGTGCAGTCACCAGTATCACAGGCACAGCCCCAAGGTGGTTTCTCCGGACCACAGCCTTTGGGTCCAGGATCAAGGACCAGTACCCTTGGTCTTGGCCCTATTACTGGCGTTACTGGTGGTGACCCTTCATTCCCCCCAACTGACGACCCTCGACCTTTTTCGCAGCCTCATAATAGGAGCTTCAGCCAAGGGAACATGCCAGTGCAACAGGGCACTCCTAGCCAGCAATTTTCAGGTCGGGCCCCCAATCAACAACAGACACCTGGTCAAAGATATGGTAATGGGGGGTCTATCAGTTCATCCGGGCCACCGCAGCTTGGAGCTCTGCCCTTCCAGCCAGGCGGTTCCCCTCCTCAACAGCCAGCTCCTGGCCAAGCTCCTCATGAACGTTCAGGAAGTGGGGTAAACTCGGGACAAGGACCTCCAGGTGCTACACGGTCTCCACCTCCCTACGGAGCTTCTAGTCACCCTCCTCCTGGGCCTGGGCCTTCCGGGCCTGCCAGGCCAATGTTCGGCTTGCCGCTGAGTCGTCTTTATGAACGTGACGGCTTGGCAGTACCAATGGTTGTTTACCAATGCATCCAGGCGGTGGATATGTACGGCCTTAATGTGGAAGGCATATACCGCCAGTCTGGGTCCATGGCACACATACAAAGACTAAAGAATATGTTCGACACAGGTTCGTCATGTTCTACTTGTAGAAAGTACAGAGCTAATGATATAGCAGAGTCATCCAACCCTGCGCTCGATTTTAGGAATCCCGAGAACTTTTATCATGACGTCAATAGTGTTACTGGCCTGTTGAAGCAGTTTTTCCGCGATCTCCCCGACCCGCTACTCACGCTCGAGTATCATGATAGCTTCATCACGGCTGCCAGTACGTGGCTCCAATTCCTCCCTTTCGTGTTTCTACCTCTCCTTGGCAAATACTGACTGATATGCACAGAACAAGAAGACGATACGGTACGTCGCGATTCGATTCACGCCATCATCAACAGTCTTCCTGATCCCAACTACGCTACACTGCGTGCTCTCACTCTTCACCTCTGGAGAGTCATGGACAACAGCCACAATAATCGCATGAACTGCCATAACCTAGCCGTCATTTTTGGCCCGACACTCATGGGCACTGATCC
The DNA here is from genome assembly GCF_900044065.1 of Fusarium mangiferae. Taxonomy (NCBI): domain Eukaryota; kingdom Fungi; phylum Ascomycota; class Sordariomycetes; order Hypocreales; family Nectriaceae; genus Fusarium; species Fusarium mangiferae. The sequence goes on along the minus strand of NW_024573924.1, from coordinate 1,832,368 downwards.
CAGCACCGCCATTGCCGACGCGGGCTGGCAGATCAAGGCCATCGACACCATCCTGCAGAACACGCTCCAAATCTTTGACGAGGATTAAACTTGTATGTAAGCGCCTCGCGTTGGGTAGGGGCATAATATGTAACGCTTTGTTGGAAGAGGCGGAGAGGGATGTTTGTATCTTTCCATGTTGGCTGTTTTTATGTTGCATGGCGTCTCGTATCTAATGCATGTTCGTTTCTTCCTGTGCTTGGAGATTAGTGTAAAACCACTGGGTGGCAAACGTGAGCGCTTTTTTTCTCCTGTGCTTCTTTTCCTCTTGTTCAGTTTAACTCTTATTTGCCCCTTACGTGTGATGGCATTTTTGTATGTGAAAGGTTAGACTCGCAGTTATAAAGAGCAAGCCATTTCACATGGTTTGCTGTAGGGTAGATAATACGACACGGCGTTCTGCAGTCTTCGCATGTAAGACTTTTGAACACAAACGACAGATAATTTGTGCAATGCAGTCACGGTATGGCTGTAAGAAATGGAGTCGATGGTCTGACCCTTTCCCCCGTCACTTGGTTGTGGGAACTACGCTCGGGCGTGTTTTAGATCACTTCACACAGATGATCACAGGTGTTTATTACCTGAGTTTACCTTCAACTTGTGTTCTTCACACTGCGTTGTCTTGCGACCTGAACCAATCTATTACTCAGTTAGATCACAAGGTTCAAGGCAGCAGCTGTGTGACATCATGAAACTTTACATTAAGGCCATTGTTCTTTGGCATAGCGTATGGTGCCCTATATTGTGTATCTTCTTATCTGACACCTGCGGGCTATATCTTGCGTGTTGCTATAGGGACATTATTCTCTTAAAATACATATAAGATTCATGAATACGGTCAGGGATGGAATTTCAGCGTACACAGGAGCGATACTACTAATGATGGTGATATGATGCTAATCAAGTGACTTGATTGAAGTTCTATACTATTCCACTCCAACGAGTAATGTAGATAAATGCAGCGAGCCTTGCGCCCTCTGTTCTCATCAGACACCAACCTTGGTGTCTTTCATACATGATAAATGCTCAAGTCTCGTGCGTGTTATGTGCTCGACATATCATCAGCCGTTTCACCAGTCCTCTTTGTAATCAGCGCCATGCAAAAACACGCAAGCAAACCCCCAAAAAGCAGAAACAAAAAGAAATGCGTCATCTTCCCATAAAAGACAAAATAAAATATTGGACGAGACCATTGATGCACTATGCCCCTTGTAGCCCAGAGTAAACAATACTGAGAATAATATCCGTCTTGCAGTGCACATTATCGCTTATGCCAACATGCCTGAGTTCCGTAACAGGGGTATAGCCGTGAGAAGAAGGAAAAGAAAACTTAGATACAGTCGGGCGCATGATAATGTTGGCGATGGTAATGATGGTGTAGGGAAAAGCCTGAACGCTGTTCGCGTCATGCTGTATGAAGGGTGTCAAGATCTTTGACATCAATAATTTGGTTTGTGGTGATTAGAAGAGACACAAGCCTGTCTTGAACGATCTCACTGAAGCTTGATAGCTTCAAAAAGACCTAGACTTAAGCTTGTATCGTTCTCGCCAACATTGGGAGTCGGCTCACTAAGCACCTCCCAGCGACGGAGAATGAAGGGGCTCAGACGCTCCTGGACTACTGGCCCGATGCCATATTGCGCGCCCATACCACGGGCGGCAGCACTCTGGGGCGTTGCCGCCTTTTCTCGGTGGGAGAGCATAATATTGTCTGACGGGGACGGTGGTGGTGAGCTGAATAAATAGTAAAGTCGAGGGTCAGATGATGTTCCCTGGCTGGGCATCCCGCCTGGAGTTAACAGAATGGCCCTGGCACAGTTGGCTCGCAATTCCTCGGGCAGGGCATCTACCAGGAGGATGGCGATGTCGAAGACCTGCTGGACAAGGGAGCCAACAGTAGCTGGCGGCTGTGTTTCTAAGTCAAGCAGCAGGCCGCAAAGCACAAGAACAATGCGTGCTCGAACATCATGCACGGGTGGGATAGGAGGCCGTGTCGCCGAAGCCGTGGGAAGAGGGGCTGATGGTGGCTCGGACGACAAGCTATGAAGGTTCACAAAGCGAAGCATAGCGGGCAGCCAATGCTGTAAAACGACGGCGTGGCAGTTGGGACGCTCCTGAGGCCCTGCTGCAACGATTTCCCACAGGTCTGTCAGCTTTTCGACCATGCCCAACGATAACTGTGCCATCTTAGGGGGAGCCTGGCCGGAGATAATAGCCTCCACTACTTCTAGCAAGTTCTCGGCCATGCGAAGGGACTGCCGTGACCCAGTGTCGACAAATTCAGGAGCCTTCGATGAAGGGATCAAGTCGAGAAATCCCGTTTGAGCCTGTGTCTTGAGATGCTGGGTAATGTCGTCACTCAAACAAGGTAATAAGCTGGTCCACATGATGTTGCCTGCTTCAATGGCTCGATCCATCGCCCTGGCAAAGATCTCGAAGCGAGAGGAACTCTGATCTTGTCCCTCATTTACGCTGGGCTGTGGCAATGACAGATCCAAGTTAAGCTTCAGCTGGCAGAACGGCAGCGTCAACTCGTTGGCAATCTGCAAGATATGATCGAACGAGATTTGAGTATCGCCCGAGTCTCCAGGAATCAGAAGTTTCGTGGTCACCTTGCGGACGAGACCGACAGCTTCAGCAGGAAGCGCTTTGATGCCTAAAGCATTTGAGACGGCGGAGGAATCCACCAGAACAAGAGTTCGTAAGGTCTCAAGCAGACTTTCCTGGCACTCGATATTGCCAAGGGGAAACTCGGTGCCACAGACATGATTTCTGACAGCCGAGTACTCGAGCAAAGCGTTGCGAACAAGATTCAGCAATCCTTTGGACTGCTCAAATTTGGCGCACTTTTGCTCGGTATGAAAACGGTAGCTTTCCTCAGCCACAAGCCCTGTTCCCTGGGGAAGCGGCATGATGACGAGTTGTAAGAGTTCTTGTAAGTATGTCGTAGGACCTCTGGACGAATCTGGGGTAGGACTCTGGATATTCGCGAACGGAGGGCTTGCGGTGCTCATTATGATAGGCATTGTCAGACACCCTGTAATGATAAGAAGTGGGAACAAAGTAGAAAGGGGGGAGCGGTTCGATATCGAACGAATATGACTTGTCCAGTCGGTCATTAGTTTATCGAAATGGTGAGCATCAAAAACTCGTATTCTCGCGAGCAAAGTTGCCAACACCCGGCGCGTATCGTCCTCCTTCTCCCACCCGCGCTCAAGAGCAGGGATTATCATTCTGAAAAGCTTGTTCATTGTTGGAGGGTCCAATCGTGTTCCACTGGAAAGTGTTTTCTCTACTTCTTCGGCCACATTGTTTTCAGCTTGGTGAGAGGGAGTTGCCACGATGTCGGAAACCGGCGAGCAAGCATCAATAGCGTTGTTGCGATCATTTTGAACGAGTTCTTGGCGAAGTTGGCTGGCAATCACCTCATGACCAGCCATGCGTTGGGCAAGGCTGTCAAGAGCAGCAAGTAGCGGTCGCGGAACTTGTCTTTGCTCCTCGTTCATCATTCTAAGGCGCTCGGTCAGACCGCTAAACAGTTCATCTGCGCTATCCATGGCGTAGAATATTTGCAAGTTTGAATGGACAGTGTCGGCAACGGACGCCAGAACGTCAGAATCGGCGGTCTTCGCGCAAGCTCCAAGAATGTCGGATAACATGGCGTAATCTTCGGTCGTTTCCATAATGTCTCGAACAGCGGTGAACATAGTCAGAGATAAAGAGTGACCTTTCATGAGGAACTGCCCAGTTAGCTCATCACGCAAATGTGCCCCAATGCTGCTCCTTACAGCAGTACTGCTACCGCCGATCCGTTGCAACAGCCTCTTGAGCGACATTGGCTTTCGTCCTGACAACGGATCATTTGACAGTAAGGGGAGCCCCACGACATGTTTCACGACCCTGATGGCATTGGTGATATCTTGTTCCTCCTCAGCGACCGAATAGTTGCCAGCTCGTCTTAATAAGTTGCCTCTTTCAGCCCTTTTCTTCTCAGATAGAGCATGAAGCGGAAGTTCGACCAGTAACCTGCTAGAACACAGACCTGATACCGGGTCGATTTCCGCGGCACAATGATAACCACCACGAGCGATAGTCCACTGCATATATTGAGAGACGGAGAAGTGACCGGTTCGAACGAGCTCCGTAACGAGGTGATATACGAGGTTCTTCCGTGCCTTGTCATTGGGGGCGATGTTGTCGAGTGTCTCGAGAATGGGAGTGGTAGGGTTCACACGAAATTGGCTCCATTGCCGAATTAAGCGGGCTGCGGCATAGACCTTGGCCAAACCTGGACGATGGAACGAAGTTGCCCACTCAACTACTGTCCTCATTATCAAAGCCTTGTTCTCACTCGTTGCCCAGCATGCTGCGGCTAAATGGTTACCGCTAGACTCTTTCAAGGCAGCATCAAGCAACTTGACTAGCTGACTCCGCCCGGCAGGAGGAGAAGCGGTACTAGACACTACCAGGCCTGAGTTTCGTGAATTAATGGCATGCAGTGACTTTCGAGCCTGCTCATCATCAGAACGCAGACAAACATGTAAAGTATCCTTGTACGTTGACCAGGCTCCGGGGTTGATGAAGCTCTCTGGGTTGGAACGAATTAGTGAGCCGAGCAAAGCTGACAGTTTACTGGAGAGTTGCACAAGAAGATCCTTATCAGGGTCGTTGGATATCTGGTCTTACTTAGTCAAACCGTTTGGAAGAAGCGTTGCGTGTGAACCTACCACATGCAAGTGGCTGAGCAGAGCAAAAACAAGCCTGCGACCATACTTGCGTGACCTGAGAAGGTCTTTCCAGTAAATCTGAGCGATGAGAAGCCACATGGGAATACGCGACTGAAGGCTATTCTCAATTCCAGACACAACCCAGTCAAGGTAATGATCTCGATCTAGCAACTGCTCTGAGTAAAGGTTCGTTGCTAAGCGGATGCTGCATGACAGTTAGCTGCCGTGATTCTGGACCAATAAACATGTCAACTTACGCATATGTGACTCGATTCTTCCAGTCGTTCTCACCAAACCCAGCAACAACGGCATCGACAAATTGCTCAACAAAAACGGTCCAGTCGCGAGCCCATTTCAGTTCACCACCCATAACAAAGGCACCATTGACACCCTTCCTCTTCAACCCCCTGATCTCATTGGCACCGACACACTTTGCTAACCAAACAGCTCGTTCGGCGGGAACATTCTTGTTCAGGCATTGATCGAGTAGCGTTCTTCCGCGAATTCCGTGGGGAATTGTTCGGCTGAGGCGTCTTAGAGATATCGCGGGATTCGCAAGGTCCTTGAGCCAAACCTCTCTCTTCGTATCCGTAAGTGTGACTCGAGGCGGTGGTTTGAAAGTCGAGGGCGCATTGATCTGTCCTCTATGTCTGCGCTGAGTCAGAACCCCCATAAAAATAGTAGACAATGCATTCAGGCCAGTCTTTTGCTTCAGAGCTGGGAAGATGGCAAGCTTAGCAGACGAAGTTTCGGGAACATTCAAGTTCACCTTATCCCATGTTCCTTTGGTGATCGCTTCGCTGCTCCACTCGTCTTCATAATGGGCTCCATTCCAGGGGAAGAAATCGGCGTATCCAGAGTTGAGACCTTTGCTGAAAGGGTCGACGGGATTTCGTACTGCGGTTTCGGGTCGATTGGCTGAGAAGTATCGTGGCGCGACGGAGGGAATCTCGACGGTGTATGGTTTTGGCCGGGCATCTTTCTTGGTTGGCGCAGGCCCTGTCGCTGTAATTCGAGGAGCAAATCTCGGCTGTGAAGTTACTGGTCGACGTGTCGGCATCGGCATCAAAGTTGAGCTGGCGCTGTCGGCAGGGCTGCCGACCATAGCTTGAAAGGGATCGGAATTGGGTATTCGCGAGGGTGTAAGAGACTGCGGCGATTCGGATGTAGGTAAGGAACCAGACGAAGCGTTGTGTGACAACTCAAGCCGAAGACGTGAGCCGCCTCTTCTAGGTGTTGTGTGATAACGATTAGGGGTAGCATCGCCGGCGTCGGCGGTTAAATCGATGAAAGAAGCATCTTTTCGAACTGGTGAGGCGGCCGCCATAAACTGCTGCTGATGTGATAATGATCGCTGCGGCGGGGGGCGCTGGACGGGTAACGACGATGAGCTCACGGAACGCTGAGGCGGCCGCGGATGGGCGCCGATTGTGGTCCGCGAGGTCATTTCTGGGTCGTGGGCGGAGGCGCCATTCCGAAAAATCTAAGTAAAGGGATGTGTCGACTTGTGTTGTATGTGATGATGCTGGATAACCGCAGTAAACGCGATTCCTGGGAATGGTACTGTGATGTCCTACAGTATTCGGTGGCGCCTCAATACTCGAAGGTGAAATGGGGTTCAAGGTTTGCGTTCCTATAGTCGCGTTGTCGTTGATACGTGGTTTGATGAGCCAGCCGCGCAACCAGAAGCATAAATGGACAAATAATCAACGTGATTCGGGAACCCGAACTCGATTGTTGACCATGCGTTCTATCATTCCCCTACTATCACAGCCGCCGTTGCCGTTGTTGTTCCGGATCGATAGAATGGAGCCACGCACGCGAATGGCTTCGATTCGGTGGAGTTGGGTTGTTCGAGTCAAAGAGGAGGAAGATACGGATGCACAAACTGGAAAGAATAGTGTCTAGATAGCAAAAGTATGTACACGAGCGGCACGGAACCCCGACCGAGAGCGGCAACTGTCGATGGATGGGTTATGAGATGTACAGATGTGGATGGGGTCAGACGGGGCGAGGTAATGTTAGGTAGGTAGTTGAGTTAGAGCGTTTCTGAGGTGAGGCAAGGCAAGGTTGGCAAGGTACTAACTTAAAAAGGCCCTCAAGAGGAAATATGGAGACGAGACAGGAGTGGAGATGGAGGTAGAAACTACCAACGGAGAGATGGGTAGTGTGCCGCGACAACAGGGCTTTTGCGTCACAGGACCACCTTGGACACTATATCCGCAAAGTACCAATTACATAGCTTCGATAAGTTTTACATGGATCTGCCCTCCCTCCCCCCATCCGGCCTCTCAGCCGTCGCTTGGTCGGTCCCTTGAATCGTTTATTACACGCTGGAACCCTGCCCGGACATTTTGAATTTGGAAAGGGTACGGATAGTTAGGTATTGTTCGTCGGTTGTCTCTTGATTCTCGAGACTGCCCGTGCGGGACCGAGCCGAGCTACGGGCTTAGTAGACTACGGCTATGGCTGCGGATAGGGACCGACGGGGTCTGGGACTGGGGAACCAATTCCATTACATGAGTCTTATTACAGCGCGAGTCTGGAGGATTTTGGACAAGATCGATTGGGGGAGATGCTGGGCGTCGAGTGGCGATACATCATGAGAGATGACTCGTGGCTGGTTTACGATCTTATGCTAACCACTGAGGTTTCCTGAATAACAAGCAACCCTCTTGTTATCCGTACAGTGCTACGTGTTGACTCTCCAAGGGATAAGCGGGTGAATTGCTTGTAACGATTGAGATTGACGGGCGGTTTGAGGTGGAAGCGTTCAGGTCACATCAGAGTGCATAATTATTGTGTTATTCAGGGGTTGCAGTTGGCTACCTACCTGCTTGGCGATCAAATAACATTACAGCGCCCCCCAGCCAAAAGCCATCGACCCCGCTTGGAGGCACACAATCGCGCAGCTTAAGATCTCAGGGAAGCATTTGCCTCGTGGAATGTGCGTTATCTATTGGGTTCTGTACAGTTACACAGCGCTTGTTGGGGGTGACCGATGAGAGGCCTCAGGTGTCGTTTGAATTTGGTAAAATATTGTCAAATTTGCAAGCAGAATACTCGTGCAAGCAAGTACCTTAAGGCTAACAAGTAGGAAAATACATTGTGCTTAACCTGAGCACAATAACGAGTTTCTTTTTCTCAAAGGCTTGTTCCATAGTAGAACCTGGATGTCAGCCATCATTTCTCGAGGTGCTTCCCATGACGGCATTCAGCCGAACGAGAGCGCTTCATTCGATGGTCTCTCACCTTTCCAGCAGCTTTCAGCTCCCCCCTCTCAAACCAAGCCTAAGCGGATGGGACATTCTTATGTCAATCATCAACCGTCACCATTCACTTAGTTTAACCCCCAAGCCAAGCCATTGTAAATAATCGACCGATAGTTCCCCATCCAGAACCTCCATCTAAGAGCATCAGCGGCCAAGCCGTGGTCTGTGTCCCCACCAAACAACTCCTTTGGCTGGCCCTTGCTTCTCTCTTCCCGGCGACATGGGCGTTGGTTGGACTTGGGCTTCCGGGGAGGGAAAAAACACCACATCGGCGCTGACAAACATCAAGATGCCTGCCGCAAGCCACTCGCAAGCCCCGATGGCTGTGTAGCTTCGTGAACGGTAGGTAGATACCCCTCGCCGGTGACTTGATGACTGCCGCTAAATTTAGAGTAAAATTGAATAAGTCTATTCGCTGGGATGATTGGACGAACCTCTGTTGCCTCAGTATGGGACTCTGTTGTGCGGATCATGGGGTTCAACTTCAATATGGTGCTGCCGTTGGCCCATACCAGCCGGTCTTGGCTTGGCTATCATTCGCTTCGCCTAACAGGGTCGTGCGTTTGTGTTGCGGTGTGCCAGTTGATGCGGAGAAGATATCCGTAGATACGGGGTGAGTGTCTTATCAGCTCACATCCAACACCGTCCCATGCAAAGCAAAGCAAGCCTCTTCATGCATGTATCACGGCTAATTTTGCAGCACCAGGTCAAGCCTCCAGACTCTCAAAAACATGTCTGCCAGCTGGTCCGACTTCTTGGAACGGAACATCCTGTCTTTTCCGTCGGGACCCAACCCCGGCCCGAGATCCTTTTACCAACTGACCAGTAGGGGTACTCGTTAGCTGTATGAGCACTTAAAGTCTCCAGCTAGAAACCGGCGATTCTGGAGAGTGAGTAAGGGATAGACTAACGACCTTCAAGAGACAGTGCAACAAACCTTCCTCTTTGGGGGAGACCATTGTGTTGCGGCAATGTTGTTCCGTAAAGAAATGTAGCGAGGCCTTTTCACATGCAGAGTTCCGTGATTCGTTGCACTGAGCCGTTCTCATGTCTCTTTATCCATCCATATTGTACTGTAGATCCTTTGTACATGCTTGTGCCCCTGTACGAAACGGTACCATGAGAATCATGTGTGGCTGAGGGTTCCAGAGACACCTTGCTGTGATATGCGAAGACCGACAGAATAACTTCATCTTCACAGTAGCCCGAGATTCTGTTAGCTACCGACACTAGGCTACGTTAGCTCATCCCGCGTTTCTCACACAATATTGACGCATATTTTCCCCACAAGCATGCAGTTCCCAGTCTACATACATGCACCTAATCAGAACTCACGGGTAACGCAGGGTATCGGATCGGCCGTGGCCCGCCGGATCAATCCGTGCGACTATGTATGTACATCGTGCAACCCACGACTATCGCCATCCCTTGCACCAGTTAAGAAGAGGCATGACATCTTTGCCCGTCCCTCCCAAATGCAGTCAAGTGCACGGTCACGTTGGGGAGGAAGAGCGACACATTGAGTTGTTTGTGATGGTACACGGATCGTCACGGGCTCGGAGGTCAAACAGCTATGTATGAGCCCAGTCCCAGATCATTGGAGGTGGTAACTGGTGGCCACACCACAATTGCCAAGCCTAGCGACGCGGCTTGCGCCAAACGTGGGCGCTGTGTAAGACAAACACGCTCGTATCTCATTGCCAATCCCGTCGAACCGTAGCACGGCCGAAATGCATTTCAAGTGAGACAACATGTCTCCAAAATGTTCAAAATGTGGATTCGGTTATCTGCGTGCCGTATTCAAGGAATCTGCCTGAGAGTACAAGTTGTCATCTCAAGAGACCCAGGGACAAGGAAAATGTTATACAAGAAAGGCTGATGCTGCCCTACCAGATGATTGCAGTCCCGGCTTATGTAAAATCGACTCCTCCTATGTAAACAATTGCGGCCGCCATCAAGTACCTAGGTATGGCACTACTCCGTATGTTCGTCGCAAACACACATGCAAAAGAATGTCCCCGCCCTCATATTGTATCGTCTCAAACGGAAAGACAAGAAGGGGAAAAGAAACAAGTGCGCCCATTTGGATCAGGCGATGTCACTATTACAGCTCTGCAGCATTAACTGACCACTCACTCCAACCTCTCTCCTCGCCGGGAAGCTTGATGCTCTCCCATTCATCTCTGGTAACGCTCTTCCACTCATCAACTGGCAGCCAGCCGATTCGGGCGCGGTCGCCAAAGCCGCCAACCTGTTAGGCCAAGCCAATATTAGCCAGTCATATACCGTAGGAAGACTTTGCTACAACAAACCCAGTAGATCTTGGTTACGACCAGACGCACCCAAGCGCTCTCATGGATCACATTGCCAGGCAGCCAATACTTGGCGTCCTGGTGCTTGCGTGTGAAGCATGCCGCAAGTTTCAGCGCTGATACCGGTGTGGTCTCGATGGGCTCAAGATACCCAAAGAGAGCAAAACGTGGCAAGTTGGCCGCAGAGTAAGGGACAGTGTCCGGCACGGAGAGCGACTCCTCCAAACGACTATTGTAATCGTGACTGGAGAGGAAGGGAATATACGCCGAGAGTCGTGATAGAAGGGAAATACGCTTAGCGGGCGGATAGGGTGGAACCCAGTTCATGGAGAGGGTAAGGTTTGATCCAGCCCGAACGTTCCTAAACGTTGTTGCTATCTTGATCTCGAGAATGGTAGGGTTGCCTTCATCCTCACAGTCCGCCACATAGTCCATCATTCCGATAGGGACGCCCTCGAGTCCACTACCGTCGGACTCGAGTTCTTTATTAGATCGACCAGAAGGGAAGACTGTCGAGAGCGTCGCAAGCTTGGTAAGAGCAAGGATGCGGCGCGCCATGACAACGGACTCATGGACTGTTGGGATCTTATGAGGAGCATTTGTATCGGCGTTATCGTTGTCGCCAAAGATATTGGACATCGGCGTGAAAGCCTGCGCCGTGGCAGCAAAGCCTCCTATGACATGAGAGAACTTCATGATGTCGTTTTTGACCGTATCGCGTAGGCAGAATCGATGACACTGAGAGGCTGACGAGAAAGTTGACCTGTAATGCGCAGGACAAGGTTAACCAAGAATGAGAACACGGGCAGGAAGAAGGTGGCAGAGGTAAACCAGGCGAGGCGGTGGGAAATCCGATGGCTTTTGGCTTTGAATTCTGCTGGCGCGTGAGGAATTTGCTAGTGAATAATGGCGGAAGTTGGCCGCGCTAAGCTGAGGGGAACTGATCCCATGATGGATGATGTTACTCTTGCCAAGGCTCATGTCAGTAGATTGATAAGATTAGATCCTTGCATGTTATCGGCTGAAACCGGCTGACGATCGTTCAACTGCCAAAACCGACCCACAACATTTCGATGTTGGAAGAAGGCTTATGAGGAGTCGTTGACTGAATTTCTTGATATAGATCAGTAGAATTGTACCAGTATTGTGCGAGCCAGCCGGCTACGAAAGGCGGATGTATTGCTTTTACACTGCTGATAAGACTCCAAAAGAGACAAGCAACTTATGACCTCTGATGGCCTGGCCTGAACGGCGAGACCTAGGTAGGTAAGTTTAGTATGACTTAGTAGAACTTTGAACCCGTAGTTCATCTTGGCACTCTGGATCAAGTTCGTAAGTTTTCTTGCTCCCTGTGGCGAGTTTCCTCAAAGATGTACTTCGTCCAAATTTGGTTATGGGCAAGGATAGTATTCAAGCAACATTCCAATTTGAGAAGTCTTCGTGCTCTGGATGAGCCGTGATTTTTCGTTGGTTGTTTTAAGGATCACGATATATCATGTTCAAAGCTTGTCTGTCGTTGAATGTTGTGTGAGGTCATGGGTACAGTACAATTTCAACTTAATTGTCACTTTGAGATAGGTTTGCGACTTGCCAAACCACTGGACTGACGAGTTACGAGCTATAGCAACGGTCTAGACTCGTCTCAGTGATTCCAAGGTACATTGAACTCAAAGCACATTCATTTAGTCTATTCGATGATCATGTCTGGGTGAGTGAGTGGAGGGAAAAATCATAAACCCCCACATCAGAGACCTTTGAACGTATTCTAGAGCATGAAGTTTGATTTGGCAATATCCATAATTCAGAAGCAGTAATTTCTTTCTAGGTTTCATGTAACTTACTAAGTAGGCAGTACAATTATCTTTAATATTATGCTCGGGGGTGTGTTAATGTACAAAGTTTACCTTCAGCTTAGCTACATATCTGCACTCGACCTCTCAATGGGGGCCAGACATCCATAGTACTTATGAGTTATAACACCCGTATACCGAATCTATATCGACTCGTTTTTCATTTGATCCCGATATCCCGGTTACTACCAGGTAAACCCGATCTAGACAAAATACTTCGCTGTGAAGTGCTTTAATAAGATCTGAACTGACCAAAATCTCGGTCACCAAACCCCCCACCTTTACAATAAGTTTGGTTGATGATGGGTGATCAGGTTAAAATAGGCCATTGTAATCCCCGGTACATACCCCTTGGATACTTTCAATTCATTGAGCTTGACTGGTGCCGATTTTCAGAGATTTCTTAAGATAAAGGCGAAAAGGTACTTCGGTCAACAAAATCCCGAAGAAGAAGAAGAAGAAGAAAAAGTAAAGCTCAACAGAATTCAATGAGGGTTGACATTCATGTACCGAGTAACTGTCTTCAGGACCGTGTATCGTCAAGTATTTAGACCTCGTTCTCTTTTTCCTTTCTCTAGTGATGAGCTGGACTTACTAAACCTGTTCAAAGGTAGCTAGGTTGGTGATTATGTGTTGCTCTTCTCTATTGTTTGCTCTATGCCACTCCTTACTGGCTAGAAGGTTAGAGTTGAGACTGCTAACACGGGTTATTGGGGCACAACATCTTTTCACAGGATGATTCTTTGCTCTAGTTGTCTGAGATATATCGGATTTTCCAGGCAGGCATGAGAGAAGCTCCTTTGGAGACTGCTCTATCGTAATCATCCAGTGCTGTTTTCTAGAACCTTTAGCTTGATGCTTAGACAAATCAGAGGCTTCTTCTCATCCCACTTTATTTCCTATGCTTGAGTATTCTAGAATGCTAGCCGCATGAGGGCCATTAATACAAATCCAACTGATAACAACCACCTTCAACATTACCTAATTCTCTGAGTTCTTATTGATTTGGTGGTGCACACTTAGAATCAGCGACTGTCTTGCCTCAATTCCGAACTCTGGTGGTCTTTGCTAAACAAGACTGAAGCTGAGCCTACAGCGTGACAGCCACGTCTGTATTAGACTCGGTTTACAAGTAAAAAGATAAGATTTCCAAAAACAATGGGTTTTATCGAAGGAGCCACTGGCCTAGGTACGAAACCTACCTAGTAGCCATACAATCCAGCAGCTCAACATATAATATGTGAGCGTGTGCGTGTAAAAGGGTCAAGGACATACATAGGTGAGTTAGTCACCTTCGCTTTACCCTAAGGTAGGTGCTCTACCTACCCATGGTTGAGAAAAAATGATCCGCCTGGTGGTTAGGTACATGCTTCAAAAAAGGGAGAATATCAGGATTTAAGATTGCGTGCCTTGCTCAAGCGACAGCACGTCAGTCAAATCGAGATCATTCCATTGATGGGCAGCTGTTCAGGCAAGGTCCATTCGTTTGCCTTAGTGGATTATAGAGGTACTGTAGGCATGTACGTCTTGGTTGCAGTAGCAACCATCTCTAGGCTGTTGGTAGATTTGAAGGGACAGCCAATAGCGTTTCAAGTGGGTCCTGCCCGATCACAGTGCTTGTAAGTTGTTGATCAGATCTTCATCGAGCATCCAGGTTCTTGCCATTCAGACCTGTCCTCTCCAATTTCCTCTCCTTATTCGGGGTCAGCTTCCATTTGACTTAAATTCCACCAATCTCCCATCACCATCAGTAAGTTCGCTTTTACAGCATCTATACAATTCTTCTTCTTTGTTAGACTTCACTTCCACTGCCAATTCAGTGTTGATTGTTATTCTTATCTCTTCCCCACTCGCCGCCTGTCCAAGCCCAAGCTAAACAAAACAGAGCCCACCCGCTAGTCTACCCCTCGACTCCAACTCCAGCTCACATCGCGACAACTAAACATCCCCACCATACATATACTGCAGTATCGAACCTTCTTCTTCTTCAACATTCCCTCCCTCAATTAAGCAGACATCTCCGGAAGAAGACAAGCAGCCATGGCTAGCTTCATGTCCAGCTTCTTTCCTGGAGGGAAAGAAAAGAACTCGGCCAGCGAAAATGGCAGTTCGCGACCTGCTACGCCATCCACCAGGGTGGACAACTTCCTCAACCCCGCGAGCACACCTCAAGGCAGCCCGAGCAAGAAGACCAACCCTCCTGGCTCACACGACCTCCCGTCTACATTCGAGAGTGCCTTGACACTCAATCCTCCTGTCATGGAGCCACCCCTCAAGTTGGGCCGCCCTCAAAGCGTTGTAGCCCCGCTATCACCTGGCAAGACCAAGGTTCAGCCCCTCGACGAGTCCAACGTCAATGTCGATGAAAGTGTCGTCCACAAGACACGGCCTGCAAGTCCTCAAAAAAAACAAGGCCAGGAGAACACACCTCCTACTTCTCGATTGGCTGGCACCGATTCTCCCCATCAGCATAACCATGCTGCTGTCACTCGTCAACAACACTATGAGCACAGAGAGCGACCAAACACGCCTGCAACGAAGAAATTCAACACCGCTCGAGGCCTGACACCCGAAGAGCGCGAGATTCTTCAGAAGCCCAACGTTAAGCGACTCGTCAATGTTACTCAGCTTTGTATGCGTCCCCCAAACCCATCGATTGTGAAAAGCATCTTATTGATTGGTCTCTAATACTTTGTTAGACTTCCTTGACTATTACTTCGACCTCCTTACCTATGTTGGATCAAGACAAAATCGACTAGCAGCCTTCAAGAACGAGTATCCCCCGCCCCCGGAGACTGATGAGCAGACGCACAACCAAATGTGGACCAAGTACACAGGACGAGAACGCGCCAACTTGCGCAAGCGTCGAGTTCGACTTCGACATGGCGACTTCCAGATTCTCACGCAAGTTGGTCAAGGTGGATATGGTCAGGTTTTCTTGGCTCAAAAGAAAGACACCCGTGAGGTCTGTGCCCTCAAAGTCATGAGCAAGAAGTTACTGTTCAAGCTTGACGAAGTTCGCCATGTTTTGACGGAGAGAGATATTCTGACCACGGCCCAAAGCGAGTGGCTCGTTAGGCTCCTCTACTCTTTCCAGGATGAAAAGAGTATTTATCTGGCCATGGAATATGTGCCTGGCGGCGACTTCCGCACCCTGCTTAACAACACCGGTGTGTTATCCAACCGCCATGCGCGTTTCTATATCGCCGAGATGTTCTGTTCCGTTGACGCACTGCACCAACTCGGTTATATCCATCGAGATCTCAAGCCCGAGAACTTTCTTGTCGATTCTACAGGACACATCAAGTTGACCGACTTCGGTCTTGCTGCAGGCGTGCTCGCCCCGTCCAAAATTGAATCAATGCGTATCAAGTTGGAAAAAGCATCCGAAAGTGCAGTTCCCTTCGGCAAGCCCATGGATCAGCGAACTGTGGCTGAACGTCGAGAGAGCTACCGGACAATGCGCGAGAATGATGTTAACTATGCCAAATCCATTGTGGGATCGCCTGACTACATGGCCCCAGAGGTCCTTAGAGGGGAGGAATATGACTTCACAGTGGACTATTGGAGTCTGGGTTGCATGCTGTTCGAGGCACTCACTGGATTTCCTCCTTTCGCGGGTGCCACTCCGGACGAGACGTGGCGTAACCTGAAGCACTGGAAGGAGGTGCTGAAGAGACCTGTGTGGGAGGACCCCAACTACTTCCTGAGCAACAGAACTTGGAACTTCATCTGCACGTGAGTAAACCGCACGCTTTTGACACCTGGTCATGGCGAACTGAAGCTGACTTATCATTCCTTAGCTGCATCAACTCTCGCACAAGACGATTCTCAAATATCAAAGATATCTATGCTCACCACTACTTTGCAGAAGTTGAATGGGATGTTTTGCGACAAACTCGTGCGCCCTTTGTACCAGAGCTGGACTCAGAAACTGATGCGGGCTATTTCGATGATTTTACCAACGAGGCCGATATGGCCAAGTACAAGGAGGTTCATGACAAACAACAAGCTCTCGAGACAATGGCTGAGCGTGAAGACCAAATGAGCAAGAGTCTCTTCGTCGGATTCACGTTCAGGCATCGCAAACCCGCAACGGAAGAAGGCGGGAGCCCCAGAAAGCGCATTCCCACGGATGAGACGTTTGGGACGATGTTCTAGGACGAGCCCCAAACTCCTCAGAGCGTGGTTGGCTGGCGAGGGCTTGTCAGCAGGGGAAAAGCTCTTTTCTGATGTGATACGAGTGGGTTGCCCCAGGTCCTTGTTTCCGGGTCTCAGGGTGTGACATGCATACCATTATGGGGTTTCTTGATGTCTTTGTTGGTACTTGGTCCCCTGGTACTTTTCTTCTTCGCTGTTGCTGTATTATCACTTTTGATACTGTATTCGACACTGCAAGTTCTGCAGTTCTGTTTTCGTGTTATTCATTTTCGGCAGGCAGGAGTTCTATACGGACCAGGTTTTTGTGTGTACGGTCCGCTGGTATGGAGTCTGCGAGATGTCAGGCAGCCTACGATAGTTGAGGTTATGTATGTATGTTTTGAGATGAGTTTCCCTACTGGCTTTGGCAGGTATGAGGCCAGGGGGATTCCGAAGATAGAAAAACTAATGCCTTTGCATTGGCTATGCGAAGCACCGAGCAACTAATTTTGACTCGAAAAGGCCATTTTGTGAGAGCGTGTTCGCCTTTATGTTGGCCACACATGCCAACCAACATTACATGCCACTGCCCACTTCAATATCTCCTGACGCCGGAATCAAGATCACAAGGACATGCCATGCATTTAAAACTCGAGACACTCGATCTGTTTTCTCGTGGTACTGATCCCAAACATTCTCAAACCCATTCGGCGGTTTCATTGATTCATCTTACGTGGGCTGCGACAGACAAGGAAGGTTTCGTGAGAGAATGAACAAGAAGTATATAATAGACTTTAGTGGTATCATCAAACCTCTTTCAGAGGGTGTGTTCATTGCGAAGTCCTGGCCCATCCATCAAATTTGCACCATCATAAACCCTCCCATTCGCTTGTTTCCAGACCATCTATAAAAAACCAGTAAAAACGAAAACCCTCGGCCAATCGCCAGATCTATAAGGAGACGTTTGGATTCTTGGAAAATTGTCGTGACGACTGCGCCATTCCTCGACAACACGCAGGTTTTGATATGTGCATGATTACCCAGTAATAACCACATATCAAAAGGCCGTTCCCTCCCATAAAACTCCAGCAACGTCGGCAGCGGTACAATCCGCCACAACTTAACACATCCAAGTAAGGTATCAATCCGTCATATGATCAAGTCTCAAAGAAAACGCCACCATCTAAAACGCCCTGAAATCATGCCCCGTTTCGTTCAAGTGTATCGTTCGCAAAATTTGTACCGTCGTTCAAGGCGAAGCTTCCAAAATCTCCATCATTACCATCAAGGCTATTTGATGCTGTGTTGTTACGATCATAGACTCATAGTCAGCCATTCCCATTCTTGAGGACCGGCAGAGCTACCAATCAACGAGCTTGTTTGCCCACCAGACATGCTGATCATACCAGTAGCCGACCCTAGCGTACTGGGCCGCTGGTTCAGGTTGAAGCTGCTGGCGGACATGCCACCGGGCAAACTCGAGAGTCCAGCTGAGGAGCCGAAGGGACGGGGGCCGTCGATAGAGCTGGTTGAATCGGGACTGTCGATATCCATCGATACTGGCACATCTCCTCCAATGCTCTTGCTGTGGCGGCGTTGCCGTTTTGACGAAGCTGTGGCGGGACGCTGCATTGACATTGACGAGGCACCAGGTCCAGGGCTAGTCTTCGGGGGCGCAGCCGCGATGGGCACAACCCCTTTACCACCCACAGCGCCAGAAGAGGGTCCTGGACCACCAAAATGGCTGTTTGGAGTGCTTCCAGCGGTGTTGGCACCCGATGTAGTACCACTTACTGGGCTATCAACATCCTTACTGCTAGGGGGTTGACTAGTAGCAGGTGGTGTCGTGACTTTGGGCGTGGGGTTGCTGCTGTTTGGTTTGGTGCTATTTGCCGTCGCCGTGGACATCGACAAGGTCGAGTTTTTGCGAGAGTTCAGGGTACTCGCCGTCTTCTTAGACCTCGTACTGCTCCCTCCAACTGGTACATTGGTCCCGGAACCACGATTTCGCTTCTTAATCACGTCCGTCTTCAAACTCAACGGTCTCACCACGCCGTGCAACTTCAGGAAAAGACCACAGGCGTTACACAGTGGTTGTCCTTCAGGGTTTCGTCTCCATAAAGGCGTTGTCTGGGTGAAACAGTTCGTACACGTGGTCGGAGCATTTCCATCGTTCCCATTACCGGCAGCTGCCTGCAAGTTGGTGGTTGAGCCCTGCTTTGACATGGGAGGCGAAGATGGTCTGCTTGGAGCCACAGATGAGAATCCTGACATGGTCCCGTTTCCATCACCAGCAGGAGAGCTTTGCATCGACTGTGCAAGCTGCTCAAAACCATTCTGCTGTCCGCCAAAATGAACTGGCGTAGATGCATTTCGCGGTAATTTAGGATGCTGTCTTCTTAGGTTTCCTCCTCTAAAAGACTGCGACTGCGATCGCTCAAGGCCATTCGATTCCCAGTCTCCATTGTTGTCGACAAAATCAGTTGTTGTTCCCCCAATCATCACCTGCTTGCGAGTTGGTCCGCCAGGGAAACGAGCTGCTTGGGTGCTGAACTGGCCTGGCAGGCTAGCATCCCAGCCCATCGCTCCCGACTCATCAAGTGATGAAGACATGTCCTTTTGCATTGAAACATTGCGATCAGCAAATGCGTTGTTATCCTCATCATCGGAGTCGGCTCCAAAAGAAAACATGTTATCTTGCGGCATCTGAATTGTGGGTGAAGTGACAGCTTGTTCGTTTTGGAACACCTGGGAAGGGTCGATGTGCCCAAATGAGCTAGGAGCAGTGCTGTATGCTGACATTGACTCCGATGCTGTGCCCGGAGCAGAGAACATAGTGCTGCCGCTGTTGCCGTTCGAGCCACCATACATGAACTGCTGGCTAAGCATACTGCCAATGCTCTGCTGAAAGCCTTGTGGACGTTGCGTTCGCGCATCTTGGGATCCAAAATAGAACCCTTCCTGCTCAGGTACAGGATGAGGGGTCGAGACATTCGAGGGGTACGCAGACGCTGGTGGCGAATAAAAGTCGCTATTGTTGTTGTTGTTGTTGCTCATCGATGCTGAAGGGACAGACGAATTGTGGTACATGCCAGAAAAGGGACCATGGGGTATCATAGGTGATGTTGAAGGAGAAAATGAGAAGTTCTGCTGGAAATTTCCATTGTTGACCATGGAGTCATTTTCCATAAAAGTATCGATGTTGAAGGGAACATTGCTGCCACTAGACTGCTGAGGGATGCCGTGCTGGTTGGGCTGGTCTAGGGAATAGTCGTGCAACTCTGAATCAAGATCTAGGTCATTCTGCGCCGCAGTGCTGTTAACAGCTGGGACTTGGGGAGAGAAATTAGCAGGACGCTTTCGAGTCTGTTTGTCAAGGTTAGCAACCGAGCGGGAAATAGGCGTGTTATCACATGTAAAATAAAAAGTAACACAAACTTGGAGGTTTGCGACGGACGAATGGCAATATGCGCCGCTGGTCACACAAAGAGGAGGGGCAATGAAAGTTACTCACCCTGCGGTCATCGATGCTCGTTTTTCGAAGATGTCGGTTCACATAGTTGAATTCGCTACCCTGAGTAGCCTGGTGAGCTGGCTGGACGGGGACCGACTGTGGGACAAAATTCTGGAGAGATGGTTCCTTGCGGGATTTGATTGGGATGGCCGACGCCATTGAACTGCCAGACCTATCGTCAACCATTTTATCGCCTTCAGGAGAGGCAAAGTTGATAGGCGAGCCAGAATTGTCAGAAAAAAGGAAGTCGTCAAGATTCATGGCATCAGGCTGAGCGAGATTGTTTTCAGAAGACTTTCTCAGCTGGGCAATGCCACTGGGAGAGCTTTGCATCATTGGGCGTCCAAGCCTGAGAGCCCTGGTTAGCACGTCATGGTCCAAATGTAAGAACGCGATTCGAAGCACAAATGGCGTTGTAGGAATAAAATATGATTTACATACCGGCTGCCAGCGTCCATGTTCTTTTTTCTTCGAGCATCCGCCTCGTCTTGCCTTTGCCGCTGCTCTTCCTTGTGCCTGCGAATGTTGAGAGCCATCATACGCCAAGTCAGATTCTCCATGCGGTGCTGGCTAGGGAGCTGGTGCTTGGTCCTCGCGAAGAATTTCCAGACCTGAGTCGCAAGCGGATCATCCTGTTGCATTCTGTCGATACTGCGATCGGAGTCGGCCAAGCCATTCTGGAGAAAAGGGAAAAGGGCGCTGCCGCCCAGGCCCTGCCGGGCAAGGGAATATGTGGTGGCCATATCGGTCTTGTGCTCCTTGAAGCTGGCCGAAGCGTCACGAGAGTTTGGGATGCGGTTCGAGTTGCCGCTGCGCTGAGTGGGAGCGTTGTGAATAGCAGCGCCAGGCCATGCACTTGGCCTTCTTGGAAAACGAAAGTCGTGCTCTGTTATTATTGGGTTCATTGTTAGAACAGGACTTGAGGTTGCGATTGAGACAGATGTGCTCATGAGGAAATATTGGCCGGCTTGTGGTGGAACGAGAGTTGGACGGCTATGAAAGAGGGAAGAGAATATGAGTGAGTGTGAGCGAGAGGCTGAGGTGACGAAGAGAAGGGCCCCCCACGTAGTGGCTTTAGTAGGGTGTGAGAAGGTTCGGGTGTGGGTTGCACTGCTGCAGCTGCTTGCAGTCCAGATGCCGCTCAATAATTTACAGCGAGCATGTATGGGTGGATGGCACTGTAAGTTACAGGACCTAGCTGCAGCTGTATGTACCTATAGCTGAGAGTGGTAGGGCCCTGAACAGAAATCCAACCTCGCTGAGATCAGGGCAACCACCTCACCACACCCAAAAGCGGCCACCTCAGACCGACTGGGATGTACCAGGCTCCGGGCGGGGTGGGGTGCTTGTTTTTGGGGGATGCCCTGGGGGCTTTAGTGGGCACCCGGCGTCAGTGAGGAGCGGGTGAGCGGGCGCTGTCCACCGGAGGAGAAAGCCCAGAGCGACTGAAGGGGCCGGGTGTTTGGTGTTTGGTGTAGGTGCAGGAGGACGATCGAAGATGAGACGACCATAGGCCGTGATCCAATCGATCCATATGGCGCACTCCATACGGCATAGAGTGACTTCTGTCGGTCCGAAATTTAGAGGAAGGATTATAGATTAATTAAAAATCCGCCACTTATTATATCTAAGTAGTAGAATAACTAGTACCTTAAAAATTAAGCTAAAAGGCTTTGTATTTTAATATTATTTTATAATCTAAATTAAATAACCTATTTAATATTCAATTTTAAACTATTTTTATTTAATAAAATTTAATTATTAATTATTATATAAATTATCTTTATAAAAAAATTAATAATTATATAATTATATAATATTATATAATATTATCTTTTTTAAATAATATATTAAAAATAGTAATTAAAAATATTTATTAAACTTTTTTAATTTAAAATAAATAAAGCTTATTTATAAATTATTAAATATTTTTATTATTTAAATTAAATATATACTATATAGATATAAAAGTTAATTAACTCCTTACTATTACAGTAAGTCTCTGGCTCTAATTGCAATATTAATGTTGGAAAAATCGCCAATGCCATGCAGCTCGTGTTATTGTGATCCTGGCCGTGGTGTTTGTTATACGCTGATAGACATGGCAAAGCTGGATTCTGCACATGCTCTCTCAAATAGCCAGTTTGGCCTACACTCGTCTACCAAAGGTATCATCCGCCTAGACTCTAATTGTCTTGGTGACGATGGAAAATACCGGAACAACCATGACTGCTGCCCAAGTACCACTAGCAAGGCACCCCTAACCCTCCTAGCTCGCCCGTCAATATCCCTGCCGGCTCGTGGGTACTAAGTGGGGGTTGATGCAAGTGCTCTCGCTATGTGTGTGTGCGTGCGTGCGTGCGTGTGTGTGTGTGTGAGACAGAGAGTTCAAATGTGAGTGTGGATGCGTTGCGCTCCACCAACGTCAATACTTCCACTAAATGCTGTTGTCTCGAACCGTCTAACGTCGTTGTGCAGCTCACCGGGATATACTCCGTACACATGCGGCTAAAATAAGCATCTGTATGTAGCCAGGGATTGCTTTTGCCTGCTGCTCCCGGCTAATGCATGCTTTGAGTATTTGATTCTTCTAATGAAAATCGAATGCATTAGACATTCAAACTTCGGAGCTTGTTGGTCAAGTTCCCAAAAGGCACAAGTAGGTCAAAGTCAATTTCAAACCCTATCAGCTCAAATCTGTCCTAGGGAAGAATAAGAATTTAGGTGCCTGACACCCTGTCTTTCGGAACATCCATAAATGAACCTCAAGCTCAGTAGATTGGTAATTAAATGAATCTTGTCCTTTGACTCGTGAAGGCTGTCTGTAATTGTAATTATGGACTTTCGTAGAAATGGAAAGGATGCTTGTCTGGTAACACGATGCGAAAGTCTAGACAGTCCCCAGAGTTTTCCGCCAACAAATGGTGGTACAGCACATCTAGACGTGTGCTCCAATTCCCCATCCCCCCAGCTCCGTATTCCCCGAATCTACTCGTTCGTGTGCTGCTCGATGCCCTTGTTTCCAGAACGAAGTCTCAAATAGGTGGTTCGGAGCCGCAATTGCGACGAACCACCTCGTCCAATGAGCGTCTGGATGGGCACACCGACGGCATGTGTTATTGAAGAGCCTCTTAAGCCTCTTAAGCCTCTGGTCTTGTCTGTTTAGTTAGCAGCCACCACGGGAGAATTAACGTCGTGCGGTTCATCCTTTCCTCGCTTGTGAAGGTACATCTCCAGAAGCGGAGGTGACAGTCCCAAGACCAGCGTTTTAGTTTGTTTCGCCGTGACGGATGTACAGGCCTATGAACTTGGTTTGTATCGAGCAAGCAGTGACCAGGTACCCTGAAAATCGTCTTGCTGGGCTGAATTGTATGTGGCGGCTGGTAATATGGCTCCACCACCTAAATCTGCCAGGGCGACCCCTAGCCCAAGCTCACGCACGGCTGTGGGTCTGTCTTGACGAAGCGTTCCAGATACATTCAAGCTCTCTCACTCCCTGATATGTATTCAATATCCATTTCTGAAGTTGCCTCAATGAAGGAATGAGATGTAGAGAGTGGTGCGGCAAATTGCCACAGACGCGATCGCCAGTACGGACAAATCTGGCAATGTTCAAACTCCACTGAGCCATCGTCCGAAGTCGCACAGATGCCTCGGTACCAGATAAGTTTCAACTTGCATACTACGTCATTAGTGACAGACAGTGAAGTTGCGCTATAAGATGGTTCACAACCGTGGATACTTCCATGCAGTAATATCGAAAATCAACAGAAAGCAAATTCGTAGCAGGTAATGTTGAAGCATAGCTTATAGAAACGGGCGTCATGACTCGGCTTTCAATCTGGTGTTTTGGTCAAGAAGACTAACAAGTATCCGTACATACATGTTGACAAGCGACATCCGGCCGCCGTTGAGTGTCGACTCAGACCAGTACGGATTCAGGCAAGCGTAGGCTGCCATGCTTGCGAGAACGGCCAGGTTGTAGGCATGCTTGGAGCGGTTAACGGAACTTCGAGTAGGTCCATGCCATGTGCACAAGGCACTGCAGAACGTCACCAGTATACAGATCGCGCTTTGGTCGATAGTCTATCCGCTTGGCTGGATGTTATTTGCTACCTGCAACCAGTAGAGCAGAGCATAGCAGTATTCGGATCTTGAAAAACCAAGGCCCATTGGGTCGGACGTGCCTAGCGCCCCTTGACCACTGACACTGGTGAAGAGCCAGCTTCTCGGTTCTTTACGCCCTGGACAAGGCCAACATCGTGGGTCTTAAAAAGTTGGCGGTGTTTGCCCGAACAAGAGTGATCGTTGTCCACTCATGGTCCCGGGGTTCGTCAGCTGTACTGTATGTATACTAGAGCTGGTGATCATCCATGTTGTGTAGTTGGTGGCTATGACTTGGGAGTCACATGAGATATTTCTTTCTTTCTCGTCTTATTACGCCTACAGGGGAAAATAAATAAATAGAATCGAGAAAAGCCAAATGTGCCACTTCTAGATTCCTCTTTAAGCGTTGGAACCTGCCTGGGCCTTGATGTTTTGAAAGACACTATCCCATCTGGCTGCAAGACGCATCCGCACTCGGAGAGGTTGAGGTATGAGGGAAAAACAAAGAAGGAAGTCTCGCCGAGCTCGCGGCGACAAATTTCAGGATCACGATAAAAGTAGGCGCAGCAGGAATTATGGATGAGGAAGATGACTTTGGCAAGCGCCTGAATATCCCAAGTAAATCCCCCCCAAGAAAATGAATGGTTTTCCGAGTATTCAGCCAAGACGTCGACAGTTCACACAATGACTTACATACCTAAAACAACAATGTCAATGTCACGGCCTGAGGGGTTTGGACAAAGGCAAAGTCCTGAATGTTCGTCCCTGCTGCATGTGGCGTTCCCGCGACCACTTTCCGTGGCATACGTACATGTAGAAAATGGGCCTGGACCCTTGAAATCTGAAGCACCCGTAAATAATCGGCGGCCATGGATGTACACACACATGTTAGGTATCCTCTGGAGGGGACGTGGAGCTCCGGTTATAGGAATCGGCAGCGCGTTAGCGTATAGGTACCCACGGGTGGGCGGTTTTCAAACTTGAATCGATTGGATTGGACCTAATGCGATTGCGGCTTTTCCCTTATCCTCTCCTCAGTGAGTCAGTGACTCTTCCAAGCGCATCGAGTTCAGCCGTCACAGTAGCAAAGTACCTAAGCAGGCTCATCTTTGTCGATTCGGGCCTAAGTGCTGCGGCGGGATCCGCTGTGATGGGTACAGTGCCTGTCTACTCCGTAGGGAGGGGTCGTTTGATATTCCCCTGTAGGCCTGTCGAGACGATGAAAGGCTTGGCGAATAACTACCCGTCCGCCGTCATCCTCATCCTCATCCTCGTCCTCGTCCTCGTCCTCCTCTAGTCTAATTCGGTTCTGGCTCTGCTCTGGTTTCTTTTTGGTCGGAGGTCGATGTGCGATAGATGGGCTCGCTGCTGAGCATGGCAGGTACAAGACCTATATTGCTTACATATAATTTTTTTTACTTAATCAAGTAGCTATTATATATATCTCTAGTATATTTATGACGACAAAAATTTACATATTCATTCTGTTATATTCTTATTGTATTATTAAATTGAATATAAAACCCTCAAATAAGGACACAATTTTATCGTTTTGTAATGCCTGCAACCTACTAATACTCTCTGTACGGAAATAAACGAGCCAGTCATTTCTGTTCCTTCTGTCTTCTTTCTCTCCATCGGTTCGATGAATATTACCCTTTTGTAAACCTCAAGGTCCTATTTCGATTCGACGAAACTAAACTAAACTCAACTCTCGAGACCCTCCGCATTCCTCCGCATCCCCCCGCATCCCTCCGCCTCCCTCTCCATCTATCCGTAATTTTTTTTTTTTTTACTGTCTCTTCATCTCGTCCTTTCGCCAGTCAAAGTCCTTTTCATTCGACGACACAAGTATATCCTTACCGGCACCAGCACTTGTAGTGCGGAGTACATACATCATCAACTTGAACACATAAGGTGCTTGCTTACTGTACCTAAGTACCTAGGTAACGTGCTTTCGGAATAGCGTTTCGCCAGCCAGCCATCTGCCCATCATGCTTCGAACCGTCACGGGACGCGCTGCCGCCTCAGGCCTTGTGAAGTCAGCTCTGCCTCGGGTCTCCCAAGCAGCTGCGTCCACATGCTCGCTTGCCCCGCAACTGCGACTTCAGAACAAGACTCGGGTTGCTGGTCTTCAACTCTCCAGAGCTATTCACAGCACTTCGGTCAGAATGTCTCAGACACGAACAGAGAGCGATGCCTTTGGCGAGATCCAGGTCCCCGCCGACCGATACTGGGGAGCCCAGACGGAGCGGTCTCTCGAGAACTTTCGCATCAACCAGCCCCAGGATCGCATGCCTCCACCCATTGTCAAGGCATTTGGTATCCTGAAGGGTGCTGCTGCCACTGTCAACATGCGATATGGCCTTGGTGAGTAGCAATTGCATTCATATAGGGCTGTTTGGTGGCAATATATTGTTTTCCACTGTTCCGCGGGGTAGATTTTGTACACCAAGCCGTTTAACCTCAACGGAGATGGACACTGCCTACTCTGAGTGTCAAAACGCTGACGATCATTTTCGCAGACCCCAAGATTGGTGCTGCTATTCAACAGGCCGCCAAGGAGGTTGCTGATGGCAAACTCCTTGACCACTTCCCTCTTGTCGTTTGGCAGACGGGCTCCGGCACTCAGTCCAACATGAACGCAAACGAGGTCATTTCCAACCGAGCCATCGAGATCCTCGGCGGAACTATGGGTAGCAAGAAGCCTGTCCACCCCAACGACCACGTTAACCGTAGTGCCTCTTCCAACGACACCTTCCCTACTGTTATGCACATCGCTGCCGTCCTTGATATTGAGGGCGAGCTTTTGCCTGCCCTCCATAGCCTCCGTGCTGCCCTGCAGAAGAAGGTCGATGAGTTTGAGGCTAAGAAGATTATCAAGATCGGACGTACTCATCTTCAGGACGCTACGCCTCTGACTCTCGCCCAAGAGTTCTCTGGCTACGTTGCTCAACTCGACTTTGGCATCAAGCGTGTAGAGAGCTCTCTCCCTGATTTGCGTCTGCTCGCCCAGGGCGGCACTGCCGTTGGCACCGGCATCAACACTTTCCAGGGTTTCGCTGAGGCTATTGCTGAGGAGGTCACCAACATGACTGGCACCGAGTTCAAGACTGCCCCTAACAA
Source organism: Fusarium mangiferae (assembly GCF_900044065.1). Lineage (NCBI taxonomy): Eukaryota > Fungi > Ascomycota > Sordariomycetes > Hypocreales > Nectriaceae > Fusarium > Fusarium mangiferae. Next base: position 1,805,281 of record NW_024573924.1, on the reverse strand, counting down.
GTTTGAGGCCCTGGCTGCCCATGACGCTATTGTCCAAGCCCACGGCTCTCTTAACACCCTTGCTGCCTCTCTTACCAAGATCGCTCAGGATATTCGATACCTCGGCAGTGGCCCTCGCTGTGGCCTTGGTGAGCTTAACCTCCCCGAAAACGAGCCTGGTAGCAGCATCATGCCTGGAAAGGTTAACCCCACACAATGTGAGGCTTTAACCATGGTCTGTGCCCAGGTTATGGGCAATCACGTTGCGACCACTATTGGTGGCATGAATGGCCAGTTCGAGCTTAACGTTTACAAACCTCTGGTCATCCGCAACCTCCTGCACAGCTCACGCCTTCTAACAGATGGCATGCGCTCTTTCGAGAAGAACCTCGTTGCTGGTCTCGCAGCCAATGAGGAGAAGATTGCCAGCATCATGAAGGAGTCGTAAGTTTCTACTACCGGGCACTCGAAATAAGTACTGACCAGATTTATAGACTCATGCTTGTCACTTGCCTCAACCCCAAGATCGGTTACGACATGGCCAGCAAGGTCGCCAAGAATGCTCACAAGAAGGGTCTGACCCTCAAGCAGAGTGCTCTCGAGCTCCAGGCTCTGACTGAGGAGGAGTTTGATACTCTTGTTAAGCCCGAGCTTATGGTTGGCCCCAGCCCCTACAAGGGATGAAAATTATTTTAAAACAGAATCGTGATGCCATGTATCAAAACTGTAAAAGCGCTCGCTTATAGATCATTTCACTAGAGCCCCGCTCGACATTAGACAAATAACATCTGAGGTTGTTATTGAAACGTTTGATAGGGGGTTAATTTAGCTGAAAAAAATATTATAAAATATAAATAATAGACTTTAAGATATTATATAAGCCTTTTCTATTTTATTTTACTTTATATTTATTTATTAAAAAATAATATTATATTAAAGAGAAATTCTTAAATATAAAGAAAATACTAAATAGAAATATATTATAATATTTATTATTTATATTATATTAATATAATATACTTTAAGATATTTTATATAGTTATTAAATTATATTAATATTAATATTAATATAAATACTTTTTAAACCTTAAATATAGTATATTAAAAGTTAATAGCTTAATATCTTTATATAAACTTATAAATTTATAAATTAAAACCTATATAGCTTTAAGTTATTACATTTTTTCTTATAAATCAAAGGGTTAGACTTAAATTAAGTTACATACCTTGAATTATTAAAAGGATTAGCCTCGTTCCTATTAATGGCTTGCGATCGCTTGGCTGTGAGAGGCTTGTGTAAGCGTTGCGCCCGCAAACGATGTAAATACTGCACTAAACGACCGAGCATGGTGTCAGCGGCTTGGCCATCCTAGTCATCCATAAGAGTGTGGGTTCGATCTTTAACCTATTGCTCCAACAAGCACCAAATCAATAATAAATTATAAATCCACTAATCAATATTAGGGACGTCCGGCAAAACAAAGATCCAAAAGCTTCAAGACTGAGGCTCGACGATATCCGCCTCGGATCATTTACAAGTTCAAGCGCCTGAACAGCATAGGGATAGACATAGCCAGCAAGGAAGGGCAAGCAATTCCAACAAAACAATCACTTGATATAAAGTGTTCACCTGAATCAAGTGGTCAGTCATACTGGATACCTCATTGGCCGCAATGTTGCCTCACGTCCTCAAGAAAGGATGATGGTATTATAATGGGGAGTCATGCGGGAATAGGTTTCCGTCGAGCCTGAATCGCAGTGAACGGTTCATAACGCTCGACGTTCTGGGCAGTTCTCCGCTTCCTAGCATGAAAGAAACCATGTGCTGATGCAACTTCGCTTCTCATCAGCAAGGCGACAGCGGGAACAAAGCTCTAGTACGGAGTACATATGCATACATATATCCTTTCCCCACATGCCGCTCAGCCTGCGAGACTGAGACTGGGGAGTGGTGATCAGGGAGAACGGGGCCGGAGGTCCTCCAAAGGGAAACCCGGTGGCAGTGAAGGGACAAATCAAGGTAACACGATCTGTAGTTCTGTACAGAGTCAGAGAGTCTCAAGCGGATCTCGCACAAGAGAGAGCCTAGAGAGCCCGGAGTGTCGCCCCACTATAGCGGTGTGGGCCAGAGATAGAGACAGATATTAATATGTCATGCCTGCTTGAGTCCCCAGACATTAGGAGTGGGTTGACCGATCAGATCTCTCGGCGCCATTCTCCAACGCCCGCAACAGACCCCTAGCCCGCAAATCAACATGTGAGATGCACTCGAGCGGCAGAAACCAGCAAGGAAAATAGGCCACCAGGCCTGTCGTGAGCCATTTGCTACATTAGTTGCTACTCCGTACCGGCATGGCAGTTCTCTAGCTTCGGTCAAATCCCCGAGAGGCACCTATCGACAGAGACGGTCAAATTTGAGGGATGGATGATGACGGGTGAGTGTCAGTGCCACCTCGGTGCAGATTCACTGTTTGAGTCCTCGGGACCGGTTTCTGGCTTCCTTGCATCCGGTGGGAATAGACCTGGGAATCGACTTTGAACATTGCTTTGCCTGCATGTGGGGGTCCCGGTTCGAGTTGGGGGTCCAAAGGTCAAGGAGCATTGACTGTGTGCGAGTGCAACACTCGGGACGGACGAGACCATGTTATCTCCTAACTATCCCAAGAGGCATGCTGCTCGGCTGACCTTGGCGGTTAAGGTTGCGATCATCCGGCAGGGGTCGAGGGGTTGCCAATGCAGGCGAGTTGGACCATGATGCGCTCGTCTCATCGAACTGCAAGAGCATCACCGGTGAGATGAGGTGAGGTTGCTGTCCGGAGGTCTTTCTTGCTTGGAGCCCATGTCTTGCTCAAGACTCCTTCACCACTGCCAGGCTTCTCATTTCAGAACCAGCAGACCAGGCGTCCCACCCGAGCTTGTTTGGGGTCTGGATACACTACGCTCAGAAAGTTGGGTATACAAAATCCGGGGGCCTCGAGACTTTTGTGTGTTGTGTTATCTCTGCGGATAGCACGTACCAATGCGAGTCATCTCTGCAATCCTACGTGGCTGTCGACCCTCGTCGCTTCTCAAAGGTTCTCAAGGCCCAAGATTAGATAACTATGTTGGCTCCCCAATCACGGCCTGTGTCTGGCTGTGTATATGGGTTTATCAGCGCGGAGATCCAAGAAACACACTATCCGCATTACAGAACAAACGGCCGCATATCAGTTGAAGCCAGTTGCTCTGTAACCTTATCTCAACGCCATCGCCCTGCATATATGTGATACCATAGCCTTAAATTCGTCGATGCTGCTGCTTTGTCACTTCTGCTGAAACAACTGTTGAAGGGACTCTTGCCATACGTCTATTTTTGCTGTCAAAGAAGGAGACACGAGACCCCGTTGGTCTTACAAAATGTTCAGAGGTCAATGCATCCAAGACCATGACTGCAGCCACTCTTTGTTTCCTTCATGCTCAAGGACCGTGACTCTTTGTTAAACGAGACCGATCGAGACACGAAACAATGTCCTAAACTTGGCCCTGTCGAATAGTCATTGGGACGAACGGTTCCCCGAAACGATGCGAGCAAAGGAATCCCATACAATAAAATAACAAAGCACCTGGATGTGGCCTTTCATGGCGAACCCTACCATGGGCTCTCCTCTTTGTCAACTAAGTCAGCAAGATGCTATTCCTGCAATGGCTTTCAGTCCTGTAAGGGAAGATCCTTGAGATTGAGCTGCTCTGCCAAGTGTTTATAGACCGATGAACCCCATGGTTCACGACGAATTCAGAATGGCCTCGAAGAAGCATATCGACCGCGCGGACGAAAAACATGCATATGAACTCTTCGATACGACTCCCGGTATATCTGTTTGTGGTCCTCACCACCCGGTACGCGTGGGCAATGCCAGTAATAAAAGGACCTCCAGTGCCGGGCAAGGAAGACACCGAGTCACTAGCATCCCACGCCCTTGGAATCTTTACAAACCCAGATCAAAGGAGAAGAGAAAATTCGCAGGCCAATTATGCAAGAGACTTCTCACGGAGTGGTGCCGACAAAGGTGCAATTGTTGGAGGCACTGTTGCTGGCGGAATCATCATTTGCTTCACGGTATTTTTCGGCGTTCTCATCTTCAAGAAATATCTTGCTTCCCAAGAAAAAGGCAATAGAAGGATTGTTGATGGGAAACCTTTACGCCCACGCACTGAAACACCAGGAACAACGACCTCGGCTCACACTTCATGGCGTCAGACGTTCAACCATCGAATATCGGTCCCGTATGCAGACTCTGTATACTCTCAGAGATCTCTCGGAAACACTTCAGCTGCCACTCAGATCAGTAGAGCTTCAGCACAGCCAATCGTGCTGCCTACTATACCATCAAAGGCTGCACAGATGCTAGGAGTTGGAAACACGAAATCAACAACACCTCTTGCAAAGACATCTCTGTCTTCGCCTCGCTTGCCAATTACACCCCTCTCAGAGAACTTTATGCCAGAGACTCCTATTCTTCAATACTCTTCGTCCCAGAGTTCTCCGAAGCACAGCCCTCTACGAAGGAACCCTCCATTGCTGCCCCCTCCGCAGAATCCTCCTCCTCAAGGTCCGCTGCCGCCTGTCCCTACCCATGAGACACCAGCTGTTATGGTGTCCAAGTCATCCAGAAGCCCCCGGGATCGTACATCCTCCGTCTGTACCATGAGTACTCTTGGTATGGAACTTCTCCGCGATGTGATGCAACCCCCTGAAGAGGCGTCCTTCCTTCGTTCACCACCGCCAATCTCAAAAACAAACCAGCCGCCTCCCGTAGCCATGAGAAATTCCAAAGGGCAGAATACAGTTCCTGATAGACGATATTTTGTACCGTTATTCAAGAACAATGGACAACTGCCGAGTCCAACGTCGCCTGACGAGGGAGTGCTTTCAGAACGAGGGACAAGGAACAGAACGAAGAGTATTATCAATTCCAAGGCGGAAACAGTGTTACGAGACTCTTCAAGGGCGGGGCTATTCTCTCTCGGTTACAACAGAATATGAGACTTGCAGGCCGAGTCTAGGTGGAATTCATGGCAGTAATGAATGTTTATTCACACATACAACAACTATACCAAACACGATTTATTGAGCTAGCGTTATATACTACTTAATATACCAGCATTTAATCTTGAAATCGCAAGGTTTTACCATCAAACAGCTTCTTTACTTCTCTGGTATTGCTCTTCGTCTACCTTGATGTCTGTTTTCACCATTCTGCGGAGTCCTAGGAATGCCCAAATGACCCAATACAAGTCTATCCATTTTGCTCAATCAATTCTCTCTAACTTGTTCAACATTAACAAAGGCGTAAGTCTATCGCAGTTACACCTGCCTGAAACATATTATTCTGATCAACCCATATGTTTATCAAACCCCCTTTACCAGCTCAAGCACAGCCCCCATTTCGGCAAAAGGCCCTGCCACTCTGTTACATCTTGGAACGTCCCAGAAACTAATAACGTGTATATCTAAAGGAGCCACATATTACAAAATAATATCTTACAAATCTTTATAACCAGCACCTCCGCCAAATATAGATCAGGGGTTCCATAGAGAAGCTAGAAACAAGGCCAGAATCTAATAGCCAGGCCCTATAATTTCCCTTTATATCTTAGTCTTATAATCATCACCAGTATACATTATGTTCTCCAATCCCTTACTAAATAGCTCAACTCACTCATCGCTTTATATGCCTCTACTCCATAGTACGGGGTGGTTAAGTTAGAACCTGAAAGATGGCTCTCATCTCATAGCGGCTTCTACATATACGAGGAAAGGCACCACCTGGAGTTCCCTATTAAGACTTATATAGGGTTAAGGTTCAGCTACATATTTCAAGATGTCAAGCAAGTGATATTTTTTAAACACAGTCTCTATATTCCAGTTCATCATCATAAAGTCTACCGAACAAGAAACACAAGTTCCAATTCCAAGTGCCAACCAAAAACATACTGTACAAGACCTCACCTATCGTGTCTAGGCGCCTGTATGAACGCTCCGAACAAATTCTATTGACGTTCTAGGAAGACCTGGGCGCTATTGGTCCTTGTTGAACAAGCAGGATGGAGACATCTAGTTGATAAACCTCTTCTCAGGATATGGGACGACCTTTCACGAAGTCAGCCAGATGGATCCGGATACATGTCCACCAGAGCATCAGATATCCCATTAGCAACCTTTGAAGCCCGCCGGTCGTCCCTTCAGACTCATACCATCCACTGTAACTGGGCGGCTACGCCATATATGTCTTCCACTCCCTCACCAGAGGCACTCGAGAATTTGGCCAACTTCAGATAGTCTCACCCCGGAAGAAAGCATCAGACAATTACCGTAGTGCTTATTTCCTACAGTTCATCTCGAGTAAGGCTGGCCTATCATTTCCTAAGGTGAAGAATAGGACTGTTGCCGCGTTAAAACTCCATATGGGATAGGGTTAGGAGCAAGTTCAACATCGCATGGACGATATATAAATCGTCTTCGGTACATCACATCGTCATTATTCTTCATCATACTGAATGAAAATGTTTGTTGATTGTGTTAGTGGATGCCTCTTTATCACCGAGTTCCTCGACTGCTTCCTACCACAACACCATTAGCAAGACACGGGCTGGCTACCAACCTATTGAGTGATATATTCAGTCGTTGCTATGAATAAGACATCCTCTTCTTTCTGATTACAGATTGTAGGTGCGTATGGTTAGAGCAGAGGGCTTTCAAGACGTGGTTGAGGGTTGTCGTATATGTATTTTGTTGTCTTTGTCCCCGGTATCAGATTGTGAATGAAGGAGGTCGATGTCCTTAGACTCATCATATGCGACTTCGAACAATGGATTATAAAGTCTTACGGATCTTGCTGAGCTCAAAATTACGCATTTCAACAATCATGGAAGGACTCATTCATTGCTTACCATCACAACCCCCGTGATACTGTCTCAAACATCTCTGTGCTCCTTACTCCAAGTGTACCCTCTAGTCGCTCCGGATTTCATTTTCCTGTCTTGAACAAGACCTCTGGGCTAGTTCACGCCATGAGTCATGAACTAAGAAGATCTTTTACTTCCGGCGCATTCCCGAATCCTCATACCCAAGGAGTCAAGGGTCAAGGATTTCTTAGTGTTTGGAGGCGTTTTTTTTAGAATTGCATGAATCAGGCGATAAAGCAGGTCAATATCAAAGTATAATGTGTAATGGGGTATTATTCCAAATATGCTCACAATAATAAACAAGTTAACCATCAATACCGGACATCTTGTGGTAGTGCCCCTCCTCCCCTGATTGCCTCAAAACCCATCCAGTCCAGTTGTATATGATCCTTCTCTTCCGTCCAGACATTTGTGAAAATGCCGTTAGTATGAATAATGTGTGTAAAGATATGATTATATCCCGCCAATGTCACCCCCATGGAGAGAAAGACGCCCTCGCGAGTGAAGCATCCGCCAGTCGTTGTAAGTTCAAATGAATGAGGTGCCCCTGCAAACGCTAAGCTCCCCTTCGTGTTGGTGATTTACTTGGGTCGTACCGCGTTGTTACAAATTAGCGTTCGTTTCTCTGATGCTATGTCCCCTGTAACCAGAGGTACGAAAGGCGTCTAGCCGTAAAACATGACCGAACGCCGTAATGAATAAAGTAGAGGCCGTTTCTCATCGTCCCTGCGCTGCTACTACTGCCGTATCTTGGTCAAAATACATGCTCGAGTGCAGCGGCTGAACAGTGACCAGGAAACGCGGTGCCAGTGCATGCCGGATTAAGCAGGCTGGTACCGCAGGGACTGTTGGATGATCAGTTCCTTGGTGCAGACTCGTCGTAGGATTGAGGTCGATAACTCTCGGCGTTGGCGTGCAATTCGTCGACTGGCTGTTGATCGGTCGACTTTGAAACGCAAAAGGCCTGCTGTGAGCCTCGGTCGTCCTCTATCCGATGACAACTCGCGCGCCTTCTTTGCCCAATACACCCCTTTCTTTCGGCTTGGGGCTATTTGTGCGACCCTTCTTGCCCTTGAGGAATCCAAACATACCGCCAGAGCCTTCACTCTTGCCGTCGCCAATATTGTTAGCATCTGTAGGCAAGGTTGCATCCTGGCGAGCTAGTTCAGACCAACTACCACTGCCGTCGAGAGTTACTTGTACGCCCCCAGTAGGACTTGTCATCCGTTGGCCGGCAACAATCGGGACGTGGCGAGCTCGGAAGTCATTCTGCAGCGGAGGTGGCGGAGCAGGGCGTACAGGACGTCCCTGCCGGCTTTCATTGCTGGTACTTGGATTAAGAGGTGATGACTGATAACCTCCGTTGACTGCGGGCATAGGCGTTGCTTCATCCGTTGTGATCGCTTGAGGAGCGTTGTCAGAGTCAGGATGACCTTCTGGATTTGCACCAGTGCCCTCAGTGATTCTGTTCAAGTTAGCAAATCGATATCAGCGATCAGCCCAGGAGGGCATACCGTTTATAAGCAGCCACTGTGTAGTCGAACGGCTTGAAATCTGTCTCAATCATGCGATACAGCTCATCTTCCCTAATCTCTTTCTCAGTCGCATCGTCCTTTAGACGCTCTCGTGGTTTCTGGCGTCTCGCACGGGCTTCCAGTGGGGCCTCCTCTAATAGCAACTCTTCGAGGTCGTATGTGGCATCGAAATTGGTCTTCTCGGATGAAGGAACAAATATGGGTTCGATTCTCTTAAGTTCGAGTAGTTCGAAATCAAAACACTTGAAGAATTCGTTTTGCGTGAAGCTCTCCCATGTTGAGCCCATTCGAGTTTCGCGGTTCGGGTCGAGCGCGGAGCCGATTGCGTAGAGGCAAGCTAGGGACACAGGCGGTTGTGTAACGGGATATTTGGGAGAAGCGGCCTGGATCTGTTGACTGAGAGATCCTTCAGAACCACCTTCGAAGGGGCGCTATATCAAATGAGAAAAGACGTATATATGACCAGTGCAGTTTATCAAGCTTACCTTGTTGTAGATACACTCGTAGAAGAGAACACCCAAGGACCACCAATCTGCCCGCACATCGTATCCTTTGCCAGCGTAAACTTCAGGTGCAAGATAAGCCAATGTGCCAGACTTGCTAGTAAGTGTCCTTCCTGGAACGACGTCGGAGGCGACGTTCTATTTTCGTTAGTTTTAGCTGCATTTGAAGGTAAGAGGAGCGTACAAAATCTGTTAAATGGACATGACCATCCGCATCAAGCAAGACATTGTCGGGCTTGATATCTCGATGGATGATATTTTGGCTGTGCACATATCGCAAAGCACATCCGAGCTCTGCAATCCAGAATCTAACAGCCTCTTCGGTAAAGGTCTTTCTCGAAATATGGAATCGTAAATCTCCGCCAGTCATAAGATCAACCACCAGATACCTGTTATCGAATGTGAGCTAGCACTAGACAGTGTAGATTATATGAGAGCGTACATATACTCAATATCTTGAAAACTGTATCTCAAGTTGCAAATGAAAGGATGATTAACATATTCCAGCATTCGACGTTCGCGGATGATGTTTCGCACGCTTTCGGATCGTACGACTGCGAGGTTGAAAAGGATTAGCATGGTGTCACAGATATGATAGCAGATTCCAGCAGTTTGATTGTTGCCACCAATGGAAGTGGTACATGTATCGAGACCTTAGGGAGCGCCCTGAGCTTACCTTCATCTTTACGGATATATTTGAGGGCAAAGGACAAGTTCGTGTCCTTCCGCTCAACAATTCGCACCTTTCCGAAGGCACCTCGGCCGACGACTCGCAACAGGCGGAAATGATTCAAGTTCACTATAAAGCTGTCAGCATCACCCACCACACAATGTCATAAAATTAAAGCAGAAGCATGTAAGGCTACGAGAGCAAAAGAAAAAACAGAGAAACTGGTTCGTGAAGAGCGTGGATAGAGGTTGCATGACACACGTGGGAGACAGGATGACGCCAAGTAATATGCGGCTGAAAGATAGCAAATGGCATGCAGGATGACGGGAATCCCAGATAAACCAATGGCGACATAGATTTGGGGGGCGAACGACATCAGAAACAAATACAAAGAAGCTTCTGAGCCGAGCTCCTTCACGTACCTTCGCCGTTCAGGTCGACGGGCTTTCCTTGGCCATTGCCCATCGCGAGGGGATCGATATGTTGGACAACGTTGAATTATCGTGAAAGATAGCAAAGTCCCATGCTGAGTCTTGAATCTAAGGAATGGATCGGAGGTGGAGTCGGAGCGCCGTGGTAGTATCTCGCAGGGCACTGTATCTTGCGGTGTAAATCGTGGAAATCAAAATTCGATTCGAGACAGAGGATGTATTGATGGCAGTGAGTTCGATGATGCTGACAGCGACGACGACGATGATGATGGCAAAAGGACCAAAGTCGCAGGGGTACAGCAGCAGAAGCAAATGCAGCTCAAAAGTCAGCGAAGCAAGATGAGGCTTGGCTTGGCTGGGTTTGGACTGGCCGGGCGCTTGTGAAGTCGAATCGAATCGGGACGCGGACAGAGCAGGGTCTGGACCTTAGCGGACAGCGCAAAGCACGGGAGGCGAGAATCGGATTTTTCTTGTAGTGCAATTCAGTCCAGCTTCGGTCTTTTGGGGGGGATGAGACGTCGTTCGGAGGTTGGTGGCGGCGGGAGGTCAAGGGGACGGCGTGCGACTTTGGACCGACTTTCTTGGGGGAGAGAGAGGGGAGAGAGGATGGTCTTTTGAGGGGGAGAAAAGGAGGCCCGGTGAAGAGGGGGCTTGTGGAGGCGTTTCGAGACGTGGGATGTCAAAGTGCTCTAGTTCTAGTTGAGTTGCCTAGCAGACTAGACTTGTTGGAAATGGAGAAGAAAATGTACTGTTGGTGAAAATACAAGATGGAGAACAGTACGGCAATAGCGGAAGGGAAATGGTCTAATATGGGCAATAAATGGCGATAAGGTGAGGTACCTAGCGGTAAAGGCCTTTGACTAAGTACAAGTTTGAGAGAAGGTATGGTTGAGTGGATGTATTCCAGAGAGACGAAGAAGAAGAGTCAATGGAACAAATGGAAATCGAAGGTCTCGGTACTAAGTTTAGGTAGGAGGAGTCAGTACCTATTAATCAAGGTGCCGTAGCCCAGTACAGGTAGGTCACGGTAGCGGTAGCGGTAGCGGCCAGCTGTGCTAAAAGGGAGAGGGGGGTCCCTGTGTTTGAAAGGTGTTGACCAGATGCTGCACATTAATCTACAGGTTGTCGAATCAATAAGGATTTCCTACTGCAGACACGGAAACATCACAGGAGAGCCACACCGTCAAACAAAGAACTAATCAACTAGTGATGCCACTCTGAGCTTTCAGGGCGTACATGTCGGCTCCCGTCCCTGACGAGCCGTACCAGTACATGCTTCATTCAACTCCTTAGAAACGGGAGTGCAATTCGACGCGGCCCAGAGTGATTCATGGTCTGTGCCTATTTAATTCCGTCCTTCTTGCAAACTCAAGTGGTCTGTTGTCTGTATGTATCTCTAGTTCCCTTGCAATCCAATGTAAGAGAGCACGGACAACTGCATCCGTTGGCAGGGGTCCAGAATAATGAGAAAGCTAAGAGCCGGAGCAACAGCACGAAAGAGGTCAGAAAGCCACGTCCAGAAGAGCAGTGATTTTCGTTTTTCTGCTCGCTTGTCAGACATTAGCTCTGCCTAACTCTTGACATATATCTGGTTTATCAACGGGGGAACAGGGGGGGTTTCCAAGCCAAGATGCTAGCTTATCAACAGATGGCGTCGAGTTGACTCCAGAAGAGGAATTCCTGTCGCCTGGTGTAAGACGGAGGATTCGACCTCGACTTGGTGGATGGATGCCTTCAAGTGCTAGGAGGTATTACACAACTACTGACTTGCAGACGTTTGCTATGACTAGTAGGACAGAGTCCTGTACTGCAAAGTACCAGAACCGACAATTGCCATTACGGCACACAGAACCAAGTGTGGGCTAAATAACCGACCAACGATAGTGGCCGGTGGCAGTCCAGCCAGAAAGAAGCGTCTGGTTGTTTGTTAGCATGGGATGGAATGGCTTGACTCGGCTTGTGGGATATAATGGCATGAGAATTTAAGAATGACCAGAGAAATGTCATGGTATGACTTTGCTTTACGATCTATGTTGAGAAATCAAACTAGTTAGACTGCTTAGGCTACTTGAAGATGATGTTTGAAGTTGTTCATCTCTACTATCTAAGTAGTCTCATGTTGAGATATTCCACAACTCCCGTAAAAGCAAACAGCCTTCCTTCCTTCCTTCCCTCCCTCTACAAACTCTATCTTGACCATCTCACATCACCAAAGATGCCGTCGTTGCACTACATTGCATGGGTGAGCTCGTCTCTCTCGCTATTCCCATTTTCGTGCTCAGCTGGCTCAGAGTTGAGTTCGTTCATCTGGCCCCAGACCATGACAAGGGTCCTGACTCTTGTAAAAGAGCCAGTCGAACAAGACAGGGGACTGTAGGTACGACCTACCCTGGTTCCACTGTCGTTCAAAAGGAGCCCAGGGTGCAGAGAAACGTCCTGCGTCCCTAGGTGCAGCATCGTCGACCTGCAATGTAACTATGCTAAAGGTGCACTATACCGCCAAAGATCATCACCACGTCCATCTCCTTTTTTTCTCTTGACAAGTAGAAACACCCAGTTTCATAGTCATATAATTTTCATTGTTTCAGGAAGCCACACACAGTCGGCATGCTTCCCTCTCTACGATTACCGCTTACGACCGCCTTGCACGTTCATCAGTAACATGACATTACAGTACAGTACATTACTGACCAACTGATTACCTACGTCTCCTCTTGTTCGGCGTGGCCGAAGGGGTAGTGCTTGTGGATAGGCGGCGCGTGGCGGAAACCAGTCTAGCCACTGATCAGCTTGACAACTCGACTAAGACCAGACCATTTCGTGCCCCGTCGACACAAGACCGAAAACACGCTGTCAGTTGTATCCCAAGTACCTTTCGACATGTGCTTCACGATGCAGACCATTTCTGACCTTTATCGCCGAGGCGAATCAGCTGCCGGGCGTGTGAGGGTCCCCTAATACCCACTGAAGCCGTGCTCGAGATCTACATGTCGATATATGCTAATGTTGACTTGGCGGCCTTACAAGTGCTCAGCAACCAACCAACTTGACCTTTGTCGCTAATTGGCCAATTGACCAGTTCTGTTTTATTAATCTTGTTCGATATTGATGCTTATTGAGGAAGCCGGATATGGCATTCACACGTTCAAGCCCTCGGAATCAATGTTCCCACTGCAGAACTCAAAACTCCGATCATGGCTCATATCGACACGGTATTGGTCTTTGAAGTAATTGCAATTGGCCAGCTGAGCAAAGATCTGCTCCGCTTCAGCTCAAATTTCAACCTCGGATTTACGGGATGCCTAGGTTCGCCGGAGAAGCATTCCCCTTTTCGCCTGGACTCAATACATAGCACTCTGCTACTAGTGATCGTCTCCAATGTTTGAGCTCTTGATGCTTCGTGGCGTAATAAACCAATATGGGGGGACCAACAGCAGAAAACCCGACAAAGGCCGGACGGGCGGCCAGGTACGAAAAGACCAGGGGAGAAGCTGACACACGACGATCAAACTACTTCCTCTGTTAGGGATTGATGGAGTCGGCGACGTGGAGTTTTTGTTGGTCGCAAGGTCGACAGGGTTGTTTGACATTGCTATTGACCGACCAACCAGCTACTCCAACACTCTACTGCAACTATCCAGCCCGTTGGGCTTTTGATTGTGATGCATTCTCAGATCTCATCTGGAGGACGGGCCCCTGCATGAACGAGAGCGGCTACTGTATGTTTGCTTCACAAACAGACCTCCATTGGTTTGTGTTTGTGTGACCCTAACGTCGTTCTGGAAGGCTTCTTTCGGCTCACATGCTAATAACACAAGACGGCCCAGTACCGCTACATATGCATGAGTCCTTCGGTTATTATGAGTTGAATTCGGATTCTGCAAACGCCGTTCATGTGCAGATAAGCGACGGAGATGCCCGTAGTCGACCGCTGGTGACCTGTCGTGTAAAGGGACATGGTGGCGTCCCTCATGACTTAATAACCAAGCAGCCAAACCGGTGCTAGTTTGGCCTGCCGCGTTCCGATGCACATAGACCGGCTTTGTTTGCCATGTTAGGATTGACGTATATTTCACCCACTCACTGCTCACAGAGAGGCGAGAGGCACTGATATAGGGGAGCTGAATGCAGCTGCCTGGAAGCTTTTACAGCGCTCTGCAGCATCGCAATATCACAGAACGTAGCTGCAAATTGCACATATCTCACCTACACCGGTCCCTTGCCAAGGTGCTGGATTGTATTGGACGGTGGACACAACGCAATGGGCTGCCAATTACACCAACCTAAGAAAAAGCAAAGAAGCACCAACATGTAGTTGTACCTGTACCACCATCTCGGGTCCCTGCTCCAGCTTCCAACGGCGCCGCCTCTTTGATGCAGGCCAGCCAACCAATTTCATTTTGGAGCAGCCGCATCAGCATTCAAAAGATCCCCTGGGAGCTAACGGGCGGATAGGTGCTACGGTGCACAGAGATGGGAGGTGCCTCAACCGTGTTTCAAGGCCTGTAACCTCGGCGGTACTTGCAAAGTTAGGTTTGAACGTCATCACAGTCACAAGGCTGCCGAAGACGTTCGTCTGGTCCCCCTGTCCCTGATACCGTTCCAGATGCCGACCCATGTTTGCTGATCCTCCTATTCTTTAACGCCGCAGCCGTTTTCAAAGTCTTTCTTGTTAGTTCGATAGGTCTTTGTCATGATTGCATACCTAGGTGTCAGGTCCAAGCCTACCTAGAGATGGAGTAATTTCAAATCCACTGCATGAACACGGGGGAGGCTGATACTCGCTTAGGGCGATAGATAACTCCTCGCTCCTATCAGCCCTTCAGCAGGGTTGATCCCCGGGCATTTCTCCAAACGTCAACTCGAACTGCCTCCTTTTGACTTCCACTACATTTAATCCCATCAACTCAGCAAACGGACCTCGTTTGATACACCACGTGTGGCACTGGCTTCTCTGTATCCGCAGTGTTGCCTATGAAAACAAAATTAAATTGTTCTAGAACAACGCTCCAAGACGTTAGTGGCTTGGAAAACGCCTCTCGGGCAATGCCGCGGCCGGCCAAGAAGCATTTTATATCGAATCTTGGTATAGACAAAGAATCACTTCTCCGACATGATGCCTTTTTTCCGGCTGCATGGCATTTAACACGAGTCTGCTTTCCCTATCGAGGTTTCATTTATCCTATTTTCCGGTGGTCTAACAACTGAGGCGCAACGCCGCCTGCCAAGGTCTGCATTTCTCACGACAGTTTGGTGTTTAGCTTGTCTAGTTTCGTCCTTACGAATCCACGGTGCGGGTATTTTCTTTGTCAAGATCATACGTTTGTGTTCTAGATTTGAAGGAACAAGGACCCAACTGAGTCGCAACGGTCAATTTAAATGTCTTTGGCGCTTGGTGCGTGTAATTGAGCAAGTTTACGCAAGCCTAATTATCGACGATATCTCACAATCTTCCTTCTTCTGTATGCCCAGGTATGAATAGTCAATTTATAGGCCGAAACTCTGAGACGATACAGAGAGAAGTTTTCTTCCTGAGTTATATTCGTATTATTTGATCAGAGGAGACGGTCTTTCTGTGGAAGGGGGTTAGACGGCGATCTCGTTTCAGTCGATATCTTTATTTCGTTGTTGTTTTCTGTGCAAGCGAAATTCGGTAGTCAACTGACTTCTGATCCTTACGTTATGGATCTTACCTTGACGGCAGTCATGATCGTTCAACTACCGATCAGATGGATATCTTATATGACAGGGTGCAGCAGACTCGACCTCTAGGTATTTACTCCGTGACTACTGCTGCATTGTCTGAACAAATCATATCTCACCGTGGATAGAGGACCCTGCTTTACTGGAGGGACTGCTCCAGCCCTGCCATTGCCACGATGAAGAATACCCAACCCCAACTCCATCAAATCTTTGCTCGCAATTAAGTATCAAATTTCAACCACGAGGATTAGGAAATCCCCAGTTCTTATTACACGACCATGACCTAGGTATGGTGTAGGTTAGTCTACCTCCACCAAGTGAGCACAAATCATGACGACTTGAGATCACTTAGAGTATGATGCTTGATGACGTAGTTGAAATAACATCCCTCCCATTTGAGCTACTTTGGAAGCCCAGAACTTGTCAAATACATATTCCAATTGCTTCAGAAGACTACACAGATCACCTACAACCTTATCTTAAGCTCAATTCCCACCAGGAACCCAAGTCCTTCGCCATGTCTCTCTTCCGCAATGTCCTCCGTACAACCGCAACCACTATTCGCCCTATTCACACAACAACACGCTTGCAGATGCCATACAAGCACGACCAGGACCGAGAATCTCTGCGCCCAGTTGTGAATGAGAACACAAAGTCAGGAACGGACGAGCAAGTTGCCTCTGAGCACGCAGACATCGCCTTTGACCCTAACACGACACGGCCCGAGGAAGCTGCCGACAAGACCAGGGAGAGGACCAAATCCAAGGGTCGAGAGGGAGAAGACGCCCTGAACGCGAGTGGTGCGAACCAAGAGCTTAGCACACCCATGGGTGATGAGAAAACGATCAAGACCAAGGGTGCTGGAGAAGAGATCTCAAAGGGAGGACCCAGCGGAAGTGGAAGTGCGCCCAAGAAGGGAGATCTGCCCAAGGCCAAGTAAGAAGTGGGACAACGAAGCGAGAAGTCAACAGTGTCTATGAACTGTGTCTCGTGTACTCCTTACGGTGGCATATGTATAACCTATTCGTTCATCAGAAGAAGAGCTTGGAGGCTTAACTGCATATCTAGATAATGAAGAAGAAAATATCCCATGACGCCAACCTCGGCGCTTGAAGAACGTGGAGTTTTACCTCAATAAGTGATAGGAGAATGAATCAGTTTCGAAATGCTACAGCACTCTCACCTAGTGACAGCACGGACAGTCACGACGACTACTACCTACCTAAACCTTACCAACTTACCTGTGCCTACCTACTACCTACTAAGGTAGCATAGGAGGAAGGTAGTGGGCCAGCAACTGCACAAATGTTGAAGGAAGCACCCAATTAACAGACCTCGTCTTGCTTGTTTCGCCTACCAAGCTCAACATGACATCTGTTTTGCACAACTCGCATCATTGTTCCATGTTTGACAACCATTCAACAGCATTCGAATTAAGCTCAACATTCACCATCCATCACAGAAACATCATTCAACGAGCAAACGAACTTCATGGAAGCCCTCAAAACATCACCATGTCACATCTCCCTAGAAGAATTGGTAGCCAATGACGAACGGGACGGCTTGCACTTCGGCATAGTCAACAAATTCGACCAAGCTCTGAATACTGGAGAATGCACCCAAGATCAAGTTGCTGATGAAGCTGATAACCAAAAGGAACCGGAATCTAGTACAAGTAGGTCTGGAACTGGATCAGAGCAATCTATGGAGGAGCAACAGCTTGACGCCAAGGCGCAGAAGTTTGCTGATAAACTGGACGAGCTATGGTAGGAATATGCCCGTCTGAACCTCAGCCCCCAAGATGGCTTATCTTCTGGTTTTTACCAAACATTCCGGACTGCAGTCTGGAAAGTCTTCCTAGAAGTTCCTCGACGGATTACAGTTGGGGATGAACGTCTTGATCTCCTTGTACGCACGATAGATGCCCTCGGGAAACTGTCCAAAAACAAAATTGTTCCTCAGGGAATATATGTCTGGAACGGCTTACTAGACCTGAAAGAGCTTCTTCTTGAAGTTTGTGAAGGCATGTTCCTCAGCTTGCCCTTCGTCCAAACCTCTTGAGAGTCCCACTGACTGTTACTTAGTTCCCCCCAACGACACTCGCCTGCGTCGAACGTACGAGGGCTGGGTGTCTTTTCAGTCGTTTTACGCTCGTCTCGTTGCCAAAAGTATACCGCTAGATGACCTTCCTGCCTCCGACGTCATGAAACAAGCGCTGGAAGATCGATTACCACCTGAACCACAGATGTCTGATGCTTATATTCGTGGGGCCTGTGAATGGATTATGCAAGCCGGTCCGCACTTATTTTTTCGGATTGGAGATGTCGAAATATTACAGGCACAGAAATCAGGACAGTGGCGGTTCGGGCAGGGCGTAATCCTCCCTAGAGAAAGATGGGAATCCTGGAAACAGAGTCTTAAAGTGCTGTGGGGAGAGCTCAGGCCTGACCAGAAAAGTCTGCAGGATAGACTATTCAAGGCAGGCATTCACATGAATTCGGTACAAAGCCAATACATGCGGAATGAGTCGATGCAAAAATGCAAAGAGTATAAAGATTTCCAAGCATCAATACAGGGACAACAAGAAGATGTGAACAAATGGTTGGGTGGCGTATAATTTGCCAAGATCCTGGGGAAGGGCAGCATAGCATTAGCCAACTGTTGTTAATTTTACATTCATTATGCCATGAAAACATCAAGACCACAGTGGCTCAAACTCCCGACGCCAGACTATGCATATCACTACTAACGCACCAGTGCCTAGGCGTACATCATGTCGCCGTCCTCCTCCTCATCGTCTTCATCCTGCACGGCAGGAATCTCCTTCTTCTTCCCCAAGTCTTGACGGCACATGGGACATGTACCCTTGCTGCGTAACCAAGGCCCGACGCACTCAAGATCAAATCGATGACCTCCTTTACATGGGAGCTCAACAACGAGACAATACTCGTCTTCTAAATAGGGCACCTTACAGATGGCGCAGTCGTCGTCTTTCTTGAGGGTTTTGCGGTTGACACGGTCGATTGAATCAACGAACTCTTGTGACACTCCATGCAAGCGAGTGGGGGGGTCGTTTATATCATCTTCGAGATTCATTATCAGAGACTCTAGAAAGTCTCGGTTATCGTCTGTAGGAGCAGTTGTATGTAGCTGGTGGAGCTGTTCCTGGAGGAGGCGGAAGAGAGCAGCCGTGTCGACGGGGGTGGGCGTGGCGTGTGGGTTGTGATGAGGAGTCTGGTCGCCTGAAGGTTCGGCGATCTGATCTAGGAGGGAGAAGAATGACGACATGTCTACGCGACGGCCTGAGCGGCCTTCAGCAAACTTGACATTGTGTTCGACTTTGGACAGTTAGCTACAAGATAGGATGAATGGAGGGGTTGAGGAGGGGTCATTTCATGTTACCTTCGTACTGAGTAGCCATTGTGAAAACTGCCTTTTATTGTTCGTACGCTGCTGATGTAGATATTGAGGAGGGATAGTAGGAATATTGTGCAGGGAGAAGAGAGGGCGCGCTGGCATCAAGACGGTGTGGTGTACCGTGTAACGGTCAGACCCAGGCAGAGATGATGTCGCAAGTCGAGAGAGAGCTCTTGAGTTGTGGGGTAGGGAACAAATGAGTGGAGAACTGGACCCCTGCTTTGAAGAGTGCAGGACGCCACAGTCGTGCAGTAAAGTGAAGGGTACATCCATCAGATTCATACAATGGAGGGCAGGGCAGGGCTGAGAAAGTTAGTTGTCCGATTAGGTTCTTACAGCGTTACATAGAAGCTTGGCCCTTAAGATCAGTCAACAAAACAATGGATTCAAGAACAGCGAGGTCAGGTCGGTTTGAAGAAGAATTGAGGCTGTTCTAGTAGAGCAATTGACTTGATAGATCAAGATATCATCACATGCCAACTTGGTTTAATGTGGCTGATCCCATCCCGCTTGGACCATGTCGTCATGTCGTCCAGTCCCAGGTTTTCCATTCAACGTTTTATATACTGTACTTGCGTCTGTCTTTGCTGCCTAGGTACCTATTAATCGATCAACCAACTAGGTACCGACTCAGTAACTAGAGTCTGAACTGATTCGCTATCTTCGCTTCTCTACTGAGATTTCTGAGTATCCTGTCTACTATTGCTCTCTCATCTTGATACCTCCATCTGCTGCTATCCTTACGATTCGACACTTGTACAAACCTTTCCCCTACCATAACCACTAATTTACCCTATCGCCATGTCTCTGCCCTCTGCTGCCATCATCGGCTCGACTGGCCTGGTCGGCTCAAACATCCTTTCAACGCTGCTGGCCTCCGAAATCTACAACCCTGTACATACCATCACTCGACGCGCTCCCAAGGCGACATCACCTCGCCTCAATGCGATAGTCGATGCCGATACTGCCAAATGGGCAGAGCTTCTCACAGGGCTCACACCCAAGCCTTCTGTCGTTTATTCTGCGCTGGGTACCACTCGCGCTCAAGCAGGCGGAATCGCCAACCAGTGGAAGATCGACCATGATCTCAATATCGAACTCGCAAAGGCATCCAAGGCTGCAGGTGTCTCAACCTTCGTTTTCATTTCCAGCGCTGGAACACGTTCCCTGCTCTCCTCATCTTCACCGTACGCCAAAATGAAGAACGGGGTTGAAGACGCGGTCAAGGAACTCGACTTTGAGCAAGCCGTGATTCTCAAGCCCGGTATGATCCTCGGCCACCGAGAGGCCAGCCGCACAGTGGAAGGTATTGCCCAAGGGGCAGTCAACGGTCTTGGCTATCTCAGCACTGGTATCAGAGATACTTTGGGTCAAGATGCTGATGTCATTGCGAAGGCGGCCGTGAGGGCTGCGCAGTTGGCGAGTGAGGGAAAGGCGCCGAGTAAATATTGGGTTCTTGGTGGAAGCGACATCGTCAAGCTGGGAAGGACTGAGTGGCCGGGTAGCCAGACTCCCACGGAGACGAAGACAGAGGCTGCTGCGTAGAATCTTTGCGAGAGTGACTTGACATGATCTCGTGGTGCAGTCACGACTCTCTCTACCTTTGCACAACATTTTCGCAGACTGTCAGAATCAATCAGCCATTCAATGGCATGCTCCCTTGAACACTCATTAATAGAGAGCATAAAACCAACAGAGTTATTTATGGTGAATTTCTACTCCCTCTGCAACACTCAAACACTCTTGCGACAGAATCGCGCAATACAAGATGATCTTGAAGCCATCAAGACTCCTGCTGGAGATGATTTACTAGAGGAGCCCACAAATGAGAAATAATTTACCATTAGGAGCACATAGTAATCCCATTCTTTTATTTGTCTCGTACCTTACATATGAGCTTATGATATGATACTGGATATGATTAATTGCTCCCATCACATCTCACTAGTTCTTGGCATCAGAGCCCCAACCCTGTCTATGATTCTGTACACCCTTGTGTTGCGTTTCACAAGGCCATGAAATGCAGTAATTTCCCCCTGCATGAAGACATGTTCACGTTGAAGCTGGTATATACCTAGGTTAGCAGTTATCAAAGGCCTTCTACTAACATTACCTAGGCAGTAAGCAAGTCTTGATCTTTCCTCCGACCCATCGCACTTCGGCATTGCTTCTCCCCGCCCCCGCCATTCGTCGGATCTCATCATCAACTCCACTCCTCGACTCTGATAACCCCACCAGCTTCTATCAACTTCTCACTCACTCACTCACTCACTCACTCAATCAATCATTCCCTAAGCTTCATCTTTTACTGCCGCAACTCAACTTGGATTTACTCAAGTAAGCTTCACCTACGAGAATACCTTATCGACATGCAATACTCATAATTTGATAGCCCAGTGACACATATCCGCTATCGAGCACATCATCGTTTTGTGATTACATATCATGTCTTCCCGTCCTTCAGTCGTCGGCCCAGACTCCGGCCCCGAGGCCCCTTATCCTCTTCACATGGAAGGCAAGGTGATTTCTGGTTTCGGCCGCGGCTCCAAAGAGGTACGTCTTCTTGCATGCATCTCTTATTTTACTCACACCTCCTAGCTCGGCATCCCAACTGCCAACCTCCCTGTAGACGAGGCTCTCACACCGTGGATCGCCAACATCTCCTCTGGAGTCTACTTCGGCTATGCCTCTCTCGCTCTGCCCACAACACACCCAGACATCCCATCGGCTTCATCCAACAAACCTCCCAAGTCTGACACAGAGGATGCTCTCCTCGCTGCCGAAGCCCCTGCTAATCCACCTTTCCACATCTTTCCCATGGTGATGTCCATCGGGTACAACCCCTTCTACAAGAACACAGTTCGCAGCGCAGAGGTTCATGTGCTGCACAAGTTCACCGCAGACTTCTATGACGTCCCCATGCGTCTTCTCATCCTTGGCTTTATCCGTGAGGAGAAGGACTACAAGAGTCTAGAAGCTCTGATTGAAGATATCAACTTTGATTGTGAGGTTGCAAAGAACAGTCTGGCTCGAGAGGCCTGGGCTCCTGCAAAGGGACGTGTTATTGGTGGTAAAGATCTTGAGGGCAAATTAGATGTCCAGTGGTTACTTCGAGATGCCTAGGATAGATCCACGAGAAATAGAGCATGGTAAAAAGTGGCCGGGAGTTATGGATAGATAGCAACATAGAAGAGCTGGAATCGTTTTAAAAAGTCATGTTTGTTTCATTTCACATCTGCTTAACTACCTGGGTATCATGCGAAACCCCCATCTGCCTGACTCGGAGCACTACCAATAAACAATGCAGCATCAAAGCTAATCCTCTACACAAAAGTGTGTACTCCGGATCTTTTTCTTCTCTTGCAAGGTAGCCCTCCCTTAAAGGCCTGGCTAGTGTCTTATTTTAAAAGAAAATAACCCCCGACAAAAAGGGAGAATGAACGTATTCCAGTTTTGCCCACAGTCATAAGTAGCTAAACTGCCAGTTGCTGAGGCCCTTGGTCCGGTAAATAACGCGGTAAAAACTGCACCCGAGTTAGCGAGGAAGAAGTCTTGAGGTAAAAGATACTAGAACTCACATTCATTATGATCATCATGGGAATGTCAAAGACGTCTCGTTTGATCGTCCAACAGTAAGTGCATTCAACCTTGCCATCCCTCTCAATCCTCGATATACCGTGCTCGCTGTCAATCCGCGTGACTCGGCTACTGAGGATGCTCGGCTGTACGTCCTTCGGAGCAGTATGATCGGGTTTGATGTCCATGCTCTGAGAGGATCGATACTTGTTGAGTCGGCAACTTCTCTGTACCTTGCCGCGACTGTCCTCAAAGGCCAACTCCGCAAAATCTTGGTAAAACTCAACCACACTGTCATCATCCAGCAGCTCGCCCAAGAAAACAGGCTGAGGTCGCCCCCCGCTCATGTCAAGGGTGGCTCGTTGAGGCCGGGGCGTTGGCATGTCTCCCTGAGCACTGTTGTCTGGTGTGTTGGACCCATTGGTCGAACGCCCGCTGTAGGTATTGATATTGAGGTTTGGCTCTTTTCCGAGTAGCACCTCTTTCGTCCAGCCTGTCAGCGCGATAAACTCTTTGTTGACAGCAGCGACCTCGCCCGATCTTCGACAGACAATGGTCGGAGCGCAGCAATGCTGTAAAAAGTCATCATATTCTACCAACGTTCTTTGAAAGCACTTCTCCATGAAAATGAGATCCTGGCGAGTCAGATCTTTGGTACACGATATGAAAGACGGTCGAATCTCCCCGAGGGCTTTGGCGATCCGTAGTAGCTTGTTACCGGGCAGACGGTTTCGTAGGACAGCCACCATGTTGTGGAATCCGGTTGTGTAAGGATACGGCTCTTTTACACTTTCGTAGATAGCGGCAGAGTCTCTTTGTCGCTTGCCAAGATACGATTTGGGATTCGGCTTAGTACTCTTCGGTCTGTGTCGTTGTGCGCCAGGAACTGTAGGAATTCCAGCAAAATTATGGCCTGGTGAGCCTTCCATGCCTGCAACGGAATGGGGGCTGGCTGTCGCATCTGTACTTGGGCTGGCAAGACTTGTAGGCCCGGCTGCAATAGCATAAGCATGGGGTAGTCCGTGCTGGAGGTTTCCCTGGGCATATAGAGATTGGTTATTTTGGTCCATACCCGAAAAGTCGGCCCCTAACATGGGATGATCAAAGCCGTTTCCGTTGCCATTTGCATTTCCGAAGAGAGCTGCATAGGTGGCCTCGGTGGTTGGAGTCTGCGACAGGGAGTTCTCTCGTGGAGGCGTCTCGGCTCCAAGGGCCATCTTGTTAAGAATGCCAAACTCCCAGCCGGCGTATTGACTCCCGAAATTCAGACCTTCGAGGTCAAAATTGTACAGAGCAGGGTTGCTGGGATCGAATAGGGCGTTGAAGTCCATATTAGCGGTAGGTATAATATTGTTGATTGGAGCGTGTGCATTGCTGATGGGAGCCTGGAAGGATGTCGGGGACGTTTGTGGGTTGAAAGGTAGACTATCAATGCCAACAGGAGTCTGCGCCCCGGTCGAAAAGACCGGCAGTGTCGTAGTGCTCGCCTGAGAGAAGAAGTTGCTGCCAGTTGCAGACATACTATCTGACTGACTGGCATTCGAATTCTGGCGCTGAGCGTTGGGCCTTGAGGGAGTAGGATTGGGACTGGGGTTGTAATTTGGGCCAAGGACAGGCCGCAGGGCTTCCGGAGGAGCATCATGAAGGTATTTAGCCTTCTTGCGCACACCATCCTGGCATGCATCAGCGAGGCCGCGCTTGATGCACCTTTGGCACGGTCTCTCATCTCCTGGAAAGATGTCAGTTCAAGATCTCTTCTTGGCTGTCAAGCACGAAGCTCTCAACTATGACTCTTGTCCCACTGAAATGGACAAAGGAAGCGCGCAAGACAGTTCAACAGCGAAGATACCGACAACTGATGGATTAAAGAGCCAAGCTTCACATGGAGAAAACGAATTCATATCATGATGATTGGCGAATTGCCAGCATTGGGTGGTTGCAAGGACACTTACCACAAGTTAGATGAGCTCTTTGGCATGCAAAGCAAGCCCTTCGCGCTTTTTTCCTCCTCGGGCGCATAGGGTCTTTTGGGTCGTACTTCTTCTTGACCTCGGTGGTGCTCTCGGTAGTGCTCTGGTCGGTCATCTTCTCGTCTTCTTCCCTGAGAAAAGTTTCCGTCTCGTCTTCGTTCTCAGACATGACATCTGAGACCTCAGTGCTATTCTCCTCCATTTCGTGCGGCATGGTGTCTTAGGTTTTATATACAAGGCCTGGCGACCAGTACAAGGTCTTGCGACAGCTGGAATATCCTCCTCTCAGCTTATTACAGCCCGAGACTTTGTTTGGGTTACTGCACACAAGGCGGCTCGGATATGCAGGCTCCGATCCCAGAAACCTTTTTTTGTTTCTCTCTTTCACCTTGTCCTCCTTTTAGACAGCTTTGCGAAACCACACCTATCCAAGCCGTGGTAGGACAGCCAGGCAGGGACAAGTACGCCGTCGAATTGAAGTTGCAATCAGTGCGGTTCAGAGTGACAACAACCCCCACGGTGGCGTGGCGATGCGTAGATAATCTTTCCCCTGATCTCCCTCGCGGATCGCTCACGCGTGCTGCGTAGGCGATGTATGTGAGATTAGGAACAACCTGAACTGCAATGCCCAGATCTGGTAGGACTATGGCGTTGGGCGCAAACGAGGCCAGAAGGCTGTATGCAGCCGTGTATTTGATGATCACGTCTCTGGGCTAATTGGAAGACCGAAACCGCTCGGTCAAGCTCGTATCGTAGAAGGGGCGTACTCAATGAAAGCCAACAAGTGTATAGGTATGGTACGCAAAGAGGCGTCTTGGTGGAACGTATATTGAGTCAATAGTAGGTCGCAGGGGCCGTGAGGCTGTGATTGTTGTCACCGAAGAAGGCGGAGGAGGTGGAGGAGGTAGAATTCCGATTCGATGAGCTTGGATGATCGATGATCGCTGGATGCAGGAGAGTCGTCGGTCAGCGGTAGAGGCGGAGCTGTCTAAGGCGACACGGGAGGTGAGAGATTTGGCGACTGTGAGGATGCGAATGACGACGAGGAAAGAATAGGATGCAGCTACCCGCGGGCCATGAGGAGTGGCTGCACCCAGAACCAGCACCAAATCCAACCAATTTAAGAAAGAATTGGCCACTACAGCAACAGTGGGATCTCACACGGCGTCGGCGACCGTAGAAGCAGGCTGTGGTGACAGCGTATATGTAGCGTTGTGCAGAGATGAGGCATGCGAACCAGGCGCGGCGCGGGGGACAAAGTTGAGCGCAGATTGTGCGGAGGAGCCGGGATCGCGATATAGATTGGGCTGAAGAGGGATTATAAGAAAGGATACAGAGTCAACGTTGAGGGTAGAAGTCGAACGAGGCAATTCGCAGGATAGGTTGTAAGCAATGACTGGTCCAATTCAAGGTCAGTTAGAAGAGCCCAGTCAGGTCAGGCGACAGGGTGTTGTAGGTAGTAGCATTGTGGGTTTTGGTGGTTGGTGGATTAGCAGACGCCACAGACAGGGCAGTGGGCAATTGGAGGATTGCAGATGCAGATGCAGGTGTTGTGAGGGTGTTCCTGTGCTGATTTTGCTTGCTCCAAGGTACCTAACCTTAAGCTGAGAGGAGCTGGAGGCCTACCTTCTGCTGTAGGAATCGAGTGCGAATGCGTGCTACTATAGGTAGGCATCACAGAAGTACCAAGTTCGCTGTGCCAAGTACCTGATGTAGGTACAGTACCTAACAACAAGGTGGGTTCACAACAAGCTCTCAGTCAGAGAAAGTGGATTGTATTTAAGGGGAATAGAGTGACGACGAATCTTGATTCTACATCACAAGGTGTAAAGGCAGCCAAGGCTCGTTCGTTTGTGCATCCATGGCATGTGCAAATGTAGAAACCCGAGGTGATGATGCTACATGCAATCTCGTGAACAACTACCTACAATACAGTAGGTAAGTATGTACATACAAACAGGACAGGACATTGATTGGATTGACAGGCGGATGATCGAATAACCATACAGGTATTAGCTGCAAACCCACACAGGGTGGGTAACTCTTCATCCTTTCAGTCAATTCCCCTGTCTCTCTTCGTAAGGTAGCAATGAAACGTCAAACCCTTCAACCAGTCTAGACATGGATGGGTATCGTACATATCCGATGGTCTAGTCAATTGGTTCAGCATCGTCACCAACAACATGCGCAATCAACACGCTGATCATCATGAAAGAATCTACCTCGAGCAGTCCCAGGTGGATTTGGTAGACTAATATGGCTGATGTTCTTATTCAGTCGTTTATGCCTCAGCAAACCGAAGTTTCAAGCCTCCCATTTTCACCACCCGCTAGCAGAAACCAATCCGAGCCCAATCAAAGTCAAACTCTTGACTGCGGGGTTTACTAGTGGAGGGAGTAACCCGCTCTGGGGAAACTGGGCGCTGGCTATTGGTCTGACGATGCTTCTATTTGTAACTGATGAAGCCTTGTAATCAAGATCAGATTTTTTTTTAGGTATTCAAACCAGGGGGACAGTCGACGACTTGACTCAATTCACTTCTAGCGGTCAGGAAAGGTCATGGAAGGAGAATTTCACCTCCTGCGCCTCAAGCAATAGTCTCGATCGAGAAGATGAAGCTAAAGAGGTCCCGCTGAGCCGCCAGAAACTACGGAGTACCCCATTGATCCATCCATTCGAATTTGTATTCCCAATCACCAGCCACCCTACAACCTCAACCCCTAGACCTGGCTTAGACCGATGCATTGTGAATCGCAAGAGTCTGGGGCCCTGGTTGGATGCTTCTCTGCGCGTACAGATGTACACGTCGACATGTCAAACTCTCTTTTGTGTTGCTAATGGTAGAGTCAGCCAGCGTGTGATCCGTACCTCGCCTGTGACAGGGGCCTCTAGGTGTCGTGCGACTGCAGCACCGTTGCGACGAGGTGCAGCGTCGGGCTGATGTTGGATAACTCTGGTGGTACTTGGTGCAGAATGCCAATTGCCATCTTGCTGATAGTCTGTCGTATCCGTACATGCACGGATACATGTATATGTTTCAAGTCATCTCTTGAGCAACTAACACGCAATTCTAGCCCTGTAATTAGTCTTCACCAAAACCCAGAAGCAAAAAGAAAATAAAAGAGGACCCGGGTGCTACTAACTTAGTAGATGAAGAAATCGATTCGCCGGCGCAGTCACTGGCTGGCCGGTGTGGAACAGCCGGTAAGCGGCGTATAAGTAAGGTACCCGAAATTAACATATAGGGCACAGAGACGAGTAACATAGATAATCTACAGAGCTATACTTGTCACATTCAGTGCTACTCTCCTTGACAAACTGAAGCTTCATGAATCACAATTTGTCACATTCATCAGTGTCTGCCTCTAAAACTGTAAAAGCCGGCCAGTCGGAACGGGGGGCTTGATGCCGAGCCCGGGTGCCGGAGGTGAGGGGCGGACGGAAACCCAACGCCGCCGAGGATAGCCAATGCTCAGCTGTTTACGGTGAAGGATAGAACGATCCAGGTTTGATAGTCAGGGTCCTTTATTGGATATCCCATACCCGCGGTTCGCTAACCGACCGCAACCCGTCGGTGACCGAGGCTTTGGGGTTTGTCTAGGACTCTTGAATCATGCCAAGATACAAGGTAACGACCCTCACCAAGTTGCGCAAATGGAAAGTCTGCGCGGGAGCCTGATCTTTACTACATAACTAGGTCATAGAGACTTGTGTGCATCGATGTTAGCGTGGAAGTTTGCGTTACAATTACCTAAAGTCAGGCAGAAAGGCCTTGTCTCGGGTGTGCCTATTTGTGACTATCAATGAGACTCAAAATGCAGTAGCATCTTTCAGCTTTTGTTTGCTTTTTTCTTTGTTTCTCCGCTGCGGCTGCTGCATTGCATGACAGCCGCTCCAAGGCAAGGATTCCCAAAGTAATTGACACGTCCGGCTGAGCCTCTTGTGGGCAATATGCCCCTAGTCCTTGTTGCTTGCTTTTTATAAATATTCACAGCGGGTAGAGATATGCGTGCGTCAATGCGGTTGGAGGATACGACCCATGCTGCTGGCCGAGAACCTGGAGTCGAGTCGAGGCTGCGATAGCCGAGGGCCTGCAGATTGTAATGTAAATTTGATGTAGGGACTAAGAGGACTGAGACACCCTTGTCGATCTTGAAGATGCTCTTCACACCAAAGTTGTGGTTGGTCTATCTTATGCCAATGTTTGGTGTTCTAGCTCAAGGGTACGATGTGATATTGATTTTTGGCAAACATGGCCGGCTGACTGGGGTGAGATCTCCCAAGTATGATAATCAGTCATCCGAATGAGATGTATCTATTGCATGTTCTGTGAGGACGACCTTATCTGGATCACGGCTGTGGGAGTCCGCAACAGCTGAGCACTTGTATCAAGCCACCATTTATACTCGCCTATTATTGATCATCATCTGCCTGTCCGTCATCCAGATCCCCGCATTCGCCTAGCGGCCCGGGAAGATCTTTACTCAAGATAAACTTAGCTGGCTGCATTATTGATTCTGGGGGAATCCTGAATTGCCTTTCAGCCGAGGCGATCTTAACAAGCATTCACAATCAGATCATGCACCCTCATCGAAATTCTTGGAATGTCCTCTTTTCGGGCAATAGAGTTAACCTGTGACAGGATTTTAGGTATCTTCGAATACAAATTGACGAAGCGCCAATATTCCAAGCCCTGTGCTTAGGACCTAGACCGGCCTTTTTTGTGCAACTGGCGATCAATCCACTCGTTTTCCGCAAAAGCCACTGTTGACCTAGTAAGACTCTCGGTGTATTAGTTTGAGATGTCCATCTAATAGCTGGAGTGCAGGGGCTCTAGTACCTGGTTTGGTGGCGCGGGTACACGGATGAAATCAGGACTTGCAGTCTTGATCACGTACTCTTCTCATACCCCCAACTCTAGCCTCGATGAACAGTCTTTAAGAAGTAGCAAATCGGCTGTAGGCTCTGATTCTCTTTCCATACCGGAAGAACAGATAAGGGAAAGGCATCATGGCAACTGTGAGAAACGCTAGCAAAGACGAAGCCCAGTGGTTGTTGAGCTTGGTGTACATCTGGTTACCAAACAGGGGAAATGCAGCTGCAGGACTCAAGTTAGCAATATTTCATGCAGCTGAATCTCAACAACTTTCCG
This sequence comes from Fusarium mangiferae, assembly GCF_900044065.1. NCBI lineage: Eukaryota > Fungi > Ascomycota > Sordariomycetes > Hypocreales > Nectriaceae > Fusarium > Fusarium mangiferae. Next base: position 1,775,400 of record NW_024573924.1, on the reverse strand, counting down.
GGCTGACGCCTCATGCTCCCCAGAATAGGCTATGCCAGGGGAAGTTGGTAGCCAGCTGGCGGTGAAGAATCAGACGAGACCATGGGAGTAGATACTCCAACAACTTACCAGCAAATACACAACGCACGAATGCATTAGCAGCAAGGGCACTCGCGGCATATTGTGGGTACGCATCCACCTATTTCCATCAAAGTCAGCACAGTCTCGTCCCTGGCACGAGCACACTCCTGTCACAATGGCTAGCAGAGAGCTGTGTAACGTGCGGTGAGCCTGTCACAGACTTGTGATACAGACACAAAGCTGGACTTACTAGAAAGGTGAAGACTCCACTGAACACAAGGAGGATTCTATATCAGAGTTAAGCGGTTAGCTGCAGTTCGTCAAGCAGAGGTTCAGGGGATACGAGATCAAGAGGCATGACCAAGCGGTGACTAGGACATTTTTTTTTTGCTCTTCTTGTGCGAATGTGATTCCGCGCGTCCGGTTCTTGTCTCAGTCCCGTGTAAAGTGGACTTGAGTATCACGGTGTTCCCATTGAGGACGCCTCCTTGAGGCCTGCGAATGGTTTGGTTTGATATGGGATGGAACGTGATGACTTACCCAGCTCCAAAGACTGCCGATCCAATTATGGGCACAACCCAGTGAACCCAGGGATAACACGACCAAGCAAACATGAATATGCCAACTGGTACAAGGATAGCTCCCAGGAAGGCTGGGGGTAACCTAAACTCGGGCTGGCTGTTTCCTTCAACGCCGGTCTCATCGCTCAATTTTCGAATGAGTTTGTTGCGAATATTGTGCCACAGGGGATCAAGGCCTGCGGCGAGCAACATTCCCACGAGGATGCCGAGAAAAGAGCAGCCATTCTGCCAAAGGTTGAAGCCGTAGATATCACCAAATACAAGGTGAAAAGCCCCAAAGAAGAGATACAGAATCCCGAGGACGATGGCCGTGAAGATACATAGGTTTAGGCACATAGGCTCGAAGATTAATAGCTGAAATGGCCGTAGAAGCGATCGACCTATCGCGCTGGTGGCTGATTTCTGAACCTTTTCTGTAGGTGCTTTCCATCTCCCATCTCCAGTTTCCTTTCGGAGCTGTTTTGCTTTGTTCTTGAGCAGGATCGGATCTAAGTAGAGGTTAGTTGGGCCAAATTGGCTCTGGATGCCAATTTGGACTCACGATATGTCTCAGGGACAAGAAACACAATGCCCAATAGCAGAACAAATGCCCAGATCAGAAGAATCCAGTGAGTCCACCTCCAGTCAGTGTTATAGTTGATGAAACCCCCAATTAAAGGCCCAATCGACGGACCTACAAAGGGTGCGAGTGAAAACATCAACATTGGCGCTTGCAACTCATCTGCCGTGAAGAGATCTCCAACAGTACCTCCTGACACAGCCAGAAATGCGCTACCGGCGAACCCATCTAGAAATCGACTCACAATCACGGTCTCGATATTCTGAGCCACGGCTTGAGGAATGATGAAGATGACATAAAGAGTCCACGATACAATATAGATAAGTCGTCGACCATAGAATTCGCTCAAGGGACCGAGGAACATGGGGCCCAGTCCGATACCTAAAACAAAGAACGAAAGACCAAGGATGGAGACTTCTCGTGAGTTGCCAAATTCATCCTCCATCTGTTCATACGTCGATGTGTAGATGGAACTAGCAGCAGTTCTATGTCCACATAAGTTCCCGTCCCGGTTGAAGATGCTGAAGAAATACTTACACGCAGAGACTTCCGGACGAGGCAATAATGATAATGAGCCACTTCTTCATCTTGTGAAAGCTCCGGGGGCATAGAATGTCGTTGTCACCCCCATCCCAGCCGACTTCGAAAGGATCCTTCTCGACTTCATCATCCGACGGCTCGTTGAGGGGGTTGCAGCTGTAACCATTCTGTGACTGACAACGGGATATCCTGGCAGATGCTCGTGAGCGAGTTCTAATTGCTTGTGGTGATTGAATGGGCGCAAAAGTCGGGTCGTTCCTTTCAGGGCCGAGTGTCCCTGAGATCGTTGACGTCTTTTCAATGTCGCGATCCATGTTAGTCTAGACACGTAATTATGATTCGTAGTGACCTTTTGAGCTCTACTCCAGAGAACCGACTTCTCGTAGTCAAGATAACTTGGTATTTCAAAACTATGCCAAGACTCTGGTCCTCCTAGTCCTTATATACACTCTAACAAAACTCTTCTATTCCTCACCTCCAAAAAGCTAGAACCTCGACTATCTCGTACCGTTGAAATCACCTCTTGTTGTCATCGCTGACCAAAAACATGACTTGGCACCCTGCAAAGATGCGAAATGTTTATTAATACCCAATCAAAGCTGACAAGCTAGGGTCTCGAGAGGAGCGATCGGCCGCCGTGGCTTACTTATTGAACAGCTTGACTTTAGGAGAAGCAGAGCGCGTATCCCGCATCCCGTGTTTACGAAGTAGGCGATTTCTAGTGAAATAAGGTTCACGATATTCCCACGAAAATCACCTCTTGAGATAGACAAGTTGACGATGAGATGCTGATGTGCTGAGACGGGCAATTATTCCCCCTCTCCGTGTTGATCTCGGCGATAGATTGTCAATACTACATTGCGTATTAAGACCGACGAGCTCTTGTTTCGGCTTTCGGCGTTTGAGCTTTCTCAAACTGTCCTTATTGAATTCTTTCGGCTCTTGAACATGGCAAATATTCTACACTTCTTGTCTCCTTCAGTTTCTCGGGGAAAGGGAGAGCAAGAGCTCAACAATAATCTCGTGATTTTTAATTGATATTTCCCCGCATATCGAGACTTGTGAGGCTCTCTTTTAAAGAGTCATCAGTACAGAATTGAGTGTAATGGCTGCGCTCATGATCAGGTACCTTGAACTTGATCGAACATCAGTGGCTCCGTATCACGCTAACACTCATCATCTTCAGGTGGTCGAATGAGAGAGCCTCATGCTCAAGCAATACGACCCTGCAAGAGTTCAAAAACCCGGTTATTCTTCACATGCTGATGGAGATATTGTCCGACTCCGTCGACAAGAGCCCCTTAGCTATTTCGAGTTGACGAACCAGGGCTCGAATCACTTGCATATCCCAGACACGGCTCAACAGGGACCAAACGGGACCAATTATCAGGTGTCTTGGCAGCTCTCACGATGTCTGATAGGATGCTCAAGACGACATGCGTACATGTCGTCATCCAGTTTCACTCGTACCACTGCGGGCGTTGGTAGGGTTGTAGTGCGGGACATCAGTCAAGGTTCGGTCAGCAGAACGGAACGCCAGGAAATATGCCCGTGATTTTGAGACATCGTGTGTTGTAGGGTAAGCAGGTCCTTTGATGCACACCAAGTCCAGTCGTAGTTAACGAACAGATGCAATTAAAGAGTCATGAGGAGAGGTAAGGTATGTCACATCTATGCCTTGGAATAGTCAATGGTTGTCGAGACAGTTATCAGCGCTCGAGAGACATGACAATCGCACCAATCCCGCTTCTACCATGAGGTTGAATTGCAACTCAGAGATGCACTTCCAAGGCACACTGCAGCTGCACTGCCCAGTCTGGCAGAAGCGAACGAGGCAAAAGTGCTGCAACTATGCATGTAATTCTCGCAAGAGGGCTCACTCATGATGCGCCTGCGACCGGCTGAACTCTTTTCTTTCCCACCATGACCTTGTCCCATTGGATTCTCCAGGGAACAGCGGTTCGTTCCTTGTGATTATTGACCTGTTTTTGGTTACACCTGGTTGTTGCGATCGGGCCAAAGTTTGGTCTCTGATGGTGTAGTGAAAGGCTGTCAGAATTCACAAACAGACTGATCGCAAACACACAGAAAAAGCCCCCAAAGGAAATAGAAACTTGATTGAAAAAGAGGACACATAGCTCTACCTGGCTCAACAGAAACACAGTCAATTGACCCAGTTGGCCAAGAGTTCTCGGCTGATCATAACCGCCAACGTCGCGTTGCGTTGCGTTGCCTTTGGATCCCCTCCAACACTCGCACCATGAACATAAACATGGCGGTTTCTTTTTGACAACCCCCATTTCTCTGACGAAAACCTATTATTACAACTATCGAAATGTACAGATTTCTTTCCATCTTTTAGGCGCTTACCTCGGATCGCTTCTTTGGGCCACGCCGAGTCGCAATCATAATCCTGTCCACCAATGGATGCGCATTCAGCAGCACGCTCAAACGTCATTTCGGAACCTCTACGACGCGGGGAGACGAGGGGAAACAAGACGAGACGCGGGGTTTTATTTGTATGAGCTGGTTATAAAAGGTCGCGGTTTTCTCCTCCAAGTTGTTGAGATTCTAAATCATCAGCTCAGCTCTCTCTTCGTCTTCAACACGAACAAGCACCACTTCCTAAACACTCAACTTGAATACCCTGCAATCTTACCCCTACTCGTTGAAACCTCTACATAACCCAATTGAACACACTGCACATCTACCCCTATTATAAATACCCCCCAATTGACTCAACATCATGTCTTCTCAAACCACTGCCCAATACTTCCCCAAGATCTACTCCCTGACCTCTGCCGATCATGCTCGCTCTGTCTATGATGAGTGGGCAAAGACCTACAATGAGGAAATCACTGGCAAAGGCCAAGACTATGTCGGCCCAGCCATTGCCGCTGCCTATGTCCCTCAAGTCCTAGGATCTCCTACCATCAACCAAGACGTCGAGATCCTTGACGCTGGTTGCGGCACCGGCCTTGTCGGTGTCTTCCTCGCTCGCCTGGGCGCAAAGAAGGTCGACGGTGTCGACATCAGCCCAGGCATGCTTGACGAGGCTCGCGCTACAGACGCATATCGCAACCTGGACGTATGTGACCTGTCGCGACCGTTGTCCGCAAAGAATGACTCTTATGATGTCGTGACCTGTGTGGGCACCCTGACTCAGTCTCACGTTGGTCCCGAGGCTATCAGTGAATTTGTGCGTGTCGTGAAGCCAGGAGGCTACATCGTGGCTACTGTCATCCGTGAGATCTGGCAGACTGGAGGCTACGAGGCACACGTGAAGAGCCTCGCCGAGCAGAACAAGATCAAGGTCCTGTCTGCCGAGTTGCAGGACTACCGAAGGGGTGCTGGAGCCAAGGCCTACTACCTCGTCTTGCAAGTGTCTGCATGAAGTGATTCATTGATGGTAATTTCGGTGATGATGATGATGATGATGATGATGATGATGAGACTATTCGTGGCCGGCTTCCCTTTTCTTTTCTTTCCTTCCCAACAAAGAAACAAGCAAACAAACACAGCACAGGAAACCCTCCCCTGCCCCAGGAAAGCTATTGAAATGGAACATACACATCGACACTTGATATGGTACAGTTGCTATCGCCTCTGGACCGTGTCCAACAAGGTATTCGCTTTGGCAAGTTGATGACGACGACGATGATGGTGATCATATGAGAAACAACAAAGAATGTTCGTGATTGGATTTCGTTTTGACATAGGTGACTCGCCAGTGAGCAACGCGATCGGAATCTCTTACACATTCCTTCAGCAACACATGCAGCATAAATATACAAAAGGCGTGCGTGCCCAACTCATGATTGTGATTGTGAATCTGATTATGAATGTGACATGCTTATTATTATTTTTTACTTAGATTGCATGTTTAGAAAAGTAGTGTCGTTGATTTCTGGCCTGTCACAAAGCATATATAAATCTTTTCTTCTGTGGAAATTTGACTTTTTTGTAGAAAACGCCATCTAAACTGGTACGAAATGTTGCTATAGCATTCTTATAATCATATTATTCAAGCACGAACAACTAACTATTTGATCATTTTTTGTAGTACATAATTTTCTAGAACGCATATCCAGTTGAGGAATAGGCTGGCTAATGCTAATATCCCGTCCTATGTACATGTCATTACAAAACAAAAGAGACGAGAGTGAACAACCTCAGAAGCCCATATCTTATCTGCAATGGAGTTGGTTTCATGGTAGCTAGGGTTTACTACACATTCAAAGGCACCACGCTCCATTGCTATCAGCTATTAATATGTCAGTTGACCTAAAGTTCCGAGGCTCGTTCTTGTCTATGAGTGGCTTGAATCTTGGGGGAGTCTTTGCCTCATCAGGATGTATAAATTTGCTAGGTATCTCGACTATTCACCGAATCATAAAACAGATGACAACAGATCCGTGTCATGGATCAGCGGCAATCACAACGCCCAATCGGCGGGTCTCGGGCGGCTCATGAAACTAGCTGGCCATGATGATGTCTATCCTCTCGGGGAGTTTTCAGTCCCGTCGGATACTCTGAGGCCTTCCACCGTCCGGGTTGGGGCTCGGGGGCTTGTCCTTGCTCACCGACTCTCGGATACCGCTTCCGATCACGGGACAAGACCCTCTAGTAAGCCATCATGACCATCATGACATGTCTCCGAGCTGTCTCACATATTCCGAGGCATGATAGACCTAGGACTGGTCATGATACTGGCGGTTAGGAGCCAGAGAAACAACAGCATCGTAGCAACTCATTTTCCTTATATTGTCATTATACATCTATCTACCTTGGGACAGTGAGTTCCCCCCTCATAAATACTTTCCATCAGTTCTCATAGGGCACCATATACCAACCATGCATGCATATTCTATCTCAATTCCAAGCAACCCAAATTCACACCCAAACGCCAAAACGCACCAACATGTACTGCAGAACTGATGCGGTATATCCGCCAACACAAGACACATCTCTAAAGATACTCCGGCAAACCACTCTTGGCAAAGTCAGGAACATCCTTGTCGCAATTGAAGTCGCGATCCCAAGGCTTCTCGGGTAAAACACCCGCCTTGAGCCCAGACTCGTAACTCCACTGGTAGTTATTCTCCGTCTTCCATGTCCAGTACCACCATCCCCAGCCCTTCTCGAAACTGTGCATCTGTGCTTCGGCGAACATCCTGAGGAACTTCTTATATTCGTCGCTCCAGTCGCTAGGGTCGGCGTTGGCGCCGCGACATGAACACTTGTCGTCCTTGGTTGGGCATCGAGGCTCCAAGATGGAGGTGTCCTTATTTCCGGTATCGTATGTGCCCTCCCAGCGAGTACCCCAGCCTACGCCAGTGAGATACTTCGCGCAGTCTGTGTCGGCTTGAGACCACTCGGCAAAGATGGTCGGTCCGTAACCTGTCGAGGGATTCATACTGATCTCGGCCTGCTCAGTCCAGCCGTCGCAAGCATACTCAACCTTCTCCTTGTGGGTAAAGTCGATCTGGTTCTCGTTGAAAATGACATACTGGTGGACATCAAGGACCATATCATCGTAGCCAGTCATCAAGCCTTGCCAGTTCTCAAGTCCCATAAATCCATCCCCAAACACCACGAGGGCCTTGATGCCGTTCTTGCGGACGAGCTTGTATGCGTTCTCTGTCCATTGGATAACATCGCTTGTTTTAAGGCTGGTCATACGAGGCTCGTTCGCGAGACCATAGTGGGTGATGATGTTCTTATACCGAGGCTGAGCGAAGAACTTGGATAAACGGTTGTGAATATCAAGTGCCCGCTCTGCATTTTTGCTACCGTCTTTTCCGTTGAGCCAGCCAATGGAACCCCATCGACCACTATGGTTCCATCCGTTTTGACTTCCCGGAATACCATGCAAGTCCAAGTTGACTCGCAAGCCATACTTGCGGCACCACTCGATGGCACGGAGAAGATATCTCCAGGATGTTCGGTACACGTAGGGATCACCATCGTAGACCTCGACAGCCCAGTAGTTGAACCCAATTCGGACGTGATCGAGACCAGCTGCTTGTATGTCCTTAAAGGTTTGTTCTGTAATGAACGAGGCATAATGTTTTTCGAGAGTTGTTGCAGCATTGGAACCCAGCTTCTCGGACAGAGTCCATTCATCAATGATGCCCTCCTTGGTATCATAATTGAAAAGAGATGGGCTGATGAAGGGCTCCAGATAGAGCCATCCTCCAATACATACTCCGCGAGCAGGTTTCTTCGCATAAGATCCCCAGGGTTTGTTGAGAGGTGGTACATTGTCGTTGGCTTGGGCCGAGTCGTCCCAGTCGTCGTAGAGACCCATGACGGGCAAGTCTCCAACCATTTGGTCAGTGAAAGTGAGGTTGAAATCGGTGGTTGACTTCCATGTCCACGGATCGAGGTATGTGTTCTGCCACTTCTCGGGTATCTCTGAATGATCCATCCCGTCCAGCTCAGACGTATCCTCAGTTGAATCGTCTGAACTATCGCTGCTCCCCCCTCCTCCTCCTCCTCCTCCACCGCCTTTGTTCTTTTTACTGACGACTACCGCCACAATGATAATGATGATGAGGACAACGGCACTCACACCGAGTGCAATCCCTGAGTAGAGTCAGCTTCTCGACTACCGACTTCGCCGCATCACAACCTACAGAGTTTCTTCTTGCTCTTCTTTGGTGGTTTTGATAGATAAAAGTCCTTCTCTTGTTCCACACTGTCCACACTCCCCCAACCACCCCGAAGATGAGTCTTGGACCGCCCCTCTTCCATAATAGCACCGCTCACGACCCTTTTCTTCTTATGTTTGCCATGAGTTCGCGGCCTGTCGGGGTCTCGATCCCGATCTCTCTTCTTGTGGTCCCGTCTTCGTGATTCATCTCTGTAGTCTCGACTCGCCCTTTCGCTCCGTTTCTTCTGTCGCGCATTCTCCCGTTCCAGATCAGCCAATGCATTCGCTGATAATGTTCTTGAACTTCTATCCCGGTTATCTTCAGGTCCAGAGACTGGTCGCCGGGAGCTTTGTGGTTTCCTCTTCCGTTGACCGTTCTTTCGTCGATCCCTTTCTCTATCCCTGTCGCGGTCTCGAGGTCGGTGTGAGTGAGAGCGCCGCGATGACTCTGGCGGCGGCATCGTGAGACATGTAGCGACGGCGTAATTGGAATGCAATCTCTACAGAAATGGGCTTGAGCGATTGTCAATGGTTTTACAACCAATTACGACGTCAGTCTTGGCCGATCGTGGTTGTCGGGGCAACCAGATATATCCTTGGAATCATCCCAGACCCAGGCCCAGACCTCGCCGAAACGATAACCCAGAACTTATTCGACACGTTTCGTCATGTTTTCTTTTTATTGCTCCACTCATTGGGGAGGCCAAATCGGCCCATTCAGAAGAAGCCGGACTTCCTTTGTTTTCAAACGGGACACTATGTCGATGGTCAAAGCAAATGAAGCATACGTATGCAACGGCAACTCATTGCCGTTCAGTAAGAATACAGGTTCCCAAAAATAGGCACAATGTCTCCTGGAGTCCGCGGATGCCAATCCAGATTTGCCCAGATATTGGCAACGTCACGATCCTTATTGCATTGACCTAGTGCGTAGGCTGGTTGACTGGACACTCTGGCCGGCGTTTAAGCGCTTGGGTTTGACTGAACGGCTCATGATGGTTTGCGAGGCCGCACCAACCAATTGTTTTTTAAAGCAAAGGATAAGTGATAAAGCACTTATGTCAAGGACTTAATGCTTGTAGGATTCGGGAAGATGACATCTCAAGACACTACTATCTTGACCATGATCCTTGTATGCCTTATCCTTATCAGTATCGTTAGCAGACTATCTTCGTCTCGACTCGCAAAGTTTGCTGCGCAAATGTGAAATAGTCCTTTGATAAAGTGATCTATACTCTACCGTATAGTTTTGCCCAGTGTTTCCTGTCTAGTCATCCGTGTTGTTAGTTGGGAGCTGATTGGGTAACTCTCCGTCTTGTTCGGCATTAGATCATGAGGGCGATAGAAGCCGCCGCGAAGCCCGCAGAGCCCGCAGCAAGCCGAGCTTGACATCGCCTTCACCGAGGATCAATCAATCAATCAATAAGCCTCCTTCGGTTGGCTTTGGATATCTAAGGTATAATCGTTCTACTACAACTCTGCTGCTATTACTCCTCTGACATTCCATTCAAATTGAATCTCTAATCACCCGTCTCCTGCCATAACCACCTGTGAACATTGCCAATCCATCGCCATGAAGCATCGTGTTATTCACCATTTCAAGAGGGCACACGTCGTCAGCAATCCTTCGACTGCACGACTCTCACTTGCGCTTCCTGTAGGACGAAAGTGCTATTCGACGCATCCGCCGAATGCCAAACTAAACCTGCCTGTCGACTATGGCACGACTCCTCTCCTCGCACATAACTCACAGGCTGCTTTGAGCCACAAGGAGCTGCCTGAAAGCATTCGAAATGGACCGACCAAGAAAATGAACCTGTTCCAGGCCATCAACGACGCGATGGGGATTGCACTAGCTGAGGATGAGTCTGTTGTCATTTTTGGAGAGGATGTTGCTTTTGGTGGTGTTTTCAGATGTACTATGAACCTTGCCGAAACCCATGGTGCTGAGAGAGTATTCAATACTCCTCTTACAGAACAGGGTATCATGGGATTTGGTATTGGTCTTGCTGCGGAAGGCATGCGACCTATTGCTGAGATTCAGTTCGCCGACTATGTCTACCCAGCTTTCGATCAATTAGTCAACGAGGCCGCCAAGTTCAGATATCGTGACGGGTCCTGCGGGCGAAGCGTGGGTGGCTTGACAGTACGGATGCCCTGCGGTGGTGTCGGTCACGGAGGTCTCTACCATTCACAATCTCCCGAGAGTTTGTTTACACATATTCCTGGACTGAAGGTCATCATGCCAAGGTCGCCAGCTCAAGCTAAGGGTCTTCTCCTGGCCGCAATTCGCAGCAACGATCCCTGCGTGTTTATGGAACCCAAGATCCTCTACCGCGCCGCCGTCGAGCAAGTTCCTGTCGGTTCATACGAACTCCCACTATCCAAGGCCGAGATTCTCAAGGAAGGCAAGGATGTCACAATTGTCTCATACGGCCAACCCCTCTACCTATGCCAGAACGCCATCAAGCAGGCGGAGCAGGATCTGGGCATCTCTGTGGAGTTGATCGATCTTCGAACTCTGTATCCGTGGGATAAGCAGACCGTACTCCAGAGTGTTCGCAAGACGGGACGAGTCATGGTTGTCCACGAAGCTATGGTGAATGCAGGTATTGGTGCTGAAGTTGCCGCCACCATTCAAGAAGATCATGATACATTCCTGCGATTAGAAGCACCAGTCGCCCGAGTTGCTGGGTGGAGTATTCACTCGCCTTTGTTATACGAGAGGTTTAATGTTCCTGACGTTGCAAGTGAGTAATCGAAAGATCATTGTGATGATGGTCCAAAGCTAACATTGTTCCTAGGAATTTATGATAATATCAAGAAGTTGCTGAACTATTAGTGGGAAAAAATAATGGTAGAGAATTGAAGCGGTTACCAGAACAGCCAAGATAGCTAGAGCCGTAATATAGAAACTCAAGAAATCGATTCTTTGAGGAGCACAAATGATTTGATGATAATGGATCTTAATGAGTGTTTCGAGTTCTAACGTTAAGTGTCAAGCAAATACGGAGTAGAAGTGCTAGCATCAACCCCACTGACACCGTCACCTATGCTCCTGCTCCTGCTCCACCTAAGCTACCTAATGGAGCTCCTCCATCCTCTGCCCCGCCTCCCCTTGACTGTGGCCCATGCTGTGCCTCAAGAACTCCACGCCCTGAGCCTCAACGCCAACGCCCATTCTTTTCGCCTTATACCTTATACACGGCGCATTCATTCTCGCTAAACCATGTCGGATCTAGAGACTGTTTCTGCCTTTGTCGAGGGAGCTCCCCCGGGAGAGGTACGTGCTGATATCATCCTCTTGTCCGCGGCGTCATCAGCTAATATGAACTCCTAGCTCACGGATGTTATCGCAGGTATTACCGGCCGAAATGCGATTGCTGAGCAACGGAAAATACTGACGCGAGTCTGCAGATATCAAGTCACTCACCCTCGAAACCTCGCCCGATATCATTTCCAGCCTCGGTCCCGCATTCGAAAAGTACAATGAAGAGCAGTTTGTTACGGTGAAGCTGCCTGGTAGCAGCCAACCAGTAGGTGACGAAGAATCTCAAAAGCAGAGGGATTGGAGCTGATGAGTTGTGCTAGGTCATTATTAGCTCCCACAACTCGCTTGGAGACGGCCGATACTACGATGTTGAGAGCTCTTCCAGCTTTGCTTTCGACCACACTACGCAGGTAAGCTACGCATGTCTCCCTAGACAAATGGGTATATGGTTCTGACAGAGGAATAGAAAGCTAGTGCCGTGCAAAGTCATGTCCTGGAAGGAGCTCAAGCGGATCTTGTGTAAGTTGCCTCGAGCCGGTTGGACAGCGTCAATTACTAACATACAATAATAGTAAATCCACCCTCAAGAGTATCGGACCTTACGTTGATGAGCACTTCGCCAATGCTGCGCACGGTGTCTACCCAATCGAGTCGGATTCCAAGATTGCCATCGTCATTGTTGGCAACAAATACAGCCCCAACAACTTCTGGTAGGTTTTCTATGTAACAGTCCTGTTCCACGAAGCTAATATCCCCAGGAACGGACGCTGGCGGTCCCTTTACATTCTTGACCCATCTTCCGGAGCTCTCGAAGGCTCCCTAAAAGTTGACGTACACTATTACGAAGACGGCAACGTTCGTCTGCTCACCAACAAACCCGTTTCCAGCACCATCTCGTCCGTCAACGGCGCCAGCATCGTCAGGGAGATCTCGACCACGGAGAGAAAGTACCAGGAGGAGCTGAACAAGGGCTTTGTGAGCCTCAGTGAGGGAGCCTTCAAGGGTTTGCGACGACAGCTCCCTGTGACGAGGCAGAAAATTGAGTGGGATCGCGTGACGAGCTACAGGCTGGGTCAAGATATTGGTGGTGGAAGCTCAAGGCGATAGAGCATGGTCATTAGTAGCGCACGAATATGAACGATAGACTGGACGAGAAACAACGTAGAATACATGCCAAGGATCGATGTCTATCTCGAAGGTGCTAGCCTCTTCTGAGCTGGAGGATTGAGAATCCTAGCATTGTTCGAGAAAAGCTCGGGCCTGGATACGATTATATCGATAATCAAACCATATTATCCAAGTTTGATAACTGCATGATCCCTAGTCCACATATCAATAGATTGGGTATTTGACATGGAACGCTTCGGAGGCTTCCAGTCTCATGCACAACGTGGAGCACATGAACCGAGTTTGTGACTGACGGGAGCTTGACGGATGGCACTCCGGGCATATATGACCGATGATGTGAAGTGAGTGGTTTAGCATCAGGAAAATCTACACGACTGTCTAATTACTAAGGTGACTGAATGTTTTATGTTATCCTTATCGGAGAGCAGCTTGCAATATCTACTTGATCCAAAGCCCTCGAATATTGTTATTTCATCAATCTCCGGGTGGTTTTACCTAGATGGTCATGAGCTTAAAGGACCCAGAACAACCAGATATGAGACTTTAAGAGGCTCACAGCAGGCAGTGCCTCTGTCATATGTTGCTTATCTTGCATAAGTCAACCGCAAGCGGTAAAGGTTGGAGATGTCTTCCCTCGGGAATCGGAAATCGGCATCTCCATCGGTACTGGTTTGCGAGTGACCTTCAGCTCTTAGTGTAACAACTGTGATGTTTCCTCGGAATTAGGTTGACTATGGAACACGTCGGCATAGTGTCCGGTTATCTTGACTCTTTTATCATGAGAGATGTCCCGCCAAACTTGTCTTGAAAGGGCAATTTCCTCCCAGGGCGTGACTTGTGACAATGACATAACCCCGCGGTGGACGGAGGATAGGTCCGTGTTTTAGGTACCGGTGATGTTTGCCTTGGTTTTCAAGATGCGGGGGAGATCATATATGGGTTTGGAGGGGCAGATCTGGTGTTTGATAGCTGTTTTGCAGCCTATTGCCAATCTGTCCTTCACGGAAGAGATCGGAAGAACTTGAGTAATAACTATCCGATGCCTTTCGGATTGGATCACCATAATTTGATCATAGACATAAAGAATCATACCACGTTGGGTATGAAAAGCAATGGAACCCGCCGTTCAAAATGACGGTGAAGTAGTATTGAACCTGGGGCGGGGAGACATCACCGTATTCGTATGCCCATACAGCAGGGCAAACAAACGGAATCAAAGAAGGGAATTGTGCTAGCCCACGGCTCTTGGGCCTCATCAGCAGCCGTACAAGTTACTTAGGTTGGTAAGGCTGGGGTTGGGACAAGGTGACGAATCAGAGAGTAGCGACGGTAATTTTGATGACTGCGATTGGCTCAAAAGTACCCTCGGCGATGGGCCTTATAGGGAATGGGTCCGGATGTTGGGACACCGAATCGTACCAGGAACTCCAAGTGGGTGATGTTGAGGTTGAATTCATTGCAAGTCGTGGCCTGAATGATAAGGTTGTAAGTACCTAGCAAAGAGCACATGTAAATAGAAGAGAAATGTGCCGAAAATGATCATCAGAGAAGTAATAGGCAAAGGAGGTAGGTAATCTAAACGGATACAATTGGACCCCAAGGATCCGGTACGATTTCGGTCGACTTCCTTTCCGATGACCTTCCGAGGAAACAGAACAGAAACAAACAAACAATAGAAGGTAAGACGCCGCAAAAGGATCAGGATCACCCTGTACCGAGTACATAGAATCTGTGTGGGGCAGTACTTTACTCCGTCTGCCTATGGGCCCCTGGGAAGAGTGGCCGCCGCCAAATCTCCAGAAGGCCACCTAGAAACAGGGGACCTAAATTAATTTAGCTGTTAACTTGGGTTAGGTTCCGTCCAGTTGCTTGTGACTTTCCATTCTCCTCTCCTCCTTTCTTCTCTTCCTTCCACTCCCATCCTCTTACAATCCCAATCCCAATCCCACCACTTGTGCGACGATAGCCCTCGAACAAGACCAGAACCTCAATTCTCTTCACGACCCGTCACATCAACACCGCAATCATGTCCGCGAAGAAGGAGTTCACCATGCAGGATGTTGCTGAGCACAACACCTCCAGCGACATCTACATGGTTGTTCACGACAAGGTCTACGACTGCACCAAGTTCCTCGACGAGCACCCGTACGTTATATCGCTACACTTCTGCGCTACGTGGCGCAATCGTTATTCAGGATACTGACATCGACTTAGCGGTGGTGAGGAGGTCATGCTCGACGTTGCCGGTCAGGATGCCACCGAGGCTTTCGAGGATGTTGGCCACAGTGACGAGGCCCGAGAGGTCCTCGACGGTCTCCTCGTCGGTGAGCTCAAGCGTCTGGTGAGTGGCAGAACCCTCTATCTCGACGGAACTACCGCTAACATGTATCATTACAGCCTGGTGACGAGGGCCCCAAGCGCCAAATCGCCAACTCGAACCAGGGAAGCGGCAAGGCTGATCCCGCCGGCTCCAGCTTGAACACGTACGCCATTGTTGTCGCCGTTGGTTTCATCGCCTACGTTGCCTACAACTATCTCCAGAAGCAGCAAGAGGCTCAGGGCCAAGCCTCCGCATAAGCGCCTCATGTCAATCGCATCGCATGAATGAGGATAGAGAAAAAAGGGTGTTCTTTGGATTTTGCTACGGCATCAATGCAGATGTATGTCTGAGGACCACTATGCATTGGGAGTTTTCTTTGGCCTGAACAGAGGCCGGTGATAGACGGCGGGCACGCAGCTACTAAATGCAGCTTACCCCGGCTTGGACATGATGAGAACAGTGGGCAGCGGCGAATTCACTAATGCTAAAGCCCATGCCACGTCCCGATTTTCGGGATTTTACTTTTTTTGTTGGGGGTGGACGGAAGAGGGGATCGGGAAGTGCAACCGAAACCCGAACAGAAAGATAAGGATCACAGCGAAGCGCAGACGAGACCCATTTGCGAGGCGCGACTCATGCGCAGTCAGACAGACGATTCGGCCATCTCGTCTCATGGGCCACGGTGTTACATGAACACGGGACATGCATTCAACAATGGAGACGACAGACAATCTTGGGAGCAATAAAGTAAAGTAAATACATATCACTGTTTTAATCAATGACTGGTTATGACCATTTTCCTCATTTACCTTTGGGGATTCAAATCTACCTACCTACTAGGCTAGATACTGAGTTCTTGCTGATTGGCCCTTGTAGAAGGTAGGTAGTTTTGTAACCTTACGTCGACCTGTTCACCTATGGGATTCCACAGAGTTGAAAAGTCAAAGCAGAGTTTCATTCTTTTCCGAGGACGTGACTGAGAAACAGGGAGAGTCTTGAACTGCCTAAAGCTTGAGCTTGCGGCCTCCAAGTATATCAATATTTTCACCAATGGTGATTGGTACGATTCTTAGAATGAATCAAATTAATTTTTCCCTGTGAATTATAACGAGAATAATCTTGTCAGCAGACCTAGTTTTACCATGAAGTATCACAGAAGAGTTTGATATCCGTTGCCTATGACTGTACGTTCCCTTCAAGAGAACATAAATATGCGCTCGATGCCCATGAATTGGCCATTCTTTTTCTTCTCTTGCAACCACACACTCTCTACTCACACACTGAGCCTCATTCTGGATACTGATCGATTGTGGATAGTCAGAGGAGGTTAGTACCACAACCACAGCAGTGCAACCCCCCTGGTCACTGTTGCTACCTAGCGCCACACTAACGTGAACATCAGCCTCGCCGGATCAACGTCAATCCAAACTTCAAGCTTACTTCACTCAACCTCCATCTTCTTTTTTCCTTATTCCTTTGTTCTTCGCTGTCCGCCCTGGCCGTCTCTCCTTGACACCAATCCCCTACAAGCAAGCGCGACCTCTCGATCTTCATCTCCGATCCGCAGAGAATACATTCTTTTTTTCCTAGATAATCATGTCGTCCTATCTCGAAAGGCAGGCAAATGCTTTCAAGGGAACCCTTTCAGCAGCCGCGACAAAGATCTCAAATCCATCAACAAACAAGGCTTCATCTCTTGCCGTCCCTTCGCTTGCTCCTCCCTCACCATCTCCTTCAGCAGCCTCCGATCCAAATACTCCTACTTCCAAGCGAAAACGAGATGCAGGCCCTGAGGTGCCCTACTCTCAGCCGCAGCTCACAGGCTTTGGTGCTGGGGTCAAGACGCAAATGACATATGCTGTCGATTACCTGAAAAAGAAGGGCGACGCAAAGACCATTACGGATATTATCGACCATCTGAGCTTGCGGAATTTTGACGATGAGCACAAGCGGCAACTTGCGGAAGGTCTACGAGGACATCCCCGTGTAGAGTGGAAGCCTGATGCAAACCTGAGCGAACAGACCTGGAAGACTGGCACCTATGTCCACCGACCTATCATTCCCGGAGTCAAGGACGCAACCAGCCTTCTCGCTCATCTTCAAGCCAAGACAGACGCCTCAGGCGTGTCAGTTAAGGATCTCAAGGACGGCTGGCCCGACTGCGAAGACACAATATCAGCACTCGAGCGCGAGCACAGGATCTTGGTAGTGCGCACCAAAAAGGATAACATCCCGCGCTACGTTTGGCCCAATGATCCGTCACTGCACCACAAGGTCCAGCCAGAGTTCCAGAGCATGTGGCAGCGTGTGCAACTACCACCCCTTGAGGAGATGCACCGCAAGCTTACGAGCGTCGGACAAAAACCTACAAGCGAAGATCCCCGCAAGACAAAGGATGGACAGGCCAACAAGCCCAAGGCTCAGAAGCGCCGCAAGGGCAATAGGATCGGCAAGGCAACCAACGTGCACATGGCGCATCTCATGCAAGACTACAGTGGCATGCGACGATAGGGAACGCGTGTATCATAATTGTTTTCATTTCAGGGCGTTAGGGTGATGAGCTCGTGACTCAAGGGACGAATCATTTGACTTGATTTGATTTGGTTTTTATTTGGCGTTTGGCGATAGAGGAACCCATTGAGAGTAAGGTCAAACAAAAAAGACAAAGGGCATCATGAGACGGGCACCGTCGGGTAGACGTAGGGAACAAGGCAGCGGCATGTTTTAAATTATTCAATCAACAACATAATATCAAAAACTCCAGTCGCCTTTTGCCGTGTACGTGACAAGCCTTCTATCTCAATTGTGTATCTCTCGCTTGCCATGCCCTTTGCCCTAACATTGATTTGTCTTTACCTGTTCTCTCGCCGTATCTTGTCAAACAAGCTCTCAAAGATGTCTGACTCTTGATACCCCCCAACTCGAAACTTCTTCTGAACCGTGACGCAAGGCACGGCTTCTACACCCGCGATAGCAGCAGTTCTGACCTCGTCCTCGAGCGACTTCCCCAGACCAGGTCCCAGAAGCGCTGCTCTCATATCAGAATCTTCGAGTTTGGCCTCTGTTCGGCCTACGTGCATCAACCAGGCTTCGTCGGCAATGTCAGCCCCGTTTTCAAAGTGACCACGGAAAAGAGCATCAAGAAACGCAGACTGGACATTTGCTCCACGAGTTTGAAGGGTCAAGGCCACAAGTCGGTGGGCAGGCTGTGAAGGTCCTGTCTTTCCAGTCACAGAGAACTCGATGCCGTAACGAGCACCGGCTGTTTGGAGTCGAGAAGTGAAAAGACGAAGCTTCTCTGGGGACATGAGCTTTTCATAGAGGGCACGCTTGTCACCTGTGACGGGTTAGAATAACAGTGAGATAAAGAGGGTGAAATTACCTCTTCTTAGTGTAGGATACAGAAGAAAGGGCTTCCATGTGACATCGAATTCAACTTCTGGGTGGAGTGCTTGATATCGTTCCATGGCTCCCTCAAGAGTCTTTTTCTGGAGAAAACACCACGGACATAGAATGTCTCCATGGATGACGATGTCAATAAGCATGGTTGAAAGTGAAGAGAAGGCGTTAGAAAGGAAAACGGAAGAATCTCTGTTTGTAAATCGTTCAAGTCGTCAGGGCGTATAAGTAAAGATGGATGCCAACACCAAAAGTTGAAAACCGTTGAATACCGTCGTCACGCTTTAGTACGAAAGCCACTGTCGATCTCTAAAGCAAACAACCCAAGATACTTATATATATGAACGGGGCACTTCCTCCCCGTCCTGTATTATTAAATCTCACTCACATTTTGCCCTTCAGGGACCAGGGCTTTAACCAAGCATCTTCAGTCAAGCCCTCTCGTACATGATAAAAGCCCAGCTCAGCCGGCCTCAGGGCTGCCCGATTGGCAAATCCAGGCATCAATGCCGCACATCGTGGCCTGTCGTTGAATATTGAATATGTCTGCGATGAATAATCAGAAAATCGCCGTTCTGCGGGGGTATAGTCTGCACTACCGGGAATTAGGCAGGGGGAGAACCTTTCTCGCTTTTTCGCTCTTATTGTTTTTTTCTTATTTCAAAATGGCGTGGTTTCAGCTTCTTAGCTGAAATATATGGTCTTAAAAAAGTCTAGACCGGTCGCTGGGCTTGACAGTCGCGTGCTCGTGGAGGCTTTGTTATACGCGATAGACGTCATGGAGGTTTCTAGGCCTGACAGCACGGATTTAGACGAGGGGGTGATTTGTCGATCTCTCTGGGCAGTGAAACACCAGACGTTCATCCATGCGGCTCAATTGAGGGGTACATATCAGTTGGCAATAATTGCCGAAGGACATCGGCCGCGGCTGACCGATATATCAACGGATAGCTGGTGTTCTGGTTCTAGAGCAGGTTGTATGTGTGTCACAGCATAAACTAGTCATAAGCGGGCTGATATTCGTTTTTGTTGAGTGTAGTAATATATTCGTCGCATCAAACAGCAAGTCTATGTTGGTTCCCCGTCCTTAAGTCCAAGTCTACATAATAATACACAAACATGCCAGCGTCTTGTGCTTCCCATAATGCCTGCTGTCTTCGTCTCTGATACGCTCAGGAGAAAAAGAAAAATGCAAGCAAATGTTCCAGTGTAACTCCCGTCCTATGTTTGCGTTATGCAGACAAATGCAATGTCCTATCCGTCGTTCATCACATTGCCATCCGCCAGTCTATTTGATACTAGAACAAAGGAAATGAAAAAGCATCCATAATGTACGAGTGATGGGGAATCGATAAAGCATGAGTAACACGAAACAGTGCAGAAATCAACGTTCAGAGCATACTCCATCTAGGAGCGAGCCCGCCTATTAGACGGTTGAGTGATGTGTGTTGTGGGGGGTTTTGATATTAGACCAAGACATGCGCACAACTTGTCGTCAGCTGTGGCAGGCCTAGGTGAAGGGGTATGAGTATGGGAATTCAGTTCAGAAGGAATTAACGCCGCCATAATCTTCGTGCCCGAGTCGGGCACAGCTTCAATAATACAGGGTATCGGTGAGCTCACTCCAGATCATCACAAGAAAGACGACCTTGAGCATTGCTCAAGCGTCAGAATCTGGCAATATGTCTGACTAAGCCATGTGTACCAGTCCAGGTTCAGTGCTCTGGGGTCGGCGCATGTGCGTAGCGGCACTGTAATACATTTGGTTCATGGCTTGGTTGGCAGGATACGCATCCGCAGGGTCAGGATAAACATAGCTGGCGTTGTGCTGCGAGGGCGAGGCCATGTGCGAGGGAGACTGCCAGCCAACATTGGCCATGTGAGGGCTTCCACCATTGCTGCTGGGCGTACCCTGGCTGTTATCCAGGTTAGGCTCCAGAGTAGGAGGAGGTCCATAGCTAGTGGGATGCGAGGTAGGTCGCATCATATTGAAACCGCCAGACGAGGTGGAGGTAGGGCTGCCAACACGCATGTGCATGGGCAGAGAACCATTCTGTGACAGGTACTGGAAGTCACCAGGGTGGCGAGGGATGCTGTTGTTACCAGACAGATCGACACTGGGCGACATAGACATAGTTCGCTGACTAGGAGAAGGGGTCGTCAAGGGCGAGCCATGGTTAGACATGTGGTCGCTTTCAGACCGAGCCTGTGACAAGCCCTTCGACTTTGACGCAGCAAGAGCAGCAGCGGTCGCAGCAGCAGCCTCCTCGATAGTCCCGCTGTGGTGGTTCTGATGGCGGGTGAGGGTGGTGCGGCGAGTGAATGTCTTCTGACAATCAGCGTAGGGGCATTTATAGGGACGCTTCCCAGAATGAGTCCTACGATGTCGGGCAAGAGAGCTGCTGTCGCTGAAGGGCTGTATTTGGTGAGCGCCTGTCACAAAAACCAGAGTTCGGAGTACTAACCTTTGCGCAAGTCTCACAGTGGTGAGGCTTCTCTCCGGTATGCACGCGCTGGTGCACAGTCAAGGCAGATCTTTGAATGAATTGCTTTCCACATTGCGGCCAGTCGCAAACATGGGGTCGAACTCCGCTGTGAATGCGCTCTAGGACTCATTAGCATCGCCAGTCAGTCTCTCAGCATGTTTGTTTACTTACCGTGGCGAGCAAGATCACTGCGTCGAGCGAATCCCTTGCCACAGGTACTGCAAGGATAAGCCTTGATGGGCTGCTGAGGAGGAGGCGGGGGTTGTTGAGGCATCTGTTGCATGTGCATGTGAGGCATGCCTCCCATGTTGGGCATCTCGGGATAGCCTTGCATTGTCATGGCGGCGGACATAGGGTTCGGCATATGCATCGGCGCTTGCATCGTGGATGGCGATGGGTAGGCTCGGGCGATACTGTGAGGGTTGGAGTACTGCGAGTGCTCAGAGCCGTGAGGAGAGGCTGATCGCTCCATACCAGGTTCGTGCTTAACGAAGGCGTGTTGGTATTGTTGGTGATCGAGGAGACCGGAAGTAAGTTGTTGCATTTGACCTTTCTTATTGAGCATGTTGGTGATGTCCATAACCTCCGTAGGAGCTGGTGATCGCATGCCGCTCATCTTCAATATGGTGGGAATTGCCAGCTGAAGACGTGGCGCGTTTGGGGAAGGGTGTGCGAGGGCGCTCACAAGTGACGGATCACGGCAGGAAGGCGGTCAAGCTGACGTTGGCTGCGAATATGCATGTTAGTTACTTGGTCTTGGTATGATAGCGGGCTATGTTTGATGCTCGAGGGTGCGAATACAAACAATGACATCCCGAAGAGACCGGCAGATGGGTAAGCGAATGCAACAGCATGCTTAGATCCAGGCAGTCGCACAGAGACGGCATCATCGGTATCCAAGATCCGCCGAGAGTCAGGTCCCGAAAAACAACTTTTGCGACTCACCTTTCCGCGTTTGTTTGCAAGTGACGTGTATGGTCGCACTGACGAGGTGGACGGGAAATCTTGCAGACCGCTTTTCGATGCGGGTTCGGTCGAAGCGGGAGGAGAGAGGTCGGCCGGCGACAGGATTTCGTTGTCGGATTTTGGTTTCTGGGCGGCGACGAAGTTCTCTGTAGTTGGAGCGTTGGAGGAACGCGCGTGGTGGATGTGTAAGGTGGAAGAGCCGAGGACCGCAGGGGTTAGGCAAAAATGGTTAAATTTTTTTCTGTACCCTCCACAAAGTGATGCACTGTCGATCGGGCGGTCGGTGATGAAAAGTCAACAGAACAGAAGACTCTTGCAAGTTTTCAAATTCAATTTACACTGTATCAACACACGATAGCTGATGAGATGTAGTCGTTCACAGGCGCGATACGTTGAAAGAAGGGATCAGGAGGTGGTCTGTTCACAGCTGATGGCCAGTACCTAGTCTAGACGCAGGTACCGTTAAAGGGTCAACTGGGGGGGGATAGATAATTCTTAAAAGAATTGAGGAGGTGAAAGATAGTAGAGTTGGATATCAATCGCCAGGACGTATGAGGACCAAAACGCAACGAAAGACGGGAACGGGAGATAGATAAAATAGACCAAAGGAGTTGATGCGATGATCGAGGGCCAGGTAGGGGCCAAGTCTTTATGTCAGGTTCCAGGACGGGTCCCTATGGCGGGACGTGACAAGGCGAAGGCAGGCAAAGGCAAAGGCAAAGGCAGCTCCGGGATTTGAAAGTGGGAGGGTGAAGGGGAAGTGAAAGTGGATTCCCTATGGGGGGGAATTAGTGGAGGGAGGGGGTCTGCGAAATAAATTACGGCGCACTCCCGGGCAGGGGTTGGAGGGTGACAGGGGTAGCGGACCTGAATGAGGGCGTGAATAGCGGTAGCGGGAATGAAGTAGACTCAGACTCATTACAGCGGCCAACCCAACCCAACGCTTCAAGTTCAGCCAGTTTAAAGCAAAGCGCGTGTAGCGCATCAGATGAGCCAGATAGTAGGGCAGAGACAGGGATTGGGGAAATAAGAATAAAGCATGGCCAAGCCTCAGGGGGCAAGAAAACACCGTACTTTGATATGAGGTGTCAAAATAAACTCAGCAAAGGATATCCTAAATTTATGTAAAGTTACCTAAATCCTTTTGTCGCTTAGGATTAAGGTCTTGAGTTTTCTTTCCTCCCCTAGCCAAGATACTCTCAGACCTGACCTGAGCTAGAGTAAACAAGAGCCAGAAATAGAGTCAGTGGGACAGGATAATGGAAACAGTAGTGCAGGTGTAGATCAGGCACGAGTAAGCAATCATGTCTTTGTAATTAGAGTATTGGGACATTCTAACAAAGAGAAGAAGAAAAAAAGGAAATCATCTCAGCATAATAAGCACTCGATATGGATGCGTATGTACAGTAGGGGTACTAAACAAACATATGCTTGTTTTTGGTCTCAATGAAATGACGATCGATCCTTTTGGCTTGGTTCCCGTCCCCGTCTTTGTATCTTCTTTTCTTTTTTAGAAGAAAAGTATTACCCGAAAGCCGTTCGAGGGTTTCGTTTGAACTGGATCTCGCAGGTTTGGTTTGCTCTGTGCGCCAGATCTCGCAAGAGACATGGTGACATGGATCGAAGCACAGGACTGGGGTTGGCAGGACCTCGAGACACGACACGACGGGAAGAAATCATTGAGGGGTCGACGAACTGTAACAGTGGATGACCTGCAAATTGAGGTTTCATATCACGGGCGAACGCGAGCTGAGAACGCCCAAGGCCGATGAATTAGCACCGAGGGCGCTAGAGCTGTTAAATTTTGCATTGGTGGTGACCTTAGTCTAGCACAGCAAGGCGAACAGCTGAGACAAGGACTCAGACCAAACCTCGCGTTTCCAAAAGAAACACGGTATGCTATAGATTGGAGGGGATATCGCTCTCAATACTCTGGAAACAATGACAATATATGAGGGGTTTAAAACACCTCTGTTTCTATGATTCTCTAGTTATTGCATCGAAAATTATAATAATAAAGTCCGGTCCTTTTTAGGTACTAACTGAGATTTGACCCAACCATAACTTTCGCAAGCGGGGATTGGCATGCGACAGACGTCACAAAGAACGAGGGCCAGAACCTCAATTCCGCCCTAGAAACATCCATCAGCCGTGGCGTCATTCTCACTTAACCAACATGAAACGCCGTTGCGTGTGTAATCCCCAAGACGCGGCAAACCAAACCATAAGCTTTTATCCTATCCTGTCTTCATTTACAGTACGCAGTGAGTGTCCCGAGGATTTGGGAGCGAAGCAAAAAGAAACAAAACCCTCCACTACCAGCATTCAAGCGGACGGGTGCCTAGCCCTCGGAAGAGATGGCTCCCGTCGTGTTGCTGCAACTTTACGATGCACAAATTGGAAATCTCCCGTCCCCGGGCAGTTGAACTCCATGTACAGCATACAGTGCATACCCACAGTGCATCTTCAGATACAGGGTATTCCCCGGCCAGCCACAGCGCGCGCTGCCTCACCCAACCACCAATGCCCATAACAATTCAATAGTCACTGAATGACTGGCGTGGAAGCGTCCCTGGATAACATCTTGCAACCTCTAGCCGTTGCACGACGCTGATTGGAAAGAGGCTGTGGTCCTCCCTCATCTGTCGTGAATAGTCGGGATCGCTGCTGAGGGAATGAGAATCTCGCCGGCAGGCCAATCCTTGTCAGCTGGAGTGATCCTCAGACGTCGATCGTATCGTTCGTTTCTCTCACTGCATTATGCCAGTTGGGCCTCCAACATATCATGCCGTGTCTTGGTGAGTTGCGAGTGGACGCCCCATCACCTCCCTTTTCGTCTACTCGTATGTCCAGTCCAACAACAGGATATCATGAAAGAAATGAGCTGCGCAAACACGGCCCGTACACGCCTCGCCCTGTATCAACCACGCTTGTTTGCTTGTACGATGCTGAGCATGTTGCTATTGATTGTTTCTCTCCTATGTACAGCGCTGTTTCCCCTCTCTCGGGATTGTGAACAGGCCTCTCTCTGACCCAGCTCCCGCTGTTTGATGTTCGACCCCAACTCGATTCCCCTGGTCTCAATCAATGTACTCTGTACAACGCATCACTCTCCCTTGCACGCCCCCTGGTGAGCAGGGCCGACGTCATGAATCTTCCCTGTACCCTGCAGGGTCGACAGGGCATGTGCGCCCCTCAAAATAACCCAGGTCTTCCAGGGGAATTCATACGGGTCCCGTCAATTTGGGCGCGGTCTAGCGGGTCAGAGCTGGTGCCCAGAGCTGATGTCGGGCTGTCAGGGCTGGGGGCCAGGCAAGGCGGTAGCTGTCCTGAGTGGTAGATCTCGTTGGCTTCCAGAAGAGTTCAATCATCAGCGCCCATGCTCCTCTGACCCATCTCACTCTCAGGCGGTGTCGAGTTGTCGTCCCCTAGTGTGGCTTGCCTCATCTAGGGATCCCACATCTCCCTTGGCACTATATTTGATAATGTTTTCCTGCGCCATAGGCGTCAATAAGATCTGGGCTGCTGGTTGAGGCTAATTAATCTCCAGCCATGCGTATTGTGAATCTCGGTGAGAGCGGTCCAGGACCGCTCGACGTTTGTTGGAGCGTTGCCTGAATCTGTGGTACACTTGACATGATGTAATCTCAATATCTGGTCACCTGGTCTAGTTTAGTTGTTAGCAGCCCTGTCATCGTCTCTTTGTTCTTCGCTAGATGGTCTCCAGCAATCGAGACCAGTAGACGAATCACTCACTCCATCAACCTTTGTAAACAAAGGCTGCTTTTGAATCAGCATTTAACTGAATATTACACCCACACTATTTTAATGGTGTACCCAACTGAGGCGGTGTCACTTCTTATTCCGCTCTTTCCCTGCCATATAGCCCGTGGCTTAATTAGCATGTTAATGCATGCAATGCGCATGAGTTTGCTGCCGTGAATGTGGGATGTTTGTTGCTCCTGGGCTCTAGGTTAAGGGTTGTCCTAGATACGACTACCCAATCGGATATGAAGCGAGTGGCCTGGGTGCTCCCCTCCCAGCTTTGGAGACGTTAGAGTCAGCAACCCTGTACTGTGTGAGATGTACGTGAAGTAGTGGGCTGAGGCAGGACTGATTCGTCAATACCTGAAAGCTCTGAGAGGACTTCACCGTGACCCGTCTACCTTCCAGAAGATAGACAGATATGATCTTACACCGCTCCGGTTGGTTTAGCTAAGTACTTAGGCACTGTGCAGTGTGGCTATTCGATGCCATCTCTCCAACGACCTAATCAATCTATCAATCAACCATCCCCGCAAGTGCCGTGCGAAAGATGCAGGCGCTGGCGCATATGCCAGTTGATAATTAAAACAGAGATGCCAAAAGGGATAGCCTCATGCAATATAAAGGACAAGATCCACCATGACGCTTTTGAATGATGACTTCAAGAGTGAGAAAGGGGTGTATCGTGGACCAACAGCCCAGGAGAGAGAAAAAAAAATGAATGAAGCTGGAATTGGAAGACACTAAGAAACTTGGGAATCAAACTCGACAGGGGTGAGAGGCATATCTTTCAACTGCTAAGCTCTCGTTGGCTTCTTTTCGAGGCTAACAAGGTCTTTAGATAGGTCATTCACACATTCGGAAATGACGCTAGCTCACCGAGGAAGGTTTCGAGAATTCTTCTGGAACAATGGTAATGCAGAGGCGGATCTAGCGCCGTGTGACAATGCACGTCCGAGCGTAGCGTTGCGCCCACGACACATCTTATCCTTCTACTGAGCTTCTTTCCGTCCTTCGATGCCACTTTCTCATTCCGATCCATCACCTTAGAAGCATGCCACCATCAAAGCCTCACCCCTCCTTCCATGGTATGGTTCCAAGTTCCAACCTATCCCAATTTGGTATCGATGCATTAGATGAACCTTCCTCACCTTGGCAATTCGGCTGTCTACCTTATTCACCTCCGCACTTTCCATTATTGATTGCTGTATGTACAGATCTCTCCATGATCCCACTCGGTCTCTTTATCTTACTCTCCCACTCCCTCTCCCACTCACACTCACACTCACACTCACACTCACACTCACGCCCGTACATATCTACTATATCATTTGATCCTATTTGTCTCGTGTCTATCTTATACGTAAGAGCGCTCGGCCGCCCAAGCTTGTCCTGACTAAATCCTTGCCCTGGCCCCATGCTCCCGGGGCCCCATCTGAATCTGCCCCGTGCTGCAGAAGCATGGATCACTTCCATTCGTTCTGGCGTCTTTCCAGAAGTTTTAGAATTGAGTCAGTGAGCGGTTGGTCTGGGGGCTGCAGTCATGGCGCAGTATCCGTCCAAAACCTACACTGACACGGGAATGGGGATGAATCGGTGACCAAGGCATGCTGTAGGTTGGTAAATGTGCTGGTATTCGGCTTTTCATTAAGAGACTCTAATTAAGGACTAGTGCATATCGGATACGGAACCATGGGCCACCAGATATCACTTGAGAATCAAAGAGCGGCAACCATACCGCCGATCGACAGAGCACTCCAATACTGGACACCAACGAATGTAGATGGGATGTTGTTCTTGTTCACAGTCAAAGACGTATGTCAAAGAAAAAGGCAGGTACTCGGGCTTCAAAATGTCGCAAAGGCTGCGGCTCCGGCTCGGCTCTTACTACCATGACCCTTTCCAGTTTACCTCGATTTATGTACTCCGTACGCTTGGCTTCTTCAACCTTTGAGTCATATTATAAAGAAATGCAGAACTTGGCCTTACTGGGCGGGGAAGTCCTGTCCGTGCCGGCGCGGGGGCTAGGACTGATAGCCTGCTGCATGAACAGTCGAGGAGGATACATTGAGAGATATGTTGTTGGATCGATTTATCAACTATTTGCCTCCCTAGGTGGTCGTAAGATTTTGTGAAAGGCTTCGGACTTGGGTAGTTGAATCGAAGGGGAACAATGAAGGTCCAGCGTAGGCTCACCCATCGAATCCTCAGACAGTAGGTTCCTTGGCTCTACAAACCCAACAAAGACTCAAACAAAGAGGACCTTGAGGACGGTAAGCGAATGATGTACTATGGCCATACGTATCAAGTGGTGCCTGTGGCCTAGGTCTGGCCAACTCTTACCTTACTAACCAACCATGTATATAGAAGAGTTCTAGAAACATGGCGCCCAAACCACCCACGGAGGCTTCAAATAGCTTCGCGAGCATGCCCCTCTTTCTCATTAACGAAGGTATGCCTTTGACTGTTGGTTATTATTAGTATCTGAGAAGAGTCCAGTGCTCAGCTGTGATTCCATTCCAGTCCGTTCGTCCCGCCACCCGTTGGCCATTTTCGGCGAAGGCGATGCGCCGACCCCCAAAAAGGGTTGGTGGCTTTAGTGTATCAAATGCAAGCCTTGGCAGCAATACGAATACCTTCTTTTTGCACTTGTGCTCGGACACTGGCCTTGTCAGACGCGAAGCAGAGATGAAACAGTTTGACATTGTATTCCCCGCCTTAGCGCAGGTGAGTTCCATTTGCTTTCTGTTTCGAATATCACGAGTTCCTGGGGTTTGTACGGTGAGTTGCTCAGCAGCCCGTTCTTTGCGTCAATGTGAGGGCTCATCCTTTCTCTTTATGGTTAAAAGATGCGTTGTTTCAGAATACCTTTGTTTACCGAAAGCTAACGACGCAGGTAATTCTCAGGCCGGCTAATAGAGTTTGGGAATATGGACTGTATATCATAATGATATTCTCACCTATCCTCTCAGCCTGCCTCGACAAGCTTGTTGATGCTTCTCCCGCATATGGCCGAAAAACATGACTGGTCAAGGCTCTCGGCTGTCGCACATCCATCGCTACGCCCTTCGTCAATCCCATCAGAGCTTTTCCTTCCATGTCACAGAGCGGCGTTTATACGTATGCACTCGTGCAATGACTCGGCCTAAAGTTGGTTCGTGGGGCGTTGGTTTGCGCGAACTGCCCCGTGATCGACATTTCACCGCGTCTACAACGGAACAAACCCAGCAAATAACAACTGGAACATTGCAGTGCATGCTGCAAAGTAACCTTGAACTTAAATTGAAGCATCGAGGCTCGCGCGGAATCGTGGGATGTAACACAGAAGGCAAATGGCTTTGAGGTGAAAAACGCACCGTCGTTATCTCTGTGTAAGTTCAGGTACATTACAGCCAACCTATGAATGCATCGAGTGCGTCTTTTTCATAACGCATGGATTTCAGTTTGCTTTCTGCTCCATCTTTGTATCATCAGGACCAACCGGGAGTCTGACCGTTGTCCTGCAGCGTCCCAGGGTGGACCCTGAACTGAACCAAGTCAAAGCCCACAGGACCGTGCTCGCCATCACAGACGATGAAACAATTGATGGAAGCCTTCCAGAAGCAGTGGATCAGTGCAGGTCCAAGCCTCAGAGGGTGAGGTGACGTGGGATGGTCGGCCAATTCTTCCAGGGCTGAAATGCAGGTATGGATGTATAGACTTTTCCCCCCTCCACAACGCCAACACCCGTCAGGGCCAATGCAAGCAGGGGTGACTTTGGCCCATGGCTGCCACGAGGGTTACTTTCGATATCAGTCAATTGTGCCATCATATGCCTCTTTCGTGTTAAGATGCATTTCGGACTGTGATTCACGTCAGGTCTCGTTCATCATGTTCCCCAAATACGACGCTACAAATGCGGGAGAAATGAGATATTTATCAGCTCTTGTGTACCACCCACCAACTCAGTCTTGAACGTGGTCAGAATGACTGATAACACGGATTCTTCGCACTAGGTAGGCAAGTCTGATACGTTGGCGGCTGGATGAAGAGCAGACGATAACTGAGGCTGCCAATTTTATCAGCAATAAGGTCCTCGATTATGTGGACTAGTTCTGTCGTGGTTGCTGCTGTTTGTAATTTCCTTGTAGCCTCTTGATTAACTACTCTGCATAGCATACTCCACGGGTGGGTGGACTCGTCTGGTGGCCCGGGCTGAGATTGCCGTCGGCGCGGTTTGAGGACGGACGCATGCCTGCGCGTTCCCGCATTTGTGGTCCTCGACAGTCTGTCCCATCCTCTCACCGTTCCCTTGCGCTCAAGGCAAATCAAGCTGAGGTGAGGTGAGGTGAGCCGCGAGTATGAACCAGCCCGGAGCTTGACCGTACTCTCAGGGGCCGAACCACTTTGATCGGTGACAACAACCAAAATGGCCTGGTCCTGGCATGATGAACAAGCGATTTGGCTTTGCTGGCAAGCAGGCCATGTTGCGTGAATAATTCAGAGGGACCGATGCACCCTTACCAAATGCGTTTTTTAAGATCTGTGAATCGAAAGTCAAGCTGCCTTGCTGCATCACTGGGAAGCGAGACGGATATGTCGATCACCAAAGCTTCGGCCAACTGTTCAGGAACGCGCTATCTCGACATTTGTTGTAGTGTAGCATTCAACTCACAGCTATCCTCGCTGCTCTGTCACTGCCGGTCGACGAAGTGCAAGTGTTTACCGCCATATTGATGAATGCACAGCAGACAAGCCCCCTCCCTCCCACGAGGGGATCCCAGCAGTCTTTAGCACACCTAGATCTGCATCCACGACTCGTCGTTGCTTTTTCTCGTGTGCCCTTTAACGGCAGGCAGATGTTAGTGGTCAATGTGCGGTAAGGATCATGACCGGTTGCGCAGATCACCCTCAGTAATAAGAGAATCGCCAAAGAGACGGGCCGTCTCTCGTTTGTGCCAGATCTGCAGGTTCTCGATTGCTTGCTTTTCTTTTTGCTTTTTTACTACCGGATTGTCCTTACTGTTGCGTAGTGGTGTTCTGTCAGAGTGATCCTTGAGTTGGCTTTGCTCTGCTGACCGCAAGATCCGGCAGGCCATAGCAGATTGTCGATTGCATCCTATTGCTTGCATCGTGGAGATTAACGGTCTGCCCTGCACTCCGCATCCATGCATTCTGGCTGCACGAGTTGCATATCCGGGGAGTGTGCAGTACGACACCGCCGTGTCAGACCACGTCCTGGATGAGGGCGGTCTGGAAGTTCTCGGGGCGATAAGACCCGTGGTTCCTTAAGGTTCTTTCAACAGGTACCGGTAGTTGATCCAGAGTAAGATCTCATAGCCTGCGGAAAGTCGAGACCCGATATCGTGGGGTCTTGAAATGGGTCAGTTTCTGTGTGCCTGACGCTTAGCCAGCAAGGATGGATATTTGTGGCAATGGACGAGCATTTCCCGGGTTAGGATAGAACAGTATAGAGATGTGGTACATGCCGCTCCGTGCTTATCGTCCCGTTTCTGAAATACTATGGAGTGTATCGTAGGAAGCCATTTCCCAGACATAGGAAGAGTGATCTCACTATATACCCATATCCTCACTATTCATTACCTACTTAATGAATTCCCTCGCAAGAGCAATATGATATATAAAAACAGGGATTGATAATATGTTGAATTGACGTACTACGTATGTTTTTCTCTCAAATTGAACATCGGCTTTGTGCTTTGACAGGACTTTGTCACTTTAGTCGTTTTAGACATACCCTAGACCTAGTACACATGTACTACTAGTAAAAGCTGTATGTGGCTGTTCAGTTCACTCAACGAGGAATCACTTTGGAAGGTGAGTAAAAGAGTTTGGATTCAATAGGGAAACTGGCTGGATCGCGCTGGTATCTGCTCGGTTTAAAAAGGACTATGTGCCTGCCGCAACTTGACTTGGTCTTTAGACCCCACGTCTACCACTTAGGCTGGTCACGTTCGTGCATAGGTGTCTCGAGTGCATGAGAATCGCCGAAGGGATCGTCTTCATCATCTTCATCCTGCGGAGCTGCAACAGGCCTTGGGGGTTGAGGGGGAGGGTTTGAGTGAGGCTTGGACATGGGCGGTGGCCGAGGAGGAGCTGCGTGAACGGGTGCTGAAATGTTTAGCTCGGAGAGGTCTGGAGGCTGCGAGGCTGTTGGAGACTGAGAGGCAGCCTTGGCCATGGCCTCCTTACCCTTAATTGTAGCCACTGTGAAGAAGTCAGCTGCATTCTTGCCAGAATCCGAATCAACGCCTACTCCGATAAAGATGAGCTTGCTCGGCAAGTTCGTCATCCGAATCACTATCCGCGTCAATCGAACGATCGAACTGTTCGAAAGACATGAGAGCATGGACAAGCTCATCATTAGCATGAAGCAATCCTCCCAGCCACTGCTCCTCCTCCACATGATGAACCTGTACATGATTAGTTCCGAGACTTTCTTACAATCAAAATGAATACTCACATATCGAAGTACTTTGCGCCGAAGAAGTTTACAAGCTTCAAAGCGCTCCACTGCCGTCTGGTTCTCTGAAATACGCTCCACCTCACGGTTAATGCTTTGAAGCGCATTCATCAAGTTCGTTGCTGCTATGGAGGAGTCAGCAATGACAGACTTCATTTGCTCCTTCTCAGCCTCAAGATTGAAAGGCTTTCGCTTCCCCTTCGCCTTATCCTTCTCTTTCTCCTTCTTCTTATCTTTAGAGCTACCGAAGAAAGCACTGGGCCCTGAGGAAGATTTGGTAGAAGAGTGTCCGAATGTTGAACCATATGCTGGGTTTGAGCTCGAAGGGCCTGAAGCGTCCCGAGCATCACGGGCCGCCTTTGCCGCAGCTTCTTGTTCGTCGTCGACAAATGGATTTTCCTCTGTCTCCCTCAGGACTCGAGATCTCTCCTGTGTAACAGCTTGCTTTCTCTTGGGGAGTTCCTGCAACGTTGAGCATTCGGTGTTGAAATATGGTGTTAGAATGACTTACTCTGTGAAGTCGTGCGAGACTGTCTAGCCCTGGCCTGCCAGCATACTGTGACCATGAACGAAAGAGCTCCCTACACTTATTCCTCACTGCAACATCAGACAGGTCAGATGTACCGCAAACACGCAGACGTTCAAGCAAGGGCTCATCCACGAAGGTTCGCTGGAACCTCTCACCAGCGTTCTGGATGAGACCGTCAAGAATGACCAATGCACGGATCTGGCGGTGCACATTTCCGTATTTAAGCTTCTTTCGAATGGCTCGAGCTGCTTCACTAGGGCCCGTAGCTTGTAGGGTAATGACTTCGACAAGCTCAGGGATACCGCTGAGATCTTCCTCCTCATATGATTCGGAGGTAAGATTCTCAACGGTTACAGTTACCGCCGAGAACGGCTTTTTCTACTGGGACGTCAGTAAATACATTATCATAAATTGGAGTTACTCTGGTGACATGAAAATAGCTCATGAGAGCTATCAGTAAACAATGTCCGAATTGGGCGGAAACTGCTTGCTTCAGAGACAGGGCGGAAGGATCTTACCGATTGGAACATGCTCATGATGGGCTATACTGTCGTGGCTTATGTATATAATCTGCCGTGCTTGTAGCTCTGCGACACAGGTTGTCAAGTTCCACGATGATGCTATCTCAAGTGCGGTTGGTAGCTTTGGCAGCTTTGAGTGCCTGACGACTTGATAGTAGACAAAGCAGCGCGGGGCTAGTCGACACGATCGCTGAGCTCGTTGTGCCGAGGAAACGAAGAGGCCCGAGATGGCCTGAGGTATAGTAGGTAAGTGGTGAGAAGGTTTAAAGATCTCTTGTATCATGAGATTCTTTGCCAGCCAGATAATGAATGGATGTCAATACAGGTTATCGGGTCAGGTAGGTAGGTACCTTAGTCAGGCGCTCACTCGTTCCTGCTGTGGCTCAGGTATGGCGGGGTTGCTGTTCTGTTGCTTGGTAGTGGGACGTGACGCGGGGCTCCTTCCCAGGTTCGGTGGGGTTCTGTCGTCACTCCCGTCGTCAAGATGGGAGGAAGTCGTGGACGATGGTAGGTTGCCTAGCCGAAAAAGGGGTCTTTACAGGTCTAATTAGAGTTGGACAAGGTTCTGTGATAGGTTATGAAACGAACATCAAACTTATGGAGGATTAATGGTATTGCGTGGAAATCTGACCCAGGCGAGTTCAGTAGAGACTCATCGTATCACAACGGTAGCTTGAGATTGTGTCATACCTACCTCTGGTACATCAAGTTCTGGGCCTGGTAGAATGAGATATCTCAAGAGTTTGCACGAAGCCTGACAAAGTTCGAGCAAAGACCTTTGTAAGGGCGAATATTACGAACAGTTTGATATTTTTATAGCAGTCCGCCCTCAAATTTGGCTCTAGGACTAGGTACCTAGGTATCTATGAGCATTGAGTCAATGAAGAGGCTTGCTCTAAGCTTTGCTGATCAACACCTGTCTTCGCCCGAGCATAATACATTAAGAGGGGATGTTCCACACTGAACCAGTGGAACTCATGATGCCCATCTGCTCTCCATCAATGCAGGCATTGTCAGGGTTGACTATCACAAACCCTAGGCTAGACATGAGGGAGTGGCATTTTGCCAAGAACCCCCAAAAAGAGTTTATGCCATGACTCCTACTTGCTAAAAATGAGTCAGACATCATTCGGATTCCTATAATACAGCTCCATCTGTCAATATCCCTTCCCTTACCTCAGACACATTTGCCTCGACTCTGGCTACCCTAGACCTGCCCGGCGACTTCTCTAATCGCCCCTCCCCCGCCCCCGCCATCGCACCTCAGCTACGAATTTTGACTGTCAAAAGGCGTTATCGTAGCTCTGTGACTCACAAACCGACAAAGACAACCAACACCGAACGTCTCATAAATCATCGAGAGTATCCTTAGAGCAGTTGATATACCAGATCGCGGAAAATGGCTTCAAAATCACCCGTTCTGCCCGAGAAGGGTAAGCGCAACATCCTAATTACCAGTGCCCTTCCCTACGTAAACAACATTCCGCATCTGGGCAACATCATCGGCAGTGTTCTCTCCGCCGATGTCTTTTCTCGCTATTGCAGAGCCCGAGGCTGGAACACCATCTACGTTTGTGGTTCCGACGAGTACGGTACTGCTACTGAGACGAAGGCTCTCGAGGAAGGTCTTTCGCCGGCCGACCTTTGCGCCAAGTATCACGCCCTTCACAAGGGAGTCTACGATTGGTTCCGAATTGACTTCGACATCTTCGGCCGAACGCCCACCCAACAACAGACGCAGATTGTGCAGCAGATCTTCAAGGAGCTTTGGAAGAATGGTTATATTGAGGAGCGAGAGACTACTCAACCTTTTTGCTCGGATCCAGCCCACGGCAAGTTCCTCGCAGATCGATTCGTCGAGGGAGAATGCAGCATTTGCCATGATCTTGGAGCCCGTGGAGATCAATGCGATGCCTGCGGTAGCCTTCTCGACCCATTTGAGCCCGAGCGCGAGCCCAGCACCTCTGATGATGACCATGTCGAAGCTAAAGCGACTGGTTTCCTGATCAACCCCCGCTGCAAGGTCGATGGAACCACCCCCGAGAAGCGGAAGACGAAGCACCTTTTCCTTCGTCTAGATGCGGTTAAGGACTTACTCATTCCCTGGTTCCACAAGAGCAGCAAGGAGGGAGATTGGAGCACAAATTGTATTTCCATCACCCAGTCATGGATCGACAAGGGACTCCTTCCCCGTGGTATCACTCGAGACCTCAAGTGGGGTGTTCCTATTCCCAAGGATCTCGAAGGCTTGAGTAACGAGGAGTATGCAGAGAAGGTCTTCTATGTTTGGTTCGATGCTTGTATTGGCTACGTCTCCATTACCAAGAACTTGGTCGATGGTGATAACTTAGATGGCACGAATTGGGAGAAGTGGTGGAAGAACCCTGAGAACGTCAAGCTTTACCAGTTCATGGGCAAGGACAATGTGCCGTAAGTGACCTTTTTGAGAATCCACATGATATGCCGAGAAGGTGCTGACATTTCATTAGATTCCACACTATCATCTTCCCTGCCTCTCAACTTGGAACAGGAGAGAACTGGACCAAGGTCCACAAGATGTCGACAACCGAATACCTCAACTATGAGGGCGGAAAGTTCAGCAAGTCCCGCGGCGTTGGAGTTTTTGGAAACACTGCTAAGGAGACTGGCGTTGATCCTGACGTTTGGCGATACTACCTTCTATCCAGACGGCCCGAGTCCGCTGACTCTGAGTTCAAATGGCAAGAGTTCATTGACTGCAACAACAACGATCTTCTCAAGAACCTTGGTAACTTGAACCAACGAATCCTTAAGTTCACTCAGGCCAAGTTGGATGGCGTCGTTCCCGACTACACAAAGTACACCGACGAGCGGCTAGAGGAGCATAAGAAGGAAGTGAACGAGGCCCTCAAGACCTTCATCTCACAGTTCGACGCCATCAAGCTCCGTGCTGGTCTCGCCACTGTTATGCACATCTCCGCTCTTGGAAACAAGCTCCTCCAAGACAGCAAGCTGAACAACCAGCTTCTGGCCGATGAGCCAGACCGTTGCGCTGCTGTAATTGGTCTCGGTATCAACCACCTCCAGCTCCTTGCAAGCATCGTTCATCCTTATATGCCCTCTACTTCCGAGGCCATCCTGGAGCAGATCGGAAGCCCTGGCTTGATCTCCATTCCTGAAACATGGTCAGGAGACCTCGTCAAGCCCGGTCAAAAGATTGGCGAGCCCAAGCTTCTCTTCACACAGATCCCCGCGTCTAAGCTTGATGAGTGGCGTGAGGCCTTTGGTGGTGAGGAGATCCGAAAGCAAAAGGCCCTCGAGGCGGAGAAGGCGGCGGCGAAGAAGGCTGCTAAGGACAAGAAGAAGCAAAAGAAGCTCGCTCTTCGTCAAGCTGAGAAGGCAGGTGAAGCTTCTACCGAGGAGAAGCCTGTGGAGGGGAAGAAGCCTGTTGAGGCCTCTGCTGTTGACTTGCTCCCCGACAACAAGCCCTCTGAGACATAGATGCATGTAAACCAGAGTGAATCGGAGTTGGCGTTAGCAAAAGAAATTGACTGGGTATGGAGGGTGCATGAGGAGCAGTTAGAAACGAACATAGGTTGCCGAGCTTGTTTCGAAGGGTTGCCGAACTGTAAAGTAGATTCTCAAATCAACTTATGAGGAATGACTAGATTATGAGCTAAGTGTAAAATATGTTTAAAGTTTAGGTATGTCAAGTTTCTCTTCAGACTCTATCCTGCGCCTTCATGTTCAAGGTAGTATGCCAGCCAATCCTCTCGGACACAGACGAGAGGGCAGCTTCGCTGCCATGCAACCTAGAGAAACTAGGCCATAACGCAGAAATGCTTCAAATCAAAGACTTCAGATGAGAGCCATGCGTAGGTCTACAGCGTGGTGTCTAGAAACGGGAACAGTTGCTATCCGTTTTTGAGTGGTGGAGAAAAGGTCGTCCATGTATATGGCCTTGGTTGCGAATGCTCAGTTTGGTATTGTTATATAAATCAAATGTAATCCCTTCTGCCTTTCGACGATTTTATGTCGGCAAGGATGTGGTATCTGTATGTTTAATCCGAAAACTCCTTAAGCCTGTTGAGAGGCACCTGGCCTGTTGAAAGGCGTAGCTTTCTGTATCGACTCGGTGTGTAGTGTACACTATTCGACTAGTTGGAGCTGTCTGGCAGCCTCCATTCGTTTTTGCGGCCTTGATAACGTTTCATGAGGCGCTAATATGCTGTCCTGTGACTCTTATTGTCGTTTACTTGGGAGAGTTTAGACAGAATTCGGGAGCTTAGTTGGACTTCTTTCCAGCAACACGCTCACGCTCACGCTTGGCGTAGATTTCAGAAGTGAACGGATCCTCAAATTTCAGAGCGATCCTATAGACAACATCAACCCACAATGTGAGCAGGACACCGGCAGGCTTGCCATACCACATGGCGGTAGCGAGGAAGCTGCAGGTAGAGCCAGTGTACATAGGAGAGCCGGTCACGTTGAAGGGAAAGCCAGTCACCATCTCGTCCATGAGAATGCCAAAGTAGTCACCGAGGAAAGTGCCAGTAATGCCTAGTCGCCAGGTTGAAGAGACGACCAGGACGTTACCAACGATAAACAGAGCAACAGCGGCGGCCTGGATGAAGTCGGTGACAAGAGCGGGATGCGTGGGTTGTTCGGCGATGGCAGTCTTGAAGATAAAGTCGCGAATCATACCGAGAGAGAAGATAGTGGCAGCAAGAGCATAGCAAGCAACTTGGGAGTTACCGCCGAAAATCTTGGTCAGAAGCTTGTTGTGGTATTCTTTCAGCGATCAAGTTAGTCGAAGATGAATCGTATAGCTGCAAGCTGCATACCTTGGCGGGCGACGATGCTAGAAAAGAAGAAGAGTTAGTGATTGGTGATACAACGTCACATGAAGGCTTGGAACTCACTTCCAGAAAAGAGGGTTGAAGGCGATGGAGGCAGCAGAGACTGGAAGAAGCAAAGAGCTTGAGTCAGATTCAAGTAATCGCTGGTATTACTCAAGTCAAGTTGTTAGATACTCACTGTACAAGCTCTGCTTGTCATAGTCGACATAGTTGACAAAGTCTTTCAAACCAAGAGCCATGATGACAGCTGGGTAACCAAGAAAGCAAACAGGCACGAAGAGGGAGAGTGAGGTAATGGCAAAAGTCGTGATCACTGACGTAACAAGTTCACGGTAGAGTCACAGAAGGGAGAGGTTCAAAGATGACTGCAGATAATTTGTAATTCTGCTGTTGAGAGAATAAACTGTTGAGATATTAGAAGAAAGAAGAAACAGAATTAAAGAGAGAGCTTGGAGAAAGACAGCTTGGAGCTAGGGTACCTCCCTCAGGTACCTACCTACTTACCTTCCTGTAGCTGTCCTGTTCCGTCTGGGCTGTCACATGGAAGAGAGTGGAAAGCGGAAGAGGAGAGAGCCCGGCCCCGTCATAATGAGAGGAGCCCGGAATTAGTGGAGAGCCACGGTTCCGTTCAGAAGAGGGTCAACTGGGGGAGAGCCCTGCAGGATTATGTAGGACTGCGTCTTTTGATCCACCATCCACAAACCAAGCCAAATCATCCAATCCATGGAACCTGACCAAACGGAAGATCCCTGCACTGTAGCCGGGAAATCGAGGCAAGCAACCCAATCTGCCGAATTCAACCTATACCGAGAGAAAGCCTCATTAGCTCACCCAGGACCACAGCAGGCAGATGGCGAATCGAATCTTATGGGTATGACCACTAACTACCTAACTGACTAGACCATATGCTTCAATATTCATATCTATCGATGCTTTGTAACAATACGCTTACTGCGGTTGGCATCAAGGCCCATCTCGCGGTTTATTCCAAACTCCAGCCTTAAAACGCCCAAAGCAAAAACCCCAACAAGTCAAGTCAGTCATCATCATCCATCAAAAAGAACACAGAAACCAACAGCTATTGACGTCGGTTTCTCGTCTTTTTACCAGTTGTCTGCACATCTTCTTCCTCTTCATCCTGCCCCTTTTTGAGGTCTTCTGTGAGACCCCATTCCTCCTTGTCGTACCAATCTTCCCCGTCCGACATGTCTCGGTTAAGCCCTGAATGAGCTTCCGCCTTGGACCAGTGGAGTACATTCTTCCGCATCTGCTCGGCTTTGAGGAGTCCTAGAAACAGCCTCTTCGCCCCTCTACACACCTCTTCCTGCTTCTGCACGTAGAGAGCTAGTAATCGTCGAATATCTTCCGCTTCTTGGTCTGGCAAACCGATGTCTCGATCTGGTCTTGCTCCTGAAGGTGCAAGAAACATGGGATGTATGAAGTCATCGTCCCCGTCGGAGATCATGGACACATCTGCACGTATTGTCTCAGCCGATTCCGTTTGTTGATGTGCATCGCTGCCTGAAGGTTTCGCAGTGGCCTCAGCTCTGGTGGCCTCGATCTCCTTCGTCCCTTGTTCGTTTGTATGCTCATTGACCCCGTTTGTCGCTTCACCCATGGAATCTCTTTTCTCGGCCTGTGCAGCTGGTAACTGCCCGCCATTGTGCATATTTGAAGCCGTTCCGGCACCGTCCTTCTCGGCCTCAACCTTTGCGTTCTCGTCGGCATCCTCTACGAGAGAATCATCTGGGTCGGCAGTTCCAGCGTCCGTCATGGTTATATCGGCATCCTCTGCTGGGTCCTTATCCGTGGGCTCGCCATCGAATGTTGTGTCTGGTACATCATTTGCTTGTTCGACACCGCTAGCTTGTTGTGCGGCGCCGTTGGTGATTCTGGGAAGCGCCGATATCGCCTGGGATAGCGCCAACAAATGTTGCGCCGTGTGGTTGTCTGTATAGAGCTCAACATCTGCCGGACGAACCATCATTTCGCATGGGACCCATGTATAGTCGCCGCAGAGCGATGTCAGGAGATGTCTGACTCTCCACAGAGACCGGTTTTCCTTGCGCATTATGTCGCAACTTTGGTCAACAAGTCGAGTCAGGGTTTTGGACGTGAAGGGCTTCGATAGGGTCGGGTGTGTCGGTAACGCGGTTGATGCAGTAAGTGGAGCAAGGATATCTACTCCTGTTAGCCCTGCTACTCAAATGCGTGATTGTTGACTTACTCTCTATTTGTATGTTGGCGTAAGGGTTCATCTCTGCCGCTGAGGCCTCTGCTTCTTGAACGCGCTCCTCATCTTCGTCGTCGCTATCTATTTCGTATCCTTCTTCGTCGACTAATGGGGGATTGCGATATAGGATCGGGCGTCGGACACCACCGTATTCGACATACTAGCAGAAGTCAGAGGCTGGCCTGGGAGGATCTGTCAAATCAACGAACCTCTTTATACGAACTTGGGCCATTATTTGGGACCAATTGCCCTTGACGGGCAAACCGTGCCTGCTTTTTGAGCTTGTTCCCGCGATTGCTATAGCTTTCGATCTCGGAGTCTGAGTCGGATTCTGTTGGGTAGATGGTCAGCTGTCAATCCCTTCATCGCGACAGGCGCAATGAGATTTTCGTACCATATGATTTCCTCTTGAATGCTTTCTTCATACCCGCTATGGTTTCGGCAAAGAGAATTTGTTGCGACGCCATGGCGGACAGAGGGTGGAATGAAGTGTCGAATCGATGGGAGTTGTGGGCGAAGCGGCAAGGGAGCGCAGGCCTTTCAGGCGCGTCCAGGGAGGAAAAAAGACGCTCAAATATTGTTGGTAGCGCCCCAGTACAAGGCTGAGTCTCAGTCCGTGAAAAAAAAGTCGTGTTGACGTAGGAAAGCTAACCATAAGCAAATTTGGACTGACTGTGCTGGGACGACGAGGAGAAGCTGGAACGAGAAGCGAGGCTGCCCGCCTTCCCGTAGCCCATGACCACATTTCCGGGCGCAGACTATTCTGATTGGCCATTGCACGGATGATAAAAAAGCCGGTGCCGGATAAAGCAATCCCTGACCGTTTACGATAAGAGATAAGCCCAATGTATGGCTCTCATTCATGTTTCATTGCTGTATTGGGCGATATCCTTTAGAAATTCGCAGCTTGACTCGGCCTATTCTACGTAACCCATTTCAATCTCATGAACCCATGCTATTAATTGCTCGAAAGGATCAAAGTACTATTTTATAAGTCAATTGAATGCCCCAGAGTGAGCTACAACAATAAAAATGTCACCAATCTGCAATACGTCAACATGTCATGCAAGCAATTATGACTCGGTGTCAGGCACATCAACGCCACAATATACTGTGCAACGTTGTATGACTGCATGGATGTGATGAACTCAATTGGGGAAAATAAATCAATTGACAAGCCTTGTTACGTGATTGGGTGTCTAATCTAAACGGATCTACGAAACTGTGACAGTCACGTTGCCTTTGAAGTTCTCGCTCGAGTTTCCTACAAAGACAGTGAAATCACCAGGCTCCACGACATACTTCATCTTTCGGTTCCATAGACCCCAGTCCTCAACCTTGAGATCAATCTTGACAGTCTGGGTCTTGCCAGCCTTGACGGCAACCTTCTTGAAACCCTTGAGCTGGTATCGCGCAACATCGACAGAGG
Organism: Fusarium mangiferae; assembly: GCF_900044065.1. Classification (NCBI taxonomy): domain Eukaryota; kingdom Fungi; phylum Ascomycota; class Sordariomycetes; order Hypocreales; family Nectriaceae; genus Fusarium; species Fusarium mangiferae. Next base: position 1,733,657 of record NW_024573924.1, on the reverse strand, counting down.
CAAGCATGTCCTTGACATACAACTGCACGACCTCAGAGCCGTCGCGCTTGGACTTGTTGCTCACGTCAACGGAAACGGTGACAGTGTCGGTCGCAGTGACGTTCTTCTTGGACACGGAGATCTTGGAGAAATCAAACTTGCTGTATGACAAACCATAGCCGAATGTGTAGAGGGCCTCGGGGTTCTCAAGCACGTAGTTGCTACCAAACTTAAGGGTGCCATTCTCATAAATCTTACCAGGGTTTGGCCAGGCGCGCGCAGAGTTGAGATGGTCATAGTAGATAGGTGTGGTACCGACATCGTAGGGGAAGCTGACGGAGAGCTTGCCCGAGGGGTTGACGTTCCCATACAGGACATCAGCCAGAGCATGACCACCTTCCTGTGACTGGTAAAACTGCTGAATAAGAGCAGAAGCCTCCTCTGAAATCCATGGCTCTGTGATAGGCTTTCCGGAACTGTACACCACAACGGTGGGCTTCCCAGTCTCGATGATGGCCTTGACGAGCTTGGGCATGGCACCGATGAGATTCAAGTTGCTCACATCTATATGTTCTCCAGTTGTAGCATTGAGTCCTTGCCATAGCTCGTTCTGATCTCGAGACCATGTTCCGACGACTACAACGGCGACATCAGCGGCCTCGGCGGCGGCGACAGCCTCTTTGAAGCCAGACTCGTCCGTGGACCAGCGCTCGCAACCTTGCGTGAAAGTCACTTTGCCTTTGCTTGCAGCCTTGATTCCATCGTAAGGAGTAACTCCTCGGGTCATGGCTGTGTGAATGACATAGTCACCGTACTGGTTGTTGAGTCAGTTAGTGATGGTTCACCAGAAAGTCAGAAAATACCCACATTGACATAGCCGTGGGCCATGGGACCGATGACAGCAACGTTGGCGTCTTTCTTCAGAGGAAGAATGTCCTCATGATTCTCCAGAAGAACGATACTCTCAGCATCAAGTTGGCGTGCGACCTTCTTGTGGGCCTTGGTGTTGACATAGTCCCAGATCTTATCATCCGCGACGCCAGTGAAGGGCTTCTCAAAAAGACCCATCTCAAACTTGGAGCGAAGAACACGAGATACAGCGGTGTCGACGACCTTTTCGTCGAGTTTACCAGCTTTGACGAGCTCAGGGATGATCTCGAAACTCCAGTAGCCACCACCCATCTCAGCATCATTACCAGCAGGAAGAGTCTACACAAGTCAATATAATCATCCGATGTGAGCTTGTGGTGGCTTACCTCAAGAGTGATGCACTCATCGTCCTCGAGAGGGCATACGTAGAAAGCCTGAGCAAGGCGAGCAGTACCACCAGCATCGGAGATAACGTAGTACTTGTAACCCCACTCTTCTCGAAGGATATCAGTGAGGAGGTAAGAGTCCGAGACGACTGGAACACCATCGTAAGAGTTGTAGGAGGACATTATTGAAGTTGCACCTCCATCGATGATGGCTCGCTTGAAGGGAGGGAGGTAGAGAGACCGCAGCTCTCGCTCACCACCGTGGACTGGGCCAGTGTTGATACCTTGCTCTGGGGTTGCAAAAGCAGCCTTTGAATGTCAGTACGCGAACTGATGGTGACGGCGCAGACCTACATAGTGCTTAACCATGGCCGAGACGCCACCTGCTTGAAGACCCTTGACGTATCGATATCCCATTTCTCCAGCTCTAATCGGAAATTAGTAACTACTAGGTGGCCAGAAGCTTGATGTGGTAAGAACATACAAATAAGGATCCTCGCTGAAGCATTCCTCAACTCGACCGAATCGCAACTCTCGAGCGAGATCGACTTGAGGAGAAAACAACTGGTTGATACCAAGGGCTCGAGACTCTGTTGCAATGACATCAGCCATCTTCTCGATGAGCTCTGGGTTGAACGAGCAACCCATGCCAATTGGACTGTTGAAAATTGTTCCGTTCAAAATCAAGACTCCGTGGAGACCTTCACTCTGAACAAAGGCGGGAATACCTGCTGAGCATTAGACCATGAACGCAATATTGAAGCATAACACTTGCCAAGCTCTGTCTCCTTGGCCAAATAATCTTGTCCTAGCTTAGCAGCCTTCTTGATAGTAGTCATGTTCGCGTACAAGCCAGTCCAGATGGAATTGGCTCGATACTTGAAGTTCCATGCCAAACCAGTCTTGTTGACAGTCTCATCAGTGAGGTTGAGATAGTTTGTCATGTCACCCTGGATCAATTGCGCTGCCTTGTCCTGAATAGTCATCCGCTTGAGAAGGTCCTCAACTCTGTCATCGATTGAAGCTTTGGGATCCTTGTAAACAGGTTTATCCTTGGCAGCTTGACCGGCCACAGCCAGAACTGCCGCGCAGAGGTAGCCAGAGAGCTTCATTGTGAAAGTTGAAGGTGAAGAAGCTGTCTCGAACTATACACTGAATGAGATGGGATCGCCATGTTTTATATCTTGCCTGGGACCTTGTCTTTACAATTAACCGTGCAGCCTACGGGGGAACTGCGTCACTTCGTGATGCTCGAAATTGCACCTTACTGTTCAGTAACATTGCATGAGCTTTAATTGCGGGCTCTTGACCCATGGATCGTCCCTTGAGGATATCCTCGGGGAGAAAGAAAACGCCTGACCTATACCTAAGGTGTCAATATTAACCAATCTCACGGTCTACCAAGTTTATGCTAAGTTTGGCCAAGTTTACCTAAATCTTTTTGTCACTTAGGATAGAGGTTCTAAACTTTCTTGCTCTTCTAGGATCTCATGGCCGAAGAACAGGACGATCATGACCAGACCCCGGGAAATGCGGGGGCGCCACAAAGAAGGAGACGGGCAAAAGATTGGGATTCGTGGATTTGTTTTTAAGTTGATATGGGATGAGAGTGAACAAGGGGCGCGGGCCGGTATATGGAACGACGAGCCGAATATCCTAGCTTCGATGCAGATGAACTGACTAAAGAGGATGGATGAAGCTAGCTACGAACTTGTGATAGGGAGATCACCTTGGAATAGGTAGACTAGGTGTTCGCTGCTTGTGGGACAAGTTGTCTTCGTTAGTAGGTACAAGGCAAGTCGAGAAACCTCTCACAGAAACGAACGATGCATCCTTGAAGATCCAGTGCCACTACAGAAGACCCCGTTCGTTACAGTGGCCCTGAACCCCGCGATGGGCTGCAGCTAGAGGGGCCCCGTCTGTGTTTAACCGGGTGTGCCTCTAGCGTCGGCTGATTTATCCACCACTTGATCATCGAACAGGGGGACCCTTGAGGAGACGGGATGCAACTCTCCAAGAACATCATGTGTGTAGCTCGTTGTCAGACCCGAACGAATGACGCTGAGGGGACAATGTCATGATAAGTTGGTGGGGTCAAGAGGGGCTACTCCGGGTGAATTGTCACCGTGAGAGGAGTGGGATGCTGATGCATTTGAGGTTCCATGATATGGAGGATTGTCGAAGTGGAGAGTACCACCATATCATTCTCTCTCTCTCTCTCACTCTCACTCTCTCTCTTATACCAGAACTTGACTATTTCTTTGAGAAACAATCCGTCTTTTCACTCATCAAGAGGCCAATCGAGCCAAGATACCTCCTATACCCTCTTCAATCAAGAAAACACCAAAATGCATCTGCGTGATGGCATGTGGCTGCCCGCCCAAGACTTTCGCACCGAGTATGCCGAAGATGTCTATGAGATCACTCCCAGCAAGGACCAGCATGCCCTGAATCTGCTATGTCCCGTAAAGCACATCCGCTCCCGAGGCGATACCCTCAATCAGCCCACGCTTGATATAGATATCAAAGCAGAGATGGATGGAGTTATATCCATCGAGACCACACATTGGGCCGGTGCTCAACGAAAAGGCCCCGACTTTGATCTCTTCCCAGCTGGCCAGCCCAAAGTTGAGGGGAAGATTGTCAAGAGTGATAAGGGCACTACTATTCAATCTGGAGTTCTCTCTGCCACTATTCATCCCGACCAGCATAACTTCGACATCAAGTTCCACAGCTCAGATGGCAAAAAGCACCTCACAAACCTGGGCAATCGTAGCACAGGATTTGCCTACTCGCCAGCTCCCAGCACACCACTTCAGACCGGAGATATGCGCGACTTCAAACACTACATGTTCATGCAAACGACCCTGTCCGTTGGCGAATCCGTCCACGGTCTTGGCGAGCGTTTTGGAGCATGGAACAAAGTTGGTCAGAATGTCGTTCTTTGGAACGCCGATGGTGGTACTTCAAGCGACCAAGCTTACAAGAACGTTTCTTTCTGGATGAGCAACCGTGGTTATGGTGTCTTCGTGGATAACCCTGGAAAGGTGGATTTCGAGATTGGTAGTGAGAGGTGTTGTCGTGTGCAAACAACTGTGGAGGGGCAGAGGTTGAAGATGTACATCATCTATGGTGATGGACCTAAGGACGTTCTCAAGAAATATACTGCCCTCACCGGAAAAGCCAACAAAGTTCCCAGTTGGAGTTTTGGCCTTTGGCTGACGACTAGCTTTACTACCAACTACGACGAGGCTACGGTCAACTCATTCCTCGAGGGCATGAAGTCTCGTGGATCACCTGTCGATGTCTTCCACTACGATTGCTTCTGGATGAAGGGCTTCAGATGGACAGATTTTATCTTCGATGAAGAGCGTTTCCCTGATCCCCAGGGCCAGATATCACGACTCAAGGAGAGTGGGCTCTGCAAGAAGGTCTGCGTCTGGATCAACCCATACATCGGCCAAGCTGGTGCGGCATTCAAACACGCTGCTGAGAAGGGCTATCTACTCAAGCGCAAGAACGGCGATATCTGGCAGTGGGATCTCTGGCAAGCTGGCATGGGTCTTCTGGATGTGACAAACCCTGAAGCTTGTGCTTGGTATACTGAGTGTCTCAACGGGCTCTTTGACAAGGGCGTCGATGCCCTCAAGACGGACTTTGGCGAGCGTATTCCCACTCTTGACGTTCAGTGGCATGATACCTCGGTTGACCCACACAAGATGCACAATTACTACGCCTTCCTGTACAACAAGCTTGTTTACGAGGCTCTCCAGAAGCGATACGGCGACACCGAGGCTGTTCTCTACGCTCGCGCTGCCTGTGCTGGAACCCAGCGTTTCCCTCTCGTTTGGGGTGGAGATTGTGAGTCTACACCCGAAGCTCTCGCTGAATCTGTCCGCGGTGGACTATCAATGGGTCTCAGCGGCTTTACTTTCTGGAGCTGCGACATTGGTGGCTTCGAAGGTTCTCCGCCTCCGTGGATCTACAAGCGATGGGTTGCGATGGGCCTTCTGTGCAGTCATAGTCGTCTACACGGTTCCAACTGCTTCCGTGTTCCATGGATAGTTGACGATGATGATGCCACTGAGGAGGGTTGCTCTAGGACTCTGTCCAAGTGGACGGCGCTCAAGACGCGATTGATGCCGTATATATTCTCTCAGGCCATTGAGTCCATAGAGGGTGGTATCCCAATGTCTCTTCGAGCTGTCGCACTAGAGTTCCCCGAAGACCCAACCTCTTGGTACCTTGATCGCCAGTTCATGGTCGGATCCCAGCTCCTTGCTGCTCCTATTTATGAAGAGTCGGGCGAAGTTGAGTTTTACCTCCCCAAGGGCAAATGGACATCCTATTTCACGAATGATGTCAAGTCTGGCCCTGGATGGTTCAAAGAGAAGCACGCTTTCGGCACATTGCCTCTGTACGTCCGTGAGAACACTATCCTTGTGCTTGGCAGCCGCAATGAGGTTGGTTCTGAATACGATTTTGTGAAACATGTTGAAGTTGCCTTGTATCAGACTTCTCCTGGGGCCAAGACTACTGTAATGGATGGCGAGGGAAATATTGCTGCAGAACTTGTTGTGGGACAGGATGGCAAACTCGAGGGTTCCGATAAACTCAAGGGTGACTACAAGGTTACTGAGAAGGGCCGTGACTTGGAAGCAGATGCCCCGGTTTCGATTGAGTCTCTGTCATAGGCAAATAGACTTCATGACTCAAATTAATGCATAGAGAACCTGATTAAACTGTTGTTACTTGTTCTGGGGGCTGAGGCTCTCGATGTGACGTCTTTCACTTCATGTCGCAGTGTTCCTTAGAGCCACAACAGAGCTAGATTCATGAGTATAGTCTTCATGATCACATGTCACTTGCAAAAATACCAATTTATAAGACCGGGTATTTGGAAATTGGAGTCCTGGTGAAAACATCCCCGGTATAGCTAGTTACTCGTGCCGTGGTCCCGAGAGGTTGGAACATGTCAAGCCTGCTCGTCAGCAACTAAACTTAGCTACTTGGAGATTCCACAAAGATCATGAGCTAGTGAGAATCCTCTGAAACTCCTTGGAAGATTTGTGTCTGATTATGATCCTTGCGGGCGGACTCGAGGAATACGACAACCCGAGGGAAGTAAGAAAGGCAGAATCTATATACCTCTCCTAAAGACAAAAAAGCTTGAGTAAGTTTACGATAGACTTGTTAAAATCCAGTATACTAGCGTGTCCTTTAGACTACTTGTTTTTGGCAACCCAAGGTTCTCAACGGAAATGTCAGAAGCTTCACGTCTTGTTCCCTGAGGCCACCCCACAGTGATCCCCCCCCACTGAGTCCGAGTCCGCGTTTAGGCTCCACCCACTGAGACTCCAGTGGGTTTTGGGGGTTAGGAATTGCCCGAAATGGTAGTTTTAGTGGTCTATAGTCGTCGCGATTGGTTGATCGTTTTGGTCGGGAAGTGGGCAATCATATTGTTCGAAGGATCTCGACAAGTAACGTAGCAAGGAACTTCAGGTCAAATGATAGAAGTAGAGCAATTTTCACCCTACTTCAATTTATCCGGTTGTTTAGCATGTGGCATCATAAGCGGTGACCTGACTGCCACTATATCCGCCAAATGGAACAATCAACGTACCCGTGGTATGGGATGTGATTGATCACTGAGCATTCACGCAGAAGCATGTAGAACAAAAAGAATTGCACTCCTGTAGAAGAGTCAAGGGCTTGAGGGTATCATATGATCTGTCACTGTGAGCCAGAGGGGTGACATGAGATGAAAACTAGACCTATGTCTTTATACCAACAATCAAGTACATCAGAAGAACCTATAGACATTCAATATCGGCATTTGCCTTTAACTGCCGTGCAAAGAAGATCAAAATGTGCGATTGGAATATGCATATTCGAGGCACTGTGATTCTATGTTACATTGCCATGGTGTAATATTGATGGGGAGGGTATATGTGGTGAATTTAATGATCATGAAGCCTACGAGCCTTCTCATAATCCTCCCATGGTTCAGACCGGGTTGAGTGTGCAGACCACCAAAGTCGAAGGACTCGGGTTGATTCCTCCTTTGCATAAGTATCCCTCAAATAACCGAGCGGATGTACGTTTTGTCTCATGATGAGTGCCTACTTAAAAGCGTGAGTTTACATGACAGACAGTTACAGCACATCCAGGGCTGTGTTAAAAACAATTTCTCCGTCAGAAACCAACACCAATCTTGCCTCGGTGCATTCAGTGGATCGTCGATATACATATCGCAATTGGAAAAAAGCCTGCCTCTTGTATCTGACGATGATCTCAACTCGGGTCGGGTCAAATACCCCCGAACAACACTGATTGGTCCGGGTGTAAGCAACCACACGAAGGAATCAAAGGTTCCCTTACAGGTTCTTCTGCTCCATGTAGACAACTGCATTCAGATTTAGCCGGGATGGAAAAAGCTAAAGGCCATGTATTAAGATACTTGAGTTCGCCAAGGGCATGTATGGCTGACAGAATGGCTATGACATCGTGGTGTACGGTCAGACCAAAATCGTAGTTCGACTTCTATATCGTCTAGTCTCTGCTCAAGATATCGACACGGTACCTCTGGCAGGTCAGGGGCGGTTTTGCATGTCGAAATTTAGAGTGTTCATTCATAGGCTGGTTAATCTTCAACACCATTTAACCGCCGCCTTGAGGGGCCGGTTGCCGAACACTAGTAGTATATTCTCCGACCGCTCGGAACCGACGAGGAATGGCACCAGGGATACCAGGTCACTCTACGACATCACGATTTCCGGCATGTCATGTCCCATCTGAGCCTCGGCCGAAGCCGGGGAGAGATCATATCAGGGCTGAAGATGTAGAAACGGGCCGTTACTGGTCATGCGTAGGGCTCGCTATGGAGATAGCAGTAGACCTTGCGTGATATCGCCGCCTCTAGTAGTACGACTGTTGCGGAGATGGCCTTTGGGGCCCCCTGGGGAAGAAGAGGCCGTGGGTCTTTGAGGATCAGGGTGTAGTTAGAATTGATCAACATGCTACATGAAGCATTGAGAATGGAGCCTTTGCGTTGGGGTGATGATCGTACAAATAGTGAAAGGTCCGCTGTTAGTATTGGAAATAATTCACATGCTATCTATCGTCTAATACATTGAACTACGAATCACTTATACAACTTTATAGGTTAAGGCTCGAAAATGGGCAAGGCGTACAGTATCGGCCTGGCTTGCTTTGCAGCCATTGGGTACGTACAGATTACTTGGAAGTCCCCTTTGAAGTTACAGAGAATATACTGACTGCTTTGATCTATAGCTCGTTTCTTTTTGGTTATGACTCTGGTGTGATGACAGACGTAATTGCAAGCAAAAACTTCCAGAACTACTTTGACACAACATCCACGTCCTCCATTATAGGCGCCATCAACTCAACATTCAGTGGTGGAGCAGTATTTGGAGCCCTATTTGGTGGAGTCATTATGGACAAGTATGGCAGAAGAAAGACGATCGGAATCGGTGCAGCTATTTGCACGGTTGGAGGTGTTCTTCAAGCTGCGGCCTATCAGTACGTTGAAGCTGTTGAACTTGTACGACTACTATGAAGTCACTAACTGGGTGATAAGTCTGGCTATGATGCTCATTGGTCGAATTGTCGCTGGTTTCGCTGTTGGTTTGCTCTCTATGAGTGGTCAGTCGATCTTTGGATTCGTGAGTTCCATTAACTCACGCATGATGTATAGTTCCCGTCTATCAATCTGAATGCGCCAGCCCCAAGAATCGAGGACTCATTGTCGGCCTCGCCCAACAAATGATTGGAGTAGGCTTCATCGTCTCAACATGGGTTGGATATGGAAGTCATCATATGCCCGATACTTCATCTTTCCAATGGCGTTTCCCCTTGGCTTTCCAAACATTCCCATCTGCACTTTTGTGCCTGGGTATGCTCTGGCTTCCTGAGACACCCCGACATCTCATCGCGACAGATCAGTTGGATGAAGGAATGAGAACTCTTCGAAAGTTGCACTTTGATGGCTCGAATGATGAATGGATCAAGTCCGAGTTCAATGAGATCAAGCTCACCATTGACGCCGAGAAGGCAGCAACTGCGCCTGGCTGGATGATCATGTTCAAGGTGCCTCAGTGGAGGAAGCGCCTTATGCTTGGAACTCTTGTCCAAGTCTTTACTCAATTCACTGGTACGACGCCCCTATTCTGATAGCCATCTGTGTCAGGAGCATGAGCTGACATTAGTTTTAGGAATCAATGTCATTGGGTAAGCTTTTAAACCTGTTTTTGAATCACTGATTCTGTATTAATCTCTGGACTTTATTTCGATGCCGCCTCAACTTTGATCCTCTTGCATGCGTTTACTAACTGATACACACAGTTACTACCAAACCATTATGTACGAGAAGCTCGGAATCAACGGAAAGACAAATCTTCTGGTTGCAGGCATTTACAACTGTACCGGCCCCCTTGCGAGTAAGTCCGGCATCTTATTTCCTTCATCAAGTTCTCTGTTTAAAGAAGACTAACAATCTTGAGATCTGTTTTTCATCACATTTATCTCTGATAGGATCGGCCGTAAGAGGCCTCTGATCTATGGCATTATTGCTATCACCATTGCTCTCATCCTAGAGAGTGCGGTCAACTCTCAGAACGTCGATGGTTCACACCGTGGTCTGAGTATTGCCGGAGTTGCCTTCTTATTCTGTGTCACGATCATCTTCTCGCTATCGTTTGGTCCTGTATCATGGACGTACATGTCTGAGGTTATGCCGTATCAAATCCGTGGAAAGGGTTGCGCATTCGCCACAGGTATCGGCAACTGGCTAGTGAGCACATTCTGGAACCAAGTCAGTCCCTTTGCCCTCGAGGAGCTCGGTTGGAAGTTCTATTTCCTCTTCGTTGGTAAGTAAACTCCAGTGGGACTTTTCTTTGATCAATTGACTTACACCAACAGCTTTCAATCTTGTCATCACACTGCCCACCCTTATCTTTGCTTTTCGAGAAACGAAGGGACTATCTCTTGAGGAGATTGATCTCATGTTTGGTGATCGGGCTCTCGGAAACCTCCCTGCGGACATTGAGAAGGACGGTGGTGTCATTGCTGTGACAAACACCCATGATGAGAGACCTCGTCAGGAGCTTTGAGCGACAAACCTCATGCGTGATGCTAACTTGTAATGGGCTGGCTATATAACAGGAGGATTAGGAGATATAAATCGGAGATTGTACTGGAAAGTTGATAGATATGAGAAGACCACTATGCATCCAGTAGCCACGTCCTATCGTCATTTCATTCGCCAATATCATTCGATGACCGCCTTCTTGGGTACAGTGTCTAGACTCAGGCTAGGAGAAGAAAGGAAAGGGAGCTCAACCTTAAGCACTGAGAAACCTTAGGTAAATTTTACCAAAACTTAGGAGGAGGCTCTTTGATGACTTTATCATCCAGTTCTACCCAAGAAGGACTTTTTACACCATGTTCATGCCCATCAAACTCATAATTGGACTGATAAGGAATCGTGTGCTTGCTTGATGTTGAACTAGACGTAACATGAAAAGAGGTATTTATATATGCTCTACATAACATAACTCATAATGACCTTGACCAAACCGTTCCGGTATATCCCCAACGCCAAACCATGATATCTTAAACTCGTCTATCCTCTATGTTTCTTTTCTCTACCATTCCGGCGCACCGCCACCACAACCATTCGCTGCCATCATGAGGTCAAGTGGCTTAGTGGTCATCTTGGCACCACCAGTCGGCTTGACATATGGCTTCTTTCCTCTCAACCCAACAAACTTGATCTTGCTGTCAAGCTTGGCAAGAGGCGCCTCACCAGCCTCGCCCTTCTTGACCATCCACTTCTTTGTGCCCAAGGCAGCATCAAGCTCCTCCACAGGGGGAAGCTTGAGGTACAACATACCGTCGGCTCGAGCCTCGGTAGGGAATGTGGCGATGGAGAGAGACTCGTCGGTCTTGCAGGCACCGTTGCCGAGGTCAAAGTTGCGCTTGTGGTGAGGACATGAGACCCAGGGTGAAGCACCATCCTTGTCACCATTCGTCACAGCCTTGCTGGGCTCTTGGCCGATGAGACCGTCGGAGAGGATGAATGCACGCTTGTGAGGACACATCTGCTGTGTGGCGTAGTAGACGCCCTTGATGCGCCAGATGGCGAGCTGCGTGTCACCACGCTTGATGGTGGCGGAGATGCCGTTTGGTAACTCGTCAGCACCGTCAAAATATGAAGATTCGATGATGGGTTCCCAAGAAGTCATGGACCACTTGTCCTTGAGACCTGAGAAGTTGTCTGTAGCTGCAGCGTCTGCAGGCCAGAAAGCTGGTCGCTTCTGACCACGGTCATCTTCAAGCTCCATGTTGCGTGTTGTGTCGTTTGTGTTGGCGAACTGCTTGAACTTGGCAGCGATGGCAGGGCTCTTGATGGCTTCGGCCCACTCGTCGAAGAAGCTGTCAACAAGCTCTTCCATCTGTGCCTCAAGTGAGGCGTTGATGCCGAGCTTGTCCTCGAGGATGACCTCTTGCAGGTACTTGATACCACCGGGGAGGTTCTCGATCCAGCGGGCTGTTCGCTGAAGCTTGTCGGCTGTGCGCATGTAGAACATGAGATATCGGTCGAGGATTGTCACGACATCAGCTGGGGGCACATCCTTGGCTAGAAGCTCGGCATGGCGAGGGTTCGCACCACCGTTACCGCCAACGAAGATGTTCCAGCCCTTCTCAGTGGCGATCAAACCGAAACTGAATCCATGTTAGCGGACCGAAAAATTGAAAGATGGGGGTAAAACATACTCTTTGCCTTGAGCTTCAGCACACTCTCGCACACAACCACTCACACCACCCTTGATCTTGTGAGGAGCTCGAATACTCTTGTATCGCTCCTCCAGACGAACAGCCATACCGACACTGTCACTCAGACCGAACCGGCACCACGTGGAACCAACACAACTCTTGACGGTTCGCAGAGACTTGGCATAAGCGTGACCAGACTCCATACCACCAGCGACAAGCTGGCCCCAGATGTCGAGAAGGTCCTGCTTCTGGGCACCAAACAAGTCGATACGCTGACCACCTGTGATCTTGGTGTAGAGGTTGTACTTCTGGGCAACCTCGCCAATGACCACAAGCTTGTCAGGAGTAATCTCACCACCGGACACACGAGGGACAACAGAGTAGGTACCGTCTCGCTGGATGTTACCCAAGAAGCGGTCATTGGTCTCCTGGAGACCGTGGGTGGTCTTGTCCATGACGTGCCTGTTCCACAGCGAAGCCATGATGCTTGCTACCACAGGCTTGCACAGCTCACAGCCAAGAGCCTCCTTGTCGTTTCCAGCCTCACGCATCACTTCACCCATGTTCTTGAGGCGCTTGACCATGATGATGTTGAACAGGTCAGCGCGAGAGTGGTTGAAGTGCGAGCACACGTAGTTGGTGACCTCTTGGCCCATAGATGCCATTGTCTTGTTGAAGATCGTGGTGATGAGAGGAACACAACCTCCGCAGCCGGTACCGGCCTTTGTGCACTTCTTGAGACTGGCAACGTCCTTACATGTGCCATCCTTGACAACCCTGACAATGTCGCCCTTTGTGACGTTGTGACACGAACACACCTGAGCATCATCGTCAAGGTCATCAGTATCTTCGCCGCCGTCCTTCTTGACACCGAGAATAAGTTCACTGGGTGAGATCTCAAGCTCCTTCTGCGCCTTGACCATTGGTAGAAGCTTGACGTAGTCGCAGACGTCGCCAATCATCATGCCACCGAGGAGATACTTTCCATCTTTAGTAAAGATGTACTTCTTGTACACATTAGAGAAAGGGTCTTTGTATGTGAGAGCTTGCACAGATTTGGGCTCTTTAGCATCGCCATTGACGAGTGTCCTGGCGTACTTGGGGGGAAGTGTTACGGGACCATCGCGATCAGCGAAGCAGTCGCCGAAACTAGCGACGTTGACTCCGAGGAGCTTGAGTTTTGTGCTCATGTCGGGAGTCTTGAAGGTCTGGGGACTGTGAAGCTTGGCTTGTGTGAGGTTGAAAGCGACGACTTCGGCCATGGCCACACCAGGTGCGATGAGGCCGTAAGCCATTCCGCGCCAGCTTGCACACTCTCCAATGGCGTAGATATCGGGCATGCTCGTTCTCAAGTCATCGTTGACGACGATGCCACCGCGCTGTCCAACTTCGAGGTTGGCGCTTCTGGCGACGTCATCTCTTGGCTTGACACCAACAGCGAAGCAAAGTGTTGAGCAGCTGATCTCTGAGCCATCGTCAAAGATGACTCCAGTGAGGTTGTTGTTCTCGTCAGTCTTCATGCTCGACACGCCCTTGCCGAGATTGAGGTTCACACCAAGCTGCGAGACCTGATCCGCCACCATCTTGCCACCAGTCTCGTCGACCTGTCTTGTGAGAACCCACTGAGCCTTCTCAATGACATCAACTCTGTTGAAGGTCTCAAGATCAAGCATGGCCTTTGCGGCCTCAAGACCGAGGAGACCACCACCAACGACAGCCCCATTTGTGCCCTTCTTGTCGTAGGAGAACTTGATGAGCTTGTTCAGGTCTTCGATTGTGCGGTAGACGAAAACACCGTTTGCGTCCCAGCCTTTGAGCATACGGGGAAGAATGGCGTCTGAACCGGTGGCGAGGACGAGGATATCGTAAGGGTAACTCTCGCCGTTTGCGCATTCGATGAATTTGTCCTCGGTGTTGATGTGTGTGGCTTTTGTGTTGATGTGGCAGTTTAATGAGCTTCCAGCTTCTGTGTACTATAGGTTGTTAGAGCTTGGAATGCAGTTTCGGTTCATATTGAACATACCCATTCTGCTGGGTTCATGTATAGTTCTTCGACCTTTCGGTGCTCAAAGAATGTTGTGAGTCCTACTCGGTTGTAGGCGAGATATGGTTCTTCTCCAACCACTGTGATTGCATATTCTTTTGATTTGGCGTCATATTTGAGCAGCTTTTCTCTGTATCATTATTGTCAGATCACGGTTGGCAAGTATATAGTGTAAGTTGACTTACATGAAAGCAATGCCCACCATGCCCAGGCCAACGACCACCACACGTTTTTGTGGCGTTGCAGTCATTTTGATAAGTCGATATTAAAACAAGTATACTTGGGAAAGCAACCCAAAGGATAGAAGGGATATCACGGCCTCTCATGGTTATAAGTGATTCTCAGAGCCTGCCACAAAAAAGAGGGTCTCCTGTATGTACCTCAAGACCACGAAACTATGGATCCCCTCTGATGTTTTTCCCATCTCCCTATCTAGAACGTACATCTCCGGGATAGTACAGCTCGTGCTAAGCATTTCCGCCGCTGGTCCATAGAAGGTGAGCGCATTTGCAGCTCTCGGCAGGGCTGATCTCTGATAAGGAGACTGCGCGCCGTGGCTGAGGGACCAATCAGGGGCTGCGCCCGCACGGTAGAGGCGTTTTGGCCTCCGCGGAGAAGCAACATTCTCGCAAAGGGGTCGTACGTCGGAACACACTACGACAGAGCATGATATGAGGTCTCTAGGAGTTTCTCATATTAAAATCGCATCCGGTTTCTGGCGAAATATTATGCTCCAGCTCATAGTTTCACCGTACGCTACGGTCAAGTCTTTTGTGGGTTGTTGACTGATCTGAGTCTCGGTGAAGGGTGAAGCCATCTCGAATATCGCCTAATTCAGTGTAGAATTGCCAATGCTCATTCTTGGCCTTATCTTGAGAATATATCCTCAGACCCCAAATACGGAATGGTATTGTTTTAGAGTCGCTCAATCAGAATCCTCACTCAAGGCCGGATATTAGATTTCCTCGAGCTATTTTTGTGTGTTGTATCGATCGGGAATATTTACTACCTACCTCAACTAGCTCCCATATTCCCTGTATCAACCTTTCTCCTCGGAGTGAGCCTCCTTATCAATGCCGGCATAGATAAGCCTCAATATCAACCTCTTCTGCTTTGCAACACAGCGACTCTAACTGGGCAATACCTACAGTTCCCCCACAAAGATAACACCACGGTTCAATGTCGCGGAGATTCAATTGTCAAGCATTCTCCACGGAATAGTCAATAAGAACACGCAGTGACTATGGGGGACAAATCCGTCCTGTGGAGTCTCGGAGAGGAATCCTTGAGGTGAGAAGAGGCGAAGTTTGGTGTCATGTCGTGTCGTACGAATGGAGATGATGTGATTTCAAACACGAATTTCAACCCTTGTTCTGGTATGCTATTTCCAAGCGAAGGACTAAAAGACTTTTATTTACTCCGTAGATCTTCATCTGATGGTTCGATAAGGTAGCAAGGAAAGTCTGTCTGAGGCCTAGAATTGCCTTGCATTGCCGTAAACGGCTTTGGCCGATCTACCTATCACACGTGTTTAGCCTGACGGGTACCTTAGCTGTAGAGCCCCTCCCACGTCATCGTCTCACCCCTCCAATCTTCAACACCACACAAACATCACCAGCCTAGACAATGGCGACCACCACCGAATCCTCCTTCGCATTCCCCCGAGAGTATCATTTTCCCGCCTTCTTCACTCGCCAAACCAATCTCACTACGCTCCATGCTCAGCGCAACAAATGGTCCGATCTCATCCTCGCCTACGCGAGACATAACCGCATCTTCCGCCTGTCGCTTTCCGAAGCAGCAGATTCAGACCTCTTTGTAAACCGAAAACTCGATCGAAGGCTACAATTCGATGATATTCGTGACGTGATTTCTTATATGCACACAGATGGGCGTGTAGAGTACGTCGGAGGCAAATCAACAGGAGATGTTGTGTTTCTGTATTGGCGAAAGCCCGAAGAATGGGCGGAGCTTGTAGAGAACTATGTCGAGGAGACCGGACAGAAGGGGAGTGTTCTTACAGTCTACGAACTTGTCGAGGGAGACGGTACAAAAGGAAATGGTAATTTCACTCAGGCAAGCCAATATGTTCAGGATCCTGTAGCTGATCCTCACAGATATTCACGGCATGGATACGGATGTTCTTCTCAAAGCTCTAAACATCCTTGTCAAACGAAACAAAGCCCAAATATTCGGCCAGGATGACTCATTAGGCGTCAAATTCTTCTAAGTACTACTGAGCCATACATACTCGTCTCTACATAAAGCACATGCGACTTTTCCATCACAGCACGCGCACCGATACGAACCGACTACGGACTCCAACATCGGCAGCGATGTTAAACCATCCTGAACGCCATCAAGCAGTAGTCAGAGAAATGGCTACTGCGAATTTCCGTAAAAGTTCTCCGCCAAGAATTTGTCATCAAACCGCACCTGTTGAGCCATTGCGACATCGAGCAACCAGTCAGGTGCAACAATGCGAGGCTCCATGTTGCCTTTGTACGCCATATCACGGAATTTCTCCCAAAGCGGCCTCTCGTCGGGACCTCCGCTACTTAATAGGTAGACCGGCTCCGGTGGCGCGTTACCCTCCTCCTCTGCCGTTGTTGGTCGGATTGTCGTCCCGCTCCGAGCCCGGTAGATCTTGAAGATCGCCCCGTTGGCCTCGGCGATCGTTTTGTAGCTCTCCGCACCATTGCGGATCTTTTCCGTGCAATAGATGGGAACACCAACAAGAAGTTTGCCTCTATTTGCCTTGGCACGAGCGACTGATGTCTCGAGGACAATGTTGTGCCTCTTCTCAGCTGCATTGTCTTTGAGGATGAAATCCTCAACATCGAGAAGGGTGCCTTTGTCTAGAGACTGGTCAATAAAAGTTGACGAGATCACTGTTGGGCCGCGTGCAAGAGCGCATAGGAATTTGACAGTGCGGACGACACTAGGGGCTGCCAAATAGTCGCACGGCTGACCCTCTTGCACAATCTGTATGCCCATGTCCCGAAGTTTTCTCTGTCGTCTGGTTAGAATAGATTCAAGCAAATGGCTCGCGCTTACGTACTCGATCCTGGTCTTCCTTGTTCTTATCCCCAACCCAGCGAGTGAATCCAGTCAAGACAACACGCATCTGAATGTCTGGAAGTGACGGCTTGGTCTTTTTGGTTGGCCGCTTCGCTAACGCGTCGGCTTCTTCTTCTTCAGGCTTCTCCTCTTGTTTGGTTTTGGTGTTAGTCTTTTCGGCCTGGTCGGCAGCTCGCTTTCCACCCCAGATTGTATTGCCTCCCTTGGCATGTCTCTTCTTCTCCTTTTCGTAAAGCGCAATATCGTCGCTCAAGCCATGCAGACGTTCCTGGGCTTTCGCTTTGGCGCTACGACTTCCTGTGGAAGCCACCGACGGCGTCTCGTTCTCCTTCCCAGTACGGCGTGGACGAATTGGTGTTGCATCTCCGATGGTCTTCGTCTTCTTTGCGGACTTCTCGCTTCCTCCTCCGTTAGAGTCTTCCATCTCGACGTCCTCTTTACCAGCCTGGCCGATCACAACACCCTCTGCGGGCCCTCGTGCATATGCGTTTTCCTCTGCAGCTTCCAGGATTGCTCGCTTCCTCTTGGCTCGTGGTGAGAGCTTGGCCGGCCCCCCGGGGTAGTACTTTTCGCGCAACTTTGGTTCATCAAAGAACGTTTGCCCGATTATCTCGCCCAGGTTAGTGCGCGGAGGGAAATGATTATACTTCTTGATGTTGATGGGCGTAATTTCACATTTGGCATAGCTCTCCTCGATCCAGAGATGGTTGACGACGGCAATCCCCCATTCGGGAGCCGCCTTGCATTTCTCGCTTGAGTCTCTAGCAGTGATCAGATGCGTATTCTCGGCTCTCATCGTTCTGGTGAACTCGGCTCCGGAAGCTTTGATCAGGTTCTCCAGGTAAATTCGTGCTTCACCACCGTAATTTGATACTGTGATACGTAGACCCTTGAATCCTTCTATACCATCCTTGGGGATCGGATAGTGTAGCAGTCGACGCAGCGGCGATGTCCATTCGTTGTGGACGATGAGCCAGTAAAGCCAGGCCAGATTTCCGACTTCTTTGTACGCTTGCGACGCTTGAACATATTGAGGACCGTCGCGGTATTGGCAAATGAGCATGTCGCAATCCTCGACTTTATCCACTAGCTTTCCGCCCCCTCTCACGATGATTTCTTTGACCACCTTTGACAGTCGATCAGTTATAGTCAGATCCCAAGATAGCAACACATTACGGTCCTGGAAAACAGTGACCGGTGGGCGAACGACCTCTCCATCAGAAGGCAAGGGTAAAGGAAGGTAATTCGGCGTCGGAGATGTCGCGCCCGCGAGGTTTTCGTTGGAAGGTATTTTGAGATCGTCCGCAGAAGTCTTCTTAAGAATTTCGGGATCGGGTAGTAGATAGGGACCTTCGTCGATACGTTTCCCAAGTTTGAAACAATCATCGAACCTAGAGACTGTCAACGACCGAAATTATAAGCCCTCTGCGCTCGCTAGACATACCAGTGTGGCAACACAACTTTGCCTTTCCATCCCTTTTGTAGAGCAACTTGGACCTTGGGATGGTCCATCGATAGGGCGCAAATATGTGTGGTTAACTTAGACGCATCTTTTGTTTCTTGTCCACCCAAAGCCATTGTAGCACCAGCAATACTCTCCTTGTCGGTCTCTGGTAGATCTGCACAAGTCACCACCACCTCGGAAAAGATCATTCTCGGATCAGGCGAAAAAGGCCTAATTTGAGCCTGTTTCCTGCGAGCTATAGAGAAGGTGATCCATTGAGTCGTCACTACAGGGATCATATGAGCCTGTGCCTCAGTGAACTGAGGGAAATCGATCGTGTTGGAGATGATGTGGGTGACTTTCTCGATCGGTAATGAGCCGTCGCGTCGAGGTTCACATATTTCTGCACCATTCTCTTCTAGAACGGTTGATAGCTAGGAGTTGTCAGTATTGATAATTGAGCTTAGCAGCTTCAGATTACCTCTCCGATCAGTTTGGGAGTCAGCAGATTGCTGGCGACGAACGCGATGGCGCATTCAGCAAATGTGTCGGCGGCAGCCATGTCGCGTGTTGAGGGCAAAAAGATAGGATGAAAGTGAACAAAACAAGCGAACAGCACCTTGGTTATGACATCAAGCAAAAAATTAATCTAAGCTCAAGAGATCAACAGCTGCGGGAGGATATTAGGTTGGTGTAGAAGATACCGTGGGGTGCCTAGAAGCTATTGTCAAGCTGCAGACGCGCCAACCACTCAACGCGAGAGTTTGACGCGTGCACGTGACCCTACTTCAGTCGGGAAGGCGTGATAAAGTTGAGCAATAGGTAAGTGTCCCAAACACTAGGCATAAGAGAACTTGGTTATTTTGATAGCTGATCTTTGGATATGACTATTATTTAAGGCTGGAGAATCACATTTTTGTACATAAAGTCTACCATAAGCAGTTCCCAGGGACGCACGTGTCTAAGGGCTGTATTAATATAGACTATAGTATTGACATCCCGTCCCAGGTTCATCATCCAAATATATTCTCCATAAAAAATAATCCAAAATTATTTTCATCTCAAAAACCAAAACGCCAAACACCGATGCAATGCTAATAACATGTCATTAAAATGGCGTATACCTGTTCCTTTTCTTTAGCCGACCACGCCCAATGGCCCCTCTACGACCTCTTCCAAAGAGGCCAAAGCCACTGCTGCTCCCATCAGGGAGCTCTCCTTTGCTGACACAAGCTTGATGGTTCTGTTTCCAGACTTTTCCATCTTGTCAGCCGCTACCAAGTCATTCAGGTATGACTGGCAACTATCAAGATAGCCAGGGTAGCTCTCGATAACGCCGCCGTTGTAGGCTACTGTCGTCTCGGCCAGGTCACGGTCTGCTTCCGCGCTGTCTCGCTCAGATGATTCGGGTGATAGTGTGGATACGAACTTGTTCTGGCTGTCAATGCGCAAGTTCCAGAAAGCGTGTACGCCAGCAGCAACAAGCGCACTTGAGCGCCTGGAGATCAAGCCGGCTAGCTGCTTGAGGAATGTTAGATCAGCAGCTGTGGGGGTTTGGTTCGATGGATGGCGAGAGGAAAATTGCTTGCGCGCCTCTTCGGCATCAGAGCTCGTATCCCTATGATCGTTAGCATGCTGAAGCTGGATAATCTTGAGTCTGAAACTCACCTCTCAATGATAGAGAGTGTCTCGGTTGAGAACGAGTAAGGTTTCTCCAGGGACACAGGAACAACACCTCCAAAAACCCCAGTCGACTCAATCGCCTCAACAAGTGCTAACCTGCAAATCTCGCCCAGATACATGCCGCTGACCATGTGCTCTAGAGGCTGAAACTCAGGCCGGGAGTGATTCGCCAATAATTGCCGATCCCATCTTGTCAAGGGCAAGATATCACGCCCCATCATACTGATCTCGCTGTTGATGATGACATGTGTCGCTTTCTCGAACCATTGGGGAGGACGCTCGCCAAATTTGACACGTCCGATGGCGGATACAGGAAGATAGGCAGCAAGGTTGACGCCAGTACCAAGGATGAGTCCGAATCTTGTTGTGGGGTGGTTATACGACTCCGATAACAAGCATGCACTGGAGTCGTTGACAATAGCTCGAAGTTCTACACTGAGACCGCGGTTCAAGCAGGCTGTTCGTACGATCTCTCCAAGATCTTGACCTAACAACCCGTTGCACGCAGCGAAGCCCTTGCCCATCCCTTGCAACTTGCCACCTGCCAGTGATGTTTGTCTAAAGAATATTAGCTCTGGACTACAGAGTGTGTTGAATGAGCATACTCAATGGGAAAACTCCATGCCATCGACATAGGCAAAGGTCCATCAGATGTATCTTGCTGCTCTAGCTCTGCTGATAGAGTCTCTAGTATTCTCTCGGCCATCCAGTCAAAGAACAACCTGCCTTCTAGGGCTTTGATCTCAGGTGTGATGCGGAAGTTCCTCATGCTCACGATCCTGCTCTCCTCCCCGATATTGGACACGCGACCGCACAGTTCCACCAATGCTACTCTGAGGGTCGAACCACCAACATCCAATGCCACAAAGCGGCCAACCTCTGTACCTCTTGGTAGCTGATGACTGTATGACGGTAGCATACACTCCATATCAGTTTCCAATCGCTCTAGGAGTTGTTTCCGTATGTTGTTGGATAGTTCTTGCAGGCCATCTTGACTGACAGGGTCGAGGAATAGAGCCTCTGCCTCTTTGAGAAACTCTTGGGCAGATGTGCGTGGCGTATTGGCGACTCGCGTCTTTGTATTTGTCTCGAGTCCCAGAGAGCTGCCCCAGTAAGCCAAGAGTGACTGCACCAGTGATTTCCCCCGAAGGAGGCTCTTGATGATGGCCGCCAAGAGTGTCTTTTGAAAAGCCGCTGACATGATGGTAACGAGTGATTATGGAAAATAGAAATGAAAGGAGAGAGGAAAGAAGGGTTGAGTCATGGACGCGGCAGAATGTAAATAGTCCAAGAGAATGTGGAAAGAAGAGGTTGAAGCAACCGCCTTCGAAGGAATAGATGAGATGGGATGGGATGGGATGGGGTGAGGGTGAGAATCTTACGCCCTGATGGATGGACCAACTACTACTACTGCTACTAGCAGGTGGAGAGTGTCTGATGGACAGGCACAGGTTCCTGGATAGGTAGCTCAGGCGAGGGGAGATCTGAAGGAAACAACACGAAGATGGAGATGGGCCACCTCTGATGGGACATGCCAGGAGTAGACGGGGTCAAAGCATGAGAAGGGACGGATAGAGCGGAGCAGACGACCAGAGTCCCGCAGAGGAGAAGTAGAAAAAGAGTCGTCGTTGCAAGGGGAAGAAGTCGGTCTGGTCGAATTCAGTTCAAAGCAGTTCAGTTCAGTTCACGCTGTGTCATGGAAGTAGAGGGAGAGCAAGAGAGCGGGTGTAGTAGGTTGGAAGTGGTAATTGGTAGTAGTAATGTATCATATCGCCTCCAATTCGTCCATGAGATCAAAATCAACGTCGCACAGCGAAAGCGCCCGCTCACGCACCCGCTCTCTCACAGTCACAGGCGACACGCGACAACCGCCGCCACAGCGATGCGAGCCAGCAAATTAGTGAGCAGAAGCGCCTGTAACTGTAATTGTCATTGTAGGTGGCCTTGGAGTTTGTTGGGTCAGACGGGGTCGAGGATCGTAGCCAGATGGGGGGGAGTGAGTTAGTTGTAACGTAACGTTGCGTGTGAGTGTGAGTGCCCCGTGAGAAAGTGGATGGTATTTCATTAGTGAGCGACATGGGCCCGTCACGTTTTAATTGTTAGTGTGCACCGCTACTATTGGAGGCTGAGAGGAGGCTTATTCGTGGCTGTCTCAACAATCTCCATAAATTCAGAGGGTTCATCTGATTTTACATGTTACTTCAAACTTGTCCTTGTTACACAGACATCGCCAAGGAACGTAATTTGAAACAATCTGCCCTTCTTCGGCGCGTCCATCTCTATTCCGGACCCCTGTATTGAAGTGACATTGCCACGAACATGAGCATGAACAAGAACAGTAATATCCTGGAACCAATCCTGTCATCAACTAGTGCGCTTACACATCTTGAGGTATGTGACCTCGGTTCAGGTCCATTTGCTGAGACGTAGGGTTCACGTAGCGATAAAGTTCCAGAAGCAAGGTATCCAATACGAACAAAAGAACTCTTTCGTGCTTCCACCTCCCGTAAAGAGAAATCGGGATCCCGCGACCTACCTATGTACTTACTGTACCATGGATCTGATATCATCCCTCCAACGCTACCTTACATCGGAGCTAATGCCGGCTACTGTTTATCACTGACTATATCCGTTTTTGCCCCGTAGAAACAAGCAGGCTTGGCTTTGGCCAATGGAAGCAGAAAGCAACCTTGACAACACTTAAGATGCCTATCATGAGCAAGCAAGCTAAAGCAATACAGTGCGGCTTCTCAAACAGTGTCAAACTTCATAGTAAACGTTTCATTCCCTCCACCACGAACCACTGCACCTATCGTGACTTGCTATCCAACCTTACATTGCCCACTGACCGAAGTCGCTCTCCCCACGCTCCATCATGAATGGTCGTTGGAAAGCGGAAAGGAAAGTGGCGTCCTACCTATCTCAGGGTAGTGGCTTCTATCATGATGCAACGGGTCCCCGTGGATGGCAAGTGACTCTCTCTTGGTAGTGACTTGTGCGCCTTTGATAAGTTCTCCTCATAAGCAATTGACTCCTCGAAAGTGTAATCATATTTCTTCAACCCCAACACACCCAAGAACTCCTACCAAAAACCCAGTACCTCATAACCTCATTTCTAAACCCATCACTTATAACATCACCCACTACCAATAACACAACCACATCATGCGGCTCATCATCCGTGACGATGAGACTGAGGCATGCAAGTATGTCGCCAATTACGTCGTGGACCGCATCAATGCCTTCCAACCCACACCCGAGCATCCCTTTATCCTCGGCCTCCCTACAGGTTCTAGCCCCATCGGAGTGTATGATATGCTAGTACGCAAGTACAAGGCTGGCGAAGTATGTTGCATCGCCTCATCCTAGAGCATCATCTGACCATAGCAGGTCTCGTTCGAGAATGTAGTCACCTTCAACATGGACGAGTATGTCGGTCTTCCTCGAGACGACCCCAACTCCTACCACTCCTTTATGTGGAAGCACTTCTTCTCTCACGTCAACATCCACCCTTCCAACGTCCACATACTCGATGGCAACGCTGCCAGCCCGGAGGCCGAATGTGACGCATACGAGGAAGCTATCAAGGCAGCTGGTGGTATTGATCTCTTCTTGGCCGGCATTGGTGAAGACGGGCACATCGCTTTCAACGAACCCGGATCAAGCCTTGCCAGTCGTACCCGAGTCAAGACATTGGCATACGACACCATTCTTTCCAACTCGCGCTTCTTTGACAACGATGTAAGCCGGGTGCCAAGAATGGCTTTGACTGTGGGCGTCCAAACAGTCCTTGAAGCAAGAGAGGTTGTTGTCATTATCCTTGGGGCCCGCAAGGCGCTTGCACTGCAAAAATGCGTCGAACAAGGCGTCAACCACATGTGGTCGCTATCATGCCTTCAGCTCCACCCCCATCCCATGATCGTCGTGGACGAGGACGCCACATTGGAACTTCAGGTAAAGACAGTCAAGGCAAGCAACCCTTCCTCCCATGACGAGCCTTCGCTAACATGGACGACAGTACTTCAAGAGCATCGAGAAAGTTGCTCGCGAGCAGGGATTCGAGCAGATTCTTCCCTCCAAAGTACGAACTGGCAATGTTGCTATCCCTGAAACCAAGATTCAGAGAGCTCAGAGTCCTGCGATTATCGCTCCGGAGCCGATTGCTTCACATCTCTTGCGAGCGACACCTGCGGGTGATTACTCTATGAGAACCCCTTCGCCCGATTTGTTCCCCGACCGAATGGCGTCGCGTATTCCGGAACCGAACCTGAACCGCAGACTTACCCCCAACCTCGAGGTTCAGACCGACGTCCCAAAGACGAAAGTTGAGATGATTGATAGTGCCGTCGCCATGTCTCCAGACGCCCCTGTCGCGAACTTGCTCCAACCGATGACCGCAAACATTAAGGCAATGCGATCACCATCGCCAGACCTGGTTCCCGACAGTATGGCCTCGCGCATTCCTGAGCCAGATCTAAGCCGCAGGGTGACACCCAACCCTGAACTGCAGAAGAAAATCAACGCCGTCGGGGCGCATTAAACGTGATAGGCGGATATATTGGGATAGGAAGAGTAGAAAAGAATTGGAGACCAGGAAGGTCTTGTTCAGTCGCTACAGGGTTGGATCAGGAACGAAATTATCAGACTGTATCAGTATGACTACAACAATAGCATTTTTAGCCCCGTATTAGAGTAAGGCGTTTTAAGTCAGGTTAGAGATAGAACACAAATACCACTGGCGGCCTCAGATAGGTTGTGTGTTGGAGTTTATGGGTGTTACGTGTATCGTCTTTTGGCGTGGAGGCGTTTGGGGGAAAAGTGTCATTTCTTGAAAATCGATTGTCATCTAGGACGAGTGGAAGAATCACAGGTGTCTAATACAATCTATTGCTTCTTGTAACTTGAGAATTCGGCCTGTGCATAAATTCACTCTCAAGCAACATGAGCATGGTTCGACAACATATGCTGTGTTTTGTGATGCATACTTTGCAATAATGACCAATTGTCGCATGAAAATTCTCGGGTATCGATGCAAACCATCTCATGCCCTCAATGATGAGTTAACCGTCCACCTAATGTGTATATACTTGCTCACAATGTGCTATAATTCCAAACAGACTCCCCCTTTCCAGAAAGCCCGTACAAAAGCTTAGATATATAATATACAGGAAATCGGCTTTTCCAACAATTCGTAACTCATCAGTCTCGACCACCTGTTGTGTTTCAGTCAGAGGCAAAGTACCGCTTGGCCTTGCTCTTGAGCTGTTGTGCTTTCATCTCGGGTGGCATGATAGTGTGATGGACCACGTGAGGCCGATAAACAGCATCGACAGGCGGCATCCTGGTGGAGGTTAGTAACATAAGAGTGGAGAGATCCAACAAAGTGGTAACGTACCAATCATCCACAGTCAGTGGAAAGTATTCGTACAAGGGATCGGCACCCTCATCTGCAGGACTGTTTTCCCTGTTCGCCCCTGTGGTGGTGTAGCCTTTGCCAGAATTGGGACTGTGCAGCTCGGCACTCGAGCGGTTCGGGCTTCTCTCGTCCTCTGATAGCGACAGATTGATCGGCAGAGATGCATTTTGACGCGGGAGTGAGTTTTTGTTACTGTGGGAATTTGCTGCTTTAGCAGAGTTGTTTGGATCACTGGACCAAGCTGGTATAGGTGGTCTGGTCATTGTTGGCGATAGGGCGACTCGTTTTGCAGGATGTGGACTTGCAACGGGTTGAGGGCTGGGTAGTGGGTGGGTCATTGACCCAGGTGTTGCCCAGTCGTTCGGCTGCTTATCTGTCAGTTCTGTCTTTTCCGTAGATGGACTCACGTATGCCTTACCTGGAGATTTCCAGCAGGAGGGAATCTTTGCGTGAAGTTTGTCGAATTCTCCCGTTCTAGTTTAAGCGTTGGGTGATCGGCATTTGACGTCGATGTGCTTCTCCTCTCAAATCTCTTGTCGCCTGTAAGAGGAACGTCCTTCCTGCTGTCGAAGTTTCTAGGACTCCGGCCACGAACAATGACTGGGCCAGATTTGATCTCCGATATTTTTATGAGTTCACCGGCCTGTGTCTTTCCTAACAGGGTGATCTGGACCACGTAGTGCTGTTGCAAGCCCTTTCTTCTGCCGTTGTTGGCAGTAGCATGCTTGAACTGAAGCCGTTTCCAAGATATAGGCAGAGAAACACGGTGTGCGTCAATCTCCTGGCCTGTCGTTATATCCAGAGTGATAGTGGGCGGCGCTGAGACGCCTTTTGAGTCATCACCTCCCTGGGGGTTGGCGTTCTTCCAGGGGATCGATATTATTTCTGTAGCCTTTCCTTCGATGGATTCGATGGCTGCAATAGTCGCTACCAGCTCGAATATTGGAATGTGTTGCCCTTGTTCATTCACAATATTCCTGATTCCGCGAGGAAGAGTGATCTGCCCCGAACACTGCCAGAGGTTGCGGCGATAACAGGTCAATTCCATCGGGCGTCCGGTTGATTCTCCTCCAAAGACATCCTCGGCAACGAAGAACATGCCGTACAATTCAGCCGTCATGCCGGCGTCAACAAATTGGTTGTTCTCGTTAACAATGGTAGCGTTGGAAACGGGAGCGGAGAACCCGAGAAGCTTGTTATCGGGCTCCTGGGGAGATGATTCTTCATGCAAGGCATCTTGGTTCGGCGGAGGATCGAATTGTTGTCGAGTCGAGTATGAGAAGGGATCATCAAAGGTCGAGGAAAAGGCATCCAAGTCGTACGAGGTGCCGAAAGGTAGAGTCTGCAGTGCAGCCCCATCACTGTAGATGTTAGCTTGACAAGCTCCCAAGCCAAAGTTGCGCGCGCGTTGCAAGTGCGCTGCGGTGCTTACAGAAGTGATTCGTCAAATGTCATATCCTGGTCGAACACGTCCATATTCATACTCTGAGAGTGGGCAGATCCAAAGTTCATCGCCATCGCTTGGCTGGAAGAGGCGCCAGTTGGCAGCCCCGACATTGAGTTGTAGGTGGACATGGCATTGTTCAGTTGAGAAGAGCCGTCAAAGTCTCATTGGCGCGGCGGGGGAGACAGCGACACAACTTGATCGCGCAAGTATGTGTAACGGTGCAAAGGGATGAGAAGTATCTGGCGACACCGGCGATGACGGGTTGTTTCCCCGATAGAGCGCCGAGGGTTTGGAGCGACGAGCAAACAGAGCCGAAAGAGCAGATAAGACAGGTCAAAGGTCGAGCAGAGCGAGGTAGAGATAGTCAGGTAGTATGAGGAGAGGCGGAGGCGGAGACGGAGGGAGTGTGGAGAGCCTGGGCTGCCGACCTCCAGCTAACTCTACGGGCTCCGGCTACTGTAGGTTTGTGGAGAGACCCACTGGGCTGGCTGACCCTTCGCCCCTCGGGGAGCAAGAAAACAGCGAATCTTACTGTAAAGTGTCAAAATAAACCTAGCAAAAACCATCCTAAGCTTAGGCTATATCACCTAAGTCTTTTTGTCATTTAGGATCGAGGTCCTGTGTTTTCTTTCCTCCCCTAGCCCTTTACTGTTCCCAGCGATAGGCTCTCAAAGTTGATTGGCACTCGCCTCAACAATTGGCCGAGACAGAGCTTCATGTGAAGACTCAAGACCCCGCGGGCATTGTTATCTGCTAAAAGGGAGCGCTATAAGAGGAAGCTTTAAAAGTTCCAGGTTGTGCTTGGCGTTGTTTGCCCTTTCGGCATCTTCCAGGAGGGTTTTAGTATTCATCAAAGTCAATTAAAATGAAGCACAACATTGGCAGCGTTTGCAGTAATACATATTTTATTTATCAATGCTTCCTTCATGCCCAATGCTCCCTAGGTTTTTACCTTTCTAATAATAATGCTCTTTTAATTCTAGTTTCTGTTTCATGCAGCATACCTATTCTTATCATGAGGACGGGAACCAACAGCAACGGAAAGCCAACCAAACTTTCACATCAACTTGCTCCCCTTGGCAGAGTCAGACACCCTCTCACCAAACTTCCACACTTCGTCCAGGACCAGAACTTCATTCGTTCCCCTGACTTCACCCTGGCTTTCGTATCCGTCTGACAAAATCACCAGATCTGCGTCAGCCCCCGATTCTAGTGAACCCTTGACTCCCTGTAAGCCAAGCATGGCCGCCGGTGTTGATGTGACCGCTCCAAGGGCCTGGGGAATACTAGCCCCAGTCCACTGTCTAAAATTATTGACACACTCAAGGAGAGTGATTGAGCTGATGAGAGTTAGATACAAAGCTGCATAGAGTAGATCACTACGTACCTCCCAGCAATCGTGTCGGAGTTCTCAAGAAGCAATTTAGAACCTTGCTTGACAATGTTGCATGTGTACTCTCCGTTTGTCCACGGATAGGCTCCATCCGGGAGACCAACAAGATGCATAGCATCCGTGACCAGGATAAAGCCATCAGGATGAGCGCTGTATGCGATCTTGATAGTCGTAGGATGCAAATGGATGCCATCTGAGATGATGCCAAAGTAAGGTCGTGGCAGACTCTCGGCCTTGCCCAAAACTCCAAAGACACCTGGGTTTCTGTGATGCAATGGGCGCATGGCATTGAAGAGGTGTGTAATCATTGTAGCACCCTTACTGACAGCTTGCGATGTCTCTTCGTATGTTGCCTCGGTGTGGCCAACGGAATAGATGATTCCTCTTGATGTGATCTCCGGGATCAGGTTCATCATCTGTCCGCGTTCCGGCGCTGCTGTGATCATCTTGATCGGCATTGGCGAGCCATCGGAGCGGGGGGTCATATTCTCGCGACCATAACATTGCTCAATGTCCTCTATCGATTCAGCTTGTGTGAGGACATCAACATTGTGAACGCCATTCTTGGTGGGACTCAAGAACGGACCCTCGCAGTGAGCACCAAGTGACTCGGCGCCGTGAGCCGGGATCCGCAGTTCCCCAGACGGGCCAAGATACGGTAGGGCCTGGCAGGCATTAGCTTCATGTACGATTGCCCCACCAAAGAGGAAAGCGTACCTTTTGGTATAATTCAGGCCGTTGGCTGGTGATGGTTGGGATGTATGATGTGACCCCTGTCTTGACCAGTAGTCGATTGATCTTTTGGATGTTTTTGCCATATTCGGACATGTCATCCAGAAGGGTTGAGAAGTTGAAGCCAAAGGCACCGTTGAGCTGGCACTCGATCAGACCTGGTGCAATGATGCGTCCACCAAGATCAAGAGTGTTGTCAGGCATGTTGCGGCCGCCATAGAATGAAGCCTGGCTATCGATGATCTTGCCAGTAATGGAGCTGACCCAAAGATCCTCCCAGACCAAGTCGTTGCCTTTCAGCAACCGACAGTTGGTGAATTTAGTGAGGCCATTCTTGGGTAGGGTCGGCGAGACGGCGATAGGCATACTGGAGATGGGCTGGAGGAGTCTGTGACAAGGAATTAGATATCTCAAGGTGAGGTTTGCTGATGCTCTCTATCTTGTGATGAAAGTCCCTAAGGACAATGAATCATGTAAAACGAGAGGCGAGTCGTGGGATACTAGTATTTTCCAGAGAGTTTCACCCTTGGAAGCCAAGAGCCCTATCAAGCCGCCGACAACGGCCACGTTTTTTTCCCAGATAGCATGGGAAAAAGTCATTTCGTCATTACTGTGAGCGATTCAGTAACCGTGCCATCTGGTCCCAAGCAGACGGTGCCATCGTTGAAGCCGTGAAAGTGAAACTGTGTGGAGATGTTTTTGGTCTCAACGTGGTATGGTTCCCTTTTGCTATGTTGCTGTGCATATTGACAGCCAGAGACCAGGGTGCAGTGGAATACAAAGACCATGCCATCCGTCCATTTTTGCCTCACAAGTATTGTTCATCCTTACCTGGTTCAATCTCTCACGTCTCGACACAACGTGAAACGGGCCTCTTTGTCGCCGACCATTTGTTGCTATTGTTCCATGTAACGTTAACTCATGGGGCGTAACCCATCAAATCGCCTGCCATAAGAAACAGCCAACGAACAGCACGACCCCACTTCGCCATCGCCCAACAGCTGGCTCCTTCCGCAACTGACCAATCAATATACACCAATCACCGCAGCCGAGGTTTAGGCGGTCGGCAGCATTCCACCTCCACTCCAATGGCCCCTCCTCCTGCTGGGTCAGCGTCTAGCTCATCCTCTCGAGAAGGCTACCGCAGTGTCAATGCATCTCATCGTTACCTCAAGCACGCGGGGCCATCAAGGGGTGAGCCAGAACCACAGCAGAAGAGATCAAAGTACCATGTGACGAGGCATCGACGCCGCCCAACCATCATGGCCCATACTGACAATAGCGACCTCGATCCAGCATGGCAAGATCTCGACCGGTACGTACCCATACACCCACCTCACCTCACCTCACTTCCTGTCAGTCCAGTCGAGGCGCGTCTCCGGACGTCGCGGGACTGTCAAGGGGCCGTCTCTCCACTCTTCGGCTCCGAATCTCGGAGAACAACCATCCATCCATTCACTTGACATCGTGATAGTAACTGGTTGTCCTGTAGTGCCATTGGGCAGATCCTGATTATGGGCTGGGATGGCACTGAAGTTACCCCCCAGATCAGGAGCCTCATTGAGGATCATCACCTTGGTTCCATTATACTTACAGCCAAGAACCTCAAATGTGAGTTCTACTTACAGACACCCTATTTGCTCCATAAATCTAACGCTGTCAAGCTGCTCAGCAAACAGCAGAGCTGGTCCAAGAATTACAAACCATTGCTAAGAATGCTGGTCATTTACAACCTCTTCTCATCGCCCTCGACCAGGAGAATGGAGGAGTCAACAGTCTCTTTGACGAAGATTACGTATGCCAATTTCCCAGTGCCATGGGCGTCGCAGCTACTGGTCGAGCCGAGCTAGCATATGAAGTGACAAAGGCTACTGCCACTGAGATCTCGGCATGTGGTGTCAACCTCATGCTAGGACCCGTCCTTGATGTATTGAATAATGCTCGCTACCAGCCTTTGGGAGTTCGTGCTACCGGAGACGACCCCCAAGAAGTATCGCAATATGGCCTGGCGGCTCTGCGAGGAATTCGAGATGCCGGAATTGCTTCATGTGGAAAGCATTTCCCATCGTATGGAAATCTAAACTTTCTGGGCTCAAACCTAGATGTGCCCATTATTACTCAAACACTTGAGGAACTCAGCATCAGCGCTCTGGTCCCATTCCGAAATGCTGTTGCCTCGGGAAAATTAGATGCTATGTTCATCGGGGGCTGCGGCATATCCAATCCGTCCATGAATGTGAGTCATGCTTGTCTTTCGGATCAAGTTGTGGATGAACTCCTTCGCGATGAGCTTGGGTTCAACGGAGTCGCAATCTCGGAGTGCTTGGAGATGGAGGCTCTCAGTCATGAACTTGGTGTCCAGAATGGTGTTATCATGGCCGTCGAAGCAGGCTGTGATCTTGTCCTCCTCTGCCGTGCCTATGACGTCCAGCTTGAAGCTATCAAAGGCCTGAAGCTCGGTTATGAAAATGGCATTGTGACGAAGGAGCGGGTTTTTACCTCTCTGAGAAGGGTACTTAATCTGAAATCGACCTGTACCTCTTGGGAGAAGGCGTTGAACCCTCCAGGCATTTCTCTACTTTCTCAGCTTCATCCATCTCATCTTGCTCTATCACTCCAAGCCTACGATGATTCCATCACAATCATTCGAGATAAGGAGAAACTTATCCCACTCACAGCCTCAATGCATCCTGGAGAGGAGCTCCTCTTGTTGACCCCCTTGGTCAAGCCGCTGCCTGCATCTTCACTCACCAAAAAGTTACTTGCAGCCAAAGACAGTCAGAATCAAGCAGAAGGACAACACGAGATGTGGGCGCATAATGGTCGTGACCGAAGCGCGATACTGAGTGGAGAGGGTGTCTTCCGAGAATTTGGCAAATCCCTTGCTCGAGCCCGTAATGAGAAGTTACTTCACACAAGCTATACGGCTAATGGAGTTCGACCAGGTAAAACTCTTATTCTTGAGTAGATGAATTTCTTTCTGACCAGATTTAGTCCACGAAAATCTTATCCACAGAGCATCTTGTATCATCATTGTCACGGCTGATGCCAATCGAAACCTTTATCAAGCTGGCTTCACCAAGCATGTTGATATGATGTGCTCTATGCTTCGAACCAGGGGTCAAAAGAAGCAACTGATTGTAGTGGCAGTCAGCTCTCCGTATGATTTTGCAATGGATAAATCCATTGGCACATACCTCTGCACCTTCGACTTCACCGAGAACGCTCTCCATGCTCTTGCAAGGACATTAGTTGGAGAAATCGCACCTCTTGGAACGCTCCCCGGTACCCTGCGCAAGAGCAAGAAGGTTCTCAAGTCCAGACAGCACTGGCTAGTAGAAGAATACAGCTCGAAACGTGATGCATCTGCTTTGAACGACCTACTTCGAGCTGTTCACCGAGCAAGCGCACCAGATCTGCAGTTTCTACGCACAACAACTGCTGCTTCCTTTCAGCTCAATAATGCTAATATTTCGGAATCCCATTTTGTGGTTAGAAATAGCAGCACCAACGCTCTGTACGGCTTTGCTGCTACTTACTTTGTCCACGGTGTTGGTATACTTGGAGGTGTCTTTGTCGAACCTACCAAACGTGATGTATCGATCGGGAGGTCCCTTCATCGACGGGCGCTTAGAAGTCTCATGCAGCGACGAGGAATTAAGCAAGTCCAGATAGGGTCAGCTTTCCCTGGAGTTTTTCTAGGCATTCCCAATGATGTCGAGGTCAACACAATCAAAGAGTGGTTTGCGAACAGTGGCTGGGATGTCCAGTTTCCACGACGTGTATCAAACATGATTTTACAGGATGTGGCAAGCTGGTCAGCCCCAGAGGGTTTGTCCCAGAGCATTCAAAGAGCCGGTATTAGCTTTGACCTGATTCATGATTTGGACAACGCGGATGGCGTTCTCGGCCATGTCCGTAACAACGCAAATCCCGAGGTATTAGAGCTGTACCGCCACGCGCTGTCAGAATCGAAGCTGAGTGGGATTGTGCGGGCCAAGGATGCGACAGGTGCCTTATTAGGTACCATCATTGTTTGCAAGCAGCGCAGTCCACTGGAAACTCATATTCCTTCATTGGTGTCACGCTCTGAGGACATCGGTGGCATCATTACTCCAGTTGTACCTCCTGGGCCACAAACAACTCTCGCCTTACAAGGCTTGACGCTCATGGGCATTCGTCAGGCGAGGAGTCACAAAGCTACAAAAGTGGTCCTTGGTTGGGTAAGTCAACATGCTACCCAATCTTTCAATATCGCTAACAAACCAGGTTGTGGATGATGGTACCGAGTCCCTCACAGCGATGGGCTTTGAGACACTCCAAGAGTTCGAGGAAATCACAAACTCCCCAGAGAATGTAAATATCCCTCACTTCTAAAGCTACAACAGCTACTGACCAACAGCAGTTTTCCAACATAATATGAATAAGAGAACCCAACGGATGTGTTATCACGAATTTGCCGGGAAATTTATGATTAGCGAATGATACATGCTCCTTTGAAACAATGCTTCATAGGCTTTGCTACAGCCTAGGTCATGCCTCATGAATCTACACTTCGATGATATTCTGTCACGCTGTCTCACAGCTCTTGCATAAGGGACCTCTTTGTGTTGACAGTGAAGTCGCTAGTATCAACGTAACACTTCATCCCAGTCAAAAAGCCAAGTCCCTCTTTCGGTAAAGAGGTTTCCACTTGGTTATAGTCTAACATAGAACGGTGTCAAATTCCCCTGTGTCGAATGTTACGCATCCCCTGATGCCCTAACTTTCAACATTATGCAGAAGACATTGCGAGGGAAAGCTATTCTTGTTCTTGAGTGACAGTAGCACCATATGAATTCGGTAAATCAAATGATTAGATCTCTTCTAAAGACGCTGACCGCCTTTTCTAAAGATGGGTTAATAACTCATCACATCATGCCCACTGTTGTAGTTTACCGCCAAAACACTCACAGTTGGACCGGCGGTAAGCATTTTTCATCCTCATGGCCGATAACATCGCTGGATCTTGATATCATGCACTTGCCCTTGAATTTGAGTCTTAGCTCAGCGTCCTCAGGTCGCTCAAGATCATCTGTATCTTCGAAACTCTCCTCTGTAGAACTCTCAATCCGAGCCAAGGTCCCTCTGATCTCCAGAATTTGCAAGTTCTATCTCAGTCAAAGTCTCTTCCCGTTCCCATGGTGAAGCCTGACGAGCGTACGCCAGCTTTGGGTTAAGGTCACTCAAGTCAAGACTCATGCGATCGTATCTTCTGTGGATACCAACTAAATCTTGAGATCGCTTTGAAGTCATCAGTGAACCAATTCTGACCGCTCACCACACCACTCAGCAGCGAATATCACCATTCACGATAGCAGGGAATTAAGCCATAATAATGTACTTTGAATGAGAATAAGGGAAAATATCTTTGTTTGTCAAAACACTTCAACACACTTCCGCATATGCTGAGTCCATCAGAAAGTCCGTTAAAATAATATGTCCTTCGCCATGTACTGTTTGATTGTCCTTTTACCCGTTGCCAAGTTAAAACTCCGTGAATAATAAGCGCCAGGATTTCCCACCAATCTAATAACCGTTTTCGTACAGATAGTCATCTCGGAAGGGCAACAAGCAGAATAGATCGTGAAGAGATGATCAAAGTGGAGTGGCGGAAAAGTGTATCGGTGTGTATGTCGCTTACAAAATGAAAAATAAAAAATAAAAAGGAAATTTTGCTCCTGGTCGTCTAACATCCGTCGTCTTCACATTCATCAAGGCTTCCGTAGCCGGTATCCGAATCAATTCCCACCATGCTCTTGTTGATGGCCAGGCACCGGCTAACGACCTTCTCTCGTACATCAGAAGCAACGCCACATTTCTCCCCGGGAGATCCGCCCATCCATAGTCGAAGAGCACCAGATAGTCGCTCAAGAGAGGCTTGGAAGGTCTCAGCTGCTGCTTTGTGCTCGTAGAGCTCCTCCATTAGCTCGAGAGTCGCGGTGCATCCAATAAGAGACATCTGCGGGGCGTTGCCACGGGTCATGATTGACTCAATCATACGGAGTCCTTGGTGGGTACTTCCAGGAGTGCATTCGACACGTCGGAGGTGAGCGATGGCCATGGCGCATCGTAGGGCAAGTCGGAGATCGGGAGTAGAAGCCTGGAAGCTTGAGTCAACGACACAAATGGAAGAGCTCAGGAGAGCATCGACCTTTTCGTTGCCCATCGATTGCAAGGCAGAGGCGATGTTAGCGCCGCGTGCCTTATCAACGAGAACTGCTCGTGCCACGATTGCCCGAGCCTGCGCGGTTGACCCCAAGGGTGCAGCCTTGATAGTGAGTTCGATATCTTCTACCTTGGTGCTGAGCGTTTCTTCGTCCTTTTCCAATGTGGCGACCAAAGTTCGGTATAGGAATTGGGTCGACCACCAGGCAGCAACAGCGTCAAGGGGAGATCCAATAGCGGTATCGTCAACAACAGAATCCATGCCATCCATAGGGGTCACAACGTTGTAATCGGTATCGGTATTGAAAGCCAGGTTGTGTGCTCGCTGAATAACATCGTCGTTGAGCACTTCATCGCAATCTTGTTCAACCAAAAGAGCGAGATGTTCGGGCAAATCATCGTCATGCTGCTCGGAGGACTCGCGGTGAAGTTGGGCAAGGAGACGATTCAGCTGGCGGGCCTCATTCCACTTGCTGCGAGCAAGTTTGGCAGCGATGAGGTTGATTGCCCCAAGTTGGAGTCGGTTCTGGCTGAGGTCCCAGAGAAGAACGCGAATATGGAGGGCCTTGAGCATAAGTCTAGCAGGAGTGTCGGGGAGAGTGCCGGAAGCGAGGAGTGTGAGAATAAGACGGCTCTTGTTGATCTCAACGTCGCCGCCAGCCAATTGCGAGTCGAGGGCAATGCTCCATGCCTGGACACGAGCGGTTTCCTGCTCCTGAGTCAAACCAGTGATTGCTTGATAACCATGAACTCCAATTGCATTTCGGAGGCTGAGCTTGAGAGTCTTCAAGATGAGAGCTGCCGCCTCGAGGAAGAAATTGTGACGAGGGACCCATACGGTCTGGACAGCGGTAAGCCAAGCTTGTCGGCGGACATGAATTGGTGATGCGAGCGATGGCGCTGCCTGAAGGACACCGACTTGCGGTTTCTTCGACTTTTGTGAAGCTCGTGTGAATAGTGAAGGAACAAACACCCAAAGGAAAGTTCCAAGGAGGAGAATAATTCGGAGTGAGGTATGTAGATGATAGCCTCCGACGGTCAGGTCAAGGCCGCTCGCTGCACTCTTCAGAAGCTGAATAGGCATGGCGAACAAACCGCGACCTGCAGGCTTCTCATTGCTGACTTCATCCTCATGCATCGCCTCCAGAATCATGAGACCGGCAAGTGAGCCAACCATCAATTTACCAAAGTAAGGGCCGGCATTATTCCACCGACCCTGCTGCATTTGCTGTTGCTGTTGAAGCTGCTGCTGTCGAATGAGCGCGGGATTTCCACCGCGAAACTGTTGTTGGGGTACAGGATATGGTTGACCAGAAGCCATTTGTTGCGAAATGATTCTCTTCATATCATCGGGAACTTGGATCATTCCTCCTGGCTGTGCGTTGCCGTCCTGCGACGGGCCCCCGACGAACTGTTGTGCATCCTGTGCATATTGGATTGGCGTAGGTGGTTGCTGAAGAGGGCTAATGGCGCCATTCATCGCCCCGGCCATGAAAAGCTTTTCGAAGGCTGCAATGCGGGCTTGCATAGCACCATTTTCGTCGAGTAGCCGATTGTTACGCTTCTCGAGGTGTCGGATATATTCAGTCGCCTTGCTCAAAACCTATCCAGTGATTAGCGTGAGTTACATCGCTAGAAGAAAGAGCACAGCATACTGTAGCCTTGTTCAGCTTATGAGCTGGGGTCAGACCATGGAGTTCCTCGCGGTCTTCAGTCGTGTCTTCACCTCGCGCGCTCTTCGACATGATGCGAAGACTGGGAACGCTATCTCTCAAAGCGGCGATCTTGTCGTTCAGATTGGTTCGATACCGCTTCTCAATCATGTTGTGGGCGGTCTTCTTCACTGGTTGATCGCCATCCTCTTCCTCTTCCTCTTCATCCTCAGGGTCGGCGGAAGACTTGCGCTTTCGCGATGCTTTCGAAGATCCATCGGCAGGATCCGGTGACGAAAAAACACCCCTTCTGAGTTCGCCATTTACTGAGTCCGGGCTAGAGGCGCTCTTGGGGGAGTGGTATTGAAGATGTGGCGGCATGGCGATGTTGCGCAGCTTCTCCTGCAGAGCAGGAGTCAGATGGCTGATAAGGGCTGGCTGAAGAACGGTGTTGTCGTTGAAACTGGGCTGTCGCAGGGAAGGATTTGAGGCGGCGTAGATTGATTCGGAGCTGAGAGTGGTTGCCGGAAGGCCGTCGATGCCGGTAGAGATGGGAAGCTGTTGAAGGTTCTGCTGGTCCTGACCGAAAGCGAGATTCCAAGGAGAAGGTTGATAGCTAGTTTGAGCAGGAGGTGCGGTGCTGCTAGAGGGGTCGTACGAGTCGTAAGGGGGCGTGCCGGTGAACTGCCATGCAGCGTCGTAGTATTGTTGCTGGGTCTGGGGACGGGAGGAATCGTTGGGCAGGGAGGCTGAGGAGGGGTCAGATTTCACGACCGAGCCATCATCAACGAAACCACCTAGATTCGGATCTTGAAGGCCATAGAGGCTGGTGGTAGAATCATGGTCGGCCATGTCGGAGAAGCGGGAGCCGGGCATGATGGGGATAGGCCAGCACCATGCAATGCAGTTGCGATGGCCTGATTGAGAGACCCAGTGCTTAGGGTGACCCCGAAGGAGTCGCCGTGGTCGAGCGAGGCCTTCCTTTCGGGAAGACGAGGGCCTTTGGCCGACGATACTAAGAGCAAGGGTCGATGTTGTCGGTCCAGTTGGGTTGAATTGGCCTCTATTCCCGGCGTGGCCTGTTCAATTGAGTCTCTCGGCCGAGGAGTGGACTTTGACCGCGATAGCCTCAGCTACTGGCTATGGCTCCCAGCTGTGGATGGCTCCAGCTACAGTGGCAGCTACGGCTACAGGCTGTGCTGAGGGTCAGCCTGCAATAGTCGACAGGCCTATAGCCTCTGCTAAGGCGATCAATCGGTGGATAAGATAGAGAGATTCGGTGGTGAGGGCGTGCTGCAACCACAGAATGAATCGATGGTTGTCTCGATGACTCTCTGATCGAATGATTGAACGGGTGTTGCCGAACGGTTGACGGGTGAGAAAGGACAGTACAGGGGTTCTACAACAAGGGAAGAGCAGTGCAGTCTCGCGATTATGGTTCGACTGGCAACGAGTAGCAGTTAAAATTGCTGATGGGAGAATAAGCGATTTGGGCGATGATTCGGAGGCGAGCGATGGATGCAAGGAATTCGGTTTGAGAAGAGGGCAGAAAATCGTACGATGGAACCCGGATATCAGCCCAGTGACGCCTAGTCAAGTCCGCGCTTGGCCAAGGTCGTCTTTTGTACCAAAGAATGGAGTGATGAGTTCAGGGGATCCACTAGGTAGTATTTGAGTGTTTACCTTGCTCTAAATACAGTGCAGAACGTCGATGACTTTTGGTGGCGTACTCACTAAGCCTAGCAACTGGCACGGGATGAGTCTCTAGGCGAGGGGGCGTTACGGCTTGAACCGTACAGTATTGGCGATCTGAAGAATACGGTCCACTTTAGTTAGAGGTTTACCCCTCTCGCATTCGGGTCTGAGACGCATTCTGCACTGTGCACGCAATCACAAATTCAGTAACCCGTCAAGCACAAGCCAACTCTGTTTAATCAAATTGGAATGGGGGGACCCTCGAGGACGGGCAGGAGTTCGATTGCGTTGGAGAACTCGGCTCAGGAAGCAGAAAATACCCCCATAATCGAGTCGCAATAGACAATATCTCAGTCACATTTGTCAAACTCTCCCCCCCTAAACCAAGATACACTGTTAGACTGTCGAAAGACAAAACATAAACCGTGGTGCTACTCGAGTTGTCTCGGGTTAGCCACGCGAGTCTCAGTCTCGCGTCCCGTGGTTCACAGGAACTCAGTTATTACATTCCAGCCGGCAAAAGGCCAGACCCAGGCGACGGTTACTCGGGAGCATTTGAGTATCACAGGTCCAATTAAATAGCTTTATAACGGTCGCCAAGACGACTTCATTGTGAAGAATCCGAAAAAACCTGGATATCAATCCCTCGAATCTGCCATGTCCCGTCTGGTGCAACCCTCTCAGGGACTGTGCGACGGGTAGCTACATACAAATACCGAACTATTGGCGCCCTGCCAATCCGCGTTGAACAGAAGATCTGTTCGGGTTACACAACGCAGGCTATTCTTGCATGTCTTGGACTCAGCTTTCAGCTTCTGTGCCACTATCCTCATCCTCGCTTCTCGAGATGGTCCCCGCCGCCACCAAATGATCGTGATCCCAATATTGAATCCTCCTCCAAACTATCCCCAATCCATCCCGATGATCAAACGATTAACCTTGCGTCACCCTCTAGTTTCAACGCTTGTTGCTTTTTAAGTATCGTCACATGCATCTTCTTAATTGTTCCGATTGGCGATTCAAGATCTTGAGAGATCGTAGAGTACTAGAGTCGATACTAGATATTAGCGCATGGGAAACCACCGCGTCTGTTGTGTGACTTTACACGCTTGAAAACAACCTAAACTCGGAAACGAAATCGATTTCGCAGAAATAAATGATATACAGGTGAATATTTTATGCAGATAGTAAAGCTCTGGTCCTTGCGGCCGTTACTAAATCCCCGCAAGCCCGTGGGCCAGCTCTAACCAAATACTGTAAACCCCAACCAAGTAGACCCCTATGTCTTGATATCAACAACAGCAAAGGAAATAATGCAATATCGACCCCGTTAAATAATCATAAATTCTAATTATTTCGTTTACCAAACGTCATCCGAGCTCTGAACCATCTCCAAAGTCGGTGTCTTAGGTACCATGCGTTTCATCCTCTTCCGATCCTCCCTGGTCACAAGCGAAGGTGTCACAGGCATGCATGGCGTGAAGGGCTGATAAGGCGAATAAGGCACTGCACCAGCTGTGTGAGGAGTCATTGCTCCGCTTGGTGATAGCGGTCCTTTCCTCTCGAACACAGTCTGCTTGGTAGTCTGCGCAATGGTATTTGGTGAAACCATGGCAGGCTCGTAAGCACGCAATGGGAGAGAACCACCAGTGCGCACAGCTGAAGGTGCGTTGGCACGGTGGAATGTCTGGCCAGGCTTGGGTGACGCGGGAAGAGATGGGAACCTTGAACCGGGCTTGGGAGACGATGGCAGGCCGACCAGTGGTGCTTGAGAGTGTTCCGAAGTTGCTGACTCGGGATCACGCTCGCTAGGTGCATGCGACACAGTACGGGCGTGTCCAGGATAAGGCAGCTGACTTCCGATTCGTTCATCGATGCTCAAAACACTCTCGGGCGAGATATCCGGGGTCGGCAGCGACGCATGGGCCTTGGGCGGGAGGGCCGGTGAACCATACGGGACCTGATTAGTGGGGACCGGAGGAGGAGCGGCCGGAGCGTAATGCCGGGGAGGAATCGCGCTCATCTCCTGTCCTTCATAGCGAGGAAATTCACCCGATTGAGGAGTCATGAGAGGCGATGAGATGCTCATGCCCTTCATCTGCTTCTTCTTTGGTGATCGTAGTGCTGAGAGAAATGATGAGGTCCTTGACTGGCTCTTCTCCTCGCGAGAAGCAGAAAGGTTGAGTGTTGCTGGCTTGCTCCTCTCCTTCTTCGATGGCGAAGATGTCGAAGATTTCAGAGAGAGTACGGAGGCCGAGGCTGAAGGGCGTGGTTGGTGGTGAGCATTGGGGGGAAGAGGAACATCGTAAACGACTCCTCGCTTCTTCGCATCCTCATGCTCCAGGACATGCTTGTACATGTCTTCAAGCTGAGATTGAGCCATGAGTCTGTCTACTGCCACAACACGGGGATCGACAA
The DNA here is from genome assembly GCF_900044065.1 of Fusarium mangiferae. NCBI lineage: Eukaryota > Fungi > Ascomycota > Sordariomycetes > Hypocreales > Nectriaceae > Fusarium > Fusarium mangiferae. Next base: position 1,692,413 of record NW_024573924.1, on the reverse strand, counting down.
AAGGATTAGTTCCGGGGGCTCCGATACTTGAAGCCGGCGATGGATAGATGTATGGATTTCCTTCGTGCGAGTCCTGGAAGCTCGGTTTGATGAATTCGGTGTCGGTGATTATATTCAGAGATGTAGGCACAGCTGTTGGAGGAAAGTCGGGACTGACGATATCTTTCCGGACTTCAAAGTCGACCTCGTCAATTCCAGCTGCAATATGTTCGCGCCGCTTCTTTGATAAAGCAAGCAGTGTTATGGCGACCAGCACCAACGATACAGCGTATGCTCCGATTATACCACCAATCTGGGCTGGCAGATAGGTTGTGTCAATTGGTCCTCCTGAAAAAGGCTTATCTGTGTCCCGGGCTTGGAGTATCGAAGATAGAACAGGCTCAGGCTGAGCTGTTGTAATGAGTGACAGAGACAGAAGCAGACCGAGTTGTAGTGAGTAGTGAGCACCCTCGAGAAGCATCGTGGGAAGCGAGGTCAAGGCGAGACACTTATTCTTTATGGAGGAGCCAGCTTGTGCGATGTGACCTCCTGAACACGATGAGACGAAACACTAGAGAAGAACATCATGCACGGAAGAGGGAACTTGCGGTCTCAACGGGGTATATAGCGGGCTGGGTCATGATCGTCTATCACTCTGCGTTAGCCGCTGAGCTATCCAGGGCTGGACGCTGAGTCGCTGAGCAGACAACGCCAGTCAACTGGCGGTCGTCGAATAGCGGCCGAATGCATGAGAATACGTCTGAGAATAGCTCGATACCCTTGGTGATGGCAACAGAGTGGTTGCAGGCGATATGTTAGGGCCCAGGTGTGACGAGGCCATCTCCGAGCTGTGGTTGGATGGCTAACCGCTGAGCGATATAGTGTGCCATCGTCTGATTGGCGAGCAGCTCTCACTACCAACCACCAATACCCACATACACGACCTATCGCTGGCTCTAGAATCCTAGATGCCGGGATACACTGCAGTGTTTTCTCGCTTTAAGCTTCTCTCTGGTTGTCTCGTTTCTGCCGTTAAAGGGTCCCAAGCGGGGCGGGGCGATCCTTGCTTTTCGCCATCACAAAGAGAGGTCTTGTCCGACTCACACGTTCCTGGATCTGCGGGGTCAAACCAACAACAACCATTGACCCAGCGATTGGTGACGATACTCTTCAATCACCCAACTAACGGCATAGACGATGCAGTCTAGGCAGTGAGGGTCACTTTGAGGCCCAATTGTATGTGTTGCCTGCATCATCCACGCTGTCGGGCCCTGAACCATGTGGACTCTCCCACTCTTCCTCTCATCATGTGATGTGCCAAAGTCTTCGAATGGGCTGCTCGTCTTTGTGTGACATTAGGTAGCTCGGCATTGTTAGTGATGTTCGTGTCGATCCCCTCGAATAGAAAGACCTGTCACGGCGCCTATTGTGTAAAGTCGCACTACTATCGCACGACTATAGCTTCATGCTACCCTGCATGAGTGACTTTGGTGATATGGTTGGTGATTGCTGACTGGAGAGGTGACAATCATAATTCAGGACCATGTTGGGTTCTGTTCCAGATGCTAAACAGGCGCTATGCGGTGAGCACCTGTGCAGGGGAATCCAGGATGCGTCCCTGACTGTTAAACAGACTGCAATGTTTCACGGCACCCATAGAAATATTATGTTTTCAAAGTGTCCGACTTTTTTATGTGACAATGCCAACGATATCCCACAGTGTCGTTTTTGGCTTGATAGAAACTCTCAGGGTGGGACATCACCGTAGCATTGGACTTTTGTTTGTCACTCTTTAGCGGTGATTGATATAGCATATCGTGACGGTGATAGTGACGAGAGAAGCCTTAGCGTAGAGGGGATGTGACGAAGATGATAACGAGATCCGACAGAGTTGAAGATGAGCATGTGACACCCAGGCATAATGCTTTCCCCTTCCGTAGAGTCGATGGAGGAATTCATGATGAGCATCAGGGAAATTGAATGGTAAGGCTAGTGTCACTAGCACAATGTTCTCTTTAGAAACATGAGGACCAGATGTGTGAGTGATGAACAAGATACTCAGGTACTTACTTAATTGAAGTCAAGAATGATATCAGAACATAAGATATGACTTCCTGGCGTTCCATTTTGGTCAACTACCTACCCTACAACGTCGTAGGCGTTGTGGCGTTGCACTGCACGTGACATCGCGAAAATGACATCGCGTCGCGCGATGCCTGCTTCTCATCAACGCGAAGAGAAGAAGATACCACTAGCGACTCCGGTGGCTGAAATACTACGCCGTACTCCCATTCGAGCAATCTCGCGTGGGTATAGAATTTTCGATGATACTCCTCTCCTCGACTAATCGACAGCAATTCGTGGATTCGTCCACGTACCCAGCATGTCCACCTCGACCACACAAGATGCGATTCTTCAGTCGTTGAACGAGGCGCAACGCCGAGCTGTTACCTCATCTGCATCGACTGTAGCAATTCTAGCTGGTCCCGGTAGTGGAAAGACTCATACTCTTACCTCACGAGTAGTATGGCTGATTCAAAGAGTCGGCTATCGACCTGCCGACGTGATCGTCGCAACTTTTACCGTCAAAGCCGCTAGGGAAATGAAAGAGCGTATAGGAAAAGCTCTAGGCGAGGAATGTGAAAAGAAGATTGTGCTTGGAACGTTTCACTCGATCGCCCGAAGATATTTGTCTATATACGGAAATCGCATCGGACTAGACTCGAAGTTTGGAATTGCAGACGACGGAGATTCGAGGGCGATCATTCAGAGAATCTGCAAGAGACTGGAACTTGGCATTGAGCCACTACATGCAAGGTCATGGATCAGTAAAGAGAAAGCGAAGGGACCAAATGCCGCCGCCGCTCCAACTCAGAAAGGCAAAAAGGAGAACCCGGCGCTAAGGACATGCTATGAAGAGTATCAAGCTCAACTAAAAAGGTCAAATTTGCTGGACTATGATGATCTCCTGGTCAAGTGTGTCGAACTGTTGAGAGACCACCCAGCTTGCGTTTCCAATGTCCAGACCGTCCTTATCGACGAGTACCAGGATACAAACGGCATCCAATATGAGCTGATGAAGTTGTTCGCCCAAGCACGCCAGCGAATCACAATTGTAGGCGATCCTGATCAGAGTATCTACGGTTGGCGTTCAGCTGAGATTCGAAACCTTTATCGACTGTTAAGAGATTATCCTGATACAGATGAAATTTCCCTGGAAGAAAACTACCGATCGTCACAATCCATCCTTGATGTATCTCTCAACGTCATCCAACAAGACAAAAAGCGATACCAGAAAGTGTTACTGCCGGTCCACACTAAGGGAGCGCGACCAGTTCTCAGAACACTGAAGAGTTCGTCGTCCGAAGGCGAATGGATCGTTTCTGAGATTAAGCGAGTCATCATGATGTTTGGAAATATGCTCAGTTTTGAAGATGTCGCAATTCTTCTGAGATCAGCTGCGCTTTCCCGACACATCGAATCAGCTCTGGGGAAAGCCGGCGTCGCATACCGAATGATCGGAGGCCATAAGTTCTACGAACGAAAAGAAATTAAAGTCTTGATAGACTACCTTCGTGTAGTGAGCCAGCCTGACAACAACGATGCGCTGGCCAGGATCATCAATGTGCCAAGAAGAGGAATAGGAGAAGCAACAATCAAATCTCTTCTTGAAGAGGCGGAGCAGACCAACATGAGCCTCTGGACTTTGATTATCAAGCACTGTAAAGGCAGCCGTAAAGCAAACACCAACATCAGACCAAAGATGGAGCAAAAGCTCAATACAGAACTCATCCGGACCATCTCGAGCTTACGAAAAGAAGCCGATCTAATTAGTCAGAGCAGCCCTACCACTCTGGTCAACTTGATAGAGCAATTGATTGGCCATCTTGATTTCAAGAAGTATCTGGAGGAAGAATACACAGAAGAACATGAACAGCGATGGGCCAACGTTCAAGAGTTTGTTAATCTGGTTAGCGATTTTATGAGAGATTTTGGCGGACCAGAGGAAGAAGCACTCCCTGAAATCGAGGATATGGATCAAGTGAGAGAGGATGATATGCTGGGCCGGTTCCTGGCCAACGTATCATTAGCATCGGACGCACAGAACAAAGGCGACACCAAAGACCAGAAATCTCTGATCACTATATCGACCATTCACGCAGCAAAAGGGCTGGAGTGGCCTATTGTTTTCGTGCCATCAGTTTATACTGGATCAATACCTCATTCAAGATCGGAAGACACAGATGAAGAACGACGCCTCCTCTATGTGGCAATGACACGAGCCCAAGCGCTGTTGTATCTGAGCTGCCCTCTCTACGGTTCTCAAGGGATGAGTAGCAAGGTTGAACTCTCACCGTTTGTCTCTCCTTTTGCATCCAAGGTCTTCGCCAAGAAGGGGCCATCCTTCGACCGAGCAGTTGTAGAGGGTGTTGCTAAAATCTTGGGACGAGAGGCCCCAGGTGAGAAAGCAATATTTGGAAAACTCCCTCCTATGTTCTCAGTTGAAGATGACGGGTTTCCTGTCGATCCTGTCGACCCGAAGAACGTCGATAGATACGACGAAGAAAGTGGCCGACATTACTCGCGGGCACCCAAGCGCCAGCGTACGGCACACCCGGTCACCTCATACGATGAAACAGATGAGCTTCCCTGGCAGAGAGAATATGCCACAACAATGGAACAATCATCTGATTTCACCGTTTCTGCTTTACCAGGGTTTACAACAGCTGGAGCTCATAGAGTTGCCCTAGATGCTGCAGCCGCAGCCGCAGCAGCACAAGCAGCAAGCTCAAAACCAGGGCCAAAGAAGGGATCGACGAAAAGAGGCGTTGGGCAGAAGAGTATGCTTGGTTGGCTTAACCATGGAAGGGATGCTCCTCGACCTCCGCCCGAACCTCAACCTCTACCGCAGCAGCAGCAGTCCAGGTCCCTTGCACAGGTGCGATACCAGTCTGCTTTGTCACGGCAGAATGGTATGCCAGGGAGACTAACAACAGGGTCGGAGCCACAAAAGCCACTGATCGATCCGGAGCTGGCAAAACATAAACTTCCTTCTGCACGACCTCTATCAAAACCAAATGTCCCAAAGGTCGATGGGGGCCCTCGAAAGCCTTACTCCTGTTTCTCCAGTTCACCACCGCGACCGCCCTCAAGAAAAGAGCCTGAAGAGGAGAACAAGAAGGACGAGGAAGAAGCATTGCCTAACAAGCCTGCTTCAAGTCTTCATGCGACAACATTCATATCTGTAAAACCTAATGGAGGTGTGAGACGCCCAGTTGGTCTGGGGCCTGCGCCTTCAATGGATCGATTGCGTAAACCATTCAAACCGCTGACGATTAATCGACCGAAGCGACCAGGTGGCTGATGCGATGAGATCATTTGTGATGGTTCGAAGTAATACCTGTTATGTTTGAGCGAGGCGTTGTGGGGATCGTTAGGCATTATGGTTAAGCATAACGGAATTTGGTATTTGGGTTATATCACTTGAGAGTATATATGTAGACTGTTTGTCAACTCTGGTAGAATAGAAAAACATCAAGAACAACAATTCGATAAAAACAACTCAACCACATGCGCCACCGAACTTAGTTATACAAATCTCAACCCAAATCCTTCAATTAACACCATAAGATATCATGTCGCCCACCATCACCGCCCGCCTCTCCACCTCTGCCAGCCAAGCTGCTCGCAGGTACATCTCAAGCTCAACAACCATGAAAAGCGCCGTCGCTCCCAATGTCCGAAAGTCTACCAGCTTGGTTGAGAAATGGAGGAATGCCTCTCCTCAGAATCGTCGATATGCCTTGGCAGGCCTCGCAGTTGTTGCCTCTGTTGATGTTTACCTACACTACACCTACTGGCCCACTATTCGAACATGGTTTGGTGGCAAGGAGATTGTTAGGAACTGAGAAAGATCTTTCGGTCCATGCATGGCTCAACTCTGTTGAGAATTACGCCGCATGAGAATCGCTGTTGACAGACTCTTGTGGTAGAGAAACGTGCAAACCTCATCTCATTTCAGGTGACCTCAATACCATATAAAACAATAACAAGATAATCCTCGGGGTTAAGAAAGCCTCCAACACTAAGCCAATGTGCCAATGTGCCAAAGTAAACTGGTCTAAGGGCCTTCTAAGATAAAATGAACTAATCTAAGTCTATCCTAAATTTCCCGAAGTCTTTCTGTTACATACGATCGAGGTCCTAACACCACCCCCGCCACCCCCATTGATAAGCGCGTAAATCCCAGAATACTTACCAACGGCTGGTATTCCCTCCATCAGTCAGTTAAGTATTGTAACAGAGACATATTTATGGAGTGTAGTAATATCATTTGGACTATTTTCATCTCACGAAGATCTCGCCGAGATGAGATTAATACCAGCTAAGTTGATGGATCTCTCAATGCATTTGACTAGAGATCTATGTGATTCAAATACATACAATCTATAATGCCTCTAATGCTTATCTATACAGTACTCAAATTAAAAAGGAATCCTGACACCAGAAGATCGGAGCTTCTGGAAGACACCCTGAGGATCGTACTTCTTGCTGGCAGCACGAAGCTTAGCAAGAGCCTCATCTCCAATAGTCGCTAAGGGATCTTGTGTAAGATGAGCATAGTTGATAAACTTCCAGGCCCACCAAGCGTCCATCTCCTTTGCCTTCGTCTCGATGTCGTCCATGTAAGCCTTGAGGAGAGGGAAAGCAGCCTCCTCGCTTGCCGCACCCTTGGCAGCCCAGGTGAGGAGGAACATGATACCATCTCCGTCCTCTGTATACTTGTCTAGACCCATGACATTGCCGCCATTCTTAACACCCTTCTCGGCAATGGACTTGGTGATGGGCTGGAACATGCAGAGTGTGTTGAGCTCTGACTCGGCACTGGGCATGAGAGCCTCAAGGGCCTGGTTGAGTTCGTCATACTTCTCAACGACATAGTTCAGGAGTTCAGCATTGGGCTTGAAGGAGCTTGTGAACCAGACGTTGCGGAAATGGGGAGGCTGGCCTGAACCGAGATCCTTGGTGACCTTGCTAAGCTTTTCAGTGACAGTGGTGTCACCCTGAATATCAGGGATGGCATAGAAGCTGTCGAAAGCAGGGGGCTTGACCTCGCCCTTTGTGTTCTCTATAGCTGCGTTGAGAATAGTGCCACCAGCCAAGGCAGGAAGATACGCCCAGTAAACGATACTACTGGAGTTTTCGTCCTTGGGTACATTGGCAGTGAAATCAATGAGGGCATCGATGACTGCAGGGCCTGACTCAGGTTTGTAGAGAAGGTTGCCACCCCAGATTGAAGGGTTGCTGCGGTCAACAAACTCAATGGGATACATGTCGATTCTTGTGATAAGACCCAGGTTTCCAGAGCCGCCCTTCGTGGCCTAGTTGAGGTTAGAATGACTGATTTGAATGATCTGATATGTAGATACTCACCTGCCAGAGATCAGCATTGGATTCGGCGTTAGCTTCAACGATGTCACCGTTGGCGAGGACGAGCTGCCAACCCGCCACTGTATCACAGGCCATTCCCTGTATATGTGAGTTATTGCCGAGTGCTTTTGTAGTGTTTATGTCACTTACATGAGACGCGGAGTAGAAGGAGTTGCCTCCACCTGTCACGAAACCACCAACACCAACAGTTCCAGCACGACCACTATAGAGTGTAAGTAATGGGGAAGACTAAGGATATATAGACATACCCAGCAACGGCAAGTCCATATGGGATAAGAGTGTCGTAAACATCTTGCCAATGACCACCAGGTCCCACACTCACGACGTTCTTCTCTTCGTCGTAGGATGTCCCATTCATGAAGCCTGCAGCTCTTAGCATTAACAATGATGATAGGATGAGGTTTATCGTCTATAACGTACCAAAGTCGATTGTGATACCATCCTCGACAGAGTTGGATAATTTAAAGTTGCCATGGCCGCCACCACGAATACCGAACTTGCATTGGTTCTTGGTGATGACCTTCATGACCTTTGAGACATCCTCGGGCTATGGGACATGTCAGGACCAAAGGTCGGAATGACGCATCGAATCGGATTACGTACCGTCTTGGGCAATACCATGCAGTCAGGATGCAAGGCAGCACTGACCGACCAGTAGGAGTCGATTCGTTCATCGTAAAGTGACTGGTTCTTTGTGACGACAAGATCGGAGAGACCAGCCTCCTTCAGCAGAGCAGAGCACTTTGATGCGACGTTAGCCATTATGCGGGTAATAGGAGAGATAAGAACAGTTGCTCATTGCGGCGGGATAAGAGAACGAGATGCAGGTTAAATGTGTATCAGGAATTGTCGATCGACGAGGGGTTGACTCGAGACATGACTTACACACTGCTGAGGGCTAGAAGGGAGCATTGTGGTGCCGTAGGCGGCACCAGTAGCCAACACACCAAGCTTCATGGTTGTAACTGTAACGTATATCTCAGACAAAGAATGACAAGACGAGAAAGGATACCCTCGATGATAGAACCAAGATGATATGCTCTATCAAAACAAGAAGAAAGGCAACGATCTACAGTTCACGGACGGGGAAGATCGTCTTGTTATTAAACGAACTATTTGCCCCTCAGCTGAACTAGTTGATCTCCTATGTTCGGTAATAGGAGACGGGGCGATTTTCGGGCGAGAGAGGGGCCGGAGAGTGGCCTGGAGTAGGCATTATTCCTAATGCTGCCTTGTGATGGTCGTTGTGGTTTAGTGGCAGCTTGGGAGCGGAAGAATAGCAGAGTCAGCACAGCTATTGCTGGGATAGGTTCCACCGATATGCCAGAGATGAGCACGTCAACCCGGAGACAGGGTCAGAATGAGGAAGCACATACTATAGCAATACTACGTACTGTTACTACGTAGCACTTGAGGGAGGTCTTTGAGACTCAAGGTTGAGCTGCAGCTTGTCACAATTGCACTCGGACACACGTGGAGTATCCTTGACAGAGAGAACCATTGTCTTGGATCATACCTTGTCAATTCTCTGCGTTGCATCAGAGCTCTTGAACATCAAGATCTATGTCTTGAAAGCCTCGCCTACCTCGGTCCAAACCCGACCTCTGAAGCGGTTGGCTGTAGACCCCCGTCTTTTCGACGAGACTAGTACGGGGGGCCCTTGTATGAACGGGGAATATGATTGAGGAAGATTTACGGCTCATGAATCCTCCTGTTTCCCCACAGTAATCGGTGCCAGGGATTGGAATTGGTGAAGAAGCAGGGTTCAAAACAGGGTTGTCTATTCTTAAGCTTATTCGCAAGTACCGTTGCATAAGGATAGGTCCTCGCCTCGAACCATTATTGAAACCTCTGTAACCATTCGAGATTTCTCCTCTCTCTATAGTTTATGCGCTACAGTTTATTCTCCGTTCAGGTGTGATCCACGCAACCGAAGAACCCTATTTCACCTAAGTTTCGGTAGTCGGCCAGCCCACTTAGTGTTGGTTCACCTGTCTCTATCAGATACTGATCGCCATGAAAAACTCCACGTGTATTTGGTGACTTTCCGTACTATGTCCGCATATGACAGGTCGCAGGGGCACTCTAATTCCGCGGGTCTGTTCGCAGTGACGGAACATGTCTCATTGGCTCTGCTGGAGATAGACGAGGCTGCCATGTGAGATTGCTGCCAACTGAAATCAAAGATCGGTGAGGAGGATTGGTTATGATGCAAAGTGTAACGAGTTACATTCCTGTAACAGTTCTTTGTCCCTTGCAGACAACAAGGCCCTGGTACTGATGGGCAGGGCCATCCTTGGTTCTACGTTACTGTTGATGCTGAGTTCCCATGAATCTAGACCTGATTCTCATGATCCCTCAAATCGGCTTTTTACAGAAGAACATACGATTCAGTCTCGCTCGGTGTATATACGGCTATATGTTATAAGAATTGAAGCTTAGTAACTAACAATCTTCACCTTTGACTCCTCGGTATTGTCAAACTTTTTAACTTCCAGACTCACGATGGCTGATCATGAATTATCCTTGTCTTCTAGTGTCTGCATGACTAGCTATGCATGAGATGATCCGATCTGATCACAATCAAAATGATCACGACCAGAGGCACCTTGACGCCCATCTCCATCAACAGGGTACCAAAACACCTCTGCAACAATCCAAAGCATCGCCACAGAAAGCCCTCAAACGCATAAACGGCATTGCCGTCTTAACAAAGCATTGCTATAAACACATTCCATTTCCGTACTGAAGATCCGGCTCAGGAGTTACATTGACTCTACCCGACCTCTTGGCGAAATGCAAAAATCCTACAGCCGGCCCTCTTTACCACTTCAGGGCCTGTCTAACAAAGGGCCCTGGGTTATCACGATGATATCGAGCACACTGACCGTCCGGAAATCATACCACCTGCGCTTGTCAGCCGGATCGACATGCCCTATACCGTGTCTGGGTTGCGGTGCCTGGCTCGCGGATCTCTTGGCTTCAGGCGAGTTCTTCGGTAACTCTCATCTTCTAGGCCAAAACACCCGACCACGGTCACAAGGAGTGGAGTGATTGGTTCTGTTAAGTTATTTCAGCGAATACTCAACTGAATATTCTCTACTGTATGACCTGCATGTCCCCTGTAATGAATCGTCAAAGCAGCATCGTTTAGTAGAACCTGTTGAGCCTATCACGTATACCTCTAAGACTCTACTTAGGAGGCGAGAACCACAGTGATATATAGTTACCCCTACCGTCTGAAGTTGTAGCATCCTTTGAGGGGAAACGAGTGACAGCTGCGCGTTGATCCTTAAGTGGCACAATCGGCTAGTCTCCATCTCTTGCTTCAGATCGTTCCGAGTTCCGTCGGCCATTCTTTTTCTACCCAAGGCATTCCCCAGACTGAGCTTCCAGTTCTTTCAACAAACCTCCAAGTCAAAATGCCTCTGATAGATGGAGTAATGGTGCTTCTACCACCGCCTGAGGGCTATGTGGTTAACTTCGACAACCCACAGAGACAGGGAGTGACAGAAGCATACTTTGTGGCGGGGTTCGGAATGGCTGTGAGCTTTCTTTTCTTCTGCCAGAGGATGTATGTCAAGCTATTTCTTGCAGGTGGCTTGCAGTTTGACGATGGTAAGTTTTGACATGTCGTTTTCTTGCTGTTTGTTGTTTGTTGTTGGTTCGACCCTGCAAACTCAATCGTGGCGGATCTGCATGGACATGACAGATCGAAGTTGTGAATTGTGCTGATACTATATAGTCTTACTCATATTTTCATATGTAAGTGTATACACAGCAACGAGTCATTATGTCTCATAGGAAATGATAGCTCTATACGTCCCGGGAACAAGGCGTCTATATCGGCAAAGCTGACTGCAAAATTAGATATTGGCCTTGGTGACCATCAGTCTTTGCCTTCACATGTTTGCTTCTGGCGCTGGAGGTGTACATGCCTGGGAAGCCTCTATTGAGACCTTCAACATTTACCTAATGGTAAGTCTCTCACAGTCATACAGCAGTTGTCACCAGATATTAACAATGGTAGGACGTCTATCTCGCCGCATTCATATATGTCCTCTGCGGTTCCCTAGCCAAACTCGCTCTCCTCATGTTCTACTTCCGACTCTCTCCTCAGCGATGGTTTAAAATCTCAGTTTGGTCAACCGCTGTGTTCATCAGCGGATACACCATCGGCATCTTCTTTGCTGTGATGTTTGCCTGCCATCCTATTGCCATGAACTGGGATGTTACAATAACAGAAGGCAAATGCATTAACAGACCTGGTCTGTATATCGCGACCGCCATAACCAACATCATCAGCGACGTTATCCTATTTATACTACCGTTGCCAATGGTTCTTCAACTTCAGATGCCCTTCAAGCAGAAGGTTGGTTTGATGGGCATCTTTACTATCGGATCTTTGACAGTTGTGACTTCTATCGTTCGAGTCTCTCTATTGCCAGGAATGCTTAAATCCATGGACTTGACTTGGGTTATCGCTTTCCCTTCGATTTGGATGTATGGAACTCTTCTCTCTGGCAGAGCGTTATAACTAACATGTCTCCAGTATCGTCGAAGCGAACCTGATCATTACCTGTGCGACGATGCCGACGCTCCGCAAGTTCTTCAAACATGTTGCCCCCAAACTCATCGGCGAGTCACGATATGGCAGCAAAACAGGGAAATCGTCAAAATATGGCAAGCCAGATACAGGATCCAAGCCTCCAAGTCGACCATTTGCCCCCTCTTCCCAAGGACGCCGTGACCGAACACAATATTCACAATTTGATGGCGATGAGAACCCTATGCCCGATAACTTTGCTCTAGGCCCCATCAATGGACGCGTAGGGCACAATACCAGCGTTGGTCAGAGCGAAGAGGTTACCGGCTGGATCGATAGTGATTCTGAGAAGGGGATCGTTGGGGGAACAATCAAGCCAGCCATTGTGCAGACGAAGACGGTGACGGTGGAGTATGAACGATCACTATGATATCGACCGATGATGGGAAAGGCGTGGGAGTTGATATGGTCTTGGGGATTGCATTAATAATAATCGTATGGATAGGAACTTTCGCTTTAGATACCACTTTAGTAATGATTTATTTTGTCTTAGAACTCTGCCTGGCTGAACTTCACCAGACGATGATATTGATGATTACTAAACGCATAGAAACCGTTGTACGTCAGTTGCGTCTGTCAAGTCGTGTTGATAGATAACGTAGAATTAGTTCCCGCTGGTAGCATGACTATCCGTGACCTAGTGATAACTGGCTTGGGTATTGTATGTCACTACAGAGTACTAAACTGTCAACTGCCGCACATCGACAGGAATTAGTGAAAGCTCTCGTATGTAGTCTTGAAGGGTGATGTTCTAAACAGAAGTTCAACAAGACGGCTCAGCCATCACATCTCCTTTCGCCATGACCTCGACCTGAGTTAACAACTTTTCCTGCGGAACATGTGCTCCGAGAAGCTCAAGGTCAGCGCCTTTCTTTCGACCTGGCTCAATGTTGAGCCAACCATGAAGAGTCTGAAGATCTGACAGCTTGGCTGAGTTGATTCAGTGTCTCTCTCAAACGATTGCCTGCAACCTCAAAATTGAGCCCCAAAGAAAGCGGCAGATTGATCTTCACCCCTGACCAAACCAAGCCTGGTAACCCACTGCAAAATCACCTTCCGCTTTAGAAGACGCCGTCTCTTGGGGATCAGCATCCGTGCGGTTCGGTCCTAGTCAGAAGAGAGTCCGCTTTCTGCCCTGAGTTCTTCTCTTACTGAGACTCATGCCTCAGGAGCAAGAAAGAGTCGGACTTTGATGGGTATAAAAATAAACTCAGGAAAAAGGATCCTAAACTTCGCAAAGATATCATAAACTATGGTAATTTACCTAAATCTTTTTATCATTCATGATCAAGGTCTCGAGTTTTCTTCCCTCCCCAGCCATGTCCCACTGAGTTTTCAATGAGGAGGCAATTCGGTTACGTACCATTTAGAACCAGGTACAGGGGAAGATCTCAATGTTACTATGCGGAACACGTAGATCTTGGCGAAGGATTGTGACCCCTGCTAATGGCTCCGCTGGATATAGACTCAATGAAAGACACAAGTATAGGGTATGCTAATTGCACAGTCTGTAAACAACATCAAGAACTGATATGTTTGCCCTTCTAGTTATTGCAGTATCAAGGACGAGAGGAAATATATACCAGCTTCATTTGATTTGATAATACTATTTCCTAATTTTGGTTAAAATTTCTCCTTTGATTTGCTTGTAATTCGCTTTGGGCATTGAAGCATACGCTGGGTCCTCCGACCAACACATCACCACCATTACAACTTCGCAGACAGAGCCCATCTCTCCTTAATAAGATCAGCAGCCTTCTCGCCAATTCCATAGGCAGGCATCTGCGTATGGCCATTGTTCACAGTAGGCATTATCGAACAATCTGCGACTCTCAACCCCTTGACACCATAGACCTGTAGCTTCTCATCCACAACAGCCATAGGGTTATCCCTCTTGCCAGCGGCACACGACCCGCTGGCATGGTAACAAGTCGTAGCATTCTCCTTGACGTATTCCTTCCAGTCCTCGCGCGTCTTGTACTTGTGGTGCACAAGATCTGAGGGCCATGAACCCTTGACGATGCCCTTGGTGCCCGAACCTTCGGTGATGATCTCGTTGCCAAAGGCGCATGCTTCAGCGAGGACTTCGAGGTCTAGAGGGTCGGAGAGGTAGTTGCAGTCGACAACAGGGACAGATGTTGCTGAGGCGTCGCGAAGAGTGACGGTGCCGCGGGACTTGGGAGCGAAGAGCTCAGCGATCATACTGAAAGCGTGTTTGTTGTCGATGGGGAATTGGTCGTACTGCTTAGGGCCACCATAGCACTCGGTGGTAAAGAACTCAATCTGAGGCTGCTTGGGGGTAAGACCCATAGGATCGCGACCTTCTTTGCGAGGGGCTGCATTCCAGATCTTAGAGTCGGCGAGGCGCTCATCCATGCGAGCGTAGGCAAAGATTCCGAATGGGAACACTGTTAGAGGACCCTTCTTCTCCTCCTTCCATTGGGTATAGGCCTTTTCTAACGCGTTGCCGTGGTATACTAGAGAATCAGTGGTGAGCCCCTCCTTGTCAGTCTCGTAGAACATGAAGACGATCAAGTGATCCTGGAGGTTCTTTCCAACGCCGGGAAGATCGACAAGAGTAGTGATGCCATGCTGCTCCAGCTCAACCTTTGCACCGATGCCCGATCGGTTGAGGACGTTGGGTGAGCAGTAAGCACCAGAAGAAATTATGACCTCTTTAGAGGCTTTGAGCTCAACGACTGATCCATCGGCCTTGACTGCTCGAACGCCAGTGGCCTTCAGCTCTCCCTGGCTATCCTTACCAATAATAACCCTGTCAACATGTGTCTCGACCATGAGGTGTAGGTTATCTCTGGGCTTCTGCTTGGTAATGAAGTCTGCGCTAGTGGTACGAAGGCCTTGATGAACTGTTCTGACAGAGTGACCGCACCCATGGGGATTCACACCCGCCGAGAACATATCGTGGTCAAGAGGAAGACCCTTTGATACCATAGATTCACCAATCAAGTTGGAAATAGGAGCCAAGTCATGAGGTTCGGTGTGTACATGGCCGTCATAGCCATGGGCGCCCTTGGTCTCCTTGAACCAGTCTTTTGTGTGAAATTTCTCGGCCTTATAGAAGTCAGTAGTTGTCTCTGAAGAGTTGTAGCAGTGGGAATGTTAGGATGGCTGCCTTTGTGTTGAGGATATAGGTTAGGTACATACTTTGAGCATGTACTTGAACATCTCATCACCACTCCAACCGGGCAGGTTCCAGTCATCATAATCTTGTTTCTAGGCGGGGTCAGAATCTAGTACCAATTGGCAATCATTAATGGAGCTCACCATTCCCTTGACCATAAGAGTGCCATTGCAACCAGAAGAGCCACCAAGGAACTTGCCTCGGCTAAGCTTCACAGCGCGGTTGTTGACACCAGGGCCAGGTATAGAGACGACATTCCAGTCTGTCTCCTTGTCGAAGTTGTTGGACCAGCTAAGACAATACGTTAGTCAATGCTTTTATAAACAGCTACAGGAGCAGGGGTGCTTACCCTCCAACCATGTGAACGTTCTCAAGATGCTCATTATGGGGACCAGCCTCTAGAACGAGAACCTTGACATTAGGATCCTCAGCGAGGCGTGCTGCCACAACGCAGCCTGACGTGCCACCACTATAAATGAGGTTAGTTAACCAATAATAGTCTTAGGCTTGAACCTTATGAGTGCGGAACTTTACCCGCAGATGATGAAGTCGTAAGTAGAGTCTGGAGCAGCAGCAGCAGCCATGTTTGTGTATTTGTTTACAGAAGAAACAATCTGTCAAAGATATAAGAGAAAAGCATTAACGGAGAAGCCAGCTTTATGCCCGTAGCGCCTCTGTTACTTTATATACATAGCATTACCCGAGGTCCACTATCATGAAGGCTGTCTATCAAGCCAGTCAGGACCGGAAATTCGGAAACCTTGTCACTCAAACAACAGGAGGATTCCGGTTATGTAGCAGCTAAGCATTAGGTCCATCATACCATTCCTAATAAAGGCAGTTGAGAGGTTCAGATGTTGCTTGTCTGGAGTGTTGTACTCTTAGATCCTGGTTTCTGACAAGGACCCTGAATAGTCTCAGTTGAACCAACAGCATGAATATGGCCGCACCTTGTGCACCAAATTGTGGGTTCGTACTCAAGGGCATAGCTCAAAGAGATATAGAGAGGGAGTCCCTCTGAGAGGCATTTACCCCGCTGTGTGATATGTTGACGCAAGCTGGAGTCCTCAACTCTTCTGGAGCATCCAATCGGGGATGTCTCCGCGCTGTTCAAAGATTGCCCTACGGATCCGACGTTGCAGTGCAAGGACTTTGCATTTGCATCAGAGAAGGAGAAACGAGAAACGCCGGGTCCAAGTCTCCTTGTCCCCTTATTTCAACGCGTTCCGCGGATGGAACTTAGAGCTTGGAGCTGAGTGAGTGTACATATATGCTTTTGGCAGGGTACAACCATGTAGCTACAAGAGAACAGGCAACAGGAAGTATCACATTGCCCAAGATGATGTCTCGTCCTCGGCCAAGGATCTAGACTAGAAGCCCTGACGACGTTTAGCTTGGGTGGGGCGGAACTAGTTCCACTCCCGCTGCAGATCACCGCGGCTAAAGGACATCAGTGGAGAGGATTGGCCGCTAGAGATGCTGAAATTGCTGTTGAGTGTCTGTTCTAGCGGGGTAGAGCTAGGGGCAGCTAGGGGCTTGGGAGCAACGTTGTAAAGTTTTGCCTCTAACAAGTGCCTGGAAGGAGTCTGGTAGCCAACGACATTAGTAATTACTGGCTTTTACCAATCGAGAGGTCGAGTGATTAGCCTTGTAGACGCTAGAAACTCACCGTTGACCGTTCTAATTTATCCCCACAGACACACCATGATCATCTTGGTCAAGGGCCTCGAGTTATGACCAGGTCTGCCTTGTCTTGGGAATGTTTTTGGCCAACCAACAACACCGGCCGGGGTTCTATGACACTGTGGACCTGCATATGCATCAACCATGTTATTTTCTGTAGCAGAAGAAAAGAAAAGAAGGGCTCGCAAGTTCTTCTTCAATGGAAGACCTTGACGGCTTGAACGGCTTGGCGGAGTCAAACTGACTCGTATATGACTGTGCCGTAGAGATCAACAAGACTTCGAGAAGATACTGGATGACTGTACGAGTTGAACAATATGATGCTCATCAACATATCCCAAGTCATGCATCAGGGTTGCCAAGTCTCCCCGGTCCACTATACCCAGCGTCTCGACAAGGTAGCACTCCTCCTACGACACGGTCAATCCCTAAGTGAGCCATGAGATGGTCAATGCCTCTTACACTCGGCCAAAAGGGGGCGTCAGATCCTGCATCTGCATCTGCTAGTTCATGTCAACTTCATAAGTCACATATCATACCTACATATGCCGGCTGGGCCTGCTATTTCCTCATCTCCATCTCTATTCCCCGAAGCTGTCACTCCTGGCCTGCATCTGTTGTCTCGAACCTATTGGACAACTCTTGCAAGCTGAAGCTTTCCATTATCAACCAAAATGGCAACGCCCTTCCAGACTGAGGCCTGGACGGAGTATGGTCTCGGCACACTTGTCTTGTTCTTACGATACTTTGCAAGATGGAAAACAGTTGGCTTCAAAGGATATCAAGGTGATGACTACTTTGCTCTTGCAGCCCTTGTCTTCTGGACGGTATGCCGCCTCACTCTCGTCACCGAGTCATCCTTGCTAACAGAGATAGTGTGAGTTGGTCATGTTGGAACTTATCGGTAAAGACACCTGCAAATTATGTTGGTTCAACTCGAAGGATCACTAACCCTACAATAGGTCAATCTGGTACCAACATTGGCGTTACCGACGAGATGGGTGCCAAGATGTCAGCTGCAGAGATAGCCAAGCGCGAGTTTGGATCAAAGTGTCTCCTTGCAGGATGGAACTTTTACGTGACTTTAATCTTTACTCTCAAGGGAGTGATGCTCTGCTTGTATAGCCGCATGACGTACGCAGAGCCTCGATCCGCTGTTGATGTATGCTGACAGAGTTCTAGGCTTGGTCTCTGGCAGAGAAAGATTGTTATCTGGACACAAGTCGGAACAGTTATTGCTTACATAGCAGTGATGGCAGCCATTTGGGGTCATTGTACGCCTGTTCATAAGAACTGGCAAGTTTATCCCAATCCTGGTGGTAAGTGTTATCCCTACTGAACCGACCTCCGATTCTAACAGGAGTAGACACTTGTACCCTCGCCGTAGCGAATTACCTTACTCTGGTTGTATTTAATATTGTGTATGTTGTTGTTGTCTAGGTATTCGAACTATGAACTTTGATCTAACTCGCGAACCCAGAACCGACATAGCCATCGTCTCCATACCAGTCCCTCTACTATGGACCGTGAAGCTCACCATCAAGAGGAAACTAATGATTGGCGTTCTTCTTTGCTCTGGCGTTTTTATTATGGTCGCAACGCTCTTGAGATGTGTGTTCTCGCTACGGTTAGTCCCCATCGAGGCATACTTCTTGGTGTTTAGCTGACAACCCAGGGATATCCAAGGCATCAACACATCGACAATTTGGGCAATTCGCGAAACCTTCATCGTTATACTGGCAGTGAACGCAGCGGCGATAAAACCTTTGTTCTCAGCTTCTCGATGGCTCGTGTCAAGCAAAGGAAGCAGTCGGGACAAGGGAACGAGCAGCTACATCAACAAGCACGGCCACCCACTCGGAACAATCGGCGGATCAGGTATCTCCGGTGGTATCTCTGCGAACCGACATCAAAAATACATGACACAACTCGACGACAACTCGAGCGAGGAACATATCGTTGGGAAGCCAGAGTTTGTGGGATACAGCAAGCCCGAGGTTCGGGCTGGCAGCACAACAAGTGGACAGAGTGATAACCAGGATGGCATTATGGTTACTAGGACCTACGAAGTTACTCCTGGAAAGTCTACACTGGATGTTTAGGGGATTTGGATTACGGAGTTACAGGGAAAAGGCAATACCTAGTATGAAGGAAGTGTGAGAAGCACATGCAATTAATGTAATATACCAAGATATCCACCAATTCAGCACTCAACCACTGTTTCAACACATGTAAAAAGTCTAACAAGAGGTTCGCCTTGATGGCATGTAGCTCTCAAATTACGGTGCAAAGCTCGGCCTGCCGCGAAATTGCTCATATCTTCAGCTTCAGGTACCCAAGCAAATGGCTCAGCTAGCGGGACCAACAAACCATTCCAACAACGTCAGGTCCAGAAATTGGCCGTGCTGAAATCTGAATCTACAGGTGGCGTTGCTCTGTCTCGGTAGCTGGACTACCGGTAAACGAAGGAATTAGCGCTGCATAAGCACGGTCTTTGAGGTTGTATTAGTCGTATCCTAAACCGTCTAATTACCGCCGACTACGTAAATGAAACAACCCCTGATTGACATTGGGGACCTTTTGCCGCGTTACGCCCGGCTCCAAGTCCAAGACGACTCTTGACACATGATTGAGTTTACCTAGTGACATCCGGTTTCCGAGGCAGAGGCACCTTTCTAGGCCGAATTCTATTGCAGGGGTTCACATGCCCTCCCCTGCTAGGATCAGAAGCCCCTGAGGGTTATGTACCTGACTGCTTCGCAACATTGACAGACACTGACAAGCATTGACAGATTTGGTTTTCCTTTTGTCCGACGAGCCGGGATATGCCAAGCATTACGAAATCTGATAGCAGAAGCAATAACTAAGACATGCAGAAATAGATCAATTAGTGAGGCGGCATTAATGTGCTGGCAGGTGTTATCAATCGGCATTTGACTATTTGACAGTTCCAAATCTGGTGTCCAGTTCATGAGCACTCAACCTCTTGGGAATAGTAGGGCTTAAGCCGGTGGGTATTACCCAAGTCATGTCCAAGAACAAACGCTATTGCTAGGGCACTAGTTGCAAATCATGGCTCTTGGCAGCTTGAGTCTGTGGTTTCGTGGTTCTTGGTGGACTTTGGTCAAGGATTAGTTCACGGACTAGATTCATAAGGTTAGGACTAGCTTTGACAAAGATCATGATGTTTCTCGTGTCTGAGTCAAGAGCCAAAATATAGGCTGTAGTTTTCATGTTGAGGGGTATCGTATTGCTCATCTCTGACTTACGTCGAGTTGTGGCTTGATGGTCGAACACAAAGTACTGGCAATCGTGAGGAAGTGATTTATTACTCAAAACTGCTGAGCTTACACAAGCTCGGTGCAGAATATCTTGTGTCTCCACGTCAGGCTAAAGAAGGCGCTGTAAGGGCCTCATGATGGTCTGGGCATCTGCCTTCTAATAAACGACTTCACTAACACTAGTCTCGGTCTCACTTTCAGACTACCTCTTAGGTATGTTTCAAAAGTTCTTGATTGTGAATCTGAAGCTCAAGAAATGAAAATAGGTGCCTGCTCTAGACAGATATTAAGAAGGAAGCGAATTCGTAACTATCAGATACTTAGGATGTCGATACCATAAGCTTAGTACATATTGTCATAAGTTTAGGATTACAAAACCTAAGCTTAGACTATATAGCATAAATCTATCCTATGAAAGCAGATCAAATTTATCATGCGTACAGCTGCTTGAAGTTATGTCGAGAAAGAAAAAGATTACGAAACCATGGAACATGCTCCTTTTAACATTTAACAAACGCCATTTCATATCTGCATCGCCTTACTCACACGAACTCAACCCCAGACATCCTCAAGCCACTTGTTTCCCTTCTTTGCCGCTTCAGCCCAGCTCCTAGCTTCAGCATCGCTCCAATTATTCTGCGTCTTCATCGACTCTTCCACTACATTGCCAACTTCTCTAGCCATTGAAGCTCGACCGCAGAAGTAGATGCTCGCGCCATCTCGGAGAAGATCACATACATCTTTCTTCCTCTCTTCAACTTTGTCTTGAACATACTTCTTTGGCTGCCCATCTGCACGGGAGAACGCAGTAACGATCTCAAGACTGCCTTTTAGTTCTTTTGCAACCTCGGCGAATTCATCCCGATAGAGATAATCTTGGCCAGGGGCGCGGCATCCAAAAAATAGAATCATCTTGCCAATGGGCTTTCCGACAGATTTGAGACGTGCTCGTTCAAGAATAAACCCGCGGAAGGGAGCGAGACCTGTACCAGCACCAATCATGACAAGAGGTGTTGAGCTCATTGTTGGTAGTTTAAAGTTAGATCGGCGCAGACAAGCAAAGACTTTATGGCCCTTGAGAGCATCACCGGGGCCGGACAAGGCGTATGTAGGAGCCTCTGGTCCAACCTCTGGTTGCTTGTTATCGCCATTAAGAGACTTCCCTAGAGCGTAGAGGTAATTAGTTGTGACACCTCGGATGGACCTGCTTGGGTCTTGTTGAAGAGGCGAGTTATCGACGCCGCATGTAATCGAAAGCTTGCGTGCAGAAACAGTGCTCGATGAAGAGATGGAATAGTATCGAGGCTGCAAGGTCGGCAAAGTCTCAACGACGTAAGATAGGGGGAGCTTGTCCCAAACAGACCCAGGAGCAACAAGATTCAAAAGGCGACCAAGAGTGATATGGTTCTTGGCGATATATTCGGCATACGCCTCTTTACTCTTGCCCAGAGTTGTCAGGTTCTGAGAAACCTCTGCTGAAGGTGCAAATCTCGCCAGTTGACCAACGGTTTCTCGAGATACAGGTGCTGAGATCTCGAGGTAATGTCGAAAGAGGGCCAGTGCAGATGTAGGACTGGGGATCTTGATTGTTACGCCCTCTTCGAGGGGTTGAACTAGAAGAGGCTTCTCAGCTCGGTCTTCAAGATCAAGAGCCTTGAGGAGAAGTTGAATCTCGTGATCAGGGTTGATAGGATAGACGGCAAGATGGTCACCAGTTCGATATCGAAGCTCAGGATGATCTGAAATATCGAGCTCCATATGGAGACATTTGCGTCCGGGAGATGTATAAAGCTCGTGGGATGACTGGACCGTCAAAGGACGGATAGGCGAGTACTGCTTGACAATCTTTGCAGGTCCGCTTCGGTTTTGGATAGGCTCACCGAGGTTGAGATCCATGATATCAAGAGAGTCATCCTCTACGAGCTGAATGCTTGGCTCATATGGAATGTCTCGCTCTTCATAGCCCAACTTGGTCTGAAAGTGAGTATACAGATCATCCTTCCAGGAGAGGAAGTCCTCTTCTGTGCCACCCTGAGCATCGTTTGCCTTGGCCACCGGCATCAGCCTCTGTGCACCAGCCTTGTCAAGGAAATCCGCAACAACATCGATAACGCGGTTGTAGTACCGATAGCTGGTATTGCCCAGACCGAAGGCCATATATCGTAGGTTTGGTAGCTGAACATCAGGGTTCTTGTGAAGCCACTCCCAAAATGCAGCTGTATTGTCACTGGGATCACCTTCTCCATATGTCGAGATTATGAAAATGACGAGTTTGCTTTGGGGAAGATTGGCGATGGACTCAGGGTCGTAGTCGCATAGGTCAGCGCAGAGGGTCTGAAGACCGAAACGCAGATGACATTCTTTAGAGAGCCTGTTGGAAAACATCTCTGCGGTGCCGGATTGCGAACCCCAAAATATGACAACGTCTTTACCCTAATAATTTGTAAGTTTGTTGATTCCTTGTCATTATTGGGGAAAACTTACAGCTTCTTCCATCTTTTTTGCAATATCACGAGTTGCTTTTGGCCCTGAGGAAGCACCATCTTTTGACCCCATGCGTTCGAACCAGATATGATGATAAGGATCTGGCTTATCCCAGACAATACCACGCAGCAGAAACGCTGCTGAGGCGATTCCAACCGTGCCCAGAGCGGCCATATCGGCTATGGTCTGAGGTGGCCCCAGCTGGGAGAGCCGGTTCAAGGCTTCTGTTGCAAGGACGTTGGACATGCCTGTTAAAGACTATACGAGAAACGAGAAAAGGGTTTGCTCGGGTCTCTGAAGCGAGGAGAAGAAGGATTGATATTCATATTCATAATATTTTGCCTTTTCTTCACCCGCGGAACTTCTTTCTATCCTAGGAAATCAACATACTCTATCGCCCACCCCAGATCAAAGAGTCTTCAACGAAAACGTGGGGACTAACGTCAGCTGGGGGATGTGGCGCTGCGCGGTTGGAGTTCAGAGTAAGAGACTAACCTTAACGCTATGCAAACAAGCCCAGTTGAGCTCTGAATGGGGAAAATTTCCTATTCGGGCAAAGGAACCACTTCACCATGACAATATGTGCTTGTTTTTTTGAGACTGAAGGTGTGAGTGGATTTGAGAAGACAGGGGTTTGTCTAGTCTTCTGCCGCAGTTACACTGAAGAGCCATTTTATAACCAATAGGTATAAGAAATAGTCAACTTACAATAAAAATATATATTAAATAGTTTATTTATTAAGAGTTAATATTAGATAAAAGGGAAATAAAGTCTATTTTATTTAAAAATACGTAAGCTAACATATTATTCTCACTTCGAGGCCGAGATCTATCCCACAAGTGGCGAGAAGTAGATGGCTTTAGATCAATCAATCAATGACAGGATGTGCGGGGAAAGACGATAAAATCTAGATTCAAGACGTTACCGGGTTCAGTAAATTTCCCCATTCGTCTTCCCCGCACTCCTATTCTGTTGTTGTTGTATTGTTTAATGCCGGGGTGTTCCTTGGGTTGAGGTGGTGTCGAGGACTGGGGCGAGGCCAGAAGAGTTCTCATACTTCTAGAGCAACCATCTCGAAGTTGCCTTTCTCAGAGTATTCCTTTCTTGTATGAATTATGGCAAGTCAACTTTTGACGTTGTAAGAGTGGCTCTGCATAGATAGATGGGATAGACTGCTTCAATACACTATAGCTTGTCTCTTCGACTCACCAATCTCTATCCAAGTCTCGACTTCACAATCCCTCATCATGTACGCACAAGTTGTATCTGTCTTTACAGCAGTGTCTCTCCTTGTGTACTTCGTGCTCTTTCCAATCTACACATATCTTCGCGATGCCAAAGGCCTCAGACGATACCCCAACTTCCATCCCCTGGCGGGAATAACCAATTTCCCTTTTGTCTGCGAAGCAGCCAGGGGTTTCCGCTCTCGTACTCTGTATGAGATGCACAAGACCTATCCAGTGATTCGCACAGGCCCAAACTCTCTTTCTTATGGCTCTATCCAAGCCATCAAGGATATCTATGGCCATGGCACAAAATGCACCAAGGGAGAGTTCTACGAGACTCTTGCTGGCAGCCACTATCACTTGGCCGATGTCATCGATAAGGCCGACCATGCTAGAAAGCGCCGTGCCCTTTCTGCCGCATATGCATTGAAGAATCTTGAAAACTGGGAGTTCAAAGTGGTTGACAAAACAGAGCGCTTTATCCGCGCTGCCGATGCTGCTTGTACTTTGCCACTCAAAAAAGGCTCCACACGGCCCGATCCTAGAGATCTCAACTTCGATTACCGAGCATTTGCCAACTTCTTTACTCTCGATGCCATAGCAGATATTGGTCTCAGCGAACGCCTCGGTTTCCTTGACCAAGGCCATGACCGCGTGAAAGCCGAACGTATGGATGGAACTATTCACGAGGTTAATTTCCGAGAGTGTCTGCACTCAACAGCTCGAGCTCAGTCTATTCTGGCCTGGACAGAGAAGTGGTACAACTTCAACGTTGAAGCGTCCAAGTGGTTCTCCAAAGATTTCCGCCAGTGGTGGCACCTCAACGAAGGCTGGAACGATATTGTATATCACCGTGCAACGAAGCGACTTGAGCGTCATAAGAACGGCGAGAGACTGCCTGATTTCTTCCAAGCTCTTATGGACCACAGTGAGGCCAAGCCTCCCGGCCTTGAGTGGGGAGAGATTGTCGCTGAAGTTTCTATCATGATGAACGCTGGTAGTGATACGACCTCGATTGCGATGAACAACGTCATGTATTGGCTTCTGAAGAACCCGTCTTGCATGGCGAAGCTCCAGGAGGAAGTTGACTCTGTTCTTGACCCTGAAGAGATCGTTGCTCCCTACGATAAAGTCAAGCACCTACCTTACCTTCGCGCCTGCCTAGACGAATCTCTTCGTATCACACCGCCAACAACTTTCGGTCTTCCTCGCCGTACGCCCCCTGAAGGTTGGAATATCCTCGGCGATTACATCCCTGGAGATACTACGGTGTCTATCTCGGCGTATGTTACACACAGAGACCCTCAAGTCTTCCCCGACCCCGAGTCATATGCTCCCGAAAGATGGCTCGGAGAGAAAGGCAAGGACTTGCAGCCATACTTCATCGCCTTCAGTGCCGGAGCCCGCGGCTGCATCGGCCGAAACATCAGTTATCTTGAGCAAACTGTACTATTAGCTAGCGTTGTACATAGGTACGAGTGGACATTGCCCTACCCAGAGTGGGAACCAGAACGAAGAGAGGCCATGAATCTTTCTCCTGGCCCTATGCCCCTCAAAGTTTGGCGTCGAGACTTGGGTGTGGAAGAAGTTGACGGAAACGGCAATTAGAATACAATTTTTGTCAACATTTGAATTGTCTCGTAGATTAAACTAGTTAAATTCAAGATCTTTCAGCCAACTCGAGAGGAAAGTTCTCCACGTCGGGGTGAAGTCCGCAGAAGTGTTACAGTGAGGTCCCGATCTCCGATATCAGCAGATAAGGCACTCTTTAGCCCAGACCAACCCCGTGTCAACATCAAGGGATATGTTTTCTAGAGTAGATTGCCCTAAGATTGCCTAAACTATGTAAAAATATATCCTAATTTGCAAAATTTAGGCACCCTTAGGATAATATTTCCTAAGATTATCCTAAATCCCGGCCAACTTGATCAGGCCCTTGTGAAATTTGGGCCATTCAGCATGAATCCATTACACCAACTGCAAGTTGCTATTTAACATCCCTGAGATAGGCATCCCAGAATTCACATTCTCGGGAGATTCGGTCCAACCCCAAGCTTCCTTTAAATACTCTTGTCTGCAATGGCTGTTAGACTAACTGGTACCTGAGAGAATCTGGTTTCGGCTTACACTGATCGATTCGGCCACCCGAATTGTACGTCTGCTTTCTGTAGCATTCCATATAGGGCTTCCTGTTCAAACAAGTTATTGAATCGGTCACCCGCCATCGTGATAGCCAAGCAAGCATATCTATAGGAACAAAATTAGCGAGATGCTGTTACAAGGAGAAATTTTGGTCGGTCATACGCATAGCCCGTTGGATTGCGTTGGTTAGACTATTTCCCTACATCAATAGGAATCCTCAACATCAATCACAAATTCTCACCTCAGCAACACCGCAGACCATCTTGACGGTCTTCCTGATCTCCTCATTTATTGACTTAGCCGCTTTCGCCTGCCCGGGACCCAATTTTGGTGTTCTAGGGTTGTGAGCTGCTAGCAAGACCTGAATAAGTAGGTAATGGAGCACTCCTGTGACGACAGCATCGTTGAGATAGAGCGCTTGTGGGAAGATGCCAGATGCATCAGTGTTGATATACATCGGATGAAAGTGCCATGGCCTATCGGCCCACCATCGCTCTTGAGCCTCTTGCAACCTCTCCCATGCTGAAAAGCTCTGATCTTCAGACCCGTAACAATAACGTAGACAAGCAGCACATTGCAAGATAGTTAAATTTGCAAAGGTGCAACATGTGTCATCGTTTTGAACAAGTCTAGAGATGTCTTCCAGGGCGAAATTTGGGTGGACAGGCCGAGCCTGCATAAAAGCCATGTGTATCTCTGGGTATAGTTAGCATACATTAGGACCAAAACAGAGGTGCCTGCTTACCTTGTCGTAGTGCAACCCAGAACGCCGCACGTCGTAGTCCAGTAAAGTCTAGAACCTTTTCTTGAGCTGCAACGAAGACTCGAGTACCAACAAGATGTGACTCGCTAGCCGTGTCTGCAGATGTGAGGGGTACGTCAAGTTCCTCCATGTAGCGAAGAATGACAATGGCAGTGAGGAGGTTTTCGTCCATGACAGCTGCAGAACTGCTCAGGGCAGGGATAAGAGCATCGAGACAGTTCTGGTGATAACGGTCGCCGACTAACCCATCAAACCCATCAATTCTGCTTAATCGTTTGGCAGAAGCCGCAAGCACTGCGTTCATAAGTGGAGGGCATATGACTGCTCGACGCGGGACAATCGTGGCGAAATGCCTCTCGCTGTCACACAAATCGAAGAGCGGTGCCAACACGTGGATGAAGTTGTAAAATAACATTGCCTCTTGTGGATCTTCTAGTGGCCATCTCGGCGTATCCAAGTAAATACCTGAGATGGCTTCGGCAACATTGTCCACTGGAATTGAGAGGTCTGTTCCACGAGAGCTTGCGAGCGCTGCGGCAACTTGAGGGCTCCCCACACCGAGAACAATGTCGCTACTGAGGATAGGAGATTCGATAGTGTGAGGTCCCGAAAATGATGCGAAAGGTCCCACGGAATCAGACTTCTGGCTGGGTGAGATAGCATCGCTAGGACCGGAGCCAGAGGGGTTCTTCCAATTCCCACTGGAAGATGGACTTAATGCTCGTTTTTTTGAAGGACGCTCTTGATCTACATTGGAAGAAGAGATCCTAAGGATTGAAGTCGACTTGGACCTATCCTGATCGGAATAAGACGTTGAATCGTTTGATTGAATTGTCTGTAGGGAAGCAAGGGGTGGTGAAGACTGATTGCTGGCACCGTCGATATCACGTCCAATGTCGAAGTTTTCCAATGTGTCCAGGTTGTTCGAATCATGTATGTTTATGATGTCTGGGGTCTCATCAACAAAACTTAGAGCTCTGGTTGTCTTGACCCAGGGTTGGTCTTGAGAGAAATTGTAGTCTCTATTCTTGGCTTCAACAGCCTTACCAGATCGTATACTTCGTGTGGTGAGCAACAGAAGTCAAGGACAAATGGCAACACACCTCGGATTCAAGCCATGACGAAATCTCACACTGAAACCTCGAACGCACTCAATATCGCTCTTTCGACAATTGGCACAAGAAGGTTTATCGTTGTCGCCTGTTTTTTCGGATCAGTTTCCATTGACCTTGATGTAGGGTGTCAAAATAAACTCAGCAAAGACTCCCCTAAGCTTAGGCTAGATTTACCTAAGCATTTTCATCGCTTAGGGTCAAAATCCTAAGTTTTTTCCTCCCTTAGGCAAGGTATTGCAACCACCACCGTTGGGAAAGTAACTCACACTTAAGATGTCTATCAGAAATTGATAGTCAGAGCATATTTCTCCAGAAGACACAACGGAGTAATCAGAAACGGGCAGTATTCCCTATTTTCACGAGATACTGACCTTTGCTTACAGACCTTGAAAGCGGTAACTGTCAGTCTACAGCCTCCTAGGGGCTATCGTAGCGGGGCGACTTACTGAACATGGATTGAGTGGCCTTGCTGTCTTAGTTGTCGTTGATAGAGACTCTGACATGATTCATAATACAACTGTTACCAGGGGACAGCGGGTATCAATAACGAGAAGACGGCCCGTTCCAACCAAACTTTTGATGATGATGATGAGGAGAATTGAAGGATGGAGTAAGAAGGAATTATGACCCAGAGTTGATTAAAAGGGCAGTTGCCATTCTTGGTCAAAAAGGGCAGGCGCAGCCCGCCATGAGTGGGCACTATTGACAGGCGAATCAGCGGCCAGCTGGATCCAATTAGCCCCGAACTCTAACATCAGACTGCCTGAAGCTCACTGGAGAACAGGCTTCCCCATGGGGATGGCTTCAATCGTTAATCTGTCTGGGGACTGACTGACGCACATTCGGGGTAGACGAGCCTAGCACGGTCTAGATTCCCTGCTCATCCAATCAATCGAGTCCTCGGCCTTGGGGATTCTGGTCTAAATGCCGCTCGTTAGTGTAATCCGGGGGCAAGGCGTCAGGGCGTTGAGACTGTGACCATGCTAGCCATTCCACGTTTTTCTGAAAGGGAAATATTCATCCCCTCATTGCCATCAGCTACAGATGAATCAAGTTTTGGAGTAGCAAGCAGTACCAAACCCGAATCCTGGTTTGGTGGTGTACTTCATCTGGGATGTTTAATATATAAGACCTTCGAATATCAGCTGAATTGCTTCTTTTCCAGATCAGCATCGAACTTCATCTTCCCATTCTTCAAACCTCTCTGGAAATCCTCAAAGATATTCAATAACTCCAATATCAGCTTCACACTATCACAACCCCAACCGGCATCATGTCCAAGGCTGATACTAAGGAACATCTCGAGCATCTCGAGGATACCGGTTCCCCAAATTCCATTCACGAAACCAACATCAACATCGATGATCTCGACTCTATCGAGCAGACCGAAACCGGCAAGTTCTCATGGCTAATCAGTATCACTGCCGCCATTGGTGGCATGCTGTTTGGTTATGATACTGGAATTATATCTGCTGTTCTTGTATGTTCCCTCTCTCTGATTTTGATTTGCTGCCTCAGATACTGACATGGGATATAGGTCTACATCCACCAAGACCTCGGCAAGACTCTTACGTCTCAGGAGAAAGAACTCATTACCTCGATCACCTCTGGTGGTGCTTTTCTGGGTGCCATCTTTGCAGGTTGCTCTGCTGATCGGTACGGACGAAAGGTTGCTATCTATGTGGGCTGTGTCCTCTTCATTATCGGTGCCATCATCCAAGCCGCTTCTTTCTCCGTCGCTCAGATGACTGTTGGCCGTCTAATTGTTGGATTTGGCGTTGGCAGTGCTGCAATGATTATACCTCTCTACATTGCCGAGTGTGCACCGAGCAAGTATCGAGGACGTATGATCGGTCTTGATAATATGTCGATCACTGGTGGTCAACTGGTCTCATACGGAATTGGGGCCGCTTTTGCTCAAGTCTCATCTGGCTGGCGATATATGGTAGGCGGTGGTGCCATCCCTGCTATCGTGCTTGCGGCTCTTCTTCCTTTCTGCCCTGAATCTCCTCGTCAACTCATCTATCACGGAAAGCCTGAAGAGGCGGCCGCAGTCATCCGACGAATCTTTCCCAATGGTACCGAACAACAGGTTCAGGACAAGATCCGCCACATCACATACCACGTCAATGAGGCCAAGTCTCTTAACGCTGGCAAGTCTCAGTGGTGGGTGTTCAAGCAGCTCTATGTCAGCCCCGCAAATTTCCGAGCTCTCGTATCTGCCTGTGGACTCATGGCTATCTCTCAGCTCAGCGGCTTCAACTCTCTCATGTACTACTCTCCCTTGTTGTTCTCCCTTGTTGGTTTCTCCAATCCAGTCGCTGTCGGCACCATCATTGCTGCCACGAACTTCATCTTCACCTGGGTCAACCTTATGCTTGTTGACCGTGCAGGCCGCCGAAGAATTTTGATCTGCACAGTTCCTTTCATGGGTCTCGCTCTCGTTGTTGCTGCCGTGTGCTTCAAGTACATCCCCATCAACCATGATTTATCTCTGGCATCAGATGCTAAGATCGGCTGGCCTGCTATTGTGGTCCTTGTCAGCATGGTTATCTTTGTCGGATTCTACTCTTCCGGTATCGGCAACACTGCTTGGCTTTCAAGCGAATTCTTCCCAATGGAAGTCCGAGCTATGGGAACTATGATGCTTACCATGACCTGCTGGGGATCCAACATCATCGTGTCTTCGACATTCCTTACTCAGATGGAGAATACTACCCCCTCTGGTGCTTTTGGTTTCTATGCTGCCATCTGCATTCTAGGCTGGGCTTGCATCTACTTCTGTTACCCCGAAGTTAAGGGTATGACTCTTGAAGATATTCGGGAGATCTTCCAGCACGGCTTCGGTGTCCAGCGAGCTCGAGAAATCCAGAGGGAGATGAAACTTCTCAGGAAATCTACTGACTCTGATGAGGTCGCCAAGGCTTAGTAAGCGGTTGGAAGGGTGTAAGACGATTGTGTTGGCACCCTTTTGGGTCTTGAGGGTTACAGTTGCACAGAAGTTCTTCGGAGGTGGTCTGCTGGGTTCATATACGATTCGGCGTTGGTAGATAGAACAACTAAATAAGACAATCATATCTGCCAGTGCCGATTGTCTCCAAATTTCTCCTATTTATAAATTGGCCAATAAGCGTTTCATACCCCAAAAGAACTCACCGGACGAGCCTATTGGTATCCCAAAGAATTTCGTAAGACGATGAACGGACCTTCTATAAACTTTAGGGCATGTTTAGGTAAGTTATGATGAGTTCTTAAAAGTTAGCCTAAGAATATGCTAAATTTCATCCTAAGATGGTCTAAAACACCCGGAACCCAAGGACTGGTGCTCGTGATGAGCACACTGTATGTGAAGGCATGCGAGCAGGACTGTATTGTGGGGAAATGCCTTTATTTCATCACAATCGTATGTAATTTCGCTTACAAACTGGACAGAGGTAACAACGATGATATGCAATGTCAGCTATACTGCGACTCTGACTGTTGACAGGATCATCAAGGAGTTGTAAGAGGCACGCTAAGAAGGCGTGGGAATAGACTGAGAAAATAATTAGCAGAGAAGTATAAGCGTGTCTATTTGTACCATATGATTTATAGTGACTTGATTGAAAATTCTACAGAAAAGAATCATCGTGAGATTTTTGATGTGGTGTTGTGTTACAACCGAATAATCTCAGCGAGTAAATTAGCGAAGTATTTTACCGGCCAATCCAAGCCAACGGAATGGGAAATTCTCCAGTCGGAAACCACGGCGAGAATTTCCATGACGAGAGTTTCCAAGAGATGTTGCCTCCTTCGGCCAATCTTTCCAATCACGTCTTCTTCTCCTGAGTCAAGGAGGGGTTCGGAGAGTTAAGCCTCACCCGCAATGCGGAGGCGATCCATGCTGCAGGGGTCAGGGTTCCGAATTACAGGTCTATTTACAGTAGGAGGCTCCGATAGAAGCTTCGTAGCTAATTACCCCATTTGGAGAAATCTGATTTGTATTCTCCACTAGCAACTCATCTTCAACCTGCATCGGGTGTCTAAGATGAGAAGAGTCGATGATCTAGCCAATGGCCATGATACTATTCTGACTGAAAAGCGGAAGGATGCAGATCTTGTGACTTCTATTCCAAGCCACTGGAAGAAACCATGTACTCATGCAACGCGGGTCTGTCCAATCGAGTTGAATGTGGTGTTAGGGTTGAGAACGAGTCGAGAAAACAACGAGCAATGCCGCAAGAGCTCCGAGTATCGGTGTAAATATTCTTGACCTAGATTAATGAAAAAGCTCAAGGTATAAGGGAGGAGAGCTCGCTCGTGCTCATCGTCTCTCAGCTCTTGACTCTTCAGTCTCATTGTTGTTACGAGAACCCAATAGACACACAGCTTCAACCTAATACTTTCTCTATCACGTCTTTCTTCTCTCAGAACAATGGCCTCTCCTAAGCTCCAAGTCGCCGTTGCTGGCCTCGGCCGCATGGGTGCTCGTCATGCTCTCAACTTTCACAACAGAACTCCCCGCGCTGAGCTCGTCGCAGCCTTTACCCCTGTCCAGAAGGAGGCAGACTGGGCCAAGGTTCACCTCGAGGGTGTTACAATCTACAATGACTACCAGGAGATGCTGAAGCATCCCGGCCTTCAGGCTGTGGTAGTCGCTACCGTAACTACCGCTCATGCTGAAGAGGCCATTCAAGCCATTGAGGCTGATAAGCATGTTCTTTGCGAGAAGCCTCTAAGTACCAGCGTTGAGATCGTTAGTCCCTCTCCTCAAAAATCAAGCTTATTGAGAACTCTAACTAACCTTAATTCTTCAACAGTCCCAATCCGTGGTCGACGCCGCTGCCAAGAAGCCTCACCTCAAGGTCATGTGTGGTTTCTCCCGTCGATTCGATGCCTCATACCGCGATGCCTTTGATCGCATGGACAGCGGTGCCATCGGTCGCCCCTCCGTCTTCCGATCTCAAACCTGCGATAAGCTTGACCCATCCGGTTTCTTCGTTGCCTATGCCGAGTTCAGTGGCGGTATCTTTGTCGACTGTAACATCCACGATATCGACCTTGCCTTGTGGTACTTTGGCCAAGACTCTATCGTCAAGTCTGTTGTTGCTACTGGCATCACTGCTGTCCAGCCTGAGTTGCGAAAGCACAAGGATGTAGACAATGGTGTTGGCATCGTTGAGTTCTGGGGCGGCAAAGTTGCATACTTCTACTCTTCGCGCATGATGGCTGCTGGTCAGCACGACATGACAGAGGTTATAGGTACTGAAGGCAAACTTGCCATCAATGCCAACCCTGTCGGCAACCTTGTTGAGATGCACGAGGCAACCGGCGTGCGCCGACAGATTCCCGGCGACTACTATGGTCGTTTCGAGCATGCCTTCGTCACAGAAGCCAACGAATTCACATCTTCAGTGCTTGACAACAACAAGCTACCATTCAAGCTTACTGGTGCTGTTCAGGCTGTTAAGATTGGTTGCGCCCTCCAGGAGTCGCTCAACTCGGGCAAAAAGATAAACTTTGATGAGACTGGTCGTCGCATCGAGGAATCTAAGCTGTGAAAAGTATTACTATTACTGAGCGTGTTCGTATTTAGATGAGTTTATAGAATAATTGGACTTTGTTTGCGCGAAACGAATATCCTGATTTTATAGCTGAACTGCCAATGGAGATGCGTTGTACTTAATATCGTACCTCATAATATAAAGCATTATCAGATAACAGAGTAGAATACAAGCCCCGAAAACCACATTAGTTGCTAGTCTCTGTCCGCCAAGCGGTACTAAGCAGCACTTTGGTGTACCGAAGCCGTGCTGGAAGATCTCTCGAATACCCTCAAGAGTCATGCCCTTGACCTCAGGGTAAAATAAGTAAGAAGCGGCCTGTATGATGGCACTTGGCTATGTGCCAATCACGAGCACCAGTCCTTCGGTTCCGTCGGAGAGCGCTTTCCCTCTCCTCTCCCGTGTCTGGGATCTCAGCATCAGGGGCAAAGCTCCTTTTGCTAGATGCATTCAGGACGGGAATCCCAGACTCGGCAGCAACAGCAGATTGCAAGGCATCTAGGGCTCTTTCTGCCTTCAACTATCCATAAAGTTCCATAAATTGCCATAAACTCCGTGTCAGTGGCAGGAGCAATTGGAGTCGGTGGTTGATGAAGAGAAGGGCTTGGCTGAGGGGAGGAGGGAGGCTCAACCCACTCCATGGTAAGTTGGGCGTCATGATACCCCATCCCCATGACACGGCAGCCAAGCTCATTTCGCAATGGGGAAGATGTGCGTACACCTCTCTCCAGAGGCGCTCTCTGGCAACCTCTGCCACCCGCAGGATTCCCGCATCAGTCTTGGCCCTTAGTTCTTCAACAATTGATCTGGAAGAACTTACAAGAAAAATTGGCATAAGGCTCCAGCTCAATAGGAGCAACGACTTGGGGGGCGAGGGGGCAGGAATTGAGGCCACATGGACTGGG
This sequence comes from Fusarium mangiferae, assembly GCF_900044065.1. Lineage (NCBI taxonomy): Eukaryota > Fungi > Ascomycota > Sordariomycetes > Hypocreales > Nectriaceae > Fusarium > Fusarium mangiferae. The sequence continues at coordinate 1,658,091 of NW_024573924.1, read as the reverse complement.
CCAGACGGTCTCTTCAGACTCATCCCAGGACTTGTGAGAGGCCAAACCTCTCGGAGAACACGTCCATAGAGTTGCCATTATTCACCACGTGAAATCAGTGTAAATTGATGGGATGATGATATGTCGAACATACAGCAAATTACGTGTCAAATCCTCTCTATGTTCCATGCTCATGACTGACCACAATGACTTCAATTAGGTACATAGGTACCTACATGTGCCTTAGCTCCTTCCCCTACCTACCTAGGTAGGTATCCCTCAATTCTTTTGTCTTGTAAAATGACGTACATTTTTTTTTGTCCTGAGGAAAGAACCAGGTACATGCCGAAATGAAAACTCAAGGGGAAGGAACACCTTTTTTTTAGGGAAGGCACAGTTCAGACTACCACCACATTTGCGTCGGTCACGACGGTTATAAAGCATCCACTAGCTGCACTTGGCACATAAGCTGGAAGATCTTCTGTTCCTTGATTCTAGAAAGATGCTCTCTTTGGACACTGCTTTGTTTGGAAGCAAGGTTACTCTCTATGTATCATCGGCATTAGCGTTCCTAGCACTTATCGTTTTGCAACTAAATACTTAACTGACAAAATTATTTGTCGACATCGACTTTCACTACAATGTCTTTGCTCTAAACCGGGCGAGCTCACACAGATGGCTTCGGGTGTGTGAGTTGATGCGTAATGGGTCAACGATCTATGTAATAGTCTAACTAAAGTTGAGATAAAGGAAAACAAATTCCCTTTGGTTCATATAGAGATACACAGGTTCAGGTATCAACTTGCAACTTCAACCACACCGAATTATGTACATAGCGTCATGTAAAAATGCAAGAATGGGCCCAAAGTCTAATGTAGCGTGTTCATAAAAATACGACAATTAGAGACTATATCCCTATCGCTTTCTCTCAGGCCAAGCATCTGCAAGACCCTCATAAATCGTCACATTACTGAAAGACACCTCACCACTTCCCTGATGGAAGAAGCGTATGTCGGTCGAATCGGCATACCAAGAACTAAAAAGTTAGCAAGTATCATAGCACCAGGGAATATTCCAACTTACCGAGCCCAGGTGGCAACTCCAAATCGATCGTTGGCATGAACCTCAACGATGGCATTATCCACGACAATAGTAAGATCCAGTGTCTCGATCTTCTCATCCTCATCAACAAGGACATCAAAAAGACGGAGTCGACCAGCTTCAGGACGAGCGTCAATGTCGCTAGTTGTGAGGGCTGCAGCACTAGTGTTGCTACGATCGATGATGATGGATTCGTTGGAGAACTGGTAGTAAATAGTGGTGGACTCCTTATCAGAGGCCAAAATCTGGAAACCAGCCTTGAGCTCCGAGTCGCGAGCAGATTTGGGGAATGAGATAGAGCTCTTGAGAACGTAAAACTTGGACTCCGGGTTGCGGTCGAAGGGAGCTGATCCTGCCTTGCTGATGTTTCGGCCCGGTTCAACAAAAGATATCTTCTTGGTGAACTCAGCCATAGGCTCTCGAGCAATAACCTGCTTCAGAGTAGCAAGTTCTAAAACACCTGACTCGTTTCTCTCAACACGCCAGGATCCTTCTTCGCGTGAAAGCTCATTATCGACGACATTACTGATCCTACCAACGGTGAGCTCTCTAGGAAGGAGAAGAGACCCAGTCCAATTCTGCTGAGGAGTAGGGAAATACTTCAGATCACCGTAGTAATCTCCAGTAAGCCAAAGGTAGCTGATGAATCGATCTGGTGCACCGCTCTTGGACGATGCCTTTGAGTCCGAAGGGAGGTATTTGCCAGCCGCGGCGTAGGCTGATCGTCCCCAGTCAAGTTTGCCAACCATTGAAGGAGTGAACTTTGGCTTTCCGTTGTCGAGGGATATGTTTCCTGCAGCCCACAGCATGTCGCGGAAAGACGACACCTGAGGAACAATAGGCTTTTCCTGCCACTCCGCTCCAAAGGTGATGAATGTCTCGCCGTCAGAGTTATACCCCTTCTCATCAACACTGAAGACATTGGCCACTTCAAAGTTGAAACCGTAGCGTCCTGCCCAGAGACCATCACCCCAGGTGGTGTTGGCCTTCTCATGCCACCACTCGCCGAGATACTCCCAATATTGAAACTCCGGGTCGTGCTGACGATAGAGAAACATACTAGGACCCTTTTGATGAACACCGCCAGAAATGACGCTATACCATGTTCCTGACTCGCTTTCCAGAAGGCTGTCAAGATCTTTGTTCTGGAAAACGAAGGGATCGCGGAAGGCCGTCACGTTGAGAGCAAACGGAGGTGCTGGGATCGCAGGACCCTGTCGTAGCTTTGTGAAGTTACGGCCTCCATCCTTTGACACAGCGAGGGACTGCGTCTCACTTCCGCGAGTGTAGTTGATGGTCCAATGGATGGGGAGGTAAGATACAGAGGTGTAGAAGAGCGTAGGCGTGCCATTGATGCCCTTGGGTATAACGGATCCGTCAAAGACTGCCACAGGATCATTTAGACCTCCAGCCCGGATGAAAGGAGCGCCTCCAGGGTTGAGATCTCGATATGTCACGAGATCATCCGTTGTAGCACCCGCAGCACCCTCATGGAGATATCCAACGTGGAAGAGTCCAGTTTTGGGGTCAGTGTAGTGCATACAAGGATCTCCAATCTGTCCAGTAGGAGGGAGTACGTGAGCTCGAGGACGCCATGTGTTGTAAATGGTCAGATTGGCCAGAGTGCTGAGATTTGGGGGAGCGCGGTTATAGTCAAGCTTTGGAGTCGATGGCTTGGCCCAGGCAAGAGAGCCAGCCGTCAAGAAAAGTGAGAACTTCATGATGTATTCTGCAACGGTTACATGCAGATGGACATCAAAATCGTGGAGCCACTGAAACTATATATGCCCATTACAACGTCCCATACTTTCTCCTGTCGCCCCGACAAATAGTGAGGGGAAGGGTAACATCGTCATGAGAAACCCAAGAAGCTTCACTTGAACTAAACTCGGCGATACCACGGCGTCAAAGAACACCTGAGAATTGGACTTTCAGGCCTTGAAAAAATAGGATGAACCTGGGAATCCGGAGATTTGCGGAGTTTGTGTGGGGAGATCGACGGTCTTTCTTCCTAGAGAACCATGGTGTTGAGTTTCTAGTGACGTATGCTCAATAGAAGAGGCACTTGGCAGATGGCACTAATGAATTATGCTTTCTTCGCGAAGAGGTTTAGAATCGAGACTTTGATTGTTTGGTAGAGTTTACGATGATCAGCAGACGCCCATAGGCTGAATATATCCAGAGACCTGCTGCAAACTCCATCATGACCATTACATAACGTGGTTTGGGGAATCAAAACAATCGAATGACATATGGGGTCGAGAGTTTATATGCGGAGCCATTGTCGGACCGAGGGACAATACCACTTCCCCATATCTCCAGGCATTGACCGTTACAATGGAACAAGCATGGGAATTAGACTCAAAAACCGCCTTGTTTTTACCCAAGTCTCGGGGAGCAAGAAAGTATCAGACTTTAATATAGAATGTCAAAATAAACTCAGTAAAATGTATTCTAAACTTGTCCTAAACTTATGCTAATTTACTCAAGCCTTTTTGTCATTTAGGATCAAGGTCCTGGCTTTTCTTTCCTCCCCTGGCCAAGTAAATGGCTCGTCTGGAGACTTTTACGTACAGAAGCTGATCCCTTCCTTTTGGTAGCCGACGATTTGCCATCAAGGCCAGCTCGTGAGGTCAATGAACGTTATAGTGGTAACTTCCATTCTAGTTCGATAGGTAGATAAGCCTCGGGAGATAGTTATCCGATCCAAGGTAGGTAGGTAGGTAAATATTCAGTACATCTGCCGTGCCGTTATTGTAGGAGGCCCATGGTCATTTCAACTCTTGCACTTTTCAGATTCACAACCACACCAAAATCATCATCGCAAATACCATCGCTTTTTGATCAGCAAATATACTCTTTGATAATCAAACACGTTCATACCAAAATGATCTCTCGCTTCACACGTCCTCTTTCGCGCTGTTTCAAAAGAGGCGACCTATACTGTGTCTACCATCCTTAAAGAATTTCTAAGAGAATGGCCGCTATCCTTCCTAAGAGAAGAAAGGAAACTTAGGACCTTAATCCTAAATGATAAAAATATTTGGGTAATTTGACCTAAGTTTAGGGGATTCTTTATCAAGTTTATTTTAGCACTTTCTTTTTAAGTCTTGAGTTTTTTGCTCCCCGAGGGCCCGAGCAAATAGAACGCACGACAACAAAGAGAAATATGGCATGGTATAAGTCTCTATTCCGCCAGGAGAATTTCCATAAGCTCGGATCATCTGCAGGCATATTTGTAAGTTCCCCAATAAGAATTATTCACATAATTCTAATTTATTTCAGCCTGGCTAGTGCCTTGTCTAAGACCCTCTCGTGACAAAACTCACAAACTTGTGACAATCTCTTTTCGAGCAAAATGACGACTCGAAACTTTAGACATCAGCGTATACCCATAGCTCATTACGAATTAGCGTGTTATCGAAGGATATAGACAACTCTCCGTTCATTGACCTCACGAGCTGGCCTTGATGGCAAATCGTCGGCTTTCAAAATAAAGGGATCAGCTCCTGTAGTCAGGACTAAGTTTTCAGTTCACTAAAGCTTCGTTAAGTGAGTCACAAATGGTTTGAACGCAAAGGAGCTTTCGAGTTCGTTGCTGCTCCATGATCTCGGAACGATAAACAGTTGCATGAACTCTCGCTCGGGAATTCGGCGTTGTCTCGACAATAACATTATCTCACTTCCTCACTTTGTACGCCCGGTACACCAACACCACGGATATGTATCATGAGTTTGCGTAATAAGATCATCGTGGTGGTGTTGGACGAGATACCTGCAGGCTGTCGTACCGGTAAGTGAAGTCGAAGCACCAGCTCGGGCATCAGGCAACCTCTTGTGACTGCAATCAAGCTTTTCGACGACGGAAACTTATTCAAGAGAGTATGCAATTGCTTTGTGTATCAATCGACGTTTCGCAGCGTCGACAGTAGGTGATGGCCATTCGGCGAAATAGATGATCAGTCTCCAAGCTCGGCCAAATACCTGGCTCTGTGTACGTGTGCATTGCACTCAACCTCGTAACTTGAGGCCTTGCTGCTCCTAGATATTTGGAAGGCTGCTTATCAATATCAAGGATAGCTACATACTGAGAACAATGCCGAGGCTGACAAGAGAAAGGCTATTATCAGTTTGCAAGACAAAGTCGCACAGCAGCATCGTGGTCTAAAACGGCGAGGTGCAGTGCTGTACGGCATGCAAGGAGGCAAGGAGGGAAGAAGACTCCTTGCTGGGAGGTCACATTGTAGCATTTCACATTCCATCTACGTCACGTTTTCGACCGGTGAGTGAAGAGCAAGCTCATTGTGGAGCCTGTCGTTGAAATTCCATGAGAGTGGTTGGCTGAGGAGGCCAGCATGATAGGCGCGGCCAGTACCCGATAACCGGATCAAGAGGAGCTCGCAGGCTCGTCACACAAGCTCATGCAAGGTTTGTCTGTTGGTCTGTCAAGGATAAGATATGGTGCGTAGTCTCATCACGATTCCTCTGCTCTGCATGACTGATCCATAAGGCTTTGAGAGATGGCAAACCCGGGTTAAAGACACTACATTGCGGCAAAGTCCTTGACCGGTCGGCCACGCTGAATCTACATATACTCGATTTAGTAACAGGCGAGACACCGGTCAGTGCCCAAGCTGACAACAGTTCCTGCTATGCGTGGGATGAGGGTATGTTGGCGTGGGGTTTGAACCGTTGCAGCTGGTACACTAAAACCGGCACGGCTCGTTGGTCGCTTTGACTGGTATCCAGCATGTAGTATGTATGTATGTAAGGCTCCGTGACTCTTTTGGCTTTGTTGTCGCGTCAATTCAATGTGGAAACAAAGCGAGAAAACTATGCTGTCCCCAGGTGTATAGCAAATGCTCAGACAATCGGGTTTGGGCCTTTTACTGCATAAGTGAACCGGGCCAGTCTTTTACAGCTCCCATCTGTGTTACCACGCCTTGAACATAGCGAGTCTGGCCAGGGTAGTCGAGTCAGACACTTGCAGTCAGCATCAGGCAAGGCTCGGGCCCGGAGTCGATGATACGACATAAAAAGACACCAACATCGGACTGAAGCGAATGCTAGCATATGCTAGTCTGAATAGACTCGTGGAAAAGCTTGAAGTGAAAGGCTAATGGTCAATTTGTATGCAGGGGTCCGATATGTCATCAGCTTCAAGCCTGGAATAGGCCAGTTTCTCGAGAAAGGTGGACGTAGCGGGTTCGGCAGTCAAACAGGAGTGTCAGAAACGCAGTGGCCACTAACAAGTCCTCCGGCACTTTGAGATTGATGAAGCATTCGGGGCTTCTGCAAGTCGCTTATCGTGAATTCGAATACACTTTGACCAAAATGTATGTATGGTTACGGACCCCGTGGGAAGAGACGGTTGATGCGCACTACTACAGTACTTATCTCCGCTTTCCGAAGGCGCCAGCGTTGTTCTGTATATTCGCCGAATAATTGGCTCAGATGCTTGTGATTCAAGAAACGTTCGATGACACCCGAACAGTGATGAAGTCGAGAACCACTAGATCAGTGCGAGCGAGGTTTGTGGCTAGGTTGGTGATCAGGTAATAGTAGATCGTCCAGGGTCCTGATCTCAGTCGCAAGACGCGGCTAATCCATCCCTCACCCTCACAGTGGCCATGAAAATCCAGAGTACACCAAGATCATCACCGAGCTACTGCATAGTGCCGTACATGTCATGATATGTAGGTACCAACCAGGTTTTGTACACTTCCCTGTGAACAGCCTGGTGTAGCCAAAGAACTCAAGACCAATGCGCAAAGACCCCGGTAGTTGATGACTGCAGTGATGATGCTTGATGCAACGTTAGTTCATGTGTCGGGAGAGGCCAACTAGCGATCGGGGTTTAGAAAGGAGATTATATTGATCTTAGCGAGGGTGAAGGACGTGTTGTTGCTTTGTTTTATGGAGGTCTGAACTCTGAGCTCTGGTGAAGACACGAGCTAGTGCTGTAGAGCTTGACACTAGGTCACATGTCACCATCTCATCGGGCTTGCTTTAGTGCCTTGGGGGCTTAGTCTAAGGCACGAGCACCCTTGATAGCGGATTGTCGGTGGAGAGAGCTCGAGGTCCCCCCACAAGCTCTCGATAGATCCGGGCTCTTTGGCTCTTGGCTAGGCTACCTAGGGGAGCATTCAAGGAGTTCTGGCTGGATCAATGCTGCTGAAAGCCGGGATCATGGCAGGCTAGGTAGGCTATGGCGGTGATCTTTGCAACTCTACAGCACATCCATCCATCAACGAAAAGAAAAAAAGAAACGAAAAGGACGACGTCAAATTTTACGAACTGTCAGAGACAAACGAGATGAGACATAATAAAGGAGGAGAGCACAACAGGCAGTCCAAGGTCAAAGCCACGGATGCCACGTACGAGTCCTTCTTTGTCCTTGGCCCTCAGCCTTTTCCGAGTCTTTTCTTTGCCCTTTGCCTGTTATATTGAAACAGATCTCGTGGTGGTAGACTTTGCATCGACAAATTATATCCTTGACGATTTCGGCTTTTAGCCAGCAAGGCCCATTGGTCGCCTGTCTTGATCCCCTGAGCTAGACTGGGCTGCCCTGCCTCAGCTGGCGTCTGCCGTCTGCCTCAAGATGCTGGCTGAAGCTTTCGCTTGACGTGGCCATGTTAAGATGTTATCTCAACTGGATGCCATACCAACAGGGGTTGTTCTCTCATCAACTTTGCCCAAATCTCCTCCTCAAACAGACGCCCAACGATCACGTATAGTTACATAGTACTCACTCTCCTGGTCCTGTCGCGTGCCTGCAGACGAAACGAAAAACTGCACTCGATGCTCGTGTGCGACATCATCTCAAGCATGACACCTCATCCTGCACATCATCACCACTAGAAGTGAGAATCCTCTGAGTCGCACTCGATTGGTGGGTAGTATTCTCTCTAGTCGTCTCTTTTCGCGTTTCCAAAGCTACACACAGGACGTGGTCTCCTGCTTCGTGTTTATTCCGTCATGGCTGGTCAGCCTCATGGTGTCTTTTTCTTTTCTTGTCTCCTCAATCATTGTGTATGTATTACTATTATCCTTGGTGTTGGGCGTCCACCATCCAGCCAGTTTTGCTTCGCTCTACGTAATCTGCTCTATGTACTTCCCTTTGCTTTTTCCGCCCTGGTCCAGCGTGCCAGTAACCTTCAGCCTTTCCAAATCAAGCTCTTAGCTTAGTTAACCACAAGGATCCATGCGCGTGTACATACCCGCTGTGATCTTGGTCCCATTTCTTGACTATCCCCTTGCACATTTGCGCCTAGCAGACGGAACAAGCTCCACGGCCACGAGACGAGCCTCTTATTATCGACGCCCTCGAAAATGACTTAGACCACACGCCCCCTTGTTTTCCTTTCTTTTTTGCCTACATTCCCAGTTGTCCCCGTATCCTTGGGCGCACATTATTCACAGGTCTTCGCTTGTCTTCTCCAGGTCAGCCTCGTCAGGCCTCAGTTGACGGATTCGCTATGTGTACAACACTTTCAGCACCTCGCCTTTCTACCCGCTCCCGCAGCCGTTGCCGTTGCCATCCGTCTTAGACTGACGGCAGCCGGCACGGCCCATTCTGAGGTCAAAACGACTTCTCACACACCCATCGTGAACTCGGACCCAATGTACCAGATCCCACCCTTTCCAATCCCCCCAAGGGGCTAGAAAAAGCAAACCCAACTCGGAGCCCCATCTACCAAGCTCCAGGGCCATAGTCTAGTAGTGCGTATTGATGAATAGTACGCACGCTTACTTCGTAGGTAGTTAGTTAGTTGCTTGCTTGCTTGCCAGCAGAAACTTCAGGTCTTTCTTTTTTGAGGTTTCGCTTGTCAATCCTTCCCACCTCTTCGTCAAAGCACAAGCTCACATAGTGGCTCATATCCTTCATACTAATTATTTATAACTTGTCCGAAGTCTACTCTCCTGTCTCTTCCTCTCCATTTCCTCTCCGTGACTGTACTGAACTAATTTACTTGCTTTGCAATGCCATATCTTCCAGTCTCCTCAAACCTCTGATCCTTGATCATCTGCAACTTAGCCTCACACAAGCTTTTTCTCGTCTACTTGAAGCCTGCATTGCCGCCTCGGTCACCCTTCCCATTGAACGGCATCTGATCCTATCCTGCCACATCATCGTCCCGGAATCCTGAGCCCAACCTGTCTGTTAGCCTTCGTCTTACCTTTCGGGCCTCTTAACTACATCACGCGTTGGGCAACTCTACAGGATACCTGTTGCCGCCCTGTTCTTGGAAAMCCTCACACCCGCCGTATTCTGACACTGTGGCTACGTACAGCTTGGTTCATCTGAACATATAAAGCTCATCATCTCCTCCCTCGGTGTTCTCATCTGTCGTCTCAGCTTCGAATCCGTTCTTGAGTAGGCTTCATTAGATCTTTGGTTATTCAGATCTGGTACACCAACCTTCTTCAACTTCAACTCTCTGGTCTCAGAAAAATCAGTTTCTTCGGCCAACTATCTTACACCAATCTCCGCCTGTTACAAACAGCCCAAAATCGCAATGGAGGTTCAATCTGCCACTCCTACTGGCCCCTGGCAAGATCAGCTCGACAGTATGGAAACCCCCMCCCGCCACTTGGCACCAACTTTACATTTCTAACTACTGATTAGGTGTTTGCCGAGATGCTCAGTTGCGTCCCCCGGTTTTTCAAATTGTGTCAGATCGTCGAGGTATGCTAGTCATGAAAGATGACTTAGATGTTCTGGTCCTGAGCTCACATTCTTATAGGTGGCCGAACTGCTTGGTCCAGCAGAGTAACTGTCCATGGCAAGACTCTCGCAGCTCGTTTCTGGTATGACGGCAAGAATCTCAACAATGCCAGAGAAGATGCTGCCGAGTGTGCCGTCAAGTGGTTGACTGGATCTGAATCTAGTTCTCCCACCCAGCAATGGGGTTGGTAGACTTACGATGTGGGGGTCACTCCTTTTCATATGCTTAACCCACTCAAGCATCACTGAAATCTACGGAAATGGTGGTCTGGCCATTTATGAACGAAGGAGTTATCTTTCTTGTGTTATTATGATTTCCTTTTGGTCTTACCTCTTTTCGAATCAAGCACCTGGAGTTTGGTAGCAAAACTTACGAAACGGGCAAGGTTGTGTTCACCATGCTCTCAGCACCTGGAACAATTAACCCCTTGGTCAAGGTCTTGGGTTGTATTTTATGGGTTGGGTTGGAGGGCAAAAGTCTAATTTTTTTCATGTATGACTTGAGGAAAGGGTAGGATATGTCGGTTATTACAGTTCTTGTTTGGTGTTTGACGGAGTCGGTTACACTGAGGGTCTCTACTAATGAGCCCTCATGTGGAGGTTCACAAAAGCTCGTAGAACAGCAGACGGAGACTTTTAGAACTATACAGTTTGATTCGATCCTTTAGTATTTGGGACGTTCAGTAATGGATATTTCCAAGGAATACCCAAACAAGTTCCTTGCTGTGAGGTCAAAGGGGGTTTATTTCAGGGCCTATCAGCATATCTCGCAGCATTCCTATGCAATGCAGTCAGCCCATCGAGGCTTCGACAGCTCTCAACGCCGTTTTCTCATATACAGTTCCCTCCTGAAGGGGAAGTTCATACTCAACCAATGCTGTGTACCCCCACCCTCGGTACGGCCACGGTCGGCCACAGCATAGGTAGGACAGCATGAGCAGGCCACATGAAATGGCAGTTTATAAATGCCGACTGGTTTATACTCTACTATCGATCCGGCGTCGGCATTTCACAGCATAAGAGTGAGGTTCAGTGCAACGTCAGTTGTGTTATGAACACCCACTTAGTATCAGTTGGGTAGCTGAAGTAAGCTGCATAATTTGATTCCTGACAAGAGGAAATCAACAATGGCTCCAGGATGATTATCATTTGCTACCATAACCATTGGAAAGCTGGTTTCATGTCCAATCCAAGCAGCTCAATGACTTCGTTTCGCAAGAGTCGAGCTCAAGTTCAACCACGAGCACTTCCAGCCTTTAGAATCACAAGACATGACTACACATAATTCCCGCTCCAGAATATTGAGTCGATATGAATTCCAATGCTCCAACTCTTGTCTCGCTTGCCTGGAGTGTTGTTGATATCGAAGTTCAGATATGGTTATGTAAGCATACATCAACTCTCGGATTATTGCTTATCCGTCATTCTGGGAATTTTGCATCGCGAATTAGACTAACAATCGGATCACAAGAGCCACGAGGCTGTTATAATTCCTGCTCCAAGAACGTTGCTAGCAACGCGGAGCTCAGTCATGTCTCCAAGAACGAGTATTTGGGGCGCATGCAGAGCTCTCGCAATTCGTTCGAGACCTGTCGCCCCTCGATCAGCCCCATTCATCCAGTCTCTTCCACGCAACAGATGGTATTCGAGCCAAGGAAACGATCATCCTCCGAAGGCAATTGATAACTCTCAAGAGGCTCAGAACTCCCAGGTTGAATCAGAATCGAAGGAGGGAGTGTCGACAGCAGGAAATGGAGAGGTTGAGGTAGGACTTGGTTCAAAAGCTTCCATGTCTCGCAGCTAATGAGCTGCGATGTAGGTGACTTCTCCGACGTCCAGTGCCGAAGTTATCGACGATGCAACGCTCGAACAATTATTTTTCGGTGGCCGTACACAAACCAGCTCAGTTGGGGGTGCTGAGGGTGGCCTGACACCGGCACAGGAGGATGTTCTTTACCGAGAGGGTACTATTCCTTCGGCCGAGAAGGCTGAAGCTCTCGCAGCAGCAGCAGAGAAGTCCGAGTTGGAGACTACGGACAGCACAGAGATGCAAAACCCAGGACACAAGTTTGGCCTCCCCAAGAGGCCGTGGCCGCAAGGGTTCAATCTGAAGAAACGTTACCACCCTGTGTTGGAGCAAATTACCCGACTCCTCATGAGGGATGGTAAGCTCAGTGTTGCTCAACGGGTAAGTTTCGTCTACTGAATGAAAATGGAGGCAATTGGCTAATCAATGAATCAGAATATGGCCATTGTCATGAATTACCTCCGAACCGCACCACCTCCGATATATAGCCCGAAATACCCTCTACTGCCCGGAACCCCCCCGGCCTCACATCTCCCTCTCAACCCAATCCTGTACATCACAGTTGCCGTGGACTCGGTGGCTCCTCTTCTCAAAATCCGCAACGTGGCCGGCGCCGGTGGCGGTGGCCGTGCACTTGAACTTCCCGTACCCTTAGGTGTGAGGCAGAGACGACGAGTAGCGTTCAAGTGGATTCTGGACGTGATCAACAAGAAGCCTTCCAAGGGCAGTGGACGTAAGCAGTTCCCATACAGGATTGCTGAGGAGATCGTTGCAGTGGTTGAGGGGCGTTCGGGTGTGTGGGAAAAGCGAAAGCAGGTGCATAAGCTGGGTACAGCGGCACGAGCGAATGTTGGATCCAACAAGCTGAAGGTCAAGAAGAAGATGTAGGTCTAGACGAGGTGCAAATGGAACGCCTGGTCCTCTGGATGTATAGTAGATGTGCAAAATATGTAACTATATCAAGATACTGATGAAAAGACCCATTTAATGTTACTGTCCTAGTGCTCAACTTGCCATTCAGCGGAATCCACAGACTGTCCCAAATCTCCAAGCTCAATAGTATTGTACCGTAGCAAAGTTGTGGCTGTTTCAGCGTCGTTGTACTATGTATGAGTCAAAGCATGGTTTGGGGCTGTGCTTATTCTCTCATTGGCGCCGTCGTATGGTGGGAACGGAAGCCGAAGATATCGGAAGAAACCTCGGTAGCTGCCGAGAGCCCGGCCCCGGATCCGGACTGCAGCGGCACCCGAATCGCTTAGAGAGTCGGAATGCTTTGGCAAGTATTCACAATTCGTAGCGAAACAAAACTCGCTTAAATTATGAGTAGTAGACGAGGCTCAACAAGCTATGGAGACATTCGGTCCTTCTATGAAAACTGATTATGCTTGCCCAGCAAGATAAATTGATTGATAGTTAGGTCCATACGAACACGACGGAGTTGGGGATTTATGGATCAACAGGGCTGATGAACATAACTCCGGAGATTCTTTTTACGCAGGGCATCATATGAATAGAGCCCCAGATCGAATTCGACGCCGGTAAGAAAGCAGTGTCCAATGATGAAACTTTGATTTAGAGGTGGCAGAATGATGCTTTCACATGACCACACAATCACTCGATAGTCTGGTCAAAGGAGGCCTCAGTTGGGGTTGAGCAGGTCAGCTTGAACTTGAAAACTCTGTTGAGTCATCAAAAGCAAAGACCTCATTGGGCTTTCTCTTTCTTTCTTTCTTTCTTTCTTTCTTTCTTTCTTGGTTTCTCATCATCCAAGCATCCATACCTAGGTACCCTTTGGGCTTCTTTAATTTCGGTTGGTGAGTTGATATCGATTAACCTCACGCAGTAGTGGTGACGCCGTCCACTTTTTAAAATGCTTTAACCGACGTCTACGCACATCATTACCATAATGAGGGTTGTCACAGGCACTGACCTTAAATGTTAGTCGGATCTTTAGTGCCCAACTTCAGGGCAAAAGTACGGAGGGAAGAAACAGTCCGAGATAGCGTCAATGTTTGGTATGATTTATTGTGAAGAGCGGTGACATATCAAGAGTTAATTCACGCCGTTTCGTTACCTTTTTCTCCGCGCTTCCTGCATTTGAGCTTGATAATAAGCCTTCCCAACTGGTTTCATCCATCTTACTCCATCCTAGGTGTAGCTGCGTCTACCCCACTAACCCGGTGATCTTCCACACTTTCTGTGACCCAAATTGGGGGTTGCTGCGCCGCTTCGGTCTGGGCTCTAGACTCAAACACCTCTAAACTCTAGACTCCACGCCACTACTTCCCCAGAACCTACCTTCCATTAGGTAGATCCCACTGCCACTACCGCTGCCGCTACGGTACAAGTGCACGTCAACCTTTCTCCTCTCCCCTCTTCTCTTCTCTTCTCCTCTTCCTCTTCATACTCAGCTTCATTATCCCCGTCAGACAACGAAGCAAGAATTACCACTACATTGACCCCCGTATAACTGCCTCCGCCGTTCTTTTTGGTATTGCGACCTTGCGAACCGAGAACATTACGCTGCTATTGGGCGCTCACCAGCTTCACCGAGTAGCCTCTGACGTACCGCCCCGAGTTCGAACACTATCATTTATCCTGACGCTTACCGACATCACCACCGATTCTAACCCAGCCAATTTGAGAGACGATAGAACATATACGCATTCATTCCTGACCACGCGCAATGACACCTTGTATCACACTTGCATAGGCATCTCTAACATCTACCTGCGGAACCCCCACCAGACTACTCATCTTTGTGGGCGCAATCCTCGACACCGGCTTGGTTGAGCTCTCGTCGCATCTCACCCTTCTTACAAACCTTGTCTATTACCTGAATACGAACATCTCGATTCGAATTTGCCGTCATCATGTCACACAACCAGCAACCCATGAGCATCGAGGCTATGCTCGATATGGAGCGCAAGGAAGTTCTCGCCTTGCTCGAGAATCGGCCTCGCCCTGAGCCCTCCATGCCAGGAGCCATGCGATCTGCTTCACCCTACGCCACCCCTCGATCTCCCGTTCGGAGTATGTTGGATGTCGACGATCAGCCAGCACCAAGCTCGCCACGGCAGACTGTGCGGAGTATGCTGGACACCAGTTCTCCCCCGCCGCCAAAATACCGGAGCATGTTGGATACTGACACCCCCCTCGCTGGGCCCTCGAGGCCTTCCGGGACCAGTACGACTCCTAATTCTCCAGTCATGACCAAAGCAACTCTCGCGCCCAGTAGCGTCGGGCACACTCGCAGCTTCTCTGATGCAGCCTCGAACCCCGTCGATTTTGGACCTAGAGCTGCTGCTGCACGTAATGACCCTACCGCCGGGTATAAATTTTCGGATATTATTACGCGCAATAGCGGCCAACAACTTCCCAAGAGAAACACGCAGGGTGGCAGGAAGCCATCTGCGAATGCTCTGAGTGAGGCACTCCGCAACGCCGATCTCAGTGGCTTGCAAATCCCCGGAGAAGGCGATGGCAGGCGTTCCTGGTTTGGCGGTAGCAGCAGCAGTCAGAAGTCAAAATCTCCTCACAATCGGCTGGGGTCAAGGTCCAGGTCTCCAGCTCCTGTAACACAAGTATTGGCGCCAGGTAAGGCCATGCTTGATGATGGCCGAATTGTGGATATCAGCAATGCATATCGAAGGTTATCTGATGCCAACCTAGCGTACGCAGGTGGTAGCTTGTCTCAGCTGCCGAGGCGCAACCGCGAGGATGCCCAGAGCGGAAGGATGATCAAAGACTACCTGAGCCCTGATGGCGAGCACCTTGGCTCAAGTGAGGAAGACGAGGCGTACTCATCCGATGACGAAGATCGTGGTCGTAAGAAGGCTCCCAGGTCACTTAACCCCGATGCAATTGGTGGTTCGGCAGACGATCCGAATAAGGAGCGACGAAAATCAATGAGTCTTCTCGCTGCTGCGGAGGAAGAGCGTAAGCTACCCCTCCCCTCGTCTCACCTCAAGTCGGTGATGCTAACTTGGTACCAGGGACAACAGTTGCAGCAAAGCAACCTAAGTACCGTTCTCTACTCGATGAGCCAGAAATAAAGATTACCACTCCTCTGGGCGAGAACACGCGGTTAAACAAAGGCGGCGGTGTGCATCCTAAGACTGCTTACGATCAGATGTCAACAGTGGCTTCTGCAAACGATTCAGATGAGGAGGCAGATATGGATGATATCAAGCGGGCTCAAAGGCTTTCCTGCTCGATGTCAGGCATTATCTCCACTCCTGAGTCTCACCGCGCCATCCGCATGATTTATCGTGGCGACTACAACAAGATTGTTCAGCAAGCCGAGGAGGAACACCACCGTCTGCGAAAATATCTGGTTGCATCGGATCTCAGTGACGAATCGACACATGCCCTCGAATGGGCCATTGGAACAGTCCTACGAGACGGTGATACCTTAATATGCATCTACTGCGTGGACGAGGAGACCGGCATCGGGGGGGTCGACAACTCGGTTCCTGATGATCCGAAGGCTATGAGAGAGCAGGCAGCTGCTATCAACACGGTAGCAAGCTCAAGATCTGCTGCGCCCTCCATGTCTGCTGTTCCAGATTTCGTGAGGAATTCTATTCGAGGAGACTCCTCCAAGAACAATACCCCAAACACATCTCCCGCGCCTTCAAGTCGAGGAGAAAGGGGTAGGGCGGAAGAAGAGCGGCGCCGAGCAGTCAAGGAGATCACAGACAAAGTGCTCCGTCTTCTGCGAAAGACGACTCTTCAGGTCAGAGTTATCGTGGAAGTCTTGCATTGCAAGAACCCAAAGCACTTGATCACAGAGGTCATCGACCATGTTAACCCAACTCTTGTCGTCATAGGAAGTCGAGGCAGGAGTGCACTCAAGGGGTACGTTAAATTAAGCGACGTTTCCACTATCGAGGCAATGACAGCAGCTAACAGTAGACAGTGTCATTCTGGGATCATTTTCCAACTATCTGGTGACGAAGAGCTCGGTCCCTGTGATGGTGGCACGAAAGCGTCTCCGAAAGCAGGGCAAATACCGAGGTGTGAAGCCTGTGAACAATCTCAGCAACCCAGCGGCCCGAAGTTTGGCCAACGCCAAAATTGATTAAGCGAAGAATCACGTCTTGGAGAAACTGGATCGGTATGGAAAGGCACATGCATGGGAAATGCTCTTACGAGGCTTCATGATTTGTTATGCTCGGTTCAAGCGGCGCAAGGATTAGCAGTTTATTCTTAGAAACGGGCTTTGTTAAACATAGTTGGCGCAAACCTGGTGATTGAAAGCGGAAGCGGAACCAGAAACAGAAGTTGAACGGGTTCAAGTTATTTTGGGTAAAAACCGCTCCTTAGTTTATCAGTAGAATCATTCCAGATTAGTTATGAGTTCAAAATCACAATTTGGTCTATACACAAGCCAGCTGTGAAGAATTGCATGAACCCATGGGGTTTCACTGTGTTAAAGGTGACATCACGTGTCATATCTACCTAGGTATCCATGCACGTCCGTCTTTATTCCCATCCTAACGCCCAATTATGACTGACTCGACGCATGCATTTATAGGATTTAAGCTTGCACTCTTTTGAACCAGCGCTGGCGTTCTCGAGTTGACTTGAAATATCTGACCGTTTTTTTGCATCTGCCCAACCTCTCATTATGCCTCGGATGAATGAACAGAAGCAGAACAGAACCAACGGCAGCTTACTACTGTATCTTATTCATACGAGATTCGCCACAGGGATTCTGACACATTTCATTGGTCTCTCAACCCGCAACCCTAGGGAATTTAAGCCTGTGACTCGCTTGAGCTTCGCCTCGTATGGCCCTGAACTGGGCCTAGACTAGGCCTTCTCTTCTTTCGCGTCTCGCCTGGACCAGCAGCCAACAGAGCAGCAGGAGGCTGAACTGAAACGGCCCTTAGTACGGACGGACACTGACACTGACACAGACACGGACACAGGCTGGAGAGGCAGTAGAGCATGAAAGTGCTCCACCACAATTATCACCTCTTTATGGCTTGACGAACTTGATGTTTGCTTGCCTACCAATCTCACCTGTCTGTCCTATTTTTATTTTCCTGTCTCACTTTCTGATTCGCAAGCAATTATGAGACTTCTCAATACCAAGACGCTACAGCTCGAGAGCTTAGAAGAGGGGTCCGAAAAATACGCCATCCTGTCTCATACGTGGGGTACAGATGAGGTCCTTTTCGGTGACATACAGGATCCCACGCGCATGGAAGAGATTCGGAAAAAGAATGGTGCTGGCTACCGCAAGATAGTGCAGTCCTGCGAAAAGGCTCTCAGCCGCGGGCTCAACCATCTCTGGATCGATACTTGCTGCATCGACAAGTCCAGCAGCGCTGAGCTCTCAGAAGCCATCAACTCTATGTTTCGCTGGTACAACAACGCGGATATATGCTACGTCTACCTCACAGATGTCTTTCTACAC
Organism: Fusarium mangiferae; assembly: GCF_900044065.1. Classification (NCBI taxonomy): domain Eukaryota; kingdom Fungi; phylum Ascomycota; class Sordariomycetes; order Hypocreales; family Nectriaceae; genus Fusarium; species Fusarium mangiferae. The sequence continues at coordinate 1,640,049 of NW_024573924.1, read as the reverse complement.
GCCGTGGGCATCGGATTGACGTCTGGCCTGAAGCAGAGTCGTTGGTTCACGCGTGGATGGACACTACAGGAGCTGATCGCGCCTGATGAGGTGGAATTCTTCGATCACAATTGGACTCCCGTCGGCGACCGACATACTTTGGCTTCTACAATCAAGGAGATTACAGACATTGATGAATTGTTTTTGGTCAGGCCCGAAGGGAAAAAGGATCGCAAGATATCGGTCAAGCTCCAGCGTGAAAACGTGGCCACAAGGATGGGCTGGATGGCCCACAGGGAAACGACGCGAGTTGAAGATGTAGCGTACTCTTTGCTCGGAATTTTTGGAGTCAACATGCCCATATTATATGGCGAGGGCTCCAGGGCCTTTCTGAGATTGCAGGAAGAAGTTCTCAAAAAGTCGCAGGATCAGTCTATACTTGTCTGGAGATGGCCCTTGTCTCGAAAGCCTGAGGAGAATACCCACCGAATGCATTTCCTCGCTGACAGCCCAGCCAACTTTAACCTCCGCACATATGCAGGACAAGAAGACTCGGGCTTGTTTAGTGTCAGGTTGACAGATCAAGGACTGGTCCTTCGCGTGTGGAAGTGTCCGTGCAAACTGACGCGTTGGAATCATGACAAGACAGAACTCAAGGAAGCCAACGATCGGTGGTTGGCCGTCCTCGACTGCAGTCTGTCTCCGGATACTCTTTCCAGACCAGCTATAATTCTCAGTGAGAGTCCTTATGCTGGAGGTGCTTTTCGGCGAGATCCTACAAGCGTGATTATGGTTATAGAACACGATCAGAATAAGTCCGGGTATTTGGATACCGGTGGTGATAGGAACGGTGAGAATGGCCAACTATTGTGTTTTCGTGTGGATAATGAACTGACAGCCTTAGCAATATGTTCCATTGAATACAAACCTGAATTCAAGACGGAGACAATTCTGCTTGAGTCGGATTCTATCGAGCCAGATGCTCGTCTGCGAGGAAGCTTTCCCTTCAAGGTCAACATGACTCTCAAAGACCGTGAGCTTAAGCAGCGTGCGGCTTATACCGGATCTCAGCGATACATCGTAGCGGGCAAGCTCGCCAACAAACCAACACAAAACCCCATATATGGAGTCTTATTCCTTGGAGCTGATGATACAGACACCGAGCTCGTCGTATGGTGGGGTCTGATAGAAGAGGGCACAGCCATGTACGACGTACATAATCGCCACAATGGCCCTCGAGTCTGGAGTAACAGTGTTCCGGTGTGTTTCGCCCAGTCGTGGAAAAACCTCACGGGTTCAGAGACTTGGGATGCCAAGCTCGCCGAGTCGTTGGCTGTGGATATGCTCTGTGAGGAATTTCCACTTCCGTGGAAGGGAACAGAGAGGCCCTCGGTTGTAGAGGTGGAAGACGGCTTGAACCTGCAGAACGCCCTCAACGATCAGAAGCCAATGGCGACAGAAACGGTGATTGAGCTGTTCACTCAGTGTGCCCAGCCAGTAATTGAGTGCATCGGCTGGGGTATGAGGCTCAAGGCGTCAATGAGAAGGATGGAGTTTCTGGGACGGCTGTGCTGTGAGTTGGCCATCGAAGAGAAGAACCCCAACGTCGAGAACGATGCTGGAAATTATGCATAAATATGGGAGCTGGGGTAACTGCTGGATCACATGGTGGCTGTATCTATACCTAGGCTGACAGAGCTTTGTATGAGCATGAGGTGATTGTATATCAGAAGAAAAGGACGGCGGTAGTTGTTAGTGAGGATAGACTACAGTTCATATGCATGATGGCTATATAAACTCCAGAAACCGCTGCAGCCTGAATTTTGAGGAGAATAGCAAACTATGAGCTGAGCATCAGGCATCTTTGTAGTGATCCTGGGCCTTTCGTCACTGTAGATACCATGGCCTCATCGCCTCATCCCTCCCGCTTCATCCACCATCGCATCTTGGCCTCCATCAAGGCCAGAGACACAGACCAGGTCCACTTTTGTAACAAATGGTCCACAATCAACAACAAAGCGTTGCCAGCGTATCAAGAGCGTGAGCGTCGAGTCATAATTGCGGTGTTATTGGTCCTCGTGCCCCAAAACAACACAGTCGCGAGCCCTATAAATGCGGACGGAATTTGCCTCCAAAACAGACACGTTATAGAGTCGTGAATACGTCCCAGTTTCGCGTAGTGGATCACCTTATAAAGGGAATAAATAGTCTTATCTCTCGGGGTCAATAAACAAAAAGCACCATGTGACCGTCGCGTGTTCAGCTTCGGGCGCGTTAAGTGCTTCCGAAACAAGACTAGTGCGGGGGGGCTCGAGAAACGGTCTTGTTCTGCACGGTTGGCGGGGCTTGATTGGATGTTATGCGTTGTCTAGGGGGAGGGAAGGAGGGCCCAGCCTCGTTGATTTTGGGTCTTGGAGGGGAAGTTGCGGATGAATGTGTGAGTAAAGGCAAGAGTGAGTGAGTGAGTGAATGAATGTGTGATGGGTTCCATAAGGCAAGGGTGGTTTATCTGGAGCTGTTAGTGATGTACATCAATCATTGTCTTAGTAAATGTCAGGTAGTAACTGAATAACCACTTGTGTTTCATGTCTAACTTCCTTCCTTCCTGTTCTTGAACTTTCATCCTTCCTTTCCCCTTCTCATCCACATTCCCAGGCTGCTCTGTCGGTCAAGGCACCTGCGGCCCCATCCTTCTTTCCTTCTTTCTTCTATCCATCCATATAGACTCAAATATCACCTTAGGTACCCTTGCACAAGGAAGTTTGGAATATCGTTCCTGAGCTTCTATTTGCCCCTTCTATCTCCTCTCTACAGTAACCATCCATCCAATCATCATCATCGTCATCATCATCATTCTGTGCATACCATATCATACCAAACACTCGATACTCATTAACCTTAGACTTCACAACCGTTTTGTCATAACCCCACCTCCCATTATCTTATTCAACGACAAGTCGAGTCAATTCAGTGGCAGAGAAAGCCGTATATCACTCAGCTGTCGTCTCTATGACTTCCTTCTTCACAGTCAACAACAACGTCTCGCTCGTCAGCATCACTATTGCTCCAAGCACGTATCTTATCACTGTTGCTCTGCTTCTTCTCTTTGCCATTATTTACATCCCCCGTCTTTTGGCTTGCCGATTTCCTAATCTGGGCATACCCTTGCCATCGCTGGCTTCAATATTAAGGCCAATACTTGGAGACTCAACAGACAGTCAAAGGCATCCAGCCAAACCTGAAAAGGCTCTACCGGAGCCACCATATGCCGCTACTGGACTTGTATTCGAGGATCAGCAGCAACTCGTCATCTCTGGGCAGGATATCGTCCTTGCGCAGCGCCGCCATTACCTCCAACAACAACAATTAGCTCAACAACAACGACTTCTCCTCGAGAAGCAGAAACAACTTGAGTTTCAAGAAGTAGAATATCGTCGTCGTCGGGATTCGCACCAGGACTCATCATCATCAAAAAGATCTACCGACAATGGATCTCCTCGAAGGTCTAGACGCCAGCTTACAGGACTTCGATCTCCCACCAAGTCCATCACTGCCACAGCACTCAGCTCATCGCAGCGAAGCAGCAATGACAGAAGGGGATCTCGAGGAGTCGGAGACCGCTTCCGCGGGTGGTTACTCTCCACCGGCGTGGCGAAGGCTGGGAAACGGAGACCGGAGTAGTGGCTTCTGGAGAGCTCCTCAGCAGGACTTTACGCACCGAGGGATGAGCACGCTCAGAGAGAGCTCCCCTGAGCTAGATGACAGTGAGGACGATGGCGTCCTGGAGAGAGCCATTCGGACGAGGCTACCCAGGGGGAGCCAGAGTCCAGGCAAAGGCAGGAGTATGAGCCCTGACAAAACGGATGATCCCACAATCCAGTTTCAGCTCCACGAGAAGACAAGCCCTTCAAGAGAGCTCAGCTTACACGAAGCGACGTCAGATAACTGTAGGTGAAGTTGTGGCAAGATCCCAGATACATATCTAATACATGTTAGACATCCGCTTTGCCGTCCGTGCCGAAGTTCAGCATCGCACTGAACCCATTGAGACAGCTATCAACTTCATTAGTGATCACTACAAAGCTCTTACTAGGACATGGTCAACAACTTTCGCCACCATCATCATTGCCTTCTTCTCTGTCTCTGTCTTCAAATCTCTCTTACAGCCCGCTGCCCCACGTCCTGTTGGCGATCTTGTGAAAGTTGCAGGACTAGCTCGCTCATTCGAACCCCTCATATATTACTCCGAGCATGCTGTTTCCCAAGTACATGATCTACAGGCGACAAGCGTTGCTGTCTGGGATCTCGGTGAGAGTGTACGTACAAGTGATATGCGCGATGCTCCTAGAATCGTGGCAGACCTAGATGCTCTCAGTGAGACTATGAAGACGTTGGCCATTGAGATGACCAAATTCTTTGCTAGAGTCGATGGTGACATTGATGGGTAAGTCGTGAGATGGAACGATCTGGGCCAATCTAACATATCGCAGCATCCTCAACGTCATGGATTGGGCCAAAATGCACCTCAACCGCCTCAAATCATCCCCTTCCCCTTCAACTATCTCCTCAGCCTACGACAACATTCACAATCTTCTCTCACAAGCACATGTCCTTGAGGATGCCTCCGGCTCTCCTACCACTCTTGGTCGCTTGACCAGCCACATATTTGGCCTCTCAAATCCGCAAAGGGAGCAACGCATGGTGCAGCTCCTCTTCACCGAGTTTCTTTCTGTCCTTGAAGACTCCATCCAAGCTGAGCTACAACATAGCGTCACCCTATTCGCCCTTTTCGAAGCTGTGGATCATCACTTCCTGAATCTTGCTCGCACTGTTGTTCGCGAATCGTCTGCTCAGGAAGAACTTCATGCCGATATGCTTTCGAGCCTCTGGACGCGGCTCCTTGGAACAAGAGCGGCTGAATTACGTAAATTTGAACAGAATCGTCTGCTATTACGCGACGTCCGGGAGAAGACAGTGCGCAATAAAGGCATTCTTGTTGAACACAACGGCAAACTTTTAACTTTAAAAGCGTCTCTAGAAACTCTTCGCAGCAAACTCGTCTCGCCTCTTGTTCGCGGCGTCAACTCTACGACACTCACATTGGAGGATCAAATTCGTGGTCTCAGCGATGTGAGCGATTACCTCGGTGATGTCAGGAAACAGCAGAAGGGTAAAGTCATGGAGACTCTGTTTGGTAGCGTACCCAGCAAAAAGTATGCAATCGAAGACAGGCCTGGCACTGTTGTCGTAAATCCCCTCTAAGGATACACGAATTCTTTGAGACCCCAAACTGCATCTTGGATTTCTTTAGGACTAGTTTTCCCTTGCGACTTTGGAATGCAGTCACTTATCAAGAGTATCTTGCATACCGTTGGGTTTGAGGGATCTAGACACCTTGCCCCGGCAGGATTATGCTGCTGCTGGAATATGATTGTCCAACAAACTTTTGGATCTCACTGTTCTGTGAGTACAGAGCAGGAATATTATTTGGGCGTTCGGTAAATCTACACTGACATGGGTCATTGCATAAAGGATAGCCTCTACTTTATACCTCTTAGTTTCAATTTACAAGTTAGCATTTTCACGATATTTACATGTACGAGGCATCACATCGAAAGAATATTTCCTTTCTCACGTTGGCGGGACGCACACATAAGAGTAACTTAAACATGTCTCTTTCATTAGAAACCCTTACCGCATAAAACCTCTGCGTTGATCATGCCTGCAAACAAGAACCATTGGTAGGGGGTATAGGCCAACAGCCAGAGTGTCAGAAAACCGTCAACGCCGTCCTGGTGGGTTCTCCCGAAAGCGCCGACGCCGTTGCTGTGAGCAAGCGACGGTTCGCGACGAGAGCCAGCCACCGTAAAATCCCCAAACTTTTGAAATCTCCCTTCCTGAGAAGAAATAGCAACCAATTCTATCTGTACATAATGCGCCCCCTCGGGTTGGGTAACACAAGGTCGTAAAGCATGTTTCGTTGCTGATTGTTCCATAAATTGCCTCGTAGAGACATTCGTCGTTCCATTGGAGGGGGTTGCCCAGTCAGATAACCATGAAAAAAAGAAAATGATAGAATTGTGGTGAAGTTGGAAAATGGCTTAAGCCTTGGTCTCTTCCTCCTTCTTGGGCTCACCGCCCTCGCTGCCCTGGGCCTTGACATACTCGTCATAGACAGCCAGGGCCTCATCGACCTTGGCCTTGAGAGCGGCATCGTCCTCGATCCTGTGATGAATGTTAGAGCCTGATCATGGTTTGTGGGAAAGGAGTTAAACTTACAGGTTGACAAGCTCAGCGTTGTCCATCTCTAGAAGCATACCGGTGATCTTGCCAGCAAGCTCACCGTTAATGGCTTGGATCTTGGGGAAGATCAGCTCACCGAGGATCTGCTTCTGCTGGGCGGGAGGAGCAGCAGCAAGCTGCTGCTGGAGCACATTAGGGCCGGCACCATCGGCACCACGACCACCTTGAGGTGCGTTGCCGTTACGTCCAGGTCCACCTCGGCCACCCTGCTGGCGGTTGTTAGGAGGGAAACCAGCCATACCGCCAGCCATGGGAGGACCACCGGGCATGTTCTGAGGACCACCACGGCCGCCCTGAGGAGCGCCACGGCCACCAAGAGCGGCTTGCTGGGCCTGCATAGCAGCCATGAACTGAGGGGTACCAGGCTGTCCGAACTGGGGAGGGAACTGGCCAGGCAAGCCGTACATGTTGGGAGGCATCTGCTGAGGAACCCCACCACGGCCACCCTGCTGGGGGTAACCAGGGAACTGACCGGGGCGACCACCCTGAACACCGGGCATTCCCATGCCAGGTTGAGGGAAAGGAACACCACGACCGCCCTGAGGCATGAAGCCGGGCTGCTGGCCAGGAGCAAAGTAAACAGGGGGTTGCATGTACTGCTGGGGCATACCGGCGGCGGCGGCGGCCTGCTGCATACGGAGTTGGTTGCGAGCTTGGATGCTAGCCTCAAGCTGGCTCTTTCGAACATCCTTGCGCTGGGCCAGAGCGACGTACAGAGGCTTGTTGTTAATCATACGCTGGTTCATCTCAGCGACAGCCTTGGTAGCATCGTCGGGGTTGCTGAAGCAGACGAATCCGAAGCCCTTGCTCTTACCGAGCTTCTTGTCCGACTTCTTCTCAGTCTTCTTATCATCTTTAGCCTCCTCGCCCTCCTTGGTCTCCTCGTTAGCCTCTTCCTTGGCTTCTTCCTTGTTCTCCTTGTCCTTGTCATCCTGAGTCTCCTCTTTCTTGTCCTCGTCACCCTCAGTGGGGGTCTCACGCATCACCTTGGCGGAGGTGATAGGACCGAACTCGGAGAACATCTGGCGGAGCTTATCATCGTCAACATCGTCATCGAGGTTCTTGATGTAGAGGTTAACGCCCTGGTACTTGTTGGCCTTCTCCAGGCGAGCAGCCTCATAAGACTTGCGGAGCTCCTCCTCGCGCTCGTGCTTCTTCTGGGCGCGGCCAACGTACAGATCCTGGCCATGGAAATCCTTGCCGTTGAGGTCGTCAACAGCCTTGGAGGCACTCTCGTGAGTGGTGAAGTTGACAAAGCCGAAACCTCGGCTCTTGCCCTCCTGATCACGGGCGAGGGAGGAAGAGGTAACATCACCAAACTTCTCAAAGAGCTCACGAAAATCATCCTCAGTAACGTCAGGAGCAATGTTCTTGACGTAGACGTTAGTGAAGTTGGCCTTCATCTCCTCGAACTTGCTCTGGCGGTCCTTCTTGGGGATGTGGTGGCCGACATAAACCTTCTTCTCGTTGAGAAGCATGCCGTTGACGTGCTTGATAGCCTGGGAAGCAGCCTCATCGGTCTCGTAGTGAACGAAACCATAGCCCTTGGAGTTACCATTCTCGTCCTGGGCGACCTTGCAGCTCAGAATGTTACCAAAGGCAGCGAAGGTGTCGTGAAGAGCCTTGTTGTCAATAGCGACATCAAGGTTCTTGATGAAAACATTGCCCTGGCCGTTCTTGCGAAGAGCAGGGTCACGCTGAGACCACATGATGCGGCAGGGGCGACCCTTGATCAGGGTATAGTTGAGCTCCTCAAGAGCCTTCTCGCCGTCGGCAGTGGCATTGTAGTTGACATAGGCATAACCAAGAGAGCGGCGGGTGACGGCGTCACGGCAGACACGGATAGAGGCGACGGCACCGATCTGGGAGAAGAGCTCGAAGAGCATAGCCTCAGTGACGGAGGGGTCAAGCTCGCCGACGTAGAGAGAAGCAGAGTTCTGGGGGTGAGGAGCAGCGGAGGTGGGGGTAGGAGCAGCAGCATCGTCAGCGGCGGCAGCGACACCGGTGTCGACAGCAGGAGCCTTGGCATCACCACCGTTGAGAGAGGTGTTGTTGAGGTCGTTGGCGAGCTGGTCAACAGCGCCGGGAGCAGCGTTGGCGGCCATTGTGAATATCGGTTTTCTAGGGTTGAGTAAACCTGCAATGAGCAGTAGGTTAGCAAATAATCAAGCAAGCGCTTCGACAATTATAGTGAGTTTGAATATTGGGTATAAGAAGAGAGAGAGAGAGAGAGAGAGAGAGAGAGAGAGAGAATCGAGTCGCAGACAAAGGAAGAGGAATTGCAGGGCTAGGCATACCTGTTTAAGAAGCCGACAGTGGAGAAAGTTCGCGTGGTACTCGACCTTGAGCGAACAAAGAAGACGTAGCAACGAACAAAGCGATGCAGCGCGACGATTTATAGAGTCTTTGATTACGAGAGAATCAAAGCCAGGGTTGAAAGAAGTCGTCGAAGGAGGAAAAGTCACTCGGGCGGTGGGTGTCGCGAGAGAGACAAAGAGAGAAGAGAGGTCGTGAGATGAGGTGAGGGGGTAGTAGAGGTGTTGGTGGGTTGTGTTTTTTGGGGGTTTTTTCAAGTTTTTTTTTGTGTTTTTATTCTGAGTGGAAATGAAGTGAGCAGAAACAGAGAACTAGTACGAAGACCGTACCTCTGGACTAACTCGACTTTTATGGGTTTTGGGGTTGAGTAATAAGGTTGGTTTCGTGGTTGAAGAAGGAAGAAAGAGAAATTTCGGTCGTGATAGAATATTTTTTGCTTAGCCTTGGCTGCACTGTAGACCTAAGGTCAAGGGTACGTACTGTGCTGATTTGGTCATGGTAGAGGGGGAGGGATTGGTGGAGTGAACCTGCCAGAATTGATGGACACCTTGAGGAAGTGGGGTACATGCAAGCTGCTAGTGATAGGCTGCCGGGTATCGAAGAGGTCTTTCACTAACAGATGTCGCAGTCCAGCCCACTGTTCAGTGATAAGGAACGGACGGCACGTGCCCTACTCACCCATCTCGGCAGTGGCCAAGTTACAAGCGGCGCCCCCGGGGCTGGAAAAGGCAAACCGTTCGAATTTTTTGTCACTGTTGGAGATGGTAGCCACACTATGCCACGCTGTTGAAGCTAGTAAACGGCCCAGGCTGTCACTGGCCTGGGCTGAGCTGGGCTACCTACTAGAGGCTACGATGTAACAGAGAAAACTGTGGGAGGAAGCAATTTTTGCTTTTGATGTGTGTGTTTGCTAATTTTGACGATGACGACTTATCTTCAGTGTCTCACTGTTCAAAGTGATCCACTTGCAGTTAGAATGCCATTTTTCTTGTCGCTTCGGCCGGGGTATCACTGTACAAAGCAACGGACGTGCATATGAACCTATTGCTAGGCGCTTCATTAGATCCAGCATGCCATGATGCTTGGTTTCTTCACCGCCAAAGGCAGGCATACAATATTATTGCGGCGCGTGAACTCAACAAGTGGACATTCTTCGGGTCAAGGTTCCTTTGACAGTGCAATTTCCGGATGTCACATGAGAGGTATAAGATGAAAAGATGCAAGTATTTAGGATTGAGACAAAAACAAGCAAAAATTCCTGTCATCGATAAGCCGTTCTACCTATGCAATTACATGGGACTCATGTCATCTTAAACACGAAGCCACCCCAACAGGACTCGGGGCCCATAGGAAGACTATCACGCAACGTTTATGATGATTGGAAATGTCGTGTCATAATGAGGGTATGGGTCTGGTTGTGACTAGTTCTTCCATAATATGATTAAATGCCTACCTATACGCAAATCCTCACGATGAAAGGCTTTTGTTCACGACGTCATTATTTGACTAAATAAGAGTATTACATTTTATTAAACCTCATTAACCAAAATACGAATAAACCAGTTATTGGACTCCAAGATTTCTCAAAATGACAATGTCCCGGAGGTAGGTATGCCTGGCGGAGTCTTATCACAGAACTGAATCTAGAACTTACCAAGACTTTGTATATCAGCATTTCTAATCAGTGTATCACACCAAGGTTCAGAAAAGAGCTTAAATAAATAAATAAAACTCCGCAGAATGAAACGAGAGTACATTCGCATAGACTCTCCTCAAATAGCGCATAATCGTGCTCACGGCGCGGTCATGGCATTTCGCATTTGCGCATTCCGCAGTTGCTCAGTGTAGTTGGTCTTATCTTATCGCCATCCCGGCTGCAGACAAAGGTGAGGTCACCTCAAAGCCCATCCCCACCAAAGCATCTCCAAACTCCGAACGCGGCATTGGGCAAATAGCATCTAAAATAGACCAGGCCGCCGCTCGTCGCTGACTGAGCTTCTAGGCTGAATCTTCTAGAAGCAAGCTCGACACATATTCACGACAGGTTCGACGGCTGTGCCATTCAACCATGATATCGTTGCCTACCTACCTAAATATACTCCCGACTCACTGAACCTTTCGCTATCCTCCCATCCGGTCCCCCATCCCGCGTCATAACCATGTTCTCGACATTCACGGGCAACTCGAGACGCCCCCGAAATGTCAACCTTAGCGGCAGCACCGGGAATCCCTTCACCAATACCTCGTGGTCGCCATCTGCTGTCTCGAACACAACAAAGACCGTTTCAAATGCACAGGCCGAGCGTGAGAAACGACAAAATGATCGGGAAAAACTAAAGGCAGCCTGCAAGATACAGAGAATATGGAGAGGCTACAAAACAAGAGCCGAGCTGAAGGAGTCTCAGAGGAGCGCCTTCGATGCTCTGTATAAATCAGGGCCTCTTCAGAATCCTTCTGAGAGGCTTCCTAAAGCATTCGGGCTGTTTCTGTCTTTCTTCAGCCTGCGACGAGATGACGACATACAGCGAGCTATCCGTTATGCACATGATACCGAATCTGTCGACCTCGAAGCAATTGCTCCTTCAAATCTTTGTCCGTCACGGGTAGGATGCCTTGTTCAGCTGCTTTTACAGGCCTTGGACAGGTCTTTATCAATAGGGTACGCGACTACGCTTATCTCTAGTTCCATCTGGCCATTGTCTAACTAATAACATGTGCAGAGATCTTTCTGGCGATACCCATCTTCTTTTTAAACTCGTTCTTCGCATCGTTACGAGGTACCCCGATTTGGTCGTTCCCGTAATCGACAGTTACTATACAGTAGTCGCCAAGCTATGTCAATTTCAGGAGCTCAGTGAGCAGTGGCGAGATATTATGCTTCAAGCCATTTCTAGCCCACTCGAGGCAGCATCTCACGAAGGCAAGTCTCCCAGTCAGGATCCTTGGTATTTCACTAACACTTTCCAGGGATATCACAAGTTTACCATGCATACGCCTTCTCTTTCTTGGCCAAGAATAATCTATATTTCTTCGAAGAAAATATCGCTACGCTATCCAACACCGTCAGACTTTCTAATCTTTCAGAGGCGATAGCCACAGCACTGTCCTCTCGATCGAGCGAGAAACAGTCTGAGGATGCTCAACTCTGGCAGCTCGCCCACTTCATCGATTTGAGTCGCTTTCACGCCAACAATAGCAGCGGCTCAGGTGTTTTAGAAACGCTTTACGCTCAATTATCTGGCCATTCCTCTACCATCAGTGCCCGGTTGTCCGCAAAGTCGACAGATAGCGACGAGAATAGCTCTGACGAACCTCTGGTGCCATCACTAGATCCTTATATCACTGCTAGACTCATGTCCCTAGTGGACAGCAATGGCATTTCGCAAACGTTACACGAATTCTCAACCAACCTGGCAGGATCCTCTTCGCAAGAGTATCAAAGCACGAGCCTTTTGGCTGGGTATATCTTAACCCTGCTCCGATGTTTCCCTGCAAACAGCGACGACATACGCATGCGCCTCTTCCTTGAGGAAATTCCTACGGTCTCGGGTGATGTCCCAACGATAAAGTTTCTCTGGCAGATTATGAGCGAAACGGCGGTTTTTGTAAAGTTGAGGACTGAGTCAGAGCCCCCGCTCAACATCCTCCGCAGGTATCTGGGTGTTACATCAGAGACTTCGAACTCCCTAGAAGAGGAACAGGACTGGCGGATTGCTCTCTTGTTTCTTGAGCTGTACATCTTTATTCTTCGCTTGAGCGATGACGAAGATTTTTTCAGTGGTATTGACCCACGGATCATGGAGCAAAACCAATCAATATCCCGCATTCGATCTTGCAGCCTGTCTTTGGAGGACGTCAAAATGCTAACGAGCTTTCTGAAGAATACTGCATTTACTCTTCACTACAGAGCCCAAGACCTCTCCAAATCTGCTGGTAGTCTCGAGGCAGCCTCTAGATATCGTTTTGACACCTATTTTGGTTCTGGACAATCTTCAGCAATGATACCGGAGGAACCTTCATCCCTCACAAAGAGTCCGACGAGGCTTGATATCGACAGCCTCCGAAACATTGTTACAACAGCTATGAAAATGCTGTATGAAAGAGATTCGAGGAAGCAATTCTTACCCACAGATCATTGGCTTATGACCTCAAAACTTGACCAGTCAGACTTTGTCAGTGCCGTTATTGCTGAAGAAAAGCGACAGATCGATGAAGACTCTGATGCCAGCGACGAGGGCAGTGAATATGGGGATGGCCCAGGTCTTTACTCAACCATTGTTGGCCAACGACTGTCACGACACGCGAGACTCGAGAAACTCAAGGCTCAGCAGATTCGAAGTCAAAGAGAGCGCAAATTAGCAGAGATGAAGCCCAAGCTGGAGATTCTAAAACACATGCCGTTTGCGGTTCCCTTCGAAACCCGTGTCCAAATCTTTCGCCACTTTATCCAATTAGATCGACTGCAACGAGGGGAAGGCAGCCAGTCTTTTTTTGCCGGTCCGCTTGCGAAGCATCATGCACAGATTTCACGCAAGAGTCTCTTTGACGATGCATATAAGCAATTCTACGAGATCGGGGACGATCTAAAGGGCCCTATCCAGATCACATTTGTTGATCAGTTCGGTGCCGCCGAGGCTGGTATCGATGGAGGAGGTGTTACCAAGGAGTTCCTTATCAGCGTATCGACAGAAGCGTTCGGTGCTGAAGGTGGTAGAGGCATGTTCACTTCGAACGAAAAGGGACTTCTGTACCCTGATCCCACAGCCCTCGACGTTATTCGGGAAGAATTGCGCCATGCCGGAATGACAGAAGCCAACAGCACATTCCGAGATATGATATCAGATTTACTCAAGCGATATGAATTTCTCGGCAGGATCGTGGGCAAATGCATGTATGAGGGTATTCTCGTTGACCTGACTTTTGCTGGCTTTTTTCTCCTCAAGTGGACGTCGACAGGGCCCAACGATGAGAACACTTATAAAGGAAGCGTGAACGATCTTCGAGACATGGATGAGGATCTCTACAGAGGCATGCTGCGACTCAAGAATTATCCTGGGGATGTTTCTGAACTGGGAATCGACTTCACCATTGAGGACCAGGTTTCGGACCCTAAAGATCCAGTGAAGACCGTCACCAGAAAGCTTATAGCCAATGGCGATCAGATCCACGTTACGAACGACAACCGCCTCTTGTACATTTCGTATGTCGCTCGGCACCGTTTGGTTGTTCAGCCAGCACCACAGACCTCGGCCTTCTTGCGCGGTTTGAGGTCTATTATCCGCCCATCGTGGCTATCTATGTTTAATCAGTCGGAGCTGCAGCGTCTTGTCGGCGGCGACTCATCCGAGATCGATATCGAAGATCTCCGGAAACATACCATCTACGGCGGCTTATACCAAATTGGCGATGACGGTGAAGAGCATGAAACAATCAAGTTGTTCTGGAAAGTCATGCATAGTTTCACAGATGATCAGCGCCGTGCCGTTCTCAAATATGTCAGCTCAACACCCCGGGCCCCTTTGTTGGGCTTCTCACAATTGAAACCATTGTTCAGCATTCGAGATGGGGGAACAGACGAGGAGAGACTGCCCAGTACTAGCACATGTGTTAACCTACTCAAGCTACCAAGATATACATCAGAGGCGACGCTTCGCGAGAAGTTACTTTATGCTATACAGTCAGGGGCAGGTTTCGACCTAAGTTAGGTGGGACTTGATCTTTTTTTTTTTAATGAATCAGGAGGCAGATGAGAGGTGTTTTATTTGCGTTAGCATCAGAAATGCATGTTTAGGAGTTATGACTATGATGAGACAACGCTGGCTTTCGGCATAAGTATTGTATTTGGTTGGTCAATAGACAGACAATCCCACTGAATGTCTTATGACAAGCAAATAGTTGAACAGCCTGTGTTACGTGAATTAAATTCCACGATCAAATTAGACACGGAAGTGCATGTTATCTTCCTCTCTCATTAAGGACGGTTATACAACTCAATCTTGAATCATGCAGAGATTCCTATGACACATTGATAAATCATTTCTCATCAACACCCTGGTAGCTCCTGGCTATTAATGTTGGCTTCCGTTTATACAAGTCCATGATCATTTGTCCAAACAAGCCATTGGCCCACGAGAACCTTTGTTCTGTCAGTACGCATAGCACTTCAGCTCCGGCGGCATGACTTACCACGACCTTGTCCAATGCTTCTCGTCGTGACTATTAACAGTCTCGTGAATGAGACCGAGCCCGCTCGTTGAGTTCATCAACTGTCGAATACCATCCACGATCTCCTCGTCATCTTCGGTCGTTAAAAGCTGGACAATGAGCCCCATAGGCCACGCCATGCCTGGACCCAGATGAGGGCCACCTGTAGCATTCAGGACAGGTCCTCGGGCGTAGTAGGGGTTATATGAGCTTAGCACAAAAGCGCGTGTGTTATCGTATACGTGCTGCGAGGCTGGTTTGTAGCCCAAGTGCGGGATACTCAAGAGGGAAGGAATATTGGCGTCGTCCATGAGACTATGTGATCCGAAACCATCGATCTCATAAGCATACATCTCTCCGAAAATAGGGTGCTGGATAATAGCATGTTTGTTAATCCCAACTTCGATATCAAAAGCCAGCGCCTCCATCTCCTTGGCAACCTTCTCATCCAAAGGTCTCATTATCTTTGCGCATGCGGCGAGGTAGCGTGAAAACATCATATTGGCAGGGATGAAGTACTGATAAATGCATGCGTCGTCGGATGGTCGAAAGAAACTGCGCACGAGGCCAATATGACCCTTGACGGGTGCGCCATGGCCATGATTAGACACAGTCTCCGAGGCACTGTCAGCATTTCGCAACCATGTATATGCAGGTTTCTGCACTCTGCCCTGCTCATCGTATGTCCCTTCTTGCATATGCTTGGCAACCCTTAAGATTGCCTTGACGGCTTCGGCCCAGCCGAACTTGCTAAAGAATTCGCCATCCTCGGTTTCGTCGTAGTAGTCCCATGATAATTGAAGAAACGCTGCAAGTGAATCAAGCTCGTATTTGCACTCGAAGACGAAATCGGGGTCATATTTCGGACTGACAGTGTCTCGAGGTTGGAGAGATCGCTTCACACGGCGGAGCTTGGCTTCAGGTGGAGGATGGAAGGCATTGCAAAAGGGAGATTTGGTTATATATCGGGCTTGGAGGTTTATGGCTCCGCGGAAGAGGGAGGCGATGTCGTTCTCGTTGGACGTGGAGCCTCTGTTGGAGGAAAGGACTGACTTGTATGATTGGAGCTGATTAGCACTGTCCCTCAGCCAAAGGGCGTTTATATCGCCTGTGGTGATAAAGGCCAGCTGATGAAGTGTCAGCGGAATACATAGTAAGATATTGGACATGAAGATTAATTTACCTCTTCATCAGGGTTATCAGCAGAAGTGCCCCGCCATTTCACGGTTGTGTCGAGTGTATTAGGCCATGTGTTCAGAAACAGACGATACAGATCTGGATCACCGATCGCTTGGTCCATCTCGTCGTAAATCACCTTCTCAACCGCAGGCACTGAATATGTGCGACAATCCTTGCCTGGACGCTGAAAAGGATACGCATGGCGCCCTGACGACAAAGGTTCGTGTCGTTCGCGGGCGAACTGTTCGTAGTTGGGGCAATTGGCAGATACGGCTACGATGCAGGCCAGAAGGGGGAGTATGTGGTACATTTTGACGGTATTTCCGTCATTTGAAGAGGTTGTTGTTATGCAAACATTTTGGTGTTTCTTGGTTGATTGTCCCAGAAGGAGCCCGGTTTGAATAAGGTATGCAGGAACCAATGATGGCCATTGACCCCTGACTAAAACTAAAGGGATGAGTGGGGCTGAAGCTGGGGAAGCCTGAAGCGTTGGAGATAAACTTCATAGGCTAATTGAAATAAGGTGATCGATCCCCTAAAACGTCCAAAATAGGCATTGGTTTAGACGGATTGAGATGAGGACATCCATTGTTTATCTCAAGGCAAGTTCATACCTACTAATATAGACGATCTATAGTATCCCTATCAATCTCATAACTATATACTTTCAGATCACTGACAAGTCAATTGTGAGATGTTTTGATTCATAGATCAGGTACTTTGGGATTTTTAACATGTTCTTGCTTGCCCTCGTCTCGTTATGTAAAAGACTCAATCGCCGATATTACAACACCACTGATGGTCACGTCCTATACTTAATATCCCTGCGCATTGTATCGAGAGTCTATGGTAAGGTAAGTGTATCATTGTAAATCGTTAAGAACGCTCATCATGTTTCACTCCGAGATTCTCGCTATATCTGTCGGTTTGCTCTTCAATGCCAGTTATCCGTAACAAGACATTCAGAGTCGTATATGCAGTGTCATATGCAGATCGCAGTGATTCACGCGTAGAGTTCGTGAATTGGTGTTTCATGGATACCGTAAAATATTGCCCTTCCCGCATCACTGTTTGCTTTGGTGCATCTATGGATATAAGAGCTCAGGCTTGTGGGACCACGAATATGTCTACACACAAGACTACACAAGCCTTACAGCAGCACACGATGGCATTACCCAGCATATTTGACATTTCTCTCCCTGCTAACTTCTTTATTAAAGAAGATTGTCTCACTTTAATGCATGGGTGTTTTAATCAGTACTTCTTTATCTGCCCATACGCTGTGATTCATACACATCCAACTCCTATCCTGGTTGGCTTAGACGGAACTACAGTCCTCTGGGCCCAGAGTACAACTCCATTCGTTGAGTGCGTTGATATGACTCACCGACGAATTCATCAGGAGTTGATGGAGTTAGCGGAAAGCGGCGCGCGTTGGGTTGAGTACCAGTCAATCAGATATGGGTTCTCGAAATTAGCAGCGATGCCAGACAGCCCAAACTCAGGACTTGAAGACGAAAGCTCTCCAAATTGGGATTGGTCTGATGGTGCAACTGCAATGTGGTGCAACCAGACAAATTGAGATGCAAGGAAACCGGTTATACTGCAGCACGCTCTACACGATCAAGTATTAATACGATGACTCAATCCACATTTGTGTATTATGATTCCAGGCTACGAAATGGCTATACCGCTACAATGAGCTTAGGGTATAGGGTAGTCAGCGAGTTGATGCATGGGTGCATATTAGTATTATTCAAAGACAGCTTGAAACTGGAGAAATCAGTAATATACTAATACTGAATAGAAGTGGCATATTATCTCCTGCAGTGTTGTTGTCTAGCTCGTCGGATCCGTCACGTTCTAGCGAAAGCCGGACCATATAACAATAGCCAAGTACACTCGTTCGAGGGTAAATGACCATTGAATTCACACGAGAAAGCCTCACAACGATGGTATAGCAGACTCGAAAAGCAAACCACTCCCTGTATAACGTTAGTAAATCAAGTCATACTCTTGACACACCGGGCTACCTCAACACGTGAGTGAGAATTTGCTGCAGACTGCAATGTAGTGTGTAATATAGATGTCGAAGCAAATACAGGCCGAAACAATGCGTAGATACCTGAGCCGCGGCAAAGAACAGTGTTAAGCCGAAAGAAAGCATCGGCCAAAGCATCCGAATACCGAACGCTTGGGGCATGTAGTTGACGTAATTGTTCATGGGCCCTGGCATCATGACAAGATAATGTATTCAAAACTTCAATAGCACGTATTATGACAACTGAAGCCTTCTGGGGACGTTCAAACAAGGACACTCTCAAACCTCAGTCCTAAGTGACAGAAATACTTGGGTACGCTTAGGATAGGCCGGCTAGTACTTTATGGTAATCTAGTCTACCATGCTTTTTTTGGACATATTCGTCAGGTCTTGTAGGTCTTACACACGGTTACAGACTCAAAAGGAGATTTGCTGATTGGTGATTGTATTAATAGAGCTCATATATCAGATGCTGCTACCCATGACCATGTGCATAAAACTAACATTATTCGTTATCATCATTCATGATGTATGATGACATTTGCACATGCTAGTCACTGGAATCTGGATACATCCAACCATTGCATAGGTACCCCAGGTCCACACCAATGCGGATCAGCCGAGTACCAACCGCGATTTTAGACGTTGAATGACCGTAGGTAGTTTCATGGCCTCGGTTATCCAAAAACCGAGTGCCGGTGAGAGCCTTGACAAACCCTCAGGTTCTGCAGCTACAATACTCTACCTACCTTATGAGAGAAGAGATGATAACTTGCTGTAAAGAGATTTGTCAAGACAGAGAACCCCACCTCCCACTCTCTGAAGAATCTGATATCTAAATACCAAGGTAGAGGCCCGAGGATAACTAACAAGCCGGAAAAGGAGCCCCAAGCTCTAGAAAGACACCCGCCAAAAGAGCCAATTAACATCCAGTTAATTGTCAAAAAGAAGTCCTCAGTTGGACCCAAAAGCGGTAATAGCCACCCCGGCGATCGTTCGTGCCTTCCCCACTATCGGCCCTCTCTACTCACACCACGAGAGAAAGAAAGAGTCAACGGCGGCAGAAAGTTGCTTACTTGCCGCCGACGCCAGGACATTTATTCCCACCTTGAGCTCCTGCAAAAGAAATCTTTTTCCCCTTTCCCCTTTCCTTTCCCTCACCTCGAGTCTCACTCATCCATCGCCAGTCCTGCTCCCGGTGGCTGAACATCCAATTCGCCTTCAGCTCTGTACCGTCATTATGTCCGCCCCACGACCAGTTTCGCGATGCCTCCAGCGCAGTTCGAGGGTGCTTTCTCGCTCCCAAGTTTGTCCCGCCAGATCTAACCTCTCTATCGCCACAATTTCAGCTCGATCCTCTATCGCAAGAAGGACATCTACTACAGTATGGTCTGGCGCAAGAGTTCCAATGGCTTCTCGTGCTTTTAGCACTACCTCTCGACTTCGAGATGATGACCAGGATTTCGACCCCGCGAGCGTTGAGCGAGAGTCCGATGAGGTTGATGTCTGTATTGTAGGAGCCGGGCCCGCTGGACTCAGCGCCGCCATTCGTCTCAAACAGCTTGCCAATGAAGCTGGAAACGAGGATTTTCGGGTACTTGTCCTGGAAAAGGCCGGCGACCTCGGCGCTCACATCCTCTCTGGAGCTGTGATCCAGCCCACCTCCATCAACGAACTTATCCCTGACTGGCTCGACGAGAACAATCCCAATCGTTTCGAACATGCCACTCCCGCTGGCACTGACCGCATGCGATTCCTCACCAAGAACTATGCTATACCCATTCCAGCGCCTCCTCAAATGAACAATCATGGAAATTATATTGTTAGCTTGAATCAATTCGTAAAATGGCTTGGAGAGCGGGCTGAGGAGATTGGTGTTGAGGTCTACCCCGGATTCGCTGCTTCTGAGGTCGTTTATGCTTCAGATGGTTCAGTCAAGGGTGTCGCCACCAACGACCTTGGGGTTGGGCGTGATGGCAAGCCTAAGGAAACGTTTGAGCGAGGTATGGAGTTCCATGCCAGAGTGACCATGTTCGGCGAGGGATGCCATGGAAGCCTGAGCAAACAGGTTATCAACAAATTCGATCTGCGCAGGGACAGCCAGCATCAGACTTACGGCCTTGGTGTCAAAGAGGTTTGGGAGATTGATCCTGCCAAGTTCGAAAAGGGGCTAGTTGTGCATTCGATGGGTTACCCGCTACCCAAAGATGTGTACGGAGGCTCTTTCATGTACCACTTTGGCGAGAATCTTGTTCAGATTGGTCTCGTCGTCTCGCTTGATTACTCGAACCCTTGGATGTCCCCTTACCAGGAATTCCAGAAGCTGAAACGGCATCCCTTGTTCCGTGATGTCCTCGAGGGCGGCAAGTGCATCTCGTATGGTGCTCGAGCTCTTATTGAGGGTGGCTTCCAGTCTATTCCCAAGGTCGCTTTCCCAGGCGGTGCGCTCATTGGTGACTCGGCTGGTTTCGTCAACGTTCCGAAGGTAAAGGGCACTCACAATGCCATGAAGTCAGGCATGCTTGCCGCCGAGGCAGCATGGACTGCTATTAGCGAAAAGACCGACGAAGGCACAGTATTCTTGTACGACTATGAGAACAAGTTGAGAGATTCTCCCATCTGGCAGGAACTCAAGGAGGTGCGCAACATGCGACCATCTTTTCACACTCCTCTCGGTCTTTATGGCTGTATCATGTACTCTGGTCTCGAGGCTTATGTCTTCAAGGGTCGCGTTCCCTGGACACTTAAGCATAAGACTCCCGACCACGCTGCTACCCTTCCCGCCGATAAGGTCCCCAAGATCGAGTATGAGAAGCCCGATGGCAAGCTCACTTTTGATATCTTGACGAGTGTTTCCCGAACAGGAACCAATCATGAGGAGGATCAACCAGTCCACTTACAGGTCAAGGACTGGGACGCTCATACTGAGTCAACATACCCTCCTTTCAAGGGCCTGGAAAACCGATTTTGCCCAGCTGGCGTTTACGAGTATGTTGAGGACGAGTCCAAACCTCATGGCGTGCGCTTCCAAATTAACGCACAGAAGTAAGTTCCCAAAGTTTTTACTATGACCTTCTTAAGTTGAGAAGGGACTCTAACACCAGAGCAGCTGCATCCATTGCAAGACGTGCGATATCAAGGCTCCTCACCAGGATATCAACTGGCAGGTGCCCCAAGGAGGCGAAGGTCCTAAATACTACATGACCTAAGGAAACCAAACATTTGTTCCTTTGGTAGAAACAATTTTTCGTTGTGTATTCTGTATGATACCTCGTTTGTATACCTTGATGCATCATTGGCGCGTTGGGCACAGTCAATTGGTATAAGGCCGAGAGTAAGAGATGGGAAGGTTTGACATTTGGAGCATATTGGAGTCAAGGTACAAATGAATGCAAAAATACGACTTTTGGTACGGAGTGAAGGTCGAGACCATAAAATCGACGGGCGACTGAAAGTACGCATGCTGCAATAGCACAGAGGTGCTTATTGTTCAGCTAGAAGCAATCCAGATGCTGTTGTTGCATAGGGAGGCTAGGGAGGTCATTTGAGCCGCATGCACTTGAGCTTATCAGCATGTGAACAAAGAGGAATGGCGAAGGCCTAGAGCGTCCAATGCGGAGAGCCTAGTCCTTGCGGATTCCGCGGCTATGTCTCTTGACATGTGCAGATAGTTGTTTGAATAACAACATGACAATTTCAATTGCAGGACGATAAATAACATGAGCGAGGCAGTAGGCCAAAAACTACAAGTAAGTAATTATTATCAAAGCCATTAAAGTGTAATGACAAAGGAATCAAAGGCTTATCTTTTCTGTGACCCAGGTAAGGACTGAATAGAGATAGCTTTGCGATCGCCCCCACAAAAGAAGAGCAATCTTGTTCAAACAAACCTTGCAGTGCGGAGTCGGTTCAAGCCCCAGCCAAATTTGCCCATGGATCAAGAAAGCTAGCGAGACATGGCGGATCCTGGCAGAACCGTGAAGAAGTTCAAATGGCTGGTTGGTTCCTCTGAGGATGAACAGTCTGTGGAGTGCCTGTCCAAACCCAGGCTAGGACTGTGATAAGTCGTGGGACCAGAAAATTGTTAGTGAGGTACTTGTGTCAGCAAGCCCCCGGTAATTTGACGCGTTCTCGTAAGAGGTAACCATACTTGGCGATCCTTGACAATCAAAATTTTCGTGTCACCACTCGGCGTCAAATTGACGGTGGCATCCTGGAACGTGTCCTCAATGCAGACTGGGGTTTCCAAGAGTCACGACATGCAGGCTTCGAAAGTCTAGCCCAGGTGTCGGGAGCCATGCATCACTCTACGCTCAGTCTCGCATAACAAGAAAGCGGTACAAAAGCTGGTAGACGCAGCGTGATAAATAAAGAATGCATCAGCGTCCAAAAGTGAGCAACCATGACGACTGCATCATTTATGGCGGCTGCCCAAGTCGTTGTACTGAGTACATGATGCAAGAAGCCAGTCACTGGGCGCACAGATCCAGCCTCCCTAGCACTGCGAAGGGGGGACAGTTTGCTGGCCAACTGCTTCCTGGTTGGCCACAGTTGAATGACTCACAGAGTCAGCGGGCGGTTGGGGGGGCTCAATAGCCTCAATATGAAGGCACGACAAAAGGAAACCCCCATAATCTGCCTTTCACTCCCTTGTCGCACGCTGACTGGACACGGGAATGGCAAAATTCAAAATTCAAAATTCAAAAAATTCTGCTGTGCGGAGTGTCCGTTAAACAGGCTTTGTGCAGCCATTTAGTCGCGTGACATTTTGACCGAGCCATATTCTTGTTGCAGGCAATGTAATGGGGTGACTTTGCTGATGAGACGCTTGCGAGACGACTATCGCAGTGAAATGAGCTCGATTCAAATGACCCTGCTCAAGAAGCTGGGTGACGACGCGTAGTAAAGGAGGGCGCGTGGGCTGAACAAAACAGTCAGTGAAGGGGGCAGAGCGTGTTTCAGGGTCCCATCGTGTTGGTGGTTAGGTTGGGTTGGAAGGGGAAAGAAAAAGTCCCACGGGGGGCGAGCAAAGGGTTTGACAGGGCGGAGCATGGCTAGAACCAGAGTTAGTGGTGCCCGCTCCGATAAGGAGCGACGGGGATACGCGACTGCGATTGGGGCAACAGAGACGATCTTGGTGCGCCGACGAGCGAGAGCAATCAGAGTCAGACGCTGATGAGTGGGAGTCAGTCTGAATGAGTGGGAAGCCTAAAAAGCAACCAACCGCGCCAGCACCCTTAGTCGGACTAGCCCCCCGGCCCATAATTCCAGTCCGCATCCGAGGCCCACAGGCCTGCGAGTCTCCATGGATAGGCGCTGTGACGCTGTTGTCGCCGCCGGATTGCGTGCTGATGCCGTCGCAGTATCCGGCTTGAGTCAAGCCAGTCCAGGTCAAGGCAGGCTCTGTTCGTCGATGGGTCTCGGTGCCCGCCTTTGCTGTCTTTCGTGATCGTTCCCGTCGGTATTTGGGATCGTTTTCGTCCATCTCGACTCGGTCGGTACCGGTTCACGTCGTCCTTCGCTTCTCTCTTCATTCTCTATCGTGTGTTGCCTTTAATCATCTTCGAGGTTATCGCCGTCGTTCGTCATCGAAATCGATCCAGCTTTTCGTAGCTGGGTATTGACTTGCAGATTACTGTTGAGGGTTGTTGGAGAGGAGGAGGTGCAAGGTGAGAGGTGAGGTGATGGAGGGACAGAAAATAAAGCGCAGGGAAAGGGATGACGACGACAGCAAAAAAACTCGCAGCCAGAAAACGAGGAAAACTGCTCACGCCAAGCTGTGGAAGAAATAATCCCGATACTTGTGAACTGGTAAGAGAGAAAAGACACGCGATTACAGTGCATGCTGTGACTCAAAGTTAGTTAGTGCTGCTTGGATGATATTGTCACTTGGGTTGGTTCATCTCACCTGAAGGTGTCACGCTTAGACCGTTGCTTCTTCTGATCCGTGTACACGTCTTGGCTCCCTCGCTAGCCTGCTTGTGTCTCTTGCGACTGAACGGAGAGCAAGCAACGCTGGCGAGGTTGATAGCGAGCCGCTATTACCCACATGTATGGCCTGTATCGGGCAGCAAGGCAGCCAGTTAGTGGCGATCCTTAAATCCTGGAAGCTCGCAACCCCAGTGCATCAGAACCTGCAGCGCCTGAGTCCAGAGCAGCGGAAAAAGTTTGGGCACAGGTCAGGTCGTGTTGCAAAGTCAAAACAGAGGTACCGATACATGTGTACATAGACTTTGAGTCTGCTATAGCGACACTTCAGGGGCTCAATGCTGAGACTGGGGTGAGTGGGTGGGGAAAAAGGAGATAAAATCAGCGTCGCAAGAGTGTTTGATTGGATCAACTCAGCTTAGCGCAGAGACTAGCTCATGCCAAGCCTGCCAGCGTCGGACGCCACAGGTCGTGTTGTTGCCTGGGGTGTCCTGCCTGAGCAGCCATTGCTCAAAATTATAAAGAGCCAGGCCTCCCCTCGCCCGCCTGTTTCGAAGGACCTGCGCGGAAGTCCCGACTGACGGCCCTACGTACCAACCACTTACGTCCGGCCTCTCTTTTTATTTTTGATCCCCCACGACGTCACACCCCACATCTACACTTTCACATCCCAATCTGTGTGGACAATTACCATCTTGTCCCATATCAGTCTGAGCCTTGAATCATCTCGGGCTTTGTCTCTCTCCTCTTCACTTTGTCAATACATCACGACCCTGCTGTCGCAGACGTGATCACACTCTCTAGGTCACAGCCCTTGCGACCAGGTTGCAAGAACTGAAAAACGTTCCTTGCCCTCTTCGCTCCTTGCGCGCAACCGACATCGTTGAACCCGACCAAGACCGGAACGAAGCGATACCCGCCGACACCGTCATCGTCATACATCGAGTCGTCGCGCTATTGTAGACAACAATAGAAAAAAACAAGAAGCTGTCGTGAAGTGAAAGAAACTTTTGGTCTTCTAAAACTATAATAACTTGATCGATACATCGACTCGAGGGAAAAGGCCACTGTCTTTCTACCATCTTCCAAATCGTTCCGCATCGAATCTTTGAGTTCGTCGCTTTTAAGGAACAAAATTTTGCTGGGCCAGTTTCTTTGTAGGGGACACATTCACTTGTTTCTCTCCCGCGATTGGTAGGTAGCCCCTCTGATTCACTGCACCGCCCCACTATCCCCGCCCTATAAAAGGCCTACTTCTCCTCCCATTTCTCAACTTCTCTCTCGCAACACCACAACGGCGCTGCACTTGTTACCGGTCGCATCGTCACCATCGCATCTACCTTCCAGGGTAGGATGCACGCTCTTTTCCTCGATGCGCGATGCTAACTCGGGTCTTGCTCTAGATCTGTTCAGCGATTTTTTTTAATAACCGTTGACGCATCTCGATACCGACTCCAATCATGGAAGGCATCCAGACACACCCATCGAACGCGGCGCAAGCCAAGGCGTTCACGGCGCCAGGATCGCTGTCGTTCCCTGGAGCTACCAACGAGCTGACACCTCCGCCCGTCGGCACTGGTGATGCTGCTCAGCGACCTGCCCTCAACGGCCAGCAGGCGGCAAATGGCAATGGGGTGGCACCCGCAACGCCTGTCGCGACGCCTGCTGCTACTCAAGGACCTAGTGGAATTACCCCCACTCTACAGTATGTATCCTCCTGAGTGACC
This sequence comes from Fusarium mangiferae, assembly GCF_900044065.1. Taxonomy (NCBI): domain Eukaryota; kingdom Fungi; phylum Ascomycota; class Sordariomycetes; order Hypocreales; family Nectriaceae; genus Fusarium; species Fusarium mangiferae. The sequence continues at coordinate 1,614,372 of NW_024573924.1, read as the reverse complement.
TTTTTATGCTCAGCGAGGCTTATCTGGCAAACTTTAAAGGAACATTGTGGCTACAGTGAACTTGGACTGCCGCTTGGACCTCAAGACTATTGCTCTGCATGCTCGTAACGCAGAGTACAACCCTAAGGTACTACACATCTGACGTGCATACCGAGTAAGAAACACGTTGCTAACAGGAAAAGCGTTTCGCTGCTGTCATCATGCGAATCCGCGAGCCCAAGACCACCGCTTTGATCTTCGCTTCCGGCAAGATGGTCGTCACTGGTGCCAAGTCTGAAGACGATTCGAAGCTCGCTTCAAGAAAGTACGCTCGTATCATTCAGAAACTTGGATTCAACGCCAAGTTCACCGACTTCAAGATTCAGAACATCGTCGGCTCTTGCGATATCAAGTTCCCTATCCGACTCGAGGGTTTGGCATCTCGCCATCACAATTTCAGTTCTTATGAACCCGAGTTGTTCCCCGGTCTCATCTACCGTATGATCAAGCCCAAGATCGTGCTTCTCATCTTTGTCAGTGGCAAGATCGTCTTGACTGGTGCCAAGGTCCGCGAGGAAATTTACCAGGCCTTCGAGATGATCTACCCTGTGTTGCAAGGTATGTCTTTGTTCACCCTTGTTCTGGTCGCACTGATACTAACATTCCTCACCAGATTTCCGCAAAGTCTAAGGTTCCACTTGACTCTTTGTCATCTTACATCCGACAATACAATGTCACCTTCTCGACGTGTATGACTAGACAACCCGTCATGATACCACGATTGCTTTCATGTTCTCTGGCTTCCACCTGGTCTTGATGCCCAGGCTGGAGGCCGAGAATTTGCGTTTGTACCATTTTGAATTTCTGCATTGCATTGGCGTTGGCAGGGGCGGCTAGGAAGGGGATTATTTACGAGGGATTTCGGTTCTGGGGAAAAGCAAAGACTACTCATCCCGCGACACATCATAGATTGCCCGCGCCAGTACTGTGGCGCACGCGCTCAGTTGATTTGAGCGCTTCTAATATTCCTGAGGGACTCGTTGAGCTGAGAGAGGGTGCTGAGGAAACAAAGTCGAACAGTTGCCCGAATGAGCCTTTTGAAGGTTCAGTCCAAAAGAAAAACATGAACTTGGTAACGAGTTCGTGAAAACATGGAGAGCATACCCCAGCATCTGCTGGTGGTTAAGACAATCATACCGTTGCCTTGAACTTCAACCAACATCCGCGAGATGCATGTCTCCAGAGTGTGCAGGTTTTTTTCTCAGTAGTGAGATATAAATAAAGTTTTAAGTTCTCTCCCAAGTTTGCAGTCGTTTTGATATTTTGTGTGTGAAGCTCGCGTGCGTCAATGATGCATGATTATCCACTCACGTGCCCAGCCAATAATGGCATTCTCTTTGTTGTCGATCGGCAAACTAGCCCCGATTCTCGGCAGCACCAAAGACTTATCAGCCGATTTTTGGGCCCGTTCTAGTGTCGTTGGGGACTCTCTCCTACTCGGACAACGCCGTGATCGGTGTGGGAACGGGGAAAAGTCTTCGCATTTCATCGGCCCATGTGAACTTTCTTTTGTTGACAGTTGCAGATAGATAAGTGATCGTGTCTCGCAGGAAGCCTTGTTTCTCTTCTCCTCGACCGTCCATCATCTTTGTCTGTCACAATGGCCGGTCCTCCCTCTTCCATTCTTATCGTTGGCTCTGGAGTCTTCGGGCTCGGTACCGCCTGGGCTTTGGCCAAACGACCACACTATTCCAGCACCTCGATTACTGTCGTCGACGACTGCGCAGGGCAATTTCCTCCAGAAGATGCTGCCAGTGTAGACTCGTCTCGAATCGTACGAGCCGACTACTCGGACCCTTACTATGCCGCGCTTGCCGCCGAGGCGCAGAAGGAATGGCGAAAGCAGGGTGATCATGAGGTCGGCGGGCAGGGACGATATTCCGAGTCGGGCTTTGTTCTCTGCGCGAGCGAGACTCCTCAAAACTTCAAGCTCAAGAAGTCTGGCATGGACTACACCAAGGAGAGCGCCAAAAACGTCGCGTCGATTGCTAAGGAGACTGGTCTGCCCGTGGATAAGATCCAGAAGCTGGAGAGTACCAAGGCTCTCCAAGAGTTCCTTGGCACAGACGGTTATCCCGGAGACTGGGGCTACCTCAATGGCAACTCTGGCTGGGCTGATGCTGGGGAGGGTATGAAGTGGCTCTATAAGCAGGCCCAGGCCACAGGACGTCTTCATTTTGTCAACGGCAAGGTGACAGAGCTCGTAACAGAGGGTGACCGAGTCATTGGTGCGAAATTGAGCGATTCAAATGTTCTCAAGGCCGATGTGGTCATGGTAGCTGCTGGTGCTTGGTCCGGCTCACTCGTTGACCTTCGAGGAAGAACAGAGGCTACTGGCCATGCTGTCGCGTATATGGACATCACACCGGAAGAGCAGAAGCGACTCGACAACTTCCCTGTGGTGTTGAACCTCAGCACCGGTCTCTTCCTCATTCCTCCTCGAAATAACGTCCTCAAGGCCGCCCGGCACACATTCGGTTACATTAACCCGGTCAGGATTACCAACGCTCTTCCTCCTTCGCCCAACGATAAGCGGGAACCTTTCATCGCATCCCAACCCTACACCTCTCGCAACGATTCCTCAAATCCTTTAACCGTCGAGGCTGACAAAGATCTGCGCCGCGCACTCACGGATCTGTGTCCTATACGTGGCCTAGAAACCAGGCCATGGAAGGAGGCTCGAATCTGCTGGTATTCCGACACACGAGATGGCGAGTGGCTCATTGACTACCACCCGGGCTGGAAGGGACTCTTCGTTGCAACAGGCGACAGCGGACACGGATTCAAGTTCCTACCCAACTTGGGTGAGAAGATCGTGGATGTTATGCAAGGCCAGGGTGGCAAGCTTGGCGAGAAGTGGCGATGGAGAGAGATCCAGAACGATGGAGTCGGGAGAGAGACGAACGGGGTTTATACTGGTTTGGTGACGGAAGATGGTAGCAGAGGTGGACGGCCCTTGGTGCTCTGTGATGAGCTCGAGAAGGGCAGGGCGCTTATTGGAGACACCAAGGCCAAGCTATGATAGAACATCAGAAGGCCTTTGGGGCGCAAGCCGCATATGGATTGGATTTAGATGAAGCGTTCGTTTGTAGCATTTCAAGAAATCATGTTTTGTTTGTCAAGATTGGAATGTTTGAGAAAGTGAAGAAGCGACATGCATGGTCTGACTTGAAAGGAGGATAAATAAGCTTACAACCGTAACACCACTTACAACACGTTGGGTATGATATGGACAGCGGGCTAATAAATATCCGACGGGCCATGTTTCAGCAGCGCCGGTTTTAACATGACTTCACATGCCAGGGATGATATTTTATATGGAACAGGGAGAGACAGATATGAGTTTTATTCTGTAAGGGGGTATAATGAAGGGTTGAGCTAAGGAATGATGATATCTGGTTCTTTGGTTCCACGACTCCATACCTGGTTACCAGACGAACGTAGGAGAGTAGCTTGTTGATCACCTCTATGGCCATAGAACTGCTCTTGATGGAGGTGCGTTGCCTCTTATCTCATGTTCCGTATGGGTTTTATATATCAAGTTTGTCTCATGTCACGTCCTTTTTGGTCATTGTGCAGTGCTGCTATGGCAGTGTTTAAGTCGTCTCCGTTTTTATGTCCTTCTGTTCTTGACTGTTTCCTGTGCCACCTTTGCGGTGGCATTGACGATCAACTCGTGTTCATGAGAGTGAACCTTCTCCTTATACTGTTCTAGGTCCTCTCCCTTCCACTCAATTTCCTTGACCAGGATAGGAGTACCCCTGTCTACTTCAGCGATCACGTAGTGGGCCATGATGCCTGAGCGTGTTAGTCGACCAGCCTTGAACTCATCATAAGCTCGCTCGATCGCATTGGCTCCGTCAAACTCTCCTGGTAGAGCACTGTGTGGTTTTGTTAATGATTTGGCAATCTACAAAGACGTAACACGTTATACTCACGGGTGCAAGTTGATGACATTCAGGCCAGCTCTCTGGATAGGGTCCAAGAACGCAGTTGAGAAGACATGCATCCAACCAGCGAGTACAATAAGCTCAGGCTTCTCGTCGGCTGAGAGAATCTTTTCAGCCAGCGCAGCGTCATATTTCCGACGGCCTTCAATCACCTTCTGCTCGTCGGATTCTCCCTTTCCCAAGAATCCGTGAGAGATCAAGTTAAAGTATTGCCAAGGAATGCCTTGTCGCGAGTCAGTATATACACATGAAAGTCGTATGGACTAGCACGACGTATAGGATTTTGTGAGAGGGCCCGTACCAGCTTTCTCGGCTCGGACAGTTGCGTGTGCGTTCCGTCGGTTCACAATGAGAGAAATGATACGACTATTTGGGAGTGAACCAGTAGATATCGCATCAATGAGAGCCTGGAAGTTAGAGCCAAAACCAGAGGCCATGACGAGAATTCGGCATGGTGATTGGTCCGCGTTTGACATCTTGAAGTGTAGATACTGAAGTGAACTGAAAATTGTAGTATGCTTCAGTCACCCTCCGAATAATCATTTCTCCAGCTTCAGTTCAAAACTTTCACCCCTCCAAAGGGTATCACGTGATGCCGATAGCGGCAGAGCACACGTTGTCGAGAAAATGGCCCAGGACACGCTTAAACAATATATAATAAACTGGTTAGCCTATTTGGATAATTCCCAGTTATTATACTGCAGCGTCCCACTTGGTTCTGCTTTAGGGTGCAGAGTTGTAACCTGATGGGTTATATTGATAGTCTTCTGATACTTTTCCCAGTAGAACCCGTAACCTTTAGCTTATAGACACCTTTCTGATTCGAGAGCCACTTTCACGAGACTTGTCACTAATAGAAAACTAATTCATCGAGCCGCATGCTTCCTTCTCGATCACATATGTTTCAGCCCGAAACTGCTATTAACTGCAACTCACTCGATCTTGAGCCATACGTAGGGTAGGTAGTTGACCACGAAATACCGAATTGCGTTATGCCCCATTAAACCTAGCGCACGGTAAGCGATAAGGCTTACAGTGATGAGGCCCACTAGCTGGAACTCGGGAACGCGCTGAGACTGTTGCGACAGCTAAGTTAACTCCAGTCAACTGTGTCCGTGTTCAGTCTTTCTTTCAACGGTCCCTATCTCGATGGAAACTGGGCATACTTCGCATACGACAACAGAGATGCACTGAATCAACAAGCTGCAGACCGAAACCGAAAATGTCATCCGGAAAGGGCGTATCCGAATTCCCAAGCTTGGAAGCCAAGCTGCAAAAACCGACCAAGCAGTCCGCCTTCGAGAAACAAAAAGCAGAAGCCGAAGCCAAGCGACTACGAGAAGAAGCAGAAACCGCTGCGGTATATAATGAATTCGTCAAAAGTTTCGACCGTGATGATGACTACGATGGACACAACGCACCCAGCTCTTCAGCACCTCCACGCCCGCGACATGGATTTGGAGGCCCGCCACCACCCTCAGGACCAGGGAGACGGCATTTTGGAACATCGGGACTCAAGAGCGGACCAGGAAGCTTGGGGCCTCCGCCATCCTCCTTCGTGAAAAAGCGATCTTTCCAGGACTTTGCGCGGCCGTCGCGGGATAAAGGAGTTCTGGGCTACGATGAGGGAGCTAGTGGAGGAGGGCCGATCCCAGCAGCGAGAGCTTTCAATACAAGCGATGATGAGGATATGGACGGCGTGACGGATAGGGCAGAAGAGAAGGCTATAGCGAAACCCACACTGCGACTGTCGAATATTCCTCCAGGAACTTCCCCAGCCACGATCAAGGCCCTGATCCCAGACAATCTGACGGTCGAGAATGTCAAAATCACACCTTCGAGCAGCTCTGGGAACTCGGAAAGAAAACATGCCGTTTCGATTGTCACGTTGTCACAGGAAACACCTGCGAACGAGATCGACGCGGCCGTCACTGCGCTACAGAACCGATATTTAGGTTATGGATATTACCTGTCTCTCCATCGCCATCTTTCATCGGCTGTTGCGAGTTCGGCTGCATTGCCACAGATTGGCTCTTCAGCGACATCACATCCCTTTGGTGCGAAACCTGTTGAGCAGCCGTCAGGACCACAAAACCCGCACACGCAGCATGGATTCAATGGCAGATTTGCGCCCCCAACCTCTTATGGGCCTCCTGGCGCAGGCATTAATCGGTCGGCCCTATTACATGTGCCGGTCAAACCGCCCACTGATGTAAAGCTTATCCAACTAATTAGCAAGGTTATCGAGGGAGTTCTTGCCCATGGCCCAGAATTTGAGGCGCTGCTCATGTCACGACCCGAGGTGCAAAGGGAAGAAAAATGGGCGTGGATATGGGATGCAAGAAGTCAAGGCGGCATATGGTACCGATGGAGACTATGGGAGGTCATTACGGGCTCACAGCAATCACGACAAAAGGGGAAATATGTCCCCCTATTCGATGGTTCGCATGCATGGAGGGCCCCAGAGAAGAACCTCAAGTTTGAGTACACGACTAAGTTGGACGAATTCGTGTCGGATTCAGAGTACAACTCATCGGATGAGGAGGATTTTGAGGATGACAATAAAAGGGACAACCCAGATGCGGAATCCGAAAAGGCGTTCCTCAACCCGCTGGAGAAAGCCAAGCTAACACATCTCCTTGCACGACTACCGACGTCGATGTCGAGGTTAAGGAAGGGCGATGTCGCGAGAGTGACAAGCTTCGCAATTACCCATGCTAGTCGAGGAGTTGACGAGGTCGTGGCGATGATCACATTCAACGTTGAGAAGCCATTTGCTCTTACTGGTGCAAACCCAGACAAGAAGTCCGAGGCTAAAGAATTCCAAACAAGCGCCCCCGAAGAGGTGCCAAGTAACGAAGGCCCCGATATCAGTGGTGCTAGTCTGGTGGGATTATATGTCGTCAGTGACATACTGTCGTCTTCATCGACAAGCGGCGTGCGGCACGCTTGGCGTTTTCGGCAGCTATTCGAGACATCACTGAAAGACCGCAAGACGTTCGAGACACTGGGCCTCATGGCGGAGCGACTCAAGTGGGGGCGTCTACGTGCAGAGAAGTGGAAGCGCAGCATTCACCTTGTTCTGAATCTCTGGGAGGGATGGTGCGTCTTCCCTGTCGAGAGCCAGGAACTATTTGTTAAAAGTTTTGAGAACCCGCCGTCGCTGGTTGCCGTTGAAAGGGAGGATAGCGAAGAGAAGAAGGGCAAATGGAAGATGGTGGAGGATGGACAATTACGTGCACTGCCGGTTTCGACTGTCGAGGAGGAGGAGGAGGATGATCATGATGTTCAAGGCGAGGCGATTGATGACGATGATGTTATTGGAGAGCCGATCGACGAGGACGATATTGAGGGAGAACCCATCGACGAGGATGACATCGAGGGAGAGCCTATCGATGAGGACGACGTGGCTGGAGAACCAATGGATGAAGATGAGGCTGTAGGGGATGAGTTGCCACCAGCGCCTACAGATCAACCTACAACCGGCACTGAGAACAAGACCAAAGAAGGACCGCCGGAGGCCGGACAGCCTCGAAGACGGATGCGAGCAGTGGATATGTTTGCAGATTCAGACGACTCGGACAAGGGCGGGTAGAGATAGGCGAAGTTCAATGATACCAATTTGTAATGGATTAGACGTACCGTTCCGTCTGCGAGATGGCGCCATCTAACGGCGTGAGACCAAGGCGGGCCAAAGAGTAAGATGTGATTTCTAGCTTGTGTGCGACCGCTGGACATATGAAGATCAGTTGAGTTGGATGGAATATCAAGGCCGGAACGCTAAGGATGTGCAGAGCATGACATGAGACCAGACACTAGACGAGGATCCCACGGGAGATGAGCCTAGAACAGAGGCACAATGTAACATAGATGTGGAAAGCACATGCTGATAATTGCAGCATTGTCGTTGGCAGATGAGTTTGTGATGAGCTATGCGTCTATGCTATGCTACCAAGGATGGACTGTGCATCTGACTCCTGTCGACTTTGTCACGGTCCAAGCCAAGTTACGTCACAAATATTGATATGGCGGAAAGCAATTTATACGCATGAGGTAAAAACAGTCGACAAGAGAAAGCTGAGCGCTTGAGCTTCATGGTGGTGTTGGTGTTGAAGGTGGCCGGGGCCTTTGAGCCAATGGAAACTTGCTCACTCGGCCGGGTTGGCTGATGGATACGGACACAAGATAGTGGAGAGGGAAGAGAACAGTGACATGAGTGATTGAAATGCGGTAAAGTCGGAGTTTTCACTGTTAGTGGGAGGGAATGGACCTTGTATTTATATCTAAACACGTTTCCTTTTGATTAGAGTCGTCAAATTGCCAAATATGCTCTTTCGGACGTTGCACGGAAGAGAACCGCCGGGTCTCCGGCTATACAGTGCTCCGCGTCGGCGGCGGCTGAATTGGAGGAACGGGTCTGAGCCGGGGAGGGGGGAGGGGACATGTTGGGCTTGGCTTGTAGGGAATAATCATTGTATCAACAACGTCAAGGAGAACTTTAGATCCTGGTGATACACTCTACTGCGTTCGTTCTCATGCTCAGATGTCCTCGGAACAATTTTTATCTTATCGCGGAACCATCTTCAACATGGCATGACTTTCAACATCTGCTATTCCGAGCCGATCTTAGCTGAGCGGGCACCGAAACACCGGAATCGATGCGCGCCAGAGCCGAGAGCCAAGTCTGTCGTTAACTAGTGTGAGAGTGATCTTGCGAACCAAGTGCCTTGCTGGGATTAGACACCCTTTGGGCTCTTTAGGGCGTTTCTTGCCCGCTGCAGCCCCCGCATGGTGGGGGGCGCGACGAACATTTGCAGGCAGGTCGTCCGCCGGCGGGACAAGGGAAGGGGAAAGGTTGGGGTCCCTGAATAATGAACCATCTCTCGTCTTGGGTCTAGATCAAGATCCTCCGTTTTGCTTTGTTACATCTGCTTCTTACACGACAACAACGACAACAACAATATATGCTATTTTACACTAATCTCGCATTCTATAGCACTCACTTGCACCGGCCATATACCACCGGCCATTCTCATCGAGTCCTGCCTGGTACGACACTTTCATATAGTACACAGCCGCCGCGAACTTTGGAAACCCGTCTTCTGTATCCCGTCGTTTGCGACGCAAATTCCGAGTCCTCGAGTGTCGCCGAGTAATTCACGCCGCGTCTTCCACACACTCTCCCTCTCATGTCGACTCTTGCGAGACTTGCGCATTTGTAGGCAATTGTTACGGCTGTGAGCCGGCCACCATCTCTACCACCATCCGTTTTGCTCCACCTCTGTCATCCGTCGTACATACGTTTCCGACGACAGTCTCACCATGCCTCTCATTAATGGAATTAAAATGGCCTGGTACGATCAATCCTGGCGCATTCAACTGCCGTCGGTCTGTTGGTTAGACTTTGCTAACTCTGGACTTGTAGCGAGCCTTGTATTCGTGGTCATCGCTCTACTAAATGTACACACGCAAACGAGCGACTAATGGTACCTGTTAGGAAACCAGGTAGACCTCTTAGTACATGCCCTCATCCGGCTTCTCGTCCATGTTCTTGCGGCAGAGTCACGGCCGCCATACCAAAGAAACAAGCATGCCACTGTGGTCCCGGCAAAGATACCGAATCACCAAAGCCTGACAATGGTGATAGCACAAGCAGCTCCACGCCTCAGAGCCCTGTTAGCAAAACACCAGGTTCTGGATATCGAGTACAGAAAACGAGCTCCAAAGGCGGAAGTTCTAGCAGAAGAGAATCTGTTGACCCATCAGCCTTCCAACGAATGGATCCCAAAATGCTCAATATTTTGCCGTCATTCGAGGACATATCCCAGAAGCCGGTCGCGTCTCTTCCTGACATGTCCTCCTATGGGAGTGTGGGTATGACACCAGCAGACAGCCCTTTTGGACCCGTCATGTATCCAATGTTCCAACCACATATACCCCCTATGATGAGTCCGGGCTCATCAAAGGAGACCATGGCCGGCCAGTCTGGTTCAATAACCAGCACACAAGTTCTAGAACAACAAATCCAACCTACACCAAAAGCCGGCTCTTGCTGCGGAGGAGGCAATTCTAATAACATTGCTTCCGTTCCAATTACAATGCCCTCGGTACCGAGTCCACCGAAAGCCAAAGCAAAGAGTTGTTGCTCTTCCAGCAACGACTCCCCCAAAGTCGACCAGAAGAACGATAATGTACCGGCCAACGACATACCGACACCCAACAGCATGATGATGTCGCCTTTTCCGACCCCCATCATGATGCCCAACGGCATGTACGCCTACTACCCTCAGCCCACTGTATTCACATACCCACCTCAATATGGTTCATACTTGCAGCCTCTTCAGCCGGAGCAATGGAGACAAGTAATGGCCGCGATGACTTTTGCTGGTCAAGGCGGCATGCCTTCACCCTTCGGAATGCATGGCGCAACACCGTTCCCGGCCCCGACTGCCCCTCAAACTCCCCATTCGGCGACGGGCACTTCTCACCAGTGTAGCTGTGGTGCCTCGTGCGAGTGTGTAGGGTGCGCAGCCCATCCGTACAACGAAGCGACGCAGAACTATGTTCGATCGGCCTGGCAGAGCATGATGGATACCGGTTACACCCATGTGAACGGACATGGAAATGGTGAAACACCCGCAACAAATGGCCACAGCGTCACCACAAGCACGGCTTCTGTACCTCCTATCGGCTCTACTGACGGGACTGTATCGCCAGTCGCTCCACAAACCCCCTCTGAAGCGGCGTCAGGCATTAGCGAAGAGCAAGCTCTGTCGGCGAACGATTTCTTCTTTGTTAGTTACCCATTCGGAGACTCTTGTGCCGGCGAGGAGGCAAGCTGTCCGTGCGGAGATGATTGTCAGTGTTTAGGCTGTGTAATTCATGGCAACTCCGAGTCGGCGGTTGAAGCAGAAGGCCAGGTCTAGAAAACGCTTCTTCGATCAACATTTCAAATTCGCCGATTAGAGAACGCACGGATGGAAGCATTCATCGCGCAAGGGGGAAGAGGAGGACTGCGATTTGCTAGTTTGCGGCGACTATACCCATTGAAGTTTTGGAATGGCGAAGAAAGCTACTAGGAGATTGAGAAGAATAGAGAAGCTTTGACGTAGCATGCATAAAAATACGATAGACTCCCCTTCACGCTGTGATATATGCTTCTGAGTTCACATTATTAGTCTCATCGTCCTGCAAAGGCATTGATTGACTGTGTTTCAGGTTCTGTAAACTACTACCTAGGCAGGTAGTTAACCAAAAAGCGACATTGAAGAAAAGCGGAGCGCACTGTGCTCATCCCTTGACCTCAAAATCTCATCTTAAAACACTTTGAACCAGATTCATCTCATCGATGTTCTAATCTTATCATCGCAACTTTTGATCGCTTACTTATTGGACTTGCAATACTCAGACATAGTCTCAAAGCGTCAAAATGGACCGCAGTAATTGGGCTAGAGAGAGGTCGCCGCACCCTGACTACAATTATAGGAGAAGCCAGGATCGCGACACTTCATATAAAAACACGCGCTCACGACCACGCTCACGATCACGATCACCTGATAACACACGATCTAAAACATCGTCTTATCGACACGAGAGACATCGCTCTGAGCCCAGTGGTCGTCTCTCGTCTCCCAAACATCATCATCGCCATCATTCATCACATAAGTCCCGGGATAATGCAAGTCGCAAGCCTGAAGCTGTGGTTAACCTACCCTTCAAGGCGCGGCCCTTGTCAAAAGCTGATCTGCCTTCTTTCAAGCCACTATTTGGTGAATATCTAATTCTTCAGAAGCAGAAAAATATCGCGGAGATGGACGATCATGAAGTCAGAGGACGATGGAAGAGCTTCATTGGGAAGTGGAACCGGAAAGAGTTGGCAGAAGGATGGTACGACCCTGAAACCTTTTCACGAATTACATCGAATAATCCAGTTGCGCCTCAAGCAAGGCGTGCTTCTGTGCAACGGGATAAAGTGCGAGAGCTTATGAACGATAGAGAGGATCGTGAGAGCGAGGAAGATGAAGATGAAGATGATTATGGTCCTCCACTTCCTGGTTCGGATATCGCACGGCGGCCTGGACCAGGCATTCCCACACTCGAGGATCTATCTTTACGAGCTGAGCTTGCCGAGGAAGACAAGCAAGCGTCTATCGCTGACCTACGTGAAGCGCGCAAAGCTGATCGGGCTCTACAGAAGGAGCGTCTCGAAGATTTGGTCCCTCGTGCTGAGGCCGGGACTCGCGAGCGCATGTTGGAAAAGCGAGCAGCAGTGGCGGACAAGATGCGCTCGTTCCGCGACAAGAGCCCTGATGCTATGGAAGTCAAAGACGAGAGAGAGCTCATGGGCGGCGGAGACTCGTTGGATGAGTATAAGAAAGCCAAGGAAAGGGAGCAACGCCGCAAGACAGAGAGAGAGATTCGCAGAGAGGAGATCGAAAGGGCCAAAAGGGAAGAGGTGGAAGAGAAGAAGAGAGCATGGAGGGAAAGGGAAGAAGGGACTGTGAGCATGTTGAGGGAATTGGCACGGCAGCGATTCGGATAGAGGACATGATCACCTATATTCACCCCTCTTCCACTGAAGCCTCGAAGCTGGGTATGATATGATGGTGGACGAACAACTTGGCTATTCTTATTTGGTGGATTTATATGGTAGGTTTATTGACACCTGGATATTTTGGCGCACTGTGGGAGCGCACCAATTGGAAGTTTGGCCCACTCGAATCAAAACTCTTCTTCACGACTTTCAACAACCAGAAGAAGCAAAACTTGGACTCTGAGGTGAGGCTCAGAGCTCAGTATAGACTTATCAGCGAAACCAGACGCGAGAGCGAGCTACGAGAATAGTTCCTACCTAGGCCACGGAGGATTTCAGCTGCAGCGATAAAATTACACAAAAGTCCTCCGACGGAATCTTACTCCCACATCCATTTCAGACTGACTATTGCTCACTCTTCACTCGACACAATGTCTGGCGAGGTAGACTATGGATTTGGCGACCTCATGGATGACCCAGAGGACTACTGCCCACCTACGCCGCCTCCTACATCCCAGGTCTTCACTATGCAGAGCGGCAAGCCCATAACACTTCACCTTGTGGGCGCCAGCCCTACCGAAGCCCACCATCTCTGGAACGGTGCCAAGATGATCTCCGACTTCTTCGAGGAGGACCCTTCTCGGGTACGTGAGAAGACGGTTCTGGAGCTTGGTGCCGCAGCTGGTCTGCCCAGTCTTGTCGCTGCTATTCTTGGTGCGCGCAAGGTCGTGGTGACAGATTACCCAGACCCAGATATCGTCAGAATCATGCAGAAGAACATCGATGAATGTGACGAAACGGTAGAGCCTCGTGGCCGAATCGCCAACACTGTCGACGCTGTGGGCTTTGTCTGGGGCGCTGACCCTATTCCACTGCTTACTCGCCTAAATCCAACTGATGACTCTCACGAGGAGCGCTTCGATGTTCTCATCCTGGCAGATCTTCTATTTCGACACAGCGAGCACGGAAACATGGTCAAGACCATCAAGGAGACCCTCAAGGTGTCCCGTGAGAGCGTGGCCTATGTGTTCTTCACGTCATACCGACCGTGGAAGAAGGAGCTTGATGAGGGATTCTTTGACATTGCGCGCGACGAGGGCTTCGAGGTGGAACAAATTGCTCAGCGAAGACTCGACAAGCCACTGTTTGAGAACGACCCTGGCGACTTGGATGTGCAGAAAACCGTCAAGGGATATGCTGTGAGATGGTCTGCCGAGAAGTGCAGTTGATCATTACAAGGGCAAAGGATAGATAGACGAAACTGATTGGCAATTAATTGGTTAATGAATGACGATTATGACACCAAGCAAAGGTTGATGCTGTGAATTCTCTGACATATGCACTTGCACTGACACAGGCACAGGCACATGTCTAAGAGTAAAGAATATCTGACTACAGAGACTCTTACTACTCACGATACTGTGCTCCAATTGCTACGTTACGTGACCTTGTGAGGCTCCATTGTAGTAGATGCAACGAGCCGTCAGTAGGTGAGTACGTTCCCCACATCGATTCTTAAAAAGGCTCATCATAGCACAAGAAGAAGCACTTTTGGGACCTGCAAAAGGAACTGAAACTCTTTCTGTAAATATCCGCGCCGAGTCTCGCTTCGTTTCAACCTCTTCAACCATCCTTGCCTGCGTTACAGAGCCTCTTGGCCGATGACCTGTCAGCTGCTTTGTATCTCCAAGTACCGCCTGGTTTATACATAGCTCGAGAGGGGTACTCAGTCAGTCTACTACTGTAACGGGATTTTTGTCTTATTTTACCGGCGGTCCACAAGCCGCAGAATACCAGGCCTTTTCCGCGCCGCGCCGCAAGCTGCAATTCGTTCAACGGCCCAAAGCCCGCATTTTCATATCACATCATGTCCACCTCACAGTATCTCCAATATCTCAACAGGGATGGCTTTGTGGTCATCAAGTCAATCGTGAGCAGGGATAAGCTCGATGCTCTTCGTGAGGTCAGCTCAAAGGCCACTCAGCTTGCTCGTGAAGGGCATTGGCCTTACGGTACAGCCCCTTAACTATTGCTCTAAATAAATATTCTCCTAATGTTTTCGCAGTACGGACTGTAGGAAAACAATTCCCACCATGGGATGCCAGTCAGGCACGTGAGCACGGAATATGGGGTGTCCAACATCTCATGAACCCTGATCTCCCTGGTCATGAGCTATTCGCAGAGCTGTACTTCTCTGAAGCCATTCTCGGCATTGTGAAGCAGCTTCTGCAATGCCAAGACGACCATCTCGTGATGGAGCTGTTCAACATGCTTGTCAGACCAGAAAGGGATTTTGAGTTGAGGTGGCATCGCGATGACATCCCCGCTGAGGCTAGCGAGGACGAGGAGATGGAGCGTCTTGGCAAGCATGCCTACCATGCTCAGTATAACTTCGCTTTATGGGATGATGATTCTCTCATCGTCGTGCCTGGCTCGCACAAGCGCGCTAGGACCTCGACTGAGCGAAACGCAGATCCCTTTTCCAAGTCCTTGCCAGACCAGCTTATCGTCAAGCTGCAGCCCGGCGATATTGTCTTTTATAACAACAATATTCTGCACCGCGGGGCTTACAGCAGCAGCAAGGAGCGAATGACACTACACGGCTCTGTTGGCCATGTGCAGGGCAGCACTCTTCGAGCGAGGAACGTTCTACAGCATGGAATTGGTAACTGGGTTGACAAATGTGCTTTCGAGTCGCTCCCGGAGGAAGATAGGCGCAGGGCCGACGGTATGAGACAGCGCCTAATCCAGCTTGGCAGTGAGAGTGGTCAGGTTGGTTACTCACTCCAAGGCTGACCATAAGAGTCTAAGAGAAGCGAGGCCGGCACCAACGCTTTTTGATGTTGTTGCTTGGATATATCAATGCACAAGAAGTAAGGTATATCCCGTGACAAATTGCAGAAACCAAAAGCAGCCGGGTGACATTGAACATGCATGACCTGACGAATACAATTCTCCATCTGATGCTGAAAGTCTACTGACCAAGGGACGGAAGAAAGGAAAAACTCAATGTCTTGATGGTCGGAAAAGTTTCATATAGTTTCGTATGAACTGAGGAGACCCTTCAGCTTGTGTCGGCACCAGCAGGCACGAGCTTGAACAGCGTCCTGATAAGACACACTTCAAACCATTTCCAGTGTTATTACTATCAACAAATCTTTGATGGATTCTTACCTCCTTTTCAGTGTTACCGGTGTTGCACTTCGACACTGCGATACGACAGCAAAGGAAGCACATCCGAGTAACTCTGCCCTGACACGACCGAGGTTATCACGATATTATCCGGAACAAAGACCGACTTCCCGATGAAATCTAAGTTGCGGCACCCAATACAGATGCGGTTTTCCTAGGTTGTTTCTCAACCCCGCATTTGCACCCGGATCGAAGTGGCTGCCACCTCGTGCAAATCGTTTGGGGACCCCGGGTTTTGAAAGCTCGGCCAGATCAAGAAACTCAAAGTGTTGGGCCGACTCGAGTTGATGAGTGGTCCCGAAATGATGTGACTATCATTGTCTTCGGCGAGTCAGGTACGCATATGTTTAAATAGGCTTGAATCTATTCAATAAGTGCCAAGTTAGTATACTGCACCGTAGCCTTATAATCAAACCTTCTTTTCCCGGACTCGGTAACATCCCGGCGGAATGAAAATGATGGGCTCGGCTCATACGCGGTGTGTAACGAAGTCAACCCCACGGGGAAATTGTCTAAGGCGGGGGTAAAAGCTAGCCAACAAAGGGCAATTCGAATGCCAGCATCAATCATCTACTCTAGCGGTCTGCACCTGCAGGGGGGCTGAGGGCAGACTGACTGACTGAATGCTTGCATGATTGGGGGCAGACAATATTCATGGGGCACAGGGTGCCCAGGTTATATGGTAGAGTGAGGCCGGTATCTCCACGAGCTCGAGTTCCGACGATGCAAAGAGGCTCAGTTGCCCATTCTGGCCCGGTGAACGACTGACTCCAGTTGAGCTTGATGAGTACTGTAGATGAGTATGGTCATGTCCTCTGAGCCCGGGCCTGGGTGCAAGATCCAAAGTCTAGACTACCCCACACGCACCGACCATCAATCCCCGCACCTCCACAGATCCCAGCACTCGCTTGTCTGATCTCAAAACCTCCACTACCTATCTATTAGTTACTATTAGCAAATACCAAAACCACCTACCGAACCTATACTGTGTATCCGAACTTGGCAAATGTCCCCGGGAGAATTTCTCAAAGGGACGATTTAAGCGCATCCGAGGAGAAGCGAAATCGGTTCCGCTCTCGAACTCGGCGATTCTATTGTCTCTAGCCATGCGAGACAGGAGCTATTCCAGCCTGTGCTGGCTGACAGACAACGCGAGGCTGGTTGACGTTGAACAGCCAATGGGGATACGGCATCATATTCCTGTCTCAACAAAGTGCGAGAGAAGACACTCAACAGGTTGGTTTTAGCAAGGACCCTGGACCTTGACTGTAGGCTGATCGCCAACTTCTTGGGGGTGTTGTAGACAGCATCGTTGCAGCCACGTAAAGGCAGGTCTAGGACGGAAGCGGAGCCGACGGAGGAGGAGAGTTTGGGAAGAGTTTGGAATTTCCTTCTCGCTTGCGATGCAGTTGGATTGTGTTAGTCATTGCGCAATAGGGCGGACAACTTCCTTGGATTCCGGATCTCCAAGCGTGTTGCTTGTAGATCTGCAAAAACCCGCACATCAAGACCGGATCTCTGGCGGTAGGTTCTGTTACTGCTGGAAATTCCGGTTCCATATTTTTACTGCCAGAGGCTTTGGCTGGCTCTTAGTGAAACAGCAGGATTTTATTGATGGTATCAAGAATTCGATCGGCCTGGTAAAACAGTGTGCTTAGAGAGGGCTGATCTGGTGTTGCTCAAGCTCCTTTGCTCCGCATCAGCCCTGTCTCCGCTTCCCACCCTGAACTGAGAAGTGATTTTCTTTCCGTAACGTTTTCTCGTAGCGCCTTTGATCTCCAAAGTAACGGCGCGAAATGCGGCAGTGAAGATGAGAGGAGGAGTGGCTTTGATTGGATAAGCTACGTTGAAATGCACATGGGCGAGTTGAAAAGGTTGTCGATGGCAGTGGAAAGTAATTTTACGAGGTAGGTAGGTACCTCTTCAAGCTGAAGATGAAGGTTCCTATCACGTGTAAACGAATGACTTCAGATAAGGAAGGCGGCTTGAAAAAATCACACCAAGGCAGGTGTATTACATTCTAGTTGTGTAAGGAAGGGATTAGGTAGGTAGGTAGGTAGCTTAGATCATGAAGCCTCCAGGGCTACCTATCAAACATTAGCACATCCGTGTAGAATCTAATATTGGCCGAATCAACTCCGATATCGAGTTATCTCACTGGAAATTCCTAGGATTGTGTCAAACTAAGCTAGACTCGGGACATGTCTGTTGAGGATTAACCTCCCCAGACAGTTGACGGACCGACTGAGTTGTATGCACTCAAATCAGCAGTCAGACTCTTTCAGTGCCAAAAGGGACGGTCAACATTGTGTAAGTCGGAGGCGGGAAACGCGATTTTCCGCCGAATTTCGACCTTGAAATTTACTGGACATACAGCGTCGTCATGGTATGTGTATCCGCCTGGGCCCCAAACTGACACGGATCTCAACCACCAAGGATAGACCTGCCGTAACTAGATAGCCTGTCTTTAGGGCTCTTACGATTGGCCCGGAAGGGAACTAGAAAACCCTGGTTGCAGGGGTCAGGATGGACAGGCAAGGTCCTTAGGTTGCCCCAAACCCCCCATGGGGCGAGTGCTCACCCCGCATATACCGGGCGGTACTTGGAGGGTACGTTCGGGTGGGAGCCGTGAAGAGCTGGAGGTCTGGAGATGGAAAATATTCAGGGTAGTCAGTGACTGACTTGAAGGCTGTTGAACCTCTTCCTTTTTTTTTTCTTTCTTTCTTTTTCTTTTTTTTTTTTTTTTTACATACATATCAATGTCTATTGTATTGAGTAGCCTCTTACCCCGTACTTACGGTTGCACTGGAGACGGTGCCGCCATGATGGCTGAGATGAATCATCATCACACGTTTGCAACCAGTCGAATCCTCCAGACTTCTGTCCCGTTTTAACATGTGCCTGGGCTGTCGATAACCGCACCGCCCTTGCTCGCTTGTGGCTGACAATGATAAATCACCTTCAAGACTTCACTTCCACGCCTCACAGCTCTGACACATGCCCAGGATGGCTTAGCAACGCTGAGTGGGTGAGAGTTGACTTGGCTGCCCAAGCTGAATTGGCACAGACGAGACAATAGTGAGACTGTTCAGATGGTGAGGACGCGGTTCACCAAGCCCTGCGTACGCCTCAACACGCCGTAGCCTTGGCTACCCACTGAGGTTATTTGAACAAAGACCTGACAGCCTGACAGACTTGAGCTTGGCCCAACCGTTTCTCCCTGAGGTTGCCAATCATCAGGCTGGTATGGCGTCAGTCAGGAGAAGACGGCAAGACACTCCGTTTATTCCATGTGTGCGCGCCTATGAACGCAGGGGATTCACCTGAATCACCCATCTATGTCTGCCGCCTCTGTCCTTTCGCCATTGCGGAGTAACTGGACGGTACCATTATGATCACCTTTTGAAAGTGCTTTTTATGCCCTCGCGGCTGATTTTCCTTTCTTTTTCCTATGCTCTTTCTTTCTCTGCCGCTTTGTGGCTTGCATCTGGGCAGATTCAGTGGCTCCTTAGAGATCCATTCCCACAGACTGATGCTGTCCACTCACACTCCCCACACTGATTCGAGTTGGGAGTAGGGAATAGTGTCGGCTGTCAGTCTGTTGAAGTGTTGCATTCATTTTACGTACAAGGCAGCTTATGTAGTATCTATCCCCTCGTTGAGTATGGAGGAGGCACGATATACAAGTATCAATTTCGGTCTAACATCGCCCGACTCTCAAATCCAGACTCCTGATTCTTACAGTCAGGCTTGGCGCGATCAGGAACGCTAGGTATGCTAAACCAAGGTAGACAGCTCCGCCGCACCCAGGGATGTCTTGACAAAGTCCTACGAGTCTCTCTTAGTAGCTTATCACCTCCAATTTCCCCGCCCTGGCCCTTGCGCCCGCGCTACGCCGTCATACCCTGTCCGACCTGAAGGCCGCAGCAGCAGCCCGAGGATTTTCCTACACCTATCCTCAGGCGTTATCCGAACCGATACAGCACCTAGGACAGTCTTAGGTGTTACAGTTACGCACAATCCGTACTGCAACTCTCACTTGCGGATACGTACCTTGCCACACCATTCCTGTTGGGTTGTCTCCTCTCTCCCCTCTTTACCCTGTTTCGCCACGTCTTGTCGCTCTTTTCTGCTTTCACGCCCCCTGTTGTCTTGCTCTGGGCGCATCTACGTGGCACCGAATGCTGAAGCTGTCCTACAGCAGGCACAAAACCCAGGCGCTACACCTTACTCGGTGTACTCCGCCCACCGCCGAGTTGAGTCGTCCACCAGGGACATGACTGCACGGCAAGCTCTTGGTTGACTTGGGTCGAGGTCCTTTGTGTATGTCCTCGAGCATTTGGGTTGTTACCAACCCCCAAACAACAGGAGAATGCGGTTGATGGTGGGAAACGTCGCTCCAACACGGTACAGGAGGCACTGAAGGCCATGCGAATGCACTATCTCGTCATGAACCCGCATTTACTCCATCTTGGCTGATCCCGGTGCCAGTGCCAGTTCCTCGGGTGTCTCGCCGATGCGATGACTTACACCGTAAACTTGACACACACACACACCAGCCATTCTGGGTTCTCCATCTTCTCCATGTCCGGGGCAAACCCCTCCTCGCTTGATGAGCGGTACGTCTCCGTGGTTTTGACGTTTTGCCTAGTTAGACACTTGTTGTTCCCGTTTTCTCCTCTTTCACATTCACATTATCCGCCGTTCACGCTTACATGGGCAGGTTCCCCGATTGAAAAATTATACATCAATTGACCTGGGCGTTAAAGAACGCTTTCAACGCTTGAACAACACTTGCAGGATTTGAAACTGATAGACATATGCAATATCCATATCCAAGTCTCGGAGCAGTCTTCCGAGAACACCGCTCAGCATTGCTGCTCACCTTCATACTGCAACCACCACAAGAACGACAAACTTGATAAGATCTGGAAGGACGGTAAATGTGCAACAAGCACAGCACAGCCTAGCACACCAAAATCACAATACATACATACATATCTCGAAGTGTACTCCGTACATACGCACTCTCAACACCAACAACCCCCAGTACCGACCTTGCCTTGGTTATCGGCTCGAGTGGGGGAAGCAGCCGAGATATTGTGCAGTATTGTACAGTACTGACTGAATGTAGTGCACGAGAGGGGAAGCGCTAAAGAGAAAGGGGTGTTTTCGTCTTTTTGAGGCTTGACCTTGAGCTTCCTTGACCTTGTCCGTCCACTCCATCTCATCCCATCCAGCTCCTTGGATTTCATTCACTCTCCTTGGCTTAGGCTTGGCCTTGCTTGGGCGTCGCTGTACTGTACCCCCAGGCCTGTCCACTCCTACTGGACTTCGTTTCTCCTCCCCCCGTTCTTCCCGCCCACCCCATCCCCCCATCTTCTCATCCACCCCGTCTCTCCCGCGGAAGGCAAACCAAAAAGCAACCCTCCTTCTACAGTAGCAGTCCACGGGCCACCGTCTATTTTCTCCTCCTCCACATGCCATGCTCTACCCTTAACGCACCCCGCAATCTGCCTGCATCTATCTTTCCCCAGCTCCAAATCCAGGTCCAAATCCTAATCTTTCTCTCAATCTCCATCTATCTAGCTACATATCTGCTCTGTCTCTTTACTCTACTTCTCCCATCCCCACACTTTGGTATCAAGCATCGGACGTGAAACTGAATCAAGGACTTGCTCTTTGCGCATTCATATTCACCATGCTTGCCATCCAGTCTATGGAGGGCCCTCCTCGTCCACTTCCTGGTCCTCCTCCTCCTCTCGTTGGGCCAGAGCCTACTGAAGTTCGCCAACCAAAGCCCAAGACTCTACCCTGCAAGTACTGTAGCAAGCGGTTCAGGTTCGTCATCTGTTGTTGAACAAGAGTTAGGGTAGTATACTGATAAGATCTTCTAATGTGTAGACGTGTCGAACATGTTCAACGACATGAGCGCACCCATACCAAGGAGAAGCCATTCTCATGTGGTTGGGATCGCTGCGGAAAGACATTCGGACGAAGGTACGTTTACTCTAGTTACGCTATATACCCCGTCTCTCAGGCCGTCCCACCTGGCACTCATAAACAGTACTCACCACTCACTCATCCACATATTTTTTCAAATCTTGTCATCTCCGCTCGTCCTCTTCCTGTCTTTACTTTAATGTATCATCCCAGTTGGGGGTTCTCCTGTCACTCCAGTTTTGTCATCAAATACACATGCTTATATGGATATTAGAGACCTCCTTGTTAGACACGAGAAGCTCGTGCATTTAAATGAAGGTAGCAAGGACAACAATCGACCTAGGAAGTTGTCGTCCAATACATCCTCAGCTTCACATAAGAGTTCCATCTCTGAGGGTCAGATGAGCAATGAGGCTCTCGGACAGCAACATCTAAATGTATCGCGACCTCCGCCACCACAACAACCACTCCCGCAGCCACAACAGTTCCACCATGGCCTTCCACCAAATGCTCAACAAGGCCCTCAGGATCCCCGGACTCAGCCCCGAACTGCGGCTTGCAATCTTGACCTGCTCTCTGATGCAGCCCTCGCGAGCTCAGTGACACCTGTCCAGAGAAATGTTAATGCAGCGCCTCTTCCACCACATTCACCAGATTCCCGAAGAAAGAGTAGCTATGGAGAGTCCATCGTCGCATACACCACGGAGCGACCCCGGGAAGATCAGCCTCTGGGATCCGGATACGTGCCTCAACAGCTCCCTACTGGCTCTTATGATGATTATAACCCTTTCCTTGACGAGCTGACCTCTTCGTCACATTTCTTACCTCCAAATTTTGAAATCGAACAGCAGATGATGTATTCTCGGAGCCAAGGAGGACCTTCGGGGAGAAGATCATCAAAATCGTCCTTTGTGCCAGGCCGCTTCCCTCCGATGCAAACTGAGGCACGAGATCCTGCAGACCCTGGCGCTCGGGGTATCGACGAAGCAGCACGACAGTCAGCCCTTCGTATCTCAGTATCCGACCACACTGTGATTAAGAACAGACTGGATGAGTTCTCGGCTGTTCTACCCAATGACTTTGTGTTCCCGTCCAGGCACACATCGACCAGATTCTTGGAAGGATATATCAGCGGACTCCACGAGCATCTGCCCTTCCTTCATCTTCCAACATTTTCACCTGCCGAGGCCGCTCCCGAGTTGTTGCTTGCTATCCTTGCCGTGGGGGCCCAATATCGCTTTGAGAAGAACAGAGGCTATGCCCTTTGGTATGCTGCCAAGGCTGTCGCGATGGAGCAGATTCGAAGAAGGCGCATCTCGGAGGTTCACGCTTTATTACCGACTGCTTCCGCTTACAGTCCTCATTCCACGAGGCCCTCGCCAAGTGCCACATACCGCCACTCGTTTGCATCTGCACAGTCGGAGCGACCTACAACACAGGATACTCACCGAGAGCCATAGTAAGTCTCATTCTGTGTTCAACTGACGCTCAATTTTAACCGTGTTTAGCTCTCCAAATACTCCCCAGGCTCGGATTGAGACCATCCAAGCAGTTCTACTTCTATTCGCTGTCGGTCTTTGGGGCGTGCCGACCATCCTTCATGAAGCGCTGTCACTGCAGAGCAATTTGGCAATTCTCATTCGAGAAGAAGGCCTTGTAGCAGAAATCAACCAGAGTGCTGTTAACGACTGGGAAACCTGGATTCGACTGGAAACAGCCACAAGGACGAAGCTCGTTGCTTATTGCTTTTTTAATCTTTGCAGCATTGCCTATAACATGCCCCCATTGTTATTGACATCCGAGTTGAACCTCTTGCTCCCTCAAAGAGGTAAACTTTGGAGGGCTGAGACAGCTTGGCAATGGCAGGAAATGCGACAGTCGACGCCAATGATGGAGCTCACCCTGCATGACGCCTTCTCACGACTTTTTGGCAGAACAAACCAGGGACTTCCCCAACATCTGTCGTCACTGGGAAGCTATGTTCTCATCCACGCCCTCATCCAGCATATCTATCTTCTGAAGCAGACATCTTTCGCAACTGGTCTGCCATACAACATCCACCGAACCATGAAACCCGAAGATGTCGAGGAGGTTACGCAAGCGCTGCGTGTATGGCAGACGAGTTTCGAAGATCAGCATCAGCTGAGGGCAGCGGAAGCCGGACATTACAACGCATTGGACTCGAATGTGGGAGGAACCTTGGATTACACGGCTACAGCGCTACTGCGACAAGCCTACATCCGACTCTATACCGATGTCACGCCGTCAACCGCGCTCGAGACCCGGGATCCGCTTTTGGTGGCGTCGGCGCTGAGCAGGACCCCCTTGCTAGTACGGAGTCTAAGACTGCACCGGGCAGTGTTCCAAGCATTCCACGCCCTGTCGATGCTGGTTAAGGCTGGCGTCAACTACGTAGCCAGAACCAAGTCGGCCGAATGGAGCATTCAGCATTCGCGTAAGTCATTCATTGCATGCTTTGGGCCCTTGGAGATGTCTTGATCTCGACTCGATCGCTAACTCATTGTCATAGTGTGCAATTTTGAATGTGCTATTTTGGTATCCAAGTGGCTACTCACGATTGCGGCTATTGGGCCGCACGACGCTCCCGCTTCACCCGAGGAGAAAAACCTACTGGATATGGTTGGACGGATGCTTGATGAGACTGAATTTGCGGTCCCGCCAATCGACCCATCTCTTTCGGGGCAGAACGAGGTGCCATCAAGCGACAGTGCCAAGTTGCGACAACTGGCTGTTGCAGTTGTGCGACTCTGGGCAGAGACTTTCAAAGGAACACATATCTTTGAGATTGTCAAGGTTATGGGCCAGAGTCTCGATGCATACGCTGATCTGATCGAGAAGCCGAGAGACAGAAGTCCACCGGTCCGGTTGCTGGAGCCAAACATCAACTGAAAGGGTATCGACTAGAAGGGGAGGCCAGCAGGATAATATGACGACCAGCAATGGTAGTGAAGGAAGCGACAACCTTGGGGATTTCAGGCGTCTGGTTTGAGGAAATATGGGCAACAGGCAAGATGTTGGTTAACACGCCATCTATTGAAAGATGCTGGTCCTGGCTGGGAAAATGAGG
Source organism: Fusarium mangiferae (assembly GCF_900044065.1). Lineage (NCBI taxonomy): Eukaryota > Fungi > Ascomycota > Sordariomycetes > Hypocreales > Nectriaceae > Fusarium > Fusarium mangiferae. The sequence continues at coordinate 1,589,627 of NW_024573924.1, read as the reverse complement.
GATAACATGATGGTCCACGATATGGGTTATCGTATACATGCGGCGTTTTATGGATGACTTGTTGTGTGAATTGATTGGAAAGGCATATTTTGATGAAGTTGGCGTTGGATATGAAGGACAGAAGAGGATAACGTGGCTTCAATGCCAGCTACAGTAGTGATTATAGGAGAGAGTTTTCTCATTATGTGAATCTTGTACTCCGTAGAGATCAGATCACTCGTCTTGCCCGAGCACGAGATGTGAAGCAAAGCGTGAGAGAAGACGAGACTGAAACATGGGGATCCTGTTTAAAAGTTGACTTTCTCCAAGATTAGTCTGCAACGGTTGGGACTGGATTGACTCTTCCCCGCAAGATCCATCTTGGATTGAGTTGAATGCAAGATCCACATCCACATGCGAACTTGAAGGGAGAAAAAAAAAGGAGGGGCCGAGCCGACTCCTTTCGAGCTAAGAGTGTGGGGAAGCTAGTGGAGACCAACGTGCATCATACCTCGGCACCTTTTTAAGGGACATACCGACCGAGAATGGTCACGTACGCAGCCTCGGGCCATTTTCTTTGACTTGTTTCTTAGGTGAGCTTGATAATATATCATAGACATAGATACCATACCAGACCATAGACTTAGAATCTCTACTACTCTTCTCTTATCTTCTTTCACTTTTATCTCTAGTCCATTTCTTCACCAAGAACCAAGAACCAAAAACCATCAGCCATCAGCAACCATGCCTTTTGCGACAGAACTCACCAAGCAACTCGGCATCAGAGGTTTGCACACCCAATCCCACATCCTCGACTCTCGTACTGACCATCTCCAGTGCCCGTCGTCCAAGGCGGCATGATGCACGTAGGCACCGCCGACCTCGCCTCAGCCGTCTCCAATGCCGGCGGCCTGGGTATCATCACCGCCCTCATCTTCCCCACGCCCGAGGAACTGCGCAAGGAGATCCAACGCTGCCGCACCCTCACCAAGAACCCCTTTGGCGTCAATATCACCCTTCTTCCCGCCATGGTGCCCCCGAACTACGCCGCGTACGCTCAGGCTATCATAGACGAGGGAATCAAGGTCGTCGAGACTGCAGGAAACTCTCCCGGGCCTGTTATCTCACAGTTGAAGAAGGCCGGCATCATTGTTCTCCACAAGTGCACCACGATTCGCCATGCTCAGAGCGCCGTCAAGCTTGGCGTCGACTTCCTCAGTATCGACGGTTTTGAGTGCGGTGGACACGTTGGCGAGAGCGACATTACCAACTTTATCCTGCTCAGCAAGGCCCGTCAAACTCTCGGCGTTCCCTTCATCGCCAGCGGTGGCTTCGCAGATGGTTACGGACTCGCCGCCGCGCTGTGCCTCGGCGCTTCTGGAGTCAACATGGGGACGCGATTCATGTGCACGGTCGAGGCTCCAGTGCACCACAAGGTCAAGGAGGAGATTGTGCGCGCCGACGAGACCGACACAACGCTCCTCATGCGCAGATGGAGAAACACCACCCGACTCTTCAAGAACAAGGTTGCCCTGGAGGCTCTCGAGGTCGAGAAGAAGAGTGAGAAGGGCGAGTTTGCCGAGATTGCCCCGTTTGTGAGTGGTAAGCGAGGAAAGGAGGTCTTTGTGAACGGCGATACTGAATACGGCGTAAGTTATACATTGAGTTGAGCTGAGTTGAGTTGAGGATGCAATGACTAACACAATTCGCAGGTTTGGACAACTGGCCAGGTCATCGGCCTCATTAATGATATTCCTACATGCGATGTCCTTGTTCACAGAATTGAGAAGGAGGCGGAGACGGCGTTGAAAGAGAGACTCGCGCTTCTGGTGCCCGAGTCAAAGTTATAGAGCTACAAGATACTAGACTCGCGAGATTTTGCTTAGAACTTGTACGAAGATGTGCTGTTTATGTTTGCTGAAGAAAGAATTAATTGCAAGCGACTTTTTAAACTGTGTCTTGTCTATGAATGAGTATGCTCTTTCTAGTTCTATGCACCCGCGTCGTCGAAATCCTATAATCTATGAAATGCATAGTCCAAACGGTGTCTCTTTTCCTCGTCTGATAGTTCTATTCGTTTACGAGGCCGAGGCTGCTGAACGACGAGCTCTGGAACACCGCGATTATCAAGCGACCATTCCTTCGTCTGGGTAAGGCTCACGCCTGTCTCGATCAGCGAGATTTTGCCTCCGGGTCTCCCCGTGCTCCAATCTGTAGGGGTAGTTCGTTGGTTATGATTATGCACCATGTCCTCTGTGAGATGGAGGTTCATCTCGAGAATGGCACCGCGAACGCCACAGTATATGGTATCTGAAAGATCAGACGCTTTTGCCAGACAATAGATCCTGTCATATGTGGGACTGCCAATATGAATGGTAGCGTCGGGACGCCAGTAGTTTCGCCTTGAAGCTCCATGCCAGTAACACAATACCCCGTTTTGAGGATCGCATTTCTGAGGTTGATGCTCCGGCGCCCATCCTTGCTTCATAATGTGATCATCCTTCTGGCTGGGAAAGGGCCATTGTGGCGAGCATGGAAGAGCAGTTGTGTGATGATATGGCTTTGGGTACCTGAAGTCAAATAGACGGATATCCGGTGCTGTGTTACTGCCGGATACGAAACGCTCTGTGCCATACACAAGGAGAGAACTACCTGCTTGATAGGGTTGAAAGCGATCACGGTATACTGCGTCTTGTGGTGAAGGTGTTCGGATATCTAAAAGCCTGAATAAGGGGTTAATAGCTGACCATAAGTTTTGTGAGATAAACTTGCCTATATGTGCCATCGTCCCATGCACTCAGAAGAAGATTTTCACTTCCGCCCCTGACTGGCTCGATTGCTCGAACTGTGGTCTTCTCACTGACTCCCCCACTTATCAACCTCGAAGCATCGTCTACGTGCATAGAGTTACTGTGAGCGTTGAAAAATTGTAAGCCAGTCGGGGTGAGCTGCCCCCAACGCAGAGGATTTCGAGTTCCGCCTAAAGCGCAAGCCATGATATCTTTGCCCATGAACTTGGTGCTGCGTAAGAGTGACGCCTCATCTGCAGGACTGGCTTTGGAAAATTCATGGCAATCCAAAGGGCTCAGTACTTGGTCATCTGACACACTGAGATTGTAGAGGGTCAAAACCGAGCCTTTACCGCTTGCCAGGAGATTCGTCTCGGGATGCCACTGTAGAGATGAGACTGCCACTTGGCCAGGGGATTTCCGCATAGGATCGGAGGCATGGCTCAGAAGTGCCTCGTCCGTTGGATTCAAGTGTCTTGCGACTGTTGCAAACTTGTCTTTGCCAGAGTGTATACTAATGTCACCGTTGGCCCTCCCAACAACAATATTGGGTATCCCGTCATTCTCTGTGACAGAAGTTGCTGTGACATCTCCAGTACCAGCTCGATAGCCATGATCATGGCCCCCAATCTGATACCAAGCATCTTGCTGCCCATCAACAGGTTTTATGCAGACCATAAGATTCTCACCCACGCCGGCGGCAATAACCTCATTGTTCGGCGACGACATAAGCCGCGCATCAATGACAGAATGGAACAGCACTGACTGGCTTCCAGCAACTCGACGCTGGAATCTTTCTGGCTGGTTCTTCTTTTCATGCAGCACATTGACCCAGAAGCCGCGCTTTTCCCAGCAACGATCCAAGTACGTTGCACGATCTGCAACAGAACTCCAGAGACCCTCTGAATTTGTATCTATCTGGAGGGATGGGAACCGAGTCTTGACGAAGGTACGCCAGCCATCTTGGCGTATGAGACTTTGGAGATGCTTCGTCAAGGCGGAAACGTGAGCTACGTCACGAGCTGTGTCGAGATGCTCGACAATATCGAGAACAATATCATCTGGAAGGCTTGCCAGAGATGTTCTATCCATCATAGTTTCATTTCGCCTGAGGCTCTTGAGGTGGTGGTGGTTATGAAGTGATGCAGTTTTTACCCTGATCTGGCTTGTAGCAGTATTTTCGGGTCTATCGAGTCTTGAGGTTTGTCTTTAACTGATGTCAAAAAATCAAAAGATCTTGGAACTGTTCTAATTCGATTTTATAACATGAAGGATTTTGGCTGAGGAAGAGAAAAAAAAAACTTATACGACTCCAACAGTGAGTCAGCCATTGCTTACTGTGGTGCCTGCCTGCCTAATATTAGTTTCACGTTGTAGAAAATAGAGCGTCATAGCGGGGTCTAGGGAGTAGGTACGTACTCCCGTCTGATAGCTAGACCTAGGTATCAGTCTCTATTCAACATGCTTCAACTTCATTTCCCTGTCACTAATCTAAGTCACTAGAGTTTAGGCCTATGAGTGTCATTGCGGGCGAATTTGTTTGTATGGTGATGTTTCATTCTGTGTCTCAAACCATACAAGTCATCGATAAACGGCCCAAAATCATAAAGACGCCAAAACATTCCCCGCCGTTAACAAGCAATAGAAAAAAGCTGCAAGCCAAGCCGTAGATACAGAGAGCGTATATACACATGTTGTGTACAGGAGAAAACACATCCAAACAGCGCTGTCGTCATCCTTCAACACGAAGTTCTGTAAGGCACAAGCCTTGAGTTAGACATGGCAAGGCCAAAAAGTGCAACATCTCGACTGCGATCAGAAAGGACCAGGTAAAAGGAAAGAAACCATATGCAGGTAATGAACGGATGCTATATGAGAGAGCGGCTCCAGGAGTCATTATGACTCCGAGCCAGCTGAACGTATCAAAAGGGTTGAATCGTGCAATTCAACCAGTACTGGTGCTGCACAGAAGCTGCACCTATTCCAAGGGGCAGCAACGTGGAGCTTGCGTAAACGTTGGGAATCTATGGTTGACCTTGGTAACCAATCTGAGGACCGGCCTGTTGGATTTTGTTGACCCAATCACGGCCCAAGGTTATATGAATACCATCGTCGCCTATAAAGTCATTGTATACGACGAAATATAGTCGAGTAGGAGGGAATGTGAGGCGATGAGACTCGAACTCTACCCAGGCGTACAGGATCTGTTCTATGTCGATCAATGCACCACTGGGACATTTAGTCTTTCTGCCGATTCCTGGTGGGACACTTATAACTTGTATAAGAGACGAACGATGGAGTGTTTCGACAGAACTTTGGGCTATGAAGCTCAAGTCCAAATCCTTATCGAATGTGACCTTTTGGCGGGTTGAATAGCCGCCATCATATGTTGCTTTGACTAGATTCAAATCCTGTCCAGAAGAAGAACAGGAGGAGATACTGGGGCCGGGTGGCGGTAGTTCTTGTTGCACGTCGTGTCCCATGTCTGAAGGCCAAGCAAGGCCAGAAGGATTACCAAAGTCTTGGATGTAGTCTGGTACTAGAGGGCTCTGGATAGAGGGAGCACTAGAAACCATGTTAGTCAAGTTGAAAGGATGCAAACGGTATTGAATAACTAACCCAAATTGTGTCCTGGATTGTTGGAAAGACTTGGATGTGGTCTGGGTTGACTCTGGCAGGGGAAAGCTGTCATTGATATCAAAGTCCAAGTCCGACGCTTGGGTGATAGAGGAGGTAAAACTGGGAGCAGTATACTGGATGTACTGTTCTGATATTGGTAATGAATATGGCTCAGAATAGAGAGCTGAGGTAACGAGAGTGTTGTAATCCAAAGGATAAAGGGCTCGTGTCTGAGGTTGACCTCGAGGGTCGACGGTAGTAATGTTGGACTCGTCAATGTTGCTGTTGCTCGCTGCGATGAAGATCTGCTTCTGAATCACGGGGCTTTCGACGTTGCTCTCTGAAAGAGGGTTCGGTGCTTCCGGTAGCAGATATGTTTCTGAAGCCCAGGCTGTGATTCCTTCTACTTGGGGGGATGTCGAAGGCTTTGCTGCCGATGCCGGTGACGATGATACGGATGCTTGGGGACGCGACTTTGCCTTCTCTTTCTTCTCCTTCTCTGCTTTCTGCTTCACAAGTTTCTCCAGAGGTCCAGGCAGGAAACCCCCAAACACTTTTCTCAACGATTTCTTTTTAGGATAATGTGATCGCACGATCATGACAGCATTGATACCTGTCCTGGCCGTAATGAGGTTTAAGTATACCCAGAAAGTCGGAGTTCAGACCACACTTGGAAGAATACCAAGGAAGTAGAAAAGGGAGAAGACCCAGGTCGCCAAAGACTCCAAGCAACCGCTGGCGAGGAAAATGAAGGAAGAGAAGCAGCAGAGTATACGATCAGGCCTCAAGTTAGGCTCTCGATCCCGGTCTTATCATGGACCAGATCAGTTGAGCCTCATCAAGTACCGGCACGAACATGGATGGCGTACCATGATGGGAATTTACATGGCCGATACGTGGCAGAGAAAACCACAAAGACACAGCGCTCCCTCAGCCAGACGAGCACTACACAGCTGTGATATACCGTAGCTAGGAGGGCCATGTTTACCTATAGATGGCTACATCTTCTCTTTCAACCCACCCTGGCTGCAGAACAAGGGACCATGCTATTATGCAGTCAACTGGTTTAGTGAGCGATATCGAGCCGTGGTTGGCCGAGGTTGGCCAAGTAAAGCATTGACTGAACAATTACAAAGTGAAGATAGCAGAATCAGGGCAGACACGGTGATATACAAGGGTTCTATAGGTCAGGAAACTGTAAGGGTTGTCCCTATTTAGGGAATTGTAACTTTTGAAGTTGAGGGGCTGGTGGTGATTATATCACCAGTGACGTCTCGAGGCCCAGACTCGACTCCCCGAGCACCTCGCTTTGTATTTCACAATTGGTCTTCTGCATTAGCTCCGCATTCTGATGTGATTTATGCAATGTGATATCGGTGAATGTGACAACTCACAGGTGGGTGACTACGTGGCTTTCTCATTCGGAAATCCCCCATTCCCCAGTCCCTCTCAGCCTGATTTGTTCCAAGACAACAATGCTGATCAAAAATGCTTCACGCTATGCATCCTTCATTATGTTGCCGGGCGTTGGTATACTGGGCTTGGCTAGAAGTGGTCATTGACTATCATTGTTAATCCTATTTTTCACAAATATTAAAAAGGCCCTTTCAACTCCCTTTGCTAACCTCGGTCCCCGCTGACTGCCGTGATGTGTCTGACATTGGAGCCTCACTCGATATCTTCCTACAAGTCTTGGGCCTCTTCCATCCTCATATCCCCTCTGGGGCTACTCACTCGTTTCAGAACAGGACCCTGAAGATACTCTCCTCCCCGCTAAGTCGAAGACATGTCAGATGTTTTCACTCAACTAGTCATCATTAACTGCTGGCCAGTTTCTGCCAACGATTACAACCTCTCCAAACAACGAAACAAGTCCCAGAACCCTCTCCAAATCAGTGCCATAATCTACGGCAGAGCCTATGGCCTCGTCTCCAAAAACATAGCAGAGAAGCTTTTGGGGACAAGCGAGAAGCCTACTTCCGGGCTCCCCTCTGTGGTAGAAATCTCCTGGGCTCTATCTGGCTCTGAACAGGACTTGGAGACGAGCCAGGTTCATATCATTCCTGGGCTAGAGCAAGACCTCGTCCTTGGTGATAACCCCGAGGAACTGTACCAGAGTGTCCACCTCCCTTCCCCAGCACATTCCCAGGGACCTGAACCAGAAGGGCAAGGGTCAAGTGCGTCCTGTCCAGAGGAAACCTTGCCCTTCCAATTCAACACCTGCGAAGACTTTAAGAGTCAAGGCATAGTCCCCAAGAATCAACAATCTCAAAAAACTCTCGAGCTGCTACTGGCTCGCTGCCGCATAAGAGCCCAAAGCCCTCTCCTCCACCTCAAAACCGTAGCTTCAGAGCCAGAACAGCCCGAAGGACTGTCAAAGATTGGCACTACTTCCTTGTGCGGATCTTTTGATATCTCCTCCAACACGTCTGATTCAGATGGGAGATGGATCATGCCGGCCAGCGACAAATTGCACACGGAGAGGACTTCCTCGCTGCAGCCTTCGGACTCTGCTAGTATGGTCGACCCCGGTGAGAATATCGCCTGGGAGTTATCAACAGAAGCATCTCAAGCTCTTTCTCACAGTTTCCAATTCCATGGCTGGTCTCTGGTAGACACAACCTCAGCAGATACCCATCCAAGTACCCCTGAATTGGTGGAAGATCAGAACACTACCCATGAGTCTCAGAACGACGATTTCGCCACGCACCCGGGTCATCAATTCTGGGAATGGGACGTTGAGAGACAACTTTGGCGTCGAAAGGGTCAGGACGGGTCGGACGAGAGAGACTGGTTTGAAATCCCTCAATAACAATGGCTTGCTCGTAAGATACCCAGTCCAAGGAGTTCCTTGAGCACTAAAAGCTAAAAACACATAGCTTCAATAATATGCTCGTGTTTTTTTTTTTTTCGTTTTGTTTTCTGATCTTTAGTTTGCACCCGCAGTTATTGCTAGACAGTTCAATATATAGCATTTTGCTCTTAATTTACTTATGTCTGCTTGGCTACTCGACTATCGTTAGTATCAACAGCCTACTAGATGGCCATCCCGACAATTCGAGAGGTGAGCTTGAAGGTGGCAAACAGAATGCCGGTATGTATTCGAATCATAAGCAGCTTATCCAATCGCAAATATGCACCACAGAGCAAAAACGCCATACACCAACAATCTACACGCCAACTACCAATAACGACGCCTCCCAATGCCTGTATCATCATAATAGTAGATGCAGCGCCCGCACGCCCTTCTCTGCCGCTGCAATATGCCAAGGTCGAACATCCATCTCGCGATCTACAACACCTCGTGCTCTGGCTAGGGTTCCGAGACCCCTAAAATAGCACAGCATTTCTCTTAGAAGAGGCTCGTACGCCCTAGGTGTAGCCTCTGTGTGAACAAGGTTGACCTCCATCACGACCGGGGGGTCTTCAAGCTTTGTTCCTGTTCTTTTAATCAAATATCCACTGGCAAGTGCCGGTCTTACTTCCAGTAACGTAGTAGAGTTACAGAGTCGATGTCCCACGATGGCACCCCATGTCTGGTCAGTGGCATCGATCAGGAAGGAATCGGCCTCTGCTTCTGCAGCACCCTCGGCTGTAGGTGTAGCAGCTAACGTGCTAGCATCACGCATAGGCGTTGCCGGCGTTGTGGTTTGCTCCGGTGAAACAATATTAGCCTGGGGTGTGGATACTGGTGTCGAGTAGAACGCCGAGGTTGCCGCATGAGGAATCTTCACGATCGGCGGGACCAGCTGCAAAGATGGGTTGGTATCGACGGACATGATAATCATGGTGAATGAATGTTTGTCGTCTAGCGTTGAGGCTGCTTGCCACCACTCCACCTCTCTTTGGTCCATTACCCCAGACTTGGTGATGATCACTCGCCAATGAACTTTCCAGATCGATATCATAGTCAACGTAGTCGCCCAGATCTCAGCTATGATGGCGGCCTTGTGTTGGGAGACGGAACGATCCGGTGTTCTGCTCCGAGTGATTGAATAGGACGTGGTCGCTTGTCGTTGTCCACGATTGTCGGTCCATGCAGCTGTAATCCATCGGCCGTCAAGACTTTCAGCATAGCCAACATGTAAACAGGAATTCTCATGCATAAGGGACTGAGAAGGTGACGTTGTAAGCTTGAAGTCAATCATGCGAGGTGGAGGCTGTTCGAGCATAACTGCCGGTGCCGGTGTAGGGCCACCGAATTCGGTATCCAAAAACAAGGTGCACCTATCATATGTCTCTATGCAGAGCTTAATCATTTCCGCGGGAGTCGGGACGACTAGCGACGTCGTGGAAGAGATCATATCTAACGAAACAAGCTGCAGCACCAGCTCATTCTGTGGAGATTCTCGACGAGCTGCTAGAAGGTCGCTGTACTCATCAAAGCAACGGTAGAAAGCCGTGCAAGCCTCGATGATGGAAGCTGGATTATCTGGCGAGTAAACAAAGTAAATGACCAGATTCTTGTCTTTCGACTTCAACTCTGACAGAGAGCTTCGGAGCACTTCCATGCTTTCCACAAGAGCAGAGCCATGACCAGTCACGGTTGCGTCAGGCGAAGTCGAGATCCTATCAACCTCATATGGCAAGACGCCATCGTTCCAATCTCCAGACAACGGCAGGTTGTTGAGAGTGCCAAGTTTCAACGATTCATATACACTCTTTACGCGGCCGAGGAAACTTTCAACGTGGTCTGACATCCCCTTCCAGCCTGGAAAGATGCAAAGAGCGGAGATGTCCTTTGGCCCCCACGAAGGTGACAGCCCGAGACCTTCCCAGAAAGACATTGATGATGGAAGTACTGAGAGTTTCGTTTCTGATCTGCGCACTTCCAGATGAGGTACAGGAATCTGGTATAGATTGTTTGCGCGCAATTGCTCAGCGTTGGGATCTCTGCCCGGAATCGGTCTGGGCTGGAGACGGCTCGGTTGTCCTACAAGGGGGAGGTCCTGAATTTCCAGCAGCCCTTTCAACCGCACAGCCGTGGGGGTACCCAAATTCGAAGGCATGACATCGTGTAGAAGTTGTAAGGAGTTCCGAGCGATATTGAGCTCATGGCTCCTCATAGTCGCAAGGGAGACAGACGACTCAGCCTTATGCTCGAGGCCAATTTCAAGTCGCCCGGTAGCAGCCTGTTCGGTGATGATTTGCGCAATCTCAACAAAATCATGGTTGGAAAGGCCTACGTCCACGTTCAGTGGCTCTGGGTCCAAAAAGAAACGGTGTAGCAGCATTTCTGGCGATTCTGTTTTGGACAGTTTTGGGAGCTCGATCGCAAGTTGCTCATCAGTGAAATCATCTAGCAGTTCTGTCTCTCTAGAAGTTGTAGCCTGTGAAAGAACATCATCATCCACGACGGTTCGTTTAATACTGGACTTGACGGGAGAAACTGGGCCACCAGAGAGCGAACTTATATCATCTCCGTCTGACTCGAGATCACTCTCCTCAGAGATCCAATCATGCCCGTTCAGTCTCTGGGGGCTTGCATGGGTAGTAGATGTGTCAATACCAGTCAAACTTCTGATAAGGGAGTTCCCAAGAAGTGATTTGGAAGTCTGCTTCAGCTTTCCTTGCCCTTCGAGATACTCATCTCGAGAAAGATTATGGGCACTCGGCCTCGAATCTCCGTTACGCTGGTCCTTTGAAAAGTCGAATGCACCGCCATGCTCATACTTTTTGTTGATCAGAGGGATCTTAGGATCAAACTCGACCTTTTCAAAGACACTACTCTTTCTCCGAGGGGGCTGGACAGCATAATCATCCTTGGTAGGGCTGGACAACGAGGCCCGGACTCGCTTGAACACCGTGGCAGGGTCAAATGGACTAGACCCTCGCTTGGCAGTATCTGGTCGCTCAACTTTGATTCTGTGATTAAGCTCCTCATTGAGTGAGCTCCTGGCATGCTTCAGTTCTGGCTTAGCGAAGACAGAATCATTGATCTTTGGCTTTGGTTTGACTTCAGGCTGCGGCTCTATGGCCTTGTGAGGCTGCGGATGCGGCTGCGGATGTGATAACAACGGCGGAGGCATTACCTGGGGCGCAGGTGCAGTAGGAGCTGGTTGCAAATCTGGCATGTCCATGTCCAGATCGTTGCCGTCAGGGCCGTCAAAGAAATTAAAGTCATCCTCTGTTACATCGTGGTCCCCGAACACATCCTCACCCAAGTCGTTCATTACATCGTCAGAATCGCCCATAGCGTTGCTGTTGCTTCGTTCTCTCTTTTGTTCGTGATGGCCTCCCCAGGCGTCATTCTCAGCATCAGGCATCGGTGTCGCTGTTGGCATCGTGATATCAGCATCGACAACTGCAAGGGTCGGGGGCGGGTTGTTGGGACTTGAGATCGCTCCATCCAAGGAATGGGCAATGCCGATGTGTTGTTGAATTGCGTCGGGGGGTGTTGGATACATGACACCAGCGGCAGCGGTGCTAGGTCGCCTCATGGTCAAAGGAGACTGCCCATTGAGATTTTGAGCGACGGGGTTCGCACCATTAACTTCTTTAGGGACAGCATACATTCGCTCAGCTCTGCGTTTGGAGATTCTCTCCTCCCTTTCAGACGCACTGGCGAACCATCCACGAGCATCTCCTAAAGGATCGTGGCATTCCTCGTGGCCACTGAGCATTGTGTCGCCAACACGATGAGTTGTTGACATTTCCAATGGCTTCTTTCGAAAGCAGAGCGATCCTGGCCAGGGAACTGTTGCCCGTGATCGCTTAGATTCCCCGTCCGCATCTTGCGAAGTCGGCTTGGAAATAAGGAGGTTGACCCAGGGGCTCGACTTGAATTGAGATGGGTTGAGTCCACAGTATTCGAGTGCTTTGAGGCATGAGTGCTTCCATTGCGAATCATTTGTATCTGGGACACTTCTCACGCTCAAAGCTTGCGTATTAGGTGTCTGTGCTAGGCTTCGATCCGGACCATCCCCATTCGCAAAGTTCTGTTTTGTTGCAAAAACTCCATAGGGGGCAGCCAGCACTGAGCTACTTGGCGAAGAGGAATCACCTGTAAGAACATCTTCCACTGTCGCCAGGTTCTTGCAGTAAGCGAAAGTGAGACTGACAACAAGAGAGCCCGTAGTAGTGAGATATGTCTTGAACGTGCCAACGACGGGATCGGCTTGCAATGAGCCCCTTTCCCGGTCATTCGCATCGGCTTGCAAAGGTGGAATCAACATTGTCCTGTAGTTCAGTGGAATGGCCATAGACCGACTACAGAAAGCAAACGCTATCGAGGAAATGACTGCGACTATGAACTGTTCGTAGATAATCTTTGGCACTATCCGCGGCGTCCTCATGTCGGTAGCCTGAGCTGAAGACTGAGACCCTCCGTCTGGCAAAGCCCCTCCAGCGACCTGAGTTGGTGAAATCAAAGGGTTACGGCTATTTGCCTCGGCCGGAGATGAGGTCGACGCTGCATTATTCGGGGCATTCTGTGTGGTGTTCCCCGGGATGCGGCTCTTCTGCAAAGCTACTGGTTCAAGGGTACCCTCCTCAACCATCCCTAATGTGTAGCCTGAAGCTTCCAGGCTAGATCCTGGGGCAGAACTGACGAGACTGCTCGTCCCGTCTTTGCTGACGATTTGGAAGATCCATATTCCTACTCGTTCGGCGTCGTACGAAACAAGCTTTCCTTGGTCGCGAAGGGAACTTTGAATCTCGAGAGCGGATGATTGAAAGCCATGCGATTGGTCAGGAGGAGGCTCGTAGATGCGAAAGGCTACCGACGCGATGTTGTTCTGAAAAGTTCAAAGTTAGATAAAGAAATGCTTTCGGAGGAAGGCTAAGAGTATAAGGGTAACTCAAACATACTATCGACAAGGTATTCGTCTCATATTCACTGGTCTCCATTGCGACAACTTCCTCGCCGTTCCGAAGTCGCAACCGTAAATGCGGCCTTAGGAACGACGGCGAGGCCCAAGCCTAAAAGGGCTCGACACTCTGCGTCGTTTCTTCTTTGCAGTCGAGCCTTAGGATAAAAGAAGTTGTCGAGATCTGGTTGTCTGGATGGTACTGGTAGGGGCAGTCGACTCCCCAGACTCCATCTCAACGGGCTCAGACACTTGTGTTTAGTCGCAGACTCGCAGCTCGGGGATGGTGCCACGGAGAGCTAAAATGGCTCGGACGGTAAGTTAATTCTTCGAAATATTGCTGAAAGAAGTAAAGGCTAAGTTATCGACGTTATGTTGTGTTCTCTGGGCATAAGGAAACGATGTGATGATGGTCTGGGCCTGTCCGATATTTGATGATGTCTGTCGCGACGAACTAGGCGTTGGCGGAGGTGGGAATTCAGTGGAGGCGGAAGAGCAAGGGCCTCAGCTGGGATGGGGAACACTTTTAATCGGGGTCAATCAAGTGGTTTGTTGACCGGGTTTAACGGGGGAGTAAAGGAACGGGCAGCCAATTTCAAGGGACTGAATAGGAGCGAATTAGGCTAGGCTAGGGGAAGAGAAGATCAGCAACAGTAAAGAGTTGGTCCTTGGAATCTTGACGTTTGTATCCGTATACAATTTGATACAAGCAAGACCATAAACTACCAAAGTGAATCCTCTATCTTACTGTTTGGTTTCAAATAACTAAATTGTGTTGTCAATAACATTATGTAGAAATCATCAGAGTATATACATTCTCCCTCTGCTTGAGATATCCACTGAGGTCCCTTACCGAGAGTCACCGACCACACCGAAGATAGTGGGGCGTCGTTTTTCTTGACCTTGATTTTTTTCCAAGTCCAAGGCGCATCACCTGGTTAATCGCAAAACTTGCATTATTCCTCTCAACACGACAACCAAGTTTCGTCAGTGCGGTTTTGCTGTAACACCGCCATCATGAAGCTTTCAAACCCGGGAACTGTTCCCGTATATACAATTTCGGGCGCATCTAGTGCCCGACCTCTACCCGACTGGCTTGCGCGACGCAGAAAGCGAAGTTTGAAGGACGATGCCGAATACCAGAATCGTGTCGAGCTTCTGCAGGATTTCGAGTTCGAAGAGGCTAGTAACTGTATCCGGGTCAGTGAGGATGGCGACTGGATCATGAGTACAGGCACATACAAGCCCCAGATTCATGTTCATAACCTACCTCAGCTGTCGCTGTCTTTCGCTCGTCATACCAACTCCCTCAACCACTCATTTGAGCTCCTGTCAACCGATTACTCCAAATCCCTTCACCTTCAAACCGATCGCCGCCTCGAATTTCACACTCCCATGGGCTGCCATTACGAAGTCCGTCTTCCCAGATATGGGCGAGCTCTTGTCTACGACCGGCAATCTACCGAGGCTCTTGTGCCATCGGTGGGCTTGGATAGCGATGGTAAGGGCGAGGTGTTCCGCCTCAACCTTGAGCTAGGACGCTTCATGAAGTCATATCAGGTCGATGTTGGTGGCGACGATGAACTTACTGGGGGCGGTTTACAAGGAGGTATTGGGGTTGGTAGCGTCAACACGGCTGCTATCGCTGAGAATACTCACAACTTGCTCGCTTTTGGGACTTCGATAGGAACAGTTGAGTTTTGGGACCCCCGATCCAAGTCCAGGGTCGCCTTGCTAGGAGGCCACGAAGGCGAAGTTACAGCACTGGACTTCAGCCCTTCAGGCCTTTCTATCGTTACGGGTGCTTCGAGTGGCATGATGCAGATTTTCGATCTGCGACGACCCGTGCCCCTCATGAAGAAGGATCAAGGATACGGTTTCCCTGTGCATAAGCTCATGCATATGACAACGGCATCACAAGAAAAGAAGATTCTGTCAGCGGATAAACGCATCATCAAGCTATGGGATGAGGAGACAGGAGATCCTTGGACGTCAGTAGAGCCTATCGTGGACATCAACGACGTTGCATGGTGCAAGAATACCGGTATGATCATGACAGCCAACGAAGGCAAGCAGCAACATGCGTTCTTCGTTCCCCAACTAGGTCCCGCTCCTAAATGGTGCTCATTCTTGGACAACATGGTCGAAGAAATGGCGGAAGAGGTGCACACCGAAACATACGACAACTACAAGTTCTTGACACTGCCCGAACTGAAGCAGCTGAGCTTGTCCCACCTGGTTGGAAAGACCAGCCTACTTCGACCTTACATGCACGGATACTTTGTGGCCTCCAAGCTGTACGAGCAGGCTAGATTGATTGCCAACCCATACGTCTGGGAAGAGGAGAGGACGAAGCGTATCAAGGATAAGGTCGAGAAGGAACGCGCAAGTAGAATCAGAGGCACTAAGAAGGTCAAGGTCAACCAGAAGATGGTGGATAAGATTCTCAAGAAGCAGGAGAACAGAGATGAGGTTGACACCAATGTCGGTGTTCTTGGTGATTCCCGTTTCAGCAAGATGTTCGAGGATGAAGCCTTCCAGGTGGACGAGACTACTGGAGAGTTCCGTGCTCTCAACCCAAGCACTGCGGTGGGACAGCAGGTCGATTCGAAGGCCCCAGCCCGATATCAGGGCAAGGACTCTGACGATGATGTGTCCGGTGATGAAGATATGGAGAAGAAAGTCCCAGCAACAAGGCGAAAGACCAAGGACGAAGACGTCGTCATGCGTGTGTCTTTAACCACCAACCAGGGACGGGCTGTCAAGGACACGGCGCTTGGCTCGAGACAGCAGAAGTCGGGGCGCACTCACCAGGCCCGAGGAGAGGTTGTTGGCGAGCGCCAAGTGTCCTTCATTCCAGAGTCAAGGAGAAAGCAAAAGAAGAGAGAGGAGGAGCTACCTGCTGAACCCCGGGACAAACGAACAGGAGCTGCTCGACGCAGCGCCAGTGGCAACACATTTAGACGGATCTAAGAAATGAGAAAGACAAAACAGGCGCTTGGATTTCATTATCAAAATAGCAAAGGCGTTAATGCTCAGTTCGTGGAGTAAAGATGAGACAGCCCATGCGTGGAAGGTTACTATTTATACATGGATGATACCCGGATCCTGTCCGTTGGAAACACCAATTTGAGACCACAACCATCAAATACGTGGCTGACAACTTCTATGACCACTCCTGCCACCGTGACTGCCAGTCGCACACTACAGTGAGGATCTCCCTCTGCTGTTGCTGTTGCTGTTGCTGTTGCTGCTGCTCCTCACTTCTTTAACCACTTCTTCTCCTTACGCTTTGCCTTGGCTTGAGCTAGACCCTTTTCAAGATCCTCAGGTCGGATTCTCGGAGTCGGAGGGACATCATCATCAGCAATCCGTGTACGGTTACGATGAGATGGAACAGGCCCGTCTTTGACTGATGAAGGGAACTCTGTTCTCCGCGGTGTGAGAGCTGTAACAACCTTACGGGCGGACTTTCTGATTGTCTCTCTCATTGTCCATTCACGCCTCTTTGCTATGAAGAAGAGAGCGGCTGTGGAGACTATAACAAAGTCAGTGCATGTAAACGATCAATGGGGGAGAGATACATACTGCCGATCAAACTGACGACAACAACTACAACGATGATAGCAATCATGCCGCCTTGAGAGATGGAAACGGAGTTGCCTGAGCTGTCACCAGCAGCACCCACCTCAGTGCCAGAGTCGGCACTTGGAGCACTATCATCATAGCTCTCCGACGCAAGTGGGAAAGGGTTACTTGTCGAAGTCATTGTCTTTGAGTTTGTGTAAACTGGTGTAAGGATATGGCTGCTCGAGAAGCTGCACAGGAAGGTTCACAGAACCTATGGATTATGGCAAAAAAAAAAAGTAAAATACCGTGTAATTAAGAAAGAAGGGTTAGGAATTCTCAAGAATACCGCCTCTTTGGTGAGGGCAGCCACTTGTATATACATCCCCAAGTCTTTGGTTCCTCATCCTCCACAAGCGTAGTACTCAGACCCTGGCATCCTTGATACCGGCTTGGCTCTCAAGTCCCGAGTATTCGAGACGAATCATCATTGGATTTCCATCACGGGGCCGAGACTCGAGCACAGCAGCAGGAACCGCGATATAGTAGCACGCACATCTGTGATTGGCGACAATCCAGCTCGAAGCGCTGAGCGGCGAAGCCTCAAACAGGGGTCCAGCCAATAAGACTTGAGATCTGGGCTTTATCAACCTCCATGCCTGTACTTCGTCACGCGCCAAAGGGTGATTAATGCAGGGCCGTTATTGTGCGCAAGGGAAATATTCATATTTTTCACAGTGATGAGCCGCCGGATTGGTTCTGCAAAGCCTTAGTTTGGGATTAAGTCGTAGTGCATGTGGGTGTTGGATATTTGTTTCACTATGTGATGTTGGGCCGGTGATAACGGCGGTTGACAATGATCAACTAACGGTGGCCCATGCATTGTTGGCGTCCATTTCTGAACCGAAGCGCCAGGGGTCGTTGTTGGTTCTTTATATGCTTATCGTGTAAGTTGACCTGCAGCCGTTGTCATGGTTTTGACAGCGTTTGAGATTGATTTTGGCAGGAAGAGAAGACGTTGAACTTCAGATAACCGCCGTTCTAGATGATACTTCTAAGCGAAAAACTTGGCGATGCGATGTTACATCATCTTAGATCTGGTATAAGCGCCTTTAGCAGTTGAAATGTATTCATGACCCTGCTCAGGGTGATACAACCATGCTGTGTGATACAAAAACGAGGCCTCCTTTACAGTTCCCTTCTTGCGATTTCGTATATGTTAGATGCTTGTATGATAGCCGAAGATCGTATATGACCCTAGCTTCTTTAAGTCAGTCTAAAGCACCACCAAAATAGTCACATTCACAAATTGCCTAAAACATCTCCAAATGCGACTTGTAGTTTAGTCGAGGTGCAAGTTGACAGCAGTTAAGAAAGAAGCACATCACTTAATCTCTCTCGAATATCCTCTTACAAATGAAGGCATATAATAAGCTTGACTTATACAGTTCAAGGAGGTTAGTTACACTAGAAGGCCACAAGTGATAGCAGGCGGTAACTGGAGGAACAGCTTTCCTGGGGGGTTATCAGTTTACCTAGATATTCTTTCACCCTTCATCATGCACGTTGTTTCGAATATAAACATACCTACCTTGCTGCCAATTACCAACTCACTAAAGCCCCCAAAGTATAGGTACCTAAGGTAGAATCTTAATAATTCGTACGGCAGTTGGATTCCTATACCTTAAAGGCCAGAAGAAGGAACGCGGCCAGTAACAGTTTAAGGTAGGTACTGTCTACTAGGTACCTTAGGTAGTAACTGGGTATTGCCTCTTCAAGGCATCATTCTCAAAGTCCCTCCTGCTCCGAGCTCTTTGAGATGTGCGTGCTTCCGCTCAAAGTGTGCCCACGGCAGGCACCATGGGTTAGAATGAACAGTGGATCACTGTACCTACCTATACAATCTAGGCAGGTGAAACTTCCCGAAAACATTTTGCGGAACCTCAACTGGAAGCCGCATCACAAACACCTTCTAGCATTTATGATGGAGGGACGACTGAGACGAGAAGGAGGGTACAAGCAAGCCTACTGGAAGGTTCGGGGAATTTATTCTCTTCTTTGTCAACTCACGTTGTCATTTTCAACTTATTCACATCACCCCTCTCCTCACAGTCGACGATACCCTTTTTAAATCTCGTAATATAGGTCTTCTTTCTTTGTAAAACGTGAGGTCTGGCTGGCCTACCAGCTACTCAGGCGCAGATGACCGCCTCCCCAGACCCGAGACCCAGAGCATCATTCAGTCGAGGCAGCAGCCAGATCTCTTTTGTACCTATTGAAGATGAAAGAGATTTCGATAGCCTCGGATCGGTCATCCCGGATTCCCAGACAGCCCCTGATACGCTTTTGAATCAGCTTCATCTCAGGAGGTTCTCGGTGCCAAGAGAGGAGGTTTCGACGTCAACAATGGCCGAAGGTTTCTGCTTTGCCGAAAAGAAACCTCCTCGCCCTGGACAGTTCTCGGAGAGACCTAAACCTGAGCAGCCTCAAGCAGTTGATACTTCCCAGTTCTTCCCTAGACCAAAAAACATTCCTGCTGAACACTCCCCACTCAGTCCGCTACACGCTCCTGTCCATATCCATAGGCCTGCGATACCTTTAGATCTCCCTGAGCTTGGTCTAACGGGGTGCAAAGTTGTCTCCGAGATTTCCTCTCATGTTAATGAAGAAAACCTCACTGGTCGGTCGGATAATTCTTCAAGTCACACCATAATTCCATTGGAGAAACCTTCTACACGAGACAGCCCTGGTGAAGCATCAGTCATCTGTATCAATAGCTCTGGGCTCCCTCATGAAAATACATCGGAAGCTTCTGATATAAACGCACCACCTCCAACAGAAACTGGATCCATCTTTGATGCTTCTCGCTTCGGTAAAGAGGCTACCAAAGCTCAAATTTCTCAACGGCTGGGAAAACAGGCAAATATTTCTCTCCCTCACATCAAAGGCCATGGTAAGTTACAAATCACGAAGCCAATGGCCCTTCCCGCTAAAGCTCAAATCTAGGGCGCCAACTTGAAGATCTAAAACTTCCCCTTCCACATATTACGCGTGTTGACCGAGCCTCGTATCAAGCGCCCTCTTCCAGTAATTGTGGTGACCTGGAGGCACCTGTTCCCCGAACTCCCGTGACCACTACAAAGTCTCGAAATCGCGTATCCCGTGGTCACTGGCCGATTCAGCCCCCATCGGCAGCTAAATACTATAGAGTGTCCGACAGAAATAAGGATCGCCCGGCTTCCAGGAGTAGCAATATATCAAGAAAACGCTCTGCTAAACAGAGAGTCTACCCTCGACCAACATTTGAGCCTGACCGAAAGAAGATTGCAATGCAGAACGTGGCTGAATACTGGAACGAGTGCATACAGATCGCCGAAGCTGAGCGTCAGGAGGCCCTTCAGGAGATTACACTTCTTGAGGATAAATTGCAGCACACACAGAAGGCTTTGGACAAGTCTGTGCAACTCATAGCGGAAAAGGATTCCGCGATTGGAGATTCGAAGTGTCGCCTTGGCAAGTTACAAGAAGAAGGATCACTGGCGGAAAAGGAAACTCGAAGATTGCAGGGTGAGATTGAATCTCTTCGCTCCGACTTGATCAAATCTCGGGATCTCGAGGCAGCCACTCATGAAAAGTATCGCAAACACCGGTCAAAGCTTAATGAAGCTATTAAAGAACAGCAGGATCTCTTTTCAAGGGCTCGTAATCTTCACAAAGAAGCGAACGATGAGCTGCAAAAGGAGAGGGACAGGCGCGAGAAAGAGGCCAAAGCAGTTGAGCTAGCATTGGAGGACAGTCACAGGAAGCGTGAAGAACTCAAATCTTGCATTGAAAAGTATCGATCTGAGTCTGAACAAGAAGCACAGAAACGTAAGATCACCGATTATGTTGTGTCACAACCAGAGACTGACTGTGTTTCTTAGAAAACCACACAATTTCCGAGCTGCAACTGAGGCTTAAAAATCAGGAGAAGGAAATAAATCGAGAAAGGGAAGCATCCACTGAACTCCAGAACCGTCTAAAAACGGAATCAAGCTTGCTGGATGAGGTGAAAACGTTCCGCTCTGACATGTCCTCACTAAGAGAAGGTAACGAGAAGTACAATGAGTGGAGTGAGAAACAGGGAAGACTAACAAACACCCTTTTGGAGAAGTAAGTCAACATGTCTCCTGGGGGAATCTTTCTAACCAACGTGTAGACTCGAGCTGATGAACAGCCATTTGGAGTCGCGCAGTGATGGCCAAATGACGAATGAAGAGGTCAAGATGATGGCGGATAGGTTAGAAACAAACATTGTCTCCCGGTATGTGATTCTTATCTCTTGCTTCATTTTCCTCTCGCACTAATCAAGCTTCCAGTTTGTTGTCTGAGATACAGAAGATAACCTCGTCTCAAAGCGATGCAAAAGAGTCAGCCGGGTCTCTTCAGGACATCATCCAGGAGCACTTCGAGAAGTTGCATAACAACATAGCCGATCAGCAGGAGACTCAATCGAAAGGTCAGCAGTGGCATGAGAAAACACACCAGGCTGTTGTTGAGCATCTAGGCGATATTTCTGCCAAAACTCTCGCTACCCAGAAGACTTGCGACGAAACAAATAAAAGTTTGGCCAGACTTGCTACTGATCATTCGGTTTGGCAAGAAGGGTTTCAGACTCATCTTGACAACAAGTTAACCAAACAGCTTCAAGACCGTGAATCAAAGATCGGGGATCTGGAGGAAACTCTACACCAGGTCTCTCAAGAATGGTCTAAGAAGCTCGATCTCATGAAAACCTCCATGCTCGAGAGCGACGAGCAGGCCAAGGAATACTTGCAAGCAACTATCTGTGAGATCAAAACTACACTCACGACGAAGCTTGAGGAGGAAAGGGTTGCTTCGGAGAAAGATATTTCCAAGTCTGAAACTATGCAGGCAGCAGTAGAGGCTCATCTTCAACAAGTCAAGATTCAACTCGAAGGGATGTCATCGAGTGGTCCAGAATCTCAGTTGTTGCGCGAGACCTTGGCTGAAGAACGAAAGAAAACCCACGATCTACAACAACAGCTTGCTGCTCTGGAGTGTGACTCCGGTGTAAATGCAGAACTATTCCAGAGACAACTCCAAGATCTCAACGCAATCGATGTTCTGAAGAATCAGCTAGAAGGAATGACAGAGCAGGTTCCCAGGGTGGAAAATTTGAACACCACATTCAACAAGATGGTTGATCTTAATCAGGTAATGCAGTCTACCGCTTTTTACCTGAGCAAGGAGCGCCACTGGGTTAATGAGAAATTGGCGCAACCTGTCGGCTCGCGGGGCGAGACTGGAACCCAGTCCGCTTACTTCAATGAGCACGGTTCGGAAGAGTCTAACTCGTGTGGCCAAGAGAAGAGTACTGACACGAAGGGTTCGGCCAGTCTAAGTGACCTTACTACTCTTGATTTACATTACCAGGGAGAAAGATACCGTCGTAAAGTCGTCGTAGCCAGCCCGGCATTGGAAGCGTCTTCACCAGCGCCAGCGCCCTCGGTAATACAAGAGCAAGCGAGGCGCCGAGAAGGCTCTGCCCCACGATCTATCCTACGACTTTCGACGGCCTCGACTCAGGAAACCGAAACTATCAGACCACCTGCAAATCACAGCCAATACAACAGGCCTGTTATGGCTAAAGTCAATTCGACTATAGACTGTAGCAACCCCGAGATGGTTGAACAGATTCGGTCGGGTTTGATCCAGTCAAAGCCTGCACGTCCAAAGTGGGACTTCCCTACTATGGAGGATTTTGCCAAAGAAATTCTGCCAAATGGCGAGGACGACGGTGGGATCGTGAAGAAGCACAGTATCTCCCTTGTGGGCGAGGAAGACGATATCGCCGCTCCTAACAAACGAGTCAAGTCGGAGGAAGCGCCAGCCGACTCGCAACCCGAGAGCTCAGACAGGCCTTTGTTGCTTCGAACACGCCATGTGATCCGAAAGACGTACTCGAAGCAGTCGAACTAATATACTTACAAACGAAAAGACTGCAGGTAATCGCCATGATGTAGTAATATTGTGGGCCTGGGGAACTCGAGGTTTCTCTAATTACTAGATCTATTAATTATCAGGGGGCATAGATAACTAGAATTTAACTTTGTGGGACAATCATGGTGGGTATTTGGTGCTTTGAAGAAGATAATGCGTGAATGGTGGATAGAATAAAGACTTGCACCTCATCATTTGTACCCAAATACCTAGGCAGAGCTCACGTACGAGGCAGGCACAGGATCATGAAAGTCTGGTCGTTAAATTCAGTGGCATACGAAAGCAGCCATATCCATAAGGACAATGTTGTGGTCTATGTTGTACATGTATAGTCGCATTTCGAAGAGGGAGGATCCTGATGCCCAAAACTCCAGTGATGCTCTTTAGTGTAGTGTTACATGGCGCGTACGTGATGGCTTGCAGTCAAAGAGCCAATTCTAGCTCACGCAAGAAACTCGGTTATTGGGTTCTTAAATCGAACAAGGTATGATGGAGCGAGGTCGGGCGGCTTTCACTTCCTCTTTTTGGTTTCGAGGAACAGCACCTTCTTACGGACTGCCATTGACAGAATTAGCAGATGGCTCCAGGTATTTCCAATATGTCAGGCCGTACCGATGGGATCGTATTTTAACATGCTCATCATGGGTGCGGTTCTGGGACGCTTGAAGGTATAGAAGAAGCCAGTCATGGCCATGGAGACAAGGCGCGCATGCACCAGGCGAGCCTTGGCTGTAAGAGAATAGAGTCAGCAACAGCCAGATTGGGTCGTCTTGGGGGGATGTGCCTACCCTTCTTTGCCATTTTGATTGACGTGGATCAGATGGCTTGATCTTGCTGTACGTCAGTCGCCGTGATAGTAGAGAATTTACGGATACTGGCGACATTGGGCGGCTGTCGGCAAAACGTAGCGCCGTGATGGTCGCTTAACCCCACTAATCTTCTCGGTGAGCAGGAGGAGCGCTGTACTGTTCACCGAGAGAGAGCTTGAGTCAAAAACATGGCTGACCAATGAGAAGTTGTGTGTTTAAGGTATTGCGCCTTATCTGGCATTATCGTATTAGCTTTCTTCTCACACAAGCTTATTAGGTACCGGTAGTTATCGTGACATGGCCACTACCTATACAAGCAAGACATTTGGGGAAAGGATCCATTGGTTCTGAGAAGATTACTATACTTGATCCGAGACCGGTGGTCTCGACTATTTAAACCCTTGCACACAATGTCACTAACCACGATATCGGGCAAATTCTTTGAGAGACAACCTCAACAAGCGGTATAAAAAGCCAGAACGTACTCATTCGTACTGAGCCTCTAATCTCAGAGGTGAATGTTGCACAGAGATTATCTACCAAGGTAGTTAGGTAGTGTGCGTTTGATCACACAAACGTGACCATCTCAATCTTGGCTCCTACAACCCCAACAAGGACATTGCCCCTCTTTGATTCGAACACATTATCTCGCTCTGTTCTGTTCACTCTATTTCTCGTCAACAATCAGCAGTGCGGCATCGGATCTGTGGTGACTCCCAGATCAATCTGCGCCCTAGAGCTCCCAGTCACAGTTTACCCGCCACGGGAATAAGCGAGACCAAACAGCGACGAGGTGATAGCGATTCGACGGGATCTTATTATATGATCTCCCAACTAGCTCAAAAGGTTAGTGGTGAGTGAGTAGCTTATCTGGCCAGACAACAGAGTAACTTTCGCTTCACAGTCAGTCTCTGGCTCTCCAACCTTGTAGGTCTTGGGCATTCTATTTTCTCTTCTCTCTCTTGCACGTACGTATGTACTTATATTTTGAACGGCAGTTCTTTCAACTACCGTCTCAGAGGCTAGGACCCTTGTATCGTTCCGCATCAAAGCTCCACGCACGCCTCCACAGCTTCTGGCCAGCACAGAGACAGGATAGCACAGGATAGTGTACCTATTATTTCCTGGCGTCGAGATCTAATGCTAGCCCGTCGAAGTCCCGTGGCATCGGTCCGCTTCGGCCAGACGCTGCGATGCCAACCGCCTTTAAAGTCTTCGTTGACCGGGCTCCTTGACCTCGGGGCTAGCAGCCAACCTCGATGTGCGAGCACCTTGCGCCCCGCTACAGCTACTTCAGGTACGTTTTTCTGGGAACTTCTATGGAAGATTTCTCTGGGTTTTTCTTGATAGTCTCGTCCATTTGCGTGTTTTTGCTTTATATACATCTGCGCCCTAGTCTGCAGGGCCGGTCCGGTCTCAGTGAAACCGGAGCGAGATGCTCTTGGAAGATGATCTAGGAGTCAAGGCAAAGCAAGGCAGCCGAGAGATATGGCGCAAGAAGTGTCACCACGTTCGGTTGGGTCTCTTAACTGTCGTTACCCCTGCACCTTGTTATCCAAGTTTTGTCTATTTCAACCTATTACGTTTTATCATGTCCTTTTTCAGCCGCCTCTTTTTTTTCTCTCTCTCTCTCTCTTTTGATGTGAGAGCGAGTGCCGAAGAGCGGTGTTTTATCCGAGATAGAGTCCGGCTGGTCTCGGGCCATCGAGTACCTGTTCTGCTGCCGTGTGTATCCTTTTCTTTTGTTATCAACAGGTATTCGGAGTCTTCCGATAGCTTCGGACAAAGTGCCCGGAGACCGGGAGAGAGAGGGTATCATGAATTTCAGTCATGGTCATGTGCAGCAGCCAAAATCGGGCGCCAGTTGCGTCTGTACTCAGGCTTCCGGGGTCCCGGCTCCGGGCTTAGAATGAACCCCAATGTCCAATTTGGAGCACCCTTGCTTGTCTCCAGGTCATCCATCAGTATCACCCACGCTCTCTCCACGCTCTCCCCCAAAGCGCCCCCGGATGTCGTCCGTTGATCGGATTGGGTTGAAGCCATTCATCCATTCATTCAATTTTGTCAACCTCGTCATGGACAATGCGCTCAAGTCATGCAATCACAAGCAAAATGCGCTGATTTTGAGGACCCCCATGATTTGATTTGATCTTACTTGAGGTGTTTATTTGTCTACAGCAGCACAATCTGCAACACATCCACTCCGGGTCTCCATCCGCCCCCAGACGTGGATTGCGCTACGGCCCAAGGTTACGATGGGCGATGGAGATGTGCGTGTGTGAGTGTGTGAGTGGGTGAGAGTGGATTAGTTACCTGAGTGAAGGGTTTTTGGTATTTTCTTTTCTCTACTTTGCTATGCTATGCTATGCTATGCCAACAGTGCTTTTGTCTACAAGGGGATTTCTATTACCTAGACATTGCTTCTGAGCCGAGTCTTTTTCTCGTCTCGTCTGCCTGGTCTATTTGTATCAGGCTCTATCCCCTCTTCCTGACTCAGTCGAGTTTCTTCCTTCTCTGATCTTTACCTTGTTCAAGATACCCTCTTACACAGACAATAGTGTTGTTCTGGTTTAATAGTCTCTCATTGTATGCTCCTCTCTCTCCTCCTCTTCCTCCTCTTCCTCTTCTTTTCTCTTACCAGGTATCTATCTCATCCTTGCCTGATACCTACCTCACCTCATCTCACTTCTCACCTTGCTCTCTCTCCCCTTGACGCAAAACTCAGGCCTGTAAAAGCACTGACAATTTGCTTGATTTGCTTTACAAACATTGCATGATTCAATTGCTAACTCGTTCGACTTTTTTTTGGTATCTACACAGATTATAAGATTGGCCCCCGTGCTTGCACTTGGAGTAAATCTATTACTGCCACATCTACCCCGCGACCCTTACTCACCCCGCCAAAAAGTTCTGCTTCTACGACTACTACTACTACTACTACTCCTACTCCCCACTACCATCGTCACCTTTATCCTTATACCTCGACTTCCTCTTCCTCTACCTCATTCTTCTCTACTTATCCTGCCAAAATGAGATTGACTTCGGAGAACATCAACCAGCGAGTCGTCGCTGCCAAGTACGCCGTTCGTGGTGAGCTTGCTGTCAAGTCCGAGGAATACCGAGCCAAGATCGCAAAGGGCGATACCGGCGATCTCCCCTTCAAACAGGTTATTTCTGCAAACATTGGCAACCCTCAGCAGCTCGACCAGAAGCCCATCACCTTCTTCCGCCAGGTCGCCAGTCTTCTCGAGAACCCTGTACTTCTCCAGAACGAGGAGGCTCTCACCAAGCACTTTGGCTACCAGGCCGATGTCATCGAGCGCGCCAAGTTCCTCCTGAGCAAGATCGGCTCCGTTGGTGCCTACAGTGCTAGCACCGGTGTTCCTGCGATCCGCGATAGCATCGCCCAGTTTATTGAGCGTGGGTTTTGCCGTCGCTTCTGTTTCTGCTGTGTTACTGACTTGTCTCAGGTCGCGATGGCTTCCCTGCAGATCCCGATCACATCTACCTGTCCGCCGGCGCCTCCTCCGGTGTCAACACCCTTCTCAATGTCATCTGCGCCTCCCCTAAGACCGGCATCCTTATTCCAATTCCTCAGTACCCTCTCTACACTGCTACTCTCTCCCTCTTGGACGCCACCGCTGTCCCTTACCTCCTGGACGAGCATAAGAACTGGGGTACCGACGTCGACACCATCCGTGCCTCATACGAAAAGGCCAAGGCTGACGGCATTGACGTTCGATGCATCGTCATTATCAACCCTGGTAACCCTACCGGTGCCTCTCTTCCCGAGGAGGACATTCGTGCTGTCCTTGAGTTCGCCAACAAGGAGAACCTAGTTGTTATGGCCGACGAGGTCTACCAGACAAATGTCTTTGTTGGCAAGTTCCACAGTTTCAAGGCTGTCCTCCGCACTCTTGAGAAGGAGAACCCTGGCAAGTTTGACGGCCTCGAGCTCGCCTCTCTTCACAGTGTCTCCAAGGGCATGGTTGGCGAGTGTGGTCACCGAGGAGGTTACTTCGAGCTTGTCAACTTCGATGCCGAGGTCGAGGCCAACATCTACAAGTTCATTTCCATCATGCTCTGCGCCCCTGTTATTGGTCAGTGCATCGTTGAGTTGATGGTCAACCCTCCCAAGCCGGGCGAGCCCTCACACGAGCTTTACAAGAAGGAGTACGATGGCATATTCACCGGTCTTCAAGAGCGTGCTACCGCCCTCCACAAGGCTTTCTCTCAGATGGAGGGAGTTGAGTGCGCCGAGCCCCAGGGTTCCATGTACCTCTTCCCCACCATCAACCTGCCCGAGAAGGCCGCCGAGGCTGCCAAGGCAGAGGGTCGAAGCCCAGATGAGTTCTACTGCATGCGTCTCCTCGAGGCTACTGGTATCTGTGTCGTTCCCGGCTCAGGCTTTGGCCAGAAAGAGGGTACCCTGCATTTCAGAACAACCTTCCTTGCGCCTGGCACCGAGTGGGTTGGCAGCATCGTCAAGTTCCACAAGGAGTTCCTCGAGAAGTACCGATGAAGCATCAGTCGCAGTTGTGCAGCATTGTCATTGTGAGTCGAAGCCGGACTTGGAGCGGGGCCCCAGGGGTTCGGCGGTCCGGCGGTCCGGGGCCGAGGGTTCGGCACGGGGCGACGATGTGGCGCGCGAAGGAAAAAGAGATAGAAATTTAGGATTATCAAACAGGAAATAGTTTTGCATAGTTTAGCGCCTTGATAGGTATTGGATAGACAGAAGTTCACCAATTTAGCATTTTTGTTATATGTCAATATGGCGTGTCCCACCTCAAATCAACAAAGACTGTGAGCCTACCGGAACATGATAGAAAAATCCGGGGTAGACGTGTGCTGTTGATCTTTCGATTCTGACCCTTGCTTGCATACGCAGGTACCAGAGGAGAAGACTGGGGTAGATCGATTCTTCAGCTGTATGCTTAACATCATATCATTCAAACACATGCAGCTAACTCCGCAGTGCAGTTGTCACCTCGGTGTGGAAGGGGGGTGATATCAGATCAGCCCATTTTTCTGGCTCTCCTCACCGGAACCCAGCCAATCTAGACTAATACCGCAAATGGCTTGTCTACTCCATAACATATCATATCATATCATGCTGTACAGTCAAGGAAATAGGTAAAGGCATGGGCTTATTCTCTGTCTCTTCGCTTTGTTCCCCCACTACGGCATGACAAAGTCAAGCACCAGCTTCCTCATCTATAAATCGCCTCATTTATGCCCTCTCACTACCCCTCAGTCGCACAGCCTGGCCGTACTTTTGTAGTTTTGTGATGAGCTGATCGCCCTGTCGCACAACATCCTGATACTGCTTGTTCTTGTCATCGGGGCGGTTTGTCTCGATCACACCCTTGCCTGTCACGCGATCGATGGTGCAGGGGATGCGCCCAGCAGCGATGAAGCGGGCGAGGTCACTAGTAGAGAATCAGTCAGGTTGTGCCATTCATGACATTGCGTAACGTGTGACATACCGATCGAGGAAGTCAACAGTGACTCCGAAATCATTGGCCATGCTCTCCAGGCCAACAACTCTGTAGCTTTGGAGAAGCTGCTGATAGGCGCGAAGTCGCATCTCCCGAATAAACCAGTTCTTGTGCTCATGAAGATAGCGGTCCTGGTTTAGGAACTGCTCCTCGACCTCGGCGAGAGACTTGAAGAAGGTCTTGTAGTTTCCGTTGTACAGACTGCTAACGAGCAGTGCTAGGGGGCTAAAGTCAATGGCCATCTCGGCTTCAGGTTGCTCCGTGCTGGTACCCAACGTGGTCAGGTTGACAGCAGCGGTGGCCGTCTTAGGAGCCTTCGCACCGGTAGTGTCATCGGCACCAGGGCCAGCACTGAGAGCACCACTGAGAGCAAGAAGCTTGTCCTCGCCGTCACCCAGGATAGCCTTGATTTCAGGTGCGTCTACAACCTTTGACTTGAAATCGACTCGCTTGAGAGACACTGAACCAGCCAGAACGGAGTAAACAACGAGGTTGGAATAGGTGCAGAGTTCGTAACTGGTGAACGTGGAGAGAGAGTCGAGCAGTAAAGGCGCAGCGAGGTTGTAGGAGCGAAGTGTGAGTAGGTGCAGACCCTCGTAGGCCTTGAGACGGTTGCGGCGGTCCCAGTCACCGCCTGATTCGACAAGTGTCTTCGCACGTTCGACGTGCTTCTTGACAAGAGGCTTGTCGCCATAGAAGAGACCCATGCGTATTATGGCGAGGACGACGTCGATCTTGGTACCGAGGATTCCCGTCTTTTCGGAGAGGCTCTCGTAGGCGGCAATGGCCTTGTCCTTGGTGGGTGTTAGCAGGCGAAGTCAATTATGCTGCTGGGGCCTGAGTTTCTGTGTGAGAACATACCTTATCTCCCACACGAGCCCAGAACTCAGCTCGCTTCCCCTGAGCAGCCATGACCTCGGTGTCGCCAGCTTGCTCAACAGCATCTTCCTCCTCTTTCTGGAACTCTTGCAGTTCCCGATCATTATCTTCCTTCAGCTGGTTGTAGAGGCCCTCGTCCCAGGGAAGACTGACGATGGTAGCGGCAGGCTTAGTAGCAATCATTCCAACAAGACTGGACTTTCTGCTGAGAGGTCGCCCGGGAGCAGAAGAGCCGCCCTCCCCAAGAGTGTTGAGGACACCATCAAGTGGGTGGGCAAGATATCGGTAGAAAGGAGCCATCTTGTCCTGTGCGATAGCATCTTGGAGAGCCTTTACAGAAGCTTGTTGCGCATTTTTAGTGGCATAACCGTTTGTGAGGGTGAAAACGTGCTGCGACAGAGGCAGCAATGGCCACTTCGCGTACTGGGGGTCGGAACCCATGATGGAGGCGGTCGCTGTCGTCGAGAGTTTGTGATTGTTTTAAGCGCAGAGTGCGATATCGGTAGTTGCCCGGAGAAATCGAAGACAATGGCGTTATTCGCTGTTGAGCGTTGTTGTTGTTGATGTTGATGTTGTGGTTTGGCGGATGGATGACGAGAGAAGCTCAGAGATAGGTCGGTAGAGCTTGGTGTTGAGCAGATACAGCAATCCAATGACAATTGGATCCATTGGATGGCGAGGCGACAGTGGGGGTCTTCTAGGCGGCTTTGTGCTGCAAGGCTCCAGCGGGACACGCACTGATGGACTGGTACGTACCCCGAGCATTTAGCTCAACTTTTACCAAGCTCACGCCAGCGAGCGAAGGAATTGGTAAAGAATGAGTTGCACAGTGAATAATTCTCAGGTTGTGCTTCAGTCTCACCTGATGCTTGGTAGCCAATGGAATAGCAGAATGCGTCAAGGGTTTCATAATTCCTCACTTCTATGATATATCTGGCATTGCTTCTGTAGTAGTTGTCTGGCAGTCAAATATCTTAGTACACAACACTGCCAATATATTTTCCATTTTCCCATTGACTTAACCTAGTACGACTTAAGTGTCATCAGATTACTTTAAAAGTAAGAAGTAAATAGCATTCTCTGTAGACACAGAGTACTTGAGTCATCGTTTCATTGAGTTGCAACGGCAGAAAACCAACAGGTGCAGGGTAGGCTGATCCAACTGGACCGCATGGGGGCCGAGCGCCCTTACATCAGTGCAACGCTGAGATTAGATACAGAACATGCATCATGTTCCTTTTTCCTTTCATTTCAACAACTTTAACATCCAACTTCGCATCTACCATTGCAACATCAATCGACACATATTCCACGGAAAGAACGAGAGAGGCTGTCAGAAATGGGCAGAGACTCTGATCGCGACGACGGCGATGAGCGAAACCACCGCAAACGTCCTGCCAACGACGAACCTCAGGATGACCTACCCCAACCATACAACGCCAAGTCACTTCAGCCAGCAAAGCGGCGCGCCCTCTCGCCATCAGAACAGCCTCGAAAGCTGAAGCGCCCCGGTGCGCGCGCGCGTATCTCAGAGGCCGAGCGTGAAGCCATTCGACAGCGCCAGCTCGAACGAGAACGCGAGGCCGCTGCTGAGGAAGCCGCCGAAGCCGAACAGGAGAGGATCCGAAACAACAGTGATCTTGTGCGACACCACTACAACAACGTGCCAGAGCGTGGTCGCGACTGGAGAACAAGGGACAGCAAGATCAAGGGACTTCGTGTTTTCAACAACTGGATCAAGAGCTGCATCATCCAGCGTTATTCACCCGATGAAGACCACACCCCTGGTTCGCGCGAAACTGGACGCTCCAGCGGCAAGGACTTACTTGTACTGGACATGGGATGTGGAAAGGGCGGCGATCTCAACAAATGGCAGCAGGCTCCTCAGCCAATTCAGCTTTATGTTGGGCTCGATCCCGCTGATGTGAGTATTGAGCAAGCTCGCGACCGCTACCGTACACTGGGCAGCCGTGGCGGGCGAGGCGGGCGAGGCGGACACCGACGACCGCCACCGCGCTTATTCGACGCTCGTTTCCATGTTAAAGATTGCTTCGGCGATTCCATTGAGAACCTCGACATCATCCAACAAGTCGGCTTCGACCCTTCGCCCATGAATCGCCGAGGTTTCGACGTCGTCAGCATGATGTTCTCTATGCACTATGCTTTCGAGTCGGAAAAGAACGCGCGCAACATGCTCCGCAATGTCGCTGGAGCACTCAAGAAAGGAGGACGTTTCATCGGCTGCATCCCTAATTCTGATGTTCTGGGCGAACGAGTCCGCAAATTCAACGAGGAGGCCGCTGCCAAGCGTGCAGCTAAGCAAAACGAAGAAAAGGACGGCGATGGCTCGACAACACCGCAACAAACGGAGCCAGAGGATGGCGAGCTGGAAGAGGGCGAGGAGGAGCCCACCGCTGAATGGGGTAACTCGATTTACCGTGTGCGCTTCCCGGGAAAAACACCTGATGATGGTGTCTTTCGACCTGCCTTTGGCTGGAAATATAACTTCTTTCTAGACGAAGCTGTGGAGGAGGTGCCTGAGTATGTCGTACCCTGGGAGGCCTTTCGTGCTCTCGCCGAGGACTACAACCTTGAGTTGCAGTTTCACCGCACTTTTCCTGAAATCTGGGAGGCGGAGAAGGATGACCGCGAGCTTGGTCCCCTGAGCGAGCGTATGGGCGTACGGGAGCGTGGTGGAGGCCCTCTTCTGGTATCTGATGAGGAGATGGAAGCTGCTAGTTTCTACGTCGGGTTCTGCTTCTACAAGGTTTAATCATTTCTATATCGGCACAAGACATTGGGGGTGGTATCATGGGCTTGGTGTTAGGGAGTTTGGCTCATATACAGGAGAAACGACGCCACTTCCACCAGGGCAAGTCGATCAAAATAAGAAAAGACGATGTTTGTTGATTATATATCTATGTGATAAAAATGTGTTTTCGATGGAGCTGGGTATCATGTTTCTTTCTGAATGGCGAGGTTCAACCCCTTCCTATGCAATACCTGTTCTCTTCCCAAGTAACGAATTCCTCCTCAAAACTTGCCGAAGTCCGGTGAACATCTACTCAACCGTAACCCTGATTAAAGAGCATTCGTTGCCCGCCGCCATATCGTCAAAGCGGCAACTCCTGCGCAGGCCGTGGCGCCTAATGCAATGTACAAACTGGTCCGATCAGGCCCCTCCTCATTGCTCCTGGGGAAAGCCGTACTAGGATTTGTAGCGGCATCTGCAAAACCTACAAAAAGCTCACTGATGCTACCCCAGGTGACACTCACATGTAACGGCAGGCTCATGTTGAGTGACGCAGTATACTGATCCGGCTGAAGCTCACAGCGTTGGTTTGTCTTGTCTTTATCGGCCTTGAGAGCAGTATAAATCGAAGGGAGCTCATCCAAGTGCGCGTATTTGCTCCGCAGATCAACGATATGCGAGAACGAGTCGGGGTCAGACGAGTCATAGGCGTAGCAAATAAGATCGCAAGCATCTAACTTGGCCGGGTTCTCAAGGATTGCAGGCTCCAACTCTCCAAGCTCTTCCAGAATGAGGTACACTTGCTTTCCGCCGGGCAGCTCGACACTGTTGACAGCGCGGCGTGGCTTGATGGTCGGATGATAAAGACCATCAAACGGGCGGTTGAGGAATGAGTCGAGGAGAGCGGATTTGCCTGCTCCTGATGCACCAAGAACGTAGCAGAGGACCACGTTACGCTCAACCCGACCAGGACGTCTTCTTCTCTTGCGAGGCTTGGTTATCTTAAGTGCCGCGGTGATGGGTTCTTTGGGATTCGGAGGCTCAAACCCCAGATACGCAAGATATTCAATAGTTGTCTTGGGTTCGATAAATGTTGTCATACTCCACTGAGCCAGCCAGCCCTGCAAAGTGACGTGCCCAGCTTCATTCCTTACAGTCGAGGAGGGGAACGACGAGTCGGTCCACGAACTGGGAAGGCCTGGAGCTGGGGCAAACAGAGCCTCGAGTTCTTGATCATTGAGACCACCGTCATTGTCCTTGTCAAAGAGCAAGAAGAGATCCACAAAGAATCTATAGCCGGCAGGACTCAACTCGGCCGACGAGTACTCTGGAACATCGAACTTGGGTCTAATGAACTTATCCTCGAGACTAAGACTATCGGTATAGTGATATTTTCGAAGGATAATCCAGATAGTCTCATGGCGACCCTTCTCAGCATAAAGCTTGTTTAATTGTAGGAACCCCGGCAGGTCAATGCCCTTTTCTAACTCGGACGTGGGCAACGATTTCGAGATACTGAGTTTGATATTGTCTAGATCGTCCGCTGTCAGAGGTTTATCGAAACAACGTGCTTGGAAGTCTCTCATTTCTTGCTCATTGAGATATCCGTCCTGATCTTTGTCGCAAAGATAGAATATGCGCCTCAGAGCATCAACGCACAGAGGCTTGAGATGCCCCTCCTTGTAGTCGAATAGAGGGGCAATCGGATGAGTTACGGCCTTTTGACAAAGGAAGAAGACTTCGTTTACGTTTCGATGGTCTCGAGCGCTGGTGCGGATGCAGGAATCGATTTCGCGAAATTCGGCCATCACAGGTAACAATTCCTCCTCGACTACCTGAGGGGTGGTGCCTTGACCAGCCAGATCAGATTTGTTGGCACATAATACGACGGGGACGTTGACGCCGAGGGATCGGAAGTATGGCATCCAGAACAGTGCTACTCTTTCGTAGCTGTAATGATCGGCATAGACGAGAAGGATGACATTGCACTTTCGGATCTCTTTGCGCAAAGTAGTTCGGTCTTGCGGGCGAGCTGAGGTATCGACGATCGTTGTTGAGACATTCTCGGGCGTACCAATACTAGGAGGGATAGTGATTTGAGGAAGGACGGGCTGGATTTTGTTGTTGACAAATTGATCTTTTACGAGAGAAGCGATGAGGCTCGATTTGCCGGTGCTTTCATCACCGCAGACGCAGATGCGCACTGCGCAAGGAAGGTTAGTCATTTGAGCAAGAAGTTGTTGTTGGATTGAAGAGCTCGCAGTGGAGTTGGAGCCAAGTTACGGAGTAGTTGGAGGATGTTCGTACCGGCGGCGGCCATGATGGAGCTATTATCGGAGTCTTTGGTGAAAGTACTGGTATGTCGTCATTAAGGTTCCATGCCCAAGAGGGAACGGGACGGGGACGGTGGTC
Source organism: Fusarium mangiferae (assembly GCF_900044065.1). Taxonomy (NCBI): domain Eukaryota; kingdom Fungi; phylum Ascomycota; class Sordariomycetes; order Hypocreales; family Nectriaceae; genus Fusarium; species Fusarium mangiferae. The sequence goes on along the minus strand of NW_024573924.1, from coordinate 1,554,512 downwards.
TGCTGATATCGTGGGTTGGGTAGGTCGATCGTGGGGAATGAATGAATCGTAGCGGCGGCAACAGCGCAGGTGACAGCAGTTGATGAATTGGTCAAATTGGAGGATATGGCGATTATTTCGAGAGCCTCAAGGGATAACCAAGTTGGAGAGAGCCACGAAAGAAAAGAGTCTTGCAGAGAAGATCACCTCATCTATCACCTCAGGCCATGTCTCAGTTTTATATGAGAAACAAGACGAGACAGAAAGAGCGGTGCAGAGCAAACAAAGCACAGCCGATCAATGCAGAGAAGGGAATAGACTAGGTACAGCAGCCAATATGCAGCTAATTCAAAACCCAAGTGCCAGACCTAAAATTGGAGTTTGATGGCAGACAAACAAGAGACAAGTGATGCGACGAGCAAGGATTGGGTGGTTTGAGGGACGATCAATTAAAGATGCGTCCCGCTTTCAGTGAGTGTCTAGGGGAGGAAAGAAAACCCAGGACCTTGAGCCCTGAGTGACAAAATACTTAGGTAACTTTATATAAACATAAGATATATCTTACTGAGTTTATTTTGACACCCTATATCAAGGTCTGGTATTTTCTTGCTCCCCGAGGAGTGTGTTGTCATGAACCGCCGTCACCGTACGAGCCTGAGCTTTCAGGGAATGAACGACCCCACAGTCTAGGTCCTGGGAGACGATGGTAGGCTGATACCGCCTGTAAGTGGGCGCCTGGGTATTATCAGTTCCTGTACAACTCATCCATCTCGTCACTTGACGCCCGACTTGCTACTAGGTAGGTAGGTGCTCGGTTCGAGCAGAGTAATATTGGTCGAATATCTAGGAAATGAGCAGAACCCTTCTTTCGATGTAATAGGGTGAGCCTGACACTGGCGGTTAACTAGACAAAGATGCGGTCCACTGGTTATATTTCTTACTGACCCGTCCAAGATAAGTCTTGTTCAGAACATCCAAATCCATGTTCAACCCATCGAAGGATTCGGTGGAATGATAGAGTGGCGCGACTAATGCCATGGCAACTCCCAACATTTGAATACGTTTATATTGGTGCCATCAAAGGTTTGGAAACACCAATACAGTTTGTAGGAACCTATGGGGGGTATCAATAATGTTACTGTTCTTTGTGACACTGAACGGCAACCGTTGCGCCACGCAGAACCCCTAGCTCCAATCCAGAAATTTGGGACATTCAAGTTGATTCATCGAAAAGCGCGCACAGTCAAATACTAGCGACAGAAGACCAGCCTGTATAATGGCTAAATGCCCCCAATTTCTAAGTCACATCCAATCCAATGGTTGGTCGTTACCTATCATTTAGCCCTTCAATTCTGGAACCCTGGCCGTTGCAATGGATGGCGTTTTCCCCAGTTTACCCCACACTACCTAATCGTCTGCAGCTGCGCCTGCGGCTTCCGAGTCCGTTGATCCAACCCCAATCCTCCGCTCTCATCTCAACCAGTCCTCGGCTATATCCTCCCAGCCTCACAAGTCAACCTCTTCTACTTACTGCGGTACCCGCGAGTCGATCGATCGCTAGAGATAGGACTCACCGAGTGTTGCTGTCCCAAGGCCATTCCCTCGCTCTCCAGTGACGTCGTATAGCACCTTTCAATTCCGAACGTCGACTGCTGTGCCTCTCGCCATTCAATCCCCTCCGCCTCCGCCTCCATCCAGTAGCGACTAAACATCGCGATAACCTCATTCGATCTGTCAATTGTAGAGCTCATTGGAAATATACAAGCATTTTTTGTAAACCGCCATCATGTTGTACGTCCATTCCCTCCCCTCATGCGCCGGCGTTTGCGCATCAGCTGCTCTACGCCCGACACAAACTGACACAACGGAATTCCAGTGTGCTACCTCCCCCGCCACGATATCCCACCATGGGGCCTTATGGCGCCGGTGGTATACACCCTGTTCCCATGATAGAGACAAACAATACGTTATCGAATCCGACGGGTCCCGAATGGCAATTCCTGGTTGGAGAAGGTAGACAACCACGCTCTATACTCTCGCTGTATCTCGACTTACGTATTGTAAACCACCAGGCACGTATACACTTAAAGAAGACTTACATCTTGCGACACCTCCGCCCCATCCTTCCGAAGCCACCGTCCCGAACCCGAACCCGCTATCGACTCTTCCGCAGCCTGCCAGCGCCGGTACCTCAGTCTCTCTCATCGCGCTTGAGAGTCGTCCGGCTCCAAACTTTCTGTATAGAGGACTCTCTTCGACCACCCTCGCCCTGAGTGGCGCACCATCTAGCATTCAGGAGCATCCCAACGAGGGCCGCTACTCTGCCGAAGGTGGCAAGACGAGTGAGGAGGGCCGTACCGGTTCGACAAGTGATGCTCAGGCTACCTCCATTACCATTGGCTCTGCACCTGCTTTTGGCGAAGGCAATGCTTTGCTTACCCAGGTGCCAACCAAGGATGTGAACAAGAAGAGAAAGCCCAAGAACAACATGACAAAGAGCAACTCGTCTTTCATCTCTCGCGTTATTGTCAACGAAAGCCTGTCTAAGAAACTTACGGAGCGATCCAATGATGGCCTCTTTGCTTTTGCAAATATCAACCGCGCCTTTCAGTGGCTTGATATGTCGTCGTCGTCAAAGGTTCGTGTCGCTACGTAGCGAGGCAATCCTCGGACATCCTGAGACATCCTGACTGACATCACGAGCAGCAAGACTATTTGACCAAGATTCTTTTCACGAAAGCGCATTGTCTATGTCACGATGTTAATGTCCATACCAAGAGTGTCTCGCATCTGGATGTTATAATGGGCTTCTCAACTGGAGAGGTTATCTGGTGGGAGCCGATCTCACAGCGATATACACGACTGAACAAAAATGTAGGATAGTGCTCAGGGTCTAGTATTCGACAAGCACCCCGCTGACACCATATCTTAGGGTGCAATTAATGGAACACCAGTTGCGGCAATTCGATGGATTCCAGGATCAGAGAACCTATTTCTAGCTGCCCATATGGATGGGTCGCTGGTCGTATATGACAAGGAAAAAGAGGACGCTCAGTTCAACCCCGAAGAGGAAGCGATTAATGGAAACGTGAATGGGACGAGTGGTGAGTCGTTAGATGCCAGCAATGGCGGAGCTCATCACAATTCTATTCGAATCAACAAGTCAGTGCATTCCAAAAATCAAAAGGTCAATCCAGTTGCCGCCTGGAAGTTATCCAACCATCGAATCAACGCCTTCTCCTTCTCGCCTGATAACCGACACTTGGCTGTCGTGTCAGAGGACGGCACGCTAAGAATTATTGACTATTTGAAGGAAGAGTGAGTTGAAGTTCCTGGCACCTTATCTTGTTGAGAAGCTTATCTGACTGGGCTGCAAGGCTACTCGATGTGTTCTATTCCTATTATGGAGGACTAACATGCGTTTGTTGGTCCCCAGATGGCCAATACGTATTGACTGGCGGACAAGACGACTTGATATCAATATGGTCACTGTCGGACTCGGCTCTGGTAGCTAGATGCCAGGGACACCAGTCTTGGGTATCAGCCGTTGCCTTTGACCCTTGGAGATGCGATGAGCGAAACTATCGTTTCGGTAGCGTGGGGGAAGACGGGCGTCTTTGCCTGTGGGACTTCAGTGTCGGCATGCTTCACCGACCCAAAGCGGTATGTGCTAACACCAACATCTACAATGGCGGGAGATGTGACGCTCCACGGCATTGCACTGTGATATCTTTATTCTACGCCACGCCTTTTACACGACTCGATCGCTAACAGTATTTGACCATTATAGCAATCTGTACGACACCGTGGATCTGTCTCATCGCGCTATACGGCTTTGCAGCGGGCTGAGACGGCCACCACGTCCAACTCAAGGTTGCGATCGAACTCGAACCTAGATACTGAAGACGAGGAAATGGCTATCGCACACCCTGTGGAACCGCGGGCCAGAATTCCTATGCTCCCCCCAGTACTTGTAAGTTTCAATGCGAGGGCTGATATGTGATAGCTTCAGGTTGCAAGGTGTCGTAAAACTAACGGCGAGACAAACAGAACAAATCAATTGATACCCACCCAGTGTGTTGGCTGGATTTCACAGAGAACGCTATCATGACGAGCTGCAAGTCAGGTAAGCAACACCAAGCCAAGCTTCGATTGGACTATTGAGATCAACCATCGCTTGCCCCTGGCATGCACATAACACAAGTGACAAGCTGACATGTGAATCTCCTAAAATAGGACATATGAGAACATGGCTGCGACCTGGATCGGAGCTTACGGCACAGACCAAGGGAGCAGAAGCCCCGGGAGCAACATCATGATAAACGGATATCCGTACATGCTGAGCGATAGAAGCCTTGATGGGCTTCGTAACAAGGGCGCTGGCGAATAGAGTTTCATGATGGGTTTGTTGGTCTCCTTGTTTTGTGATGAGCCTGTAAAGCGAGATCCAATAACTGCTATACGCAAGGGGGAGTGGTTGTTGTCATTTGAGTCATTGGTTGATTTCGGGGTTTGATAGTGTGAATCTGATGTAGGTGTATGGATACTTAGACCGGAAATCCACCTCGGATCTTGTTTTTGACTGCAAGTCTTTAGCCCAGGATCCAAGGTCAACAAATTATGTGCCCTTGGCAGCTATGGACTGGCTTGGGCACCGGCCGGGATAGATAGTCAAAGAGTCATATACATAGCTGTTGGGAAACCGTTTTGGGCTGTCTTGCAGGAGTACGGATAATGAGTCGGTCCTATCAATCAGGCGTCTCCGTCAAGCCCACATGGTGATGGAGGCTCTTCGGTGATACAACGAGTTGCCGTGTTTGAGGTCCACAATGGCTGCAGGACCCTGATTTTAGATGTTGGATTTTTTATCCCTCCGAGAGATACCAGTGGATCTCCAGACACTAGACTAGCGCACGTAACGATTGCATACATCCAATTGCTGCACGTTTCTAGATAAGCAGGAGGCTGAGAAATCTCTCTCGTGTCAGTGAGAGCTGTCAGATTTGCGAGAATGACGAGAGATTGCATTGTGCTGAAGCAACCGAGTGTCCATTCCATAAGAGACAACGTGGAGAGACGCGCAGGCAGTCGCGTAACCATGATAATGCGAAATAGTGCCATCTCATGTTATCAGATCTTGATTTTTTGATCTCAGTCGACGATCTTCAACAATTTCCAACCTGAGGAACCAATCGAGTACTTGTACAAATTGTGCACGCACACTAATGCGAGCTTATTGCACGCCCGTTGCTCATCTACCGAGTCGACGGCGCCGCGCCCGTGCATCAAAGCAAGGACCAGGTCTGGTGAGAGCGCAACTTGAACCTCAAACGCCGAGTTGAATCGCTCACTAGCAATTGTAATAGCTGGTTATCGCGTTTCGATGTGGCTGGCTGGACTAGGGACAAGCATTGAAAATCATCCTTGCAAATCGGGAAAAGGGAGGGGGGCTACTCAGCCCACTAACACGGCCGTTGCCGAACCAAACCTGATGGACAAGGGCCAGCCAGGACAGACCATCATGTGGTGGCTGGCTCGCCTGATGGCGTGTGGTCAACATTGGACACCAGCAACAGAGCAGGGAGGTGCATATATAAGCCGATGATATCTGTGTATCAAGGGTCATGAAGTCACAGTACTCCAAGAGACTTCAGTTAGTTATTGCCGGAACTAGTTATGGAGCATATATCATGAACTTCTTGCGTTGTCATGAGAAGCTCATGAGAGGTCATGATGAGATTTGCTGGATGTTGCTTTGGCTACCTGATTAATCTTTGAACTTGCGGTGACTCGTTGGATACCTAGTGAGGAATCATTGCTTGGGCACTTAGGCAGTAGGTTGATTGGCTCGGGCAACAAATTGTACATCTGTGTCGTGTCTGATGGGTGGTTTCGCGTCTGTCGGTCTTGAATTTCCGGGCCCTGTCTGCAACAAATCAACCAACCAAAAGCTGAGCTGGAAAACTTTTACGCCTGGCATGGTGATCACAGAGCTTGCGTACTTTACAAGGCTGATTGCTATCCATATTACGGGTCCGGTACGGTACTTGGGGCTCCCGAATCAAAGGCCCAATTTTCGAGAATAAAAACCGCAACAAAGGACTCCATCGAATGTTTCCGCTAGGCTTTAGCGAAAATGTGTTGTTTTGGAGCCTTGAAACCCTGCGTGATATGCCATGACATAAGAGGTAACCCGAGCGGCCGAGGTGTAATTACCTGAGGCGGTATTCTCGATGGCAAGCCGATACAGAGCCGTTGTATCTCGGAACGTGCATATCGACGCCGAAATCTGGAAACGACTTCCCTTGATGAGATAAAGTTTGAGTACCTGAGGCTGAACTGATGTGGCACCGCCACGGGCAAAGTGGTTAGCCCAAAGAGACACAACCGAACTCATGAGTGGTCCTAACGAGCTAGATCTTCTTGTCGGTGACCCGTCGTCTCGGTGCTTTATCAACGGGTATAGGGGCCGTCGACGGGCGCTTGTTCAATGGAGACGAGCCAAGCTGAAGGCTAGCTCATTAGGCGCGACATGGATGCCGTCAAAGTGTAGTGCCTAGAGTGCATAATGCAGTCAGACAGCCAGGTTAAGCTGCTTGACTGGAAGACACTGTCAACGGTGTCTGTAACCGCACTTGTAAAAAGCAAGTTCGTATTTGTTCCCGGTCCCAGTAACCGATAGTCCGCAAGGACTGTCAAGAGGATGGACCCTCACCATATGCATACATAGTTCAGACTGTTCTCGTTTGCCCGGCTAAAGGCGAGTCTGGAGTCTGCCTCCCCTGGCGTGATTGTTGTGATCTAGATCGAATCACCGTATGTATTCGACATGTTTACCCCAATAGTTCTGGGTAGAAATTAACCTCGAAGAGATTCCGGGACAGGGGCCGTTCCGTTCAAAGTCTGGGGCCTCCCAATCCAGACCTGACTATTGTGAGCTTTCAGATGCTCAGTCCATCACGGTTGGGTATCATGAATTACTGGAGGCAGAAGGGTGTCGTAGGAGGGGTCTCGTGCCGTGCCCCCAATTCTAGAACTGCATGTTCCGTATATGTCCAGTGCATGTGCCAGTCATTGTGCTATGGCTGAGAATCATATGATAAGTAGCAATTACTGCTGTATATGCGAAAGATCACCAGAATCGCAAGTAAGTTTCATCAAACAGCTTGTATGGCGACAAAGGTGTCAGTTCAGTGCCCATGATGGGATAATGTGACAAATATGGTTGGCTGAGCGCCTCGTGTAGTGATAAGCAACGACCCGATAGCGAATATTCATTCAACCACGACAGAAAACATCCCGTGCTATGACCGAGCGCCACAATAACGTGCCTGGCAGGTTATGTACTTATCCTGCCTGAGAAAACGACTAGAGATTAGCGGAGCCGCAAGAAGAATAGACAAGAGAGTTTCGAGATCGCAAGCCATTGCCAAACTCGATGCATTCCTGGCATGACTTCCAAGCCTCTGATCCCGCCGTTTGCAGAACTTATTCTTGTCCTTGAATCAAGGTCGAACAGCTCGAAGGATGAACCAAGGAGTAGTTAGTCCTGCAAACCTGGGTTTGGTATCGAATGGTATTGGGGGTTTCAGCGTGGGGGTCGTAACCTGAGGTAGAGGCTGTCGGTACCTTAGTAGGTCACCTCGATGCCCGGTCTTCGATGAGGTACGTACAGTACATTTGAGCCCCTTCCACGATAATAGACCGGCTTTAATGTCTCTGACTCGAGGCATCGATCGTGACATCCATTGACTGGTGATGTCGGAAAGAGATAATGAATGGATTTACTTATTCTCATGGATAACGACACCTGTTAGGTATGTACAGGTAGGTACTAAGTAATTAAGGTAAAGCGACTGTTACGGTTTTGTCGTGAGCTGAATTGGCTGTGCCTCCCGGTTCGTATCCTACCTAATTGGACCTAGAAGCCCAATACCTACATACACAGAAGATGCTCAATGATGACACCATTTGGCAGGTGCGCATGCTTACCCTGCCGTGGCCAACACAAAGTTTTCTTAGGGGGCCATACCAATTAATGATTTTCTGAAATGAAGCAATTCCAATCATCGTCACCTTTTTAATGGAGATGCTCAGGTACTTGCGGATATTTATCTATCTACCACCGTCATCAATTCTCGGCGTTACGACGCCACGCAGCACAGACGCTCGGCACAGCGTTGAACCTGCAGGGCAAAAAGCTTCCATCAGGCTTCGATAGTACGAATCGTCCCGACTCATGCAACAAACCAGCCTCAAGCACTTCGGCGGCGTCTCCCCCCCACTATCCCTTGTCCGTTACAGGGCCTCAAACGTCTTGGCCTTGCTCAGCATCGTTGTTGAGTGTGTCTTGCGTGCTCTGGCCTAACCACAGTGGTTCTCACTAGTAAGACAAACGAGGCCGAGACAATTTACAACAAGCAGCCTGGTCTTTTAGGACCCTCTTATCGGCGATGAAAGACCGCGATACATTACCTATCTCAAATTTGATGTCCAAGGCGCCTTGTTGACGTTTCGTCGTTTCCCGTTTCCTCCGGCCCGCCAACATCCGACGCCCGCTCACCATCGCAACCTTCCGGCACGTACGATGTACGAAGAGATGATACATGACACTTGCAGCCAGATCAGCAGGGCAGACCTGTCCTGTACCGTAATTACCGTTACAGCACAGCACCTTTGCTGCGTCAACCGCGCCATGTCGGCTTTGTGTACGGTAACTGTGCTGAAGCTGTCGGCAGGGCAGAATAGGCCTTGTTATCAGTTATCACTACCTCAAAGAGGCTTGGACCATGCCCTAAACGACGGCATTGCAGGGGTGGTATCACTGAACGGAGTGATTGCTTGATCTGCCTGGTTCCAGTCTGTTCCTGTCTCTGGGAGAGGATATTCGGCTGGTCATGATCAAAGCCAGAGAGATGCATACATCGAATGTCATGCTAATCTTTTCTATTCTGTCCAACTCCTTTTCCTTTTCCCATGATCTTTTTTTCAGGATTCACACGCATTTCAAGCTCCACACCCCTACGACTGTAAAAGAAGGATCATTGTCGCCCCCGATTTCTGCTGTCCCATCTAACTTGTTCCGTCTCCTTGTTGCCCGCCGCCTCTTCATCATACCCATATCTTTTTTCATACATGCCAGGTTCATCTGAATGAGAAATCTTTAGTGACACCGACACGGTGGGCGTCTTATCAGAACAGGACCCTCTTTTTCAACTTTTACATATCGCATCAAATCGCAATCCTGACTCCACCAAACGCCGCGCCGCTTGATCTGCTCTGCTTCGCGCTATCGTCTTGTCGCCTCCCATTGAATGGAACTTCCATACCCAACCCTTGTTTAACCTGACCCTCGTGGGTTTGGACTTTTCCTGATCTCACAGCCCCACTCAACTTTTCTAGAGGCTGTACAGTATCCACACATCCCGCCGACTCGTGCGTGGCTTGCGCTGTTGTAGCTCGTCACCTTGCGCATTCGCTCGACTTAACTTAGCCGTGATCCTAAATAAAAGCGTTCCGTCTCCTCCAATTTATTCTTCTTTTCCTTCTAGTTCCCCTTCTTGGCATATCATCAGTCAATTCCCCATCCTGCTCCCCCCTCCCCATGCTGCTTTGCAGCAAATCACAACCACTTATACGACACAATACGTTATCATGCCGTCCTTTAAGCCCTTCGCTTCAGTGACGGGGCGTAACTCATATAGTCTTTTCGATATTCGGTATGATGATCATCAACTAACTTGACTCAAACTACTTACTAACTGCGCCTATTGTTCAGCCTAGACAGCGATTTCATTGTCTTCCGTGGAAGTGATCACGAATCATCTGGTCAAGTTCTCAAAGGCACGTTAGTCTTGTGTCTACAAACATCCCTGAAAATCGAAGATGTTAGACTGCGACTCGTAGGAACTCTGCGCCATACGTAAGTTTTATGACTCGACTTGAAGACCAACTTCTCTAGAGGAAAGTAACTGACTCTCTACAGCTGGGCTGATCCCAGAGGAAGCGCTCCCGGTGTTTCGGGCCAAAAGGTTGACAAGACGCAAACGATACTCGAGCACCGATGGGCACCTTTTATCGGCACGCACGGCAAGAGCATGACGCTTCCCGCCGGGAACTACGAATGGCCGTTCGAATACATGCTTCCCGGCAACATGGCTGAGAGTGTGGAGGGCATTCCCGAAGCATCCATCACATACAGACTCAGGGCAACCGTTGGACGCGGAAAACTTGCATACGATCTGCACGCCAACAAACACCTTCGAATCATCCGAACATTAGAGCCAGGCGCCCTGGAATTCCTCCATGCCATGAGTGTTGAGAACATCTGGCCCAACAAGGTTGACTACTCAATCATCATCCCCCAAAAGGCCGTAGTGTTTGGCGGCTTGGTCACAATGGAGATGCGATTCACACCCTTACTCAAAGGGCTCGAGCTGGGCGATATCACGGCACGGTTGATGGAGGTTCGCGAGTGCTATGTCCAAGGATCTGGCTCAGGTTATGGTACTAAGGAGCACCGAACAGAGCGTGAGGTCTCGATGTGGAAGTTCCAGGTTTCGAGGGAAGAGCACTGGCAAGATATGATTGAGGATACTGGCCAAGAAGGCTGGGCGGTCACCAAAAAGCTGAACCTACCCAAGAGACTTCGCCAGTGCGTTCAAGATCTGAACCATCACGGTATCAAGGTCCGTCACAAAATTAAGCTGACCGTTGCGCTTTGCAATCCCGATGGTCATATTTCTGAGGTAAGATGATGTTCGAAAGCATAATGATTTCTGGTACACTAACATTTCTCGCAGCTTCGAGCAACACTTCCTGTGTCAATTTTCATCTCACCCAACATGCCACTCGACGAGGAGGGTAATCTCGTCGATCAGTCACCAACCACACCTAACAACGAGCGAGAACTTTCGACGATTGCTCCCCCCGGGTATGGAGAGCATGTTCTTGATCAGTTGTATGAGGACGTTGACGTTAGCGGTTTCCAGACACCCGGCTTTCAGTCAGGCGTCAGCAGTCCCTTCTACGCGCAGTCACGAGCAGGCTCGAATGAAAACCTCGCAGCGCTTGCCCACAGCCTACCTGTCGCACCTGCGGCACTATCATCTCGATTGGCCGATGTATCGCTGGACCCTTCTCGAAGAACGACATCTTCCACGTCTTTGGGCTCGCTAGGCACGCCTGGTTTCATGTCCCCCACGTCTGCACCCCAAGGCCCAGCTCCGAGATCGGAACCTGCGACCGCAGCACTCACCAGAAGCAACAGTTCCGAAGATTCATCACGCAACTCTGCTGAACACATTGATCTCGATGTCTCCGATTTGACTGAACTCAACAAGGTCCCTAGCTATCAGACAGCTGTCAAAACCCCAGCTCGCTCGCGTGCTGGTACTGGGGACCTGCTTCTGCCAGATTATCAGACGGCACTCAGCGCTCCCAGGACACCCCCTGCTACGGATTATCCAGCCGATCCTCTGGGCACGATATCCGAGGACCAGGACGGTGAGGATCATACTCTGCATATATCGCGCCCTTCCAGTTGGATTGGTAATGGCCGCGCTTACACGGATGATGGTTCCACCTACCGAAGGATGCATCCCTCGCAGAACCGAAATCAAGTTGTCTAGATGGGCGGCTTGACTCATCTTTTGTTTCTTTGTTTTGGCATGACCATCACTTGATTGGATATGTTTCATAAGCCTCGTAGGGCTTGCCGGCGTTTATGTGTTATCAATTACGGGTGGCTTCGAATCATGGGAATTATAGACAAGGCGTACTTTTGGTGACGAGGTCTTTGCTCGGATGATATCTGCACAATATTGGGTCCAGAACAATGCACAGGGAAAACGACGGATGAAGGATGGCACATGTATAATTAATACCCTTGAAGGATATGATAGCAAAGAAGAATGATGAACAATGTGTTCAAGGCATATTCAGACTGGCTAATGGCCAGCGAATCCCTTACCATGAACTTGATAAAACTGCAGAAACTGATATCTTGGGATGGTGAACGGATACTATTTGTCGACAATGACATAGGGGGCGCTTGCGACTTGGTGGCGAGTGAATGAAATTCTTCGGCACTCGGTGACATCCGAGCAAAAGCTTGTTGGACTGTTTAGTGCGTAGGATTAGCTCGATCTACCGGCGATGGTGGTGGTGGTGTGTTGGCGCAACTGTATCGAGAGGGATTGGAAGAACTTAGATGGGTTTGGTGAAGAAGAGGGAGTTTTGGTGATGGGGACTTGCTGAGGACAATTTGTGCCCATAGGAGATTCTATTTCGTACTTGATAGAGTTGATTTCCAGGGAAGACAAATAGTAGCTTTCTCATGATCAAGGTATTGATACGTCGAGAGAGGGAGCCGAGGCCAAGCTTTGAGATGGACACACAATTCGTTGCATCTATACCAAGCTTGTGCTAGTCGTGGTGTCGGCGCGACACAAGTTCAAGGGACCACGTCCAGAGTTTGCGGTAGTTGAAAGGCGATTGACGTCATAACCTGAGATATCTACGAGGGTCTGGTGATGGTTCAACTTGGTGTTCATGGTAATCTCGACGTACTATGACTGTGGGGGCTCAAGGGATAGATTGACTTGCCGCTAGTGATTGGATTGTCGGAGATTTGATATACATAGAGTGATCAGCTTGAAGAAGAGGAGAATGAGCATCTGCTACGGATAGTACTGGTGGTGATCCTTGGATAGCTGAAACTGTGACTTTTGAGGGTATACAGAGTGTAAGTATTGCATGATCTGTTGTAGCATGTACCACTTGAAGGACTCAGCTACCTACGCTACGGAGTACATCAAGAGGGACATACTTTTGAGACTTCAAATTGGCATCTAATATTTGAGCTCTTTAAAACAGGATATCGAAAGGGCTAACTCGTACTAAAATACATTTCGGTCGTGCCTGTTCTCACCGACTCAGCACGGTAGACCACCTATATTCTACCTGCCTGCCTTCTGTTGGCTGGCCTCTTTTTTATTAGCGCTCGGCCTTCAGCTGTTCATGGCTTGTCTTAGTAGCTTGTCTCAACAACCCCTCCCTCCCTCCCTCCCAACTAAACTGGTCTGAATCTCGACGTCATATGAGCTCTCCTGGCGATCATCTCCAAGCTGTACATAATGTACAGCGCATTATTTATCCACGACGTCAACATTAGCCTGATGATCTAACTTTTAGTTGATTGTCTCCCGCCAAGAAAACCAGGAACTGATTAGTATTCAACCTCTTTCTACTCCGTATTCCATACAAATAAATAACCCCATTTCGACCCCTGCAAAGAGCATCAGAAAAGAAGCTCATAACCCTTGACAGTGATACCCTTCCCCTCCTTGGCTCCTCCCTCCTTCCCTGTCTGCCAAGCTTGGACAGTGAAATCTAATCTCAACTCTCCAATTCAAATCCATATCCATAATCCATATAATCCTACACATCGTCCGTCGCCCCCTTGGACACCAGCTATTACCCAAACTCTTCACATCTCATCACCCAACATGGCTTCACCTACAACAACCGATCTGCCCTCGAGGGCTACTACTGGCTTTAGCACCGTCAGCGAAGATGCCATTCCCGAAGTTGATCCCTCAAGCGTATGTCACCTGAGGTCTCCCTGTACAACATGCGCTACAGAACGAGCGCGCAACTTTGGAAGAGATCTGAGCTGACCTCTTTGTGAATAGACTGCCGGTTTGCTCGCTGAGCGACTCCAGGCATGGAAACATGCCGTTGGCTACATAGAGGATTATATGAAGGCCATGGAGAAGATCCACGGCCACCATGCCAAAGAATATGAGAGGGCGCTCAAGGTGAGCTTAATTCAATCCCAATTCCAACTTACCATCACTTCAGTAGACCTTGGTCACTAACTCGAGGAAAAACAGGCCATCAACAACCCCCTCAAGGAGGGCCACCACTTCGACCAGAGCCTGGGTGGCGTTGCCGGATTCTTCGAGAACATGCGCTCCAACACGCAGTCACTCATCAACACCAACATCGAAACCGAAAAGAGCATCAAGGGCTCTGTCCTCCCCGTCCTCGAACGCTTGCATAAGGAGATCAAGCACAAGGCCAAGGAGCTCGCCCATGGCGCTGAGAAGGGCGCAAAGGAGGTTGACAAGGCTCGCAACACCACACAGAAGCAGATAGAGCTGCTTGGGCAACATGCGGCTTCTTTCGACTCTGCTGGAGGCCATCTCAACAGCCACGACGATCCTTATGTCGTCTATCGCGGTGTCCTGCACCGTCTGAACAATCAGGTCATTGCCGAGAACAACCACCGAAATGACCTGATTGCCGTCCAGAACAACTTCCAGAGCTTCGAGGCCCACATCATTGAGGTTATCCAGCAGGCCATGGAGGCCTTCACACAACTTGCGGGTGGCCAGGCTGACAAGACACGCGCTCTGTATAACGACCAGCTCTCGGTCATCCAACGTGTCACCCCTGACTTTGAGTGGAATGCCTTCAAGGCCCGCAGCGCCGACCGCCTCGTCGACCCCAACGAGCCCGCCCGCTCTGTTGACGCGATCCAGTTCCCCAACATGGATCACGTTGCGACCAAGGCTCTGATCGAGGGTTCCCTGGAGCGCAAGTCGCGCAACAAGCTATCTTGGGGCTACTCGACAGGCTACTACGTGGTCACGCCCTCCAAGTTCCTCCATGAGTTCAAGGACTCGGATAACAACCGCCAGGACCCTAAGCCGGAGCTTTCCATCTACCTCCCCGACGCCGTCATTGGCACTGTCCAAGGCGAGAAGTTCAGCGTCAAGGGCAAGGACAAGTCCAAGACAATGAGCAGCAAGCTCACCGGCTCAACCGAGCTCAACTTCAAGGCGCACACAGCTGCCGATGCTCAGAAATGGTTCCAGGTTCTCGCAGAATGTGGAAAGAGTACAGCTCCTTTGAGCACCGGCTCCAGCCCTGCTGGATCTACGCCCACATCGCCCAACCCTCAGGTCACAGCTGACCCCATTGACGCAAAGGTCCAGTCTCCCGTTACTCCAGTGACTCCTGCTACTGAGCACGGCGCTCAAGAGGCTGGTATTGTCGGCGGCGAGGCTCCTGCTGCCGCTGCTGCACCGGCTCCCGTAGCCGCTCCAGCGGCAGCTGAAAAGAAGGAGACGGCAATTTAGAGAGAGGCCTGAATGAGGCGGACGAAGGGTGACAGACATTGCGTCGGAGGCCCTGCACAATTGATTTTAATGGGCGGAGTTTCTCTATACCCAGTCCTGCATACACAGGCAACAATTGTTTTTTTGGTCTCTTGATTTGACTGTGGTTCAAAGTGAGGCTGGCAGCGGCAAGGACGTTATATCGTTTGGTGGGGATGCCGTTGACGTGGCTTTTGGTGGTTTGCGACGAAGATGGTTGAAAAGAGGAAGTCCAGACTCTCATGGTTTTGATATTTGGAATCTGTCCTTGCTGCCTTGATTATTATCGGTGGCTTGGATTGCGGAAGGAAGACATCAATGCGGATGTGCGTTGTGAGTCGTTATCAAGTTGGCATATGCCTCTATACCTACCTCCTAAGCCTGTATTCGAATCACATTATACAGTTTCATTTCTACACTTTGTCTTTACAGGAATCAATGTGATAATCATAATCTACCCAAGGTACCGTCCCTTAGGGCATAAAGACGTGGTCAGCTGTGTTTCCCATTCCTCATCAACTGAACGGTATTCTGCTGCGCTCATATGTGTCAATGGGATTGAAAAGACTATCTTTGACTGTGATGCCGTGATTCAGATGCGGCACATATCACCGTACATTACCAATCACAAGGCACGGCTTGTGTATATGCCATCTCGTAGAAGCCCAGCTGAACGGGTATGCATGTTCCTCTGTGCGAGTGTAAGTATGGCTGACAAAGTGTATTCTTGGCAGTATCGTCACAGAACGTGAAGATGTCTATGCATTATCGTGGAGATGCGAACCAGTGGCTGTGAGAAACTACGTGACGACGCCAAGGTAGAACAAGTGCAACTGATGCGAGGATGTACGGTATGTACTAATATAAGAGACCGATCGATGACAGAAATGAGGCGAACAATGCACAACATCATATGTACACACACACACACACACACACACACACACACAGAGAGAGAGAGAGAGAGAGAGAGAGAGAGAGAGAGACCTTCCGCTGGGTATGTTACACCTTTCATGTCTTGGTTGCCAATCGTTTCGGCTATCCGAGGCTGGGTATAAAGCCATTTGGTTGGTTGTACAGACTAAGCAGGGCGAGTTCTGGAAGCCACGCGCTTGGATGCCTCGAAGCTCCGAGACGAAGATGAAGAAGAAGAAGAAGGGTGGGCAGCCGAGGCGATCGATCTGATGCAGGGATTGGAGCTATAGCTATGAGGCTCAGGGAAGTGGATATAACACGCAGTTTGATGACTAGGTAGTACGTACTTGTATATGAGTTGTCATTCAAGGGCATGGGTCCTGTAAGCATTGGATATTACAAGATATGCATGACTTATCTATTTTTTTTTTAATTTTTTTTTAACAGTTGAGTCATCAAGAAGTTGATAGTCCATCACAACTGTATGTGTGTGTGTGTGTGTTGTGTTGGGTGTGTAGGCGGGCGGAATAACACAGATGAATGAGGCTGAAGGACGAACTATCTGCCTAATTCCTCACACCCTCCTCTAACTTTCCCCCTCCCTCTCCTGCTCTCTCGTCGGACAAATCCAAGGACGCAGTCGTTTCAGAACAAGTGTAGCACAAGCGTCAAGTACATTCATTCATTCATTATCTCCTGGTCTCGTCATCCAAATGCAAAGACCGTCCATTATGAGCTTACCTACCTTAGTAGCTATACAAGGCACAGTTGAAAAAGGACTTGCACAAGTCCGCCCTGCTTTATACACCAACAGGAATTGCGAGTTCAACCGCTTTCACATCACTTTTATTCATCACCAAGTGTCTGCCTCGCGCGGACGCCTTGAACGCCTCTCAATTGTGCGGGCTCTGACAGACTCGCTGTGAAAAGAGTACTGCAACACAAGTACCGAATCAGGCTCTGACAAGCAACTAAAAAAGATGATAGAAGACCTGTAGATTGGCTTGGCCCCCCCCTATTCAATGGCCTTTCTTGTCCTCCTCCATTAGTTTCCTTTCCATTGCGTCTCCATATCCTGGGAAGGTTATACAGAACTTCCCGTCACCCTCAGCTTCAACCATCTCCAGAACCTCTAACCTACAGCAGCATCACAAAGACCCAATTTACTTACCAATAAGTGAAGACTCGTGTGCCACTGATTTGTATACCTCGATGCTCGTCAACCCTGTTCCTGCTGCCAAAGCCTTCATTGTCCCGGGCTAGGAGCAAGAGACATCGGACACAAACTACACTTGGCAGTCCAAAGGCCAGACTCGCCACTTCAACCAACACTCATCAGCAAAGCATCACAACAATCCAATTCGCAGCCAAAATGATGGCCAAGCCGTGGAACGAATACCAAGGGACTATCACCAAGCTGTACATCAAGGAGGGTAGAACACTCAAGGATGTCCGCGACATTATGAAGTTGGAGTACAACTTTGACGCTTCGTGAGTTTACTCCCTCTTTCCCCTGAGGCACAGCTCGTACTGGTCTTGAACATACGAATCGCTGTAAGATCTTGACTGTCTTGCTGACTGCCGTCACAGAATCCGCTCATATCGACAGCATTTTGATATCTGGGGAGTAGGCAAGTATACTTGCAAGAAACGAGAAGAGCGCCGTCGCCGATCCGTAAACAAGGGTCTGTCTCTCTCCCCATCACAGTCCCTTGCAGACGTCATCATAAAACAGGAAGATGCAAGCTCGCCGGCTTCCTCGTCAGGCTCCAGCTCTGTAAGCCGACGCTCATCAGAGCAGAAACCTCTGCCTGTGCTGAAGCAGCCCATCCTCTACCCAAGCTTTTTCCAGGACCAGATGCGGTCTCAAGACGATGCGCAGGCAAAGATTGATGCTCCCCGAGCACCGCTATGGGAGGGCCTGGATATAGACTCGCTTCGCGGTTCCCAGACCGCTCAAGCCATGTTGCCATCGTACGTATATCCCTCTGCCTAGTGCCCTGAACCAAATCACTAACGTGGCGTGTGCAGAATCATGCCAATCCAGTCTTATAATGAGGCTTCGAGCTGGCCAGTGCCCCGAGGCTCGTCATCGTATCTCAACAGTCCTCCCCAGTCCTTCGACCGACCACACTTTGAGAGTATGGTCCCGCGGTATGTACCTGACCAGCCGCTGTACCCTCGTGACGCTGGACTCCGGTCGGGCTTGCGAGCTCCAGACCTGTCTGTGGGCAGACCAAACCCAGGGGATCTACTTCACCACATGGTTGGCTATCACGGCGTAGCACAGGGGTAGAACATGTGTACATGACAGACACTAAGGACGAATTCGACTAACACGATCTTTCTGGGGACGGGACACGTTCAAGGATAGAGGGGAACATCGTTGGGTCACACTCCTTTCAGCAACGTTGGTTCAGCAGCTGGGACAAACAGGTCATCTTGAAGTGTCTCATATTAAATATATACGTTATCCTATCATGGATATTATTCTAGCTAGTTTCCACTTACTGGTTTTCTCAATTGGTTTCATTGATTTCATTCTTACTTCGTGATAAGGCGTGAAGGTATCAAGCTGGCCTCTATCCTTGGGATAGGGTACGAGACAAGGCATGCTACAGCTTGTCGCTTGACAAGTTGGTCATCCAAGGTGCGGCGTGGCAACTTGCCACACCATCTACCATAGCACTCTTTGAAAATGTTTTTCACTGTTAGCCTTGGAAGTCATGTTAGCGACTTGTCCAACAATACGTTGATAAACATCGAAAGAGGAATGCAATACGAAATTCAGGGTAAGGTGCCTTGTCACAGGCGTTATCGTCAAAGCAATATGGCTACGTTGACCGTCGTGATATTGTAACATCATTGAAGAGCGACTGAGGAAACAGAAGACTAGAGAAAACTAACCTGATGCTGTAGTCAAGCCCACAGTGGAGTAAGTGAGAAAGGTCGAGTATGCTTTCGAAATGTCAGTCGCTATCGCTGAAAAGACTGCATTGACGTGTCGTGAAGCATCTCGATCAGGGGATAAATGAATTGTCGTCGTAGCGTGAGCTCGGACATATGCTTGTCGTTTTCATTTTGAATCATCATAGAGATGATGTGAAATGCGAATGCAGGGGCCAGTCGGCTACTCACGTCTTGATTATCTGAGAATTGGTTAGCACAAGTCGCCTAGTGCTTGCGAGCAAATTTGCAAAAGAATCGCGCGTCAGGAAATGCATGAATGGTAAAGTAAGATTGTGTCTGCATCGAAAACTCGTATAAGACTCGTCATCTAAAGGGTTCATCAGGAAGCGAGGATGCTGCTGAAATGTGTGAAAGTTTACTTACAGTTAGAGAAGACCAGAGAAACCCGAATGTTAAGATTGAATGGCAAGGTACTAGCACTTAAGGTAGGTTAGCCTCAATGGCCCGTAAACATCCAGCAAGTGAAGGTAGATGGTGACGAGTCAGTGGGCGAGGTTTTCTAGGCCTGCCGCAAAGTGGCTTTTCTTGCTCATGTGGTATGATTCGGAGCCCAGTGCCGCTTCATCATGAAAGGTCGGGTGCGGGTCGAGATGAGATATCGCATACCTTGCTAGTCAAGTCTTTTTTCAGGTCAGCGCAAGCTATTACATGCATGACAACAAGTGTGCAGGAGAAGTCTCAATCAGAAATAGCCATTTTATATCGTCAAAGAAGAACTCAGCCGGTAATTTCCAGCGTATATTGTAAAAGAAATGATCATCACAAGAGATGGTGTTGGATGCGACGGGAGACGCTGTAGATGAACGTACCATTTCAGCCCATATCGGACGTAGAGGAAAGCTTGAGCATTCTCGCAATGATCCACCGCTTGGTGATGAAAGAGCTATTCAAAGGTCAGCGCGTGTTCAGAACTTGCAAAGTGCGAAAGCGAAAGCGAGATTGAAGTCTTTTCAGACTGACGTGTAAAAAAAAGAGGTTTCATTCCATTTAGGTCAAAGACTCTAGTTTGCGGTGTAAGGTGTCATCACGAAGAAAGAAGTAGCCGCGCAAGATATTGCGCCATCGAGAACATACCTCAGCTTGAATGATTGTTTGTTTTTGTGTTGTTGAGAAAAACTGAAGAAGCTTGGAGGAGCGAAAGTTTTTGTAGAGGAAAAGCTCGGACGAAAGTTGCAATGTGGGGAGCACGGGCCCTTATTCTTCCGCCGCCGCATCTCCCTAAGGTAAGGTAGGTAGCAAAGCAGAAGTACAATGTTCGGCGACGAACGTCAATTAAGAAACGGTCCACATCAAGAAAACTCAGTGAAATATGGATCTTTTCAACTAGATTTAAGATTGCAGCTCTCAAGCTATAAGAACTTTTGTGGAGTAACAACAATTGTGCTTTGAAATCTAGGGAGGCTGGTGAACCAATTGAGGACCGACCCTGATCCTCGATTTCCATCACGTGACATCGCGTTCATGCTCACGCGCCTTTTGCGAAGTTGAGTCTGTGACGCTATTACTTCCTTCATACCGCCCGTAGACACAATATATCGACCTTTTATCGTATAGAAAGATGCCTGAGATCGCAGAAGGTCCGTTTGAGATTTGAGTTCCGAGATGAAGATCCCAATGCTGAGCCTGAAACAGTTGCCCGTATCGTCCATTTCCTACGCCTTCATGTAGTAGGGAAACGCATCGTATCCGCTTCTGCAATAGATGACAAGAATGTGTTTGGCAAAGTTGGTACAAGTGGTGAGGAAGTAGAAACTGCTTTGAAGGGGAAGAAGGTTAGGAATTGCCTCCTACTACTCGCGCTCATCTTGCTCAACGTTATAGATTGTCTCTGCAGGAAGTCAGGGGAAATACTTCTGGTGAGCCAACTTACAGTGTTATTCCAGGACCAACCCAATTTACCAACAATAGGATAACCCTCGACAAACCTCCGCATCTAGTAATGCATTTTGGAATGACAGGTAACCAAGCCTCGCAAGAAACGAAAATAACGAAAGAATACTAAATCAGGGGGACAGGTTGGATGCACATCAAGGATGAACAGACAGCATATACCAACTACTATAAGAAGATGAAGGAGGGTGAGCCTGATCAATGGCCGCCCAAGTTCTGGAAGTTCCAGTTCAAGACCGAGGGTTCAGAAGTAGCCTTCACGGACGCGCGTAGGTTTGGTCGGGTGCGACTTGTCGACTGTCCCGGGGACCAGATAAGGAAGCATTCGCCTCTGGTAGAGAACGGACCGGATCCAGTTGTCGACCTTGATCGTTTCACCGAGGATTACTTGCGTTCCAAGATGCGAGCCCGCCATGTCCCTATCAAGGCCCTCTTGCTAGACCAAGCGATGATCAGCGGAATTGGCAATTGGGTGGCCGACGAAACACTGTACCAAGCTAAGCTTCACCCTGAGCAATATTGTGATAATTTCAACGATGCTCAAATCGCCACCCTCTATGAAATGATCCGCTATGTGTGTCAAACAGCCGTCGATAAACTGGGAGACTCAGACGAATTCCCCGAACACTGGCTCTTCAACTATAGATGGGGCAAGGGCGCAAAGGGTGCAGCGACCAAGCTACCAAATGGCGAAAAGCTGGCTTTCATTACAGTTGGCGGGCGGACAAGTTGTTACGCGCCCGGTGTACAGAAGAAGACAGGAAATACAGCTCCCGGCATCAAAGAGGAGCCTCTCGAAGAAAAGGCCGAAATTAAACCTCCCAAGAAGTCAAGGAAGAAGTCACCAGAGGCAGCCGAAGAAAACGTCCAGCCTCCAAAGAAGAAGCGCACAAAGGCTACCAAGAAGGAGACGAATGAAGACGCTGTAAAGACAGAAGATGCTGCCGAGGAAACCCTGCCAAATCTCGGACGAAGAAGATCCACCCGCCTAAGGAAGTAGATGCCTAGCCTTAGCTTTAAGAATGCAAAGGATGAGTAGCTAAATGGTCGAGCTGGTCTGCCCTGGTTTTGTGTAGGAGTTTGGGTCATTCAAAACATTGTGTTCTTGTAGTGCGTACCTTGGTTGCTGCCCGCCATGGGTTGTCTGCTCCATGAGAAAAATTGTATCCAGTCCAGGACCAATTCCAAAACATTATAAGAGCGCGGAGTTCTTAGGTTTCTGTTTGCGTTGGTTTCTCCTTTCTCACACTTGGTTAGTTGTGTACCTAACTTGAGATAACTACCTTAGGTATCATTTCATTCCAAGTAAATGCCCATCGCAAGTTCAATCGCGTTAAGTTTCATCGCGCTTATTTTCACACCACATTAAGTCTTACAAAGATGTGGCCTGGCGCAGGGTAGATATAGGAGAGTCGACCGAGCCACCCAAACTATAAGGAGCATGAGATTCCATTAACACGAACTGGAACTGCATAAACTAATGACAAAACTCAGATATAATCTGGACCTGAAGCTGCCACAAATTACCTAGTAGTCAACAACGCCAGCTTACAAGCCAGGAACAAGCATGGGTGAGAGGAGGGATATCTTTTTCGTTGTCTTTTCAACCGCCACTTTTCGGGACGCCATGAAACCCAGTCTATGCCAAAATACCCCCTAGGAATCCAGAAACAGATGCAAGAATACAGGAACCAACTGAAGGTGGTATCGTCAACCATCAACCGCCCTGTGGATATGTGTGAACATGAATCAAGTAGAGAACAACCAGCAACTCGCCCGCCACATTCCCAACAAATTCTCCTAATAACCATTTCCTATGATAATGCCGGTTTAGTTGCCATTGGACTCAGCGCCATTGGCCTCGAGCTTTCCCTCAGTCTTCTCGATGTAGGCGACCAAATCAGCAATGGTGCAGACCTTCAAACCCCACTTTCGGGCGAAAGTGATACAATCCTCGCCTCTCAACATGCCGTGGTTATGACGAAGGGCCTGGCCAGGGGTTTCCTCGCCGACGTCAACGATTTCGCAAATAACCGCGGCATGGGCCTTGCCAGCTAGTCGGCAGAAGTCAACAGCAGCCTCGGTATGACCCGGTCGCTGTCTGACACCACCAGGGCGGGATCGCAGAGGAAGGACATGGCCTGGACGGCGGAAGCTATCAGGGCGTGCGCTGGGGTCGGCGAGTGTGCGGCAGGCTAGAGCGCGGTCGCGAGCACTGATTCCGGTTGAGACGGAGGGGTCGGCTGAGTCAACTGAGATGGTGTAGGCGGTGCCTCGAAGGTCCTGGTTGTTGGGGACCATCTGAGGGAGGTCGAGAGAGGTAGTGATAGCGGGGGAGAGAGGAGCGCAGACGTAGCCGGAGGAGTGGTGGATGAGGAAACCCATCTTCTCGGTTGTAACATCTTCAGCAGCAATGATCAAGTCGGCTTCGTTTTCTCGTGAAGGGTCATCGAGCACGACGAGGAATTCTCCATTTCCTGCCACAATCAATGTTAGCGTAGTGACACATGAGGCAGGGACAGAAACCACGTACGGAAAGCCTCGATCGACTCGGGGATTGAGTCAAACTTGTTCTGGGGAATTGTTGCGGGCATCTTGGAGGTGTGATAGGGAATAATGGTAGAGGAATGGACAGTGCAAGGTATTGAGTGTTGAGCAACAATTGGATTTCCAAAGAGGATGCTTGGCTTCTCGACCTCGGCTTGTGACTGTGAATGCGACGGTTGCGACGGGACGCACGAGGAGAGCGGGTTCGGAGGCGGAGACGGAAGCGGGCAGCGGCACGCGGGGGTTGATGAAGGGTCAAGGAGGGGAACGGGAACTGCTTTTTTTTACTGGGGACGTTGATATGGAAGCCGATTAGGTGATTGTTAAGCACCAAGTAGAGATTGAGTAAGCAAATAATTGATTGATTGAGTGAGTGAGTGAGTGAGTAATGATTCAGGCGATGGAGAGCGAACTGCAACTATCAAATATGCTCGGATACGGCATTTGATTCTCGCATCGCATGATTCAGACAGAACCTTTTTTCTCCAAAGCAAGCCAAGCCCCGCTCCGCAGTCCGGTCTTAATCACAGCCGCGCGGTGAATTTCCCGCTCGCCTCCTTACGATCGAGCCCGGCTTATCCGGTCTAAGTAAGCCCAAATCCCATGAGGACCTACTCGAATACCGAGTTACTTTACCCTCGGAGCCATTGGTTGCGAACCCGCGGTGCATCGTCGACACTGATGAGCTCACATGTCAATGCATTGGTGATTTGAAAGGGGTCTTTACTTGATCGGGCAGTTCGGGTCGTGTTCTTCTGATTGTGATTGGTCAGTTCTGGCTCCCTCATTATGTCAGCTTTGCTAAAGACGTTGTTGGACTAAGGAATTGCGAAGCATCAGTCAGCGAAAGACGACAGAAATTCTTGGACTTTGACACTGCAGTAGTGGAACCGATGGCGGAACCGTCCGAGTGCACCCTGCAATCGAATTGAATCTTGTCATCGTTGACTTTTTTTCAAGGGTCCATCGAGACTATCTTATCTTGCTTGGCTTGCAGCTTTGTCATCCGCTCTTCGATCCTCGCATCATCCACACCTTACCTATTCCATTACCACCTACCAACCAAACCGTTACCACTCTCACTTCACCTCCGAGCCTCCAAATATGCCGGCTCCGTCCCGGCCGGCGGGTGCCCTCTTCCGCAACCTCGCCCGATCAGGTCGGCGGCCTTTCGCCCTCCCATTGCCGGCGAGCCATACCATCGCAGCCTCTATTACGACATTACCAACACCTCGATGGCACTCCACGTCCTCGTCCAACTCGTCGCAGAATTTCTCATCTGTCAACCCCGATGAAGTCTCACACTTCAATGCGCTCGCCGCCGACTGGTGGGATCCTCATGGCTCCTCCCGGCTACTTCATCTCATGAATCCTTTACGTCATGACTTCATCCGCACTTGTCACCGCACCGACCCCGATTCTCCCACTCGAGACCTGACATTCCTTGATATTGGCTGCGGCGGTGGTATCTTTGCCGAAAGTGCAGCTCGTTTACCGACTACCAGGCATGTCACTGCTATCGATCCCACCCCTGAAGTACTCGCTGTAGCACGTTCACACGCTCGCAAAGATCCTGGTCTTCGCTTCAAGCTCGAATATCGGCAAACGTCAATAGAAAATCTTCCTATTCCTGCGACACCACAAGAGGCCTACGATGTGGTCTCGTTGTTCGAGGTTATCGAGCATATCGATGCTCCAGGCGCATTCCTGGAAAAGGTGCGCCCCTTTGTCAAACCTGGGGGGTGGCTTGTTATGAGCACCATTGCGCGAACATGGATGAGTTGGTTTACCACCAACTTCATGGCCGAGGACGTTCTAGGTATTGTTCCCAAGGGGACACACGACTGGAACAAGTATCTCAACGAAGAGGAGTTGCGAACTTTCCTCGCCGGTCGAGGCTGGAGTCACCCAATGGTGCAGGGTGTAATATATGTCCCTGGGCTCGGCTGGAAGCAGGTCAACGGCAGTGAAAAGGTAGGCAACTACTTCTTTGCTGTGCGTAAATCTGAAGCCTGATAGGTAGGCTTGGTTCAGATGTGTATGATTCATGTTGCTATACGGTTACACAAAAGTTGAGAGGTCGCAAATGATCAAATGACAGTCAATTGTAATATAGTGTGGGATGATTAGGTAGTTCGCCAGCTGAAAGGCTCTTACTATGTAAAGTATAATCCGATCGGGGATTTGTTAACTATCGAATTGGCATGATTCTAAGGAGGATCCGTAAAGCTCCTGTAACAGAGCATGCGTTATGGGAGGAATAAACTTGGTCCTACTAGAGTCTACCACTGGATATTTTGGTTGGCGAGACTATTCTCTTCGCTCAGCTTACCTATTGTAGAAAAGAGCGTGCTTGCTGTAAGGCTGGGGAGTTGTTGTCGATTGCATACCTAGGTAGGTACTCCGTAGTCAGTCAGAACTAGCAGTTTCTAATGTCGGAATGTGCACCACCGAACCAGTAACATCTCAAGGCATGTTGCGGCTGTGCGAGCTGATACAGCTCCATGCTCCTGGATCACCCTACCACTAACAAGGATTTACAGCTTACTGGGTAGTTAACAGGTTTTCGCGTTGCACATCAACTCGTACAGAACAAACAGTACCTCTCGTTGAACATCGGGTATCTATTTGTTGATTTTGTTCCGAGCAACAGCGAATCGAATCTAAGAGACATCCATCATCAGAAGGTCTTCACATGTTTTGATATTCTTGACCGGACAATTACGAGGTACGGTACTGTACGTACACACAGCCACCCGAGACAACCCCGCCCACTAAAATCCAATGCCTTAGCCGAGAGCGCCAGGGCAGACTCCGCTAATTAAGAGGGCTGACAGAGTCCAAAACGCCCTATGATCAACCTCCAATACAGTGCAAGGCCTGGTTCATGGCAGTACCTTAGGTAGGTAGGTAGCTAGGGCAGAAACGAGGAGTCAGTGGCTGCCCCGTAACTGCAGCTGCAACGGTTCCTCCACTCCCGTCAGAATGGAACCCACTTGACCTGGGCTCCTCCTGGATTGATCGGCCTTTTGCTCTTTCTCCTAGCTACCTACATCAAATTCAAGGTACCATTTCTAACGATGACTGTCGTTCTTTGACAACTATTCCAGTGTTTCTATTTCATTGTCTATCAGTCGTTTATTTCCAAATCAGCCCGTCTTTTTGTTTTGTTTTGTTTTTGTCTCGGCATCTCTTGTCTCAATCAATCGCTCGTTGGTGTCTTGCTTGACTTGACTTGTCTCACCCTTTAGTTATTGTCTTGCTATGGGTTTGATTATTTGTTGGATGACGACGACTCCTACCGTACCCTCTCACCACTCTTGAAATACCTGGTCGTTGCATTGCTACGAAACCTCACCTCTTCCTCCGCCGCTATGGCGGTTCATCGCCTCATTTATTCGCCTCTTTATATACGGTTTTTTGTTGTTTCTACCTTGATCTCTCTGTCCTTCGCACAATTCATCCCTAGCTCTGATGCTAAGGCGCGTAATCTCACAGTCGTTCGTTCACCAGCAAATCGGGATGTGACTGTCTCTTATAAAACTCCCGAAGGCGTCTGTTCTACAGCATTCGACTCTCAAAAGCAGTACACAGGTTGGGTGTCGGTCCCCGGGGATTATCCAACCAATCTGTTCTTTTGGTTTGTTGAGGCTCGTGAGCGGACTGACAGTCTCACTATCTGGCTCAATGGAGGACCAGGATCCAGTTCACTCTATGGTTTCTTCACCGGCAACGGGCCTTGTGAAGTTGTCGAAAAGGGTTTAAATGAATACGAGACGCTTGTGCGAGAATGGGGCTGGGATCGAGCCTCTAACATGCTCTTTATCGATCAGGTAGGTAAACCTCGAGTATCCTCGCCAACTCACAAGAGCTCATGTGCACTTTTCTAGCCCAACCAAGTCGGCTTTTCGTACGATACGCCTACCAACGGCACAATAAACTTTCTCAGTCAAAATGTTACTGAGCCTCCAGGGTCCTATCCGGAGCTTCCAGAATGGCTCGTTCGCAATGGCACTTTCAGTTCCAACAATGGAAATTTTACTGCCAATACTACTGAGACCGCTGCCATGGCCGTTTGGCATATGGTCCAGGGCTTCTTGACCACGTTCCCACAATACCAGCCTGCCTCGCGTTCTCGCAACAGCTCACTTGGCATTAACCT
Organism: Fusarium mangiferae; assembly: GCF_900044065.1. NCBI lineage: Eukaryota > Fungi > Ascomycota > Sordariomycetes > Hypocreales > Nectriaceae > Fusarium > Fusarium mangiferae. The sequence continues at coordinate 1,526,885 of NW_024573924.1, read as the reverse complement.
CTTTGCCGAAAGTTATGGTGGTCGCTACGGCCCTATCTTCGCGGAAACTTTTGTACAGCAAAACGCTCGCCGAGAGAGTGGGGAGTTACCACGCAATTCAACCATTGACGTCCATCTCAGTTCTCTCGGCATCGTCAATGGTTGCGTTGATATGGAGATTCAAGTACCTTACTATCCAACATTTGCCAGTGACAATACATATGGCTATAAAGCTTTATCTGATAGCGACGCCAAGTTCAATCTCGACAAGTTCTCTGCTGAAGGCGGCTGTCGCGATCTTCTTCAGAAATGCGCCACCGATGCATCAGTCAGCGATCCCGAGGGCGAGGGGAACGAGGAATCTATCAATCAGATCTGCTTTGAGGCTCAAAGTAGCTGCAATGACATTCAAAACGCCTACTCTAGTTCAGGTCGTGGCTGGTACGATCTTGCTGCGCCCCTTGCCGACCCTTTCCCACCTATGACATTCTTGGAATACCTCAATCAAGACACTGTGCGACAAGCTATCGGTTCTCCTATCAACTTTACAATGACCAACATAAACGTCAATCTCGAGTTCCAATCCACGGGCGATCAGGCGCGTGGCGGCAATATCGCCCGTCTAGCTTCTCTCCTCAATTCAGGAGTACGGATTGCCCTGATATACGGAGATCGTGACTATATATGCAATTGGCTTGGTGGAGAAGCTGTTTCGCGAAGCCTGGCCAGCGAAGCAGGCGGTGAATACAGCATTCGGTATCCTGAGGCTGGATACGCACCCATCATTGTCAATGATTCGTACATTGGTGGTGTTGTTCGTCAGTTCGGCAACCTATCCTTCAGTCGTGTTTACCAAGCAGGCCACGCCGTGCCTGCTTATCAGCCTGAGACTGCCTTCCAGATTTTTGCTCGTATCATCCTGGGCACTTCGATTTCTACTGGCAAGGACGTTGATGCCGCCACGTATAATACCACAGGCGATGCCAATGCGACGCATACTGAAGATCTTCCTAAGCAACTGAATCCTACGTGCTACGTTCGGAACTTCCAAGGCAGTTGCGATGAGGGTGCCCAGGAACTAGTCAAGGATGACAAAGGGATTGTGGTCAATGGCATACTGTATACCTCGAAGGAAGATTGGCCGCTGCAAGCAGAGACGACGGAGACACCAACAACATCAACTTCAGATCCCAGCTCAACATCAGATATGACCGGTGTATATACAGCAACTGAAACACCTGATGCTGCAGCATGGAACCCGCCCAATTCAGGGCTAGTGGTTGCCATTGCTGGCATATTGGTATTGCAGGCTGTTGCATGAGCTCCCCAAGTATGAGGGAACACTGTATTGTTTGTTGCACCTGCGCAGCACGAGCAGAGAACATTGTAATAGAAAAATCATGACGTTACCCCCCAAGGTTTTGTGGGTAATGGTAATTAGCACTGGTTGGAAAAGCATTGCATTGGATGCTTCTTATTCGGATAAGGCGCGTTGAGCCAAATAGCATAAGGGGGTACTGAAAGACTCGAGATACCCTACATTGTCGTATATATAATATCTATAGAGTAAAATATAGCACATCCTGGAATGCGCTCTTGATTTCTTCGAGTCCTATGATTCTCTTGGGCTGTTCTGTTCTTCAATTTTCATTCGATTACATACCTATGTGTAGCATCTGAAGACTGCTCTCAATTGCTCGATTGGTTTCTATCAGGTCTAACACTGGTGGGGTATCATTTTATCGTGTCTTCGTAGTGAACAAAATCGCAAATTTGACCTAAACCCGCGGTCATTCTCTTCTCTTCTCCCTCTTGAGCGGCCTTCCGGGGACAGCCTGTGAGCCTCTAACTCGAAGTTCGTCGTCGCCGTCGCCTTCGTCTTCTTCATCCATCATTTCCTGCTGCTGCTGTGCCAGACGAACACGCTTGATACGGCGCGCCATGGCTTGGTCCTGGAAGAACTCGTGGTCGAATCGCGCACGCGTGAATTTCTGTACACCAAGTAAGTCAATAGCACTTGGATGATGGAGAGTGAGCGGACCTGTGAGCATCCTGCTTGTGGACATTGAGACTCTCCTCGCATGGGTAGATACTCGAGCAGAGCGGCCTTCTCGAATGTATGTTTGCAGTTCCGGTTGGTGTAAGGATCCTTCATGGGTTGTAATGTCAAAGGGCAGTTAATGCTCTTGACCTCGCGCTCAACGGCAATATCGTCATCGTCGTCTCCTACCCCGGCACCTGCTCCCTTGACGTCACTGGTCATGATAGGCTCGCCATCGGCAGTGAACCAGCGTGAGGCATCGGGCAGTGGAGGCCCCTCATCGCCAGCCATAGCATCGTGCCACAGCTTTTTGAAGCCAGCGTAGTCGTTATTGAGAGCATAACGCTGGTGGGCGGACATTTTAGTATATTCAGTGTCTTTCTTCTGGCGCAGTTCTTTGTAGAGTTCGAGTAGGCTTGTTGCACCCAGGGGCTCCTGCTCGTCGTCCTGCTCGCCTCGTTGGGCGTCCACTTGTCTTTGTTGGGCAGCTTCAGCACTGGCCGTGTCATGCAACTCGCTGAACATGGCATCTTCGTCTTCCAATTCTGCTCTGCGATCGATCATATCACGAATTGCCTGTTCCGATGCCGCTGTCAGTGTGTTAATGCGCTCCTCCAATTCAGGGAGATGAGCTTCGAGGCGTAGCTCGTCCTCAGATTTCTCTGTCCCCTTCTCCTCTCTCCGAAGTTTTAGACGGGACAACTCTTCGCGCTGCATGCGCAATCGCTCGTGTATATCGCTGACGCTGAAGCCAAGTAATCGGACAGATTCGTTGATCTGCTGTTGATATGCGGCTGTTGAGCGGCTGTTTGACAAGTCGTGCAGCTTGCGGCGAGCAGTGTCAGTGAGTGGACATGCTGGCGGTTCGTACGCAGGTAGCTCTGTGGATGAATTACCAGTGCGGTTGATGGCTCTCCGAGACATGTTGGGATCTTGATATGGCAGCTGTATAATCAATCAATTGGGGATGGCATTGATGTTTGAGCAGTTGGTGGAGTGTAGTCTCTGTTAGCGACGCGACACGCGTTAATTGAAAGAGAGACGCGACATTTTTCACATGGGTGAGTGGGCCTGTCTTTCTATCCGTACCTACCTACCTACCCACCTACCTTGGGTTTGAGTGCATCGCCTACCCTATACCTCCACTCTACTCACCCTAGCCCCATTTTGATTTGGCCGTTTTGAAGGCCTGTGTGCTGTGGCTCTCGTTGGCAGGTGCCCAAACGGTACTGTAATATTTTACCAACATGGATCGGAGAGACATCTCGATGAATTGAGTGTCACAAAAAGTCAAAGACGACAATATGAAATGTTTCGCGAACGAACCGAAAAGAGCAAGGGGCTCGACCCAAGCGCCTGTCGATCTGAAGAATGGCTGGAATCGACGTCAATCACGGTCCCTCCATCTGAAACCCGAAATCGCAGCGTCATTGATCCATATCACACTGATAGAATGAAGAGAATAATCAATGAGAGTCAACTATCTGACATTTAGAGCGAGTGTGATAAACCGTCAAAAAAACACACCGCAGTCATCAAATACGAAATCGCAAGAATAGCGACCAACTGACAGTGTCAAGGCAATGAATGCATCGACGCCAACTGCAGCTTCATCAGAAGCGAGGACGGGTTATCCCAGCAGCTCAACTCAGCCCAGCCTGGCTCGGCTCACAACATGCCTTACCCACTCAGCGTCACCGGTGACGATGGTAAAGGTCTAGACTCTACAAGGACCAGGCACGGTGTCGTAGTCATAGTCATAGGTAGTCATGGACGTGGCCATGGACCTTCTCCAACATCTCGATGCACTTTCCGATGTCTGCGGTCGTTGGCGAAAACCGACCAGTGAAATCCTTGTCTGAGGCGTTTGTCTTGAATCGGAGACAAAAAGAAAATAGGGCGGGCGGGGAGACGGAAGCCTCCAATGTGCTTGTGTTTGATCGCGGCAACCAAGACTTGGTTCCACGCATCGAAGCCTTAGCAAGCCATCGCGCCTCAACACCAAACAAACTCTTTCTCATCCTGGACCTGTGCATCGCGCATCGGCTACCGCATCGATCATGCAAAAGACGGTCGCTTGTGAAATGGGCCAAGGCTGGCCAACAACGCATGCGCATGCGCATACGCATACGCAAATGTGTTGCTCATGTTAGCGAGGAGGTTCCAGATTCAATCGAGCCCAGGCCGACGACTAATTGATATTGGCGCATTGTCGATGCTGTGAAGAAGTCATCGTGATGATGGGTAGACAAAAGCAACAACAAAAAACAAAAACAAACACAAACACAAACACAACCCGGGAGCGATCAATATCTCTTGCATACGATAATCGAATTCGAAACGCCAAGAAGAAACAAACCAAATGACAATCGATAGATATTGTGAGGCACTGTAGGTATTCTGTGTAGGTAGGTATTTGGCTTGATTGACTAAGAAAACTGCCGACGACTAGATACAGTCCATTGCACCGATCCAGAGGCCTAGTTCAAAGTACTTAGCGATCTCAGCAGTACGTACCTTTACGTTTCACCAATCTGACAGGTCGTTCCTTGACTAAAGTGGAGAACCTCGTCGATGGGTACCGATCTTGTGTCTCGAGACTGTTGCTGGCGATCTCTTCAACTCCTCGGGGACCATGAGAATCGAGCACCTTGGACCAATCGAACAAGACCCTACGAATTGGGTTTCTCTACCCCTACCCGTACGTATTACGCCTACACCTCGCTGTGGTATCCAGACCCCTGCTTCAATGCCGTTTGACCACTGCTGGGCTGTTTGTTGAAGCAAACATGAGGCTGTATTGCAAGCCCCCAGGACTCAAGAAAAGGTGCAAATCATGCTCAAAATACAACCACTCATCCGCGAAAATGCTCCTCTCCTCATTCTCGGTGAAATGCGCTCTACTTGACGCCCCCAACATCAGCAGCTGCTGTTCAACACCATAAACAGCAGAGCAACTCCCTGGACCATACCAAGACTATCTATACTCACACCGGATCGTCATCACCCACACCCCAAAGCATCCGCCGTCTCTGTCAGTTCCCTTTCAGGGTCCATCACGATTTGCATTCGCATTTGGAAACCATTGAAAGCTCCGCCCGCACAGTTATTCCCTGACAAGTCTGACTGTCTTCTGGCGCCTCATCTGGGATAACTATCCAGCCGCATCCTGGACGATCCACGAGTTCCTCCTCGCTTACCTGCCAGTTCATTCATCCCTCAAACTTGCAACCTATCCGCTTCCAGCTTTTCTATCCGACTGATACCTGACGACTCCAACATCTTGCAACGCTGCTGACTGACTCCGTCATACTTGACCGCGTTTATTCTGGTGCTACCTCAGCTGAGGACACGGGGGCCCGGGCCTATATATCACCTTACTCATATCTCCCGTTATCCTCGACATGACAGCTTCCATGCGTGCCATCTCTTCAACACTACCTCTGGGCTTTCCATCCTCACGCTCGCCCTCTCCTCACTGCTCAGCCATGGCGTCCAAGACAGTTCCAGCTATGAATCCCTGGGAGGTCAATGCTCTCAATGTAGGTTTCGAATGTGATCTTTGTCCAAAGTGGCACCCACTGACTTTTCCGTAGTATGAGTTTCCTCAAGAGGGCTCTTTCAATGTTGACGGCACAGTGAACTCTGCAGGTACTTGGCGTCGAGTTCAAGACCCCGTCATCTACCCCGGGCTCTACGCTCCCAGTGGGATCGACATCATGTCCATCTTGGTGAGCCGACTTACACTATCACTAATCTGCCTACAGGCCACTAACAATCAAACAGTTCCGTGTCATGGGCCGACCAAACCCTCAAGTTGTTCTTGGTCCGGTGGACTGTTCGGTCGCTCTTGTCGTGTGCGACATGGGCCAGGCCGATGCCCCCGTCATCTATGTTTCTGACTCGTTCTCCGAACTCACTGGATACACGGCTCGTGAGGTTCTTGGGCGAAACTGCCGCTTCCTCCAAGCGCCACCAGGGCATGAACGGTCTCTCGACAGGAAGGGTACAGACAAGGTCGCTTCACATCGCATGCGTCAGGCCGTCTGTGCTGGAAGGGAGATTCAGATCCCCGTCACCAACTACAAGAAATATGGCCAGCCATTCAACAACCTTCTCACCATAATCCCCGTTCCTGTCGATGAAACTGGCCGTCATTACTGCATCGGCTTTCTGAGCGAGATGGACTGAGTAGTTAAGCCATCCGCAATCTTGTAGTGTTCGATAACACTGCCGACGACGATTTGACAACAACAGTGATAGTCTCAATATTGAACCGCCAACGACGTCATCATACAGCGCCTCACAACGAAACAGGGGCTCTCCTCTGACGAAATTCCAATAACGACACCAACTTCTTACATTACACGTATCGGCATACAAACCTGGTCTACCAGCATTCTTCGAGATCCTTGTTTGACTTGCACTCATTCCACTCTGTGGATTTTGGAGGTGCTCACCCAGTTCCGCTATCTCTTTGCTTTAAGGCATTTATGAATATTTACGATACCCTTTGCATTGACATATTACTTTCTCTGTCAACACATTCACGGCTCCTAGTAGGAGAAGCACTTCAAGGTGTTCAGGTCATTTCTTTTTACTAGAACAAATGGTTAAGCGTTGTTGTTCTGTTCCCACTGTTCTGGTCTTTTCTTATCATAGTCTGATGATTTACGCTCCCATGTAAGACTTTTGGATTTTTAGATTTTATTAGCTGGAAATCAAGCTCGGGCTTGCATAGTACAGCAACGTGGGTTGGGAAAAGACTTTTTCTTTTTTTCTTTTTCGTTTACCATAAACGTCGCTGTCAGGCACGAGCATACCATGTTGGGCGCAGGAGGAGTACATACATATACGCATTTGATTTGATTTGATTTGCTTGGCATTGTGTGTTGTCGATTTGATGGGTGAAGCAAGATGGTCACGAGGACCTGAGTCAGAGTTGCGTGGAATCACGACAAAATACGATGGGATACAGTATCTGGAGATGCTGTGGACGATCTGACCGCCGCTGTCAGATCATGGAAATACATACAAACAAGAAACATTCTGAACCAACAGCATTTCTTGTTCATCAGCCGGCATTTGTGATTGTCCCGTATCAACCGAAGACCCTTGTCTCGATCTCCAGGCCTCCCTGTCATGCCACGAGATCGAGCCAAGGGCTTGACAGGTCAAACCAATACTGTACTCTCACTGTACACTGATGCCCAAAAACTCAAAAAAAAAGGTCCAAGGGATAGCAAAATGGGTCCCCGACGTTTTCTGTCACTGCCAAACTTGGTAAAGGCGCAAATAAAGTTTTGTGTCAGAACTTGGCGATTGCTTCAGCAAGTTACTAGGAGGGTCAGAGCTATCAGCTCAGCAGGGAACTTGATGATTTTACTAATGTGTATATGCAACGCAAACTCCAGTCAGTGGACACTGCTAATGTACGTGGTGTCGATGGTCTAAGCATACCAAGGCATCTCTTTCAGAGACTGACAGAGAGCCATCACGTAAGTGCGGTGACTACGCACTTGCTTGACGGGCACTCATACAAATAACATGTTTCCAAGGCTGGACATTTGTTTATTACTACCTGTAATTAGAGCACGTCTTGCAACAAGTCTCCACTGCTGGCTTCGTGGCAAGATTTGATGATAACACCCCTGAAACACACGTCCTATGCATTCCATATGAAGCTGTCTGGGTCGGACCTTTGACAAGGGGGACGCTCTAACGAGTCGGACTCTGAAGGTCAGTCTATAGCCTACTTAAGGGTGGGACATTGCTTGGCAGGCGGTCACACCTTTGGGATCTTCTGATCTCTCAGACAATCAAGTTAACTCAGCGTCTTTCTATCATTGCCTGTTTTTCGTCAGTTTGGCCGCAAATAGAGAAGACTGATTAACCCGAAATTGATAGACTGTAAAATGCCTTGAATTGATATTGCATTGATACTCACGAGGAAATGTCAGGCTTCCGAAAGCAAGAGATGGCAGAAAGACACTGACATGACTTGTGATTCATTTCCTAGTAACAGTTGGCTATAGACCGTTCTGGTCATCAACATGAATCAAAAGATGTTAATTCATTGTAGACTATCAATTGACTGCCCCTAGATAAGTATCGTCGGTATATCACGGCCCCAGATCTTGAACAAGAGACTGATTGTGCTCTTTAGCCTAGAAAGCTTCTGGTACTGGAAATTAGATGCTGCCTAAGCACGAACAGTATTGTAACTGCTGATGACCTAGAGGTTTCTGCCATACCCATCATGATTGGTCGGGAATATGTGATGTTTCATCTGAACTGTGCTTGGTATTATGCGTAATACTTGTCCAACATGATAAAGATCAACAAACCAAGAGCTTGACTTTTACTCACAATGATTCTATGCAAGCCCAAACCCAGATATCCCTGATAAGCACAACTTTTCTGTATTTGTCCAAACTCCAGCCTTATGTAGAAAACAGAAACTCGGTCCAACATCTCATCCCTTGAGTTAAACTCCTCTGATTGAGATGCCTCACAAATACCAAAGTCCAACCAACCATTTACGCAGTAGTCTCCAGACACCCTACGCCATGCTAACCTCCATGCCATGTGAAATTTCTCTCATATTTCTCATGGCAAATATACAGGCACTTATTTATGCCATAAAATCATCTTCAATGCTGCCTCGTCCACTGGGTTGGCTGAGATCAATCCTGCCAGCTCCGTCCACAATGTCATTAGTGTCCTGTTCGCCTGGTGCAGACGTACTCGAGCGGACCTGCACCTTGACTTCGCCTTGGATACCATCAACCCTTATCGTTGACACGGTGGTACCGCCAGGGGCAGGTCGAAGGTTAGGCGGTGGCGAGAGGTTGACAAGTTCACGGAAGAAGTTGTTGGCAGCCTCGCAGCCATCCAGCAGCCACTTGAGACAAATCGTCACTCGCTCCTTGGCGTATGGGTTGTGGTCGTCGTAGGCGCAGCAGTTGAGAAGAGGCACAATTCCGTTATACTTAACCATCTGCATCTGCACATCAGGGTTTCCAGGGCTGCTCTGACCTTGAGGCGGCTGTAAGAGAGTGGCGATAATGGTAAAGATTTGTCCTTTGATCCCGGACCAGGGGAACTTATGCGCTGGCTCCTGCAGAGGAGGAGGTGGTGGCGAGGGGGGGAGTCCATCTTCCGTAGCGGCGTATGGTCGCTCAACCATGGGGTTGCCGTCACTGTCATTCCGAGGTGACCGCTTGGGGAGCTCAATAAGAGGCTTCTTGGGCACTCCAGCCTCCAGCCCAGTCAAGATTGTGATAAGGTCGTAGATGGCCTCCCACTCGATCAACTTGGCTCGAGTGTCCAACATCTCAGCAACGGTCGTGAGAAAATCGAGGTACTGAGCCAAACCATCCTTGGCACGTTCCATATCCCAACTATCCACTGGAAACTCGGAGGGATCGCAATTCTCTTCCCGAATTTGAGCTTGAAGATGCATGAGAGCGGCACATTCGGGGACGATACGGCTTCGAAAGAAACTCAAGAAAAAGTGAACGAGCTTGATGTCACGGGAATTGTCCTTTGTCTCCTGAGAAGCTGAGTTGTTTATCCGAGCTCTGAACATGTGGTTGACAAGTCGTAGAAGGACTGTCTGAGCGGGCGAGATGATATCCTTGGGAATACGGAGCGAGTTCCAGGCATATGGAATCAAGGCGCTGTGATGAAGGGCCTCCACAATCTGAGTAGTGACCTGGAAGATGAGAGACTGCTCATCCTTCTCCCAGACGGCAATGAAGACTAGCATCTCTCTGAGGAGACTCTTTCCGCAGTCAAGGGCCAGGAACATACGACACCTGGTCTTCTGGAGGTTCTCGCCTGCTCGAGTCAACCCTGAACCGGCGTTGTCTAGAATGCATGACTTGACAATCATGTGCAGGGCCTCGATCTGTTTGGGATCCAAAATGTTGGGCACTTCAGTCAGCAGACCAGTCAGTGGCCCCTCTCCATAAGATTCATCATCGTCAGCGTCTTCTTCGTCCATGATATCCTCCACGTAGTCGTGAGCATACTCATGATCGTGATCATGATGGTGATGGTGGTGATCATGTTCATGGTCATGGTCGTGATCACATTGGCATACGCACTCCTGATCATCTTCATGGTCGTGGTCGTGATCGTGATCGTGGTCGTGATCGTGGTCGTGATCGTGATCGTCATGGTCATGGTCGCACTCGTGGTGATGGTCGTGGTGATGATCGTGATGGTGCTCATGATCATGCTCATGATCATCGTGTTCACAGTGATGACAATGCTCGTGTTCCGAGAGCTCTTCCTCCTCAACAACACCTGGCGGCGGCGAGTGGTCTGTTCCACAAGAGTGAGCATATCGATGCACGAGATTATTGCGGCAATGTTCCAGGCGGCTCTGGGCAAACTCCACAGATGGCATCAGGACTAGCCATTCTTCGTAATTAGGGTCGCGGGCGTTCAGCCACCAGGTGTCAACTTCTCTCGAGACGCGCCCATATGCACGATCTTGTTCGAATTTGTCCGTCTCATCGGGCTTCCACACCGGGTTGATCTTATCCTCAGTGTTGGTGACATCTCCAGGAACATCGACAGAGCCATCCGGGAGCCAGTTCCAGGCCAGAGGTCGAATCGGGGCGAGGTTGCCGGGTGGTTTCGAGGCTTGGTTCTGGGCGTAATCTTTGAGCAGCTTCCTGGCAGTGTCACATAGCTTGGAGTTCCTATCGAGCCAGTGCTGGACCTGTCGTTTTGCCACGTCTGGGCGGAAGCCTGAGCCATCGCCTAGACTCTCCTCGGGACCCGAAAGTGCGCCGTCATCATCAAATAGGACGTCAAACCAAAAAGACATTTTGTTCCTGTCGTGTTTCGCAGTCCAGTTGTGGGCTTGCTGTAAAGAAGTCACCAGCAGCTTTTTGTCTGGATTCTATTGTCAGTGTGGGGGTATGTGTCTCGACACCGCGGATACATACATAGCTCTGTGACATCACCGAGCTTTAATCTCTGGTTCTCATCGAGAATCTCTCCGTCGTAGCCCTTACTCGTTACGTTGACACAGAGAATGATGGTCTGGTATACCATTTGATCAAAGTGAACCGCCGCGCAGATGTCTTGCGGCACCTCGGGCTCAGCATTCACGAGGAGATTCCTGGCAATATGCATAAGCTTGATGAGAGTCGCTATGTCCTCCTTAATTGTCGCATGGTTCATAACAATCAAGGCAGTACTCTCCTGGGGAGTGACGCCCTTCTCTGGGTCGTTGAGGCTCGACAGCGGCCCTACAGAGCGTGTGGTGAGGCTCGGTATGGCAGCTGCAAAAATTCTGGTGAGCCAGATCCAAATCGCCACATTTCTTGAGATGGCCTCGCTGCACGCTCGTCAGTGTTGAGGCCCGTATAGAAAGCGAGGCTGAGGCTTACCGGGCCTTGCGTATCGTGTGTGTTTTCTCTAATGTTTTTGTGATCATAGAGCTCACTTTAGCTGCTGTCTGAGGGCCCATGGGAGGAGACTGAGTGTAGTGGCCTTCAAGACAGACGAGGGCGGCAGCGAAGCAGCGCTCCTCGATGGTTTCATCAGGTCCATTCTCGTGAGCCTCGTTCAGCAAATTGACGTTGTCGGGAAGTCGGGTCATTTTATCATTTCTCGTCATGGCATCCAAACACAGTCGCTGACAAGTTGTGGCTGCCAGACTATTTGATGGGTGAGGTTGTGGTGGGCTAAATTTTGGCGGAGCTAGGTGACTTAGGTCGGAAAATTTTGGCCGGCTTGGTCAGCATAAGAGAGAGAGAGAGGGTGAGTGTGAGGAAGAAGGCAAATAAGTGTGAGACTGTGAATTTCGATGCTGCATAAGAGATTACAATACTAACAAAAGATGAGATTAAACCAAAACTGATGCAGCTCTATCACTAAATTACCAATACCTTCATTGGGTGAATGTTGATAGAGTGAAATGTTCACTAAGCGCAAAAGAACTCAGCCCCACCAAACAAATAGCAACACAAGCTGCCTTGATAGAACAAAACGTTGATCCAGGAACAAAGGCGTAAATACTCCATCAAAGTACTTGAGATATATTTCTAGAATGAATTTTGATAGATCCTCCCAAGACAATGCGGTGTACGAAAAAATATCGACAGAGTACCTACATAGCATAGAGCACTATAAATGATAACACATCATTTCGAGACGGTGTGTCACGGACGGCGAGCCTTGTGAGGTCCTTATGATAACAGTAATAGCCTATCGCAAGTCTATAAACACAGCACGGTAAGCATTCTATACCATACCTTAAAAATCTTTATAATAGAATCCTAGAATAATAGCACTATCATGCCAAAGATTTGGTATCTTCAAATGCGCCAACCAATGGTGGCGCTCACAAGGGTCCACGACCCCTCCATCCCACCTCTGCCAAAGCACGTAAGCTTGGTCATGGCGGCGGGGTAGCTAATAAGGCACCTAACTACTACTGAGGACCAACCTAACACGGCAGATATTTCCTCGCGACGACGATAACCTCTCATTCTCACCAACGTTCCAAGTCCTTGCTCCAACTAACCTCGGCTTCAATTCGTCAAGATGGGTGACCTCCCCACTACGTTCGACAGTGTGTAGACTATCTTATCCGTCCGTATCCATCAATATAGATGCACTGCTGATTCTCGCATCATCCTCACAGAGCCTGTCCATATCGCCGTGATTGGCGGTACTGGTCTCGGTCAGCTTGAAGGCTTCGAGCCCGTCGCTGCTCTCACCCCTATTACACCTTGGGGACCCCCGGCCTCGCCGATCCAGATCCTCTCCCACAAAGGTGGCTACGTCGCTTTCCTTGCTCGCCATGGTGTTCACCATCAGTTTGCTCCTCACGAAGTCCCGAACCGCGCAAACATCGCTGCTCTACGACATATCGGTGTTAGATCCGTCATCGCGTTCTCCGCCGTCGGTTCCTTACAAGAGGAGATCAAGCCTATGGACTTTGTCGTCCCGGATCAGGTCATTGATCGCACAAAGGGTATCCGTCCCTTTACCTTCTTTGAGGGTGGTGTAGTTGGACATGTTGGCTTTGCCGACCCTTTCGATGCAGGCCTTGCTAAGGTGGTCAAGGCTTGCGCAGCTCATATGGAGGGCGACGGCGTCGTCTTGCACGAAAAGGGCACGGTCATTGTCATGGGTAAGAGACCCGTTGAAGCAGTGCCAATCACCTAATCATCCTCTGACGAACAATCTAGAAGGGCCGCAGTTCTCGACTCGTGCCGAGTCCAACATGTACCGATCTTGGGGAGGATCTGTTATCAACATGTCGACCCTTCCTGAGGCCAAGCTTGCCCGTGAGGCTGAGCTGGCCTACCAGGTGATTGCCATGGCCACCGACTATGATTGCTGGCATTCGTTTGAGGATGTTAATGTAGAGCTGGTCATCAAGTACATGAAGGCTAATAATGAAAATGCCAAGCGACTTGTAGCGGGTGTCTTGGATCGACTTGCTGAGCTCGAGAACAGCGACCTGGTCCAAGCGAAGCACTGGGCTGGTGCCTCTCAAGGAGCCGTCAAGTTCATGACCAAGCCAGCTGGCCGTGATCCTGAGGCCATGAGGAAGGTCGAGTACCTTTTCCCTGGCTTCTGGGAGGAATGAACCCAAGTTAGTCAGAAGCAGAAAGAGACGGATATTTGAGGGTGAAATAAAGTACGTACACAAATATAGATAGGCTTTTGCTGTGATAGAGGCGTTATTGTAAAGCGGTGGAACAATCATCGGTCATCGATATGAGTTCGAATTCCGTGCGTCTGCTTGCTCGTCGATGGGTAATTTGGAATCATACACTCGCCAGTGGGCACAAAGACCCAATTGATGTCGGAATAATGTGAGCTGGTGAGAGCACAGGCCCAACTGCTATCGATCAGACCTTTTTTGATAGGGCAGTAAAGTACGCTCACGACGTCACCAGGCCGCGACACAATAGTCAATGGTGTTGAATGACCCCTGGTCCCTGACAAGGGTTCGTTGCAGCATCGTCCACACCCGAGGCTCATGGCTGAAGAAGGCTTTTTTGTGGCAGTCGATTTCTGGTGTCCCGCTTTGATGTCGTGTTTTCTCTTTTGTTTTCTCAGGCCCTGCATATGCCTGTTGATGTGGCAAAAGCGGCTCTTACGTCGTCTGCCCGGCCCACTACGTCGCATGCATTGATGCTTCTCATGTCTGGCGTTTTTGCCGTGAAGCATTGAGGCCCGAGCACTGGCATGCCGTGCTCTAAGAGCAATTCAGGATATGAGCTGTAAAGTTCTCTGGACCACAATTACTAGCTTTTCAAGCGTCGTTCCTGTGCCTTGTATCCATGCTCGTGAGTAATATATCGGCAACGGCCCGCCCTAAGGGCAGATTCTGCCAGGGCCCTGGTCAAATGCTACCTGACATTTCTTGCAGCTCACATTAGTCTCGCAGCACGGGTGGTTGCTGTACAACGAACGCCCCTGAAGATGTCTTGTTAGTTGTAACGGAAGATCTTCTTCGCACTCTCAACCCCTAGGCACCTCTTGAGTGTTGATGACAACCCTTGTACTTAGTGATGCAACAGTTAGGTGTGTCACTTGAATGATAATTCAATCGTCTTACCTGCGTGCTGTCGTGTGCAGATATGGCCGAATCCATGGACTTTGTACAGCGACAGGGGCGTAGCTGTCACCACACCCTCTTTGATGCGCGTCCTTTAAACGTAAACGCCGCTCGGCTGCATTGTGAGAGAGGTTCGTTCGATCAACGAGATTCTTCTCGGCCGGGATCCTAACACAATTCTGTGGCAGCGCATGCAATGCTGATTCCGACTCCGCGATCCCTGTGCTCCTGTTGTCTCAGTTGTTTTCTCTTTTGTCCTTGACCATTCTACGCTCTGCCTTTGTTCGTTGAGGATTCGAATGCCCAAGACGTGTTGAAGCTCTGGACATCAGAGCGCACTTCGGCAGGGGTTCGAAATCAAACCTGAATGCATATTCTAGACGCTGCCCTCAGGCCAAATTGAGCTACTCTATGATAGGCGGTCCCGGTAAGACAGCTTCATTTACAATGTTGCGATATATGGGGTTGGGTGATCGAGGCAATATGAATCAGCACAAAGTTAGTGCACATCGGATGACTGTCCAGCATATCCGGCTGTTCGTCAGAGTCACCGCCCTCGTTGTTTATTTAATGAACGTTATGTTGCCTGCCATCAGAGACTCAGTGCCCAGCCACCATCTCATGACATCTATTCATGGTAGGCGGAGCTACCAGCAATCTTGAGGAGTTGGCTGAGAGGCGTGCGGGACAAGTCATCCTGAAGGCGACGTTAATGAAGAAGGCCGACTGGACTTGCAGGTCGACCGAAACACGCCGGTCCCCGTGTTGACAGGTCCGGGGTGTGACAGATTCCGTCCGTCCACGTCGACTCCGTGGTCACGGCGCAAGTACAGGCATTCGGCGCGGGATAGCGGAGCACTTGAAACTAGAAAGATCCGAGTTTGGCAATGCTTGAGAGCTGCAAAGGACTTAGCACACTAGCTATGAACTAGGTATTGACTGATGGGTGGCTCATTGCATCTATCAAGTCAATCCTGAGGCATTACCAGAGAGAGTTAGAATCCACAGCATAGAGACTATCCGTAATATGTAGAAGGATAGCTGAAATGAACCAACACCCCATGTTATCCACAGAAATCACAACAGCATGTCATATTTGCTTTTGTGTCGTGTGCTTTTTCGTTCTTCTTTCAGCTGCTGTGTCGAGTATTATCGCTCAACCGACCCCTTGACCCGATCTCAAGTTCTTGGGCACGAACAGCGTTGTCCATCGAAAAGCAAAGCAGAATCACTATAGTCTGTCGACTTTACTGTAGATGTGACCCCATGCAGGACGATGACTTGATAGGAGTGAAGTGGTTCTGTGAAAAGCAGAATGGCGGCGGAGCCTACGACTGTACCTTGACTCGTGTGCACACAGACAATACTGCACTGTTATGCGTCCAACTTATTCGGCTCCAGCTTGGCCATCACTGACTCAATAATGCGTCGTTCCTCACCCACGCCTTAGAGCTGCGTTACCAAGCGCTGTCAAAGCATGGGCCCGCAGAGATTATGCTCTTGTGTGGATTTCTATCTACCGGTCTCGCAGGAGAACATGAGGTTGACGTGTATTACAGTAGCTGCGACACCATCGAATGCAAGTCTTCCTTCTGCCAACGGCTGGCTTTCTATGAAGATCCGATATTCGCGCTCTCTTCTCCTCAGGCCAAACGCAGTGTGCTATGTGAAGCATCCGAGACCTCGACAACTCTGAGCTCTATCGTACAACATACAACGCATGGAATAGCAGCTGAGTTAATGATCGACGGGTGTCAGCATGCGTTTCTTCCTGAGTGGGTATCAGTACTATGCTAATCCCACGTGGCATGTGACAGACTGGGAGAAGCAAGGAGAAGGAATATCAATGCTCATCAAGACAGAGAATACGCAAGACGTTGTCGGCCGCACATAGGACAAGCCAGGGTGCAGCGGAGCATTTGGAAACAATGGCAGCGTCTCACTCTCTGGACTTCTGGAGAGCCAACGTGCAGGGAACTTGCGAGGCTAATAAGCGATAGTGCCGTGGCTTGCTTGTCAAGTATCGTCGAGTACTGAAAAAACCATTGCACTGTGACGATGCTGGCTTCTCATTTGCCCATCATAACTGACAGAACTGCATCGCTAAAGCCCCGAGGCTCAACAAAGGCCGGCGGACTGTTTTCCGGTCGAATGGCAGCGTAAGCGAGCCGGCAATAGGTAGTGTCACACCTGGTAGTTGTCTAAGGTTACGCAAGGATGGATGGAGGATGTTCATGGATATGTCTTGGATCTCGGATCACGCTTAAGTGAACCGCGGCCTCGTAATTGGCCTCGGCTAGCGATCCAGCAGGCACGATCAACTGCTCCTGCTGTTTCCGTGTTAGGTCCTTTTGGGGCCTTGGGTGACTGTGAATTGAGGTCTTGGCGTCCAACATATCACATACACAGAGTATCATGACATGACATGACATTGCATTGCATTGCATTGGATATAACTCCGTATATTGGACATTAACCGTGCCGTGTCGTGTGCTGTATGGTCTCGTTTATTGAGCAGTTAAAGAGCTCAAGGGCAAGGATCACCTGATATGATCAGCATCATCACCGGCAAAAGGAAAGGTTAATTGCTCGCTACTCCACATGCCGTGGCATGAATTGTGGTTCTCTCCATGCTTGTTTTGCTTTTTTGAGGCTCTCTCGACTTGACAGCTTCAACTTGGACGACGTGCGCTCTTTGTGGTGAAAAGAAAAGGACAGACTAAAGTGCTTCAAGTTGTATGTTCCAAAACGCATGGAATTGGTCGGTGAATACCCATTGAGCATTGTAAAATACCCATCTCTTTGGCTATCGGTGATTTCATGGCGTGTTGTTCACGCTGTGTGCTGTATGTGCGTGTGCGTTGTGTGCTCCCCCCTGTCCATGCCCTGGTCTCGCTTGACCACTGCGTTATTGCCCAACAAAGACCTCGTCCGCATTCAAAAGACAACTATCGACGTGACAGCACGGAATAGCGTCCTGGGGGACATCACATGAGACGGTATTGTTGGTGATATAGCAGTGATTAAGAAAGAAACTAACTATAGATAGCCCTAACCAGTATCTTGGGAGTGGCAAATCAGTCAAGGCCTGGGGACACCCACAGCCTTTCGGCCCTGAGGTCCGGTGGAGTCTAGAGACAACACCTGTGCAGGTAGACAACACCATTAGAGAGGGATCCTGTTGTGTTACCACACCTCACCTACCCCAGGACAGGGTGACAGACCCCAATCGCGATCTGTCAGGCTACTTGCTGGCTAGACACAGCCCAGGATGTGATGTGGGTGAGCATCTAACATATCCTGTCTTCTATCCAGAACATATCTGCCTACCATTTTATAGAAGGCATCAGTTTTGTCACTTCCAAAGACCAGAAAGCACTACCAAGCAAATTTTATACTCCTAAACTTTTAGCCTAACTCTCGGTGCCCAGGTCGGAGAGCAGCGTGTTTCTTATGATCTGACAAAATATGGCCCTGCTATAAGGCTGTAAAGCGGTGTTGTGATTGTGAGCGACCCTTCATTGCTGCAGAAGGGTGTGTGCGCCCACGGGGAAACCTGTCGATCGAAATCTATCAGTCCACCCCGCTTACATAGTAGGTAGGAAGGTGTTCTCTAGCGTTCATCATCATGCAAGGCTCTATCCTGTCATCGGGCATGATCGAGCTCTCGTCAGAGGCAGTGCATAATGACCAATTTACGCTATCTTGCCGTGTTAGGCGGCAACTATACCCGGTTGATAACAAGGCAGTTGAGCCTTTCCACCATGACCTGGGTCTGAAGGCGAATGTGTCTGAATTGAGTTTGTCGGTCGGCGGCTAAGATCGTAAAGGGGTGGCATGCCTATAACGTCACTAACCGCAACCCACAGTGATGGTTGAGCATTCTGTTGCGTAGCCTTGCGCTGTTAATATGTGAGTCGAAGCCGAACCGATATGGATCGTTGGAACAACCAGTGACGGGAATAGAAACAAGGTGACGAAAACCGGAGTTGGGAGGACACGAGTCTGTTGTGAAGCGGGCAGCTGATGGCCAACGAATATCACAGGCCACTCACGTCGCGTTGCCAGATATTTACTACCTGTCTTACAAAGAGCCTATTCATACATTAATATCTTCTTGCTGTAGGAAACACCTTGCCAGTGAGAATCAATCAATGTAGAGGCCCCAATTAAGTCTCGGCGGACCGCGGGAAGAAAAGGAAACCATTTTAGCACCACGGGAGTTCCCTTCCTTGCTCTTAGTTGATGTCTACCTTGGCCAAGACTTACGTACAGACAAACGAGCCCCGTCGACGATGTTGAAGCTTAACTTCGATGTTCCAGGAGGCCACAGGGTCCAGAGTTCACCGTGTTCAAGAGTGAGCTTCCGAGTTCACATATCGTTTTATGGAAGCCTGGGGTATATTGCCAGGTACTGGAAGGCTCCCAGCTCATCAGTTTAGTTCAGTTTAGTTCAGTTCAGTCTACCTAGTTTAGTGTCAGTCTAGTGCAATCGAACCCTTGCGATAGCGGCGGGCTATTTTTCTGCATCTCACTCTTGCAGCACACCTCCGCTTCAAGACGAACCACATTGGATCAGAGGAGTGGGCACTTTTTGACAAATTTTGACTGGGTACTCCGAAACAAACATCTTCTTGCACAGGGATCTCTTGCGGAACCCATCTGAACTCCAACTCTGTCAGACTTTTCAACCGCACTGCTTCGTTACACGTATGCAGTACGTCCAGTAGCAACTGCAGCAGCTGGACAGGTACGCAATCTTCCCCACCGCCTACATATCACAGGCCGTCGTGAGATGCAACAATGATCTGTGCCGCGGTAGAATGGGGGCATAATTGGGGCCGAGCCTGGTCAAGCAGCTGGAGAGCATGCTCTTTCCAATGATGAATCAACAGGCGGTCAAGGTGTTGAGACTTAACCGTGGGACAACGACAATGGCATGCTCCATCTTCGGAAAGACTCGCCTTCGTTGCTCGAGATTCGCAGCAGGACCCCAGACGATTTGCACCAAGGGTTCTGAATAGAACAGCTGAGGGTGTCAGGAACCGCCGTTGAGATAGCACTGGGGATCAACAACGCCATTGTACTACCCACAGAATGAAACCATCACGCTTTCAGTCCAAGAAGGGAAATGACTCAAAGCTTTGCAACCAATGGAGTCCGATCTGAACCACGCTATCTTCCATCTGTCACGCTCATGCTGCTTGTTCTCTAGCTCGAACGGGATCCGTCTCAAACCATGACGTGCATCTGCTTGCCTCTCACCGTCCAGGGCTGGTCAGGTTGGTGTGAATAAAGTGCCCTACCAGGCCTTGCGCTTTAGTGCAGCCACCTTGACTGAAAATAGCTTCAACGTTCTCTCTTCTCTGTGCCAAGGTGACCAGTCACCTTCTCAAAACCGTCCGCCAACTTCACCCGGCTTTCCACAGACCACAGACCACAACAAAAGAGGCATGGAAGGGGAAAATAGCGCCCGGCACGGCTAGAACGGGCGAAGGCGGGCCCGTGGGGATAAAGATGGGTCATTGAGATACCTGAGAGCATTCATCATTGGATTGAGTTCATATTATCACATCAAGGCAGTCGAGATGCGCTGGTGCCTTGAAGCCTGCCGCAGGTTGGCTTGTGCTGTGTTTTACGAGTTTTGCAACACAACCTCGAGCAATTGTGGAGGGGACCTGGACACAGACAGGCCATAGGCCCCAAATGCCTAAATGGGCTCTTGTTTCTCACCACATCCTGGAGCCTCATTAGCGCGCTCTGCAGGGGCATGGTCCGCCTAGGTACAGTAGCATGTGGCTAAAGCCGAAGCTGAAGTACATGTCTATGTGATTGCAAAAGATGAGCCAGCTGAGTCCCATATCGGTCGACGCATGGCACTTACAAGACTAATACGAGAGCGAGACACATGAAACAAGGTAGATAGCACTATGAATTGATTTCCAGTACC
The DNA here is from genome assembly GCF_900044065.1 of Fusarium mangiferae. Classification (NCBI taxonomy): domain Eukaryota; kingdom Fungi; phylum Ascomycota; class Sordariomycetes; order Hypocreales; family Nectriaceae; genus Fusarium; species Fusarium mangiferae. The sequence continues at coordinate 1,506,314 of NW_024573924.1, read as the reverse complement.
GACAAGAAGAAGAAAAAAGAAAGCACGCAGCTCCAAAGAGCGAAAACAAGGGTCTTGATAACTTCCCCAGCACGTACCGGAACCCCATGTCTTATTATGGTGGGGATGTCAATGTCGAAGCATGAGAATGTCACCCTCCACGCTCTCGCCCTAATGTAGGATGAACCACTTCTGGTCAGGTCTGGGACATGGCCAAGATCCATCCCATTTTATTCTACCACCTTACGCACCCGAACACACTCCAAGGACTGGGGTATAGCTATGGGTACGGGCGTGTTATCCAGCAGCAGCAGACCGAGCTGCATTGCCTAGCATGCACTGCACTGGGACTGACGTTGAGCTGTCAAAACGGCACCCCAAGGGCAAAAAACAAAAGAGAAAAAAAAAACACAATCAGACATTGCACTGCTTTGTTACAACAGACAGGATCCACGCTGCCACAGCAGCAATTCTATCTCCCTTTCTCTTGAATCGTCTCGAATCAGATCGACTCAAATCATATCACGGCCCTTGCCTGCCTGCCTGTCTCGTCCGCCCTCACACATTCCCATCGTCTGCGGCCCTTATTCGACTCATCCCTGGGCGGTCGTCTCCATTGAGCAGTGACAGCCGGTAGCACTGGCCGGTGTTTACCAGTAACTTGACAGCGGTAGTAATCACAGTAACCGCCTTCTCGCATCTGCTTGCCGGGTATAAAGTCGGGAAGAGCGTGCCTTGAGTCGCTATCTCTTCTTCCTTCACTCGCTAGCATCGAGGTTTGTTATAGACCATCTCAACCGCAAATACCTTTCCACAAACCTATTTTTGAATATAACACTACCATATCGTATCGTGCCGTAACATATCGTTCCACAGCGCACACCTCTTTTTTTTTTTATAAAAAAAATCTTCCCAAGTGGTAACGTGACCCGGAGGCGTGGAATTGTTTTGTGTGTGCTTGACCCTGTTAACTTTGGAAGTATAGTCACACACTCCTCCGATTTTGCATAACGACATTTGGAAAACGAATGCTTGGATTGATTGATGTCCTTCGATTGCCATGATGGATCCAAAGAATGATGCTCCCACGCATGGAGCCGTAGTCGATATCGGCGGTAGCAACATGTATGACGGCGTTGGCAAGCGATTGCAAGAGGCCCTCACGGCTCCATACTCTCCCACCTCCAAACCCACGCTGCCCGACGAATTACTGTACGACGATGTCGGGTTGCCGATCTGGAATCAAATCATCTTCACCCCTGAATTCTATCAGACTCATGACGAGATTGCTTTGTTTGATGAGCATGGCGCCGACGTTGCTGCGCGATGCCCAGCTGGTGTCACAATTATCGATCTAGGAGCTGGGTTAGTTCATCCTCTATTGCCCCGCACTCTGCCCACCCTCGATGAGTGGTGGCTGTAAGCTTACCCTCTCCATACTAACACGACCCCATCCAGTGACACTCGCAAGGTTGGCCACCTTCTCGCAGCCTTTGAAAAGGGCAAAGTTCCCGCCAAGTACCTCGCATTGGACATATCCAGATCGTCACTGAATCACAACGTCAAATACCTCGTGGAGCAGCACCCGAGTCCTGAGTCTTCAGTGACCTGTGCTGGTATCTGGGGTACCTTTGGCGACGGCATGAGCTATATCCAAAAGATCTCGACACCCCGTCTCTTTCTCTCGCTAGGTTCGGTGCTCTGCAACGATCCTTGGCCTGAAGCACTTGCTCACCTGAAGTTCTGGGCCGATGCCTTGCGACCTGACGACCTGCTTCTAATTGGAATGGACGGCCACACTCTTCCCAACAACAAGGAGAAGATCTGGAACGCCTACCACTCTTGCGACGACCTCTACCACAAGTTCTTCTTGAACGGCTTTAAGCATGCCAACCGTCTGGCAGGTGAGGAATGGTTTCGTGAGGAGGATTGGGAGCTCCTCGCGCAATTGGAGGATGAGCCCACTACTCGTCATCGGTTCTTCTTCCGGGCCAAGAAAGATGTGAAGCTTAAGAAAATGAGCCGCATCATCCAGAAAGGCGAAGAGTTCGACTGGTTCGATTCTCACAAGTACGGCGAAGATAACGTGCGCCTCATGTGCTACAAGGCAGGACTGAGCGTAATCGATGTGTGGCAGGCCCCAGGATCGGAGTTCCGTAAGTTCCCTCCTATTAATACCCCCTGGCGATTTCTTCCTTTGTTTTTTTTTCTCTCTTTGTCTTTTCCCTCCCTCTCTGTTTTTCTTCTCTTTCTTCTGTTACGTGTTTCATACTGACTTGTTTTCAGGGCAATATCTCGTTCGCCGTAAAGACAGCAAGGACCAGCGAGACGACGCCGACAGTGCCGTCTCAGGAGTCAGTTACTAATCTGGCTCCGCGGCTGGCCGCTACCATCACATCTAATTCCTAAAAGAATTTTCACCAAAAGGCGGGCAACTATTGCTGAGGATATCTGCGGACAGTACCTTTTTACGAGTAATGGAAGGTATTGTAATCCCAAAATGGATGGACAGATCAAGGTTTTGTTCGTTGCGTTTCGTCAGGTTAGACACAGGGTTTCCTCTTCTGCTTCGAGGACCTTTGCAACAAGGTGTTCCCACCAAGGGTACCTCTTACCGATATCTTTGGAGAGAGCAGTTGGATCTCGCGGGATTTGAACTTCTTTGTCAATCCACCCCCAGATGCGCAAAAGTGCGTCGTACAAGGGGGGGACGCTCTGAGGTGACAGATAATTAGCCCCTAATTCTGCAACTAGAGTGGGTAGTGTTGGGTGCAGTAGACCTGGGCAAAGGCAGAACCAGCCTGCGTCTTGCCATAGATTACTAAAAATGGGAGGTTTGCGTTTCTTTTCTTTGCACTTACACTGCGGACTGGCGTTTGAACCACTTGCTCGAACCAATCCATCGAAACATCCTTGTGTACAGTTTGAGTGGCGAGTAATCCTAGGAAAAACACGGGTAATAGGGGTGCTTGAGCTGTAAAGTGAGACCCCGATGTAGGCATAATTCGTATGCAACGGGCGAGATCGTCAAGATTGGCAAGAACTTCCGGGTGATTTCGAGGCAGCCTAATGGAAGGTTCAGTCAGCGAGCGCTCTTGCCACTACTGTTGTTAACGCAACTTGAGGTGAGGTAGGCAAGATGGTGTGGCAGGGAAAGCAGGCAGTGTGTAAGTGTTGAACCGGCAGAGGGGGAAGAAGTGAGTTCGGCTGTTGCAAAATCAACGCCCATTATGCCAATGGATCTCCAACTTCCTTCAGCTTGTCCACTTCTCTCCCTCCTCGGGCCTTTTCTTCTCCTTCATCGCATGTTCGTACCTCAGAAGACGACATTGATAATAAACAATTGCGGCGATCCTCCACGCCTCAGCTGTAACCTCGGTCATGATTTGGTTGGAATCGATTATCACTTCGTCTGCTTTGTCGCGCACCCAGTCTATCGTTGGTGGGTACTTTCGAGCCAGCTCCCAGTCTTTGCCCTCACGGCTCCATTGTCGCATTTCTGATAGTTCGCGCAAGAGAAATTTTGCCGTTATTGGAACGATGGTGGATTCAGGCTCTTGCTGCAATCGACCTGCACAATACGTTACCTGGCTCATAAGATGCAACAATTTCTTCGAAAAGCCACAACCTCCATGGATTTCAAACATATCCTTCTCTGTTCCATAGAGCAGCCAGCTGAACCTGCCTGCTTCAGCCTCAGGATTAAAAGTCTGCGGTGAGGGAAGGGCCATCATAGGTTGAGCGAGAATCACTGCCCGGCCAACGATGATTGATTGAGAGATGCGAAGTTCGTTGTACTGGACGTTGTTGTTTTTCCAATAGCGAGCGCCAGGGTCAGTTGCCTGCAGAAAGTATTCGCCTTGCCTGAATCCTTCCAGCCATCGCGGATTGTATGGCTTTTTGAGTCGTCGTTCCGTTAGGACAATCTAAATACCAGTCAGGTCACTTCACAATATCGAAGGCGCACGGTCAATAATTCTGTAGCGACATCATACATACATCTTGCATTGAGAGAAGCACGGCCATGGTGATGACCTCCTGCCCTTTACCATTTTCCCTGCTTTCAGGCGCATTGAGGAGTGTGCTGAAATATTGATCTGCCGTGATATATCGCTGATTGATCCGCTGGCGGATGCGCTCATCCGGAATATAATCATAGATATACACCCCGGCAAGACTCTGAATAGCGTGGAGAATACCTTCGTTCTTATGCATCGGCGCCAGATCCTTCAACCATAGGTTTGTGTTGCTGAGCACACTCCTTCCCGGACACCAGTTCTTGATATCTGCCGAGTGGTGAGCAAACGCTTGTTCAAGGCACAAAACGCCGATAAGCAATTTTCAAAGACTTACAGAACTCAAACAATCGTCTGTCAATATGATCCATCTTTGCTTGGAATCCGAACTGAGGAGGCAGCATTTTTGGGTCACCAGCTATCAGGATTTGTGAAGTGTCTTGAAGGGAAACCGGAGAACCTGCCATCAATACTGGCGATGAAGTATTTCCCCATCCTCCCTCTAGGTCCATGGGCGAAACAGTCCCATTTGGCGCGGAAGACACGGCAGGCCCAGGGTTAACCAGAGTTATTGTGGTTGGAGGACGACCGGCACTGTGTGATCGCGTTACGTTGGGCGTTATGTCCTCAACGTCATCCTCTGACGGGAGTGGTACAGGGCCAGACGGCCGTCTCGATGGAGCTCGCGAAGGCCAGTTGAATTTAACATACCCATTCACCTGTCCATTCTCAGGGCGAGCATAGCGAGGATAGGCAGACACAATCAGCCGGTCCTCATTCGCGGTGAACGGACTTACAACGAGCCCTTCTACTGGTACCAGGCCTCTTTTCTTCGAGTCTTGCGATTCGACAGCCCGCTCTGGAAGAGCATCGTGCACCGCAGGCAAGAGGCGAGGCAGTCGCTGTGCCTGAGAGCGAGGGGGTTGAGGTTGAGGTTCAGGTTCAGGTTGAGGTGCTGTGGCTACCTGAAGATTCAACGCAGGCTGGGGTGCTGCATGGAACGTCAGCTCACGGACTTGATAGTCTACCATGGCATGATCGGGTCGACGGGCAGTTTTGATCTTCTCGGCAGGAATTGGAACAAAGTCGGGAACATGATGGATGAAAGATGGATTCTCAGTCGGATTGTGCAACGGGGTGAGGGTGGGAGTAAGAGCGGGGTGGGTGGGTGCAGCATGTTCTCTCTCATCTCCTTTCTGCCCAAGTTTACACCTCTTTCATCGGAGACCCATCAGACTTCAAGATCCTCCACAGGGATTTGACAGGGACAACGGGTCAGAGTTAAGATCTGAAGAGTTTCCGAGAAGGCAGAGTCATGAGGAAAGATGGGTGAAATGAGTTGGATACATGGAGTGAGTGACAACAGGTTCACTTCCTTACCTGTAAAAGCTGGGGCCCACGAATTGCCAAGGTCTTCGGGGAGGTCGAATAGGACCTCTGAGGGAGACGATACTCCCGTTGTCGCAGGCCATGTATTTTCGAGTAAAGGGACATCAGTAACCAGGGATCCGTCGACGCTGTCGGAGGCCCTGATGCTGGATGTGGCTATGCTCAGTGAGATCGTATCGTCTTGTCGCGCGTATTTGACGCGCTTCACCGGACGGACTGATTCTGGTGAACTCTCCATTTGGACGGCTCGTGGCAGGGAGCGCCGGGGACAAGCCCGATGGGCCGTGCTATAATTAATGGGAGAGATGAGAGAACAAAACCTTACAGTATGACAGTTTCGGAGTCGGCCGGGTCAGAACACCACGGAAGGCCAGCGGCAGCGGCAGCGGCAGCGGGCAGCGGTAACAAGTAGCGATGCCAGACGTTTGATGATCAGAGCCGCCGGGCCCCAGGGGCGACGCACAACCGTTGCGGCGCGTCGAACTGAGAGCCTATTGATGAGATACCAGCAGAGTGGTTCGCTTCAAGGCAAAGAACCACGCCTACCGAGAGTGGGTTTTTGGAGTGTAAACCGCCGGGATAGCGGGGGCGAAAGGAGACAACAAGAAGCGAAGAGGAAACAGTTCAACCGAGGGACCAGCGGAGGGGTGTTGAAGCAAAGTCAAGAAGACCGGAAGGTCATGGCGTGAGATAAGTCTGGGGAGAGTACCTGCATTAAAAGGGACGTTGACCAGGTGCTACTCTCTGCCTCTCTAGAAGCAGTTTGGACTTTTAACTAAAGAGATGTCTAGGAGCTGTTAGAAACATTAAGGTCAATGGTTGGATTGCAGGCCTCCCCACTTGGAACCTGACGAGCTTAGAGCCCTTAACACAAGGGAATGAGTGCTTCTCCAATAGCTAGCAGGACGCCGCCTCACGATATTAGAAGCAGTACCGGCTAGTCACGATCGGTAGGGCGGGCAACCTGAAGGCGAATCTCACTCACCGTTGCCTCACGCGCCTTACGCGCCTGCTGCCGCCGTCGAGATAGAGCCAGCGAGGGTATGAAAGAACTGAGCAGGTGTGGCGGCCCATCGATGTGATGGGACCTGGCCTTCCAGGGTCAAGGACCAGGGGGGTTACTTACGAGGACCAAGATGGTTTTTAGCGGCAGGGATAAAAACGCCATGGCGCACCTCACAGCTTAATCACCCGCCCTTGCTTCTTCGGGGTTAACAAGGCCAGCCGGTCTAGCAAGGGCACAATGAAGATGATCCTTGACAGGAGAGAGGAGACACAAACAACGGGGCCAGAGTCCAGTGCCAACAATATTACAAACGGTGCTCGGTACATCCTGTGATACGGACAGCGGCAGCCCCCATACGCATTAGCGTTACCTTGACTCAGTTGTCTCTTCCCCCCCAAGCTTGTTGTCTCTTGTCTCGTCACTTATTGCTCACGCGAAAAAGCTGTGCTTGTGCCCGGCACCGCGTGTCTTGCCTCTCTACCGGCCTCATAAGGAGCAAGTTCCAAGAGACTGACCGAAGAGACCACAACATTCATTTTGTCGACCCGACGTTGGGTGTTGCCGTCGTCCTCTTTTACGGACCAAAGACGTAGGACACTCACCAAGCAGATTGTCTGTGACTTTGTCTTTCGCCTCTCAGCACTGGCTTCTAGGCCTGAATACCACAAAAACCCGCGCATGTTATTCTCCGACGGTTACGCTACATGCTGCCCTCCTCTGACCGACGCATGCGTATCTTTTTCTTTTCTTCTGCCTTAGAAGCGCGACCGCGAACCCCAGGTAGACGGATAGACAGTTCCTGACAGCCATTTCCCCCTCTCCCTCGCTCCCTCGGTCGCCCCAAAATTTTGCCTTCCCGCCGCCGCCGCGCCGCGCCGGTCCGGAGCCCTTCGTTAGCTTCCGTGCCACAACAATTTGCAACACGCTACTGCTAGGTCCCGCGTGGTTGGTCGAAGCTCTAAGCATAGTACAGAGTACATTCCCACGTACAGTACTATAGGTGTATACTCATATATCAGCGCCTATTGTCAGCGATCTCAATAGTACAGAAAGAGGTATAGATACTACTGTACCATCATGTCAATTCCATCATCTGCACTCGTCTTTGAATCAGGGATCAATACAATCCCCAGCAACACAATGGAGCCCAATTCTTTGGATGCCCTTGTCCGGGTCCAGTTAGAGACTGTTTCCAGGGAGTTGGCAGCAAAGGCAAAGTTTACTACAAATGTTTCATCGCCCGAACAACGTCAAAATATCATCAACGATGTGGGAGAATATCTTGCTCAGACCGCCCAGATGTGGCTTTCTTTGACAGATAAATTGGTGACAGGACCTCATGTAGCATCAGCTGCAGAGGAGGCCCACGAGCTGTCCTACAATAAGACGCACATGGCGGACTTGCAGCCCATGGCTACAATGGACATGAACATCAGCAAGCTTGGGTAAGTCTCTAAACCAATCGTGTTATACCATGGCTCACCCATTCTGGCAGTAAGATCCGTGATCTGGCAGCAAAGTTCTCTGAAGACGTTCAAGAAGTCTGGCGACGGACACCTGAACCTGGAGGAGTTTTGTCAGCACCAACCTACCATACAGTCTCTTCCTTCCCTACCATTAAATCTGAACCCTCAGGCTGGAACCGGTCATTCTCCGGAGGCAATAATATGGATGGCGGAACTCGCGAAAGCCAGAGAGCTATGCTAGCTTCTCGAAGCACTGATGACGCTCCATCACCTGGTGGGAACCTATCCATTTCAGAAGACTCAGGAGATGACGAAGATGAACAATTCAGCAAAATCGACATGGACGCTCTTAAACAGAGGGGCAAAGGCTCGTACTACTGTCCTTTGGGACATCGCTGCGACAAGGGCGGCGTTGATAAGGAGGGAAGACTTGTGGTCTTCGATCGAAATTCTTCTTTTGCGTATGCTTATGCTTGTGACCCCGAGTTGCTGGTTTTAACTGACCCCTGTCATAGACAACACTGTAACAAGCATCGGAAACCTTGGCGGTGCGATGTTCCTGGGTGCCCGAATCCACCCAAGAAACGCAAGTTTGCCCGTCGGGACGGACTTGAAAGACATAAATTGACGGTCAAGCATCGCGTTATGACATCCTGAGGCCCTAGTCACGAGTTCCATCTTGTGCTTTGATGGGCTGTGTGACCTTGACCGGTCAATTCCCTTACATTCAGAGACTTGTCTTTGATTGGGGGAGGTATGGCCGGTGAAAATAAACCATGCGGCTCATGCAAACCCGAGAAGCATGAACCAATAGTGATTCGCCAAGGGTTTCTCTGCCACTCACTGGTCCATCCGCCAGCAGCTGAACGTTGCACGAAATCATGGAAATTGATTCGGATCTACATGGCCTCAGTTGCTTGCAAGTTACAATACGAGCATAGTATGCCTAATGGCGCATCCCTCGCATGAACACAGGAAAGATAGTCGGAATTCTTTTTATCACGGCATAATTGCTGGTCAATAAGCGACCGCCCAACCTTTTGTGGAGTTGAACTAGTCTTGTATCTGAAAGGAATGATGCAACCACCTACCTGTAAGCTGGCACATCACCGGTCAGAGTTACCCAAACAAACAATCGTTACATATGCAGTTAGCCTTCGGGCAAGATGCATGAAAGCTTTTCACAATAATTTTAGGACATCCTTCTCAAAAGAGAAGCAGCCGGCTCACAGGTACCACAGTTAGCAGTTGAGATGGACGTGGTAGGCCTCAACGACTAAGGGTGGGAAACCCCACCGACGCGGCATCTCAGTTACAGATCTACCCGTTCCTACAGGGCCAAAGCGGATGGCAGCATGGGAAATTTCAGAAATGCATTGCCACTTTGATTATACGGGTGTGCTGGCTGTCTATAAGTCGTACGACAGGAACACGTACCCAGAACGTTCGAGAAAAATAGGTGCAGCCACGTATGAGAATGAAACAGGCCAAGGTCTCACAAGAGCACTGGTAAAAGCTGTCAGCTCCCGCGCAAGAGGCACTTGGTCAGGCAAAGAGGTTTACTAGAGTACGTACAAATATAGTACTAGGCTGGGCTACCGACTGCGAGAAGCGGGTGGCTTTCCCAAACTCGTGGGAAGCTGGCCACGGATGACTTGCAGACATACGATCTCATACTGCAGCAATGTGACACTTCATTTTCAGGGTGCTTTCAGAGCTTCTAGGGACTGGTGAAATTCTATCATTCTTCTCCGGGGCGGCCCTAGACGATGATCCCGGCACTAGGGCCATTTGTTGGGCATGCACCCTTGCGATCAACATGCGGACCAACCAGTTGGAAACAGCAATTGTGAGAAGATCGTATATTGGTATGTACGGTGACGAGAGTCTTGACCCAACTCTCATGTAACAGCAGCACTGTTGTTCGAGACCGTGGGGCAGGCAGATAGTAGCATCTCAAGCACTACCTACACAATGGCATCATGAATTTTAGACTCGGCAGAACGATCCGATCTCACTGACCAATCTACCTTTTCCCCACAAACATTTCCCATTGACTTCTCGACTCCAGGCAAAGGGAAACAGACTTGGTGCAACCCTTAGTGGCGCACGTGGCTTCTTAACGGTGCGGGACTAGGGCGCTAGCAGCTGGGAACTTGCATGGGTTGTGTAAGGGGAAGTTTCCATACCAGACCAGGATTTATGGACCGGGAGACGAACGAGATGGGACGAGGAGGGACGGAACAAAAATAGGAGGGGGGAGAAAAGGAAAGAGAAGAGACGAGAGGAAACAAAAGAAAGTCAGATGAGCGGTGTGTTCCGGAGACGACGGAAAGGTGCTCCTGTCATAGCGTCAACCTCAGCTTTTCAACTTTGTCCATCCTTGGTCAACCATGCACCACGCAACAAGGACTATGCAGTGTCGTGCCGTTTCTTACGCTGGTCTGGTCTGGCCTGGTCAAATTGAGCTGAGTCGTAGACCGCGCCGTGCTGAAGTGTCAGATCTGGGATTAGGCGTTACCCAATGCTTGGGCGAAATGGATATGTATGGTACATCACATCGTGCCATGCCAGTAGAGCAGATCTCGTGGGGATCCCTACAAGGCAACTGGCCTAATGCATGGCGTTGATGGGTTCCAGAGCACTGTGCTGTACAGCATCGATGGCTTGCGGACGAGTTGCATAACTGCATCTAACCTAAGGTTAAGCGGAGCAAACGACAACTACGGTAACTCAGGTCTCAGTCGGTCGTGTCTTGAGTTTATTATCCATCTACAAAGCACTTGTCGTCAATTGGCGTCATCATCATTACACAGCGAGGCTTGTGGTACCTTGGTGCGGAACAGCCAAGACACACCCCGCGACCAACCAAAACCATTCTCAACCATGACTGAGGTGAGCCAGGCGAAGCTTGCTGTTTAGTTCCAGCACCTTTGCTGGGTTGTTTTGCTTTTTGGCTCTCGCTTTTTGGGGGTGAGTGGAGAATGCGATGAGAGAAAAGAGTAGCTTTTCTTCTTCTCTCACCTCCCAATTCATCGAGTAACATGGGCTGAACCGGACTAGTTGCTCTACGAGACAATTATGTACTGGACGGACGACATTGTCGCTCTATTCATATCGCTCGCCTGGGTTTTCTTGCTCACTCCATGAGACGCTTTTGGCACACCCCCCATTCAGCCAATAGTGAGTCGTCCAGGATTCTCGACTAACTAAGTTACCTGGTTCCTAAGTCTGTGAATCTCTGGTTTTGGTTTTTTTGGGGGGCATCTTTTCGTCGTTCCTTTCCCGTCGTTTCTTTTTCTCGGTCAACGCCCCCCTTGCCGGAGCCGTCAAAATGAGACAGTCCCCTTGGCATGAGCCCACGCCAATTCGTCAATGTATGTACAGTGTTCTCCAAGGAGTGTGGAACTAAATTGTTGGCGCTGGGGCCATGGATACCTTACATACTGTAGCTGATCTATGGACTGCGCTACCTGTACGGAGTGCACTACCTATATTGCACTGCACAACAGGGCTATATGCCATGTACCCATTGGCTGTTTGGACGCCTTGTCCTAGCCTTACTCGCGCGCTCGCATGCCTACATGACGGTCAATATTCTATGTACACTACACTACATCACATAGCACAAGACTACATTGACCGGCAATCGTCTTTTCTCAACGGTTACTAGTCTCGGCTTTCTGGCGTCTCTCAGTCGACCGCTATTTGGTATTGGCCTGCAATTCCCGGCCCGGCTAACAGGCTCAGGAGTTGGAGTTTGCAATATAAAGTTGTTGTTCGCACCCGTGGGAGACGATATGGCGCCAACAAGTCTCACTTTCCTATACCCCAAGAACCAGTATAAGAGCCTATCATTTACACTCATCTTTATACAAATTTGTTTCTCAGACTTCAATTGACCACAGCGGAACTCAACTCAATCATGGTTATCCCTTCTGTCCTCATCATAGGGGCTGGCAACTTTGGTGCTGCGACTGCGCTCTCACTCCGTAGAAAGGGCAAAGTTCAAGTGACCATTGTTGACACGGCCTACTTCCCCAATCCTAGGGCCGCTTCTCACGACATCAACAAGATCGTCCGCGATGACTATCCGGACAGACTCTACATGCGCCTGCTGAAGAAGGCTATGCCCCTGTGGAGGCATGACGAGTTATACAAGACTTGGTATCACGAAGTCGGCATGCTTCGTGCTGACTCTACCTCGTTTGGCGAAGAGAGTATCAACTCTTACCGCGACATGGGGATCCCCAACAGGTCGGAGCTTCTGCCTGTCGACGAAGTGCGCCGTCGTTGGAACGGTGCCTTTGAGACAGCTGACTTCAAGGGCGTGGATAGGGTTCTCTGGAACCCTGACGTAGGGTTCGCGGAGGCGGACAAGGCTCTCGGCGCGGTAGTCCAGGCTGCGGTCGACCTCGGAGCCGAGTATGTCGTTGGAGAAGTGACGAAACTCGACTTTGGGTCAGAGGGCCAATGTATTGGTGCTACACTCAAGGACGGCACGACGCTGCGAGCTGACAAGGTTCTTCTTGCTGCTGGAGCTCGTACGGCGTCTCTACTCGCGCAAAGCGCGCCTGAAAAGCCACTACTCCATGCTGGTGAGAGACTGCTGGCTACGGGAGCTGTGAGCTTCTATGCGAAGCTGCATGGCGCACAAAAAGACAAGTTCTCAGCAATTCCGGTGCTCAAGAATTGCTTACCTCAGGTCAAGGGTACGTACTGCATTGCTTGCATGCTTGTTTGATGTTGCAACCGGGGCGGATACTATCTGTACTTGACTGGGCTGAGCTAACAAGTCATCTGCAGGTGAAGGCATGTCAATCCTCAGCGACGGAACTATCAAGTTCAACTGCGACCTATGCTTCACCAACTACCAAGTGTTCCCTCCAACCGGTGAGGCCATGTCAGTTGCGCCTAGCCAGTCCATGTATAACACGTGGACGGGACCTCGATTTCTCAAGTTCTTTGAGGACCGGGCGCGAAAGACGTTCAATGGCCTATATGGCAAGGAAGTCGAAAACATCAAGATTGAGGCCTACCGAATGTGTTGGTAAGCAAGGCCACCCACTCTTATGAGCCTGTATGTGTATGTGTATAGTTATCTGAGCTGACTGGTCTCTGCCACAGGGACGCATCAACACCGACACATGACTTCCTCATATCACCGCACCCGCAGAGCGACAGACTCTACATCGCAACAGGAGGTTCCTTCCACGGATGGAAGTTTCTCCCTGTCATTGGCGACTACGTCGTCGACATGATGCAGGGAACCCTTGACAGCGACTTGGCCGATCGATGGGCCTGGGATAAGAAGGGCGGCGATGGCCATTCGGCGAACCCAACATACCAAATCGTCGGGGACTTGCAAGACTGGACCCGTGGCTGGGCAAACTAGGAGACGAGATGGCTATTCCCTCCTCCTTCTCCCCCTCTTTGTCCCTGTCCTGCCTGACAGAAGCTGAGAAACGACAGCCAAGGCTATGGCGTGGAACTCCTCCGAAGAAGTGTGGCAAGATCGAGACCAAGATCAAGCCAACCCAACCAACGGGGTCAGTGACAGCGTCCTTGACAGGGGTCCGGGCAGGGTTAGGGGTGTTGGCTAAGGGTTAGGGGTCGGTCACTGTCACGACATGGGTGAGACAAGCGATGGATTACCCCATGTCTAGCATTGGATCGGCGCCAAACTCTGAAACCCCAGGCCAGGCTTCATTGTTCATCCTACCAACGACACGGCGGGCAACGCAACGATATCACTATCGCTATCACTCTGCTCCGCTACGACGCACGATGAATGGATGGTCCAAGCTGAACCACCAACCTGGAAATGACGGTTAATGATGATGGGCACTAAAAGTTGGAGACCTTGTTCCCTCCTCTCAGCGATGGGCATGGGCATGGACCCCCCGGGGCTGTTATGTGGGCTTGCTGGTTCTCACTAGGTATTTTGGCGTTGCTTTTTTCGGCTACAGCATCAGCATGAGCATGAGCATGAGCATGAAGGACGAAAATCTCTGAGGCGAGATGGAGTATGTGGTTCTTGTGTGTTTCTTTTCCTTTTTCTGATCTTTTCTCCTTGCTTAATATTACATCACTTCATATTGGAACTGACAAGAGAGGGATCATAACATATCATATTTTGCATTTCTTTTTCATTTCCTTTCGGGTTTCTTTTTCCAGTGTCTGTTGTGACACTCAAGTTTGAGTGTGAGGTTTCTCCTATGTCCATTTCGCGCTTTATTTATTGCTTTCCTAGTCATGTTATGTCGTTGGTATCATGGTCATTCACAATCAGCATTCCCAAACGCATGGATATTCAAAACGGTGCCAAGAACTGAAGCAAAGAGATTTATCGATGAGCATTATTATTAGCATTAAGAGGGTTTAAAGTTTTCAATAACACATGCATGATACAAGCAAGCATTTCTCTCCTGCCTTGCTCTCCCCGTCTCCCCGTCTCGGCTCGCCTTCCGGATGCCGTTTCCAGAGTTTTCAGGTACGGATGTATGTATGTATAGACAGTACAGTACAGTACAGTCCCCTACAGTATGTTATCTCTGACCGGAGAATATTAACATGTGTTAGTGATATCTGACAGAATCGCAAAAGGGTGAGACTAGACTAAAAGTCAGAGGAGGTGGGCGGTAATTACGGTCCACTACGGCACATAACCTTGGCATATTAGGATCAGTTGAGAAAACAGCACCACCTCGCGGGTTGTGGAATTACAAATTACAGATGCAGTGGTAGGTAGGTACTTTGACCTTTCTCGCCTTGGTCGTCGTCTCATACATACATACATACATACATACATACATACATACACATAACATACGTGGGACTAGATCACGAGGAAGTGCAAAAGTTCAGGGTTGACATACGAGGAACGACCCCTGCCACTTTGACAGTGGTGGTCAAACCCCTTGTATCGGTAGTTGATGATCCCTGCAAGACTGGACTGGTTCCGTTCGGTTAGCGGGAGGCATGATACCGATCCAAAGCTCTGGTTAGACTAAAATCATGGGCTGGAATCAGAGCCCGTTTCTTCGTCTTCTTTTCGTTTCTCCCTCTCCCTCTCCCTCTCTTCTCCTCTCTTCTCTTCTCCTCTCTTCTCTTCTCCTCTCCTCTCCTCTCCTCTCCTCTCTCTCCATGATCCTTCATGCATGGAGCTGCATTGCATATGCTACTACTGTAACTGTAACTGCAAGCCCCTCAGAGATAGGGCGGTCTGCTGGGATCCTTCATCTGAATCGTATGATCGTATCTAGATAACGAGTTTTGAGCAGATGGCATTGTGGGTTAGGTTCGTGGCCGGGAGCAGATGAAGCAGGGGGTCGCTGCAGATCTCTCTCGCTTTGACCTCTTGTCGGGAACCTGGTCCAGGTGGAGCGATTACGGCAGTCTACATACATATGTACATACATTGCAGAGAGTTACTCCGTACATACAGTAGCTAGTAGGTACGACACTCATTAGATAGATCCCTGGACCCAAGGAACGAGGGCCCCGGGGAAACGAGGCGGACGGAGGATGAGTTCCTGGCGACGAGGAGAGTAAAGAGATAACATTCTTCAGGGGAAAGGAAAGGGGACACTAATATCCGCAAGAGTTGCAGCTATGGAAGTAGGCTATTGTGTAAAACTCAGATTTGTCGTGTCTTTTTTGATACATAGTACGGATACGTCAGCTCGAGTTGAAGCCCTCGCATGTTTCTTCTTGACTTGTCTCTGTAATTCCGGTTTCAGGAGATAGGTCGGGACCTGGGGAGTCTGGGTACCTTTATTCCCGATAGGTCTGACATGTTTTGGCCCAAGTTGTACTGGTACGTACGGAGTGATCCTGCATACATATAGGACATGCATCGTGAGATCTCCGTACTGGTCTGTACGTAGAGGTCCATATAGGCTGCTTGACTTTGGTAGGGTAGGTAGGCTATATTAGAGGTCATGTGCATGAGGCACCTCGATAGGCTGAGACTGGTGATGAAAGAAAGGACGAGACATGCATGGAAGCACCCAAGCATGAATCATTTCTTCTTTTTCGTATCGGCGCACATGACTTGTTATTGTCTCCCTGCAGGTTGGTTCAAGTCTGGACTCTCTCATCGGTCATTAACGAGTGACATTGGGGCGTGTTGTCGCGATGGTTGTATGCATGTATGTTTGTACGTACGTACGTAGTCCCTGAGAGCGGAGAATATGGCGACACTGACCTTCACTGTCCTCAGTCGTATTGGGTCAATAATCATAGCCACGCAATTACATTCTTTGCCATCTCGACGCGATTATGACGAGACAAGAGCGCGGCATGCGTAACAAACAAAAGCAACAACTCACAGGAGGAGTTGTAACACGACGACACACTCTGGACACAACGGCCAAGTGATCGCGACAGCCTCATAAAAGGGTATTCTCGAACCGTCCTGTCGATCTCTACGACAGCCTCGTATGTGTTATCGCTTTCGATTCAGGAGAGAAACCATCCATCCATGTTGTCGATCTCTCGGTGACAGGATACCGTATGTCAGGTACGGATACAATCTAGTTAGACAGTTGAAGAGCCAGTCGATAAGTCAGCTCTGTCAGTGAAGTACACGTACAGTGCGCATACACGCACACAGCCCTGTTGAGATGTTGCTTTGCTTTGCCTTGCCTTGCCTTGCCTTGCCTTGCCATGTCATTTTGTGGCTTCTATTTTCAGCCTGTCGCACGCACGCAGTAGCCTCACCTGACGATCATTCCCTGAACAGACCCTTCGAAAGGAGGGCAGTGTCTGAGTGCATTGCTTTTTTCTCGGGATTGCTTTTTGTATCATTGACCCTCAAAACTTGAAATTGACTCTTGTGGCCAAGATTGTTTGCTTTTTCCAGTTCGTCACCGCATTCTAACGGCGAGTTCATGCATGTTCAAGGAGGTGCCGAAATCGGGCAGAAATTGCAAACAGACCGAATCGAATCGAATTGAATCTGATCGGATCAGATCAGATCAGACCAGATCAGGTCAAATACTTCGGATCTTGGAATCCCAAGATTTGTATGTCGATCGTGAAGACTGACCATTCTTGGAAGAGGGTCTAGTGGGTTTGTGTGTATGTGCTGGTGCTACCCATACTTGCAATTATAGGAATAGGGTAGGCTAATAAGATACACCATTTTACTAGCGATAGTAATTAGAGCCCTTTTTATAATTAAACTCAATATACACATATAGAATTGTTTCTTACTACTAACCTTGGTTGATTGACAAGCCGCCTGTCTGCCTGCTTGGTAAGGTAAATTTCCTGTTCCTGCTCTGCTCATGGGTATAGACCGTACAGACTCTGAGGTCTTTACCGATTAGCAAGCCCCGTTGGCTCAGTGGTAAAGCGTATCACTAGTAAAATCAACACGAAATGATAAGATCACTGGTTCGATTCCAGTACGGGGCAGTCAATCCTTCTTTTTGGCCTCGATACTCAAACGAGACTGCATGACGAAACTGGACCATATCAATAAGGATGTGATAACCAGTCCATGGAGTGGTACAGACTGGATGTCTTTGCCTGGGCAGCTCAGCTGCACGACATGGAGTTGAGACATCGGTGACCCTCAAGCGATAGGCTACTTTACGACTCCAAGAGATCCAGTTGACAAATCACATACTTAATCTCTGATGCTGGCTGACACGTGCATTATCTCGTCTGCTGAACGATCCATTATGTCTCCAGCTGTTGGCAGAAACCAAGCACGGCATTGAAGTTCTATGAGAAATGGACGTAGGCAGTAGGTATGTATTTCCGAACACTGTACTGTAGAAACCATATCGGCAATTCCAGGCATGCCTGATGGCTATCATCGGTTCGCTTAGACCTTCACCGGTCGCTCAAAACTCAAAAGCCTCACAGGATGCATCTTCCGTCAGCCTCCACGACCACGGAATACTCTTTTCAGCGACGCATCCATGCAAGCAATCTCGATATCATCTCCGCGGCGCATCCATGACCCCCCCTCCCCCTCCCTCCTCCCTTTTTATGAGCAAATATTGGGCATTGAGCATTCACCGGTTGGGCTGAGCACCAATAGCTGCGGTTGATGCCCAAAAGGATCTGCAGGGCTTTTTGGTTCCAGAGACAAAAAGAAAGGAAGCCCTTCGGATTTCCATATTCGTTCTCACCGCGGCGGGTATCCTGTCTTGTTTGGTCGCTAGTAGGTTTCACCACCCGTGATATTTGCTTTTCGCTCGTGGTCTAGAACACTTATGCCTCACGAGATAATCTCGGTTGGGCAACAACTTGAGATTATTGTTAAGGCGGGTAACAATTTCAGATCTCTCATAGATTTGCCGGTAGTCGCGCGCGTAAGCCACCAATGCACAGGTTATGTGCTGAGAGGGCACCAGATGAGGAGGACAAATCGTCCTAGATATGACCCTTGGGCTGTGAGAGGTCGAGGGACCAAGAGCGAGGTCCTGCGGAGGGACGTCCCTGGAGCACATTCATCAGCTCCCGGCGAAAGCTTGCCAATGTTGGCATGGAAAGTAATCCAGAAGCCTGGGATCTGTGGGTTGACAATGTCCTGTATCTGGATTGATATCAAGCGTCACAATGTAGAAGACGTGATGTAAAGATAGACTCATATAGTTAAATTCAAACGCTTCAATGCTTTCTATACTATCCCAAGCACCATTTTGAGCACTACTCATGAAAGACGCATATCGGCTAGTAAACTTCAAGGACATATCGTCCCTCCTCCTTAAGCTTCTCAATCTCCTTGCGAGGATCGATCTTCTTGCCAGCAGCCTTGGCCTCGTGAGCGATAGCTTCCTCGAGCACCTTGGTCACATCAGGTACAGGCCACGTAGGGCCGCAGAGGTAGAAGCTACCCTCGTCCTGGATGTAGGCCTTTGCGATCTCCTTAAGGGTCTGACGCATGCGGTCCTGAATGTAAATCTTCTGAGGCTGGTCACGAGAGAAGGCAGATCCGATAAGAGTGACAACACCAGCCGCCAGATAGGCCTCCCATTCCTCACCATAGAGGTATTCCTCACGCTGGTGACGGGACCCAAGGTACAACAGGATGGAGCCAATCTCCTTACCCTGAGCCTTCTGCATAGCGCGGTACTGAACAAAGGCACGGAAAGGAGCAAGACCCGTTCCGAGACCAGCCATGATGAGAGGCGCAGTGTCCTTGGTAGGAAGCTTCATGACGGAAGGCTTGACTGAAGCAGTGACCTTGGCACCAACTGGAAGACGGCTGAGGTAGCGGGTAGCATGTCCGTAACGGGTACGGCCACGAGGATCAACCCAGTCAACGACGACAATCATGAGAGAAACTGAGTTGGGGGTAACAGCCTGAGCAGAGGCGATAGAGTACTCTCGGCGCTTGGCTGGGCTGACAATCTTGATGAGGTCGTGGAAGCTTGGGCGAGCTGACTTGAACTCCTCAAGAATGTCAACATAGGTAGCGGTATCGACCTCGGCGCGGCGCTTCAGATCCTCAGCACCAGCGGGGCTGGCGAGAGCCTCAAGCTTCTGCTTCTCAGTCTCATCAGTAGCAAAATCAGCAAGGGCCTCATAGAAGCGCTTGGGAGGCTTGCCAAGAATATCGACATTCTGGACAAGGGCCTGGAAGACAGTACGGGTCTCGAGGAGAGCAGGATCCTCGCGGGCAGGAACCTGAACGAGCTCGGCAGGGTTGAGGCCGTAAAACTCGATGAACTGGTTGACCTCTTCCTCGTCGTTCTCGGCGTGAATCCCGAGAGCCTCACCGATCTTGTAGGTCAGACCGGAGTCACCAAGATCAAATTCGATGTGGAAGATGTTGCGGTCGTAGTCTTGAGGAGTAAGTCGGCGATTCTCCTTGACAGTGATGGTGGAGGTCTTGACAGACAACTCGGGTCGCAGAACGTTCTTGGTGCCATAAGCCTCCTTGAAAGCAAGGGACTTGGCAGCAGCCTGCCAGTCACGGAGCTCGAAAGTCTCCTCAGCTTCCTCCTTGTCGTGGACGACGAAGCTGTTGCTCTGGATGGTAGCAGGAAGATTGGGGTCAGCAAAGTCGGCACCCACCTCAGCCCAGGTGGAGGGGACCTCGAAATGACGAAGGCAAAGGCCAACGGCATCCATGGACTCCTCCAGGGTAGGAGGGTGACCCTCAGCGAGGACATGCTTTGCAATATTTTCCGGGGTATAGTCAGGAAGAGCAACCTTCAGGAAGGACAGCTCGAGTAGCAGTTTGGAGAAGAGAGGGTCCTTCTCGAAGGCAGGGGAATAGGAAGAGTCGAGGATGAAGAGCTCAGCCGCCTTCTCCCGAAGCCCCTTTCGGAATGCGAGAGGGAGACGCTTCTCGACCTCATCATCCTTGAAGTTGGAGAGCTTCACAATGACATTGCCACCCTCGACGAGACCCTTGAGGACATCAACCTCCCGGAGAATCTTCTCGTCACCGACGACAATAGTATTGGCGTCGTCAATGTCGTAAGGAGCCTCGAGGGCCTTCTTGGAGGCTCGGAGGTCACTTCGAACGAGACCGCCCTGGGTGAGGTTGTCGAAGATCTCGTTAACATAAACGTTGGAGCTGGATTCTTTGGAGAGCAGGTTGCCAATAACACTGGGAGAGTTAAGAGCAGATGAGTTATCGAGGTCCCAGAAGGTGAACTGCTGAGCCTGGACGAGAGAAGGCAATTTCTTGGCCTTGCCCTCGTTGCCAAAGATCTTGTGGAGAGTGTTGACCAGACCCTGGGGAGTAAAGGTCTGAGCAGGGGTGTACTTGATGTCAAGAACCGCAGGCTCGGTGTCAAATTTACCAGAGAAAGTGACAGCAGTCAGGACATCACTGTAAAGAGCAGACTGGGTGGCCTCATCCTCCACAGCGAGTTCGTTTCTGACCTGACCAAGGACGGCGATTGTACGAGTGGAAGCAGGGATGGCCTTGATGAAAGCCTCCTCAATGAAGGGGCGATAGATTCGCACATTGATGACACCAACCTTGGCGCCATCTGCAGAGAGCTTGGCCAGAACCTCCTTGGCCACCTGTGACTCGACGCTGCCGAAAGCAACGAGGACGACGTCAGGGGACTCATGGCCGTGGTACTCAAAAGGCTCATAGACGGTGCCGAGCTCATCGTTGAAGAGCTTGAGAAGCTCAACAACCTTGCCGGCGGTGTCAAGACGAGTGTTGAGCTTGCCAGCCTCGGCAGAGAGCTTGCTAGCCTCGGCAGAGAGCTTGCTGTACAGATCGGCAACACCGTTTTCGCTCAGAGCATCGACGACACGGAGAGTCTCGCGAGCGACGCGCACACCATCGTAGATATGAAGAGTAGGAAGGAGAATAGCCAAGAGAGTGGCAAAGATGGACATGTGCTGAGCTTCATAGGTGGAGGTGCTAGCAACAAGTCCAAGACCAAGGTCTTCGGCAAGGCGCAGAGCGGAGTCGTAGTTGGAGACCAGACCCTTGCTATCAGAATAGTCGAGAGCGGCGACGTGGGCGACAAAGGGGCTGGAAACGCCGTAGAGGAGAGAGAGCTGGTCGAGGGTCCCGCGCAGTTGCTGGAGGCTGCCTGAGGGCGCAACCAGGGACTGGGGGATGTGACGCTTGGAGACATCGAAGTCGGGAGAGAAGATGTAGCCCAGAGCAAGAGCACCAGCGCCAATTCGAGTCTGGAGAGGCAGAACCTCGGTGGAATATCCATGGACGTTCTTATCATTGTTGGAAGCCCAATCCTTGAGTGCGATATCGAGGTCGAAGGTCTCGGGAGAGTAAGAGAAGATCTTATCGGAAAGCTTGTAGGCGATCTGCTGAACGAGGAGTTGGGCGGTCACATAAGTCGGTCCAGAGATTGATGATAGAGGAACCTGCTGGCCGAAAGGGAGACTGGACGACAACTTGTTGAAGTCTGCCGAGTTGGTCTTCGCCACAGGGGCGGATTCTTGATGAGGCATCTTGAGGGTCTTTAAAGCCAGTGAAGGAAAAGAACAAAACCCCGCGGTTGACTATTGACTTGAAAGTCAAAAGAGATGGTCTACCAACTGAAACTCAAGTCGCTGGCTCTGAAGCGAGATGAGATACTTTCAGGGAGAGGCGAT
The DNA here is from genome assembly GCF_900044065.1 of Fusarium mangiferae. Taxonomy (NCBI): domain Eukaryota; kingdom Fungi; phylum Ascomycota; class Sordariomycetes; order Hypocreales; family Nectriaceae; genus Fusarium; species Fusarium mangiferae. Next base: position 1,484,403 of record NW_024573924.1, on the reverse strand, counting down.
GGAGGACTGAAGAAGAGAGAGGAGGAGAAAGAGAAAAGGCGGAGTCAAAAGAGAAGCAAAAGAACCCTTCAAGAGGCGACTCAACGGAGTAACCGTAAGGAAAGCCATGGCGCCGATTTACTCTATGTATTTTCCCCTGTCTCTGCCCTCGAAATGGACGGATCTTGCTCGGTCTTGAGAATTGTTGATGCTTCGACAGAATCACGCAATTGAACTAGGCCGACTTCGGAAAGGACTTTGATGTCGCAAGATGGGAAAGTGGGATGACAAAAACAGCAGCAGCAGCTTATAGGACAACCTCCGCTCCTGAGTGGTCGTTAATTTATTTACTACCCCACATGACAGACTGGTTCCCAATGGAGACCCCGAACTTCCGATCCCTCCTGCCGGGGACAACTTTTTTTTTTCTAGCGCCCCCGATGGTCCGACCGGCACTCGGCGATCTCGCAATCGGTTGCCGTTCTTTGCTTGACCATTCTTTGCTTGACCATTAACCTTAGTAAGCTCGGAGGCAACACCGAGACTTTACTGAGTCTCAAGACCCAATCAATTAATAGTGTTTAGTATTGCTTATACCACCTGATATTCGCATAGGTTACCTAGTTGACGAGAATGTGGCAGAGAGTGATATCAGTCAAATTGATGACTCAGCTTGATGACATGTTTCTAGGGGCTGTTTCTAAACCCCTTCAACAGACATATCTCATCCATCACTAGGAATCTTCATTATTTCCAGTAGGTTAATAGCGCATGATGATTGTGTGCCTCATACCAGTTTGGTTTCGTTCGGTGGTGATAGAATGAGTTGCCAGAAACCTGTGTTTCACATCGATGATAGCGGTCCAAGTACTGGTCCTTACATGAGTAAATTAGATAATAGATCAGTGATCGTTACATATCAATATAAGTGAACGACTGAACTGTGCATCACTTTCGAGACTTCGGCCTTTCTGAAAGATATAGGTATTCAAAAGTTGTCTGTTTATGAAGTCGAAGACAATCAGAGTACCTTGTCATCGTGAGAGTGACTTGGCTTTTCAAACAACGAGGAAGGGAAAAAAAAAAAGAAAACGTTATATTAGAGCTAAAGGCTATGTATCCTACCAGGCACATGTTTTAAAGCATATGGGATAGTATGCGGTCCGCGAATCTACCAATACTCTTCTGTAAATATCAAACACCTTTATTACCAATACACAAACCAGCGATTGTCGTACACTCTACTTGTCATTAGATGAGTGGAAACACTCTCAGCCACGATATAGGGCCGAGTTATGGCGTCTATCATTGTGTCTTTTGAAATATGCCTGTAATTCAGCCAAGAGGAACTTGCCAAGCCATATATGCTTACGAGTTGTGCCACATCGTGAACTGACGCCCGCACCTTAGTAAATGCCAGTGATCAACCATGAAGTATTCATGTAAAAGCGCGCTTGGCAAAATTCCGAGTCATGATCTAGACTAAAGGGAATTTGCCACCGAATTCCATCGTATGACTTGGCACACATTCTGCAGCTGCTGTTGTTCATCATGATGGCCAGTTTCATATTTTGTCACTTACAAATCGTGTATTCTTGGTATCTTGGTAGGAATTACGCGTACTATCGTGTACCTGTGGTGAGCGTGTGATGCCCTCTGACATATTTAGGGCTTCTGAATTACCCGGTAATGAATGATCTTCAAATGACAACCGTTCATGACGTCTGTCAGGTAAGAGAAAAAGGAATGTCTCGTTTTGTTCAAGACATAGATCTTGAACCTCTAAAAGAGTAGGACCCGAGTTGGCGGTACAAAAAACAGATCATGGATGCCTCGCACGATGAAGGTATGTAAATGTCTGCCATGAACTTAATCTTGGCAAACAATAGTTATTTGCATTACGCAAGAGGCGTACTATCATGTTGCTAGAGAGCTACACACGCTAGCTTCAATACTTACTCAAATACGTCGTTTGGCAGATGGAGTTTGCCGATAGCTGGAATACCTGTTTAGGTGCCAAAACACTCATATTTGAACCTACGATGATTGTCGGTAGCGTCGAACCGTGTTAGACAAGACAATCCAGGTTCGAATTGTGGAGTAGCCGGAGAATTTAGATCCAATGCTCAGGGCCCTATATGCGTCGTGGTCCGGGTAGAGGAATGCGGCTTATATGTCTGGACCAGACTACCGGGAAGTTAGACCATTTCCGGGCTATATCCTCAGACATCATTGGCCAATACCAAATTCCTTCACATAGGTCAAGGCACGACTCATGAGATGGATCGTCATGGCATCTCCAGATCCGTCTATCGAACTGGGTGGCCACTGCGAAGCCATCGCGTGGTTTTCCATCGCTTCCTTGCCTATACGGGCAACCATCTGCCCGTTAATGTCTAGCTAGAGCTATGGCCACGCGGCGCCTCCATTCTCTGGCTTCTGAATTCATTGTTCCTGCGTCAAATTGGGTCTGGGTGGCGGCATATCCGGTATTTGGCTACGACGAGGCGCTTGCTTAATCGTGGAGCTGGCCATGGCAATGATGCCTCTTCAGGGTCTCGTCCGTTTCGCCCCAGATACCTGGTATGATGGCATAGAATCATGGTTCACGCGAGAAGAGGCTTCTAGTGCAATCCCTGATTCGTACTTAAGCCTGAAACAAGAACTTCCGGAGTGGACTTGACCTTCTTTCATAACCAACACTCTCATTCATTATCAGGATACGCTCTCTTCCCACCTCTTGTCCCTCCTTCCATTAATCTTCACACCATCATTTGAACCATGGTTCAACTTAAGAGTTTCGCAGTTATTGCTACCACCCTCTTTGGCTGTTGTCTAACAGCACCTACAACTCCTTCTGGCGTCGACAGCACAATCCCTGGCAGCTACATCATTACCCTCAAGTCTGAGATCAAGGCTCCTGCAGTTAAGGCTCATATGAAATGGGTTGACGGCGTTCACAAGCGAAGTCTCGAGAAGCGGGATGGCGACAATGGCGTTGAGAAGACATTTGAGACCGAGGCTGGTTTTCACGGATACGCTGGTACATTCGATGACGAGACGCTAAAACAGATCAAGCAGAGCCCTGAGGTAAGATAACTGGACCCTAACAAAGTTCTTGATATCTAACAGCTGAAGTAGGTCGTTCGTGTTGAGCCTGACCGTAGAGTCAAGTTAACATGGAACGCTTCCAAGCGTCAAGAACAACCCGTGGTACCAGCACCACCAGCAGAAACGACAAGTCAAGAAAGCGAGGACACTGAAGACGAGGATGAGAATGATCAGCTTGAAAAGAGGAGCGAAATTAACCAAAAGTCAAGCACATGGGGCCTCGGAACTATCTCACACCGCAACAAGGGCTTCCAGAACTATCTCTACCACAAACAAAGCGGTTCTGACTCTTTTGCCTACCTCGTTGATAGCGGTGTCCGTACCACCCATAAGGAGTTCCAAGGCCGGGCCAAGAATGGCTGGACAGCCTTCCGAAAAGATTATGTTGACCGACTGGGTCATGGTACTCATGTTGCTGGAACGATTGCGGGAAAGACCTTCGGAGTCGCTAAGAAGGCTAAGATCATTTCCGTCAAAGTCTTTCAGGGCGACTCTGCAGATCTCTCCGTCATTCTCAACGGTATTGAGTGGGCCGTCAACGATATCATCAAGAAGAAAAGACAAGAGTTCTCTGTGATCAACCTCTCTCTTGGTATCGATGGTGTATCTGGGGCGCTCAACGACATTATCAAGAATGCCGCCAAGTCCGGAGTCATCTTTGTGGTCGCCGCCGGAAACCAGGGAACAAACGCCAACACGAAATCTCCAGCTTCAGCCCCTCAGGCCATTACTGTTGGAGCCATTGACAAGAACTGGAGAATCCCCAGCTGGTCCAACTACGGCAGCTCTGTAGATATGATGGCTCCAGGTGTCGATGTAGTTTCCGCCTCGTGGCTCAGCGACAACGGCACCTACATTGAGAGCGGCACCTCAATGGCCACTCCTCATGTTTCTGGTCTTGTGTTGTATGCGCAGTCCGTGTACGGCATCACCGGTGTTGATACCACAACCAAGTACATCAAGAAGTACGCCACCAGCAACAAGGTCGTTGGTAGCCGCCGAGGCTCACCAAACCTGATCGCCAACAACAACAACTTTGCTCAAAGCAGATGATTCTCGATTTACTTGACCTGAGTTCGACGAAAAGAAGAAACTGCGGAAAGGACAGATGATCAAGCAAGGCGTTTGGGATTGAGAATAAGCATACACGGGATAGCGACTGTTTTGTTTTTACATAGACTTTGATTCGATCTTTACCAATACATATCAATACCAACTATTTTGACCTGGGAGTCTTGATGAACATTTCCCCTGCGATACTTCACTTCACGAGACATGTCATTGAAGACTTGAGAGGCCCTTGACCTTTCTATGACCAGAATCCAAGGCGATCCAGTCTTAGACCTTATTTCCGGGCTGAGTTAGTTGCTCCTTCTCAATCTCTCACAATACAAGTTTCAATTATGCGCTCAGAAATATCTCATGTACTCTTACTCAAAATGAGCTCAAAATAGCAGTAGTGTCAGGCCTTGTCCTCTGTTTATGGTCAGCCCAATATCCCATTTGAGCATGAATGGACACAAATGGCGATGAAGTCCGGGTTGATTGAGAGAGCCATTTCCTTCCACTTATATGTATCCAGTTCGTGGGTTTTAATTATCTCCTGGAAGTATATTAACGCCGTCTATATGTTGATCTCTCTCGCATCACCGGGTCTGAGAGAAGCACGAACAAGGTTGGCTTCAAAGGGTGAATAGTGGACAGATTCTTTTTAAGAATCTGGAATGATGAGAGACTGCCACGATATGAATTTCGCCCGCGCCGGAGATCAGAGATATAAGATAGATAATCTTGAAGAGGGAAACTGCAGTGTCAAAATCGCTGAAGTATCCAGCAGCTTACACCGAAAAGTGGGTAGAGCGGGCACTATGCTAGTTCGCGTTAGAGCAACGCCAGACCTGCACGGTTAATCGAACCCCTGCTTGGATCTTGAATACCTACCTTACCTACTGAGGTAGGTACCTCGAAAGATGGAGATGTTCAATGATGTTCTTTTTTTTTGGGGGGGGGAAAGCCGCAGTAAAAGTTCCAGCTCTACTAGCACCAACATATGCTAAGACAAGTACATCTACCTATATTTCCTCTGCAATCTGTGAATCTTAATTGGTTCTTGATATTTGCAATAGTACCTAGAAATATTGGTGAGGTTGGCGAAACACGGATTTAGCACTAGATCCTAAATCCGTGGCCCGCCGTGGAGTTATATCAAGTATTATAAAACTCTTCAGTCACCATTTAAAGGAACCCTATTTCATAGATCTGTCGGGACTTGCCAAAGAATCAACCGCAGTATAGTATTTCAGGTGACTACTCACATTCTTACCTCGATTCCGTTTCAAAGTGTTGATCCCTGGGTTACTTCAACTTTCCACTTATAGCCTGAAATAATCAACCACTCCCGAATGTCATGCATCTCATCCTTACTGGAGCCACTGGACTCGTTGGCTCTGGCGTGCTTGACGCTATGCTCAAGTCAAAAGACATCACCAAGATTTCAATACTGAGCCGCAGACCAGTGCCGATGGCAGCAGGTGATCCCAGAGTTAATGTCATCACTCACAATGACTTTACGAGATACAATTCAGAAGTCCTTGATCAACTTCAAGGCGCGAGCGGCGTAGTTTGGGCATTGGGCATCAGCCAGCTCAAGGTGACAAAAGAGTAGGTTTGCATTCAATTGCTTACGGCCCAAGTTTGTATAAGCTGACAAGGTGCGGCAAAGCGAATATGTCACCATCACCAAAAACTTTCCGGTTGCTGCTGCGAAAGCCTTTTCCAAGATATCACCTACCAAGGAACCTTTCCGATTCATATACGTTTCTGGCCATGGAGCTACCCTTGAGCCGACTTCATTTACACCCATCTTCGGTCGTGTAAAGGGCGAGACTGAGAGGGCACTTTCTGAGCCACATGCGCCGGCGAAATTCCACGTCGAATCTGTACGCCCTGCTGGGGTAGATGCCACAAATCATGAGGCTATCAAACCATATATTCCCAACCCTGGTATGCTCTACAACGCTATGTATTTGCTCATGGGTCCCCTCATGAGAACCGTACTTCAGTCGTTGCATAGCCCAACGGAGAAACTTGGCCCTTTTCTCATGAATATGGCGATGGGCAAGTATGACAAGCAGTTGGAGGCTGGAGGAAACGACATCTCCAGTATCAACGGTTCGAGGATACTGGAAAATGTAGCGTTCCAGAGGTTGTATGAGCAATGACAGATCCTTGCAACGATGGAGGTATTGTTCGGCAGTGGAATTTTCAAGAATGGACATGTAACGGCTATCATAGAAATGACCGTGTAGATGGAGCTTTATATCGGTTATCGCTGAGTACCTAGTGTTGTATAGTGCAGTTGTTCTTGATCTAATCTTATTTGGTGAAGATATGCTAAGGCATGTTCCGGGCAATACAGGTAGCTATATCTTGATTTCGGCTGTCGATAAGAACCACCTATCGTCCCGAATAAAAACACAAAGGGTATGCCGATTTTGAGAGGAGAAGTTCATACTAGCATTTCAAACCCCAGCTCAGTGGTTTGTTTCTCAGCAACACCAAGAATCCACTTTTGATGGCTCGCATTCGTTGGGAGTCTAGAGGGTCTAGAAGCAACAGAAGCGGGAAACGGGGAGGTCAGCTTTATTACCTACCTAGATAAGACTAGGCTCTTCAAGCCTCCGCCTCGATTGTGTATCTCTCGTGTCTCTATTTATTGAGCGTATTGGGCCATGGCTTGATTTTTATAATTTTGTTCTTTTGTTCTTTTTGCTCTGTTCCTTAAAATGTTCCTTGCATTTTTGTTACATGTCCTTGGTCCTCTCCCGTGGCGCATCGCTACCAGAGGGCGTACACGTATGCCTCACAGTCATTGACACATCTTAATAAGGCTTTATACTGAGCCCCGAAGTTCTGAAGCACGTAATTTTGTGTATGTTTGGTACTTACTTACCTTGCAGTTTCTACCTTGTGCCAAGCATCACAGAGGCTAAGCCTTTTGCTCATCGGCACGTCCAATTCCCTGTCAACAAGTTCTTGGCCTGAGTCATGACATTTATCACTCACACATCGCCTTCCAACGAGAGAGTCACTGAAGTCAAAAAACCTTGATCGATTCTACATCTCAAATACGTTATTCAACTAACGAGCTTCAAATTTTCATCGCTACAACGCCGGCTATAAAAGACTTCATCCATGTCTTGTTCCTAAACCTTGTTGGAAGCATCCTTCTCGCTCTCATCAGCCTCTCGGGCGTTCTGCTCAACAACCTCCGGCGGATCCTCGATCTTGGTCATCTTGTAGATGATCATAGACGCGAACAAATCACCGGAAACGTTGACAGCGGTACGGAAGCGGTCGAGGAACCAATCAATAGCCACGATGACAGCATACATGTTGGTGAGGTCGACATTGACCGAGCGAGCAATCATGATTGAAAGAACAAGTGAGGCTGAGGGGATCGGAGATACACCGATAGAGGCCAGCGTTGACAGCAGTGCAACAATGACATAGTCGGCAGGGCCCAGCGTAATGCCTTGCGTCGCAGCCATGAAGACAACGGCAGCAGGGAGATAGATGGCGGTGCTGTTATTAGGTCAGTCTTGCGTCGTCAAGATTTATAGGGCAGCAACTTACCCGTCCATGTTAATCAGGCAGCCCAGAGGACAGGTAAATTTGTAGATGGTGGACGGAATGCCCCGGTCCTTGGCGCATCGAAGAGTGACCGACAAAGTGGCAGCAGACGAAGCAGTTCCCCATGCAGTGATCCAGGCAGGCGAGATCTTGAGCCAGTACGAGTAGGCGTTCATCCTAGTGAAGGCGAAGAATATGATAGGCACGATGATCAGGATGTGGATGAGCATGGTGGACAGGGTGGCACCGATGAGAAGACCCAGGTTCTTGCCGATCTCGCCAATGTCAAGCTTCATCAAGTTGGGCAAAATCAGGAAGAAGACACCGATAGGGGCCACCGCGATGAGGAATTTGATGATCTTGGTGATCATACGTTCAATCTCCTCGGTAACGCGAACGATGGGCGAGCGAGGGGATTCAATGAGGTATCCGACGATGATGGCAGTGATAATGACTGCCAGTAATTCGTCTTCGGCCAACGCCTTGACCACATTCGAGGGGATCAAAGAGAAGAACATATCCTGCACGACCACGGGGATGCTGCGATCATTTTCTTTGAGCTTTTCCTCTTCTTCTTGATCAAGCGGGGTAGTGCCGACCACTGAGTACTGCTTGGTCCAGACGAGACCCATCATGATACAAGACAGTGTGATGGATATGAGAGTGGTGATTATGTAGTATCCGACAGTCCATCTCGCGAGAAGAGAACCCCCGTTGCTCATCTCTCGGAGTCTGGTCACAGCAAGCAACATAGAGCAGACAATCAAGGGAAGGACTGCAACTGGTCAGCGACCGACTCTGGCCGAAGAAGCTGTTGCTGGCTTCAAGTCAACGGGGAACTTACCAACTGCCTTGAGGGCTCTTAGCCACATGTTGCCAATAATACCGACAAGGATGGGAGCAGCCTCCGGAATATCGTCGACCTGAGTAGCGACAACCACGCCGATGGCGATAGCGAGCAGGGCGGCTACGATGATTTGAAGAGCTGAGCCGGGTTCTTTGAAACTATGCCACCACGGCTTCTTTACAATCTCCTCCTCGGCATGGTCGTGAGGAATGTCGCTGCTGGAGTTGGTAGGCACCTGTACCGGGTGTGCCTCGGGCACATCCTTGAACTCATCTTTGGTGGCCATTGCAAGAACAGCAAGCTTGGCTTGAGTTTCAAAGACTAGAGACAAGGCAGGACCGTGGAGAGGCTTTGGCAAAAGACGGAATGGAGAAGAGGACTGCCACTACAATTCCTGGTCAAACGTCAAGAGCACGCCTCAGCTTTTATACCCCATGGGCACTCTCTATCGCCAAGCCAAGCTGACTACATGGGAGCAGATGTTGCGGAGCATCAAGAGATTCTGTCAAGAGAGTGACACCAGGGCATGGATGAAGTGCCCAGAGAATCGCGTGCCGAAACCAGCAAAGATGCGACACATTGAAAGAAACACTCGAGCTTGGCCTGGCTAAGAAGAGAAGGTGAGAATTACGAAATTCTTTCTCCATCGCCAAGACAGCAAGCATCAACTCCTTGGTCTTGATGACCTGGTAGCTCGGGTAAGCCGACTCAGAGTCAGTTGTTGGCAGACATTGTGGAGAAGACCAAGGAGTACTGGTTGATTGAGAGTTAGGATTTGCCCGAGGAGGCGACGATGCCAAGAGAAAGTGCAAGCGGACGAGTCGCTCGAAAGAAGAGCCAAGAGAGCCAAGAAGTCGAGGCACTATTCCAGCCCATAACATGTTGTACAGTCTCCCCAAGCCAAGCCGCCACACACGACAGAGTACCATGCATTACTAGGATGAGCTCTATGCCGCAGAGATGGGGATTGCACAGACGGGGCATGAGTGCTGGTGTTATCTAGCCAAGCACGCCGTACATTCTAAGTTGCATGTTTTACGAAATACCAAGAGTGATAACGCAGTGCCGAGACTTGCTCAAGTCCCCGCGTATCTCGACGAGAGATAAGGTGTCAGGGATCTGGCTCGCTGGTTGATGCTGGAGATAGCAATCATCCAGCGGTGATAGCTTACTTGGTGAAGCAGCATCACGTCAATCAACAACCCACCAGAAGCGAATGAGCGATGTGGCGTGCTTAGCTACTCGACTAGCGATACTATAAACGCAGTATGACTAACGGCATTACCTGGTGGCTTAACTCAATTCTCGTACCTGAAGCGGTAAATGAGTTAGTTGTCTCGCCATCATGGCCTCGGACAAGAGCACACCACGATAGGAGCCGGGGAGGCATGGGACGAATGAGAAGGTACTTAGGGCCGGTAGGTTCAATGATATGAGCAACGGCTTCGTCAATACAGGGCGACGGTACTCTCGCTCCCGAAGCACCAGCACACCAATTTTGAATCAGCGGTCTCTGTTCACGTTTCCACCTCAGGAGTTGAAGCAAGGATTTCGGTGTGCCTGTTCATGTTTCCCCTGGGGGTGGAACTCTGAGCTGGACCCTGGCACCGTTTTCCTTGCAACCAAATTTGGGGGTTGTTCTCCGTAGCTTTTGCTCCAACCGCGCTCCTATTCTGTGGGCTATAGGGCGATTGCTCAGGAAGTCTCTGATTCTCCTGGCCTCTAATTTTTGGCCAGACATCCTCACCAGCTATCGAATGTCTCTCAGCATCAGAGTGCAATAGCATATTGCCTAGATGGCTTTCATGTGGATATATCTTTTGCCCTGTTCTCTTGGCTGACCGTGTCTTGGATCATCACGCGGACGATTGCTACGTTCCATCGAGGATCCATGCCACCCGTTGCCTCGGAACGATCTCATGCAAAAGCAAGACTTCCAACTCCTTAATCTGGTTCCAAGCCGTACGCCGTCAGGTAATACCGCGATTTTACAGAGTATATAGGGACTTTATGGAAGGCAGCGTCAGGAGATAACCGGGCATGACATCCTTACAATTGCCGCATGAAGCGATTAAGCATAACCGGACTCAGGTTCCGAACGAATCAATCATCGCAGAGGCAGAAACAGGCAATCTGACTGTATCCCACGCGCTAAGTAGCCGGTTTCGAGTACCTCACTAGCTTCCGTGCAAACGCCTGCTACCCCAAAAAAGAAAATGTTCTGGAAACTTACTCAGAAGAGTGGACGACGCCTTATGTCGACATTTTGGGGGTCACCTGTATTTCGGACAATACGACAATGAGCAACCCCCCCCTCGAGCGGTGCGCGCCAACCTCACGATTCCGATACCTCGTTTCGTCTTGCTCCAGCTCAGCGCTATATTCATCGCAACGAGGGATATTTGCGAATGTCCATGGGTGTTGGAGCCTATCCCTCTATAGCTGAATGTCCGGCCGATGCTACGGTCAACGTTCGACACGGGCCTCTTCGCTTTGGAGACATAGCGTATTATCCCAGGCAATTAAAGCGAATATGCCTTCACCCCGCAGAGCATCGACTTATTACGTTTAAATATCCACTTGAGCCCACTGAATAAAATAGGTGAATGGGATGGCTTGATCATTGCTAAACTCATCCAACCTAAAGCTATCAAATGGCGCATCAGTGCATCCTGTTTCTCTCCGCAGAATATGCCTACACCAGGCTGACCAGGGTACTGACAGACGATGGAGAGAGGCAGCGCGAGGGCATCTGATGCGATAGCAAAGAGAACAACCTTGAAGGTCAGTATCTCATCTGCGGGCGTCAGTGTGCTTGGCGAGTAGTGAGATTGGGAACTGATCATTCCACGAAGGGCATGTGGGAAAGTCTTGGAAAAGTCTTGGGAGATAGATGGAAAGGCTTGGAGGAGGATGGTTGGTTGGGGAGTTGGAAAGCTTGGTATTGGGGTCATAATCGCAGGCGTTCAAATTGCAACGCCAATCCGCTCATAGCCGTCTCTGGCCTTTGTCTTTTGCCCCTCCCCCAGACGAAGGCCAAGAAGATAATATGCTGCTGATTGGATCCCCCACAACGCAGGGAGGTTTCTTGTTCCTTCTCAGATGGCAAGCTGGGACTGTACGTAATGGAATACCAACAATCAGCAACTTCTCCGCAATTTCCTGGAGTTGAGACAAGCTCGGATATGTATGTGGAGGAGAAAGCTCATGAAGAGCGTCTTGTTGTGTAAGACGAATGTTGGTTGTCGTTTATAAGGTTCAGTCAGGTTACGACAAGCCCACGTTTGTTAGTGCATAACTAGCGACAGACCATGCCCCCCCCCCCCCCCCCCGAGAATCAACCATGGCGGCTCGAAGGAGGGAGGACATGGGCAGTCCTGATACTGCTTCCCCGTGACGTGATGATTTGCCCGACGAATAGCACTTTTGATGCCCTGGCTACCTAGGTAGGTAGGTTGCTCCCGACTTGTCACCGGAACTCAATAGCTACCAATTTCTGTCGAATTCCCCCCTGGCGAATCCATACCCAGATCACGCGAGCTTTGGCCAGGGACATTGGAGAAGAAGCCAACTGTCTACTCCGTATGACTGAGGCCCATCCATAACTGCGCTCTTTTCAACCTGGGCCTGGCAGATCTAGTCGGACCATCCTTTGTCACGATTATTTGACTAAAAGATTTGCGAAAATGTCTTGGCTAAATTCAGGTAGTTTGGCTTCTGCTGTTTTTGTTCGTTTTCCCGACGGGCCATAACGAGTCCCTATTGAGGGTTTCTTTGCCCATTGTCAATCATGTTCAGGTGACATGATTAGGGGAGGCATGGTCTCGTTTGTCAAGATATGGAATATGTCTCTAGATCACGTTCTTTGAGTGCAGAAGATGAAAGAAGCTTCGGGTGATGAGTATATTCTTGGCATAGACTCTATCTCGGCGATACACAGCTGCGAATATACCCAATGATAGGTATGCACGTAGTATGTTATTGACGTTAAGAGTTGCCTAGACAATTACGTAGGGCTAATCATCTCTACTATCTTGAGCTGGAATTGTCCCCAATGTCTTCAAGGTTTTGAGGGGCAACGACGCACAATAACTAAGGCACGGGCTGACGGCACAAACGGCACAAACGGCGCATTGTGCGCTTGACTGTTTTAGGATTAGCTCCCGCTGCTCTGCCGGTAGGTACATACCATATTCACCTTCCGCTGACCGAGGAGAAGGTGCAGTCGGTCGGTCAATATTGGGCAGGTTCTGTCTGAATAACGAAAAGAAGCACAAACCCAGACACGAACTTTTCTTCTCTAGCATCACTCTTTTGGTCTCACAGCAGTCAACATGGCTTTTATATGACCAAAACATGAGGTACAACAAGAAAGTCATCGCCAATGTTAAATTGCACTAGTGACAAAGCATCATGACGAGAGAGTCATCATTTGCGACATTTGTGCGGTTTTTGGCCACGATGCAATACATTAAATACTAGCCGTGGAAGCAACTCGATACAGCTAAAAACCATCAACTCTACATTCACAGGACTTAACATCATTGTTTATTCTCTTTTCTTTTTTAGCCCAAAACAATAACACCTGGCAAACGCTCGTGCTGCTCAATCACTCAAGGTGAATACAGAACAGAAACTTTCTTCACCAAGCACACTTGTCATCCTATATTTCGTCACATCACAACGCATTACGCTCAACTGTGAAACACTAAAAAAATGGCGTCCACGGAAACTGTTGTCACGACCTCCTATCTCCTCGGGAACCTGCACTGCCCGACTTGTGTCACTTTGATTCGCTCCCTCTTACACGATGCCTTTGGCGACAATGTACTCTGGGTTTCCCCAAATCTCGTTACCTCCGTTGTTACAGTCGAGCATAAAGAGAACTCCTCGGCTTCGGTTGCCAGCATGCAAAGGGTACTTCAAGACGCTGGCTTCGAAGTCTGCGGTCTCAATACAACCGCCACAACTGCCAATGATCTCTATCGCACGTCCCAGGTTGAAGGGGAGAGTAGCCGTGTCCCCGAGCATTCCGATGGCTGGTTAGATTCCTTCTTTCACTTTTGGCGTCCACAGGTATCACCTTTGGCGATAGAGGCCGCTCGTGCTGCTCACCTCGAAAATTGTGAAGCATGTAAATCCGAGAAAATCCCCGAAAAGTCACCATCTGATGATAAAAGAGAACTGTTTCGGGTTTCTTCTGTCGTTTCCGATATCCCTACCAGACGTTCTTCTCTGCCATATCCCCTCCAAAAGGTGGTTACAGGAACTCCCCCCGCTCCATCATGGCGAGTTACACTCTCTGTTGGCGGCATGACATGTGCTGTTTGTGTCAACACAATCACGCAGGAGATGGATAAGTTTCCCTGGGTCTCAAAGGTCGCCGTCAACCTCGTTTCCAACAGCGCAACCATCGAATATACAGGTGGTGATCGAGCACAAGAGATTGTTGATGCAGTTGAGGACCTCGGATACGATGCTGCAATCGACGAGGTTGTCAATCTACAAGGGAAAAGAGTTCAGGCTGATGAGCGCGAGGTCGGAGTGAGTGTCGACGGCATATTTTGCCAGCGATGTCCAGAGCGAATCGTCACAACCCTCAAGGCTCTTGCTCCAGGTCGACTTCAAATCTTCCAGGAGCCTACCATAGAGAATCCTATTCTAAGACTCCGATATACACCCGACGCTCCTATATTTACAATCAGGCAGATCTTGCAAGCCATTGAAGCAGCCGACAACTCTCTCAAAGCCTCCATCTACCATCCCCCCACACTCGAGGAACGATCTCGAATTATCAGAGCCAAGCATCAGCAAGCTCTGTTGTATCGTGTGATTCTTACCCTCCTTTTTGCTGTCCCTACCTTTGTTCTTGGCATAGTTTACATGAGCCTACTGCCAGATTCCAACCACGAAAAGATGTACTTCATGGCACCTTGGGTTTCCGGGCTCAGCCGCCTTGATATTAGTCTTTTCGTGCTTGCTACGCCGGTGTACTTCTTCGCCGCTGATGTGTTTCACGTACGAGCAATCAAAGAAGTTCGAACAATGTGGCGAAGGGGAAGCCGCGTGCCTTTGATTCAGCGCTTTTACAGATTTGGTAGCATGAATATGCTTGTTTCATTGGGAACAAGCATAGCCTATTTCTCCTCAGTCGCACAGATGATTGCCGCAGGGGCATCTCGGAGAGAGCATCATAAATCTAAAGCCGAAATGTATTTTGACTCTGTCGTTTTCCTGACGCTGTTCCTTCTCCTAGGAAGGCTCATCGAGGCGTACAGTAAATCCAAGACTGGCGACGCAGTCGAAATGCTAGGCAAGCTTCGTCCAACGACAGCTCTCCTCCTTGAAAAGGACAAGGCTGGGGGCCAGATCACTAGCACCGTGCCTGTTGATCAACTTGACTCTGGAGACATAATTCGTGTGCCTCATGGCGCATCCCCTGCTGCCGATGGTATTCTTGTCAGTGGAGAAACCAACTTTGACGAATCGAGCCTCACTGGAGAATCTCGACTCATCAAGAAGACAGAAGGAGACCAAATCTTTGCTGGGACAATCAATAAGGCAGCAGCCGTTACCATGCGTGTCACGGGCGCCTCCGGGCAATCGATGCTAGACCAGATCGTTCAAGTTGTGCGAGAAGGTCAGACAAAACGAGCACCAATTGAACAGATCGCCGACCTTCTGACCGCCTATTTCGTTCCCGTCATCACTCTCATAGCAATCCTCACCTGGATCATCTGGATGGTGCTTGGGTTTTCCGGCAAGGTCCCAGAACACGAAGACTCCTCTGATGGCGACTCGGTAGTGTTTGCCCTCCAGTTTGCCATTGCCGTTTTTGTTGTTGCTTGCCCTTGTGGCCTCGCACTTGCAGCACCCACAGCCATCTTTGTAGGTGGAGGTCTCGCGGCTAAGCACGGTATTCTCGCCAAAGGTGGTGGTGAGGCGTTTGAGAAGGCGAGCAAGATTGATTGCGTCGTCTTTGACAAGACGGGTACTCTCACCGAGGGAGGACAGCCGAAAATCACCGATTCTGTACTCTTCCCTGATACTTCGTCAAGTGAAGAGGAACGCAACGCTTTTCTGTCAGCACTCAAGGCTGTGGAAGAGAGCAGCAGCCATCCTATAGCCAAAGCGATCGTCTCCTTCTGCGGTGACGCTCCGGCTAGTAATGTTTCCAATCTCGAGGAGTTGGCTGGAAGGGGTATGAAAGCCTCATTCGAGGGCTTTGACAACCAAGAGATGGACATGATTATCGGCAACGAACTTCTCATGCGAGAATTCTCAGTAAAATTATCGCCTCACATCACTTCACTTCTCGATACCTGGAAATCCGAAGCCAAGTCAGTTGCTATAATCGCCACGAAAGCATCATCCACCGATGCCTGGACACTTGCCGCAGCGTTGTCCATCTCGGATCCGATCCGTCGTGAGACCATTCCTGTCATCCGAGCGTTAATTTCTCGTGGTATTCAGGTATGGATGTTGTCTGGTGACAACGTCACCACCGCCCGCGCGGTGGCGCAGCGCGTTGGCATACCCTCGTCTAATGTCCTGGCTGAGGTTCTCCCATCGGACAAGGCAGCTAAGATCTCATCTCTCCAAGCCTCTCTACACGCACGCGGCTCAACGACCAAACGCGCTACTATCGCCATGGTCGGCGACGGGATCAACGACTCCCCCGCGCTCACGACGGCCGATGTGGGCATCGCCATAGGAACGGGAAGCGACGTAGCCATTAGCAGTGCGGCATTCGTGCTTGCAACGTCACAGCTTACGGCTGTAGTCACGCTCTTGGATCTCAGCCGCGCCGTCTTTGGACGGATTCGTGTCAACTTTGCGTGGGCACTTGTGTACAACATGCTTGCTGTGCCCGTTGCGGCTGGGTGCTTCTATGCGATTAAGACTTCAAGTGGAGAACGCGTAAGGCTGGATCCGGTGTGGGCAGCTCTCGCGATGGCTCTATCAAGCATCAGCGTAGTGTTGAGCAGCCTGAGCCTTCGGGTTCGGGTTCCTGGAGTGGGATTTCGCTCTCGCAAGGTTGAAATGGAGGAGTAGTATTGGGAACAGCGGTAGTGGTAACGGTAGTGGTAGCGGTAGTGGTAGCGGTAGTGGTAGCGGTAGTGGTAGCGGTAGTGGTATTGGCAGTGTCAGTGTGTTGGCAGTACCTAACTGTGTAGCTGCGTATTATGCCATCGTTTAGATAGTACGAGCTCAGCCTCAAGAATCTGAAATTCAGGGTTCTCTTAGATATGCACAGCTTACTCTTGGGCTCTCACGCACCTCGTGCCATGCATATGCCATGTTGCCGATCTCATGTGGTGAACCAATGGACGGATTCTCGCAATCACCCTGTCTCGAAAACTTTGCCCAATGTGATTCTCCTTCGGTCCCGGCGGAGGTCACAAAGAATATGTCATTCACACCATTTTGATTTTCGTTGGTGTGAGCTGTGAGTGTGAGTCGTTGCTCGCCGAAGGTTCCGTGATGACTTGGTCACAGCCACGATCGATTAAATCTGTCCTCACTCAATTGAGCCTGTGCTGTTGCATTATGGAGCATTGCCGACTTGGAGAGTACGCAATATGTATACAACGTACGTATGTACAAATGATTTAAAACATGGTTTAATTGAGCAAACTAAAAATATAACACGTTGAGGTTGAGTAGAGATAAGAGTTCAAAACACGTTTCATTGCGAATGAAACATGACGAGGTTCATGCACTCATCAACCTCGTATCAAGTAAAGCAAACTCCATAAAACAAGCTCTACTCGTATTTGTCCGCCACCCGCATACGCAACCGTCTCCATTATGCATGTATGTACAGTGAGACACCCCCTGGGGGCTCTTGAGTGCGCAATCAAGTATTTTCACTTGAGTCATTCAAGAAAAATGCACTATAATGCAATGTAATTTCATTGTCGATATACTGTAGCAATTGCATTCGGCAGTGCACGCAAATGGAGTCTATTTGTTTGCTTACATCTCTGATCCTCCGTCGGATTCGTCAAAATCCGAATTCGAAGGATTTGACTGTTTGCGGTAGAAACGATTACGTGATTGGTCAAAGCACATACCAAGTAAGCCTAGGTAGGTACCAAATTTGGTAACTGGCCCCAAACTGTAGGGGAGGACCCTGTAAAGGCGCATCATCAGGCATAAGGAAGGGCTTATTCTAAGGCACTACCTTACCTAAACCTCCATAGGTACCAACACTGACTTAGACACATTCACTGTAAGAAAATGGCTTGCAGTTAACCTCGCAAGGATCTATGAATCCATGGATGGCACAGCACAGCACAGCAGAGGCATGGCACTATTATTGATGACTCAACACTGGATTGGAGACAGTTCGTGGCATATCGCCCGATTTGTATTGCAAGGACTAATAATACTAAGTTGTAATTTGGTATCTGTATTGTTCTTAGATGTTGTAGTTGTTGGCTGGGCCCCCAAAGATGTATGCCCCATTAAATAACTCCATGATCCAAATCCTACCAAAATGTGGCAGTGTATGATGCCTACTCCTTATCCTGATCCTACTCCTATTCCCATTCCCATTCCCCCATCATATATCCCCGATAGCAATCGTGGGGCGTAATACTTTGTAGAGGCCGTCAAACAACATTGATGCTGCGTAATCCCGAAACGATCCAACCTAGTCCCATGACAGTGACCCAATAGTAATAATGCACACGCCCCCTTATCCCCGGGGAGGCTTCTGTCTTTCATGCAAGCCACAATAAACGCCGGTCTTTCAATGGAAAGACTGTAGAGTAGAAAAATAAACAAAGTGTTTGTAATAGAACAAAGGGAATAATGCTGAGCGGCTTGCCGGCCAACTCATGATGTATCTGGTTCTCTTAAGAAAACAGATGGAGAAGTTTCAAAAAAAAAAAAAATCAACAACCAACGCCATGCCGAGGTTTCTTTTTCGATGCGATAAGTAACGGATGCAAAGATCGATATAGTGATGCCAAATAGCGGTCCGTGTAACGCCAAGACTATGCATTAGGTAGGTGTTGAGCGCGGTCCAGATCGTGGGTGGCTATTTATCGCACAGCGACGCTACCACCGAGAAGACGACCCCACATGCCGCGCCTTGAGCGCTGCTGCTGATGATGATGTTGCTGCTGCTTCTTGGATGATGAGGTCTCATGGAGTTGCTGGTACTGTTGGTACTCATCGGCAGTGATCTCATAAGGAAGCATGCGGCCAGCAGGCATGTGAGCCTTAGGGTAGTCAACATCAGGAACGATCTGGACGGGTGAGTCGTAGAGACTGCCCTGTTGGGACTCGTAGTAGTAAGGTTCGGGCTCGGAGGGCTCGAGAGGAGTGGTAGCTTGTGAGTAAGCGCGGCCAGAGGAGACAGATGAGGCGTAAGAGCTAGAAGAGCTGCTGTAGCTGAGACCAGGAGGAGTGAAGTTTCCAGAAAGGTTTCGTGCGTGCTCGGGTGTTGATCCTCGAGAGCGAGAGTGGCCGCGAGAAGAGGCAGGGCTGGGATATCGGGTGGAGGCGGCATAGAGCTCCTTCTGTCGTCGCTTCTCCTCACGGTGTCGGATCTTCCTGGCATGTCGCTCGGCAATCTTGTGGCGGAGGGGCTCAAGGAAGTCGTCGAGGTCACGGTAAAGGTCCTCCTCGGTAATTCGAAGATCCCACTCAAGAAGGAAGAGAAGCTGCTTCTCCATGAGGTTGACCTCGGTGCGGCTGAAGCCAAAGCTGTAGCACTCGGTGGTGATGTTGCTGTAGTTGGCCCAGTGCTTGTTCTTGGGTGAGCTATCGTTGAGGTACTTGGCAGAGAGAATCAAAGCAGCAAGGAAGATGCGGTGGGCGGTGCATCGCAGGCCACGAGCCATGGGCTGGAGCTTCGACTTTAGACGACCGAGGTAGACCAGTGTTGACATTAGAGTAGGGACCTGGACGTTGGAAGAGACGACGAGCTGTGTGATGAACTCCTCCAGGGTGGGGAGAGCTCCGTCTTCGGATCGAACGGTTCGGGGCTCGGGGCTCCTGGGAGGAGTTGGTAGGTTCTGGCGAGGCTCGGCGGGAGCGGGAGGCATGAGAGTCGAGTCGCAGGCAATGACGTTGTGGGCGGCTTGGGCGAGGTATGCGATCATATCGCGACCCACAGGTTGGTAGACGAATTGGTCCAAGGCGGTCTTGTTGAGTTCCTCCATGGTGAGGTATCGTAGTGATGTTGTAGAAGCCATTGTGTGGATGTGAATGTTTGAGGGAGGGGAGGAAAAGAGGTTGTATAAGTGGATGGGAGAGGTTGATAGAAATATACTACACGGGAGGGCGGACCGTGTGTAAGTGAAGAAGGTGGGGTGAGGTTGATAGGCCTAGAAAGAATCGATAGGCTGTGAACCTTGACCTATTGCAAAAGCAGAGCAAAGCAAAGCAGGAGCAAAAGCAAAAGCAAAAGGCAGATGATTAATCTCTTGATTGAATGTGACTGGAAAGAGGAACCAGGGGTCAAGCCAGATGAAGGTGCGTGAGGATAGATATATCAAGAGATCAGAGGCTCATGTGAGGACCCTAAGAAACTGGCTTCGTAAGTAATGGAGCTAAGGGTGACGTTTTGGGTGTGACTGTGGAGGATGGATCATGGAGAGGGGGGGGGCAGGGGCGTGTCTTTTGGAGGCTGAGCGCCGCGTCTCTGTCTCTAATGCTAATGCTAAGGCTCGCTGAAAAAACTCCAAGCCCGACAGGGGTTCACAGCGAAAGCGAGCCCGGTGCCACAAGCGGGCTGGGCTGGGCTGGGCTGGGCTGGGTTGGGTTGGGGCGTGCAGGGTACAGACCGGTAAAGGTACAGGGGGGGTCACTCACTGGGTCGTAGGGGAAGACTTAGTCGGAGAGATGTCTCAAGACTAGGTCAGGTCCAGTTATTCAGTGGACTGCAGCGAGTAATGCAACTAACAAGCTGCTGGGGCGGTCTGGCCGGGAGGGGGGATAAATGCTTGGCTTTGGGTTTCTTTGGTTCGCTGGTGATAGAGCAAGATGCCACTCAAAAACCTGAATAGGTAGGTACAGTACTTCCGGGTGGCGAAAGAGAGCGAGAGCAGGCCGTGGCTTGGGAGGAAAAGAAACCTCAAACAGTACAGTAACAGAATGATGATCCCTGTACTGCGTATCGTTGCGTATCGTTGCGTTGCGTTGCAGAATGCGGCGTAGCAGGTAGCAAATATCACAATGTCTCGCCGGTTGCTGTGCTGCGTCCGTCTCGGTATTGGCTATGTCTCGGTTTTTTCTTGTTCGTTTTACCGAACAACGAGATTGTAACTGATTATTCGACTAGGTAGGCGTTTGTTTTCAGAAACGTGCCGTGGGTCCTTTGTTTCGATTGATTCTGAGATTAATTAAAATGCCAGAAACAATTAAGCAAGCAACAAGGTCCAGGTCCAGATTCGGTAGCCGCGAATCTAGAGGATAAGTGCGTGAAATGTACCTGGTGATAATGGATGTCGCTGAGGAGCTGTTGGCTTCTGCCGGGTACGGGATAAGGCGTTCGAGGCCCTGCGTTTGGCACGGCGATGAGCGAATAGCGGAAAAAAGAAGATCGACACCTTTCCAAAGCCGTTCAGGAACTGCGCGGACGGGAATAAGATGAAGCGATTTAGACTTTATGTCGCTGTGGCTTGAAGCTCGATCTGGGCGAGATGCGAGTCTAAGTTGAAAGCTGTGGGGGGAGGGGACTCGGGAGGCTCTGGGTGCTCTGGAGTGAACCGGAGGAATGGTGGTCAAAGTGAATGATGAACGAACAGTCGAGATGACTTGAGTTATTTGAAATAGGTGACGTGAGTGGATGATGTCCAAGGTTGGCCGATAGATCAGGATCGGTCTAGTCTATTGGTGTAGATGTTTGATGGTGATGAGATCTGATGAGATACTCTGGAAAGGAAAGAAGAGTTCAAGAGTTATATAACCAAATGATGGTATCAAGACCGGCTTGACAAGGGAAGGAATATTGGTTATTCGGTTCTTGATTAATCCAGAGGGTCAGGTTGGACTGGAATTTTAAGATTGCATACAAAGGGAGAGAGCCTGCACCTCCGCAGAGTATTGAATTGAAGGGTTGAGATGGCGGTTGGCGAGCCTGCACCAAACGAGAACCGATCGATAGGTAGTTGGTTGGTTAGTGGGCGGGGGATCAATGATGCGAGAATCGTCAAGACTCCTGGTCGGTCCCGTCGAGCAAGGTACCTCAGGTACGTGATTATTGTTGTCCAAGGGATGGGATGGGATTGGATGTGCTGTACCTGCCAGAGGTATGCGGGAATGGATGGTCGAAACGGGCGTGGCAAGACGAGGCAAACGAGAAACAAACACTCTTTTCAATGTATGATCGGCCCCAAGAATTCCAGACGCAACGGGGAGACAGAGAGAGAGAGAGAGAGAGGTGGTGGTGGTGGAGTCGGAGTCGGAGTCGGATGGGGATGGGGATGGATGGGATGAAGAGTGATGGTAATAATAATAATAAAAAATAGTCGAGACATGAAACGGAAGTAATGGGCATCTTAATAGTAATACCTGGTCTTGCTCTGTCTACGCGAGAGCCTCGAGATTGTGAAATTCATTGGCTCACTTCACTTGATTACGATGGATGGATTACTAGGTAGGTACCTCTCTGTAGATGCGCTGGGCTGGCTACGAATAGAAGCACAGCTAAGCCCTTTCAGAGGCAGGAGAATCCTCCTCCAACCAAGCAGCATATAGGATCTCGAGGCCCATGAACTCAGAACCGCCCAGCAGGACCGTGTATGAGTTTTTAGAAACGTCGAATTCCTCCGGCCAGTAGAAGTAGAATCTCCAGGCTCTGCATCTCTCTAGACGCTGGGGGAGCCAGGGGGCCGGGCTGCCTTGTCCGTGCGTGATTGGCCGCACAAGAAACATCAAACAACGCGAAACTGGCTGCGGGCATTTCTTTGGGCGGCTCTGCATCCCACGATTGGTCGATGTGCAACTTGACTTGAAACCGGGCTATCTGATACAAAACTGGGGCTGGCTGGCTGGCTAGACTGGCTGGCTGGGTTGGTGAGGGGGAGGCAAAGACGAGACGAGAGGCCTTGGAAGACACAAAAGATCAAGATCAACGCAACTAGAGTTATTAGTCAAGGACCCTGCATTTCTTTAACTCTTGAACGCGTATGTACCACGAGTTGGATGATCTACAGGGCTCCGAGTAACAAACCCCTCACTCACGTTACAAACATGGTTATAGATATGTTTATCCTGAACATCCATATATAAGCGCTCATATATAGTACCCTCATCAGGCATTAAAACAAATGCACCGCCGTTTAACAGAGCATGAATGAATGAACCCACGCATGCATGCGCCGCTTGAACAGCTCAACGACTTTGACGTGCCAGTACAATCGTGGCGGTTGAGGTTACAGTGTTTCGGCTCTCTCGTCCCGCCTCGTGCAGCTGCAGCACTCGTACGGCCACGACCACAGAGACAGGGACAGGTCAATCTCGCTCCGAAAGACGCTGTATCTTGCATGTTGATCGCACACGTGTTTCGGCCAGAAAGGCTATGTCAGCCAGTCTGTACTGTATTGTACTGTACCTCCGTGATAAGAGTCCTGCGCTGCTTGATACATACTACGATGCACTGTACCTGTGGCTGTCTGCAAGTAGGTATGTACAAACGACCCATCCAAGCCCTGCATTAGGCGAAATGTCAAAAAAAAACCATAAAACATAAAATCACTGGCTGACATGATTCATTCTCTGCGCCACTATCTACGCTACGCAAATCAACGGCAGAAGCAAATAATGTGAGACGCCAAGAGGAGCTGACTTGCGACACTCTTGGTTCCTCTTTAGCCTTTCTCGTTTGTCTGTGTTTCCTCTGGCTTCGCTTCAGGGTAATTGCCTTGTAACGCAGACAGAAACACAAACGAACAGCCAGCTCAGCACAGCACAGGACACTTCAAACACCCGTCGGCTAACCTTCAACTACCCGGTATTGTTGTTTGTATATACTCCGTAACGTACGTATCTTGATCTAAACCCCAGCTGCCCGGAACAAAAAGAGAAGTCAATGCGTTCAATTCCACGTTGATGAATTGGTCCGTGTGTGGTGTAAGTTAAGTTATCGCACCTAAAGACTCCCTACTGTATAGCACTCCTTCACGATGGGGTTTTATTATTATACTAGCTTATCAGACCACATTTCTCTTCCCTTTTCTTTTCACTATTTCAAATAAGCGCAGCCATATCCCAATCGTGAGACTCAAATTGACTTGGTGGCGCTTCACTCAGACCCAAACCCTTGGGTTCAGATCCAAGCGAGCGAGACCTGTAGCGAAAAGGAAAGCAAAGCAAAGGAAAAGATGGCGGATTGACGGGGCGTCGTTCACCACCGAGTCACATTCCTCTTCCTCTCGTCACCGACCGTTTCTTTTTCTCTGCTTCCGGTTGTGCCTTATTATTTTCCCTGTCGTGATGGCTTCGTCTAGAGGCCGACGGCGTTCGGAGGACAGCCACATACCCCGACACCAGAGATACAGTAATCGTTTGGCTGGCTAAAACTAATCATTGCCAGCATAACAATGCCTCAAGAACGAGGTCTTGGCGATCCATAGTATCAAACCACGGGTTCAAACCTGTCCGTTCTATGGATAGCACTATCCACAGCGGCCATCCCGCAATAGACTCATCGAGTCCTATCGGTTAACATGCATAGTCTACTGGGGCCAAGAAGGACCTCCCATTTCGTGCATATGCATTCCGGGCTTCATGGGACATGCTCTCCCTACAGATGCGTGTGGTGATAATCGTCAATCACCGACCTCCTTCACCTGACGCTATCAGCCAGCCTCGAGGCGACAGCCCATCAAATCAGCCGTTTCATCCCTTGTCTTTGTCCATTGTCTGTTTGTAGACTGTTGGACTGTCCGTCCTTGAAGATCAAACTGCCATCTGTCTCAGTCCACACAAATAGTCCGCAGACTCTAGGCCTGAAGGAGAAGCACTAGAGCACCCCCTGCACAACATCTCTCCTGTGAGTGCTGCGAGATGCAACCACCAGGCTTCACACACTGACTGATCCCGTCGGTCGGCAGACGCCACTAGCTTGGCTCGGGAGCAGCCCGTTTGAGGAATGCACAGGCAAGAAAAGGGTGGGCATCACCGCCAGTGGCCCACGCGAGGGAGACTTTTTATCCTTACAGAGCAACACCTGATCTGATGATTACGGCCCTTCCTGTGTACCTACTGCTATCTATTACTTGCAAATCTTGCCCTGACAAAGGAAGAAGGGCTGATCAATGAACCCATTCAGGGTGATGAGACCTATCGGCTGAAGCCACTTCGAAAAAGAAGGCATCGATGGTCAATTCTGCATACCAACCAAGAGGCCCCTGCGCTAAGAGCAAACGCCCCCCTTGGCCTTCAAGATCCCCATCGAGCTCGACCAGGATCTTCGTCCCCATTCCCATTTTTAGCCTTTTCCTCATCAAGACTCACTCACTCACTCACTCACAGCTCACAGCTCACAGCTCACAGCTCAAAGCAGCCCTACGCTATGTACATACATACAATTGTCGGCCCGCCGTAGATTCTTCAGCCAAGTCGAGATCGAGTTAGCTTGGTCAATTCGTCTCTCCTGCCATGAGGGCATCGAGGATCGGATGTGCAGTGATCATCTGAGCGTATCGCGAGATCTGGTGGGCTGATTGAGTTTATTTTCCCAAGTGACGAGGTCTCTAGCATGACCGTTTGCATTCACTTGTTCCTGGAAGTCATGTCACTACTAATCTACTCATCTCATCGGACGCATCGTACATTGGAGAAAAACTCTTTCTCACCGCTGTTGATCTTGGTTGGAGCCACGAAATCTGCTGCAACCACTGACAGTTCACAGGGAGTCATCCATCCATCCATCCTCTCACGATAGTCACCCACAGTCCACTCACTACCTTGGGTACAGTAGGTATCAAGCCCCCTAACCCCCTGGCCCCTGACCCCTGAGCCATTCATGGCAAACGCACTGAAGCCACAGTTGCACACCCCCCAAGATCTTCTCATATCTGGCTCAGCTGATTGGCCAGCCCCGCATATGTATCCCTGACGCCTGCATGTCAAAAACGCGTGGCTCTGACTCGCTGCGAAAGAGTTTGCTCCGTATGCATGTGGCTGAGGGTGGTTTACATAAGGTAGGTACGCAGAGGGACTGTGGCTCATGCTCCGGATGTGGACTGTGGCGACGCCGACACGTATGTAGGTATGTACGAGACCGGCCGGCCGACCGACCGCTTTCGGGGCCTGCAGTTCCCCGTGTTCCTCCCTGCAGGCAGTTCAAGGCCAAACCGTATTATCGTTTGGCTGGTTTCGGTTTATGCAGCTATTCGCGGCGTGTTTTGTGGTTGATTCTATTACTGGTAGTTGGTTACCTCCACTCATACTACCATGTCCATCCATCCTTAAGGTACCTTGGAAACCTGACATTCAAGACGGACATCATAATTTGATTTCAAGGCCCAACAAACCCACAAACCCACAAACTCTCAAGCATCGGCCAGCCACTATCTCGGCTCCTTCATGCCCTATTCCCAAGGTCTCTCCTAGTAAAAGTTGCTGCTGAGGGGTCAATGCCATCTCATGACCTGGTCTGGGCCACTCTGTCCGCGTGGTTGGGCTAGCTTAGTAGTCTGTCTAGCCTCCACTCCCTCATCATGCTCATGCTCCAGTTGATGCTCATGCCCAACATCAACACCAACACCGTGGCTATTGCTCGTGACGATGCGGGGAAGATAGACTAGGGCCAGGCTAATAAACTAAGAGTTACTGCCTTGAATCCATCCGCGATCGGGGCATCAAGATGACCCCTCATATTGCGGTGAAGACAAGGTCCAACTTGTATTCAATGCATTGGATGCTGGATCTACACTTAACCGATCTATCAATCCAACCACACCAAACCAGACAAATCAAGCATAAGCATAATTGTTTTTTGATGTGCATCCTCTTTGAGATTCTTCTTCCGTGGTCGCGTCCGAAGCTTTCCTCGCTCTCGCCCTCGCCCTCGCCCTCCTCGGCCCCGGTTGATCGGTCGGTCCGGGCGAATCTCGAACGGAGCGGAGTTCCGGGCTGCCTCCGCCTCTACCTCTGCCTCTGGTGCCCAGTTTTCGAGCCTCGGCTCAACCCGCGGGATTGGCGCTTCCCGCCGTTAAACGTTTAGCCCCTGGTCCAGCTGCTGCACTGCACTGCCGCTGACGATCGCCTGATATAGGGTGAGAGGTATACATAAGCCAGACCTAGTATCTCAGCAGTGTAGGGATTCGAGCTTGATGCATTATGACATAGCTTGAAGAGGCTTCTCAAGAGTCACGATGTTTTTATTGATGAGTTTACTAACGAACTAACTAACTACCTTGGCCTTCGAATCCAAGGCCTTCAATGTATTGGCTCCGTAGCCTCTGTTCTCTTGGCTGCCTCCCATACCTCGCTTGCCTTCTGATGCCAACAACAAAAACAACTCCAACGTAAATAACATTATTGGTAATTAGGCAGTATACGAATACAACATAGCCCGGTCAACTATCGGGAGCCGTTTCGTAAATTTTCGGTACATCCTTCACTACAGCTGAAACACGATACTCCGACATTAGATCTATCCTTCATCGCTGTTCAGGCGCCTACATACACTGCAAGCGCCCATTTCACTACATGTACGTACCCTTGCTCGCTACCTATTCTTGTCTGGCGGCTAATAACCCAAACATGCCATGGAGCTTACATGATCCTGCAGAAATAAATAAACAAGCAAGCAAGCTACCAGAATAGAATTGTATATCGTAGTACCGGCGGCTCTTTAAATCCACTTGCCGGACGAGCTACGGGCGTCTATCTGTTATCCTACGCTACGTTATGCTTCTATATTGAATAGACGCCCGTAGAATCTCATCAAGATTGTGACCCTTTCATTTCTTCCGTGGCAGTGCAAGAACGCCAAGATGATCCAGACCAATAAATTTAATCAGAGACATACAATGCCATTGTTGTCGTGGTCTGTTGTAATGGCCAGCTGCTAATATCGGGCCCCGTTCGTCCCGAGTCGTCGGTAAATATCCTCAAACTCTTCCGAGGATTGGAATGGGCTGTGTCACGATGGGTTACCAAATTGGCCTTTTGTAAATCCTTCCAACCCTTGTCGCCATTTCTTGTCTCACGGCCAAATGACCATTGTTCGTCTTCTACTAGTCTGTGTCCAACAGGCAAATGAACCGACAAGGTCTCACAGCAGAGTCCCAGCACTGCTCATGATGGCATACGCGGTCAGTCATGGTTGTTGTTTATCAATTATTCTGCCTTGGTGTCCATATCCGGATATCAAACCGCACGCTGAGCCATATGTCTACAAAGCACATCCCAAAAGCAAACCATTGTGAATAACAAGTCTGCCACCCTTGCTGAAAGAGAACCTATTTTATCATGTTTTCCGTTCGCCTTCCAAACGCCTGAAAGCCAGGCTGTTGCTTGCCCGTTGCTTTTCACCTGCTCTGCCATGTCACCTGCATACCGTTCGTCGTTTCTTATATTTGGCCAGACCTCCAAAGGCTTTCAACCCAACGGCCAAGTTAGCCACACTTATAGTTGGTCATCATAAAACATTACTAGTGAGCCTCGGGAGTGGCCAGTCAATAAAAGAGGTCAAGCTAGGCCAGGCGAGTCAATGTCTGTTTGTTTGTCGCCCAAGTGGACAATCACTGCACGATTTTGCTTAGGCATTGCTGATGTTGCCATATCAATGACATCTTCTCCTCGGCCTAGCAGAAGCGCCAACAGCACCTCGGAAAGAAAGAATACCCCGGTCCCGCTCGTCATTCGGCGGTGGAATTCTAGTTCCTCTGCATCTGCATCTGCATCATCTGGTATGGAGCTCCATATCCCATCTAGTGATAGTAGCCATTTGTCTGAGCGGATGCTTGCTCTTGTGCCAGGAGAGGCTCAAAGTAGGGGTGGTTGTAGGCAGCCTTTGCTGAAATACGCCCAGCAGGGTCATACACCAACAGCATCTCGAGCAATTCAAGTCCATGGGCGTCGAGGTCCTTACAGAGGTCCTTGCTGTAGTCGCGCTGCCACTTGGGGAAGGATGCCTTGAAGTCAGGGTAGGAAGTTACGCCAGGCCAGTTCTCTTCAGTCGGGGTGCCGAGGATGCTATTTGATTGTCAGTGGGAGGAAATTCGAAGCTCCATACAATCTTGACACTTACCGGAAGATCTTGAAGATCTCATCGATTTCAGAGTCACCGGGGAAGAGAGGCTTTCTTGTACACATTTCGGCAAAGATACAGCCAACGGACCACATGTCGACACCAGTCGAGTATTGACGCCCTCCTAGGAGAATTTCAGGGGCTCGGTACCAAAGAGTAACGACTTCGTGAGTGTAGGTGCGCAGAGGCACGCCAAAGGCACGGGCAAGACCAAAATCCGCGAGCTTGAGGTTACCCTCCTTGTCGATCAGGAGATTCTGGGGCTTGAGATCGCGGTGGAGGACACGGTGGGAGTGGCAGTACTTGATACCGTCGCAGAGCTGGAACATGAACTTTCGAACAACCATGTCGCCCAGGCCAAGATGCTGCAAGTGAGGGGATGAACCCTCGGGCAGGGCCTTGCCTCGACCGCCATCGCTTACGGGGAGAGACTCCATGTACTTCTTGAGATCGAGATCGAGAAACTCAAAGACAAGGTACAGCTTGTGCCCATCGGCATGGACGATGTTGAACAGTCGAACAATGTTGGGATCTCGCATCTCCTTCAGGAGAGAGATTTCGCGGATGGCAGTACTGGGGACGCCTTCATCTTCAGCTTCGAGGCGGATCTTCTTCAGGGCGACAACCCGACCGCCGTTGGCAAGGTCCCGGGCTTTGTAGACGACACCGTAGGTACCTGTAAAGTGTCAGCGTTGGGTTTTCGGGAGGGCGAAGCCGGTGGCGTGAAGATTACAGGGCAAGCATCACAAGGCTTGTCTGTCTGTACACGTACCTTCACCAATCTTTTCCAACTTTTGGTAGTTCTCCATGGTCGGTGATATGTCCCTGTACCTGTTTTGCGAAGAAGGAAAGGCAGATCGAAAGTCGGATTGAAGAAAGGATGAAACGCACGAGTCGCCTCTAGAAGAATTAAGCGAGAGACACTGCGTCGGCGGCGTTGACGGTGCTAGCTGAAGGGTCAAGCTCGAGATGCGGTGGGACAGATCAGAGTAAGGCAAGGATCGAGGTGTGTGTGTGTCTGTGTCTCGTTTCGTTATGCGATCGTTACGAGATTGATAGATGCGTGGAACAAGTCCAGACTCGAGTTGCTCCGACAGCAGAGAAAATGTCTTTTCTTCCCGTGCTTTGTCTCCTTGCTCGTCGGTGACCTTTTGAAAAAGAGGCTCTACTGATCGATGGTGGGGGGAGGAGAGACGTGAGCAAGGCGGGGGACGTAGGTAAGGTAGTTAGTAGACGAAGCAAAGGGTCCAGCTACGAACTAAGTTACCAGTTAAACTCAAGGTACCTAACTAACTGTGAACCAACACCTGGAAATGAACAGGTACAGCAAAGGATTCAAAGCCAGAAATGCAAGGGATTTTTGAATGGCGCATTAACCAATATTCGTATTCTTGGTAGTGAGGATCACCAAAATGATGGTGATGCTGATTTGCCGAGATTTGGGTTTGTGGCGGGCGTTGTGGACAATGTTCCTGAAAGTCCCTGAGATGATGAGATCTCTCTCGCGATGGAGGATGAAATGAAATGACCCTGCCTTGTGTTTACTTTGGACGAGAAGGGACTGGACTTGTTTAGTTCAGTTAGTAGTTTGGCGCGTCAGCAATGGAACGCATGGATCCATGGAACCTACAGATACTCACCGTAACTCACGTATCATTCAGTGCAGTGGCAGCCCGATCCTCACAAGTCAAGTCACTAAAAACCAGGAACCTTCAGAGGGCGCCCCCCTGTAACAACCACAGCGCGACAGCAGCTGGAGTCGTCCAGTTAGCGCATCCCTTGGGACTAGCTCGATCGCTCAAGTTTGACTTCTGATCAGCCATTGGTGAGTGATTCACGAGCCCAATTACATCCAATATCCTTCCTCTTGTGGTTGTCCCGGGGAGGCGGGCGATTTGGGGCTGACTGATGAAATACGCGTCTTGGTCGCGTTCCAATCTCTTTGTCTCTTCTTTGTCCCTGTCTTGTCTCGGGAGTGTTCAAAGAGTGACGTTGTTCGGAATGGCCATAGGTGACGAGGTATTACTCATGGAGCACAACTCTCACTTACTTTTCATTAAATAAATACCAGCCGATCGGCAAGGAATTTCCCAAGGTCATAGATATATTACTTGCACGAGTCGTGACTCGAGTTGATTCACTTCTTACCTACCTAGACTTGTGAAAGTCAAAGTCTCATATGTTGTATATTCACCCAGCAACAATTCGTACCTCAGCTCAGTAGCTTAACTTGATTGCCCAAAAGAAGTATGTGTTCAGCTGAACAGCAAAAGAATACACTGAAACCAAACCCTACACGAAATTGCTTCAATATCATCTCTAGCAGACATAAGAGAAGCAAAAAAAATCAATTCGACGCAGGCCTGATTCGAACAGACGCCTCCGAAGAGAATAGATTTCTAGTCTATCGCATTAGACCACTCTGCCACTGCGCCTTAACGAATTGATACGGCACAGGAAATGAATTGCAATTATACAGCTGATCCAAACAGAAATTGGCGATAACGGGGACATAAGAAGTAGCACTCATGACCGACGGTCGAGGTATACGATACAATTCGTAACTCTGGAGTAAGTCTTATACATTCGGGAAGCAAGCATAAGTTCATGCAACCTTAAAACCGCCGTGTTTATACATATGTCTAGTTGCTGAGCCAATTGGGCTGCACCCTGCATACATTGAGTTGCTGCTGCATTAAAACTTTCGCCTCAGACATGGGGGCTTTGAATGGCACTGCAGGCACGAAATCTAGATTACTCTTTATCATTTGATTATGTTGATTTGATCATCGTCAGTATACAACAGTCCGATACCAGAGGGTGAGAGAAAGTCCTAGATTCAACACATTAGAATCTCAATGGTGTCGAAAGATATGTATCTACGTGTGGTAAGATGATAGAATATGAG
The DNA here is from genome assembly GCF_900044065.1 of Fusarium mangiferae. Classification (NCBI taxonomy): domain Eukaryota; kingdom Fungi; phylum Ascomycota; class Sordariomycetes; order Hypocreales; family Nectriaceae; genus Fusarium; species Fusarium mangiferae. The sequence goes on along the minus strand of NW_024573924.1, from coordinate 1,452,702 downwards.
CCTGTGTTTCGATGCCATATACCGCAGTAGCTCATGGTGCATACCTACTTGTGACAACTAGCAGCTCCTACTGTTGTGAACTTACGGTCGACATCATGAACAGATGTCGGCCAAGAAGTGATACCAAAAGGCCTAGACTGCGATGATGTACAGAGAGAGATTGATACAATGACATGCTGAACACGAGATTCCCCAACCTCGCAAACATAAGTGCCCAGCATATCTAGAGCAACCCGAAGTATGGAGCATAGCAACAACACTCACTTGATGCCCTCAATACCCATCAAAGCAGAAACTTGAACGAGGTGGCCCCAAGAATATCGATCTTGCGAATTGCCCTTGATTTCACTTTCAGGGTACCATGTCCTGGCAACCTTGGATGTATATCATGAAGTCTCCTTTCTCTTCAGGTCTAATATTCTTCCCAGATTTAGCGTCCCCTTCGCTCCCCAACCTGCCGGCCCAGCATCCACGTCAGGTCGAAGATTCATATACCACGTCCAAGCTCGTTTATCCAACTCATCGCGGCTCAGAATGCCAGCCCAACTGGCAAATAACAAGCGTAGTGCACCCAGCACACGGCCCAGATTCTCTTGCTTCTCCTCGTTGGCTGCTGTAACAGTCTTCTTTCCGCTGTCATCCGCTGGTGCGAAAGCCCGAAGGATGTAATTTCGTGCACCTTCTGGTCGATGTATGGGCATGCCAACCGTCGATGTTGAAGGACTCTTGTCTTCGAGATTCAGAGCCCAAACCGGCTCCCCATTCAAGCTAGATGTACGCTTTTGAGACGACAAGGCGTCGTTGAGACATTCTTTCATGAGACGCCAGCGATCCGGACCAAGCATGATGCCGCCATACCATCTCGTAAGCACAACCAGCGTATTGCTGATGTCGAGATCGCGTAGTTGCTGCAGCAAGAAGCTTCCACAACCAGACTCACCATCGTCAAACGATGCTTCTTGCTTCAGGGGCGAACTACCAAAACTAGTCCGGATCGCCCAAGCATTGTGAGTTGCGGTCTCCAGCTCCGGCTTCTCAGCCATTAATGATTTGAAAACTGCCGGACGCGTCGCCGGTGATGTTATAGGTATAGCATGAGCTATAAATACCGAGCCCCTTGATGTCAACTTCCGACTTGCAGTCCAGCCTCTTGGATTTGGTTGACTCCCTTGAAGGGTAATTGACGAAGCGTTGGATGATGCAGGTTGAGAGGATCCTGACCAAGTGTAGCCGCTTCTCTTCAAAACTGGAATCGGTCGATTCATGATAGTGATCTTCGGCTGACCTTCGGGGGCTTTCTCTTCGCCTCCTGGGGGTGCCTTTTCGATACCTATGCTGATGGCTTTTGTTCGAGAGTTCGCACTCACCACTGCTTGCGCCAGACTCAATCGGCTACTCAGGGGCTGTTCAGGCATAGTGTATCTCAACAGCTCAACAGCAAAGGCCAAAAACAACGGCGCTCTGTTTGTCAAAATGGTGGTCTTTCGAATGATATCTTCATCCTCCTCCAGTGGCAATTCGAGAGAAGCCTCGAGATCATCCCCAGACATGGAGCCATAATCTAGATCACGTCTATGCGTCTCCAGTTTTGGTTTCTTTACTTCAGCGGGAGCCGTCCCATCGTCTGCCCCACGCTTCGTTCCTGATTTCTTCTCATGGTTCTTGCATGCTGTGTGAATACTCTTTGCTGTCTTTGCATCGCCACTGAGCGCTTCCTCGACTGTGGCCAAGGGCGCATCTGCGATTTGTGCTATACTATTTCATACGCGTGAGTATCAGGATACCAGTTGGTTATACAAGTCATATATACCTTCGCAGATTCTTTGATTGTAGAGCCTTCACCTGTCCCATCGCTGCCATCATGGACATCTTACGCGCCGTGAAGAGACGTATAAGTTCCTGGAGGTCATTTTGCGTCGCCATGTGTCTTTTTCTTTTGAATTACAGGGCGGGTATATGAGAGGCGAATGAGAATCGAAGAAAAGTTCTGTGATTTGTGATTCTATGGCTCTTGTCTTGAATATTTAGGTATCGAGACAATGTTGTTGTAAGTCGCAAGTCCTCTTTCACGGAACCGTTAACACTCCGCAATAGGATGAATGAATCGCCTAGGTACCTAGTAGGCACCTAGCCTGGCGAGATCGGACCCACTAACTTAGCCCACGAAACCCTTGTCTCAGCTTTAGGTCTTTTCATCTGCTTCCACATGAAAACCAGACAATTCAGATTCCCTCAGGACACCAAGAACCGCTCCAATTCCATGGAAAATTCTTCATTATGATCTCTCCGATTCGAGGCCTCGTCTTGAGAGCCTGTCGTATCCAGTGCCGTCTCGCGAGCTCTACCCCTCGGCCTCCACGCCCCAATATCAAAACACCAACGTCTCGCCCTCCACCCAAGATCTCAAAAACTTACAGACCGTAACGACTCCTTAATACATGCGATGCCAGATCGATCATACTGATACAGCACGCTCAGAAAGCCTCAGTCCCCAACCTTTCCCTCGAGTCCGTCGACCTCGGCAACCCCTGCACAAGCCGAAACCCTCCGCGATCTCTGGGCATCGACATGGCTCCCTCTGACCGGCGCAGCTCTTCTCGCCGGTGCCCTTGGCTTCTACATATTCGGCACAGCTGCCGCATCATTCAAAGCGACGCCATGCAGTTGCACCGGTGAACATTCCACACCGACCGGCCGGCCCCCGGCTCTCGATGGCGACAACGCAGAACAGTTCGACAAGGAGCTGGCTCTTCCTGAGTGGTGGATGGGTATCACGAAGCTACGAAAGCGCATAGCGGAGCGTGCAAACGGACATGTGTTGGAGTTAGCAATGGGTACAGGGCGGAACTTGGAGTACTTCAACTGGGAGCCATTGACCCTGCGTGCAGAGGGCAAGGCTGGTGCCAAACTACCAAGGGGCGTGGTATCGTTTACCGGTCTCGATATTTCGGTTGATATGATGGATGTTGCTCGAAAGCGACTCGTCAAGACTGTTCCGCCCATGGAGAACTCTGCTCCCATCGTCCGCGCATCTACCATGGCCGATCACACCGGAGGCCAACTCTCGTATCTTGATTCCCAGCTCCGATTAATTCATTCCGACGCTCACCACCCAATTCCCGGTCCCGCGACTCCCAAGACGACGAAATACGATACAGTTATACAGACCTTCGGTTTATGTTCAGTGTCAGACCCCGTCGCTGTAGTCAATAATTTGGCCAAGGTTGTGAAACCAGGGTCAGGCCGTATCATTCTGCTCGAACACGGCAAGGGTTGGTACGGTATTGTCAATGGACTTCTCGATAAGAATGCCGGCAAACATTTCGAAAAGTATGGATGTTGGTGGAATCGTGACATCGAGGGCTTAGTCGAGGACGCCGTCGCTAAAACACCAGGCCTCGAAATCGTCAAGGTCGAGCGACCGAACATAATGCAAATGGGCACATTGGTATGGGTTGAGTTGAAGGTCAACGACAAAACCTCATGACGACTCAACACACCACATAATGCAAATGATTGATATGTAAGGAATGAGATGGGTTGTAGAATGTAGGGTGCACCACGTATGTACAATATTCAAAAAGTCGAAGCACTATGAGCGGCATTGCATTTTTAGAACCCCAGCTTCCGCATCCTTTGTAACGCCAAATGATCAAAACCATGGGATGCTATGATCCCTTTTCCAGGTATCCCAATCCCGGTTCAAACCCAATCAAACCAAAACACCGAACTTGTCTAAATATACAGGTACTGCCACAGGCGCCCCTCCATGCAATTAGTATGTAAGTATGTCGTATATCCGTCGTCGCAGACATGACGGAATCAAATCATCTGAATCGTCTCTCCTTGCGCCTGCCCAGAGAAGTCACAATTGCTTAGCACGTATCGAGTAAGCAATCAAGCTCATCAATTTCGATGCTCTCAGCGCCGCGGTCCCACTCCATGAGCTTGCTAAACTTGAGCCAGCTCTCACCATCGTCCTCTTTTCGCAAACTGGATGCCGTGTTTGACATGGAGCTAGGCTTAACGGCGGGGCTGGTAAGGAGGGCATTTGAGGTGAAGATGCGATGGTCGCCGAACCAGAAGTCGTCGCGGTACCCATACTCTGAAGTGTGGGTAGTGCGATCAGAGGACTCAGCAACAGGGATGTCCTCGGCGAACTTGCGTTTCTGCAGGAAGTCCGCCGTTTGTGTAAATTCCCGCTCATCTTTTTCCAGAGGCGGTGAGTTGTGACGGCTATTGCGACGGTTTGGCACGTAGCGGTGATGAGAGGGAAGAGAGCCGATGGGTGTGAGAGGCATGATAACATCATCGTCGCCTTCCTCGAATCCATGGTCCGAAAGGTCAACCTCAGGCGATGGGCTGAGTTCCCGCCGGCGAGCATCGTCATCGGAGCCGGAATCATCCGTCAGAGACACCGAAGGAGTTTCGAGGGCGGCATGAGCAGACACTGTGGAGTTGGGTTCGGGAATGGGCTGACGAGGACAGGTGGTGAGGAAATAATAGGTCCTTCGAGGGTGGACGCTCTCAAGTTCCTTGGCGAGAGGGCATGGTTTTGTGTCACTCCAGCATTGTCGCTTAGCATATGAGGCCAGCCTTGAAGAGATGATCGCGCAAGGGTTGGCAGAACTGGGATTGGAATGTTAGCGCACGAGAGCTGAGGGGTTGGAGGGGATAGCAGGTGGCTTAAACTTACTGTTGAACAGAGGTGAGACGTTGTGCCAGAACGGTAGCGAGCTCCTTGACGAGGTGAGGACGGTTTCCAGTTGACTGCAATTGAACGATAACTGCCTCGACAATGTCGTCGTTGATGGTATCGAAGTCAATGGCGGACTGGTTTGTATCAAGGTCGAGGCTTGAGCCTGGTGTAGGTGAAGGAGGAGGTGTCTGCTCGATGGCAATGTCATCGGAATGCGATCGCTTCTGTCGCTTATTGGGATGCGCTTCGGGGGCCTCGGAGCCAGACGAGGATGGTGACAAGGCGGAGGAAGCAGCACTTGATGAAGACGAAGACGATCTTGAAGCGTTCTTGGAAGCAGCAGCAGCAGCAGCTCGGGCAGCATGTGTCATTGGGACATGAATCCCAAGGCTGGGTAAAGAAAGCGACTTTCGGCGCGTGTTGTAAGGCATGGCGACTGTGTTGAATCGAGACGGGGGACAATATTGGACAAGAGTAGAGCTGTCTACAAGATGATGGACTGTCGACTTGGGAGACAGGTCAAGGTCACCAGAACTTCGCTGAGCAATTGTACGTAGTAGTAACCTCAAGAGTTGAAACAGATCCGAGAGATCTATAAGGGTCTACTGTATTGATTGATCTAGCGAGGGCACGGCAACAGACAGACTGGTGATGCAGTTTATGTGCACAGGCAGCGAGGCGAGGCAAGACAAGGTATGGAAGATGGATGGATGGATGGATGGATGAAGGAGGAGGGGAGAGATAGATAGATAGTCGAAGGGGGTGGGAGTGTTTGGTTTGTTATTGAGACGAGTGGGTTTAGATTTAGACTGGAGAGTTGAAGCCGAGGGTGGAGGCGGTCTACGGATGTTGACGACACAGACAGAGCAGGAAGGAGCAAAGACGACGGGACGTAGGCAAGAGCAAGGGAGCAACGATGGCAACGATGGCAACCACGAGGAAGGGGATTAGATGGGGGGGCAAAGGTGGGCAAAGAGGGACTGCAGGTGCTGGGGAAAGCACCTCAGAAATGGGGAGCTAGCTCAGAAGGGACCTTTCCATGATTCAATTCTTGTAAGCTGATAGGTCCGGAGACAAGATGCTTGTCTCCATCGACTGACTTCACTTACAAAAGAAGGAGCGATTATCCTTAGGATGACGGGAAAGAATGGCGCTTGGTGTTGGGTCTGCCACACTTTTTTTTTTTTTTTTTTTTGCAGACGCAGCGGAAAGAGCACGAGAGCTTGAACTTTTTTTCTTTTTTTTTCTCGTTTCAGCCAAACTCGATTGGTCAAGACTGGCGTGCATGGCTGCCGAGAAGTGGATCACGCTAAAGATCGGTGGGTCAAGCAACAGTGGGTATCTGGGAGTATCCTTGTAATTCATGTCTCCAGCCGCAAGACCCAAATGTGAAAAACGACTGACCCCGACTGACAACACTTTTTTTTTTCCTCATTGCTTTTGCTTGGGTGGTATTGGTGTCCATTATCTAAGTGTGAGGGAGGGGTTCCGTAGGTAAGCATAAAGTGTTGGTTGGTATGCAACTGGAGAGAAATATGACTCTTTTAGCAGGCAACAAGCAGCCATTTCAGCCTTTCTGTACCAATAATCAACCATTATTCCTAGGCATACACAGTACTGTACATTATCGATGATGTCCTACTCCGTACACCAGGAGGCAACGGAACTTACGCAACCAAGCAGGCAAAGAGCATCGGCTCGGAGACCTTAATCATCGAACTTACTCTGTACAGTTTAGCCATCTTGACTCGTCAACGTCTTCTGTTTCTTTTCTGCTTCTGGTCTAGCTGCACTGCGGCGACTGTAATTGGGCCACTGTGACAGCCTCTCACTGATAGCCTCGCCTCGTTGATGATGGAATGATGGAGTCTTGTTTTTCCGCCTCATCCGCGGTTTTTTTGGACCCGGGCCACTTCGGGTCGATGTTTGTTAATAAGTAGTCGGTTAGTGCGTTCTCGGAGGACCCTGAAATCTTTTTTTGGGGAACGCCCGAGAATGACCGTGGATTTGAGCTCAGGTATCGACAGGCATTGCATTGGATGGCTAATACAATACGTTGAACTGCGTGTCACGATATTAGGTACCCTGGACGTGACTTTTTTCCCCTACAGATCACACCGCATCTGCAACTGCATCAGACTGCATCAAGACTGCATCAAGACTGCATACACATTTACTCCGTGCAACCATATTCTTACACCGCATTCTCTCTCGACACGCTTATGCTGTACGAGACAATCAATCAATGCATAACAAGCGTGGGATAATCGGAAAAGAGGCCCGGTGTAATTCCTACTTAATCTCGTCCTCGGTACTCCGTACATACAGAATACTGTGAGCAAGTTACGTACCCATATTGAAAGTCGATGGAGATGACGAGTGGGCCGAATCATCAAAGAGTCTCCCCAAGACCGCGGCGAGGCCCTCTTTTGAATCTCGAACCCCTGGTCTGGCGCCTTCAAAGGGTCTCCATTCACCCGTCGCCCATGGCAATTCAACAAGTGACCTATTTCCTAAAATTGACGGTAATAACTGTGTCTGAGGCCGAGTCCAAGGCTAGCTAGCAAACGATGTGTAAGGTATGTGACACTGCACTCTTCAATGAGGGACAGTATCGGACTCGGCAGCCAATAGCGACATTTCTATTTCATCATCTCTCTTCTGCTCACGATACATGCAGTGGGTTTCAGTCCGCTGTCACCGGCCGAGGCTTTCTTTCTCCCATGACTTGCAGTTTGCCGTAGTCTCGTCTTTCTTGTAAGTGAGCGGGTGAGAACATAAAATGCTACGCAGCAATACGATGTCCGATTTTTGCTTTGTTTGTCATAATCCCATGTTCACTGTCTTATGTATACTATTGATCTTGATTACCGACATTCGATTGCGATATCCTGCCCTTGCAAATGTAACTTTGACCACCTCACCTCGCCCAATGTCTCTCAGCCTACTGAACCCCCTGAACTAGATCTGGTCAGATCCCACCACCAGCCTCCATCCAATTCTCTTACATGACTTACGCAGCATCCATTTATTATCCACCACTAGCAATTCCAGCAGCTCGGTGTGCAGATGCTGCGTCATCTCTCGAATGCACGAATCGCCTCCTGATGATCCAACCTGTCGAGGATCACCATGTGGATTACCCTACACTGACCTGACTGAAGAGTACATACGGATAGAGAACGGTTGCATGTCACTTCAGAGGTGCATGCCACGAGGTGGAACATCCAATGATGCATCTCTAGCTCTGCCCCTTGCGGCGCCAGCTGCGACAAGCGTCTGCCGCTAACATGGATGCTCTCCACTTACGCCTAGACCTTGCCCAAGCTTCTCCTTGCCTTGATCACAGCCGTGACCGGGTTAATTCCCTGTTCAACATCGTTCGATGGGCTTGCTTGACCTGTGCTGTTGTAATTGCCGGTCACGTTATGCTGTAAGTCAAGTAAACGCCGTCTCTCAAAGCCAGAATCTGCCTCTATATATTCCTTGATGAACCATGCTCACGTCCTCTCCGCCATGAAGTCATGGTAAGACTTAGGCTGTAGATCGCTCGAAAACCAGCCTACGAAAAGCCTCTCTCCCATTTCCTTGCAAGTCCCGTCGTTCGTCGAACTCTTCGTGTCTTGGCGCCTTGCAGACCTCGTACTCCTTGCCTCAGGCCGCCGCAGCCGTCTTGTCGGGCAGGTCGAGGACAACGCTAAGGAATCCTTATTATATGATTGGTCAATTGAAGATCCCCGCCTTTGCTCCGCTTCACGCTTCCTCAGACTTGTGCCTTACCTAAGTGCAATGGATATGCCGAAGACAGCCAACCTATCCACCATGAAGGGGGGAGATTGCCCTACCCTATACCCAGCCCCTACCCTCAACTCAAGGGACCCTCGAGTCATTTTTTACTTTTCCATCCTGTCAATCGACCCCACCCCACCACAATCTTCCCCCTCCATCATCGTCATACTTTTACCAACCACCAAAGCCAGCTCCTGTTATCGAGATTCACAAGCTCAAGCCGTCTACTGTTCCTGTGTCTGCCTCGTACCTAATCTATCAGATCTGCTTGGTCATACCGAAAGTTACTTCACAGCTGAAAGCCACCAAAGCTTAACCATGGAGCTTCCCTTTGTTACTCTCGACGTCTTCACAAACACTCGATATCGAGGAAACCCCCTTGCCGTTGTCACGATTCCCGCAGATAGAACTGTACCAGAGCCTACGCAAGAGCAAAAACAAAGAATTGCCCTGGAATTCAATCTATCAGAAACCGTTTTTATCCACGAACCCCGTCCTGATACCGATGTCGACAGTGATGTCACCCGCCGAGTGATCGACATTTTTACAGTCGGCACAGAGATCCCCTTTGCTGGGCACCCAACTATCGGCGCCGCTGTTACCCTCATCCCCCACGGTGTCGATACCGTCGTTACCAAGGCAGGCCCAATTTCTCTCACACAGACCCGCCCTGGTTATATCCAAGCTGCTATCCCGCACAATGTTCGTCGTCACAGGAAGACTCTTGCCGATCTGTCTGCCCCGGTCGCTGCCCAAATATCCCAGGACCCTGCGATACGCGAATCCGAGCTTCGGGCCCCGCTATTCAGTATCGTCAATGGCATGACCTTTGCGCTCATCAAACTCCCGGATCTCGAGCATCTAGCCAAAGTTGAGATGAGCGGGGTAAACTTGTCTGTGGACGAACTGCTTGACGATGGCTGGCAAAACGGCCTCTTGCTGAAGTACTACTATGTTGTCAATAGCCAGCGTGAAGACGACGGCATAACAGTTTATTCCATCCGCTCGAGAATGATGGAAGCATCCATGGAAGATCCTGCGACAGGCAGTGCTGCGAGCGCTCTCTCTAGCTATCTTTCGCTTCAACAGTCGAGCCTAGTTGATCATGGCTTCAGATATGAGATTGACCAGGGTGTTGAGATGGGCAGGGAGAGTAATATTGTAGTTGACGTTGATGTAAAAGAGTCCAAGATCGCCACGGTCAAGCTCTCAGGAACAGCTACTCCCGTAATGCGTGGTCATGTCACCATCTAATTGAGAGAGAAGACATACTGCCTATTCGCAACCGCTCTATAAACCCAGGACCCAAATCTTATCACGTATTTAACCAAAAGGGCAGTATTCCGAAACCAATCATGCGCCTGGTATGTTCTTCCGACAACATCGTAACGACTATCGTACAGTGATACAGTATTACTGCAATGTGGTATCGGCCTGAAGACATACTCGCCCCCCCAGACGAGTCTGCCCCAGCGCCGTAGTAACACTTGCGCCTCTATAATCTGAATTCTTTTTGGACCCAACGCCCCGTGCCTCTCTCATAATGATGCACCGTCAAAAACCAAGAGTTCCGCCGATAATAAAATACGTTTCTCCTATAAATTCCTCCTTGTGACGCTTTACCCAGTCCTATTCATTCCATCGCGGTTTGACTATATGACCCACGACCTATGCTCGTTGAAGCACGTCTGCAAACCTTTTGGCAACCTAGAGATAACGTTAGTATCCGTCCCGTGTAACAGCAAGCAAACATCTGACTGACCTCATGGCTCTCGTCATCGATGAAAGGAAGTTTGAAGAACCCATACTTGTCTTCATTCTTCACAAGCTCCACAACAGTGTACAACAGACCCCATGGCTGAGGCCAGAAACTAACCAGTCGCTCAAGCAGCACTCGGGTGATGTCCTCGCGGAATTCATCTTCCTCAGGATCGCCGAGATCCTTGGCAAAGATGGAAAGGAGCGCCTGACTGAAGAAGGCAGTATGGGCGCTGGGATATCGAAGTTGGTTGACTAGGCTGACAAGGATATAATACCTGGCCTCGGCAGGGAGTTCATGAATGATCAGAGAAAGAAGCGACACTTCATTCTCGTCACCAGTCAGGGACAGGTCTGCGACAGTTTGTGTTGCCTTCTCAACAGCACGGTGTCCGATATATAGAACGACAGCGTCAATAACGCTGGTGTTGGCGACCACAGGCACATGGCCGTAAGTAGATGCCTTTGGAGTGTCATGTGTCATGGCGTGTGTGATGTTGGCAACGATATCTTCATTTGGCCCATTTTGAAGTGCTTGGTCTAGGACCTTGAGAAGACTGCGAGACTGAAGTGTCACGCTGGCCTCATTCATGAGACCGGCAAAAAGGCGCATATCGTCGAACTGGATCTTGCCACCAAGCTCGTTGAACCTAGGACTCTGCTGAGGATTTGCAGCTAGGACAGCATTGATGAGCTGCGTGCAATGAGGTGGAATGCTAGAGCAAAGCTTAGCGTGATTGGCCACGACAAATTCGGGGAAGTCGTGTTGTAGAATGACGAGCAGCTTGAAGCAGGCCCGGTAGATGTCTTTGGCAACGTTAGAAACCTCGAAAACCTTCAACTGATCACCGAGAGTGTCAAGTAACTGGCAAAGCAGGTCGGAAAAGGGGCCCCAGCCAACACCATTGGGCAACTGCAGAATTGCTGGCATGAAAGCACGGTGCTGAACAAGAGACATCCAGCCGTAAACAAAGCCGGGAACATACAAGGGGTTGATTTTGAACAGTCGCCGAGCGATCCTCAGAAGAATTTCACGACGCTCATCCTCAGCCAGGCTCTCTGAAATGCCCTGGATTTCGTAAAAGAGCATGGACAGCAATCTGAAGAAAACGCGCTGGCTCAGCTGCTCTCCGCGCTTGACATGGTGGTTGACGAGAATGAGCTCAATAAGTGAAAGCACTGAGTCGATAAATGCAGGGCGAGTAGATGCTGGCTCAAAGCCCATCCCAATGAACGTTGCAATGAGCTTCGCAAGGGCATCTACCATGACATAGGCATCGGCAAGGGAACCACTGTGGACAATGTAATCGAAGCGCTCAATCGACAGGTCGATGGTGACGCGGATGAAGACAAAGAGGTCATCCCTGTTCTGCATAACCCCTTTAGCGTGCAGCTGCTGCACGAACGCCGCGACAGCCTTCTCAGAGGCGTTGTGGTTGCGGCAAAGATGGATCCATTCATCGAAAACATATTCTATCTGTTCGTGTTGGAGAGCCTGACTGTCAGCGTGAGTCGGCCGTGTCAGACCGGAGTTGCTGAGCTTTGACTTGATGCGTTGCCCAGCGGCGGAATCGGGGTCATCCGAGATCCATGACCAAGCTGCGTCCAGCGTCAGGGCAAAGTCGGCATACAAAGCAATCGGGCGGGAGTCGAGCAGCGTGAGGTCGAGCAAGTGCTCCAAAAAGTCAAGAGATCCCTCTTTGCGGGCCTGCAGTGCTTTCGACATAGCCAGATCGATGTTTCTCCAATCCAAAAGGTCCGTCCGAACCAAGGCCGCGAGCAGAGGTAGGCTCAAGAAGGTGGAGCCAGGCTGCTGGCTGAAGAGAGTTCGAACGCGACTGTTGAGAACAGGACCAGCGATCTTTCTAAGCGTCTCCAAAACATGAACTAAGCTCTCGAGAGCCAGGTTGTCGTCAACCTGTGAGAATATGAGCTGGATGATTTGTTCCGCAGCGTAAATGGAAAAATCCTCATGGTTCTGCGAAGTCTTGATGATGTGCTGGACGAGCGCGTCCACAACGTCCACAAGAGGAGATGGGCGCGGTAGATCCAGGAAATGTTCATGGGCAGACTCGGTGGCCACCCTCATGAGTTCCTGGAGTAGCTTGTTGACCCGCTCGGCTAGATTACGAACATCCATCTGGAAGCCGGGTGATCTACCGTTAGTCATTGCATTAGCAGCGGTATGAGGGGGCGCATAGGGCTGCATCTGAGCACCCAGATGCTGCTGAATTGAGGGGGTCTCTGCAGGAGTCGGAACACTAGGGATAGAACTAAATTGATCCTGTAGCACCTCGTTGGCCAAAGATCTGGTCGCATCGGATGCTGACGGGCCATGTGAAGGTGTGGGAAGTGTGGCGCTTCGTGGTTGCCTGGCGAAGTCTTCATAAATGGCCATCTGCTCAGGGTTGAGGCCATTAACATTCGGTGATAACTTGAAAGGATTAGGAATAGCCATGGCCCACCGGCTGAGGCTTGAGTCGAAGTACGGATCGTTGGGTCTCTGAAGGCGATGTCGTCGACGAGCCTCTAGCTCCGGTTCGATCATCTCCTCAATTTCAGGCACAGCCCTTTCCTCAGCCTGCTTCTCAATGATATTGCAGGCTAGGTCCAGGTTAGAGTTAACACACATAATAATTGTACCCTCGGGGAGCCCTTGAGAGAGATCGGTCGAGAGGTTTCGCATGTAGTTGGTGAAGTTGGCGCGAAGGGGTTCCTTGGACGTAACGAGGGCAAGGCTACCGGCAGTGGCTTTCACCATGCTAATAGCAGAGTTGCGTACACGGTTCTCATCAGGCTCTATAGCGAAGTCCTTGTGTATCATCTGCTGCGTAGATATGGCGGCAATTGTAACAGAGCGATCAACGACAGGCTGGATTATATCTTGTAGAGCACGGCTGAGGGCCGTACGAACAATCTCGTGAAGACGAGTAGTGCTGACTACCATCTCATTAGTCGGCGGGATAGTGACCAGAGGACCAAGATCAGGAATGGTTGGCGCAAGAGCCTGAGGTGAGAGTCCAGCACCCACACCGGAGCCGATGCCATTGAGCGATAAGTTCTCAAACGCGTCCAGTTGTTCAGGGGGAAGTGTCTCTGCCGGTTCTTCAATAATGGGTCGATTCAGAATTTCGCCCGAAGGTTCGATGCTCCTGTGATCGAGGTTCAAACCCTTGCACAAGACCTCGATCTCAAACTTGAGATTGAGTTTCAGCTCGGCATGGTGATAAAGCTCAATTAGCAAATGAATAATATCCATAAGCCATGGATTCGGGGGCCTGAAAACGGCCGATGTGGCGCCTTGAGTCAGAACTTTGCACACGAACGGGATAACAACGATGAGTCGCTTCGTATCATGAGCCTCAATCAAAAGCTGCTTGAAGGCGATGTTCTTGTGTTTGATGGGACGATCTCGTGCTAGGGTCAGAAGACCTAGCCAGCCTCCGAGATTTTTGAGGTGAGTCCTTTCCGTTGAGTTCTGCATGGTCGCCTCCGAGTTCAGCATTCGGCACACACTGATATAAGTCTCCCTCAGGACCTCACTCCAGAGAGCCTTGTCCTCAAATAGCTTAACCAGTTCGAGATAAACATGGTGGTAGTTTGGCTGCATCTTGGCGCGCTCCTCAACAAGGTGGCTAGCAAACCATTGTTGATGTCGGCGCTCCACGGTCTCTCGAAGTTCTTGACACATGGCCTGTAGTGTACCTTCGGTGATATTGTTGAGAACGAACTGGACCTTGTCCTGGGCACCCTCGTCAGGGTCTTCAAACTCAACGTCCATAGCCGGCGGATCGACGTTCAAAGCAGCAAACGCAGGCGCTTGACGCTCAACATTGGTCAGTTCATCTGAGTTTCCATTAGGGAAACCATCGCCTTGAAATCCTAGTCCATGAGGTGTTCCGGCGCCGTTACGCCCACGGGCCAACTCTTCTTCGTGCTCACGGACGACCTCCTCTGCCTTTTTGAAAACTTCCGTGTTGTGGAGTCCAGGAATCTGGCAGAGCTGCCTGCAGAACGCAGGCCATTCTCTGAAGCGAATGAACAACTGCATCAGTGCCTGAAGGCCAAACTTGTACATAGGTTCATCAGGAGAATGATCCCTCACAGCTTCCAAAATCATGCCCAGTCCAATTTGAAGAGGCAAGTTTGAAACGAGCTTATGCGAAATGATGCCACCGAATAGAACTGCGGTTGTTGCAAGAGCTTCCAGAGGATAGTCGGCATAGTGAGAATACTCATCGAAGAGCCCATGGATCATACATGCGAAAACATCCTGATCCAAAGGATCCCTGGAATGCTTATAGCGATCTAAGACCTCGACTATATTGCGAACCTGCACTTCATCACTATACATCTTCTTGTAATGTTCCTCCATCCTGGTATTGGCGGTCGGAGACAGGAGATTCCCATCCCTTCCATTGGCGTCGATGACATCGTCGTAACCCTCGCTGTAGTTGATAAGTCGGGGGTAAGCAATAATACAAGCGCGCTGAACCAGGATCAATTCTGGCCTAGGAGGACTGGGCGAAAAGTCTTCAAGGATTCGCAGTAACGCTGATACGGTACGAACTTGGAGAGTCGTTGTGTTTTTAACAGTAGAGTCATCCGAAGTTCCTCGCTGGAATTGGCTCTCCAAGTTGGCCTTTATCATCAAGAACTGAAGCAGAGTACTATACATCTCTTCACTCCGCTCAGCATTGAATCGTGCCCACTTGGACAAATCCAAATATCCCTCAGCATGGGCCAGGGCGGCTAAATCGACTCCAAATCCATTCGACTGGTACACTAGTGTGTCAAGCCAGTTATGCTTTACGGCGTGCTCAAGAACAACCGGGAGGTCCATCGGCTTAACAGCATGAGTGTCTACCAAGCGCTGAATGACCCAGTTCTTGTCTTTCCTCCAGACACTATCCAGAACAAAGTCGTATTGGGGCGAACGCTTATAGAGAAAATTTTCGAACAAAGAATTGAGTGTTTCTACAGCCATTGTGGCCCAATGTTGCCGAGGTACTTCGAAGGCGGAGACCAGGAATATGTCCAAATTCGGGACTACCACTTCTTGGAAGAGCCTCTTGGCCTCGATACTCGTCGACGCCATCATGGAACTAAGCGCAACATTGAAGATCGAGGAGAGCGCGGCAACGGATATTAACGGATGCTTGACGGCGACAATTGCTCGCTCTTGTACATTCTCAGGGGAGTTTGCGTATTCCTCAATAGTAATGCTGCGCTGGAGTCCGGGAATTGTCGTCGCGTCTAGCTGGTCGGGAGTCAAAGAGGCATAGGCACTAACAAAAGAGAGCTGGGCCTCGGGATTCCTCCAAACGCCGCCCCATAACCTCTGAATATCCACTATCAAGCCAGACTTGGAGTCCTGTGCAATTGGCAAGAAAGCTTGGTAAAGTCGAAGGAACTGCTGAGAAGAGACACGAGTCGATGGTTGGTCGAACAGAATGATGACCTCCATCCAGTCGAATGATTTCGGTAGGACTCTCCTGAGAGCAGCAACCAGAACACCAGTATCTTGCTGTGGGCTTTGACTAATGGCAGTGAAGGTCATCGCTGCTGAAACTTGTTCGGGACCCAACTGCAAGCCGTTGGGGCGGTTCTGTAAATAAGAGACACATGTTTCCTCGTCTCTGGTGAAATCGATGCCCGTTTTTTGGATATATCGAACTAGCCCATTGAAAGGCCTATCAGCGAGCACCCGACTGAGATCGAGAGCCGCGAGGATTTCGGAAGGCGGTGTACGCTCGGGAGACTGGTCCATCCATCGGCTGATGACACGTGTTTCCAATTCGCGCATAGAAGAAGCATTGAAGCTCGGAGGATGATATTGAAGAAACCGGTCCAGAATCAGGGCGATGAAAGATGGGGTTAAATCGGCATGGGCGTCGAGGTCAAATCGAGAAAGGATATCGATGAAGGAGGGAAAGTTAGTAGACAATATAGCGTCGGCTGCCTTGATGTTAGAATACTCCCGGGACAAACTTCCTAATGGAATGGACCAACCTTTCGTCTTTAAATCTGCTCGAGAAGTGAGCTTAAAGGCAAGAGCTAATATGGTCTTCTCTAATGCATCGAGCTTGAAATGTTCCATGAAGGTAGAGAGATCAAAGTCGCGGAAGATGTCCTCCGTGGCACTCTCAATTGATTCAGCAATCTTGCTTGCTTGATTGGGATCGTGCGAGATCTTCTGCATCTCGGCAACAAGAATGTGATAGTTGTTCGGGCTTGTGCCGGGTCTGTTGAGACCAGGG
The DNA here is from genome assembly GCF_900044065.1 of Fusarium mangiferae. Taxonomy (NCBI): domain Eukaryota; kingdom Fungi; phylum Ascomycota; class Sordariomycetes; order Hypocreales; family Nectriaceae; genus Fusarium; species Fusarium mangiferae. Next base: position 1,436,196 of record NW_024573924.1, on the reverse strand, counting down.
AATATCTGGGGCGCATTACCGGCAACGAGCCGGGTGAAGTACTTGGTAAACACTTCCATTCCGTGTTCATCGATGAGCTGTTAAGTAGGTGCATTGTCAGCAAATTTGGGATATGTCCAGTAGCAATAGTGTAGCCAAACCTTGTTCAATTGGTCAACTTGCAGCTCCCACTTAGCACGGTCCTTGTCCTCCTTGATAGTACTGAGCAGAAGATAGACCTGTGCCACGACGATCTTTGTCAGGGAATTAGTGCCCGTTGGACTGCTGGCGCTTGGGCTTGCGCCAGCACTGAGAATGGCGGCCTGCGATGGGTGAGGAGAATGGCTCGCACCCGTCTGTAGTATCTGCGCAGGATTGGGCGAAAATGATCCCGCTCGAGGTGGTGGGACCATGGAGTTGTATTCGCGGCGGAGGGAGATGAGATGAACGAGCGCCTGCTTTCGTTGTGGTGGCAGGCCGGAGGGCTCAGAAAACGAGCGAGCGGGGAAGTGTGAAAGAGGAAAAGTCCGTATATAAGATGCCTACATGGGGGGGCGGCACGATGAAGCTACGAACAGCGGTCGTCGAGACGTTGCAGAGACTGCGCGATCGTGCAACGGTAGTCGAATAGAGAGGAACTCGTGAGCCTGACTCGACTTGAAGGTGGAGTTGGAGGTACGTGTCGTACTCGGCGTTCGTCGTAGGGAGGGCGCCGAAAACGCTACAAACTGACAGGGTGGGGGGGAAGTCCGTAGCGATTCGGCCTCAAATAAGCCAACGAGACGCGAAATATTTATGGCGCGTGGTGATGCAAGTATCGATATCGTCAAGAACGTCTGTACACAAGGTGGTGGTGGTCGATGTTGGGTTTGGAGGACAAGGTACTGTAACTGAAAATGACAAGGCCCTTGAGAACGGCAAATCCCGATACGTCGAGTGGATCCACACTGCCTATACCCGCATCACGTGAGCCATTCCAAGGTTTCCTTGTTACCAACACCGGTGGTCAGTGCTCCCTTTGTTGCTGTGCCAACAGCTACACGCCACCAAAACAATACAGCTAGCTCTCCTTTCACCGTACATTACTCCCTTTATCACCATTGAAAGGGCTACATACCAGATATCCTTTTTGTCTCGCTTCCTCTGTGCCTAGTGTGGAGAGTAGTGCGACTCAGGCTGGTCCTTAATCATCCATATCTGTTGTAAACAACACAACGTCCGCCTGTCTTGACATTTGAAATTGAATACCCTTGGGCATCATGCCCGCATCAACGGTTGAAACTCCAGCCGTTGCGCTGTCTTGTGAGCAAACTTTGGCGATGTCTTGACGTTTACATGACTGATACCTGATACTGCAGTCGCAAACAACTTTTGGGGCAAAGAAGATGCCGGCGTGGCGCCGCTGCTGAGTCGCATGACTGCGGCCAAGACTACATGCGATGAACTACGAGCATTCTATGGCGGTGCGTACAAGTGAAGTTATTGAAAGAAACCCACCTGACTGAATACGCTGCAGCCCGAGCGTCGATTGAGGAGGAATACTCCCGCAAATTATTGAACCTGAGTCGCAAAGCCTTAGGATCGCAGGAGTCTGGTACATTGAAGACATCGTTGGATACCGTCCGAGGCGAAGTCGAACAGATGGCCAAGCAGCACCAACTCATTGGCGCAGAAATGAAATCAGAGCTTGAGGAACCACTCGCTGCCTTTGCTGGCGGAATGAAGGAGCGACGAAAGATTATTCAGAATACCGTCGAAAAGCTATTGAAGGTCAAGATGCAGCAGACACAGCAGGTCAACAAGGTTAGACTACTCTTGTCGACTCTCCATTATCACTGAAGCTGACTTGGGTTCTAGACACGAGACAAGTATGAGCAAGAGTGCTTGAAGATCAAGGGTTATCTTGCTCAAGGCCACATGGTAATGGGCCAGGAAGAACGACGCAATAAAGCCAAACTCGAAAAGACACAGATCAGCCTGGCAACTTCCAATACGGAGTACGAGAATGCGGTTAAAGCACTAGAAGACACGACAACAAGATGGAACAGAGAGTGGAAGTCAGCCGCCGATAAATTCCAAGATTTGGAGGAAGAACGACTCGACTTCACCAAGAGTAGCCTGTGGACGTTTGCCAATATCGCCTCCACGGTTTGCGTTAGTGACGATTCGTCGTGCGAAAAGATCCGACTCTCATTGGAGGTTATGGATGTGGAAAAGGACATCATCACTTTCATCACAGAAAAGGGAACCGGCCAGGAGATCCCAGACGCTCCCAAGTATATCAACTTCTGTCGCGGAGATGTGACGGATAACCAATCTGAGACGTCAGAAGACGACAACTATTCTGTCGCTCAATTTCCTCGCAGCATCAACCCTGCTTTCCGTTCGTCGTCCCCTCAACCTTCGACGTTCGAGTCCCATCATGATCCAAATTCTGCTCTGGCCAACGACCTGGCGCACAGAGAAGTTACTTCAAGCAAACGCGACCTTCCAAGCCAGAAGCCAGCAACGCTGCCCCCTGACGAGATACTCCAAATCGGCACTCAGAAGCCTCAACCTCAGCAAATCCAGGCGCCTCCTCAACCGCGTCAACAGCAGATACCACGCCCTTCTCAGATGCAGCACCCCGCTCAACTGCAATATGCTCCCCAGCATCAGCATCCCCCCCAATTGCAGCACCACTCTCAGCTTCAGCACCCTTCACAGCTGCAGCATCACCCCCAGCAGCAGTACTCTCCTCAGCGTCAGCAACCGTCCCAGCAGGTTGCTCACCATACAGGGCACCACATGCAACAGCAAATGAGGCCTCTGGAGATGAGACCCGCTGATGGCAGATCTGGAGATATGAGACACGCGAACATGCGACATCCAGATATGCGACAGCACGATCCAAGACCGTCTTTGGAGATGCGCCACTCTGGTGAAGTTCGGCCTTCCATGCAGTCTCGACCCAGTGCTGATGCAAGACAATCAATGGATGCAAGAACATCTCTGGAAGTAAGGCGACCAATGGAGGATCCGTATCGCCGCCAACAACCTGCAGGTCATGCATCGTATGATGCCAACCAGCATGGTGCTGTTGCAGCCGTGCCACACGACCCTTTCCCCCTGGACGGCATGACGATGCTGTGCAGGACTGGGCCCAGCCCCATCTCGGACCAGAGTTCGCAGGTGACATCTGCTCGACCTTCGAGCAGAGACTCCCATAGTGATTATTCGAATCCCAACTCGTTCTCTAGTGTGGAACCACCGAGCGGCAAAACTTCACCTGTCAAGCAGGATCCTATAAAGCCAAACCCAGTGCCGACTCAAGCGCCAGCACCAGTATCGGCACCTGCGCCGGCACCAGCCCCTGCTCCGGCGGCAGTCATAGCTCCAGCTCCAGCTCCGGCTCCGGCGCCCGCACCCGCTGTCAGCAATGGTCCGAGCCCAGTCAAATTAGTTGCTAAGAAGAAGAGCGGTGGTTTCTTGAAAAACCACAGCCCATTCAGACGCAAGAGCAATAAGGATCTTCAGTCATCAAACAGGAACACATGGCACGCACCGAGCACGCAAAACTCGGGTAGTCCCGTTCGCCGACCACAGTTGCAAACACAAGAATCCAGCAATGTTGTCACCAAAGAACGTACTCAGAGTCCCGAGCCCATCGATGCCAATGCCAGTCTAGCTCTAGGAGTGGGACAGAATGTCTTCCCTGTATCTACCCCTGACACAAAGAAGAAGCCAGGAGCTGCCACTGAACAGACACCCGAGGAAACAGACCCAATCGCTCTGGCCCTTGCGGAGCTGAAAGGTGTCACGTTAGGCAAGCAGTCATCAATGAGAATGTCCGCTGATCACTATTCCGGGCTTGCCACTCCGGCGCCAGCATCAGAGGCTGCTTCACGACAAGCCTCAGCCTCTCGCACAGCTCTGACTCCTGTGAACCCGGATGTTGCGGCGGCAAAGAGAGGAACACCGCCGCCATCCTACCAAACCCCAGTTTCACGTCTGGGTGTCCCACCACCTGCAGTGACTTCCAGGGCAATGAAGGAAGCGACCAAGAAGGCTACCACACAAACACGAAGCATGTTTGAGAGTGGAGGCGGTTCGCCAGGAGGATTCAATAGTACTGCTTCTAGGACAAACACTCGAGTAACCGAAACAAGGCGATCTGAGCCATCCCCAAGCCAGAGCGTTCCACCAAGTGCTTCACGACCGGCAACTCGAACCACTAACCATGGCAGGGGCGAGTCTGGTAGTTACAGCGCGTCCCCTGTGTCACGACAGCCTACTAGAGCCACCGATAACGGACGCGGCGAGCCTGGAAGCTATAGCTCAGCATCCATGCCTCGACCAGGCACTCGGGGCACTGACATGGGTAGAGGAGATACTGGCGGCTATAGTACACCACCTGTGGCACGTTCGGGAACCAAAGCAAGCGAGATGCCCCGATCGGACACTCGCGGAATTCCTATTTCGCGACCAGGCACAAGGGGAAGTGACATGTCTCGTGGCGGATCTGGTATTTACGGATCGTCGCCTGGCTCCCGACCTGGCACCAGAGGCTCTGATATGCCCAGAGCAACTTCGCCAGCACCAGCTCGCAGCGTGTCTCCACAGCCACCTATGAACGACAACATGAGCTACAGATCGGTTTCGCCCAACCCTTACGCTGCTAGCCAACGCTCTCCGTCTGTCATGAGCTCACCACAGAAGCATGGCTCTGCCCAGGGGTATTATCCCCAGTCACCTCAGCAGGCCGCTAGCCGCGGGCCTTCTCCTTCACCTTATGCGCAGCAGAATCGCCCCGGAAGCAGCTATGCAGGTAGCGACATGGCAATTCAGCTCGCGCCGGTTGATGATCCCTACGGTTCTCAGAGGAGTCGAGGCAGCCGCCCTGCTTCGAGAGCCATGAGCTACTATGACGATGGCAGTACCCGTCAACGTAGTCAGAGCGTTGCTGACCCGTCTCGGCTGTATACGGGAGATGGCAGAGCAATCCTGCATTATGGTAAGTCTTTGATTATCCAGTATCGAAAAGTGGAAGAGACTAACATGACCTTTCTACAGCACGCGCATTGTACATGTATCAAGCAGCCATTCCCGAAGAGTTGAGTTTTGGCAAAGGTGACTATCTTGCGGTCCTCCGCCACCAAGACGATGGATGGTGGGAGGCTGAAGTCCACGGCGGAGACGGAAGTGTCGGGCTGGTCCCAAGCAATTACCTTGCGGCGTGCTAGACTCTTATGATATGAGCGACTTGATGGACGAACTTTTGAGATGTTTCTTGCAAAATGATTGAATTGTAGGTTAGGATTACGGCAGGAAAAGGGCACCGACGAAATTGGTTCACGACTTGATTTATACCTTTCGTTACGTTTTTATCTTGTACAGCAAATATTTGGCAAGTAAGCGCTGGCCTTGTTGTTGTTGTTGCTTCAGACTATTTTGATTTTTTTTTACTTGTGTCACGATTATTGGGAAAGATTGAAACGACTGCTCTTCTATATCAACTCATGGAAATGAGAATCATCGTCTGTAGATGTTATGGAAACAAAAAATATTCTGAATTAATGTGTCGAAATTACCTATCCTCTACAATTGCTTGAGCTGTCCGCCCCGTGAAGTTGAATATCCTCCTACCTGAGGTGGTGGGTACGTACCGAATTATGACGTTGAGGCCGCCGGAGCTCCAAAGCTGGTTATACCTTAGCTTGCCGCCTTCACATGCCACTCATTCACTCACTCACTCACTCCCTTTGACCTTTGCTCCCTTCAATTTCGCAACCTGTGACTCCTAGCCCGTACTCATACCCATGTCGTCTACGTTAATGACCTGAATAGTGTGAAGCATTATAGCATGGTCAGTTGTTCTGCTATTTATTATCCATACGCGACTGACTTTGCCTGACAAGGAAACCCTACAAGAAACCGCCCGTGTTATCACGTCTAAACCTGTTCAGCGAGCTGTCGTTAACACCGTGCTCCTCGTTTCGACAGCAGCAACCCTCTTTTGCACGGCTGCTATTGCTTCATTGCTCTTTTTCCAGAATTTCCTTCCTCACGAGGTCGTAACCTTGCCATTACATCTCCAATATGGGTGGGTTATGATGCTGTATATGTTGCTCGCCTGACTGATAGAATGGTTACAGCTCTGGCATCAACCCGTATGGAATCGCCTCCCTTCAAACGCCGCCAATGAAGACGCAGCAGGAGTACGATGTGTCGTTGATTTTAGCGATGCCTCGCTCGAATCCAAACGTGGAGCGCGGTAACTTCATGATTACCCTGCACATGGTCGACTCGCAAGCTGATGCTGGGTTGCATGCTGCGGCGGAACGTCACGCATCGCTACACCAAGGATTGGAAGGGGCCAATGTACTATTCACTTCACGCAGGCCTGCTCTATTTCCTTACGTGGACCCGTTGGTATCAGCTGCGTCTCGAGTGCTATTTCTGCTTTACCATTTATTCACACCCGGTTCAAGCACGAACTCAATGGTCATCCCGTTGGCCGAGCGAGTCTTGTTCTCAAAAGCCTCGGATCTCCCGAGGTCAGCGTATGTGGAGGTTGAAGCGGGCCAGACCATTCAGATTTACCATGCCTACCTTCAGCTCACAGCTCAGCTTCGTGGTCTCCGGTGGATGATGGTTCACTATCGCATCTCAACATTCATCGCCTTGACCCTTGTTTTTTGGGCCTTTGAAGTTATTTTTATGGGTGTTGCCTGGGGACTTTGGAGCATGGCTTCAGGGTCACCGCCTGGAGATGCCGATGACAAGACCAGGAGGCTTGAGGCTGAAGGATATGAGTATGAAGATGAGGACACAGATCGCGCAGACACCTTTCCAACATATGGAAGACAGCAGCCGCTCAAGTACGAGCCCGACATCAAACCAGAGGCGGACCCTGAACAGCCTTTATCTGAAATTCCTCGAGCAGGAGCCGACGCTGATGACGAAGATGAGGGTAGTTTTGAAGATGACGACGACGATGTGCAACACAAGGATTCGGGTATCGGAACGAGTTATAGTGAGGAAGGAATTTCAAGCATTCGAAGGCGAACGTCACGTAATAAATTGTAGAGGAGGGAAGTTTTGCGAGGCCTTAATATAGAGAGAGACTGAGTGTAATGAGTGGAAGCAGATACCCGTGGCTTATGATATGCAGTACTAGAATAAGAATGTGTTGTCAGCTGAGGATTTGATGTTTATTATGCAGGGGAAACTGCCTGGTAAGTTAGACTATGCTGATCCGATATGCATGCCAAGTTGACTGTACATAATTCGATGACGAGCTCATGGTAGGTAGAGTCTGGCTGGTTTTTTTTCTTTCCTTTTTTTGTTTTATTTTTGGCTACCTAGTCAAAGAACGAAGGCTTTATTAAGAATAGCAGCGTGCGCTTCTGCTTCACAATGAGGGATCCATTGGATTGTGATTTACGAGTCGTTTGCCTGGCTACCGACGGTCAATGGTTCCAAGGCGTTGATGGGTATTTAAAGCGGGCGATTCACTTTCACCGTTTGTTGGCTGTATCTTTTTATGAACCCACCATTGACAATGGCTGAAAGTGTTGTGATGTCAATCCAAGAATACGATAGTATTCATTGTTTGAAAATAGAGCATTTATTTCATACTGTTTGAAGAGCGCAACAATTTCCAGTTACCTAGGTACTTAGGTACACTACCTCAGGTACACATCGAACTGGTAATCGAATTGAAGTCTTCCTGTCCGGAAATTCACTAACCAATTCTTCAGTGCACATGCATGTTTTCAACCCCTCTAGCCCCTCCATCCACATCCACACTCGCTCCCGTCTCCTCTGGCTGGGCCCTGTCTGGGCTCGGGCTGTCGTGACCCCCCATTGTACCTGAGCATCTTGCTGTAGGTAAGGTAAGGTAACCTTAGCTTAGGGGAAAACTCACCCATGCTCTCTGGCTTTTCCATTTCCCAGAGCCCCTCAAAGCCCCTCCACCTTCTTTCTGTTGCCAACAATCAAACGCATTGAGCATCATTCTTCACTGCTAGAGGTACCTTGATTAGTGTTAGTACCTAGGTAGTGTAACTCAACAACAACACCGCCTGGCGTCACTAGCATTCATCGACTATTCGTTCTATTCCGTGTAATTAAATTCTCGCTTTTTCACATCCATCCACACTCACACACACTAGAGAGACATGGTTCTCATTCACTGAACTGAACGAACAACTCGACCGTCCCCACCACAATCCACATCCTACCTCACCTAGCCATCCCCGACCACCCCCAAGTTACCTGGTAAGGTAAGGTACCTGACAGCAATCGTGCCGCTACCGCTACCGCTACGTACCGACCGCTATTACTAGCTCGATTTACCTGGACTCATTGCGGGCCAACTACTGCGATTCCCTCCACCGCCCGCCCGCTTGTTCCTCTCGACGTCTCCCGAATCAACTCTGAACCTGATAATCAACAAGAGGCCAGACTTGAGCTGAGTACACCGACCTGACCGCATGTGCTGTGTTTAGCACCTGCGAGCGAGCAACCGACTGCTTCTGCTGTTCACTCTTTGCGACTCCTCAGCTTGAACCCTCGCCTTCGCCTTCGCCCAGCCTTGAACGAGCCTAGACGCAGACGGGACGAGACGTCACAGTCAAGTCTTACACCACTACCGCCCTGATCAACTTCTCTCTGCCTCCCCTCTTCTCGAATCTATATACATACACCAGCCACCAACCCTCGCACACCACATACCGTCACGATGCCCTGCTTCAAGGGCATTGCGGTCAGCATTCATGCGAACTCTGCCCCGCTGCCAGAGTATGGCATGCAGAAGCAATCTCGTCTCTCAAGAATCAGTACCTACATTCCTGTACCCCAACCTCAGCTCGCTGAGTCAAACAAACCCGAGCCTGCAAAATTCGCCATCTCCATCACCCTTCTCACCCCCGGCTTGCCCATCCCATACTCGACCCCGAAGCCAAGTGATGATAACCCCTACCCGAAGCCTCAGTTCGTCGGCGGTCTCAACACCGGCGATCGGAATAAGTCCTCTGGCGTTGTGAACCCCTACATCCCCATGACCAACTCCGAAAATGAGACCATCGCTGCTTACATCTACTTTGACGGTCGAGCCAAGGAGGAAGTTGCTACTCTTCTGCGACCAGGTGAGGAAACATGGGTCAACAGCCGCTGGGTTCAGGTGCCAGACTCTGAAGGTGGCGGTCTGGCTGAGCGAGAATTTCTATTCCGCGAGGTTGGCCTCGAGCGTTGGCTCAACGGCTTGGACCTACAAGGCCATGATGCCGCCGAGAAGCTAGAGAAGCGTCGCCAAAAGTTTGAGAAGCGCCGCCGACGACAACGGGCCATGGAAGGAAACGCCAGTGCCGACGTGGAACAGGGATCTACAGGACGCAGGGACACACTACGCTATGGCGCTGACGACAAGTCTCCTATTGAGGCTGTCGTGGACGACTCTGATTCATGGTCCGACGACGATGACGAACCCCCTGAGGCGACTGGGCAGATCAAGGTGGCTATGTTCCGCGTGCTTGCCTCTGGCGAAATCAAGAAGGGTGAATACTCACCCCAGTTCGGTGCTCACGACGGCGACGAAGATGACATGGGCTCTAAGGAAGGAAATGGCATCGACGCCGACGTTGAACACACGACAAGCTTCGCGAAGCCCAAGACTCTTGATCCGAAGACCATCAGTACACAGACAGTCACGGGTATTGACGGACCAGACAAGCCCTACGCTGTCTTTACCTTCTTTTACCGAGGAGAGCGTAAGTATTACCGGGCGTTTTGAGGATCGTACACTAACCCACATTGCAGGACAATTGCAAAAGATCGGGGTTCTGCAGTCCTCAAAGAACCCTCAGACAACCCCTGGATCAGCCAAACGAAGGTCAGGTCAACTAGACTTCTCCAGCCTCGGACCTCTCAAGGCTGGTGGCACTGTCGGCTTCTCCGCTTTCCGCGACCAGGCTACCGAAGCCTCGAGACGACGCAAGGCTAGAAAGAAGAGCAATGGAAACATCGCAGATGATAGCGATGATGATGATGAAGAGGACGACGAGAACCTCGGCAAGATGGAGGAAGTGTACGCAAAAGATGTGAACTCAAAACTTGCACCAGAAGACGTCAAATTCCAGGGCGAACTTGCTGAGGGCGTGGATCGTATTCACGTAAGCTCCGGGGTTATATCTTCGAGAATATTTGAACTGACAATATGATGCAGCTTAAGAGGGCGCATTCTGCAGACCCAGACAGCTTGGCCACACCGGAATTGTCACAAACCCCGACCGCAGCTAGCGAATCCACGTCACAAGTGCCTACCACAGGGGGCTCTCCCGCCAACAATCTTCTCTCGAATGCTGTAGGCCTCGATACACCTAGCAAGTCAATTTTCCAGAGTCCCCTCAAGAAATACCGACCCAGTGTGGATTACGGACCGGGAGGTCTGAACCTCTCAACAGGATCTGGCTTGAAGTCAGAGGTAGATTCGGCTGTTTCTGGGGGATCTGGGTCGGGGTCAGGAACGCCCTCCAATATCGAAACCCAAAAACCGAAGGTTGAGGATGAGGAGGAGCTATGATGATGGCAGAATCCTCGATCTTCGATCAATCTTGCAGACTTCAGCGGAGACGTCTATTTATTGAATTACGAAAGAAAACGACAAAAAATGACGGTTTTGCTCCAAACATAAAGCAACCGTTGGGTGTCGACATGGACAGCCTTAGCAGCTTGGACATAGAGTGATGGACCAGTTCTTCGGTCGAAGGGTTTACTCCTTTACCTGCACGAGTATTGACAGCACAAGATATAAACTTTTCACTATGAAGCTCATGTGGTGTACAGGCGAAGGTCAAGGAAGTATTGGTTTGGGAAGCAAGTGGCTCATGTTGTATCGAGGCGGCCTGTCATTTCTTGGTGCAAGAAAACAAGCAATTTTTGATCCTGAGGAGGCATGGGTGGGTTACTTACTAGAGGTTAGAAGGTTCTACAATCGAGTAGTCTGAGCCAGCAGAAGGAATCAGTGTCCGGTGAATCGGTTAACTCTATGTGACGTATCATTACCTGAACAATAGAAGGGCATTGTTTTACTTCGTCCTTGCAAACTGGAGTAGATGGCTATATGCACCAGACAGGCTTTGAAGGCTACAGTGCTGCTATCGTCTAGTTCGACAGTTCGGTATGGCATTCCGCTACATTATCTTCACCCCTTAAGACAGAATCGTAGCTATAGAGGAAAAGGCTTGGGATATGAGGAAGTCTGCTTTGGCTCTAGCCCTAGATGAGGGGGGCAGCCTGGAGCTTTAAGATCATGGACGTAAGAATATACGACTGGCCATTATCAGTACACATTCATCAAGTATGCATGTCACTGAATCAGGATTGGACCCAATAAGAATGTCAAGGTCAGAGTAATAATCAATTGATAGCATTCTATGAAATGGCTTCCAAGGAACAAGCCGACTCGACGAGCAAAAGGCTGGCAATGAAAATGGATCCTGTCAAGGTTCGTGCCAATCGTTTACTAAACTTTTTGCCATGTTAGCGCAGTGCTTCTAACACGTTTGTTTGTGTGAAGAATGAATGAGAAGGAGACATGTCAGACTGTTGAGCTTGATAATTTTGAAATCAACATAGAGATTCAGTTGGCCGTTCTTAATGGAAGAGTTTGTCATCATGCAAAAGGGGGTGCTAAACGCGTCCAGAGTGTGCGCTGGAGGCATCGAGACGTGTATTCTTGTGTCGTGTCATGTAAACGTACCTTACTGTTATTGGTTTGGAAAAAACCCGCAGACATATGTTATTCTGATGCTGCAGAGCGCGTCTGCATAATCTCAAGAGCTTGCCGCCTGAAAATGTCTGCGGGAACCAATTGTTGTTGGAAACTGAATTGTTGTTGAAGGCAAGGAAAGTTTTTCAAAAACAGCTCCAGCGCAATTTTATTCAGTCGGCGGACCGGGGTATGGTGAATTATCGGCATATCCAAGCTCCATCCCGCCATTTATGCTTATAGCGAAGCCGCACTGTATGAGCACAGCCCTGTACCTAATCTGCAGTGTATTTCAGTGGGCACCAGCTAGGAGCAGCCCATCATCGCTGACGTGTGTGCCTAATCTGCACTGTGCCCCCTCAACCCCACCATCCATTTGATCTCATCTCTCTTCCTTGCTCGCTTCCATTGCTTTCCCCTCGGGCAGACTTTGCGACAACCCAACGGTTCTCTACCTTACCTAGTTAAAACCCTTCGGATCCCCCTTTCTCGACGCATTAGCGATTTAAACGACCAGGACAGGTCCCCAGACTTCAAAATGGCCGGAAGTGAGTTTATACTGTTCTGGAATGGCTGTACGACGAGAGAATCTAACCGCGCACACTTCTAGACTTTGAGGAAGTTGCCAGTATGTTTGGAGCCCTCCTGGACTGATTTATGAGTCCAACCCACATGATCATGAAGAGAAGCCTAACGAAAAACAAACAGAGCAGTTTGTTGAGTTCTACTACAACACCTTCGACAGTGATCGCAAGGGTCTCGCTGCTCTCTACGTAAGTGACCCTCCAGCTCAACGACGAGCACTCTAGTAGAACAACCCGCTAACTCTACTAATAGCGAGACAACTCTATGCTGACTTTTGAGTCTGCTTCCGTCCTCGGCACCCAGGCTATTACCGAGAAGCTTGCTGTATGCACCCCTTCGTCACCAGCGACTTCGAGTCGGCGTTGTTAACAATCTCTCCGACAGGGCCTCCCCTTTGAGAAGGTCAAGCACCAAGTCTCTACCCTCGATGCCCAGCCCTCCAACGACCAGGGCGGTGTCATAATCCTCATTACCGGTGCTCTCCTTGTATGTTTCCGACTATCCCACAGCCTACTGAAATGTGCCCACTGACAAATATTAGGTCGACGAGGAGCAGCGCCCCATGAACTTCAGCCAGTCTTTCCAGCTCGCCCGCGATGCGAATGGGCAGTACTTCGTCTACAACGACATCTTCAAGCTTGTCTTCGGTTAATCGAAAGCAGTCACACTGCCGGCCGGCGCCTTTTGTTGTTTGAATGAGTTGAGCGACGTGATAAACACACAAACACACCAAGTGGGGCGACAGACGAGGGGAAATTAAAGCGGCAATGGCAACGGAATAGCTTCTTTTTGACGATAAGATGAATTTACAGCATGGCTTGAATGGAGCGCAATTGTTTGAGTCGGCTGTGATTATCTTGGATTTCCTCTCGCCAATGAAGCTGAATCATTGGTTTTCAAAGCTATGAGTACTCAACCTTAGGTCGATGACATGGCAAATAGGGTCTCAAGTGATCAAGGCAAGGTAAAGCCACCCAAGATTGATCAGTGTGAATGCAAACGGTGCAACGACATACGTCACGTATTCCCGAGTATGGTCAAGGACCGTGATTGGCGTTGTATCTTTAGGAATAAACTGCTTCAGCAGCCACGGCCCTGACTACTATATAATCCTTCAGCAGTAGAAATGGCAAGATGTGACATATTTTGCGTGCCAGCTCTGTCAAAATCAATACAAAACACCAATCCGCTTGTATGGGCACGTAGAAGGCACTTGATGAGGCCAGAGTTTGAGATCCTCTTGATAGGACATTTAAAAGGCGAAACATTCACTTTAGGCTGAAGTCTTGTCCAAGAAGCAAGCTCATCATCTATTTTTAGGAGGGTCATGAGACTGGCCTCACTGGTCACTGCGAAGTGGGATGGGACGAAACGTAACCCGAGAAAAATCATTCATTTTCCATGCCCTGAACCGTGCAACACCGTTTGATCCCGAAATCGCAATGCATTGTGAGGGTATAAACAAATAGCTTTAGATCTTGGTAGCAGCCTCAAGAGCCTTCTGCTTCTTGATGATCTTCATCTGAGCCTTGGGACCCATGATACCACCACCCCATTGTCGGCGGGCCTGGTCGTGCTTCTCAAGGTAACCGTCCTTGACAGCGGAGATGAGCTTGGAGAGCTCGTTCTTGTCCTCGGAGCGGACCTCGGTGATGGCGAGGACAGCAGCGGTCTGTGACTCGTTAGACACGAACTTGAGCTCGTGGTTTCGATAAGCATACCTTCTTGTGAACGACCGTTCCGAGACGGGCCTTGCCCTTGACAATGGCGTAAGGGATACCCATCTTCTTGCAAAGAGAAGGGAGGAAGACGACGAGCTCGATGGGCTCGACATCGTTGGGGATGAGGACGAGAGAAGCCTTCTTGTTCTCAATGAGGCCAACAACGTGGTTGAGACCGTACTTGACAGTGTAGGGCTTCTTGGAAACATCCTCCTTCTTCTTACCCTCCTTGACGGCGGTAGCCTCCTGGAGGAGACGCTCCTTCTTCTCGGCCTTGGTCTCAGGTCGGTACTTGTTGAGGAGCTTGAAGGCCTGGGCAGCAGTGTTGCGGTCGAGGACGTGCTGGAACTGAGCGAGAGCCGGGGGAACCTTCAGGCGCATCTGAAGGATCTTCTTCTGTCGCTGGAGGCGGACATACTCGGGCCACTTGACCATGCGAGAGACATTTCGCTTGGGCTGGATGTCCTGGCCGATGCCGAAGTTGCGAGGTCGCTTCTCGAGAAGAGGGTTCTATGGATGTCAGCGATCATCCCACCAGAAGAGACAATAGAACTACTAACCTTGGCGGCCTTCTTGCCAGCCTTACCCTGAGGGAAAGGGGCGGGAGCGACCTTCTTGCCGGACTTGGGAGGCTGTCATTGAGAAAAGAAGACATCAGCAAGGCGTTCAAGCCAACAAAAGGTCTTCTCTGAACTCTAACGAGAATAGGCCGTGGCATTTCTGCACACGCCGCATCTCCAGCCAAGTCTTCACCAGCTCGACACCTGTTATAGTGATCGAATACTGGCGGAATACCAACAGCATATGTCGGCCCACCAAGTGGACGACGCTGTGGCTCAATTGCACAATAAAGCGCATTTGACTCACAAAACTGTGGCCATTAGAGTCGAGTCGATTGTTTCATTCACTCACCATCTTGAATAGTTGGGGTTAGTAGTTGCTCGTGGGTTGAAGAGCAAAAGTCCAGGACACGATGGTGGATGGAGAACAAAAGTCAAGAAGAAGAAAAGCGAGTGCCTTTGGTGAAAAATAATTAGGGCTTCTTTGAAATCTGTACCCACATTGAGAAAAACCCGACTCCACTGGCTGGAAGAAACAACCTAAGGCCAGGCAGGGGAGGGGGGATCGATCTTTTTAACGACTAATGCAGCGCACGTGACTGTGACTCTTACAGTCAGGCAAACATAACTCACTGCTTGAGTCAATGCTTGGGAGGCAACATCTTGACGGAGGAAAAAAGAAAGCTAGAATCTGTAAAGTCAAAGTAAATTTCAAAAGACCCCCCCTGAAAACACAACTGAAATCGGTCGGCATAAAAGCTCCTGGGCTTGTACAAGTCGTCCACTCACTTCGTCCATATAAACATTCACAAAGACCCAACCAGTTGAGACTCAGTTGAGAATTTCAACTCCACTAACAGCAAAATGGCACCTACACCTTGTGTTCGGTGTCAGAACAACCGAGCTGTTGTAAAGCGACCCAAGAACCATCACAAGCTATGCCGAGACTGCTTCATCAGAGTGTTCGAGGACGAAGTCCATCACACAATCACATCATCAGACCTCTTCTTTCCGGGTGAACGAGTTGCTATTGGTGCTTCAGGTGGCAAGGATTCAACAGTGCTGGCTTCTGTAATGAAGACTTTGAATGAACGACACAACTATGGACTTGACCTAGTACTTTTGAGTGTCGACGAGGGCATCAAGGGATATCGGGACGACTCCCTAGAGACAGTCAAGCGAAATGCTGTTCAATACGACATGCCCCTGGAAATTGTTGGTTACGATGAACTGTACGGATGGACCATGGACCAAGTTGTCGAGACTATCGGAAAGAAGGGAAACTGCACATATTGTGGTGTTTTCAGACGACAGGCCCTCGACCGAGGAGCTAAAAAGCTGGCCATTCAGCATGTCATCACTGGTCACAACGCTGACGATGTTGCCGAGACCGTTCTCATGAACTTGCTACGAGGCGACATGCCACGCTTATCCCGAAGTACCAGTATTGTTACTGGAAATGCAAGCAGTGAGGTCAAGAGAAGCAAGCCTCTCAAGTATGCATACGAGAAGGAGATCGTACTTTACGCACATCACAAGAAGCTGGACTACTTCAGCACAGAGTGTATTTACAGCCCCGAGGCTTTCAGGGGAACCGCGCGTGGACTTATCAAGAATCTGGAGAAAGTGCGGCCAACTGCAATTCTCGATATTGTACGAAGTGGAGAGGACATGGCTCGACTTACACCAGACAAAGGCCAAGCTGCGTGTGGCTGCGACGAAGGCGAGGGACTCGGAGGTTGCGGATCAGCCAACGGGCGGACTTCTGGTAATGAGATGGCCCAGGTCGAGGCCAGCCTGAAGAAAAAGCACGAGTCTGCAGCTCTCGAGACAGAGATCACATCCAATGGAGCACCTAAGGACGACATAGTTGCCTTGCCAATAAGGACCAAGAAGCAAAAGGAGGCACCTGCACCAAAACAAAACCTAGGGAAATGTGTCAAATGTGGTTACATGTCGAGTCAGACCATGTGCCAGGCTTGCACATTGTTGGAGGGTCTAAATAAGAATAGAGCAGAGATAGCGATATAATGGATACCCTGCTGTCAAGACCAATTTTTCTGTCGCTTCATTGCACTGTAACTTGAACAAAGTGCTTTGTTTGGGAATGTTTTAATCTTTCTCTTTAGCCACTGTCCATCCGTCTCATAGGCTTCGATGCCCTGCTACTAGTACCCCAAATATGTGTATTTACAATTGCAGTTTTGGGCTTTCTGCTCTGGTTATTTGCCCTCGGTTTCATATCACGATTTAAGAAAAGCGTGTTTCCAACTGTTTGATCGAATTAATGCTTGAATCGCTGGTTGAATAGAAAAACAAACCTTCCAAGGGTTGTTCAACTCGAAGCCTAAAGGCGCTTCCGGTTTGTCTGTTTGTCCTCGTAGAGTTCCCGTAAGTCGGCGGTCACGGTCCATCACTGTTCAATTCGTTAGTACCCACGAGGTATCATCCGGCTGGACATATCATACTTTGCTACAAAATAATTAGTATTGACGATACTGTCGAATGCCCATAACTTACTCTATCCCATTGATCCACGGAGTAACGGGGTCGTTTGCCCTCGTTCTGCCAGTTCTTGACGACGGCAAGACCAGTACCAGAGATACCAAACATCTATCAATCATCAATGAGCTTCGGTATCGTGCGGTAGCGAGATCGGATGGTGACATACACCAATCATGATGGCATAGGGAAGAAGAGCCTCAAAAGGGACGGGCATCGTGACGGCGGCGCTGCCTGAGCAGACTCGAAGGAATTTGGCGTATGTATCGGAGAGCGAGAGTTTGAATTGACCGAGCCTGACCTGTCTTCCGGGTTCGTCGCGGTGGTCGTGAGTCTACCGAGCAAACGGGCCTTGAATTGAAGCTCACGTCCAACCGAGCCATTGACGACTCAGTGATTGGTGATGCGGATTTCGGTGCCTGAGGCCAGAAGCTCCATAACTATCCCTGCGTCGTGGTACAGTAACTGAGGGGACCTGTCGCACAGTGTGTTACCAAGCTCCATAGCAGTAGAAGCATAGCAAGAGAACAGAAGAAAAGGAGGAGTAAACTCCAGGTTCTTTATTGATAGTGATTTAACACTCTCAAGACTTTTGAAATCCAAATTGGAGTTAAGGAAACACCTAGTTTACTTCCCTTACACTTGTATACTATACTAAAACTCCCAGTTCTTCAATAATCCGCCGATAAGCACTTTCGCTTTTACCATTCCGGACTTTTTTTCTCTCCCCTGGACCTGGAGGGGCTCCCTAAGAAGCTGTCGCACGCACTGTGGCAACTAGCTCCCGCGACTGCTGTTTGATATCACACAAGTTGACGCGACGTGATTCAGCGGCTTTCCGACCGCATCTCTACGATCTTTAGACGCTCTACGAACGCGTGGTTCAAATCAAATTGGACGTGTCAATTCACTATCGAGTTTTCGTTTAAGCAACCTGTACTGCGCATTCGCTCCCGGCCGCCCCTCGATGCAAGCCCGCGTACCGCGATGAGGCAGACGTGACCACCCTGCGAGAAACCCTTCGCAACCTACCGAAAGCGACCGATATGCAAACTCGGGGCTCTCGTTTCAGGACATTTTCTTTTGGGACGCGGGGGTAACCATGACAGGCACACGAACTATGGCTGAAGAGCTTCCACACAGCGTCATGGTTTCCGACGAGGATGTTGAATATGAGACGGCAGGCGAAACAGGAGGCGAAACAACAAAAACAATCGCATCTAGGCCAAGCGGAGGTAAAGGAAGCTATGATACGAATCAAGCTCCTGCAGAGAGTGGCGATGCCGAGGTCGGCGATCACGATGCATCTGGCGAGGATGTAGACGCATCTGGAGAGGAGGACAACGACTATACGGTACCTCCGCAGGCATCTTCTCACGACAGTGTTGGACCTCCCCAAGGCGGTGATGAGGAAGATGACGAAAATGTTGAAGGAGATCAGGATCATGAAGAAGACGATGTAGATGCCGAGGAGGATGAAGATGTTGATGCTGAAGGAGAAGACTATGAGGAAGACGAAGGTGTTGGTGCCGTCAAGTTCCAACCAGGGACAAGAAGCGACGACGAAGATGATAGTGAAAGCGATAAATCCGAATCACCAAGCGCAAACGACGACGAGTCAGACGAGGAGGCCGCATGGGATGATGCTGCAGAGGCCGAGGAAGATCATGAAGATGACGAGACGGCCGCCTCGAGCAACTGCATCTTCTGTGGCCATAATGAAGACGAAGACCCCAGCGAGGAGTTTGAGGTTTATTTGGCCTGTGTGCGTTGTGGTGGTAATGGTAAGTTCACCTACCACATCAGTACCTGTGCATTCTTTTTTTTTTTTTTTTTTTTTTTTTTTTTGGAAACTTATCAAGTACAGCTCACCAACAATGCGCGCGCGACGCGGCTGCGATGAGTGCGGAGAATAGTATGTTTCAATGTGTAAGCACAGTTGAGCAAATGCTGACAATACCAGCGCCCGAGAGTTGGAAATGCCCTGAATGCTTCAGCAAAGAATCCGACGTGGGGAGTGAAGATGAGGAGATGGAGGATCACGATGTTGAACACAATGCCGAGATACACTCCCAACAGTCTGATGTACCGGAGGTACCAAGAGAGCATGAATCTGGTCAGCACGTGAACGATGACGAAGAAGCCAGCTCTCAAAGCGACAATGACAGTGAGCTTGATGAGGAGCCTATTGACGCCCCTCGCAGCTTGAGAAAACGCAAATCTTCATCATTAGAAGATGAAGGGAGCGGGCTTTCGCTGAGGAAACGACGACGAAACCAGTCCCAAGACGCAGGGTCAGAGAGCACAGCACGAAATGGAAGCGCTGAACCCGGACGACACCACCCTCCCAGAACTGTGCGTCTCAAGGTTCCACGACCCCCACCCGTCTCGATAGAGAAACGTACTCGTACCTCACTTGTACTTAAACTTCATGTCAAGCCTGGCAATCTTAAGGAAATCTTATCTCGCAAAAAGCGTGAAAAGAGAAGGCAGCCAGGCAGTGCCACGCGCCCGACCCCTCAACGACAAGCCCTGGCTGCGACTCCAGCTCCAGTTGCCAGAGCCAACCTTACTGCTGCAACTATATCTAACCTTCCCACGCCTTTTACATCGGACAACTACTCACAGCCATTTTATTCCTTCTATGATCGCGAGGCCGATGAGATGAAGGGCAAGCCTTATGGCGGCATATTGACCGAGGTCGAGGCCGACACATCCAAGACTCTCCCTGACGAGGATGATCGAAACAAGTTCACCTCTACTCTGAAGAAGGCCGAAGATGACTGGAGAGCGCGTCTTCTGCAGGTCATGCAAGAAGACCCAAACCCACCAGTTCGAAAATCGAAAAAGGCCGGCAACAACGGCAGTGAGATTGAATGCATCGATTTTGGCGGCTGGGAGATCGATACTTGGTATGCTGCGCCGTATCCTGCCGAATACAGCATAAATCGAGTGCTGTACATTTGCGAGTTCTGTCTGAAGTACATGAACTCTGACTACGTTGCTTGGAGGCACAAACTCAAATGCCCAGCCAAGCATCCACCAGGAGACGAGATCTATCGTCATGGGTCAGTCTCCGTTTTTGAGGTCGACGGCCGCAAGAATCCGGTCTACTGCCAGAATCTGTGCCTTCTTGCCAAGCTGTTCCTGGGTTCGAAAACTTTGTATTACGACGTTGAACCCTTCCTTTTCTATGTTTTATGCGAATACAACGAGACAGGTTACCACTTTGTGGGGTACTTTTCCAAAGAAAAGAGGGCTAGCAGCCAGAACAACGTCTCATGTATTCTGACATTACCAATACACCAACGAAAAGGTTACGGCAACTTGCTTATAGACTTTTCCTACTTGCTCACCAAAGTGGAGGAGAAGACGGGCTCTCCCGAGAAGCCTCTCTCTGATATGGGCCTGGTCTCATATCGCAATTACTGGCGACTGGTCCTGTGTCGATACTTTTTGAAGGTGATGGAGAATGAGAAACACGCAACGGAAGGGCTTAGCATAAAACGGATATCCGCCAATACCGGCATGACCCCGGACGATGTCATTTCTGCACTGGAAGGTCTTAGGGCCCTTGTCAGAGATCCGCAGACCAAGCTGTATGCCTTCCGAGTCGATTTGGATTACTGTCGAGAATACGTGGGCAAGTGGGAAGCCAAGGGTTACGTTCAGTTAAAATCCGAAGCTCTCGTTTGGACTCCGTATGTGATGGGTCGAACCAATGCCGTCAATTTTGAACTCGGCCCACCGATCAATACCATCGCGCCAAGGGAAGACGACGAGGCCAAGGTTGACGAGGGAAATGGCACGGCTGCCATCGAGGATCGTCAGCCAATGGTCAATGGGGAGAAGCACGATGCGTCTGCCCCTCAAGCAGTCGCAGATGCAGACGGCGATGCTCCAATGAACATCAATGGAGAACAACCCCAGGAGTCTCCAGTCGAGAACCACAGTGCGGAGCCAGTGCCAGTCCAGTCTATCGAAGATGTGGCGCCTGGGCAAGAGAAAGATAAGGATGTTGAAATGGAGGATGCAAAAGCCGTGGGCCCCCCGGCTTGGCTACTGCCATACCAGGACATTCCGCTCACCCGCTTTGAGGTCTTCCCTGCCGTACCTGGTGGGCGACGAGAAAGAGCTCGACCAATTGTCAGTCGACCGACAGCCCCTCGCCCAGCCAGTGCTCCTAGACCGAAGCGTCCCAGCAACAGCCATCGGCCATCCTCGTCTCGACCCAAGAGTTCAAAGAAAAAGACTGGAGGGACCGGCCGGGGACCAGGTAGATGGCCAAAGGGAACAAAGAAATCAGATTACGGCAACGCCACCAGTGGCCCTGGTCTACCGCCGGGCTGGGTCGATCGCCAAGCCAAATTGCAAGGTGTCACAGAAGGCAAGGGGCCAGAACAGGAGGCGGCAGTTCTCGACTCAGCAGCAGAAGACTCGGTCGTTGTCTCAACGAAGACTAATGGTGCCAAAGTCAATGGGATTACTGCAAATAATGTGGGATCGGGATCAACGGAAGAGGCTGCTAAAGGAGAGGACGTGGATGCCGAGGGAGAGGATATCTAATTTTATTGAAAGCGGTTGATTACGGGAAGGTTTGGGGTTACGGATGTACTATATACCTTGGTAGGATGGGCGTGGGTTGCTTTATTGGCTTGATCTCGCCAGAGACAGGGGTCGTTATTTGTAGCAAGCGTATTGTTATTGAAATACTAGACAAGACAGGTCACGGAACGGAACGATGCTTCTTGGAGGTTAAGGGCATGAGGAGCATGACCAGGACCTGGAACGGGAATAGGAATATGATTTTTAACAGAGGAAATTTATATTAGCGAGTGTCTATGAATGCTCAGTAAGAGAGGACTATGTGACTTACCTATTGTTAATTTATGCTTTGCTTGGTATAATGGTAGCCTCGACAGGTTTGCCAAAGACCTCCAGCGCCTTTGACTGTAGTAGCCCGAGATATGCTTTATACATACGTTGGAAGTCCGACTTTGTGAGAGAGCCTTCAATGGAACACTTTTGGAACGCGTGGTGGGTGATTTTCTCGGTCAGTTTGACAACTGACCTGCCACAGATGAAAGTATTCTTACCAGGCCACCCTTCACTGCGGATAGCCATAAGCGGTTTGTGATGGGTATCGCCATCTTCAGGCTCCTCATCATCGATATCACGAATATCCATGTACTCGTCTGCCATGCCTCCACGGTTCTCAAGACCTTTGCCGTTGTAACTGTAGACGGGCAGGCAAACGGCATGATCTCCCCAAATCTCGATGGTGATCATCTTGCGGTACTTGGAGTAGATGGGGCCGAAGCCAGAGACTGCTGTGTGATAGTTAGTTGTCGAGACCTTTTCGTCGCGATTCTGGCTGTGGAAAGGGGCCGAGATGATGGTTCCAGGCCCGAGTTCGCTGAGCTTTCGCCTCTGGTCGCTTGGACGCATGTGAACGCTGACGGTCCCTCCGAGGCTAAGGTCTAGGTGAGCTTGGTGGACTCCGTAGAAGGATTGCCCGTCCTGTCCGGCGTCTTTTGTTAGTGTGCAGCGTCTTAGATACGCAACATCGCCTCCAAGGTTCGAAGAAGCCGAGCTTCTTACAGAGGAAGCAGAGCGCATTGACACGGCGTCTGAGTCTCGGCGACGACGATGACGACTTCGTCGATGAGCTGAAGGTTCTCTGGTAGTCATTTCCGCAGGATAGGAAGTAGGCAGGCCTTTGTTGTTTGAGTGGAATTGAGTGTAGAACTTAGCTGCCAGGTTACGAAGCTGCCAGCTACAGTCCTTACATTCCCAGTCGTCGGCTGCAGAGTGAAGAGAAGACATGAGAAACGAAACAGAGTCCTTCTGCTCAACGTGAAGCCATGCATCTTCCTGCTTCCAGGTTGGTTGGCTGGGCTGGGTTGGGGAGAAGTGTGCGTGAGCAAAGATATTAGTCTTGAATTTCTCAGCACGTTGGCTGGTGTTAATGTTCAAAGATTGTTGTAGATTTCTGTTGCGGATGAGACCTCTACTACGAGAGTAGGGCTTTCGAACGCGGTGATCGTTGAATGAAGGCATTTTGATGGGTTTCTTTGCTGTATATCTTGGGGAATGTTTGGTGATTAAAACCGGTTATTGGAGCTGAAGTTGCAAAAGTGCATGTGGTTTGATAGTCGTAGAGATTGTCATTATATCGAAGACAGGCTATGATTATATAGTTGACTGGTTGTGTCATCTTTCGAGGTATCCTTTATAGAGTTACGGACGAGTGTCAGGTTGTTCAGTTGGACAGGAGATATCTGAGATATCTTGTTCGACATGGTGTTTATGAACAAGAGTCAAGTTACCTACACCGAACGTCGCTTTGTGTGGAAAGCGAACTGCTCATTCAGAAGCCTTGAACATATTCTTAACTAGAATATGCATCGATTCTTAGGAAACAGTATTTCTGGTTGTGTGTTCCGTCGTAGGCTCGAGAGTGAACACTGATGCTTCATTTGCTCAAAGTCGAGGTAAGCCTTTGAGTCATGTCCATAGTCTGAGTCCTTCTGATAAGCCCAACGCATTGTCACAATTTAGAGGTTTGTTCGTCTGGTCTCTTGTTCATGATCTTACTATTATTTGACGGCCCTGGCTCTTGTAGAGGCTCAAGTTGATTAGTGCCGTGGGGTAACTTGGACCTTTCAACAAAACTGCATGTAAGCAACAGCAACAGCAATAGCAACAACAACAACAATGTCACATCGAAGTAGAGGCTGTCTTCGCTGCCGCCAACGACGAGTCAAGGTATTTAACAACTGTACTATCATTGTCTTCAAGTGAGAGCTAATCTGATTATCGTAGTGCGACCGCAGTCGCCCTTCGTGTCAACGTTGTATCGCCCGCAATGAGCTGTGTGTAGGGTATCGAGATGAAGGCGACCTCATGTTCCAGCACGAAACTGCAAAAGTTGTCCTGAAGAGTCAAGCTTCTACTCCTTCAAACTCGTCTAGTTCCAGCAGCTCAAAATCTCCTCGAGAAAATCGCACAAGGAGTCGATCGGTTGAGCGTGCCTCCGAGAGCGCGTCCTCTTCGACTACTCCTGTCAATCTTCCAGCAGCATTTCCATGGTTAAAAGACCAGCCCAAAACAGAGTCCGTTTCCAAGGATGAACAGATAGCGAACATGTTCATGGAGAAATACGTGTTGCTTCCTTGTAATGAGTCATCCTCCCCTGGCTTTCTTGAGCATCTCCCTTGTTTGTTCAAAGAAGTCAACATCGAGGGCCGCTACGCATTGAGATTCGCTGTTCAAGCATGTGCCTTGGCAGACCTTTCTCGTGAAAAAAGCTCAGTGGAATTAGTCAAGAGGTCGCTCGAGCACTATGGTTATGCTCTTAGTGCCCTTGGACAGTCGTTGG
This sequence comes from Fusarium mangiferae, assembly GCF_900044065.1. NCBI lineage: Eukaryota > Fungi > Ascomycota > Sordariomycetes > Hypocreales > Nectriaceae > Fusarium > Fusarium mangiferae. Next base: position 1,411,716 of record NW_024573924.1, on the reverse strand, counting down.
CTGAGAAGAACAAGACTCCAGATGATTACGATTTGATGGCAGTCGTTATGCTAGACATATTTGAGGTGAATACATTACACAACTGCACTCAACCTACCAAGCTTACACTCCTACAGACAATCTTTATGCCTGACTCGTCGACAACTGGTGCGCACGCCCAGGGCATGGCACATATTTTGCGACTCCGTGGCCACGAGCAATTCCATGACCCCCGTGGCTGGGGCCTGTTCCGTCTAGCTCACCATAGACTGGTAAGAAACCCTCACCCTCCGCGCAAGTAAATACTGGACTTACAATGAGAAGCAAAAACAATGCTTGGCTAAGCAATTAAGCCCACTCCCTGAATCGCAAGGCTGGCTTGACAAGTTGAACGACGATATGGCTTCGGTTAAGCTAGAAAAAGATGGTCTAGCAATCAACCAGATGTGTCAGCAGGCAAACCAGTTACTGGACTCTATCGATGCAGGAGACATTGCAGCACGCCATTTGTTAGACCTGATAGATGAGATGCTCCGCCTTGATCAAGAGGCTGCTAATTGGCGAAAGAAACCAGAATGGAGCTTTCATACTAGGACTCGTGAGGAAGTACTTGATTACAGAGAGTCCAACTTCTGGTTGCCAGAGTCTATTCAGCTTCATCCAGACTTGTGGATGGCCTATGAGTGGAATTACCACCGTACTGCGCGCATCATTCTTCATCAGAAACTGGTGGCTTGCTTGGAAAAGGTCAACACTGCACTACCATCAGACTCCAGAGTTGTAGCTCGAACCACAGAGTCAGTCAGCACTGTCCAGTCTTTGGCTGGCGAGGTCCTGGCAACTGTTCCCCAATCTTTTGGCGACATCGATCACCTCGGTCGCTGGCACGCAGGGTCAAAGACGGCTCGTTGGCAGGCCGTCGGCGCATACCTTTTGCTTTGGCCTATGAAGATCATCAAAAGCCAGAGCGCCTTGACCACGGGTTCACAGAAAGAGGATGCGCAGAGAGTGTTTGAACGGATCAGAGAGTGCACGGGCATCAAGTCAAGCTTGGGTGTTCTATCCGAGATCTAATGATATGAGTACACCAAATTCACTATAGTTCACTCCCTTAGACTATGTCATTAGAACACAGTCTCCTCCAATTCCGTTCCATCCTTGAGAGTGATGGTTTCAGCACCGATCATGACAAATATGATCTGGCACGTAACGTCTCCCCTATTCTCCCAGCTGTGATTCACGCCCTGCTGAACAATGACCTCTCCTTGCTTGACAGTCCTTTCCTCTCCACCGTCGAGCCCCAGAACAATCTCACCCGAGAGAACCACAGCGTAGTCAAGGCTTTTGGTACGATGCATAGGTGCTTTGCCACCGGGCTGGATCTGGGTCATGCAGAAGAGAGAGCCTTTGGGGGGACATCTCGGAAGAGAGCTCTCAAATGATGGGACAGAGTCTGTGTTGTTGATGGGGACGCTTTGACGGACATCGAAGACGTTGAAGCCACTGCCTTGAGGGCCAAAGGGCTGGAAGGGTGTAACATTTGTGTCAGGGACGAAAATTGAGGTTCCATGCTCATTATGTGTAGTTCGTACAAGACGAGGAGAGGAGTTTGAGGGTTGAGGGGCCATGGCTGACGGTATAGGTAATGCTTTGTATGTGTCTTCCGTGTAAGTGAAGAATGTATGGATGAATATGGGAAGATGAAGGTGTCGACTGAAGAGAGAAAAGGCCTTATTTATACTTGTTCTGTAGGTATATTCGGCCTCTAGAGAGCGCGAGCTTCAGCCGTATCTTGCTTGATCCTTTCTTTGGCCGTTAGTGATCGTCAGCCTCAACCTCAACCTCAACTATACAAGGTTCCTCGCGCCGCTTTCCCAATTAGGAAACACCCACGACTGGCGATGCTACGGTGAAGATGTGACTTGATGTAAGTGGAGGAGCAGAGTCGCACTAACAAAACGAAACATTTGGTTATAAATACGGGTAGGTAAGCAAGCCACTAAAGAGCTATACAGAAGCACATGACAGCGACATCAGCTCTTTTTAAATACTTTACTTGGGTAAGTATGCGACTATTGACTTGTAGCTATGTAAGTAGATATCTAATAGACAGCCAAGGTTACATAGAATGCCTCATAACCTGGGCATCTATCTCGCTAAGAAATAATCAAGCTCACTTTGGAGCCCGTTGAGACGGGAGAAGTCGATCTACATTCCCGAGAGATCCTCCCGCCATTCTCAGTCCAGTGACAACGTTTTACACAGGACAGGCATCCCCAAGCTTAGTTAGTCAAGGATGCCGGATCCATCTTGTACGAAAGAATCCCCAGCTCCAAGTCATCTTGATCAGCCAGGAACCATTCATCTTCCACAGGCGGTGCGACGCTCTTGATGTACCTGAAGGGGATATAGCAAAAGTACACTGTAGATACTACTTGAGCGATAACAAACCACGCAAAGTAAATGATAGGGCAGCCGAGGAGGGTGATGATGGCGGAGAGGTAGACTTGGACTGTCATGAGGAGAAACGCCAATCCGCTGGTGGTACGTGTTGCTCTTTGGGAGCTCTTATACGCGGCTTTTGTATCTGAGATGAAAGAGTTAGCCCAAGTCCGCACTACTCGCTGGGTACCTATATCATTGAGTATTTCTTACATGGCGTTGTGTCATTGTGGAGGGTAGATGCGACGATGACTAGGGACAACTGAGCCACGGCTACTAAAATATAGCCATAACCTAGAAGAGTCAGTATAAGCTACGGATCGCCACCCAATTCGAGATACTAACATATTGCAAGGCGTTGTTTTTCTCCAGTTACAGACATGTTGGCGGCTATGGCGGACGATTACCCGTGATAGAGAAGACTGGCGGTATTTGCCTGATATTCGACAGAAGGAGGAAACTAATTTGAAGACAGTCTATGAGAGAAAGATCGCCATATTGAATATGTGTGTCTATTTGCTTTCACCACAAAGTTCAAAAGAGTTTGTGCTGACACAGACTGAAAAGTTTAGTCGACCTCTCATGGATATAGTTTGTGCGCGATATCAAGAAGACACTCTCTACCAATCGTGACCGAGATACTACAAACGAAAGAGATACCATCAGTGAATTGACTTCGACTCATCTAAAGACTCGTATCATAGAAGGACACGTCTGGAAGTGTCGGTCAGTGGCCAAAGACTCAACGGAGGAGAGCCCAATGAAGGATCAATTCGAAGAGTACAAAACTTGTTATGCTAAGATTATACTCCAAGAAGTAGCCAGGATGAGTTTCTATTTGCTCCGGCACAGATAGAACTTTTCATTTCTACTTGGATTCCACAACAGTCCCGTAGGAAGACGCCGAAAGGGGGGCTTCACTGCCAACTCCCTCCCCGCTGTCTCCCCCATCACAGTAGGCATCATCATCATCCTCCGCTTTCCTCTCTCCCCAAAAGCCTTTCCCGTAACTAACAAGGATCTCTTCCCCCTTCTTGATCCCTGCTCCCTTCTTCTTGTTCTTCTTCCCACCTCCAAGCACCCAAACTCCCACACAAAACTCTCCCCATCGCTCGCACCAAACCGTCCTAAACTCCGCATTCGCTCTCTCTCCCACGCCTCTAAAGTCGTTCACGAAACGCCCTTCATTCCCCTCATTCGCTGCATCAACAGCTGCGTCAAGCTCTCGGTCCAGCCATAAGTCGTAGTCGCTGTCTGTTGACGATGCTGAGCCTGAGTGCACTCGGCCGAGATACGCAAGGATGAAGCTACCAGGCGCGAGATTCTGGGCTGCAAAGAGGCCACTTTGACCGTTTGCTGGGTGTGACGGCTCAGAAATGGGCTGGATCTTGACCAGACTGCACGGCGTTGTTGTCGCCGGCGATGGGATGATTGGAATGCCGCTTGGAGCAGAGGGTTTGTTTCTGAGAGCTTGTACGTGCGTTGGAGTTAGACTCTTGTCATGAAGAGGCGTCTTGAGATACGGGAAGCCATCCGGTCAATTCTTTGGTTTAGACATGACGAGGCCTACAAACACGTGATGCAAGATGGACTCTAAATGAATGAATGGTTGTCACCATCAGCTTTGCTTTGCAGTGGCCCAAGAAGAGACAGAAACTCCCAATGAGGTTGATGATCCACAGACCCCCACGCATCAATAAACCTAGGTCTGCCACAGTAAAGTTACATACAACTCACAGTCACCAACATCGCAGTCAACACTAAAGGTCTTCCCAAAATGCAATTGTCTCCTTATTACCAATGCTCCATGCAAACTATCTAGACTATTCCTACAAGTCGATCTCATGAGACCATAAATGAATGCCCGCCCTACTCTCACGCCCTCAAGACACGCTTGCTCCTTTTTAGTACTTCCACCTGCATTACTAGACTATTGTATAACCACTCCAATATGGCATTAATCCTATACTGCTGACGTCCACGTCCTTCTAGTGGGACATAACTTCCCGGTATCGGTCCATGCTCAAGTCCACTGAGTAAGCCAACAGACGATCTTGTGTCAAAGGCAGGTTGAGAATCCTAGACCTCAATTCCATGTCCTGCAATGCATAGTTAGTACTTGTTCCATCCTTGCGTTCCATCCGCTAAAAACATACCTGTTTTGTCTTGCTGGCTTTAACAATCTCCTTAGCTGTCTCATCTGCCATGTCTGACACGGCAGCGTACCGCAGGACTCCAGAATCTTCTGTTTCCTTGTCCATCGCGTGCAGACCCGCAAGGAGCTTCTCCAAAACTGCCTGTGGTGCAATCTCATGCCTCGCGCGACACTGAACGAGCTGCAGGAAGAAGGTGTAGATCTCTCCTCCAAGCGGCCAGTCCGAGATGACCTCCTGTCGGCCTTCAAACTGAGAGAGAAGAACAGAGAGGTCCGCGTAGTCGCGTTCAACAATGGCTAGCGGTGCAACCTCCTTAACCAGAACACGGTGAGCTTCCACAAAAGAGCCGGCGCGCAGGAGGCATTGCACTTCTGAGTACGCATCCTTCTTAACGCTGCGCATGTACAGAGCCAGGGCCTCCCAGATCCACAACGAAGGGATTTGGAATTTTTCGGTAAGTATCTGGAAAGCGGAAGAGTTTTCATCGCCGACGAGGCCAGCATGCCGGGCAAGATGTTCCTGGATAGCCATCTTGCGGGCGAGGGGCTTGCTCAGATGCAGCAAAACAAACACTGCCTCGAGCCATTCACCGGCGCTTGTTAGTTGCGAGGCGAAAGTAAGAGTAGCGGCGTCGGCCTTTTCAGCGCCATCCTGGCCAAAAGAAACCTTGCCACTAGATGCAAGGGCAAGGCCGAGTTGCCAAGTCAGCCGCATATCAAGTGGAGAGAGCTGCGAGTTTTCAGGGCGCAACACAGCCTCCAGGTCGGTGCTGTTGTTGGCGTACAACTGTAAAAGACCCCAGAGAAGATCTTGTCGGCGGTCCGAGTCGACATCATCCCACAAGGGCTTGATACCCTGGTCAATATACCAAGGCAACGGAAGGTACTCCTTCTCCTGGTCAACGTCGTTCTTGAAGCTATGCACTGCAGCTGCTAGGTCGTCCTGCTGAGCGATCGAGTACCACAGTCGGAGACCAAAGGCCTGCTTCCAGTCGAGTCCAAACTTTTTCGAAATAACAAACGAATCTAGGCGGTCCTCAACAGGCACTCCCTTCATACCTTCGCAGACACATGCATTACCCGAAAGGAGCTCGTAGATGGTACGGATCGATTCTGAAAATTCCGATAGCATCCTTGAATCGTGCCATGCCTTGAGCTGTTCTCGCATGTCTTTCTTGGCAGCATCACTGGTACCAATAAGAGGCACCAAGGTGGCCAGATGGAAATTCTTCCCGTCGAGAAGGTGCTTACAAGCGTCAATGATCCGATGGCCAGCTAGGCACGCAACAGCCTTCTCTTCGCTCGATCCTGCCAGGCCGATAGTCGTAGCCGAGGCCGAGTCTACAAGGAGAGACCAGAAATGTGACAGCTTGTTCCGGCGGAGAAGATGCTCCGGTTGACTATTGTCGTTGACCGAGTCGAAGAGGATACTGGCCAACTCCCACACATGCTTCTCCTGCATGCTTGCGGGGTCATTCATGTCCTGTTGGTGGAAGACATCCTGCAAGTGAGTAACGTTGAGGGAGGCGAAAGGAACATCGTCAACTATTCGGATTTCAGTGAGCTTATCCTGGTTGCCCAGGTATCGCTTGGATTGCTATGTGACGAGTCAGCATATGTCTGATGGCCGATGCTCAATAACCAACCTCCATTGTGAATGAGGCTAAGCGAAGCTCTTGCTTATCAGTCTGGATTGAACAGCGTTGAAAAGAAACAAGGTCGGTATTATGGGTGAGAGATCGTCGGCTGCCTTCTGAAACAAGTGGTCGGGGAACAACAAGTGTCTCGTCAGGACCCCAAGTAGGTCGGCCAGCGTCGTGGAAAGTCTTTTCGTAACCGTCTAAAGTCATTGTCTTGTCTTGTCGCTCGTAGGGCCACTAATCAAAATCAATTTTAGCGTCAATTCATATACTATAAGTCAATAGATACATAACCCTCCAGCAATTACATTCTGGGGCCACTCAAGTAACAACTAGGGAACCGACCTTGGGAAAGCCTTTGCCAGAGACTGAGGCTCGAGGCTTCTGGGGCGCTGGCTTGGGCTTCTCAAACAATGAGTTCATGAGGTCGATGCTAGTCGCAAACCCACGGCCTTTATCCATGCCAATGGTGCTTGTCGCGAAATTGTCCAGCCTATCGTTCTTTGCAATACTCTTCCTCCAAATGGATGATTTCCGTAAAGTGTCGGATCCACTCTTGTCGAGGTCGATCAGTAGACCCGTCTGTCTTGAGGGGGAGTCATTCAGCTCTCTCAAAAGCTGTCGGTCTCGCTTGACTGGGCTGACAGTCTTTCGTAACATCTCCGTCCAATCGTCCCCATCGGCAACTTCCAGCTGCACAGGACCAGCAGAGTCCTTAACAGCTCGCATTCGAGCTCTGAGGATGCCTCCGGGAGTCGCTTTCACGGCTTCCGGAGCACCCTCGGACGAGTTGTCGTCGAGCTCCGCGGCCAGATGCGGTTCGAGAGAAGACCTCGCCATGTCTTCATCCTCGGACACGTCATATTCATCACCCATATCATCGGCGTATTCCTCCTCGAGGGACAGCCTGACATCGTTGGGTGCGGAATCCGCGGAGCTAACCCCTAAAAAAGACTGCTCGCCAGAGAAGTGGGGTTGTAGGGCTTGAGCTTCATCGTCAAAACCACCAGGAAGACCTCGATGTCTTCGAAACTCGAATGTGTCATCTTCCATGGGGGAGTTGTTGGAGTTGATGGAAGCATCGAGAGCCACCTCATGGGGGGCGGCTGGCTCGTTCTGTGTCATCTCCTCGTCGTCGGAATCATCGTCATCAAGGCCATAAGTGGTAAAGTGCTCTACTGAGAAGACCCAGACACCAGTCTCCTTGTCGTAGCTCTCAAAAGTTGTGTTCTCGATTCGCTTGAGACGCTCAACGTGTTTATTAAACCGTTTAGGGTCATTGGCGATACGCTTACCACCCCGAGGCCATGACTGCTCGAGAGCAATCCTGGCGGGAACATTGAGGCCCTTGCCGACAGGCGGTTTCTTGGCTGAGATCGGATAGACTGTAGCAGATCGAGGCTCAAGCACAATAAGACTGCCGCAGATCTCAGCCAGATCAATGTTGCTGATGTCTACAGGGACCTTGAAAGAAACATAACCAACATTATCACGGCCAACAGTGAAGCCATCAACCTTTTGGCGCTGCATGCGGTTCAACTTTTCGAGATCCTCCAAGGGAGGTGACATCCAGTATTGTCCGGGAGCATTGTCGGTGCTGGTAGATGAAGCCTCGGGAGTGACAGTGTGATCCTCCTCATGGACGATAGCCAGCTCGTTGCCCTTAACTTCCTCCATTTCAGGGGTCTTAGAGCCCGCTGAACCGTTCGAGCCATTAGCTGTGCGGATCTGGCGAGGGGTCTCGTCGTTGGCTGCTGGGCTTTCAACGTCGCTAGCAGCAGGAAGAGCACCGCGAACAGGTGTGCTGTCATCCATGTCAACGTTGCTTGTGTCAAAGCTAACACGCTTGGAGAGCTTTCGGGAACCAGTTCCAGCATCTGAGGCTCTGTCCTTCTGCGGTGTTGAAAAGAGATCACTCCTGATGTCTCTGTTGATAACGAGCTTCTTGGAGCCAGTGCTTCCATACCACCTGGGCTGAGATCCATTAGAGAAAGCTCCGGGGGCAAGAATACTGTCTTCAGTGTTGAAGCTGCGGCGCAGGTTGTTAGTCGACAGGCTTTTACTGAGATTTCCAGATCGGCTTGAGCCTAGTAAACTGTGGCCGAGGTTTCCAGGTGTACTGGAAATGCTACTCGCGGGGCTGCCCGAGGGGGTACCGTAGTTGCTGTAAGAAAAGCCGAAGCCTCGCTTTTGGGGAGTAGCATATCGAGAAGCAGAGGCCGGAGCCAGCTTATACATAGGCAGAATCGAGCTTCTTCTTGGCTTTGAACCGCCGCTCAGAGGAGTAGCCAGAGGACCGGGGTTCTGGACTTCGTTTCCACCGAGGCCAGCAAACAGACCAGGAGAACCAAATGCCGAAACGTCGTTGAGGTTGGCAGTCAGACCTTGAGGGGCATTGACGGACTGGCTGTTGCCTAGGATTGAAGCTCCAGTCTGTTGCTGTTGCTGGTTTGTGCTGCCGCCGAACAGGGAAGATCCAGCGTTCTGGTTGTTTTGGCCGCCAAAGAGGCTGCTTCCAGCATTGTTAGTGCTACCACCAAACAGACCGGGCTTTTGCTGCTGGTTATTGGCGGCACCGAAGAGGCCGCCGGTATTTTGGTTCATCTGAGTATTTGAGGTCAAGCCGCCGCCAAAGCCAGCTCCAGGTGTGTTCGTTTGAGCTGTGGTGCTGTTTCCGAAAAGGCCACCAGTTGGGGCAGGTTTGCTACCGAACAGACCACCAGCCGCATTGTTGTTGGCGGCTCCAAAGCCAGCCGTATTCGTCTGCTGTTGATTGTTGCCAAATAGGCCACCACTAGTCCCAGTTGTACCAGTGTTTGTGTTGCCAAATAAGCCAGTACCAGCAGGCTTCTGTTGGTTGTTGCCGCCAAACAATCCGCCCGACTGCTGTGTTTGGTTGCTCTGGCCAAAGAGGCCACCACCGGTGTTTTGCTGTGTCTGGTTGTTGTTCTGTCCGAAGAGGCCACTAGTGCCGGCAGCTTGGGTGTTGTTGCCGCCGAAGAGGCCACCGCCGCTGTTTGCAGTGTTATTGTTTGCGCCAAACGCGTTATTTGTGGTGCTGGCTCCAAATCCACCCGTAGTACTGGTATTCGTGTTTCCGAAGCTGAAACCGGTACCAGCAGGCTTGTTCTGAGCTGCTCCGAACAGTCCACCACCGGTGTTCGTGTTCGTCTGACCGAAGCCAGACCCGGTGGTGTTCGTGCTACCAAAGCCACCTGCAGCGTTGGTGTTTCCTCCTCCAAAAAGACCACCGCCAGTCTGGTTCGTCTGCGTGGTGGTGCTGCCGAATAGGCCCCCAGCAGGTTTGTTCGCAGTGCTGCCAAACAAGCCTCCGCTGGCGGTGTTGTTGTTGGTTGCTCCAAAACCAGTCGAGCCAAAGCCAGTGCTGGGTGTTGAGGTGTTGTTCGTGTTGGATCCGAAAAGACCACCACCAGTGTTGGCCGTCGTGTTCGCCCCAAAGCCTGAAGCTGCGGTGGTATTTGTGTTAGTTCCAAACCCTCCGCCAAAACCTGAGCTCACGCCAAACGCACCACCACCAGTAGCATTGCCATGTCGTCTTCCTTGGACGTAATCGGCAAGTCGAAGTTCGTCAGCCGACCACTTCTTGTAAGGATCTTGGAAAAGAATGTTTTGGTAAGAGTTGGTCGAGGTACTATTAGCTTCCTTTTCGCTCCAAGCTTGGAAGGCCGCAACAGCAGTGCCAGGAGGATCGCCCGCAGCGCCGCCAAGAGTATTGGTGCTTGAGGCGCCAAATCCTGCGCCAGAGCCGAAGCCAGAGCCGAAGCCTGTCGTCGCGGGAGTGGTGGTGGTGTTGTTGCCTCCGCCGAAGAGCGATCCGCCGGTGTTGGTCGTAGTGCCAAAGCCAGTCTTGTTGGCAGTGTTGCCACCAAACATACCACCTCCTGTGTTGCTACCGAACGCTGATGTGGTGTTGCTTGTGTTGCTTCCAAAACCTCCAAACCCTGTGCTAGTGCTGGTGTTGTTGTTGGTGGTTGAGGAGCCGAAGAGGCCACCTCCTGTGCTGGTAGAGGTAGAACCGAATGCAGGTTTAGCTCCAAAGCCGCCAGCAGTATTTGTAGATCCAAAGCCGCCTAAGATATTGATTGTTAGTATGTCGGTGTCGATAGAGCTTTGCGCACTGGATTCGTCTCTCAATGGTAGATGACAGTGATGCGATGAAGTAAAATTTGCGTACCGGTTGTTGAGCCAAAGCCGCCTGTGGTGTTGTTATTATTATTATTATTTCCGGCACCAAAGAGGCCACCAGAAGTGTTGTTGTTTTGGCCAAAGCCGCCGAAGCCGCCGCCGAAAGACATGATGGTCGCCGATGATGAAGTTGTTAAGGAGTGGATGTCAGTCTGCGCTCCTGCGATTTTTCAGGGCGAGCACGCGTATGAGCGTGCATGTGGAGAAGAGAAGTTGATTGAGCTAGGGTGAGGTACCTCAGTGGCTTTAGTAGTAGCTTAAGGTCTGTCGCACCAACTCCGTAGGCCCCAGTGCATTGCTGCCTCAGACAAGAACTTTGCAGCTTGATTGGTTCTTGAGCTTGAACAGCCAATCAGGCACTGCGCCGGAGCTACATACTGGTTGAGTCACTGATGCCTGCGGTAAGCCTGAGGTCTACCTGCTTCAAAGGTACCAAGGCAGACTCGACGTCAGCCAAAACCGCGTTTGGTTGGCTAGCTCTGCACGCGCCTGGGAGCCTAAGAAAACAAATGACATCTTGACTTGGTAATTTTGCTTCATTGCCTCAATCATTCCTGATATTGAACAGCTGACCGGTGCATATTCAGGCGGGTGCTTTCTAATCAATTGTTTGCAAATGCTTCCTCTAGCTTAGATATTGGTAACCTAATTTTACTTCACAGTTTCTCCCGAGCTACCTACCTATGGAGGCTTTGATCACGATCCCAAAGCTGTTCCCTTCAACCACAATGGCTGTACCTTAAGTTCGGACCCACCTGAGCCATCCACAGCAATGACAATGAAGCTGCCCTGGGGGGGGGAAAGAAAACTCGAGACCTTGATCCTAAATGACAAAAAGACTTAGGTAACTTTACATACCTAACTTTAGAACATCTACACTAAATTTAGGATATCTTTTACTGGGTTTATTTTGGCACCCTGTATGAAGAAGGTCTTGTGTTTTCTTGCTCCCCGAGGCTGCCCAACCCGACAAGAATATCTTGAGCCCGGAGATGAAAGGCACAATACAGATTTATTAGCGCTCAGACATACAAGTTGTACAGATGACAAAGGACTTCATTTCATACTAATATAAATCTATTGTTGTATGTTGAGACCCTGACTATAACCCATGTAGCCATTGCCAATTTCCTGCAACAACCTAAGCTGGAGGTGCACTAATTTTTTCTACCACCGCGTCAAGGGTCGCGTCACACTACCTACCTACCTCTAAGCATCCATCTCTTTCAGCTCTTTGAATACACAACACAACCTTGCGCTACGCCCCTCCAACATCTTCGCCCTGTCGCATCAGGTGCCTTTGCTATTGTCAACCTCTGCGATCATAACTATCCTCAAATTTTGTTATTATACCCGTTGTTTGGGAACCATCGCACCCACCGCCTTGCTTGCTCGATTGCCGCTCTCTTCCAGCCACATTGAGAAATCAAAACAATGAACTCTCATGCGACGCCACGCACTGCCTTTCAAGGGCGCTCGTTAGGCGGCTCGGGACTTCCTCCGCAGTCGAGGCAGCCAGTTGCTGCTCAAGTGTCCTCAAACGAAGACTATAGTACGATTCCGGAGGAGGACCGCGAACACATTGATGAAGTTGTAGGTTGAGTCTGAGCCGCCTTGAGAAACCCTCCGCTCACAGTTGCTTCTGCCAGTTTGATTTGATGGACATGAAGAAGAAGGGATGGCTCAACAGTTACGAATTCAGACACTCGCTAGCAGCCCTAGGCTTCGATATGTCAAAGCCTGATTACTTCAGAGAACTACAGTCATACGGCTCTGTTCCTCCTGAATGGCAAGATCCTCACAACTGTCCTGTCAACCGCCTCTATGTTTACCTCGACCAATTCCGATTATGCGCTGCCAAGTTACTCGCCAACCGCGACCCCAGACAAGAAGCGACAAAAGTGTTCAACATGTTTGATTACGATGGAGATGGTGTTATTTCCTTTGAGGACATGCGACGGCTAGCTTCCGATATCAAGGAAGAGAGGACCATGACAGACGAGGAAATTCAGAGCATGATTGAGCATCTGGATCACGAGGGCAAAGGCGGTGTAAACTTGGAAGAATTCATACAGATGATGGAGGAGGCTGGTTAAGCCCAACCACAGGGGTTCAAAGAATGGCAAAATACCAGCCGTGCCAGAACATGACAGTAAAAAAAGTCCGGGACAAGTGGCATCGCTCGGGGTTCGCATATTATCCACGCCTGTCGCGCTTCGAGGTCGATTTGTGGGCTTGCAACAAAGAATCTCCCATCTTGAGCCGATAAGGTCATTGTTGCAACAGATCGAGCGAGGTACATGGCTGTCTCAGAATCGTCCTCGCGAGCACAGAATTGCCCCGAATACACGAGGCTTGGCTAGCCGAGTCAAGCCACATTGTCAGACAGAGAATGATTCAGTCCGCGACCTTTTAAGCGGTTTGGGTACATTAGTTAGCTGCTAGGCGCATTAAGCATTGAAAGAGAAAACGGGAAAGGCGTAACATGGCTACAACGGAGTCAATGGGTAGATTTCAATAACATCTAAGAAGTGTTTTTTTTTCTCGAATGCGCCAGTTGCGCTGTCTAAAATCCCAGAATCCATCACAAAAGCTTTCCCATTCTCCCATCACAACTAAGCCACCCAATATCAGACTCAACGATGGTCCAATACCTTGAAAATGTACCGAGAACAGGGGAATACCATCCTTCGCCCGCGCAAAAAACGGGAATCGGGTTCAAGCCGGGATATGAAGATGAACGTACAACAAAGAAAAGTCAGGGGTAATCAAACAAACCATCACACAACTAGCTTGTCACCAATACATGAGCGTAAATTTCGATTGAGGAACTCGACTTAGAACTGGATCAAGTCGTGGTTCTGCTGTTGTTGCTGTGGTGCCTGCGGGTGGGCGAAGGGGTTGTTCGTCTGTCCATTCATGCCAGCAGGTCCAGTCGCAGCAGGCATCTGGGCGCCATAGTTGACTGTGGGCATACCCGTGAACTGCTGTCGAAGGAAGGGGTTGTTGCCGGTAGCCTCAGCGTTGATGCGGGCAACTCCTGCACCGGCACTATTGACAAACGTGCCAGGGGCTGTGTGCTGGGCGGGAATACGAAGGTTGCCTGTGTTGCCAAAGGTGTCCATGCCGTCACCGCTCGCAAGCAGAGTGTTGAGTCGTGTCTCGTGCTCATTCATCTCCTTTTGAGGAGCGACGAATGAAGGTTGCGACTGAGGGAAGCTATTTTGTGATTGCAAGGGGAAGCTGTTCTGCTGCTGGAGCTGGGGCTGAGTCTGAGGTTGGCTGCCAAAGGAGTTGAGGCTCTTCTGTTCAGGAAGCGCACCGAGGGACGAAATTGGGTTTGGTCGGGCGGACTGAGGACGGCTGAACTGGGCGAAGGGGTTGTTGGAACCAGTGGGAGTTGGTTGCAATTGCTGCTGACTGTTGTTGGTTGCCCAGGGGTTGTTGCTACCAGGCTGGAGAGTAGGTTCGGGAGAAGCAGGTGATGAGAACGACTGCTGCTGAGGCTGCTGCTGTTGTTGCAAGTAAGGGTTGAAGCCTGTGGGCTGGGGTTGAAAGCCTTGCTGGTTTTGCTGTTGTTGCTGACCATAGGGATCGAAGCCCATGCCTGTCTGCTGGCCGTTGAAACCGGTGTTGTAGTTTGGCTGGAAGCCAGTGGGTTGGGTCTGCTGGAATCCAGTATAGGCGTTGTTCATGTAGCCAGTAGGCTGAGGTTGGCTCTGCTCGATAGGGTTGGCAAAGAAGTCAACCGGATTTCCTTGCTGGTATCCTTGGTTGAAGCCAGTGTACTGTGGCTGGCTGGTTTGCTGCTGAGGGGTAGGATCGTCGTCGAAAAGAGAGGCAGCGTTGCTGTTCTCGAGTTCCCTGCGCCTTCGTTCTTCCTCTTCCTCACTAAGCTTGATTGCCTTCGCCAAATCGTCATCGTCGTCTGGTCCGTTCTGTCGGCTTTCGCGCTTCTTCCTGTCTTCCTCCTCCTGGTACTTGCTTGCTTCCAGAGCTAGACGGTACTCGGCATCTTCCTCTTCGTTCATTTGTCGTCTCGGCTGCTGTCGTCGGGTTCCATGGTTCACGGGCTCAGCATGCTGAGGAGCAAATTCCTCAAGGCCAGTGACGCGCGACTTCCAGGATCTTCGGTCGCTTCGCTCGGCCCGGAGCCTCTCTTCGTCCAAAATGAGTGAAGTTAACTCCTTGGCAGCAACTCGGACTAGCTGGGTGTTAGTGGCAGCTTTAGACGGCACATATACAAACACTGACCGTTTTGTCCGACATCGCGGCCGTCTTCGTCGACATATTGGAACTCTCGCAGAGTCTTGATAATATAAATACTCTGTCGAGCCCATGTAACGACAAGTTCTGAACCCTCGTGAAGACAATAATCCAGAACCTTGAGGGCTTTGAGTACGTGACGCCAATTCTTTCCCTTGTCGTTGAGACGCTTATCGATCATGTCCATAATTTCGTAGAACTCGGTGGATCTAATCGCGTCATGCCAAGTCAGTACTTCTCATCGTACACAAGGTAGTTGAGCAATGCGCAGGGTATTACATACGTGTTGTATGTCATTTGAGCAATCTCGCTCATTTGAGTGCCGGTCGGGCCCCATGGGTCATTACTGGTAGCTACATGTCACTGTCAGCGGTGATGTCCCAGCGACGCAATCGAGAACGCAGGGAGTTCTGACCTTCTCGGACCTTGACCTGGGCGCTAGAGTAACCCTTGGTCACATTTTTGACACTTCGCATTACCTTGGACATGATGGGCGATATGTGATGTTGACTGATTAATTTCGTTGGTGAACCGGATGCGTTGTGAGCGCCAATGGATCGGCCGAGGTAGGGTGATTCGATGAGGCTCGGAAAAAGGATTGGCCTGATCAAACTTTACAAGCGACAACCTCTGCGACACAAATCCGACACGCGCCCAGTGAGACGGAGTCCACGGAAGTAGTGCAGGGAGGGGGGTTTGAGGGGGTTGAGCGAGCTCCTAGGATCACGAGATATCCGCTCTGGTAATTGCGTAGCCTTTGCGACAAGTCCCAGCCAAAAGAACAAGAGTCAGTCGCCGTTTGTCTGAGATTTGGCAATCAAGAGGAGGAAGATCGTCTGTGGAGGGTGGTTGAAGGACGGGACGCAATCGTGGAGTGATTAGGTCTGGATTTCAAGAGGTCGGGGAGACCGATCGGACACGACGTTATAAGATGAGGAGCGAGTGGGAGGAGGGAGGCGAAGTGACAAAGTTTGGAGGCGGCGAATTCAAAATTGAGGAGAGAGAAGCCTGATTCTGCCGTTTATGAGTAGAGCACGGTAGGTAGCGATTAGAGGAACAAAATTGCACTGCTCTTTGCGCGACTCGCAGAGCTGTAGAGGGAAAAGAGTGAGTGCAGGGCAGGATGATGAATGAATTGGCGCTCTCTCTCATGCGGGATTGGGAGCGGCGAGCATGGAACCAAGGCCGGCCCAACTAATGGGACGGGCTAGACGGGCATGGCATGGCACATTGTGGCTCTGCAAGCTGATTACGTATCCATTTTCACTTGCCAGCTCAGATGAGCCTAGGTATTCAAGCTGTGCCAAGATTTGCGGGGTTCTTGGGGTTTGCGTATGCGTATTTGAGTTGATGGTGTTGAAACTTTGCGTGTGTATACATTAGTACTTTGGAGCTTCTTTTTATTCCACTTTGAGGTAATATCCCCCAAATTTGTTCTTCTGTTGAGGACTCTCCAACGCTTCAAGCACCTTGGTCAACTGTGGCTGAAATTTGGCTTACACAGGGTGTCAGAGCGTCTTTTACACCCGCTGGCCCCAATAGGAAATACATACGTCACGTTCCCGAAGGACCCTGGCCGCAGTTGGTGTGTGACAGAAGAAACGTGCGGTTTTGATCTATCATCATAATGCTTATATAAACTAAGAAAAAAGAAGCATGAACCCGCAAGACAAAACATTAAAGACTTTTCAAGCAGCACAGGACCTTCCTAATTTAATTCAAGTTTACAGATGACCGGCCATTTTTCTCACATCTCGAAGCCACATCAATTCAGGTTGTAGTGTTGAATTCTTACACCCTTACCCTGGAGAAGTCATTCGCATAGATTATGGTAAAAGAGGCATGCAGTATTGTAAGATGATGGCTGGAGTTTTATCAATGTCTATCATCGTGCCAGAGCATCCCTGTTCTGCTTGTGGCATCCAATGGCTTGGTGAGAGGTGATGGTAGGTTATAATCACTTTGGCACACGGTATATACTGAATAGAGCCTGAGCCGAGCCAGTTGATATCAACCATCATACAAATTCAATAAGTCTTTCCAAGGGACATACTGGATGAAAAGTATGGATGTTTGCCTGGCGTTAAAATTGTGAAAGAAGTGTCGAATCAGCATCAGCGAGCTTCGTTTAAGTATATCAGTTGCTGCAATGAAGCATGCGGCCGGAGTATGCGATTTCGTCGTGAGCGTCCTTTTTTCGTCCGTTACGTATAGCTTTGACTTGGCTTCCATCTCTTCGAATTTGCCGACTTACACGGAGGATCACAAGTTAGCCCCCTTTCAGCTCCACCTCTATCATCTGAACGGCACCACAACACCTCTGCCTCTCCCTACCACAAAACTCCCTCTCACTTCTCTTTTACTTGTAGTTGCTGATTTAGGCTCTTCCTTTCTGTCTCTCTTGGCCTTTATACAACAATTTCAGCGCCTCCTTCTCTTCTTCATCCACAATCTCAACTTCTCCCTTCTGCCACGCCGTAACTTCAACGTTGCACTTCGACATCTCAAGCTTCCCTCTTCTAACCTCTTCTAAGACTCCTCATATTCTCTGAAGTCTTCCGTTATAGTGATTCACCCTCCTTGCAGTCTTGTCTATAAAAGGCTGCTCTTCCTCCTTCGATCCTTGTCTTCATCTCTTCCTTCTTCATCATAGCCTTCAGTTCTCTTTCTTCCCTTTCCTCAAGTTATATCGATATAATCCCCATCTTATTCTATCCTGCAGTTCACTCAAACCTCATCAATATGTCAGACAGGAGCTCAAGTGACTCCGATGTGGAGCTTATTGACCTCACAGAAGATGATAATTCTCATCCAGACATTGATGGGCATTTCAATGATGCCCCTGACCAGGAGGAGATCTACCTTGGGCTAGATATTCATGGGGAGTCGATTTCACATATCATATATCGACCTGGTGGCCCTATGGACGTCGACAATGAAGAGGAAAGCAGTGACGAAGACCAACATACTCCTGAAGTCGAAGGAAGCCTTTTCTTTGGCGATGACGACGATGAAATCAGCAATAGCGATGGCGATGACGGTGGACACAGAGGACCTCCATCCCCACCATCATCCGATGACCCGGGGAGCGAATCTGACGGGTCCGAAGATACCGACAGGTCAGAAGATACCGACAATCATCATAACGACGACGATGAGGAGGATGGCGACGATGATCAGAGCCAGACAGCTCAACACAACTCAGGGGCTTCTAACAGAGGAAGTCCTGGCGGCGATGATTCTGGTGATGGCAGTTCTGACGACGAAGCAGACCCAGATGACGAGGATGTCGACGATAATCCTATCAATCGTGACGATGAAGAAGGCAACGTGGAGCACGGACATAAAAACCCGGATGCTGATTTACCTCAGGTCCTAGAAGAAGAAAGTGTCGAATGGCCAGAATGGAATGGCGACTGTATCGATACATGCCAGCCGCCCTGGAACAGTCTTGCTCGCAAATTCGCAGATTACCGGAATCGATTCCTCAAAAAGAGAGAAGATTTGAGAGAGTGCAAGAGGGTCAACAAGCGCCGGGTCACCGACCGGAATCGTCAAATCAGGAGCCTAAACGAACTGGTGGACATAATGAAAGAAGCAGTGAGACAGTTCTATGCGGCCAATGACGTAAACATTCAGCAGAATGAGAGACTTGTGTCAGAGAACCAGGAACTCCGACGTCTTGTGCCCGAAGAAGAATTGGAGGATTTCCCTGACCCTATTCAGCTGAACAATGGGGATATGGAGGCATCTCTGCCCGAGGAGAAGCTAGAGAGACTGCCGCCAGATGTCCGAATGTATTTTCGAGAGTGGCGAGGCGCACCAGCAAAGGCCCGAAAGACAGAACGTGTATGTACTTGTCATTATCAGGAGGCCTTCATCTTCCATAATCGCTAACAAGCAATAGTCGTGGCCAAAGGTCTACACCCGTTGGATCAGACATGGTCATCATCCTGACTATGATAACTGGGGAGATATTCACAAGCTCGCTTGCCAGGAAGAGAATATGCCTTCAGTTTTCGGGAAGTCTACGCCACTCAGAACACACCCGGATCTTACTCTGTGTGCACCGCCTCCTCAACAAGAAGAGAGTGTTATTACAGGAGAGGGTGAGGTTTGTACTCCTGAGCCATACGACCGATGCGAACGGGCACAAAGCCAAGAAGATACCGGCCCGTTCAACTTCGACATCCTTCCAACCAAAGATCGACAGAAGATAATCACCAAAATTCTTCGGTATGCTCTTATTTTTGATGGGAATATCATTCACGCCATCTCTCGTTTGGATCCATTCTTCGAGCCGGCCTCCCCTAACCGGAACTGCAACGGTAAAATATCGCTAATGCATCGCTTCCACATTGGGCGGCAGAGAGTTTCTCTCACATTCGGAACAATTCATCCTCAGAAACTCCTTGCACCTCTTCTGGTATGCAAGGAATGGAACATGATAGGTGGGAGCCTGTTCTATGGAGCAAACACATTCGCATTCTCTTCTATCGGCGAGTAGGGTCGCTTTGCGAACAGAATCGGATGCAAACTCCAACATTTGCAGCACATCGAGCTGTTGTGGATGGGCTCACAGAAGCTCACGTACATGATTGACCAAAAGGGCAAGTACGTATCTCGTCGAACTCATGATCTCGCCTATCTGCCCGAGGCCTGTCGACTGAAGACGGTTGCTATTCATCTGCCCGAGTCCTCCAGGGAGTATATGCGACGTAAGCATGAGCCGCCTCAGATCATTCAGTTCTTGGCACAAAAGACGAGGAGCCAGCCTAACTTCCGCCGCTTCCGTGCGTTGCGTACGTTGCAGGGTGTTGATTATCTATACTGCCTTCGTGGAGTTCGGGAAATGGCCTTCTCCGACTACGACGAATCGCGACGACAGCCCCCGAAAATGCCAGTTCGTGACTGGACCTTTGTCCGTGACATCAACGAGTCTGTACGCAGGGAAAAGTCTGCAAATGACGAACACTTCTCCCAGCTTCGGTACCTAGCTCCATTGTTGATCCAGCCTTCCGTCGAACTCGCTAGGCAACTTGAGGACATCGTCAACCCGCCTCAGCGATTAGGTCTCATGTCACCACCTCCTGATATGTATCCCCAGCTGCAGGCCGCTTTGGATCAGGCTGATAATTCTGAGGATGAATCTGATGGGGATGCCAGCGGCGGAGATTCTGATGAAGAGATGGGGGGCGACACTGACGATGATAGCAGTGACAGTGATGACGATGATGGCGGCGGCACAGATGCGCGCTTCAATTATCAGCATCTTGCTGCGGATGATCACGGTCGTGAGCGAGATGAGAGCCCGGCCGATCTCGATGAGCTGGCAGCAGGACTGTCCGATATATTATCTGATGATCAGTCTGATTCCAACTCTGAACAAGAGAAGAAGGAAGAGGTATGGTCAGTTAATGGGCAGACGATCGACTTAATAAGCGACGATGAGGACGGTGATGGACCCCAGTATGGAAGAGACCGGTCCACCTCTCTATTCGTTCGAAGCCCCCCACGGGCAAATCGACCTGTGTTCACCACCAAGGTCGAAACACCATCTCCTCCAAGGGCAACCCCTTCAGCTCTCGCTGACCAGGCTGAAATAACGCCGGCGAGGGAGAACCGCGCTGATAGTAGCTTGTTTGTGAGCCCTACCCCCTATGAGGATCTGAACCCTCAAGCAGGAGATCGCTCATCGCCAATTGACCTCACTGAAGGTATGGGGGTGTCATTCTCTTCTCGTACCCCATCCCCACACTCAGGCACGAGCTCGAGCTCGAGCTCAAGCAGCTGTTCTTCAGGGATCAAGCGAGAATGGGGTTTGATCAGCGTGGATGACGATGATGAGAATGACGGTGACGATGAGGATGAAGGCTTCCAATTCTTAGGAAGTTTTCCCAAGCGGCCACGCCGTCCTGACGGTGGTGATGATGACGACGGTGCTGAAATGATGGACCTGGAGGAGGGGCCTCGGGAGGAGCGTCAGGAGGAGTTTGTTATGGCTTAGATTTTGCTATTTGCGGGCTAAAGGAAGCGAAAAATCTCGGGAATCATTTGCTTTTGAAATGGGAGAGGTCAACTGGACTGAAAAAAGGTTACCTTGATATGCTTTGGCAGCGAAGTTGAGTTCAAGGTCCGGCGAGAGGAGGAGACATATTCGGGAATCGAGACACAAGATAGGTACTCAGATTGACACTATGCGTATCTCATGCTGAGCGAATGGTTTTCCCTCACAGATAATTGCTAATAAATACCCCAAAATTGCCCCAGAACATGACTTGCAATGTCTATATAACCATGGGCGACCAATTTCTACGGGGTAAGGATACGAATATCACAACTTGAATTGATGCATGTCGTCCGCAACTTATCTAATCGCTGCATGGTGCGGGCTGGTATCTCTTTTTAGTGTTCTTTTAATCCCATGCTCATTTGATGACTTAGTTCTTGAGCTCAGCAGTGGCAGGGTAGTGCCAGCTGCGGAAGGTATCCATAACAGTTGTAAACACGACCAGGAGGATACCACCGCCGGGACCCAAACGGAGAACCTGAATGCTTGTCAGTTGACCACCCTTCCAATTCCAAAATGACTACTTACCTTAGGCAAGAAACCCTTGTAGAGAGCACCGAAACCCTCCTCCTTGAAAACAGTTCCTACGGCAGGGAAGGCCCAGTTGTACTTGGGAACCTGGCCAGCGACCTTGGGGGTGTTCTGAATTCGACTCTTGACAACGTCCAGGGGAGTGTTGAGAACAGTTCCGATGGTACCACCAATGGCACCAGAGATGAGATCGTTGGTGATCTGAGCCCTCTTGGTCTCAGCCTTGGGGAGAAGTTGTCGGACCTGGAAAATGCAGCCGAAGTACCCAGCGTTCCAGAGGATGTGACGCCACATAGTACTCTCAAGACCCTGGTAAAGAGTGAGGGGACCCTCGTTCTTGACAGTCTTGACGACACAGTCGACCATGCCGTTGTACTTTCCAGCGGAAGCCTTGTCCTGGAGACGAATCTTGACGAGCTCGAAGGGAACGACGACGAAAGCCTCGGTAGCACCAGCAGAGGCACCGGTGAGGATGGAGAGCTGCTGGTTCATCTTATCGACGCCAAACATCTTTCGGTAAACCTTGCCCCATTCATCGTTGGCAGCAAACTTGGTAGCACGCTTGGGAGCCTCCATGAGGATGGGAGCGGAAATACCGCGGTAGAGCCGTGAGAAACTGGCGCATGTCGTTAGTCGTGGGCGCAATAGAATCGCGAGCGCAGATACCGTACCCCTCCTGCTTGATGATCTTGCGGAAACAGTCAAGCATGCCATTGTACTCAGCGGTAGCACCGGAACCAGTTTGCAATTGGCTGGTCATCAAGTCAGCAACTGGGCTATTATTTCGAGATGCGCACGCATGGTTCGTCATACACTCGGGTCTTGACAACATCAAGAGGGTACCTGGGACTGGGTTAGCTAAAATGTCTCGAGCACGCGACAATTGCTGTCATACATCACCAGAATCTACAGCCCGCACAAAATTAGCAATGGCCCTCAAACAAGTGGGACTGGCGCGGGTGTACCTCCGAGACGCCAGCAATGGCTCCTAAAATATAAAACGTTAGCCATTGGACCTGGAGAATGGTAGAGTTGAATGAGTCGAACTGGCGTACCTGCGGCGAACTGGTAGACGAAGGGGAGGGGCTTGTCGTTAGGGTTGGACATTGTGACGACTGTACAGGCGACCGAACAGAAATGAGGGAGGACCAGAAGAACAAAAAAAGAGGTTGAGCGAAGAGTTGTCGCAAGTTGACGAGAAAGAGAGAAAGCTAAGCTGAGGTAGTCAACGAAAGGGAAGATGGCGACCTCCGAGCGAAGACCGGGCCGGGGAGTGGAGGGAATTTCTTTGGTGGTGCGCCTTTGTAGTGGAGGACGGGTATGGATCTTATCGCGCTGTGGTTAATAAGTGATAAGATCACTGTGACAGACGGCGAGAATCAGGTCGATGCCGAATGGACGGAACCTTTTGCTCTAAAAAAGCGCCTTGTATCCGTGGGATTGTGGAGATTATAGCAAGCGACAGCGAGATGAGACCCGGGGGAGGGGTCCATTGATGCTCGGTGAGACGGCAAGCAACCGATCCATGAGGCCCTAACGTCTCCGATTCTTCTCCGACGATGCGATGCTCTTTTTGTGATGGCTGTTTTAGGCAAGTCTGTGGTATATTCTTGGCAGTTTATACTAGGAATGTATAATGTCTTACGAACAGTTTCAAGCATACTAATATCTACACATAATCCCAAACTATGATGAGTTTACGTTACGAATGTACAGAGTAGTCAAACTAATTATTGATAGTAACATATACCCGGACGCCCGATGTCTGCCGCTAGCCCTGAAGCTCCTGGGAGCACGTACCCGACTATTTACCTTTGAGCCACTTGTACCTGAGCATGAAGGGGTTGACATCGGCAACGGTATTGGGGACCCCTTGTCCCAAATACAGACTACATGATAGGCTCTGCTGTAACAAGAGTCCGCAATAACGCAGACATAGCTCCACGGGAGCCAGGGTCTTAATTGCTGAAGCTTCATACATTTGCTGGAGAACTCTCGACAGAGCCTTCAGACAAGGTTAGTGAAGCTTCTTCATAAAGAGCGGCGCTTATGATGTGGGTAAAAGTCAGGCATGGCCTTATGAGTGACTCCTAACGTACATATGTCAATCATATCACCATAATGTACAAGATGATGGGTCTAAATCCAATGAGGAAAGTATTCGGAGACGTTGACCAGCACAAAATACGTGAAATCTCGCGGAGGCTTGCCAATCATAGGTACCTCGCAGATACAGTGGGAACATATACTTCAGAGACCCAACTTGAGATACTTCAAACCAGACCTGAATGCCATCATGCGACTCTAGGAGAATACTCGAATACATATGGTTCGGAGCCCTCCCCCCACGATGTCGATCCCCGTGCACGGGCGACCGTCTCCATCCCGTCGGCCGAGTGGACTGCGAACTTGGCCCGTAATGAATAGACAGGAACTTGCCTTGATCTAGAGTGATGAGAAGATCTGGGACAAATCATTATAAACTCGATTGGCTGACCTGGAGAAACAGAGGCTTACATTAACCTGAGGATACCTTGGAAAACGCAACAAACAGATGGTCTGCAGTCCTCAAAGGATAAGAACATTGCAAGTTACTAAAATCCTGTAGTGTTGCTAGTGGTTATTCTGCTGTTCCTTACTCCTAGTCCTTCTCACTTCCAGCAGGGAGAAAGTGTTCATCCACGTTCACGAGTAAGCCAAAAGGTTCACGAATCCGGTCTTGTCAACAGTATATCCTCCGAGCAATGTAAGAGCATTCCACAGGATTCGAATCTTTTTTCATGATGCCTTGACAACGACACAGGAAAGATACTTGCCCGAATCCAGCCGTCCACAATTCTCGAAAGCGACAAATGAGAAACTCCAGTTCAAAGCATGTGGTGAAGCGCAAGACCAAGTTTCAGAGCTTCAGAGCTGCACACCTTGGAAAAGAGATCCGTTATTGGTTCAACCTCAATCCGCAATTCACGGAGGGGAGTTTCTGGATGGCGGGGTAGGTTCTCCATCGATACAATGGTGACAGAAAAGAGGGAATGCGTTTGTGATTTTTATAACAAGATATTATCACAAAATGCTGTAATAACAGTACAAGATGTGGTAAATAATACCGATATTATTGAGATGTAACGCTCTGACATATAGGATCATCTTCTAATTGCCAATGGATGGTTAGAACTTATAGGAATCAAATACCAGGCTTTCACTACCTATTACAGGGTCTCTTTCGACGCCCTGTCTTCCCTAGCTGCTAGCCAGGGTTGCGATTGGGGCACGTTTTTCGGGCACCATGCTGAATGCACTTGCTGACGCGCACAATTGGCTGGCCCCTCGGTATCGAATCTCGAGGTCACTCACTAATGACATCGCCTCTTCACCATCCCGATCTGACAAATCCCGTTCCTTTCGTCCTCTGATTAAACAAAGGTGTTCCTTCCTGCATATATTACACTCCAGAAGACACATCTCAACAAAGGTTCCCCTCCATCTGAAGACCCAAGACGACGAGCGCCCCTTTACGCTCTCCCTATTGATCGACCGAACATACGCTGGGTGGCAACCTATCCCGATCACAAGCAACCGTCGCAATCTTTGCGCCAGCAACCTCAACTTCTGCGCAACTTCACCTGAGCTTGCCACTATCTCAAGCTCTCCTGCGCCTCAAATTGCACCTTTAAACAGGCCGTGACCCAACGAGCGTCACAGCGAGGTGCCTTTCGCGCCCAGGAGAGTTCTCTTGCCCCCTGCCCATGAGTCACTTATTGTGGAAATCCTACTGGGAAAACGATGTCGACCGGTTTCGGCGTCTGCTGGCCCCAACCAGCTACAACGCCCAGTCGCTATCGAAGAGCCCTGCGATAGGAGGAACTGGTGCACTCTTCGGTGGAAGCCCTGGTCTTCCGGGGACTTCCCCACGACCGGCGAATAAGCAACGACGAGTTTCCGGCCACCCGCAGACACCTGGAAAATCGAAGGACGGCAATACAAATCTTGGACGAGCCGAAGTCAACAGCCGCGACCATGCTGGATTGACAGTTCTACTTCGCGCTGCCTCATCGACCGACCCGAACGCCCACCAGTTTGTCCAGGCTCTTATCGAACACCCTGCCATAGATCTCTACGTACAAGACCCCGAGAGTGGCTGGAATGCCCTCCATCGATCCTTATACGCTGGAAATGTTTCGATTGCGCGACTGTTGTTGGAAAAGGAACGAGTGGATTTGACAAGCCATAATCTCAATGCTGTTAATAAAGTCGGGCTCCTGATCAAGACGAAAGACCACGAGGGGAACAGTCCTTTTGACGTCTACAACTCAACAATCGCTGCAAGATCTCTGAAGAGCATGGAAAATGGGAGCAATTCTGATAGTGACGCTGATAGTGTCGATAGCGGTGGTGACGGTTTACATCAGTAGGTGGTTTGGAGAACAGACGGAACTTGGCTGATTCTTGCTACAGTATGGTAAAAACGTCGCATGGATTGCGGAGCTCGATTGATGGTGATGAACTCTTTGTTTTTGGCAGCAACAAGAACGTTTCGCTTGGAGTTGGCGATGAGGACGATCGCCAATATCCTGATCGGATCCATCTGTCCAGGCCCGAACTTCTCGTGCATCGATTATACCACTCACACTTGGACGAGCAGGATGAGGAAGCCCCTTCTTCGTTGAAACTGGATGAGATTCCGACCCTGGTTCGAAACAGGCCGCTCGTTATTCAAGACGTCTCTATGTCCAAACTGCATAGTGCTATCCTGACAACCGACCCGGTCTCAAATCTGTATGTTTGTGGTGTTGGCCGTGGAGGCCGGCTTGGATTAGGAGACGAAAATACACAATTCAGATTCGTTCCTGTTGAAGGCCCATTCATAGACAAAAAGATTCACCAAGTGGCACTCGGGCAGAATCATACCATGGCCGTTGTCGATAATGGAGAACTCTGGACCTGGGGCCTGAATTCCGCCTCACAGCTGGGATATGCCCTGCCTCCACCGATGAAGGCAGACGAAGAACCCATGAGCCTTACTCCTCGCCAGGTCTTTGGATCTCTCAAAAAAGAAGTTGTCCTTGGGGTTGCTGCGTCTGCAAATCATTCTGTTGCCCATACAGGAAACTCACTATTTACCTGGGGTCGTAATGTCGGACAACTGGCTCTAATGGACGCTGATTCGAGGTCACTTGATATTCAGCATACCCCCAGAAAAGTCGCTGCTTCTCTTCTCGCCGCCCCAATCGAGATGGTATCGGCGATTGACAAAGCCACTATTTGTCTGCTTTCCAACCATACCGTCTGGGTCTTCAGTCACTATGGTTATAATCTGGTCAAGTTCCCATTCCCCGATGTCTTCGCGAACAACCTGTCCATGACACGATATGAATCAGGCGGTCGAAGGGAGATTGACCATATCACTGCGGGTGGCGAGACAATAGCTGCCGTGACTGCCCGCGGTGATCTCTTCACATTTCATTTGAACGACAAGGGGGATCCAAGCCAGTCTGCTGCGTCAACTACGAATCCAGTCAAGATCAAGAATGCCCTTACACAGCCACAATGCGTCTGGGACTCTCGCAAAGACGGAGTCGCATCTGTTGGAGTTGGGGAACATGGCTCAGTCGTCATCTGCACAGAATCAGGGGCTGTATGGAATCGTGTAAAGCGTACAAAAGGCAAACTAACTGGGTTTTCTGGATCAAGCGGCACGAAGCGCAAAGACTTCAAATTCCAGCGAGTACCATATATCACCAACTGTGTTGCTGTCCGGAGCTCCATTTTTGGCGCCTTTGCGGCTATCAGAAAGGATAGCAAAGTTATGGCGGAGGAGATTGAGATTGGAGAGCAATCTCTTCGCGACGATATTGGTTCTCTACTCTGTCTAAATGATTTCGAGGCCCCGCAACTTCACTCCGAAGTCAAAGGCACTCGAAAAACATGGGAAGCTGCCATTATTAGAGAGAAACGAGACCCTGTTCCCTACGAAATTCTTCGGTCAGCCGATATCGAAACAGACTTGGGTCGCTGGCTGGAAATCAACTCTTTCCAGTATGATGACATGAACATGGCAATATGTTCCTCCTCTTTGCCTGATGTCAAAATCCCCGTCCACAGTTGGGCTCTTGCTGGCAGAAGCCCGGTGTTGCGGCATGCACTATCAGAGTTACGCGAGCGAGGATCAGTATTCAGCACAGACTCTTTCAGCCTCGAGGTTGTGGATGACAAGGCCCTGTTGACGTTGTTTGAAGTCGACATTTACACTGTACTGAATGTTGTTGTTCATGCCTACCAGGACAGATTCGTTCCAGTATGGAAGTACACGCGCGAAGCACCTCCACTTGCGTTCCGTTTCCGGCAAGTAAGGACAGAGCTTATGAAAGTTGCAACAAATCTTGCTCTTCCAAAACTGGAGGCGGCAGTTCGCCTACAGACCGGCGTGGAAGAGTCCTTAGACGGCGATTTCAAGCAAGCAATCCTTGATCCTTCTTTCTTCGATGACGGCGACATCATCATTGAGTTGGATGGAGAGGATGTCATGGTACACAGCCAACTATTGTGTCAAAGGTGCCCTTTCTTTGAGGCTTTGTTCAACGGGCGGTCTCAAGGCCAGTGGCTGGCTGGGCGCCGTGATGGCATGGACGCTGCGGAAAAGATTAGGGTGGACCTTAGTCACATCGACTCTGAAACATTCAAATACGTCATGTCCTTCATCTATGCAGATATCGGACGGGAGCTCTTTGATACTGTCTCGGTGTCTAATTTGGATGAGCTGTCAGAGCTTGTGCTTGACGTGATGAGTGCTGCAAATGAGCTGATGCTCGATAGATTGTCTCAAGTGTGTCAAGGTCTCATTGGCAAGTTTGTGACAACGAGGAATATATCGAACTTGCTCAACGAGATAAGTCCTTGTTCCATTACAGAGTTCAAAGACACTGGTCTTGAATACATCTGCCTTCAACTGGAATCCATGCTTGAGAACCACCTTCTTGACGACTTGGATGAAGACCTTTTGCTGGAACTTGATGAAGTGGTCCGAGACAATCAACTTGCCCGGTTCCCATTTGTACGGAGCGGGAGAGCAGAGCTACTACTCCATGAAAGTCATCCCGAGCTGGCTGCTGATATCGACGAGGAGCGTCAGGCCAGGATCAAAGAGATGGCCTACAAGGCATCTCAGCGGGATGACGAGAAGAAATTGTCATCATCCTTCAAGGCTCGAATGGGAAGTCTAGATGAAGGCAGTCCGCTCCAAACTCCAGAGACAACTCGACGCAAGTCCAGAGGTGGGCGGAATGAGCCTTTCAGTCCCAGTCTTCGGCCTAAGCAGTCGCAAGCAGATATGATCTTTGATATGGAGGATGAAGACGAGTCTTTATCTGCTAAACCACGATCGCCTATGAATGAAGCCTTAAATCTTCGTTCGCCTCCAGAGATGGACGAGATGCCGCAGCTTCCTAAAGCGTGGCGGGAATCAAAGGGCAAGGAGCTTGCAGGCTCTGCGCTCAGCCCAGTTCCTCATGCATTTTCCATGTCCCCCGAGTCTCAACCATCCGAACTGGGCAGTTTGAAGACACCGGGCGGTGGAATGTCAAAACCCGGTGCTCCTTGGTCAGCGTCCAAATTAGCCACGTCGAAGTTGGATCTGAAAGATATCATGTCTGAGGCGTCTACGTCTGCTTTAACTGCCGGGCTCCAAGCGCAAAGAAAGCAAGATGCTGCAGCAAACAAGCCACAGACCAAAGTATCACAAAAAGAACGGAAGAGGCAGCTTCAGGCCATGGCAGCAGCAGAAGCAGCAGCGAAGGACGAGTCGACGAACCATGTACCTTGGGAGAGTGTTCCAGAAGGAGGGCGACCAGCGCCTTGGAAGGCAGCAAGTGCGGCACCCAAGACGTCGCTGAAAGAGGCCATGTCCGCGGAATCCAACATGCCAAAGGGGGTATCTGCTAACGCGAAACCTCTCGTCGCTTCAGAGACGAGAGCAAGGACGGCGACACGGCGTACTGCGTCACCCGACACAAGGTTCCCGGGTCAGGGTCGAACCAACAGCTCCCCCGCAATTGTCGCAGGACCCTCGACAGAGCGGCAGCCTAAGAAGCCGTTGGTACCACATTCCAAGTCGTACATTACACCGGCACCAAAAGCGGAGCCCACGCTCGGATTCAGTATGGCTGATATTATTGGCCAGCAGAAGCGCGAGCAGGAGGCCGTCAAGGAAGCGGTTGCGAAGCGTTCTCTACAAGAGATTCAACAGGAGCAAGCGTTCCAAGAGTGGTGGGACCAAGAGAGCAGAAGGACACAAGAGGAGGAGGCCAGGCGAAAGCAGAAAGAAGGCCGAGAAAAGGACAAGGACAGTAAAGGAACTAAAAGGGGCGGTCGGCGAGGACGGGGTGGTAAGGCCAAAGGCACCGGTGAAGCGGCTACAAACAGCGGGCAAAGCGGCGCAAACGGAAGCAGAGGCGGAGGCACTGCCGGCTCAAGCAACACAAACACTCGGGGATCGGGAGGCGGACGAGGTGGAGGTGGAGTCGGGGGTGGCCGTGGCAAGGGAGGAAAGGGACGTGGCAATAAGTCCCAGGCTGCATGATGAATACGGCAGTGGGAGTGTTGACCTTGAGGAGCATAGGACTCAAAGGGACATTCGGCACACGGTATACGGTATAGAGTGCATGATCGGTGGACTTGTTTCGTTGTACTTATTGACTTGATCTTCTTGGCTGCAATTGCTAAGAACAACGTACATATGACCCTCTCCAGCTTTGAATAGAAGAATTGTAGAGATATTGGTGAACTGTGAAACCTGTTAGTTGGATGATGTGATTCAGCAGGGTACATGGCGATAACCTTGAGAAGCAACTCGATCAATTGGGCATTTTTTCCTCTTCTTTCTTTTTGCTGTATTACGTGAAGAGTTTAGCTCAATGTGTGAGTGTAACACATGAGATGCTATGTAACTCCATCAAGGTGAGTCTCTAATTCGCCATGGGTGACTCTCAAGGTTGCCGTGCGAGTGCCATGCTGCCGTGGTCGTCTCTCCACCCACAATGAGAGAGAACAGTCTTTAGAGTCTTTATCGAGCTCGGGCGGAGATGTGGAGATCGTCTGATGAAAAGCGTGAAACGTTCCGGATCTACAAAGCTAGACTGCATGGAGAAGGCTGCAGATACATACCAGAGGCAGAAGCAGAAACATTACGATAACGGAGAGTGGCATTGCGGCCAAGCAGGCAACGCCTCTCAGCCTGAAGATAAGCCCTCCAGCTTATCTCGTTCGTGGAAAAGAGTTGGGGAGAGGAGGGGAATGTCATGAGTCAACATCCCATCTATGACTGGTGCTTAGATGTGACAACCACCATGAGCCAACCAGAAGAGACGAACGGGGTTATGAAGGATGTTTCTGCCTGGTTCATGGCAGAAGTTCTTGAACAATAGTGAATAGACAGGGTCAATGCATTGCATACCTACCTATGTTGTTCCATTGAAGGCCCTTGAGTAGCGTGAT
Organism: Fusarium mangiferae; assembly: GCF_900044065.1. Lineage (NCBI taxonomy): Eukaryota > Fungi > Ascomycota > Sordariomycetes > Hypocreales > Nectriaceae > Fusarium > Fusarium mangiferae. The sequence continues at coordinate 1,380,938 of NW_024573924.1, read as the reverse complement.
AGCTGTGTTGTAGTGTAGGTAGGACTTATGATGGAAACTCTGGGGTTGGAGTAGGTACCCAGCCAGCCAGGCCGGGCAAATGAATGGAGGTGGGTTTCCACCGGGGGATGGATCATGGAGGCGCTTAAAGCCCCCGGGATTATCGAGAGCATCCACTGAAATGCACTGACCGAGATCCCCTGTTGGGTACGATCCGAGCCCCCCTCCCCCCATTCAGTGGAGGGCTGTTTGAGGTGCCGGTGTTTTGATTGAGGTCCATGCATGGGCCGATGCATTGATATGAATATGGATGGATCGTTATCTTGTAGGTCACAAGACATGAGCGAGATAGATTAGATTGGAAAACACGCTCATGTTGTTTGTTGGATATGGACGAGTTGCGGTAAACCTAACATTTATCATTCTCGTCTTGTGTTGATCAACTAACTTAATAGCTGACTCGACTCAGGCGCAAGACGTGCCCATGAGCCCTGTGACTGTGACGTGAGGCTCTAGCCGATGACGACAGCCCATTATTATCCAATCCAGTCCCTGTCGCCCATCCCATCACGAGGTCGTTGGTGGTGACCTCTTCCGTCTCTCTCTGTCTGGTACCTAACGTTATTATACCTTTTCCCTTCTCATCCCGTCGCCGTTGGGATTTTATTTCGGCTTTGACAAAACGCAACCAAACTTGCTTCTATTTCAGAGTTGGGCCTGCTGCAGCAACCCGCGACCTATCGTCTTGTTTTATCTCTATTCGTGGACACAAACAAGTACCTTGCCTTGCCTTGCCTTGCCTTGCCTTACACAAGCAAACCGCGGTACCTGTACCATCTCTGCACTCTTGTTAGTGCGACCGGATTGGCCTGTCCTGTACAGTGTTAGACCCTCTTCTCTCACACCTCCCTTCAGACCTATTACAACGACAACGACCCTGGACGGAGTTGTGTTTGGCTGCCTACATAGCTCTGTATCTGCATCTGCATCTGCATCTGCATCTCACCGACCGACAGCAAGGAGATACCTGGACTTGGACTTGGACCTGGATCTGGACCTGGACCCAAGCTTTCTGCCTTTTGTTTTTCTTTCTTCTTTCTTACACCTTTGCCTACACTTCTACCTCCGCACTCCCCCCGACCCAAGCACCGCCGACTACCGATCCATCTTGACTCCTCCGTTCTCCATTTCCCTTATGGACCTGGACTGCCTGCCTCAAACGATATGAACCATGGATGAGCAGGTCTCGTGGCCGATCAAGATCCCTATACGTTCGTGATCAATTCATCCATCAACCAACAATTACGACCGTAGCCTCTTCTTTGCGCAAGCGACACGATACGATATACGATACCCGATAACAATGCATCAACAACCCCGTGGCCCAGCCCGGGTGTCATCCCCAGGTGCAACGCACCATCCAGCCATTCCATCTCGATCCAACAGCACCAGAGAAGCTGCATTGGGGTCCCGGCCTCGAGCCGGTTCTAATGTTGCTGGTAGAGACACACCCAGCTCACCAACTATTGGAGATGTGCCGACACCGGCACCTCCAGCCGACTCGATCAAGAAGCTCGATCAAATAGTCCAGGTATGAATGGCCGGGATACATGAATACACTAGCCAAGGTCTGTTGCTAACAATTTCTCCCCCCACAGAACTTCTATGCAAAGGCAGCCGTACTCGTCCTCGACTCTCGCATCAAATCCAAGCCTGCGCGCGGGGCCAACGGTGGACGGAAACCCAACAAATGGGTACGTTTGCAGCCTGTTTGCACACTCAGTCGCTAATCTTGGGGTAGTTCCAAATCGAGACGGATGAGATTGATGACTTTCGAGATGAGCTCAAGATCTGGAAGACTTGCGGTAGCTTCGATAACCCCCCTCCTCCAATGGTCATCGAGGTCTATCTGGATACCTCCCGATTAAAAGACAGCCAGAGTCTAGTCATCGTTGATGAGGCTGGCAAGAGATGGGATGTGATGGAACAGCTGAACTCGTCTGGTTCCTCTACCGACAGCTCGTCTGGTGCATCCCGGAGAAACAGCGAGGTTATCATTGAGAGGTGGCGAGTCGAGCTTAAGTACTCAGGCGTAATACCCACGGACTTTGGCCCGATCCTACCCACCATCTACAAGAAGGCAATTGTCTTTTTCCGGTCTCTTTTCATCACGACTCGCCTTCTTCCAGCATGGAAGTTTGCCAGCCAGGGTCCCGCCAAGAACTCACACCCGGCGCTTATCCCACGATGCCGAGTACGATTATCTCAGTCTGATCGCTCACGTAATGATCAGCTGCGTCTTCCCATCGATGGCAGACCAGACCCCGTGACGGAGTACATGTTTGGCGATTTAGAGGTGCCCGTTGGACGACTAAGCACTACTGTCACCTATCGCAATGATTGCAACTTCCGTGTGGATGACTCTGAGGCTCTACTGAGTTCTCGTTTCATGGGAGTGGACGAGAACTTTTTCCGACCTTCCATTCCACCGCTGAATGAGCAGTCAAAAGCCCAGATGACGGAGGCAGGGTCACTGCGTGACAACCGCTCCCGTCCAAACTTGAGTGATATGCAGCAGGCATATGGAAGTCTTTCAACGTTTCACACTAATGTCCCAATGGGGACCAGCCCGATCTCGGCTCTGAGATCGGTGCGACCGCCAGGCTCCGACACAAGCTCACCCCCAGAGTCTCTACCAGCACAGAATGGTGTGGGTGGTCCAAGCTCTTTGCCAGTACGTCAAGGTGCAACAAGACCCCCTTTGCGAACGACCGAGGGCTCAAGCCGACGTCCTTCAGTATCTTTTCAGCCTTTCAAGGCGGGCTCGCTCTCGGGCTCGCCTGTCCCAAGGCAGATTGATCCTGAGCCGGCCTCTCCTCAAACGTTGACTCGTCCAGGCATTCCTTCCCTTAAGCAAGCAGGAAACCGAACATCTCTTACTGCTGGTATGCCAGCTTCCCTGCGCGGGGGTCCTCCTCCCTCGGCATCTACAGACCCTGCTGTAGCCAGCTCCCCGCGACCAGCATCGACTAGTCGCTATAGCAGCAGTTTCACGCATCGCCGTGGCCGTCTATCCTTTGGCGGAGCCAGCAGGGCTGGCGATGACGAGCAGGGCAGCAGTGGCAGGCAGAGTTTGGCCTCATCGGTGGCACAGCCAGGCTCTGACCTCCTGGATGAGATTGCAGGAACCAGCTCAGACTCGCTCCAGAACGACCATAAACATCTCTCAGACTTTATCAGCGCACTGGACAGTAAAAAGACCCTGAAGAGCTTTGGTCCCTCCAAGAAAGGTGAATCAGCAACTAACAAGACTGTGGCGCAACTATCGCGCTTCCATCAAATGAGGGACTCTAATAACGCGCTCACGGATTCGATGACATCGTCTGTACAAATGCAGAGGTCATCGAGCTCATCCAGTCGACAATTGACGAGTGTGCCTGGGATGACTGCACCAGCTTCTGTGTCTGCTTCGTCGTCTCCTGGGAAGCCACTGTCCCCTCATACACCCCACACACCAGCAATCCCGTCAAGACTGAGCGAGAACTCGATAATTGACTACACTGGCCAAGGACGAATTACTTCGCGCCAGGGGCGAACATCTGATAATAACCCTGCACCGGGGACGATCAGAGAGAATACGGTTACACAAGATGGGACGACAGCCATCGACATTCCCTTGTCACCTCGGCTAGCCACGTATGAACGAAGGGCGAGCTCTGTTGCACTCCATAATCGGTCGATGGCGGATGAAGATGAGCCGGACTCTGCTTTTGCGCACCGATCTATCAGCTTAGGTGCTGATGATAGAGAACCACCTACTCTAAGCATCTTGCTGGGTAGGCAGATGCAGCTCGAGGGAGGGTCAACTCAAAGGGGATCGGACGAACTCAAACCAGCTGCTGAAATCGAGACCTCTGACACGCCAGGGCTGATGCAGCGCGGTCTGTCAGAAGAGAACCCTCCAGAGGGACTGATACCGACAGCAGCGTCTAGCTCACCTTTTGGTAGAAGGCGATATATGGGTATGGCTTCACATAAGCAGACACCGCCGCAATCATCGCGTGGAAGCTTTACCGGATCTATCACCAGACAGGTCCGGGGTGATGATGACTCGATCAACGAGGAGCCTCTGGTCTTTGACCTGTCAGAAATGGATCCACAGGGTCGCCGAAGCATCGAAGAGGCCCGTAGCGTCGCCCATGGGTCAACAAATGCTACATCAGATAAGGGAGGGTACGAAAGCCGTGGTGCTTCAAGACGGGGTTGGTGAGCATGACATATCTGAATATGGATTTTGGACACAAATTACCTTACATACTACATCTACTAACAGCAAAGCGAGAGCAACGACACACCAGCTTCATTGGAGCCATGATTTATGTTTCAAGGCAGTGGAGTTGCAGGCAGGATGGCGCATTGGATGCGAAATACAATAGATTGCCAGGTTATTTATGTATGTATGTATGGGTGAGTGGATGGATGGATGGATGGGAGCGGCGTATATGGACTTGTATACATTATTCATAGGTTGATACGATTCAAAGCAGCGTTGACTGTAGCGTTAGCAAGCGGCATCCTTCTTCCAAGGCGCGCCACCGAGTATTTATTTACATGATGTATGGGATATATATTCTAAGGTGTGTTTGCTCTTGGTGTGAGGCTTGGGATTCTGTCCGATGATACCCAATCCGAGGACCACGCCACGTAAGGACGTCACCCAAGGGATAAGGGACGCGCAAACTTGTCACGAAGTTGAAGATGAGTATGTAATAACTAAATCAAAGGCTCCGCTATGAAAGTGATTTTTCCGTAAAAGCGGATAAAAGCAGCATATTTCGTATTAATTTTTCGCAGTGAAAGCATGAACAGCAATGCTTCAGCCCAGGAAGCAGTTAGATTCATGGCAGATCTCGGTAGAAGCTCGCCAATGTCAAGACAGTGAGATGATAGGTACTAATAAGTTGGTAGAAATGGAATCAAACCTGATGGACAACCTGAAGTCTGGTGTGGCGCACGCGTGGCCTTCAAGCCACATGGACCAGGGAGCTGTCGGGGTAGGTAGCTCAGCCCCGCTACTTGGGTTCGCCCGCCGCTCGTCGTTCGTCATCAGAGCGAGCCAGAGGTAAAAGCGAAGCTGGAAGGAAGCCTGTTCTGTTTAAACACCTGCTACCTACAAACTCTCTTCACGAGCCTTAGCACTTTACTTTATTTATTAGGTAGGCACCTACTTACCTAGGTTGTTCGTTTTGTTCTTCACACTCGACCCATTCACTCACTATATTCTCGTCCTCAAGACAACGCCAAACGCCTACGACGCTTTCTAGAGTTAGGTACCTTAATCGAGCAAAACCACAAGTGACGTGCCTGTGTGGAGAGTGCGACCGCCGACGACGTAACCCAGGGTCTTGGTACGGCACCTTCATCTCGCATCTCGCATCTCGCATCGTTATCACCAACCTTCTTCCACCACCTCTAAACAGCAACATCGTCGCATTTCGTCGAGACTTTTCTTCTATATACGGTGGATATTCGCATCACATACCCAAGGCTCTCAGCCGTCGATTTCATCCCGCGCCTCTCTCGCATTCACTACATCCCCGCCAATAACTGATACCCCGAGTCAAATCACCAACCACCATGTTCCGAGCCTCAGCAGCAGGCCCTTATGATGAGGTTGTCAGTATGTAGCACCCTCCGCTTTATTTATTCGGTTCGGACAAGAGAACCCCAATCACTTGCTCTCGTCTCGACTCGTGCTTTCTTGCGACTAACACCAGTATAGCCAAGGCCACCGACGAGAACCTCACGTCTGAGGATTGGGGCGCCATTATCGAGGTCTGCGACAAAGTAGGCAACGACCCAAATGGCCCCAAGGAGGCTGTTCAAAGCATCATCAGGCGCCTTGCCCATCGCAACGCCAATGTCCAGCTCTACACTCTTGAGGCATGTTGAATACCACGCCGTCATGCGAAGCCTCGTTTTACTGACTCAATCAGCTTGCGCATGCGCTCGCCCAAAACTGTGGGAAGAACATGCACCGCGAACTTTCCAGCCGTGCCTTTACAGATGCCCTCCTCCGTCTTACCAACGACCGTAATACCCACACACAAGTCAAGTCTAAAATCATCGAGCACATGAAGAGCTGGTCCGAGATGTTCAGCAGCGATCCCGAGTTGGGCATCATGAGCGACGCCTATAACCGTGCCACACGAAGCAACCCAAACATCCAGCCCCCAAGTGCTCCTCAGAAGCAGGGCCTTACCGAGCTCGATCGCCAGAAGGAAGAGGATGAGTTGCAGATGGCTCTCAAGTTGAGTCTGCAAGAGGAGGAGCGCAAGAAGACTGCTGCAACCAGTCCAGGCGCACAAGCCGGTCCTAGTGGCCAGACAGAGAGCCCTGCCCCGGCTGCGCCAGCTGGAACTACAGCGGCCACGGTGAGCCGCGTACGTGCGCTCTTCGACTTTGCTCCTTCTGAGCCCGGAGAGCTGGAATTCAAGAAAGGTGACGTGATTGCTGTTCTCGAGAGTGTTTACAAGGACTGGTGGCGAGGCTCTCTCAGGGGCAAGACTGGCATCTTCCCACTCAACTATGTCGAAAAGCTTACCGATCCCACACCGGATGAGTTACAACGCGAGGCTCAGATGGAGGCTGAGGTGTTCGCCGAGATCAAGAACGTTGAGAAGCTCCTCACGTTATTGAGCACTTCCAACACAGCGCCCCGAGAGGAAGATAATGAGGAGATTTCCGTAAGCACCCAGTATGATGGGAAATATCCTCGGTATGCTAACAGGTCCGGCAGAAGCTTTACCACCAGACTCTTGCGATTCGACCCAAGCTTATCAAGCTGATCGAGAAGTACTCTCAGAAGAAGGGTACGCATTGGACGCCCCCAGGCTTGGATATGAAACTAACATACATCTCTCAGATGACTTTACACAGCTGAATGAAAAGTTCATCAAAGCCAGACGGGACTACGAGGCTCTTTTGGAGTCTTCCATGGCCCATCCTCCTCAGCACAACTACCAGCAATACGCAATGCGACCGGGTCCCAGCCAGGGCTATCCTCAAGCTGGCGGATATCCTCCACAGGGAGCAGCTCCTCAGGACCCCTCAAGATACTATACTCCTGGCCCACAAGGTATGATAGCCCTTTGTCCTTGCAGTGGAAGAACCTCCTTCTGACTTTTAACAGAGCAACCTCCTTATCAAGCATCGTCTCCCCCCCCTAACTTCCAGAACCAACCCCAAGGTCAACCGGCACCTTTCTATGTAGCAGGAGCTGAAGTGCCCGCTGGCTCACAACCCTACCCTCCCCGGAACGAGTCTCCTTCCAATGGTAAACAACCGGCCCCTATCAATACCTCGACACCGGGCCCGAACTTCAACCCCTACAACCAATCTCAGAACAACAACCCTTATACGCAAGCGCCGACGGGAGGACGACCTGGTAGCACATACGGAGCCCAAGAGTTGGCTACGTCTGTCTACGACTCCCCTATAGCCACCAACAACCCACACCAACCGACCTCGGCTGCCACATTCTCGAGCTCGGTGTATTCTCCTGAAGAGCCCAACGATAACGCCAGCGCACCACCCCCTGGTCCTTATGCAACGCATCAGCAGCAGCCTCAACAATACCAGAGCTACAATCCTTCTTCCCAAGTCCCTCCCATGCCCACAGGGTCAGCTCCCCCTCCTCCCCAGAGTGTCATGACACCTCCCCCTCTGAACCCTGGGAATGCCGGCGGATATGATGCTCGTCATGGCCTGCCCAGCCAAGGTGGTACTGGTGGTCAGGCTCAGTACAAGCCTTATGTGCCACCCGGCGATGGTCCTTCGGCTCCTGCACCCGACAGTTACTATCAAAGCGGGGGAGTTTACTAAGGGACTTGATGACTTGGAGGATAGTCGACTGTTGCTATAGCTTCAATACATTCCTGACGCGTGCATACTTAACGCTGTGAGTTTTTGTTTTAGTGGTCAAGCTTTTCGCTTGGTTTGACTTTTTTGAAGTTTCTGATTTTATACTTACCAGTATGATTTGCCATGCCTACTTGATACGAATTGTCTCATGGTCGCTAGTTGGACAAGTTTGCGTATTGTCATGCTGTAGATGATAAGGCTGGACTAGGGGGTTACGTGGACAATAGAAGACCAAGTCAAAGCAAGCCTCGAATTAATTGAATGTCTCCCACTCTGTACTGTAGCTCGTGATACTAATTCTATGCTTTTTTCTGGTTGTATTCAAATATTTCGGATCGGATGATATATCCAAATTTGTTAATAGTCTCCCTCTCGCGAGCCAGTAATGGACTCGTTTCGTTTCACAACCTGAAACCTCGACCGTCTCGCCCCTGTAGCACCCTATTTTTTGCTGTCTCCCACTCGGTTTTCCCGTCCGTCTCCCTTTTTCCCTCCTCTTTTGTTCTTCCCATCAACACATTAAAATATACATATTAATTCTTTGCACTACGCGTTTCTTTCTCTTCTCCCCTGTCTAGTTAATTTCTTGTCGTTTCAGCTGGTTCTGTAACTTCAGGTGCCACTCTCTTCTCATCGCTCAATATCACGCCACTATATACACATCCATATCCATATCCATATCCATATCCATATCCATATCCATATCCATATCCATATCCATCAGCAACATGAAGACTACCGTCTTTGTCACGCTTCTCTCTGCGGCTGCTTCGCTCGTCAGCGCCGGCATCGTCGTCACGCCTGTTTTCTTTAACCAGATCGTTGAGAAGCTCTCTGGCGACTGTCCTTTTGGCGTAGTTACTCCTCAAGGTTGCGCGTAAGTTTGACCTTTAGATGGGTTGAATAGTTGGAGTCATACTTGCTAATATTTCGATAGTCCTCAGCGCGGTTAGGGACTGAGCTCTTTAGCGGGCGGTTGATTCAGTCATAGTGATTTGGTTTTGGTGTTTTCAGACAGTTCTAAAGGCTCTTCTATTTGTATCTGTTAAAGGCTTGAGCAGACAAGAAGTTCATAATTTTTAAGCGTGTCCATCCTACTTGGGTAGTATTAAAGATCATTGAATCCAAACCTGAACTGGATAAGTCACTTACCAGGTTAAATCTTCTTTTCTGCGGGCATGTCTTAACCCTCCATGTCATATCAAAGAATTTACTTACTTGACGTCTTGATCAATTTTATAGACTCAGTCTCCGAGTGTCCGCTAATCGGTCCCCGTCCTTATATACGGTTCGTAACATCGCCCCCCTCTGGAGAAAGAAAATTGCTAGAAAGTCTATGCGTGCGAAGCCACTTTAGCCTCATCTGGATGGTATTCATTAATGGCCTGAACCGCGACCTCGTTGGCTTCTGTCGAGGATTTACGGAAGCTCTTATCCTGGAGACGTTTCGCAGCATTGTACGTTAAGAACTTTTTGATATCGGGAACCAAGCAAGCGGCAACATGCATAATTGTTAGACCAAGCCAAAAGCTCGGGGAGCCCCTTACTATAGCAAGGTCTTCCTATGGTATATGACTGATAAATGATAATCAGGCATCTTCCTGGCCAATTCGTTGCCAGGAATAGAGACATACAAAGCCTGAGCAATGGCACCACCGAGGGCACGAATCGATCCAAGAATGCCAGATGCTATGCCGATATCTTGGGGTTCCCATAGTAGAGTTACACAGGGTGAGTCCAACATTCTCAATGTATCCAACACCAGTGCATGCATTCAACCTGAATGCGATTGTATTTGCCCACCGGTCAAGGGATAGGGAACACATCGACGTGATGAAAGCCACGCAAGAGCAGCAACGCACATGCACTGGATCTTGAGGCGAGGAACATAGGCAATAGCGAGACCCGACATAGCTTGGCCCAGAACAACTCCACCACCAATCACGCCGCTTTGCCAGCCAACTTTGATAGAATCTGCGGTGTACAGCGTGCTGATAATTGTAGGCCAGAGAACTGTCAAGGAGTAGTAGACCATTGAAGCAACAGTCGCACAGGTGACTACTGCGACAAGCCCAGTGTTGTTAAAAACACCAGACAGAACCAGGGGTTTTACAGAACAGGAAAAAGCCTCTTTCTACAGTATCAGCGGACTCTGAAGGGAAGTTTCAAATCAAGGAACCATACCATATACAAAGAACCCGGCAAGGGTTATTATACCAATGATTAATGTGCACAAAACCTCAGCACTCTTCCAAGGATATGTCGTGTCGCCCCAAGAAAGGCCAACGAGGAAGAGAATGCATCCAGTGTGAAGAGAGGCATGCCAATCCAATCAAGCACCTTTGTTTGCTGTATTCTCGTCTTTCCCACAGCTGAGCAAAGGTTGGTGGGCGGTAGAGGAACTGATATAGAGCCAGAGTGATTGCACTCAGAATGATGCCCAGATAGTAACTGCAGCGGCAGCCTTCATGTAAGTTATTAAAGCACTGTGGCAATCCACGTTGGTAAACTCGAAAAAGCATACACTTCTTGCAGTACCATAGAAAAGCACTGTCCGAGATAGAGGTAAATGCAAGGTGAAGACACATACAGAGTATTTCAGGGGAGCATCCATCCTAAGTATACGCAAGTACTTGCTAGACACTGACTGCCCTTAGGTATGGATCAAAGTCAGTACCCCTCTCACTCTCAGTCTGGATATCAGAGGTGCAGCAAGAGTACCAATGAACTGAGGACTCCGATAGTAGCCATTAGGCATTCGGTCGAGCTCATCGCCCAAGGCATATTTGTCAACATACTCGACAGTACCATCAGCCATGATGATCTCCTCAGCGTTGACAGTCGGCTGGGGGCTGCCTGATCCATCTCCACTATCTTCAGGGAAGAACATCTCGAATTCCCGCTCCTTTCCTATACAGCCATCGACGCCAATAGGCTGAGATTTGACATGGTGTTTATTTTCGAAACCCTCGACAGTCGAATTCCGCTAAAACGTATCAAATGAAGTCTGCTCTGTGCTCTGCGGTGTTGAGGGTAGAGGTAGTCGATGTTTTCTATTGTGAGTACAACATTATCGGCACATAAGTCGACGGCAGAAGCCAAGCTATAGTATAAATGACTGGCAGACCCCTATGATCGATCCCCAGCTAGGACCTTTATCCATGGTCCTATGCTCCCACGAGTCGTGCCGGACGTCAGACTGAGCGATCTAGGCTAGGGATGAACCGTGGCCCCAGGCGAGACGAGGTAAGGCTTCGAGTTTATTTCGCTGAGGCCGTTAGATGATCCAGGCCTGCGTGGGCGGGGAGGGCGGATAAGTTATACTTTCTTCTAGAACAGGGTTCTTTTTGTGAGGACAAGGTCAGCCGCATCGAAACTCAACTGCTTTCAGAGGCCTTAGACTGGTCTGCAAAGCCTCCGTAGAGAAAGGCCGTGAACAGTGCTGGATTTCTGTCGCTGATGCGTGTAGGGTGCTCCCTAATTGCGGTATGGAAATTCAGGTTCACCGTGGGCAAATATCTGGCGGGAGAATGCGTGTCTTACTAATGGTTTTGAGAAGGCAGTTACGTTGCAGTGTTGACGGATAAAGTACTAATCACTGGAATGGAAATGGCAAGTCAGACCTCAAGTTATACTAGGTAAGTGCTATCTGCCTCTACCGTAGGTAGGCAACCTCTGGAGTTATTGGAAGGAAGCAACCCCGCTGGTTCTGAAGGAGACTTCCAGCAACAATACCTATGCCCTGAATCAATGACAGATGTACGTAGTACCTTAGTATGTTGTCAAGTCATTGGTTTTGTTAGGTACTCTCTTACCCATTGCATCTTTAGGGTAATGTGTTGATATGTGATAATTCTATGTCCCAAGTGCTCATGGTTGCACAAGAGTTCGGCGGCGATTCGCATTCTCCGAGACCTGTATCTTTCCTCGAAGGAAGCTACCAGGCCATATGGATTTTCGTACGGAGATTCTCTCTATATGTATTTAATGCTAATTTTCTTTCTATTCACCAGGTATGAACGCTCGCAGGCAAAGACTGTCTTATGTACAGGGTAGCTAACAAACATATATGTCGTGTAAATCATAAAAAAAGCCAGCTTGTTGACAAACAAAAACATACAGGAAAAGTTTACATAGACTAACTCATATAAGGTCGTCATTTACAGTGGCTCAGATGCAGACACAGTGTGTGAGAGCAGGCCCCCGAGAGTGTCAGTTGCCCACAGAATGAGTTTCTATGCTTGGTGGCCGCTACATCTATATGCATAAGAATATCATCTGTGCCACTTCAACATAGAACCACTATAAAAAAGAAACTACCTAGGACTACCTAGTATTTCGAGTCCTCAGACTTACGGACCTAAATTAAAAGAGGTCGGCTGTGCAACGGTTCCACTGTTCATGCTGATGACTGTTACGTGTAACCGCGATTCTATAACTTGAACATCCACTTGATCTTTTGCTATACTCGCAACGAAACAGTTGTTGTCTGAACCCTGATAGGCCCGTTTCATATCGCAACTCTGCGACAACTACAGTACCCTTACTAAGTATCGTACAGTCCATGTCTCAACGCCATTGTCTTGCGCTTTTCAGTGTATACACAGGGCGAACAGCTATCAGAGGAGATAATCACAACTCCCAGGACAATCGTAATTAAGTGACCAAATCTTATTCAACTAATAAACAACATATCTTGACGTACATTCACCTCCAGCTCATATCCATCCATCATCTATTGTCCATAGATGTATGTAAACCCAAAACCATTCTAACTAGGCAGACACCCAAACTCCACCCTGATTACTGTCCTTGTTCGAGTGAAATAGTATTCTCGAATTAGGGACCACCACTGATACTCACACCGAAAACCGCCAGGGCCACGGCCAAGTCGAATGGCTCTGTCTATCCCTCTTTGATAACCAGTCATAGTCTTCATGCTGCTGAGGCCGTCTTGTTGCCAGACCCATCCCCTGCTGAGGCCGCTTGGAAACCACCGAAGCCGCCGCGGCCGAAACCGCCACCACCTCCGTTACCGCCTTGGCCGCCCTGACCACCTTGACCTCCCTGATCACCGCCGCCATTCTGATCACCACCTTGGCCGCCTTGGTCTCCTCCCTGACCTCCGTTTTGGTCGCCGCCTTGACCACCAGCATTCTGGTCACCACCGGCATCAGCTGCTTGGTCACCACCGTTCTGGCCTCCATTTTGGTCACCACCTTGGCCTCCGTTTTGGTCACCTCCCTGACCTCCATTCTGATCGCCACCTTGACCTCCGTTCTGATCACCACCTTGGCCGCCAGCGTTCTGGTCACCACCGGCATCAGCTGCTTGGTCACCACCGTTCTGGCCTCCGTTTTGATCACCACCTTGGCCACCTTGGTTGCCGCCGTTCTGGCCACCACCTTGACCTCCGTTGTTACCTCCATTGTTACCGCCCTGACCTCCGTTGCTGCCACCGTTACCGCCGTTGTTACCTCCGTTGTTGCCGCCGCCGTTGCCACCTCCAACGGTGATACGGATGCAGTCATCCTGTGCTCCTCTCTGAGCAACAGGCATGAGGACTGGCTGATGGTTGGACGCGGCAGACATACTGCAGATACGGTAGTTACCGGCAGGCAGACCGCCGTCAACCTTGGCAGTGAGGAGACCTTGGCCGTTACCAGCATCGTTGATACCCTTGAAGAAGGCAAACTGCTGAGGGTCCAAAGGCTGAGTAGGGTTCAGACTATCGCCAGTGTCCTGGACAGTGACGTGGGTATGACCGATGATGTTACCACCACCGTCGAGGTCCTGGGGAGCAGCATAGTAGGTGGTTGTTGCATTAGTGAACGAGCCAGGTGCAAAGTTGATAAACTGCACTGAGATATCAAAGTCTTGATTGGCTTCAACGTTGTCGCCGTTTTGAGGTGATGTAAAGACTGAAGAAACCATGTTATTGGCTCCGGGAATCTTCCCCATAGCTATAGGAGTCAGTGCATGTAGAAGGGAAAAAGAGGATCGAAAAACTTACGAATACCGTTACATGAGCCGTCCCGGTTTTGCTCTCCATTGGTGAGTGTCTGGCCAGCACAGAAGTTGATGAAGTTGTTGTCATCCCTAAGTCTTTGTTAGTTGTCTTTTTTCCCTAAAAGGTAGATGTAACACACGTTGCAGAGGCAGCTTGCTCATCCGATCCGGGGTTGTTGCCATCTTGCTGCGAACCAGTTTGCACGGCATTGGCATCCAGAGTGTTGCCGCCGCCGCCGCCGCCTCCGTTATTACCGCCGTTGTTGCCTCCATTATTGTTGCCGCCGTTATTGGCCTGGCCGTTGTTGTTTCCACCATTGTTGCCCTGACCACCGTTGTTGCCGCCACCGCCTCCCCCACGGCCACCACCTCCAAATCGACCGCCGCCGAATTGTCGTCGTTGGAGAGCGCGAGCCAGGGGGTGTCGTTTTTGGACGACAGCAGCTTCTGTAATGGCAGAGATGCCCAGAAGAGCAATGATTACGCCTTTGACCTGCATTGTGATGACTTTATGTTGATCTTGCCGAGAGAAAGTGGAAAAGGAAATGAAGCCGAGGGCAAATACAATGTTGTATAAAAGCTTTCGAACGGTGCCAGACCAATTCGAAATAAAGAAAAAAGAATGGTCACAGTAAAGTCAACTTGGTCTCAAAGGAACGAATGAAAGAAAGAGACACTACCAGAGCTGAAGAGAAGAGAAGATGGTACGATTTTGGGACGAAGGGACGAGGGTTTAAAGCATCGGGGAAAACTGGAGATGATGATCGGAAACGAAGTTGCCGAGAAAAGAGGCTGGCTTCCATTATGACAATCCCAGACAATTCAACGTCTCGGGCTTGCACATCAGACCGGATGGCATCTGGGCGGTTGAAGGGGCCCGGTTCAGGGTCACAACTCCATGGACAACGGCTGGAGCGAGCAATAGTACCCAAGATCCATCCCTCGCTTGAGAGGCAAGGGGGCAGCGATCAAACTTGATGAGAAACACCAAGACAGAACATCGTGGAACACAGTGACAGCACTAGCTGCCTAGGACTTCTGAGACCGAGAAACGAAAACATGAGACAGCGGCAGAAGCGACCTGACGGCTTGGCCAAGGGGTCCAGACTCCAGAGTTGAGATGCCTGTTCGGGCTGGGCTCTTAGTTAGTCAGGGCAGGTTGAGATGATTGTTCTCAGGTGGTGTAACAGGGACGTTGGAGAATGTTAGTCAATTGTGAGCGAGTGTCATGTATTTCCTTAGCGCTTGGCTAGTCTTGGCGGAGGGTCATATCTCCGAGAGGCGATTGAGTGAGGATGTAATAGTAGAGATCCAAGTTAGGAGTTGACGTTGGAGATGGGATGCGGCTGCAGACGTCTCAGCCCGTGCCCCCTCCTTCCCAATTGGGATTGTGTAACTGGTTGCGCAGCCAATCAGAGTATGCACTGACCTGTACCTGCAGGTAGTTGCCAGGGGTGCCTATAACTCCAAGCACAGCGCGTTTCGTCCACTGAAGCTCGAAACTACCATTGTTAAACGCCAGTGTCGGAGAGTGTCCGCCCTGTAACGCAAAACTCATCAACCAGATCGAGAGAATCTGATGAATAATAGACGATATCCTCTCTGGGATGGGGATTTTTGTAATTGTCGACTTGGCTTGTCCACCGTCAACTGCGTGGCTATGCATTCGTCCTGTTTCTAACGTCTAGGTAGCTGATAATGCCAAGAGAGAAAAACTAACACCCCCAGCTATACTCGCTATATCATATCACGATATATCCTCACGAATTACTGTCAACAGGCCGTCTGAGATTCAGAAAGATTCTTACTCATTGCACTCACAAACTCAGGCATATTGAGTTCAGTCTAATCTCATCCAGACTTTTCACTCAGATCTAAGCTCTATCCAACCAGTTCTCACGACAGACAGACAAGTTGGAGGTGTGTTGCAGGTACGTCGCAGACTAGCAATAGCATTAATGCCCTACACTGGCGTTGCAACCACGAGGTAGCATCCAAACAGTGCCCTGTAACCGGACCTGTAACAATATCTCACTCGGTATCACGATTGTATTTTAAGCTTACAATATCGATAAGACATTTGCAGTTTCCCCAAAGTTCCTGTTTCATCCGCATTTTTGCAAAATCCTTCAGCAATTGTTGACTGATCACTCGTCTCAGGCTTGGAGTGACACTGGATGAATCATGATCACGAAGCGAGCCTGAATCATTCAATTCTCCTAATTGCAATGATGTCATGTTTTGAAATTTCGGACCAAGGCACATTGATTCCACATGGCATTTCGTGGTCTTGGCATTCTCTGTTAAAGAATTCGTGCAGATATCGCGGAGCATCAAATAGCCCAAGGATGTAATCACAAAAGTTACAGTCTCAAGGACCACAACACACTTATTCATAAGAAGCTACCAGTTGCAAAATATCCAGAACATTCTGATATACATGCACAATAAATAAATCAGAGCTCCTCGGACATCTGCTTCTGCTCAACATCCTTGTAAGCCTCAACGATCTTGTCGAGCCACGCAGCCATTCTGTAACCGGCCTTGGCAACCTGCTCCTCAATGACCGGGGCAGCCTTCTCAAAGTACTCGCCTCCGAGTTCCTGACCGACAATGGCATCGGCACCCTCGGGCAGAACTGTAGATCCATGTTAGAGACGAGTTGCAAATACAGCAGCTGTTGCCGGGGTAATCGACTTACCGTGAGTGCAGACGAGCGCATTGGCCTCTCGGGACCAAGCAAGTGCCGTGCTGATGGGGTCACTGAAGTCTAGATCCTTCAACCACGCGTCTTTTGCCTCTGCGAACTTGCCGTCTGTGATCTCGACTGCAAGCTGGTTGGCCCAGCTGTTGGCGAGCTTAAAAGGGTCGCCGTGCAGACCACCCAACAGCTTCTCGGCGATAGAACTGTCCCAGACGTGGTGGAGGTTGAATGTGCGGCCGTCAAATGTCACTGCAAGACCGTTACCTCCCTTTTCGACATTTTCGTTATGTAGAGGCTGGTGCAGATCCCCGATAAAGTGAACGACAAACTTGGCGGCCTGGTTGCGCTGCCAGAAGGGCAACTGAGGCTCAACTGACTGCTGGGTGTAGTTCTTGAGGGCGGTGAGGACACAACCATCGTCCTTGCAATCGCGCTCAAAGTCGACGTCACACTTGTTAGGAGGACTGTCATGAGCGTCGATGAAGTGAAAGGTCTTGGTGTATCGACCCCAATCTGTGTAGCGAATTGAGTCTGCCCATGATGCTATTTTCGCCAAATAGTCTTCCTCGTCATTATAGAGAATATACTTGAGGTGAGCCTCGGTGGTGTTTGCGACAAAGTGACTGGCGAGGTAAGCGGTGGTGATGTGACCGAGACCTGTGATATGTGAGCTTAGTAAGTAATATCGCTTCACGATGAATTAATGAACTCACTGCCCCAAGCAAAAGTGCTAGGCAAGTTAGCGAGGCCAAGAGCCAGCGCGCCAGCTGAGAGGAGCTTCATCATAACAGAATGAGGGCGGTCGCTACGGAATGCAGCAGGTTTATCAGTCACGAAATGAAGGGAGCAGAGTCAAAGCATTGAGAGGGAAATGAAGACGTTAAAAAGATGAGCACGCTTAAGCTCAAGGTTACCGAGTAGGAAGAGGCGAATTCTAGATTGGACCAAAGCGTTTGAAGCTGGAGAGCTGAGCGCGAAGCGGTTGGCCAAGGCCGCCTATGTTTACGTTAGTCCTGGAGCATGATCGATAGTTGCTCATGAGTTGTCAGGGGTCTAGCTACTGGAGGCAGGATAGGCAAGCTTATGGCGAATCATGGTGGGCATGTGCCGCTCTACGGTGAAACCTTGAAAGTGGCTGGGAAGAATGGAGCTGAGGCCGCTGAGGTTTGCTCTAGTTTGAAGAGCTGAGGCCGATAGTTTATCATAAAAGCAGTAGAGCTATGCAAAGTATCTAGACTAACTTAGAATTACTGCATGAGTCCTCAATACCATAAGTTTAATCTGTAGCTTGCACTGGATGGCTAAGGTAACTTCCATACCTAGTAGTGCTATCATGATAAGGGTCAATCGGCCACTTATCGGAGGAGATAGACCCTGCATCTCACAAACTCACCTCACACAAAAAGACTCACGCGCCTTGGAATGCCTGCGGGTTCTCCATATTTTAGCTCACAAGATCTCCAAGCCCAGTGCGTCACTTGTAGCGATAAGCGCTCCTCAACTGGCCAATACACGATGACCAGTTACCAAACGGATCGATAAGACCTCCACTGTTGAACCCGACAACGGGGCCGACCTCCCATGGGGATCTCTTATCCGAGTCTGTGTCTGCAGTGCTTTGCGTCGCCTGGGTTTGGTATGTGAACCGTTGATCGTGGAACATTAAACTTTGCTGCTTATTGAAGTGCTTTTTTTGCTCTATCTTACTCTTTCTTGTCTTCAGATTCAGACTGCAACCAGAAGAACAAACTTTGAATCCTTGACCGGGTTTCGAGTAAACTCTGAATCAGAACAGAACCTCTCTTCTGGAATTTGGATCTGCATTCATTCACTTGCTTACTTGCTTCCTACACTCGATCGCTCTTTGTCGCCGGCTGCCCTCGTGATACCCACCTTTGTCGCACCACCCTCTTCCTCTTCTACGTTACTTGATCTGATCTACCTTATCTAAACCTCTTCTCATTCTCTTTCTCCTTCTCGATTTTACCCTCTTCACTTCCTTCGAAAACGACGACGACGACGATGCCGCTGCTGGCCTCAACCTCAATCGCCGCTGCGGCGCATGCGTTACCGGTCACGTTGGCTCTGTCGGGCATTTTTGGTAGCATCAGCTTGACCTCTTGGATATGCCTCCTCGTGCGTCCCTCTCTCTTCTCTCATTCGCGCGTCCTTGTGTTGCATTCGCATTCATATTCGCCATCTCAATTGCATGCGCGACCCTTAATTCTCCCCCATCCTGGCTAACGATGCTCTGCAGCTACCCCAATTGTTCGCCAATTACAAGGCCAAGAGCGCCGATGGCCTCAGCATGGCCTTTCTGGTCGTCTGGCTCTTGGGCGACATCACAAACCTCATCGGTTAGTTCCCATTCCTACCTGAATACCCCAAAATCAAATTTTGTCTTCGGCACAGAGACAAATACCATTGCTACGCCATTGTCTAGTGCCTTGGTCAGAAAATTTGATGTCGGCTAGAAGTGGCTTGCCACCACGCCTACTTTCAGTTTGGCTAACTGCTTTCTAGGAGCCTTGTTCACCCACCTAGCTCCCACTGCAATTGCCCTAGCAGGATACTTCTGCATTGCCGATATTGTCCTCATCGGCCAGGCCGTCTACTACAATGCCCTTAATGCCCGCCGAGCGAGTCGCGCCGGGGAACGTCGATCAAGCGGTCCTACAGAAGAGTCTCCTCTGATCAACGGGTCCCGTAGACGAAGCTCTTCTTTTGGCCTTCCTGGGTCTCAGCGCCGCCATGCGACACATACCGAGTCCTCGATGGACCCATTGAGGAAGATTGTGACGGGCGAAGACGAAACCCCCGATAGTAAGCCTTGGCTTCACAACACCCTGAGCCTGCTCGCTGTATACGTCATTGGGTTCGCTGGCTGGTTTGTCTCGTACAAGGTCGGCGCTTGGGAGAGTGGTGACCCTGGAACCCCCGATGCGCCTGATGAGGCCCAGAGCCCAATGGAGCTTGCTGGGCTTATTCTGGGTTACATCAGCGCAGCGCTCTATCTCTGTGCTCGAATTCCCCAAATCATCAAGAACCACCGGGAAAAGTCATGCGAAGGTATGTTGATCCATGCTTTTAACAATGGATGAGACTGATAATCTGCAGGCCTCGCATTGCTTTTCTTCATGCTCTCAATGAGCGGAAACCTCACCTACGGCATCAGCCTGGTAGCTTACTCGCAAGACAAGAAGTACTTGCTGAACGCGCTCCCTTGGTTGCTTGGCTCTCTGGGCACCATTGCTGAGGATCTCATCATCTTCGTCCAGTTCCGAATTTACTCCAACGATGAACGAGAGAGTGCAATTGAGCCTTAGATCGTGATCGACAAGACAAGACAAGATATGGCAATTGAATTTTGAAATGGACCAGGGGAGGATATTGGAGGTTCTAATGTGCATGAATTGGCGTTTCATTCATTCATATGCATCGAATTTGAGAAATTTGTTACATGAAGGAAGGGTGAAGCTTGGACAAGCTCACACTCAATACTGGGACATCCTCGGGATAGAGGTGCATGACATAATGCTTCGGGTCGAATTATAACTCTTCGGAGGGTTTTTCTTACTTGTCAATTCAATGAGTCTTTTAACATGTGTTTTGCCAGTCATTAAACATTCTTGCGACCAATTGAAAAAACTGAAGCCTTTAATTCGACGATAAACTCGACCCATGAGAGCACTCTCATGCCATAGTGGGGTTACACCTATTGAAATTCGGCGACTCAGCTCCGATGACGGGGTCGGAGGTTTGGCGGGGTTATATTCTACTCGGTACTTTCAATAAGACTCACTCGCCTCAACGCCAAAATTTAAACATCCGCAACCCCCCAGCGTATCTTTGACTGTTTCTCTTGACCTCTTCGCCGTCGAGAGTCTCTCATTGATTTTATAACAGACACACACCCACTATGGCCTCTCAATTCCCTACCAAGAAGTGCGGTACGTCGCGCTCAACACTCCCCCTCCATCCGATTTCGCACCACCCACCATAACTTCCATGTCAACGTCTAGACACGCATTTAGCATCAATACTGATCCATTCACAGGTGTCCTCGGTGCCACTGGCTCTGTGGGCCAGCGCTTCATCCTCCTCCTCGCTCAGCACCCATACCTCACCCTCCATGCCATCGGCGCCTCATCTCGTTCCGCCGGCAAGAAGTACAAGGATGCTGTGCGATGGAAGCAGGCCGCCCCCATGGGCGATATTGCCGAGATGGTTGTGAGAGAATGCAAGGCTGAGGAGTTCAAGGACTGTGATGTTGTCTTTAGTGGTCTTGACTCTGACGTCGCTGGCGATATCGGTATATCCCTCTCTATCACGTATCGGTAATAACTGATGTCACTAACTTTATGTGTCTGCAGAGCTCGAGTTCATCAAGGCCGACATTCCTGTCTTCTCCAACGCAAAGAACTACCGTCGCGATCCTCTCGTGCCTCTCGTCGTTCCCACCGTCAACCTCCCCCATCTCGACCTCATCCCTCATCAGCGCTCTGTTCGCTCTCTCAACAAGGGCTTCCTCGTGTGCAACTCCAACTGCGCCGTCATTGGTCTTGTTATTCCCTTTGCCGCTCTCCAAGCCGCCTTCGGACCCATCTCTACCGTCTCCATTGTTACTTTGCAGGCCGTTTCTGGCGCT
Organism: Fusarium mangiferae; assembly: GCF_900044065.1. NCBI lineage: Eukaryota > Fungi > Ascomycota > Sordariomycetes > Hypocreales > Nectriaceae > Fusarium > Fusarium mangiferae. The sequence goes on along the minus strand of NW_024573924.1, from coordinate 1,359,675 downwards.
GGTTACCCTGGAGTCTCCAGCATGGACATCATCGACAACATTGTCCCCTTCATCTCTGGCGAGGAGGACAAGCTCGAGACTGAAGCCCGCAAGATTCTCGGTCGCCTTGATGACAATGGTACTGCCTTCATTGAGCAAGAGGGTCTTCGTGTCTCTGCCACTTGTAACCGTGTTCCAGTCATGGACGGCCACACTGCATGTGTTAGTTTGAGCTTCGAGCGCAAGCCCGCTCCTTCAGCCGACGAGGTGCGCAAGGCTCTTCGGGATTACAAGAGTGAGGCTCAGGCTCTCGGATGCCCTTCTGCACCTGAGCCCGCTATCAAGGTCTTTGGCGACGATGAGCCTGACCGTCCTCAGCCCCGTCTGGACCGCGACCTTGGCCGTGGATACACTGTCAGCGTCGGCCGTGTTCGTGAGGATGAGGCTGGCATTTTTGACATTAAGTTTACAGCCCTGAGCCACAACAGTGAGTCTTCCATCTTCCCCTCTGAGGACTTGTCTCACACTGACCGTTGCAGCCGTTATCGGTGCCGCTGGTTCATCGATATTGAACGCAGAGGCCGCCATTCTCAAGGGTTACATCTAAGAGTACAGGGTAAGGGTTATTTTAAAAAACAATTCGATCATGTAAAGATAAAAATAGACAATGGTATTTTTTCGGCGTTCAGCATTATCTCAACCCCTGCAAATATGTAACCTTACAGAACAACGGGGAAACTAAGAAGCGAGGTGAATTGCTAATTATTCATGATGGTCCGTAAAGTACATGCAACAGCCGACCATGAGGGTATACCATATCTATTCCTATCCCAGCGCAAGTGTCTTGACACCAATCATGCGCAACCCAATGACTATAACCAAACTCAAATATGTGATATTCTAAAGTCCTGGCAATCCATGCTGTGCTCTGTATCCGAGTGCGCAAGCTATCCATCCATTGCGCCAAATCATAACCAGAAAACTCCAAACTTATACAAACAAAACGCCATGTCATATGGCTCGCCGCACATACCAAGCAGGGTATCTGTAGCATCATCGGCTGCGGTCCTCGGGAGAAGGAGACCTTGCCCTGCCAATGCCACTGGAGAAAATACTGAGCCAACCGTCGTGTCGACTCCATCGTGAAGTTCGGGATTCGTTGGCAAGCAAACCCTGTTCAAGATCGGATTCACGGTCATCTGAACGAGAGCCAGAGCCTTCCGCAATAGTTCCATCGTCATCGTCATCATCGTCATCACTTGCATCGTCGCGATATGGTTCGTAGTGTGGCTCAGATGATGAGCCATGAGCGAGAGACCGAACTACGTCGCCCTTGCAGATGGGGCAAGTTCGTCGGCGAGTCGTCAACCAGGGAGTTCTATAGACTGTTAGTAATTGAGACTTGCATGAAAGCATGCAATTGAAGAACTTACATGCACTCTACGTGAAACTCGTGACCGCATGGGAGGCTCATGACCTGGCTCACGCCATCGACGTATTCCTCTAGACACACCACACATTCGACTTGACGTCCCATGTACTTTTTCCACTCAGCAGAAAATCCACCAGAGCCCTTCTCGCGCTCAGATCGAGCATTGTTCCTGGTTGGGTTTGAAGGTGTTGGTATAGCGTCACTAGATCGCGTTTCTTCTTCGGGAGTACCCGTTGAGCCCCTCGACCGAGGTCGTGGTCGTGAGGGAGATTCCTGCAGTAGAGGAGTGGTTGGTGTCGGAGCGGACGGTGAAGGAGTTCTCGGTGTCAAAGGTGGCGAGGGAGCGACTGTATGGAACGTGCGCACGGGTAGACGTTCAACGACTGACTTCGGAGCTCTCCAGCGCCTTCGGCGGATTCTAGCGCGAAGAATCAGAAGGGCGTATACGAAACTCAGAGTGACTAGCGGGCTGACGACCAGTACGAGAAGCGTATCGAAAAACGGGCTAGCATTACTCGTGGGAGTGATGGTGACCCAAAGTCCATCGTGTGCGTCATCGTCGGCTTCATCGGGCTCGTCATGTCCCTCTTCGCTACGTTCGTGGGAAAAGTCGAGGAGGTTATCCTCATCCTCTGTCAAGAATTCAACCAGAATTTCTTCCTCATCGGGTTCAGGATCATCGTCACTTGTGCGATCGCGAACAAGGGAGGCCTTGGATGGAATTACAGGTTTGAACCTTCTGGATCCAGGATGCCTCCAGTCGTCGTAATTATCCTCAGATAAGAGGGGACTTCGAATTTCTTTGGGTGACCCTCTGACAACCTTGGTTTTCTTGGTGAAAGTTTTCCTGGAATATCTAAGCGCCGTTCTTCGCTTTTTGTTGTTTGGTTTGGTAGATTGCTCTTCAATTTGGCTGTGGGTGTCGCCGGCAGATCGTCTATCGTGGGTCGAGGCGGTAATTGTGGACTTGACGCCTTGTCTACTGTGCTTCCTGGATTTGGAACCTCTCTGAACTCTAAGAACAGGATTGCCTTGGTTGTCTAACGTATCTTCGATGAAGCTCCCTGGTTGCGTTAGCGCAGACAGCAGCTGCGCGGTCGTGCGTGCAGTGAAAACGGATGGAATGGTGACATTATCGACTTCAGGGCCATGCGCAAACATCTGAATAAGAGGGCCGCCTTTCTGGTTATCGCCAACAATGACGGCGAGAGCGCCTCTTCGTTGCGCCCACATTACTTTGTCGAGAAAACCGCAACCGCCTCGCATTAGTAGCGCCACTTTGCCGTCGATTTCGGAATGGTCATGTATGACAGAGACATGGCTGGAGGTGGTGTGACCATTGCCAGCGTTGGGGATAACGACTCGGCTTCGCTTAGCACGGACAGAAGTGCTGGACCTGGAAGTCGAAATAGAAGGGACAGCAGCCCTCAGGGCCTTGTGAAGAGCAATGGCCTCTGCTCTCTCATTCCAACCCGGTGTGTCGCTGCAGCCCAATTCGCCGGTACCGTGTATAAGAGCATCCTCTGCAAAACCACTGCCCACCCATAACTGACCACTTAGACCTCGCATAGCGAGCTTGGGACCAAAAGCGGCGGGGCGGGCGGCAAAGGAAGTGCTGTTGTCGTCGGTCAAGCTGATGGCAGCATTTGGTGGAAATAATGAGAATGGGGTGTTGTAGTACATGGAATTCCAGACGGACTTTGGAGACTTTTCTGAATCATCATTATGCGACCGAGACTGAGACGACTTGGAGTCAGTCTTTTGTCTGGACCTGAAGTTACCAGCGGGGTAATCGGCGTAGGCGGTACGGAGCGAGGATGATATAGCGCGACAGAAGAGGAGGAGAGAGGCTGCGATAAAGAGTATAAGAACAAAAACGCGCGGGGGACGCATTTTGAGCGACTGTAAAAACAAACTCTCCAAAATAGGTGAATGGAGAAGAGGATAGGGGAGAGAGGGAGAGAGAGAAAGGAAGAAGGAGGAGGAAGAGGATAAAAGAGAGAGAACGAGAGGTTGGTGTTGGTGAGCTGAGGTGTGAGTGAGGTGACCTTGGGGTTTCGCTTTGGGCTTGGGGTCACTCGGAGATATACAAGTCACATAAACCAAAGACGTCACCTCTGGTCTAGGCCGATCATCCGTTGGTTGGTTGGTCACTCTCTTTTTGTTTTTGGAGAAGAGGATGGAGGAAAGGAAGAGAACAGGAAGTGAAGCTCCGATGGGAACACTCAAGAGACGAGGGAAAGGTGAATGGGAGAAAATGATGGCATGGCCCAAGTTGCTTTATGAGAGACTCGAGTAACAAGAAGAGCCAGAAGAAGGTCAGTATCAGTTGCCAGGCAAACAACGTGAGTGAGCGAGCGAGTATAAGGAAAGTTGATGTCAGTGTGGCTGACTGCAAAGTCAAATCGGATCCCTTAGGTTCAGTGATAGATCTCACAAAGGAAAAGGAATAAACTGTTAAACTCTCTTCTTGGCGATGGGAGTGGGAAAAGGGCAGATCATAAAAAGTTACAAAGGTTATCAATTCTCCCCGTGTGTGTTATTAGTGACGACAAAAAGACAATGCATCCGAATCAATGACATGGCATGGCATGGCAATGGGCAATGGCTGATGAGAGGGGGAGGGACAAAGAGACGCACGCGGCATGGTGCCGTAAGTGGAGGGTTCTGGGCGGGGGTGACCTGGAGGCTAGAGCTGTGAGCGCTGTAACCGGCACCTCGACCCCTGTCATTTCAAGGTCCCTCAGGTATCTTTGGCTTTTAGGCTTTAAGAGAGCTTTTCTTGGTAGCTTGGCTATTGCTGGGGGGGACCAACCCAACAACGTCTCAGAATCAGTTGACCAGGTCAAGACGGGAGAGAGCTAAGAGCTTGTCTTTCGTGCTTGGTTGCACATAAGTCGGGCTCTTTTCAACTCGACTCGGACTCGAGGGTTCAAGCAAAGCCATGAACAGAGACCAACCCAACCCAAACTCAGCTGCACAACTCCCGTGGGGCCCTGTCATGATCAGGCGCCCTTCAAAACCAGGGTCTCTTTGGCTCTGTCTGTTCTGTTCTGCTCTTCTGGAGGTCACGTCACGTCACGAAACAGCCTCCACTCTCTAGCGCAGCCTACTCCACTCATATCCAGAGCTAAGCTCCCAAGTTAGTAGATATTCGGGGTAAACTTGACGCCTCAAAGTCAATCAATCTTGTTCCTGAGCGTCTACCGCAACCGTAAACTCGTGACTCGAGGCTGCAGAGCCTTGGGCGAGCCGCTGTGCAACAAACCAACAATTCTTTGGCCTATTGACTTCGCTACCTTTGCTAGGTACCTAGGGATCTAGGTACAGGTGCAACGCCGTAGTGTGTTGACAGACAAAGTCGCGTGTTTTGTTTTGCTGTCGGTGAAACGGTCGGCTACGGCCATTCTCCATTCTCTATGCTCCGTGCATGAGACGAGATGATGTGGTTGTTTCTCGGAGCCTCTTTTCTCTTCTTGACTAACTTGATGCTAACAACTTTTGTTAGCTTCTGACACGTGAGAGCGTCAGGTGAGTCCCTTCGATCAGACACAGCCCGACAATGGAAGTGATCATGTCTAAGCCTTCAGCTACTTTAGGTACCTACCTACCTATCTAAGGTTCTAAGGTTCTAAGGTTCTAAGGCTCTAAGGCTCTAACGGCGGGCTGCGGAGACCCGCGGAACCATGAAACCTTTCATCCATCCAAATTACGCTACCTCCAATGATCGACCCTCAAAGTGCTTGCGCAACACAACATACGAATTCACCAATCAAGCTCGTATAAAGACAGCTTGAACAAAGATCCCTCTCCTCTCTCGTACCTGATCTAAATCTAACCCTGCCCTGCCTCGGCAACGTAACGGGTCTGCAGATGCAGGTCCAGGTCCACGTTGCGTTTGGTTTGACCTTAAAATAGATAGATCCATTATTGATTGATTCCCTTGGACGTGCGTCGACCAAGCTTTTTGGCCTTGTCTGTCGGTCACTTCTCCCTATCCGAAGGGCTGAAGGGCTGGAGGGGCTGCTCGAGGTCGAGATCAACAATCCCTTGAGCAAAAGGGATAACATAACCTCATACTACTCTGTATAGACTACTCGATTGCATCTTTGAATCAAGTTTAAGCTTGTATTCAAGTTAAATTAATGACTTGCGATTGCCCGGCTTGGGTATCGCTCCATCGGCGTTACCGCTATCCAGCCTCAAAGTTAGGGATTGCCAGACTCGGCTGTGTAATTGTGCCACCACCGCGATCTGGTCAAACATGGCGTTTTTGATCCATGCTACTTCTGGCCTGCCCGGATCCAGGCACCGAATCCAGTTCCGTATGTGATCGTGATTCTATCCGTGCGCCTCTTCATACCTACCTAGTAGTTACTAGGTAGGCACTGACTTCAGTCTTCAGTGACCTGTGATTCTGCCTTAATAGCACCGGTTCGGGCGATAGTGCAGGTTCCGTTGTGACATTCGTCTAACCTTTTCATTAGTACGCGCGTGTCCTATTTCCAATGCGTCTATTTGAACTCCGCTGTACGTCCATGTTTATCCTAAAGGCCGATTTCTCCCTGGCCAACCCGCCCAAAGCAATCCCTCAAAACAAGGCAGTGAATGAATGCTACGCTATATCCAATCATCATCTGTGAATCATTGTCTCGGCTCATAACCTCGATCCAATCCGTTGGTCGGTCGTACCGATGCTCAACTATACGTCTGGCTGGGCCACTCCGTCTGACCCGATCACCTTGCCAACGTCCCAAGCCCTCTTCTCCCCAGCCTTGGACCATTGCACACTTTCCGTAGACTTTCCATCTGCACCGCTGGCACGCTGTATTTGCTCGTCTGCAAAACCGGCGTCTTTTAGACGTTGCTCCTGGTGTTGTCGTAGCTTTTGACGGTCTCTAAACGCCTCAACAGCATCATCCCAGTCATTGCCAACCTCATCTTCATCCATTTGTATGTCAGTCTTGGGATCGTATGTGTCTGAAAACCGTCGATCGGTACCCGAAGACCCTCCCACTGTTCCTCGACCCCGGTATTTCGGGGGCGGTGTGGGTCCGATCAGATCTTCCATGGCATCAGATCCCTCTTCTTCATCTTCCTCTTCCTTCCGCTTGCGGTTTTCGATCTTATCTAGAGGCGATCGATGCCGATGCTTACTCTTAGATTCCCTAGGCGATCGAGACCGTCGTCGGCTTGCAGGTGATCTAGACCTGTCTCTCCGTTTATGACTGCGACGATGATGACCTTCTTCCTCGGACTCTCTGTCTCTGCTCCGCGTTCTATCGCGCTGTCTGTGATCTCTTCGTGACCTATCCGACCGCCTCGACTCATCGTCAGTCTTACTACGACGATCGTCGCGCGACAGTCGACCGTGTTGTCGCTGCTCACTGCGTTTGTCTGTGAAAAGGTCGTCTGGTCTCTGGTCGTGTTTTCGTTCCTGTCTTCGATCCTTGTCGGCGCGTCGCGAATCTCTCCTTGAAGAAGGGGCAGCCTCATCTTCGTCTCTTGGCCGTTTCTTACCGCCTAAAATGGCATGAATATCGCCCATCTGCCGCCGTCGAATGTCATGAACACTCGGGTTTGTCTTGCGCCGCTTGATTTCTTCTGTGCGCTCGAGATCCTTGAGCCGTGCCTTGGACTCGGCGGCCTCTTTGGCTAACAGTGCCTTGTTGTGATTGTCGGTATCCTTTATAATATGCCGTAAAAATCGGGTGTTGGGTTTCATCATATTCGCAGGTCTGAAGCCATGTCAGCGACAGACTTGCCAGAATTGGTGGGTGTATGCATTACTTCTTATTCGTGCGATATGCTTCCATACCCATGGCTGAATATTTGAGAGAGCAGTCGCTTGCCTCTTGCGACAAGAGGTCAGCGACATAATCGTCGGTTAAAAGTTCGTCGTTTTTGGACATAGTTGATTCAGCATGAGAGTCCAGGGTATGCGCCATTCGTCAGATATGTATATTGCCCAGAGATTGCGCTCCAAAAAAGAGAAAATGAAATGAAATGAAATGGTTGTAAGTCGAGGTTGCAGCTCTTGTGTTTGGTTAGACGTGCTAATGGATGCATTGATGTCAGCAGTCTTCTGCCGCTCCACACCGCCTGTGGCCCAAACGGCATCCCGCTAACCGCTAACCCAAGTTAGGTTTCAAAGTAAACACCCGATATCCGCGTTCTACGTAGTAAACACAATCAAGTCTATATCACGAGCCTAAGAATTGGTCTTCTCTTGTCACAATATCGCCGTTTCCTAGACTGCCATGAGTCAGCCAAATCCAGAAAAGGTTCTTGAAGCCTTGAACAAACTTCAGTCATCACAAGAAATCTCAATCATCAGACTCAGTGAACCCATCTCAAGCTCAAGGCCTCAAGATGCCCGGCAACGAACATCAGATGCATCAAATTCAGCCTTTGACGCGCCAACTCCCGCAGGCTTAACAGCCGATCTAGAACACTACAAAGAGCTCTTCGCCAAATTGCGCTTTTCATATGTACAGCAAGTCACAAAGGAAAAGTTCATCCGAGCCATTGTCGGCGACCCACCAATGATTGTCACGATGGAAGAGAATCTGGAACTTGAAAAGGAAAACGCGGTTACAAAGAAGCAACTCAAAGAACTCAAAACAGAAGTGGCGGATATGGTGGCAGATCTTGAGAGGAGAGGCATCGAGCTTAGCCAGAAGTACGAGAGTGTGCAACTTGAAACGGCAAAGCTGCGTGAGATGCCTACAAAGATCCAGGATTTGGAAATGAGAATTGAACAACTACGCACAGAACTAGAAACACCAGATGGATCCGCCCCCAGCATGAATCTGCCTTTAGCCAAAACCCAGGATCTCGTCAACCAACGCAAGCTGGAACAGCAGGAACTCGCGCGAGAGCTGGAGTCCTTACAAGCCAAGGTCCCTCGGAAAAGAAAGGAGGCTGAAAGACTTCGTATTGAGCTGCAGCCTCTTGAGAACAAGCGCCAAAATAGCGCGACTGCTGCGCGTGAGGCGAGGAGGAGAAAGGAGGCCGCTTTGGGTGGTGCAGCGGACGACCTGGAGGAGAGAGCTCGCTGGTGGAGAGCGAGTGAGGGTGTGTTGACGCAGGTTTTGGATATCAAGAATTAAGAGATGGCGAACAGGAACGAAGACCTGAGATATCACGATACGATCGGCTTGTGAGGACATGGGACACGGGACACGGAATAGGGGTAGGGGCGTTTAGCATAGGTAATGCTACCTGGCCTTTGTTGTAGCTTTGGCAGGATATTTCTGTTAATTTTGAGGTTGAGAATCTCACGGCAGGTTATCTGCGATTCTATTCAATGCAAATAGGTGCCTTTAAAGTGAAGCCTCGACCTGTTTGCAGCACCATGTAGTCAACTATACCAAAACTGTACTCCCATACGACATTAAGATGATTTCCTGAGGACTCTCGTGTATTCTTCATCATGGTATTTGGAATGTGTCCTCTGAATTTATCATTGAACACAGATAAGATCTCCTTCGCCTTCAGAGTCCAGTCCCATGTGCTGGTATGAACTCTTCATAACTCAAACATGCTAGAGGCCTGCACTACATATAATGCCCTGATTCACCGTCGAAATGCTTTCCATAGGCTTTACAAGCATCATAGGATCCAAATATTGGTCGTTATACGCCTGAGACCTGCACATAACCATAGATGATAGTGCAGGTTGTCAGTCCCAGGCACAATGTTGAACGATATATAATATTGATAATGGCTCCTTGAAGACGTGAATATTGACTTTCATCTTTCTTCCGCCCAAAAAATGCCAGAGCAATACTAACAGTGTTCTTTAATTAGTAAAGACGCATGTCAATGACGGTCTGACATATGAGTGGTAAACAACCACAGTTACGACTGCAGGACAACAACTATGGCTATGTCCATCTTTGAAAATGGATATAATATTGCCAACCAATACTGTATATATGGGACTGCCTTCCTCTGGCAAAGCATGCCGAGTATTGGCGTCTTCCAACTGAGTGTGCCAGTTACAGGGGTAGCCTATAACTCTATAAAGTAGTTTTCCCATTTGATGCCGGCAGAGCTATAGTTGTATCTCAACCAAGGAACAAGCTTAGAAACCTAATTTGACTCAGCAGGTATAGAAATGCTGATGACAACTTAAACTCAACCCCCTCTGGATCGTGGCAGTCTGGTCCCTGTCGATAACAGTTATATGCAGTCACCCAAGACACATTTATACATAGCTTCTAACTTTATATTGGTCATGAATCTCTTTAAAAGAGATAAATAGTCTCTTTATCGTTAAACGGGCAACGTCAGATAGTATAGCGGTATTATGCTTCGGGCAGGGACAAAGGATACTGGTCCATAGCAGTGACACAGGATGAATGCTTACTGTGAATTATATATTGACAATACTTCGCTCAGAGCCATTAGCAAATGCGGATAACCCTACTCTGAGTGCTAAGAGTCCTGATATCTATGCTTATAAGAGCTCCCCAGCCAGTAAACGAATAACCTATCCATTATCAGGAAAACATCAATAACATTGAAGACTTTGAGTGACACTCAAAAGATGACATGCCCCTTCTAAAGATTAGTCGGAGTATATAGAGTACTGAGCATAAGAGAAAAGATAGGCTAAGTAGTAGTAAAGTATTAAAGAAAGAAAAGTCACCGGCAGGAGACAAACTGGTCCAATAACCCCCTGTATTATCCCCCATCAAATAGATTTCTCTCCTGAAGTTTCCATTTGACTTCCAGCCCTCGATTGAGTATGGTATCATACTAGTATCGACTATCCTATGGGCTATTTATACTTACTCACAGTGAAATCCCAACATCATCGTATCGTGCACGAGCGAGGAAACACCACTAAATCAACGCCTCTCTGTATAATAAGGCCTATACACAACATAGAGTTCCTTGCTAAGGAGTTCCTAATCCCACTATCGACTTGATGGATATGTTCCTGACTGTACCATTCCATAAGATAAGATAAGGGAGCATCTCGTCTAATGGCCTGGAACCACAACAGCAGAATAGGCGAATTTCATGCTTCTACATACTCCTGACAACTCGAAATGCATTCCTTGTTGGGACATATCTCGGATACATATGCTCGCTCGGGCTCCACTCAGAGTTGATTATCAATAAGTCTCCTATCTGTCGGCCGACTTTACTAACATGGGACGGCAGGGAAAGTAATACAAATGCAGTGTTGGCGCCAGCTCAACATGGCTGACATGAGGGCTTACAAGCGTGACATTGATATCATGTAGTAATAAATAAATGTAGTGTAGATCCTATTTTCTGATTGGGTTCCAGACTTTGCCAGCAGATCAAGTCAGCACTAGATCTCCGGGGTTTATGAAGCTACCTACTTAGGTTATTGAGGGTATCTTTTTATATCCAATGCCAACTGAGCGAATGTGGTGGTAAGAATTATTAATAACTGGGTGCAATTCTGCTTGATTAGTGCTTTGATGAGCAAGGCATAATAATAATAATAATAATAGCTGCAGTCAGTAAACATCAGATGGTTTGAGTTGAATATTGCTCGGCCACAATTTGAAGCCCGGTTCCGTCACTAAAACCAATACGCGTACTCATTTCATCCATGAGAGAGTTTTCAGAGGATGCAAAATGTTTTTTTACGCGGGGAATAGCAAAGCCCGACCCGCATACGCAATGCGCCTTTACGGGCAAATCAACTGTGCGACACTGACTTTCAAACGCCGGGACCCGATATCTGGTCAAAAAGGCGTCCGTCTAACAAGCTGTCGCTATTATTTTGTCGCTCAAGGGTTCAGCAACTTCCATAGCCACAGCCAAGACCGAGGGGGGGGAACATTGACCGAGCCAAGGCCAAAGCCAGGGCCGCCAAAAGACAAGACATGTTTCCAAGGCTTGGCTGCCTCTCATTCTCGGATTGTTCCACGTAAACAGAGTTTGGGAGGGGGATTTCGTATATCTCGGGTCCTTGAGCCCAATTTCATGCACGTGCGTTGGTGCGCCCTCTCGACACAACACAACACAGCTCGACCTTGACCTTGACCTTGACCTTGACCTCGACCGGAGCTTACTTACTTCAGACAGGGGATCAGGATGACTGAGCCTGACTGGTCGAATGGGTTTACCCAAAACGGGTTGCATGTAGCGCGCACCCGCTGATTCATCGGGGGGGGGGGGGGGGTCGAATACGGCCTCTATCTGCGCAGTACGGCGTATTTTCTTGGTAGAGTTTTCCCCCAAGTGCCTTGGCTGTCGTGGTGATACGTGGACGAGCGGTCTGAGCCTCTCTTGTCAGGGAAATGAGAGACTTGGCTTGAGTTAAGGTTAGACGATGGATGCTATGCCTTGCCGTGTCTGAGGACGAGCTTAGCTAACTGCGCGGTGTGTTCGGAAACTGGTGGGAATCATTGGAAGAGATGAACGAGTGTGGTTCAATATGACAAGGACCTTGGCGGGTGTAACGTTGAGGTGAGGGCGAGTACCGGCAATTATTGTATGTATTGTACGGATACGTGGCTTGGACTCGGTGTTGAAGAACATGCATGCGTCCATACGAAAATGAAGCTTGAAAATGATGGTTTGAGGTGCCGATCTGTGTGAAACCCTGGTTGTGAATCATCAAATGGTTGAGTCCACCACAGTCGGCATGATTACTACTCCGTAGGTAGGTAGGTAGGTTACTACCTATTGGAGTTGATCTGGTCTCGAGGGATAAACGTGTTGAGAATTGAACATGTTGCTGGTACATAAAATGCATCTTGTATACCCATCATTGAAATCCTCCTATATAAGAAGTCGCCGTCCTCGCTATCACATCACATCACATCGCATCTCTTCGCTTCGCTTCGGGAGTTATGCTTGCTCCCGCATCCCGGCCCCACATGTACACCGCGTGGCCGTGAACTGCGAGCGAGGCCCACATGTGACCTTTTGTGTGATTTTTGCATCGCATCGCATCGCATCAATGTCACTATGCGACTATGCGAAAACGCGTATCTCGAAGGAGAACTCGAATATGCGTATTATTATTCCGTCAGCCTCAGATCATTTGAGACGCATTGGGCAGTCGTTCTGCATTGGGTGTGATATCATGATTGACTTCTCGAGTAGAACCCAATGCAGTAAAGACAAACTTAGTACATCCATACTTTGATAAACGGACTTTGCGAAGAATGTAGCTGCATCGATCGACACCTGATTCATCCCACGCAATTCGCTTAGTTCATAAACGTTACCTGATGGTTGAAACTCAATGCCCAAGTCCAAGACGAACAGAGGCAGAGGCAAAGGCAAAGGCAAAGATGCAAGGCGTAGCGCAATCTGATCTACTTTATCGAGATCGCGCAAAGACTTCTCCAAAGAGTCATGGCCGAACAAAACGAAGGAGGTCAAACCCTGAATCTACCACACAGACTCTTTGTACCGGTATTATGCCCAAAAGGCAAACAGTTTCAACTCTCTAGCAACACACCTGACCCGATCTGATCTGATCTGCCTGGCATGATGCGAATCGAATGTCTCTTACCCCTTATTATCCAACTCCTTTTTCTCCATCCATAACCCGCCTAGGCGTTGGCCGAGGCCGTCACCGTCCGTTAACCCCACATCAGCCGGACCGTAGAAGAAGCCCGAAAGCCGGACCCCAGTTTGACCCCATTTTTCTTTTGGCCCCGTCTGTTTCTGATTTTCTGAGTCTCAGACTCTGAGTCTGAGTCTGATGGGGGAGGGAATCAAGGGAATGCGAGGTTGGATCTCCAACTCCGCAGTCCGCATCCGCGTCCGCGGAGCCCCAAGTGCCCCGCGGACAATCAAATCAGTCCGCACCGCAAAAACACAAACATGACAGATTCAAGACAACAAAGACACCTCCTGACTGTTTTCGCTCTCAACAAGGATTCTTAACGCCATGAATAACCTTGTTGACCAGCTACTGAGATGACTGTCCGTCATTGATTGATCTTGCTCCTCTCATACAAATAATAGAGTTTGTTCAATGTTTGTAGATGTACAGTCCCACTCACTCACTGCCTTTTGCTACTGTAGCAATCAAATCAATGGCTGGTGATGATCTGTAATCATGATGATACAATCGTATGTTGGGTCACTCGCTTGCAGTCGCTCACTCGGTGCAGGATGAGCTCGTCTTGTAATAAATGCCACTAGAGGGCGGCATCATCAGTAAGCGTCAGCTTCCAATGTCTGTCCGTTTCGTCCGTTGTTTGGTCCGACGCGGATCTTGGTCGCCCGCTCAACAGCAAAGCAAAGCATAGCATAGCAAAGCAGCTTTAACTTAGGGCTGACACTGGGTGACACACATTCCCAACCTTGTTCGAATGGCGTTTTTGTCGCTCTGTAACCAGCCAAATACCCGCAGCGTAGTGGCTTTAGTTCAGAAAACGGCGCCAGCGGAATTCATATCAGCCCGTCTCGCGCGTGTATTACTCAACCCGTAGCCAATAAGTCATCAATTCGGCCGCCCCTTAACCCAATGGATCTTATACCCAGACTGGCAGTCTTTTCGACACTACTACCTATCTCACGCTTTACCTCACCTCTAGATGCAGGCTCTGCTATTGTAAGCAGTGCCTTCAAATTTCCAATCATATCCACCCTCGTCGTCTACCGTACCCAGCAGCCTCAATAGGATACACCAAAACAGCCAATCACGCAGAGACTTCCCTCGTGGGACTGCAGATGATGGATGATGACTCTTATGCCCATGGGGACTAACGTTAATATCTAGCACAAAAGGGGAATGCGAATCTACGGGTCATTGGCTGTTGGTCGTTGGTCATCGGCACATTGCAGCTCCTCTGCCGGATTTACGGCTCAACGTGCATGCTTCTCAATAGAGATTCTCAAGGCTCTGCACCTTAGCTCCGGGTTTCCGTGCTAGCACCAAATAAGCAGAGAGGTAGAGGTGTGTGTTTAGAATCTGCCATTGACGGCCGAGTTTTTAGAGCTTAGCTGCAGTCTAAGACTGACTGTCTACTGTAGATAGATAACAGAGTAATTTTTTATTATCATGCATTCGGCCTTTTTTTTTTTTTTTAACATAGTTCTTAGTTTTTATAGTTTCTGTTTCTCATCAAGGTCGAGCTTGATTTGCAATCACCCTAGCACAGCTGATTCATTGATTAGCTTAACCATAACTGTTAAGAATAACATCGTTTGCCAATTCCATCCATCACAAATGGTCCGTGCCAAATTCGGGCAAATGTGTGTGTGTGTCCACGGCATTTGCACGGAACCGGAATTTAACAGCTCGGTGATTTGCGCTATGGATCTTCAAAAGGGCCCTGAATCAAAGAACTAGAGAGGAGAAAGGAGACCAGGGACTGCCAAGCGAAGAGTTGGTCTCGACCATCTCAAAGTGACGTGTGGTCAAGCGCTCTATGATCTGATGGAGGGGGGTTGGTTGATGTGCCTGTAGCTTATTAGATGCATGCATACAGTATTAAAGGATTAACGATATGCTTTTGCGGGCGGCTCAAAGGGCATGGTGGGATCCATTGATGTGACTGCATCCCCACAGCGACTGACTACCTATGAGATATGTGATGAGACAGCAATGGACATGTGCAATTCAGTACTGTAGGCAGCGATGGGGTGAGCAATCTGATCTGATAATTTGAGGAGTCGGATTAGGTATGTATGTATCCATATGATATGTACAGGTCTATCCAAAATATGCATCCTTCTCAAGAACCCTATTCCTATCCTATCCTCCCTGACTCGAATGGCGTGATTTTTATCTCAACTTTGGCTCTCTGTGCTTCTGACAGAGGCTTGTGCCATGGTCGTGCTCGTGGTTGTCATTCCACATCCATCTTCTTTGTATCATGCAATCTCCAAATCACCACGTTGCCCTGTCCTATCCTGTCCTGTCGTGGCGTCGAGCTGGGCGAGCTTCGTACAAGTAGTCCCATATCCCGTCGGCAGTCGGAAAACATACAACGCCGCACCGAACCTCACACATACATGGATGTGAGGTGAAACCGTGCCTTTTAACACCAAACCCCCAAGGGTATAGACCCAAACAAGAAATGAAAGCCCAGAAAAAACTGAATCCCAATAAACACCGTGCCGCGTGACAAATTTTGACGTAACAAAGATGGCCGTAAACAAGTCTATAGTACTGTACAGTCAAGTGGTTATAGTCGCATCTGCTCAAAGTCGCATGGGTTCACCGTCGTAGCCAGAATATATCATGGGGTCGCCCATACCCAGCATAACTTCGGGGTTGGGACATGACAGAACGTGAGGCTTGATTGTCCCAAATTCTGATTCGACGAGACCCTGATTCAATAAGTCCATATTTGCCATCATGCCATTCTGTTGCTGCTGTTGTAGGAATTGCATGGTGAGGTCGCTAGGCTGGGGCTTGGCCATTGCCCAGGCGGGAAAGCTGCTCATGGAGGGAGATTGCGAGGGGAACAGGCTGGAAGCGTCAATCTCGGGCGGTGGAGGGGCAAAGTCGAAGTCGGCGCTGCCTGTGAAGCTCTGCGGTGAGAGGGTCATGGCATTGGTGTTACCAAAGGCGGCCCTTCGATAGTCGTGCTCAAAGTCGGAGTGATCAAGCTCCGATGATGACGCTCGCTCGGTTCGGTTGCACACGGATGAATCAGTGTCCTTGATGGTTTCCTTTGCAGGCTCGTGCTCCTTCTGTTGATCCTCGAGCTGTCGAGCCAGCTCAGCCATGCCAGCTTCGTCTTCAGGGAACACTGAGTGCACAGGGAGGTCGATATCGCTGTTGGGGCGGATGCAGCCGAGCTTCTGGGCGATGTTGTGGATCACGGGCTGGCCGCGGTCGTTGAGTTCGGGCTCTCCCAAATCCCAAGACTGGTTGTTTCGAACCATTGAGTAGAGCTTGTGGACTGTAGCAATGAGGGCGAATTGTGTGTTCTCGAGAACCTCAGCGTAACTATTGCGTGTAAGTGAGATGCAGACCAAGTTGGGAATCCTAGGCACGTACCCTCTAGGCAATTGCTTGTATTCCATCTTCTTTCGTACACCAGCTGTACAGACTAGACCGTCGTCTTTGCAACGCTTGCATGGGAATTCACCGTCGCACTAGAGTTCGTGTTAGTGAGAGGTGGGGTTAGAGAGCTGTAGTACTGGGAACGTGCCTTGGTCTTCTTCATTCGGCATCTTTCACAAGCCTTCCACACACGCTTATGTCGACCGTCCATACCAGTTGTATGTGTGACATGGTCGTGGTGGTGAATTGTGGCAGCACTGGAGCTGGCTCGCTTGGAAGTGCGGTGCACAGGTTTCACCGACTTGGAACTTGACGATGTGCCCTTTCGAGAGAGTGTCGACTTATGGTCCTCGGCGGGAGGAGATGGTAAGCTACCTGATCCCATTGCTGCTGTATTTATAGCTAATATGACTATGATATGACAAGCAAAGTTGATTGAGGCGATATACAATCCAGATTGTGGGTTGTGTTTGGATTGGGTGGATGTTGAGTGGTGTAAGCCAGTGGTAGTAGGAGAGTAGAGCACCAAGCACCTGGGTGATGATGTATGTATATAATAGATATGAAAGCTAAAGTGGGAGAGGAGGGGAAGAAAGAAAAGAAGGGTTCGAGCAGCTTAATAATAGTTGTAGGCGAGGCCAAGGCAGGTCAAGTCAAGTCAAGCAAGGTTGGGTTGGGTTGGATCTTGTGTGACTGGAGGTGACTTGGCGACAGGACAGTAATAAGTGAGTTATGCGTAGAGTCCAGAGTCTAGAGAGAGAAGAGAGAGCCTTGAATTATTATGGATTTTGAGTTATGTATGTATTATGTGAGAACGAGCGATCCCGGTCCACGGCGGTCGGAAGGTTTTCGTAGGGTGTATAACCAACCAGCAGGTATGAATAGTAGGTACCTACATCAGGTATCAGAGAGGGTGCAAAGGAAGTTCCCGCCCGCGCGCTGCGGCATGAGTTACGAGTGAATGAGTGCCCGTGAGGATGAGTACGGTACTCGAGCGAGTTATTGGGAGTGGAGGGCGTGTAGTTAACGGTCGGCGTGGTCATTATGTCCGAGAAGGCGAGAGAAGTGCTAGAGTGCTCCATGCTACAGGGATCGTCCAGGGAGTCGAGGCTAGCAGGGGTTGAGATGGACCCGCAGATGATGGATGTTGATGTTCTGTTGATGGTGATGGTGTGGATCCTCTGGAAGTTTGAGGCACTGGAGCGACCTAAAAGTCCGCCCGCGTTGACGGCGGCGGACTTAAGAGAATGATGAATGGTTGGTGGGTACGTACTGATTGATTGATTGACTGATTGATTGTTGATTGTGGTGCATAGCAGCGATGATGATGGTGATGGCTGACGGGAGGCTTGGATGCTTCCCCAACTGCTGGTGCTTACATTGAACCCAAGGGGTTGTCGGTTTGGGAAAACCGTTGGAAATACAGATTGATTGGGCGCCCATCAAAATGAGGGACAACGCGTTCTCAGGGCGCAAGCAAATTGTACCCAAAACTCAAAGCATAAGAGCGAGGCTGATGAGTGTGTATGATGAGTCTCTGCCAAGCCAGGCCCTTGATCAGCATCAGGGTGCGAGACCGAGAACGAGCATTGAGCGAGCGAGCTAGCTACAGTAGCTGCTAGGGGTGTTTTTGGCGATCCCCTTCCCCTGTGGCTATACAACAATTACAGTACATACGGGCACTGTCGCTGGGAGCGCGTATTTTGCGTATATTATCAAATCACTCGCAAGGATCAAAATGCATCGCTGACTGCCGTACATGTTAGCTCTGGCTCTGGCTTTGACCATGCTGTGAACTTTTGAAGCTTTGTTTTTGGTTTCAGAACGGCAGATGGTCCTTAATTGCGCCGCACATCGCTACACTTACTACACTGCAATGTACAGTAAGACGGATTGATGCTTATTGTTTGGAGGTACAGATGGCCCAGTAGAGCTCCCACAATCTCGGACTTGATTACTTTGTACAACAATTCCAACACCATCACTAGAAAATTGTAAGATATTGGATGTGTGTGTAAGACTGTACCGTACAGGGAATAATGCGGCTATTTCTAGATACGTGTATATGTGATTCTTGTCCTCTTCTTACATGGTCTACTCCCCCAGGCCGATCTCGTCGTCGTGCTCGATCAACAGACAAGTTGCTGATGCATCATCCTTATTATGTATATCCAAGCAAGGTCTGTAGGCCATCTCGCTCGCTACGGTGCATTGCCCAGCTGCCCAGAAACTGCATCTTGATCAGTTACAGTACAAAGGTGGAGGTAGAAAGATGGATCCCATCTCCCTATCCTGTCCTGGCCTGTCCACTTATTGCCGTACTTCCACCGCTGTTGTCGCCACTGACCGAATTTTGGTGCTTCTAGAAGGGTAAGGTGAGCTTGAGAATGAGCCTTGGGCCCTTTGATTGATCAGAACGAGTTAGGCACCTTAAGTTTCGTCGGCATCCCGCGCGACCGACCTCCGTCAACTTCGGGGCCGCTTTACGTATGTATGTACCTTGGCTTTTGGCTTTGGGTGATTCCATCTCATCTCATTTTTTATTTTATTTTTTTCACTTCCTCTCTTGTGAATATCCACATTACCAATACAGCGGATGGTCGCTAGTTTAGCTTGGGGTTGCCAAGAGCAGAAGAACTTTCTCCTGGAACCCAATGACAAATAGCGATTGCGTCTTCTCTCCTTGGGGGGGGGGGGACGGAGGGCCATCCATCTCCATCTTTCAAGAAATGAGATGTGCACCCGCAACCCCGTAACAAGGGCTCTCTCGGGCTCCCAGACTCCAGACTCCCTCTGACAGGCAAGGATGTTATGATCCCGCGACCTTGTTAAGGTTCTCATGGCCACGCTGTGCGGCCGTTGCACAACCAAAAGCAACAACTCACCAGCCATACATAGGCATACCTACCTGGCGGGCCGATATTTGATTCCGTTCCTAATTGCAACCTTCAGTGAAGCTAGTCACGGTACTCCGTAGTTGTCGCTGTTTTGTAAGCCGCGATATTCCAGCGCTATGGTCCTGGGTCTTTTGCAGTCATCCATCATCAACAGGGGTCTCGATTCTCGGCGCCGATTTCAACCACCGGCGCCGATGACAGATACTCATCAGGTACGGGGAGAAATCGCAAAGCACGTTCAAGTAGCCAAGGTAGACAACGATCGTCCTCTTTTGGAAGTTTAATTATAATGGGTCTGCCTCGGTCTATCCCATCAACTTTGCATGCATACCAAGCTTTTTAGAATGATGCTCTGATATCTATTTTCTGGCTTGCGTGTGAAGACACGAGCAGAGGACACGCCCTATACCATGCCATGATACGGATACATGCTTGTGCATAATTGCGGCTCCAGGCCATAGCTATTACGGAGTAGTGCTATACTCAATCCGTAGATTAAGGGTTTGCAGGCGCTGATTAAGGGCCTTAAAGTTGATTGTGTAAGCGGGCGGGATGCGGTTGAATCTAGCGCCAGGCGGGCTGCTTAGCTTCTCGTGATGAATGATGAGCGCTTCATCAACGGTCCCACATACCAGGGACCATGAGTTACAGTACAGAGTTAAGTCCAACTTTAAGTGAAGCGAAGATTATCTATCAACCCCGACTCCGAATTTCGCTTTCACGGCACCTTTACGAAAGCCGCCCAGGGGCCAGGCATCGAAGTTTGTAACTTTGAAGTGCCGCCCTCCGTGGAGGCTTTTCTTGACCGTATGTATAGGGCTGGGGCTGGGGCTGGCAATTACTAACTCAACTCAGATTGCAGTACTATACGGACGGTTGAGCAGCCGTTGATCTCCATAAGGAGGGACGGCAGTGGTGATCAGACATGCTTATAAACTCAAAGCCACGTACCGCTGCACCGTTAGACTGCCGCGATGATACCTTCTTTGCGCCTCGGATATATCAACCGTCTTTGGCAGGCGTCTTACCGCAGTTTCGTGACGGACAAAGACTCCAGAAGTCCGAATGCCTAGAGTACCTTGGCTAGCAAACAAAAGAGCCAAAAGGGGTGGGGTATGAAAGCAAGCCAGCTTCATCTCCAGTGTGTAGAAGTCATAGTCACAGTCACAATACGTCTCAGGTTTTGGAAACAAGATCGATAGCCGGACTTGTTCAAGGTGCCGAAACCGATCGGAGTCCGCGGCTGGGAGACAGTCCGTTCTTTGATGCAATGCAATTGAAGCCATGGACATGGAATTGGACACGTGCATGTAGATGTTGCGTAAGTGAGATGAAGGCTGAGGTAGCAGTCGATCATTTGATCAGTTGTACAACTGCCGAATGGACGAAAACCTCCGCGATTTGAACCCGAGCTATCGGTAAATAGACAAGAAGCCTATTCACTTCACCTCACTCACCATCCTTTGAGGCTAGGTGTAACAGAACCATGTAAAAAGCAATGAATGATATGATGGTTTCATTACCGTGTTCCTCCTGTGCGGCCTTTGCGGTCTGGAATCATCCCGCCCGCTCCTTTGAAATGAAACCTTCTTTGAGATTCTGCCAAAGAGACCAGTTGCTTCCCTGTCAACTCAGATCCATTATGAAGCGAATTCCATGTTTAATTATGGATCTTGGATACGACGAGAGCTTCGTTTCAGTCAAGGTTCAGTTGAGCAAGACAGGCTATCTCAAGCGCTAACCACTGAAACTAAGGGAAAGACAAAGCCCGAAAAAGGCATTTCCCGTCATCCTTACAATCCAACGAGAACCGAGGGATATTCTCATAGATGTCCATATTCGTGACATGCAAGTTGTTGCTGTGAATCAGGCCACCACAAACCCCGAACCCGGGGCATCGATCGATCAGAAATGGATGTGACGGTTATAGCGGTAAAGCTCCCGGATAGCGGAAATGCGGCCGCAAGATTTCTCCAACTACAGCTGGTGTCCCATTCTTTTTCATTCTTGTCTCTATCTTTTCTCTCTCTTTTCTCTCTCTCTCTCTCTTTCGCATTCTTCTAATCCTCGCTTATCCACTTCCTCCCCACACATAACTCACTGTTACACACGGCACTGCTACTAATTAGTTACATACAACATCTAACCGTCGACGTCATGCGGTCTTGATTATCAACAAAAAGTCCACCCGCTTAGCAAATTCAGTACCACGTTGACGTTCTAACTTGCTCAGTGAGTGCCAGTTTCACCGTCCGGCACTTGCTCTAGTCAAACTCTGTTACTAGTCGGTCAAAATAAAAAAAAAAGTCAATGGACCCAGGGCGTGTTTTTCAAGTGCAGGGACAGTGGAGTTTTAGTGCATGATGGTGGTGATGAATCCTCGGGGCGGGCACCTCAGTCGATGACACCAACGCACCTAACATCCATAGAAAGCGAAAAACCCTGATCGCCAGAAACGAGCGCTACCGTAGCCCTGCCTAGACCTACGCCTGTGTCTGCGCCTGGTGCTAAACTGACCCGGAAATAGATTACACGCGCCGGGGATAATACTCGTCCGTCCCTGTCCCTGTCAATGGCTGAATACGTAAATCGAGTCCATGACTCGTCTTTGACTGGAGATATCCATGTTAGTTCTGTCTGTGTAAGTGCTTTGTTCACAATCGCATCAGAACTAGCCAAGACATATCTCATCGAATTTTTCGATACAGCCGTCGAAGGGTATTGCAATACGTGCAAGACAGGTACATCATTTGATCAGTATTCTCACATCTAAACTGATATTCAACCTTGATAAACAGACGCCGGAGATAAAGACCTTTTGCAGCAAACGTGACCTAAAACGGGCGTAACGTGCTGACCTGATGTCATATCATGATGATAACAAGGCGACTGTGTTCCCCGACGTTGTTGGTCAAGTAGCCTGCAGCAAGCCTATCTAGATCTCACCTTGACCAAGACATTGAGGTGCCAAAGCGGTTGGTCAACTCGGCAACTTGAAGCCGAGCTATGTTTTATTTTTCGCGATGCGGGATGATGATGATGCTGTACATGTCCCTGGGGACCAGTGATAGTCCTATGGGATCTTGTCTTTCTCAGCCGCGTCCCTTGGCTTCTCCTTTTGACCAGGTTCTTTTCCATGAAAATCTTTCTAGAAGGCCGCGGGATTATCAGTGCATGGTACCCCCATCGGCACCGGAACGGCAATGGTGGATCTATCGGGTTGAAGATATCTTGGAAGCAGTAAACCGACCTGTAAGGACTGTCGGACTCGCCCGAAATTTCACGAGTTGGTCACTAGACGTTCCCCATTCATCTCATCACCATCACCATCTTGAACTGGTGCACGGACTTGAACAGCTCTTCGGTGCCGAAGTGGGGGTTCCTTCTGTTCAATAAGGCCAGCCAACAGTGTCACTACTGCGTGCTTATCCAGAGAAGGTTTCCATGATATCAACACCAAAAAGCCCATGGGTGTGAAATGAGGTCAGCGGCTTCTCTGATATTCAGGGCTGTTGGAGAATTGACTCGCGCTACGATTCCCCTAAGCTAACGCACTTCAATATCCCGACCTCCGTGCCGAGGTGTGGCCCGGCCTTCAAGTCGGCGATTAACCCCGACGAAGAGCCCGTCGGGTTTTTTCCCCTGCTCTGCATGCAACGCACCAACTTATGTACACGATTCGAGATTGCAAGTCTTGGGTTATGTGCGTTTTATTTCCTCGGGCCGCTTTCGGTCAAGGTGAAGCAACCCTTACACCCTTGGAGGAGTTAGGGAAGCTGGAACGTCATATCCATGTTCGCTTTGAAATTGAACAAACAACGGCATATGGACCAAAGTCGGCATGTCGAGAAATGCCTCAATACCCATGGCATAACATCGCATCGAATGTATGTAACTGAGCTGGACTGGACCGATCTGAACTGAGCCTGTGCACCTCTGAGTGCGAGAGCCCGCTTACACTTACACCCCCTTCTCCATTTTCGTTTTTATGTTCCGATTATCAGACACAATCGATGCCTGGCAATCTCCTTCAAATGGGACGTAACGTTAATTGCTCGTGATTGTTCATCTCGAGGCTGCATGGCACAAGCCTGGGCCCATCATTACTTCACATATTACCAATCTATTCACGTTTCCAAGCCGTCGTCTGTCCTAGCCTCTCCCTTTGACACTTCTTTTCGCCTCACTAAACTCTTCCAGGACGCCCCATAAGAGGCTCCCAAGAGGCTCCAGAGCCCGTTGTCCCGGTTCCTCGGCCCCACCTTGCTGGGGGGGAGCGGAAGGCTTGTACTCGGCCGAAAACCGCATCGCAGCCCAACGTCGCATGATATGAGCCTCAAGCCCTATGATCTGAGCTGAGCTTGGCATTGTACCCTGATGGAATGTTTGATCACCAGAGAATCTCTATGTTCTACCACTTTCACAAGGAATCACAAGCAAACTTACTTGGCCATGGCCTTGAAATCGCAGAGTTTGTCGGCTACTTTCGATGACTCTCCTTGGGGGAAAAAATGGGACTCAATGGTTCATCGAAACTCGCCATGATTCTCAGCTCTTGTTCTACGGAATTCGGTGTTGAGGTTTTCCTTGTCTGTAAGATGAGCCCCAAGGTGATTCAGCCGCAGACTTGATGAGTCTACCAAGAATCCGCCAAGCAGGAACCAGTAACAAGACGTTTCACGCAAGATAGAAATCCCATGGAACAACTTCAAACAAGCCTCATCCCTGAAAGGCTTCCAATTCCGATCATTCTCCAGTAACGTCCGAGCTACGGGTCCGATGCTGTCGACGTATCGCAACGTGAGTACGGATCCTCCTCATGAACCACCCCCGGAAGGCTTATCACGCAAGACTATGTCTGACTTCTCGTCTTCGAGATCGCCTGCACCCTCATCTGGCCAAGAGATTGGTTGAGCTCAGATATTGCCTCTCGCTTGAAACTATGGGGCTTGTAAATCAGCACTCTAACGGCCGAGCTTGTGAAAGTCTGGTGGTATTCTAGAGTCCTTTTATATCCTCGGTTAAGCACCCACTTTGATCACGACTGACAGTTACATCCCACGTCCGTTTCGGAACAAAGATATCGATCCATTAATTGATTACGGAAAAGTGGATTCAACAGGGAAAAGGACATCGTTGTCCACACGATATCGCTCTTGAATCATCAAGCTTCAATAATAGTCATGTACCCAGGAAGAAATATCAAACCGCCAGACCACCTACTCTACACATCATTGTACATGATAAGCCGGGGGTGCTCTTGTTCGCAAACAGCCCATGTCCACGCGGCACTCGGCAGATAATTCATGAGGACTGCGGCTTTGTGGCCATAAGATGCAGATTCGAATAAATCTGGATCGTGTCGACGCACTTTCTCCACTGCATCAGCGGTGGCCAGTGCAAGGAAGTGTTGTCGATTAGGTCCACGGGGAAGCACCCTACTCCGAGGTCAGTCACAGCCGAGGTCTAGGATATCGCGGTGCAGAGAAGGGGAAGGGGGCTGAATACGGGGGAAACGTACAATGCGTTTCCAAAAATTCCATGGCACAAGCATGGTTCCTTGGTGAGAAGACCATGCCTCCAGGTTATGCTCTGACCTTTCTCGATGGCTGAGTCGATGCGATCTTGCAAGTCAGGAAAATACGGGCGCAGGGACGTCAGCGAATACAAGAAGCCAGGGGCACCATGGCACCACTGAATGAGACTTGCGCCTTTGCCCTCCTTGAGGCTCCGCAGGCTCGACGGCCAATTCCCGTCAGGACCTTGAAGCTCAAGTAGCTTTTCCACGCGTCGTGTAAGTTGTGGAGCGAGCGATGGGTTCGAAAGAACGAGCTGTGTGATGATACCTATGTCACCATGAGCTGCTCCAAAGTACCTCTTCCCATGCCACTCCCAATTACCCCTGCCGTCGTCATCAGTGGCCATGATACGCTCTGTAAGTCTCTTGATCGGAGATTCAACAAGACTCTCACTCCTAGGAACCCAGTGTTTCACCATACGCAACATGTATAATGCACCTGCCCGCCCATAGGGTATCTCTGATGGAAAAGCATCTTCCTGGGGGCTCGTGTAGGGACCAAGAAGTACCGGCATATTGCTCAGGAAGTCTATCAAGTGATCATCCTCCTTGGTTATGCACACTCTCGCTGCTTCGAAGGATAGTTTCTCGGACGAGATGCCGCAGTTGCCCTTTTCTAGGATTAACTTTCCACGGTCTCCCTCCAGGTAGCGTTTCGCCCAAGACAGCAGGTCTTGGCCAGATATTTTCAGATCTGGGTATAGTTCGGACAGTTGAAGGAACAAATAAGCAAGACCAGTGTACCCAGTGAAGAGACCGCCAAGGTGGCGTTCATGGTAGACTTCACGAGGCGGCGTATGTCGTACGACGAGTTCAAGAGCATATGTGAGGAGCTCTTTGGGATCTGAGCCGAGTTTCTGGGGAGGAAGGTTATTCGAGATATATCGTTGGGTCATGCTGGCGGCGATGGCATATGCATTCGTGAATCTCTGGTGAAGTTATCGAGAGCGGTTCGCGTTATCATTATCTGGATGAGGTTGTCATCAATTTTGGGCTCGACATGATGTTATACGTGCCCTCCCAGTGACGCATACCTTCGTCTTTTAGGGATGATCAGCAACACCGTACCATATAATTGGAGGAGGGGCAAAAGACGAGGCTCACGCGACAAAACATACCACCAATGTACAAAATAATAGGCTCTCCAGACACGACAGAAGAGATTATAATAGGCTCAAAAGTCGGGTTTGAAACAGGCCTGCTTTGTTCCAAGGTCGATCGCTTACTACCTATATACGGCTCATGACAAACAGACAGCGTTAGTGAAGCTCCCGAAACTTGGGGCCGATGGTGGGTCATGAGCTCCCGGCGGAGGTGGGTCCCCTGGGACGACGTTGATGCGACTTTGGAGGGGGAATACAGGGTTAATAGATCGTTCTTGAGAGGAGGAGAAAGAATCACTTGACAGAAGTACTGCATGCCATATAATGTGTACCTAACTTGAAACTATTATATCAGAACTTGTCAAAAAGCGTAATATACACATCATCGTCACTGGTTTGTGCCCCTGGTTACGTAGAAGCCTGTGACGATTTAAGCTAGCCCCACTCGTAGGGCCTTGAGGTGCCAATGACGACATCGACTAGAGCTTCTCTCTCTTGAGCTTCCATGGTTTAGGGTGGAATGTCAAGCTTGTGATTGTCAACCTCGCTGTGATATAAACAAAGCGAAGCAGGTCACCTCTTTTTCATTTGGCAACATCAAAGTGCTCTTTTAACGATTCGTTTCTACACACGATCACCAGCACCGCAAACTTGCTCCGACTTTTGCATTCAACAAACTACCATGGCCGACACAGCTGAAGCTTCGGGAGCTGATCACCAGCAGGAACCTGCCAAGCGCAACAGAGTGGTTGACTCTGTTGGAGAGAAAGCTCAAGAGGTCTTGTACGCATAAATTGCTTCGATTCTCTTCTTCTTCTTTTTGAAGCTAATAATATGGCTTACTAGTAAGGAGGACTATGCCCAGGCTCGAGAGCATGTAGCCAGCGCTGCCAAGAGCCGATCCTACCTCTACCCGATCAAGGTACAGGGTCTCCCTTCTTGAGCCCCAGAGAGGTCACCTGCTAATGCACCACGTATTGAACAGGGGATTTTCTACTTCATCTCCCATCGCTCACTTTGGAAGCCATTCATCTCCAAGCTCGGCCCGCTGGTCGTCCTCTCTACCGGTGTCATTGGTGGCATGTTCTTCTTTACATACTTGCCACAGCTCGCCGTACTATTCTTCGTCAATGGCCCTATTGCGCCCTTCTCTGCGGTTCTGTTGGTTCTCAATGAGAGTACCACCATCATCAACCTTGTGTCTCGCAACTACCTCCTTCAAGATGCCCTTCTCGATGTGTTTGATGGTACACTCCTTGCCCGTGGAGATACCCAAATCGTGAGCGAGGGACGAGAGGTCAAGTCTGGAGCAGATCCGATGCAGAAACTTGGCAAGATCATCAAGAGCCCCTTTGAGAAGTTCAGCCCCAAGGCTATTGTCCGCTACGTGATGTACCTGCCCCTCAACGCAATCCCGGTTGTTGGTACGGTCATATTCATCCTCATTCAAGGTAAAAATGTAGCATCAATAACTATATCACTCCACTGACCACACACAGGTCGTACTCGAGGCAAGGGAGTTCACGGTCGAGTAAGTTGCCTATTAATTGGAATTTGAGCAGAGCTAACAGCGCTCGTTCCAGTATTTCCAACTGAAGAAATGGTCGCAACCCAAGAGAGAGGATTGGCTGACCAAGAATGTTGGCCCCTACACTGCGTGCGTATTTATCCATCTGCTTCCTGGTTGACGCCTGGTAGCACAGATGAGCCAAATTTAGCTAACTGAAATGTGCAAAAGATTCGGACTAGTTGCCACTCTTCTCGAGATGATTCCGGTTGCTTCCATGTTTTTCACATTCAGTAACACAGGTAAGTCTCAAGCGAGCTCACGATGTGTAAAGCTAACGCCAAAAAGTTGGAGCTGCCCTCTGGGCTGCTGATATCGAGGATAAGAATGCCTCGATGACTGACGGAACTGCCCCTACTCTGCGTGAAACCGCAAAAAAGGCCGAATAAGCGCATTCGTCTTCGTACAACAGGCTAAGCCTCAAAGCCACGCAACATCCACGATCTGCGAGACATTGTGTCCAAAACATGAAAGCAAAATTAATTATATGGATTTGATTTTGATATTCTGAAGGGTCGAAGTTTATAAGAATTGGGGGATGCATGAGGCAATCACGAGTTCCTGCCTGCCCATCTAAGGTAACCTAAGAATACGGGCGAGCGCTTTCACAAACCTTTTACGGGAAGGAATGTCCATCAGTCAGGAAGGAAGGAAGGGTCTAAAAGATATGTCTTAGGTAAGGTAGGTAGGTAGGTCTAGGCTCAGGTACCAGTCTCTTTTCGCAAAACTTTCATCGTCTCGATTTGTCTCATTCTTTACATGTCAACGTGAGCCTCGCAACTATCCCCCTATTTGAATCTCTGAGTCTTCGCTGTTCAAGATGAAAACGTGTCAATGTCTGAGTCTTCGCTTAAGTGCTGCTCTTGAGAGCAACCAGGTTCAGAACTGGAACCACCCTCACCTTTTGAAACATTGATTCCCTTTCGAGAAAATTTCAACCGTGAGCCTTAACCCTTGTCGTTGTTCTCGGTTTAACTGATAATGCCACGAGATGACATCTTCCAAATCTTTCATAGTCACCCACACCTAGTCGTCCAAGAAAACGAAGCAGGATTGCCGCCCTTCTATACACCCGGACGCTCAACAGAGACAAACTAAGTGCATCATCGAACACTTCACCCCTGATGCGACCCGACGGCAAGCTGCATCTCGCCTCGTTGCCGAGGCTCGTTACAGGTGCCACGTCTGCACGGATGGCATGTAAAGTCTGGGATTTTGGTCCCCGGGTTGTGAAACCTCCAACGACCAGGCCGTTGATCCCCAACGGTCAAAGGCCCGACGTGGTTTGTGTTCCACCGCTTAACACAGCCAAGATCTCGTCTACAGACAGTTGACCAATGCAAGTTAAATCCCGCAATGCGAGTCAGAGCGAGATACGGCCGTACGAGGATTAATCTGATACAGGTCATGTGTGACCTGACGAGGCCAGCAAGTGTCTTCACTCGAGTGAAAGGGACGGCTCTCAAACATATGATCACCTGCTTGTTCTCGACATGTCTTGGGATATGATGTACAGAATATCACTCGGCATCGGCAGGAATAGGCTGGCTCATACTCAAGTAAGAGCAATTCTGGAAGCCATCGCTTTTGTGTTGTTTCCTCGAAGAAACATGATGGGAGATGAAGGGCGGCCTGTGACATGGCACATGGAAACAATCACCGGCTGATGAAGCAGAGGCGGTAGCAAGGACACTCCATACATGCAATCAAGCGATAATACGACCCCAAACTCAAGTTTATTGTCCTGAAAGAGTGGAGGAAACTGAACAAGCATCGACAACAGCTGTGCAAGCCCATCCCATTGTGTCTGCCTTCGTGTCATAAGCAAACAGAGCTATAAGCCTGTCCAGGATCCCGGGATAGCTTCCATCGGGAGGAAGGCAAGCAACCAGCCGGACATATGTTCTATGGGGTACCAAGAAGGCTATATACGGCCACCAACGACCGGAGCATCGCGGACGACGGTCCAATCTAGCAAAACACATCCAGGAATCACCACCCCAATAACACTGAGCTAAGCACTTGTAACCCATTGGACCTGAAAATACAGCTTGTACGCTCATGCTGTGGCAGGATTTCAGGGATGAATTGAATATCTGACTTTAGAAGGTAGGTATGTGCCCCTTTGCCTGTCACTGGCAAAATTCTTGTGACAGCTGCTGCCAGTTGCACACTTCATATCTTCTATCTTTTGCCCTGTTCATGATTCACTCATTCCTACGCATGCCTTGAACTGCTCGAATACTTTTCTTCCTCTTTCTTTTCACTTCTTCTACCCTTCTTTTCTTCCGCTTCGCAAATCTCGCTCTCGTGTTCTCCCCATCAGCTCGAGGAAGCATAGGAAATAATATCCTAGGAGTCGACAATCACTCGTTTACCTGTATCTCTTATTCTACTATCGACTCATCCGCTCGTTTAAACACTTCTGTAATAAACTCCGTTCGCTGAATCGTTCTGGTGAGTTCAAAAGGCAATCTCTGTATTTGCTCAAGGGCGAACAGTATTCGCTGACCTCAAGGATCAACAGCACTACAACATCTTCATCATGAGACCACCTAACATTCCTTTGATCACCGTCCTATCGGTTTTTCTACTGCTCTCTTGTCTTCTGAGCAGTGCAACTGGGCTTGGTCCCCAGCAGCATCGGGGTGCTCGCAAAGATGTGCGCGGCAATAATCTCATCGAAGCTCGCAATCCCTTGGGTAAAGCTCTCGCTGATGGCTATGGTCCACCTCCTCCCTATTATACTGGGGAGCCAGTTGCTCAAACTGATTTGACTTCTCGTAAGTATTACGCTCTGACTTAATGTCCTCCTTAAATCTAACATTGTCAGATCATTCTCTCGAGGAGTCCACTGCAACCGAAACTCAGACTGGAGCTTCCCAAGCCGGTGTGCCATCTAAGTCAAATGTTTCTTCTCACCATGAAACTGTCTCTTATGGCAGCTCCTCTCTCTCTGTATCCTCAACCCTGGAGACCGACACTGCCATGATAACTGTTGGCTCAAGCGCAAAGGCTGGTAGTACATCCGGCTCCGAGGCATTGTCGAGTGTTCACCTGACAGCTTCGGGCTCTTTCCTTGGGACTGAGACTTCTGGTGCTAAAGCTTCCTCAATTTCACTTGGTCAAGTTTCTTCTATTTCTAACTCTTCGTTGACTGGCACTTATCCCTCCGCGGGTACCTCATCACCCGGGACGGAAACTGAATTTCCTTCAGGTTCTGCCTCATCTGCCACAGTCTCTGTTTTCTTTAACGAAACAAAGACGATCACTGAGAGCGTCTCACACACACAAGCAGTGTCAAGCGCTGAAGTTTCAGGTGACTTCACTACACCGGAGCTTGCTTCTCGCCTCGAGAGTAGCGTAACGAAGGCTAGGTCGACAACAACGACAACAACAAGGATGCTTAATGTTACAGTGACAGTCGCCCCCGGTTCTTCAAGTGGTAATGCATCAAGCCTTTCATCTTTAACTGTTCCCATGACTGCAGACGAAACCACGACAATCACAGTCATCCCACAACAGAACTCATCTGAACTTTCTACTGAGGGTCTTGCTACTGATACTGATTCGGCGGGGGACCCAACATTGGGCAGTCTGGCCACTGAATCGACCAAATCTGTCACAATCCAAAGCACTCTGACCAAGGTTGCTATCTCGGAATCGACTCAAAAGTCTACCCGTGCTTCGAGCATTCCTGTCAATGGAACAGTGAGCTTCACTACTACTACTACTACTACTGCCTATTTCACTACAACAATTGGAGTTCCTGCCTCATCTTCTGTTCTGTCAAATTCATCTGGCATTTCAAGACCTACTATTGTTGCTTCTGATGACTCGTCGGGGGCTGGAACAGGAGACTCGTCGGCGATCATGGCATCTATTACTGTTGCCTTTTCCACCACAGTTACCACGAGCAAGACGTACACTGCGCTCAACGTCACCTCGCCAGCAACAAGCTCTCCTTTCTCTTCAGTTCCGACCTCCGTGGCTAGCGCGAGCGTTGACGTTTCCAAGTCGAATATTGCTACAACATCTAACCAAACATCTTCAGAGACTCTCTTTGCATCAACAGCCCTGCCTACAAATGCGACCTCTCACTCAGTCACCGAGCCCTTCGTTGTGACTACTGTGTCAGACGGCTCGGTTATTACAATCTTCCCCGGCGGTATCATTCCAACTGGGAGCGCTACAAGTTTGATGAACAACTCCGTTTCTACACAGTATTCCACCTCTGGCCCTTCGCGCTTCAATTCGTCAATGTCCATCAGACGGACTTCATTGTCTTCTCATACAGACTCCTGGCTTGACTGGCCGACTTCGACGCTGGCGATTTCCCATACTTCGGAAGCAACTTTGGAGGTCCCATCACTTTCTTTCCCAACCTCTTGGCTTTCGATCATTACCACGCCAATGACGCCTCCTAGTGTGTCTACCATGTCAACTCAAGGCCAATCTGATGGCTCAACACTTGGTAATGTAACGGTGATCAAGACAACAATGACTTCTACCATCACTAGCAGTCTCACACCGACAAGCCTATCCTCGTCTGGCAATGTCACGGTAGCCCATACCACTAGTGGGTACAACTTTTCTAAAAGTGTGGGATCCATCAAGAGCACATTCAGTTCTCGGTCGACCTCTCTCGGTATTAGTACCGTCATCATATCCAAGCAGCCTACCAACTTCCCCTTTCCCACCAACACAAGCCTAGTTTGGCAGTCAGAAACATCTTCAGCGTCACTCTCTGAATCTGACAAAACCATCGGCCCCAAAGCCAGTGATGTTACATTCTCTTTGACCACAGCTGGATTCAATAGCACTACTCCTCATACCAACTCCACTACCGTTACGGCCAGTGAAACATATCCTTCAAGCAATACGGATCAGACGCAGTCCATCATTACTGCAGGGACCTCTGGGTCGTGGAACATGACTCGCAGCGCTCAGTGGTCCACAAACTCAACTGTCCAAACAACTACCCGTACTGGCTCTGATTTGGTTTCTGGAACTCAAACTTTGAGTGACACAGCTGCCGCCACTCCTCAGCCGCCCGCTTCGCTGAACGTTACGCTCACCACTATATCAGACAGTACCTATAGTAAAACGTTCACCGATGTGAAAGTCACTATCATTATGCCGACTTTCTTGACGACATCTGAGAGTGTTTCACTCACAACGGTATCGATCAGCACGGCCCCCTTCCCTCTTCCATCAAACACCACATTGACGGGAACTGGCACTTCTTTTCCACCAAGTGGTACAGGACCTCGCTTCACCATTACCGGAACCTTGGGAGACTTTTCAACGTCCAGTATGACCATTTCACCATCGATCAGCACAACATATCTCACTATAAACACCACAGTGGCTGGCATCACGGCTGATACTTCGGCCTCTGCTTCGGGCACAAACGAGCCATTCTTCCCGGTCTCCAACTCAACTAGTCTGGGCACCACCAGTCTCTCGACAATCGCTTCATGGAGGCCAGATCCTGAGCCGTGGACGAGCTGGCCAACTTTGAGCCTCACGAATGAGCCAGGTGTCTCGACGTGGACTGTAAATAGCGAGATTTCACAGTGGACTTCATACACTCGAACTACCACCAAGTCTTTGACTTCTACTTTAGGAGAGCCAAGTATGTCTCACTCTTCTGTTCACAACCTTAGCAGTGCAACCTCGGGGTCAACCTTTTATACTCGTACCACGACTTTGACCCTCGCAACCACTTTGGAAGAGCCCAGCACTTCCCCGTCCACCAATGGCAACAGGAGTATTGCAACCTCACAGTCCATTTCAAATACTCGCACGACAACCATATTCCGCACTACGACTATGGGGGGGCCAGGAGTGTCCTCGCCTGCCCTCAACAGCTCAAGCGGTGGTGCTTCGTTGTCAACCTCATACACTCGTACTACGACATTGACGCTTACAACTACTTTGGCAGAACCCCCAACATCTCAAGTATCTAGGGCTACAGTCACAAATTCATATGTTTCCACATGGGCTAACGTAACCTCCGGGGTCGCTGGCTTCACGAGCACAGAGACTATCTCATTGGCCACCGTTACATCGTCGCTCTCGGGAACACAGACAACTTTCTTGACAACTGGTAGCGCAAAGGGGGTATCGACCAGCCTCGAGAGTTCCGCCTTGGCACCAATCCCGGTAGGTAACTCAACTCTATCACAGGCTTCTGGGAGAACATCTTCAGGGATTGACACTTTGACGGGCACACACTTGTTGACTGGCTCGGCGGGAGCAGCTACTCCATGTAAATCTACATCTACTAGCTCATCGACCTGCACGGAATCAGTGTACGACACCCCGACCCATACAGCGATTCCAGCTAGCACCGATTGCTTGACTGAAACGAATGGACCAGACTTATCGTTATCCCACGTGTCGGCAGTAACAGCCACTGAAAACGTCTCATCGACCTGCAACACAACAAGCAGCACGGTGCATTGGTCGAACATGACTCACACATTTGGTGTAAAAGGTATGTGATATTCTTGACGGGTAAAATCACCTGACTAATGAAGGTCAGATACAGAAACAAGCACCTACCAGCCGCTTACAACATTGCAGACAATCACAAAAGCGCAGACTGACGGGGAATTGGGCTCGACTGGGGATGACTATCCCACGCCCACAGACAGGGTGCCTGAGGATCCCAACTTTCCATGGGGCAATGACTCCCCAATCCATCGTCACCAGAACTCGTCTAAGCTTGGCCCTGGTGAAAATGATGGCGACGACGATGGAGGTCTGAGCAAGAGAATCAGCTGGCGCCCGCGGTGGGAGAATGTCAGAGACAAGCTGGAAGGTCTCTGGCGTGGGAAGTCAGAGGACTAAGTCTCAGGAGGAAGAAGGCACGATTTGGATTGTGTTTGTAAAACATTCCCTGATTATGAAGCATGGCATATCGGGGGTTCATTTCTTTCTATGGACATGTTGGTTTTCCATGTCTGGACTTCTTTTCTACTCTAATTCAGCCCTGTTTGTTGGCTTCGATTTCGGTTTCGGTATTTCGGGCAACTTTAGGGTCCGGTCAGGGATCACAGTGGTCAGACCAGGCCAGAGAGGGCAGGGCAGGGAGCCTTGGTTTATTGCGAGACTTGCTATGAGTTGGTTGAAAACACAGACGTTACGGATGTGTGTACAAGACTTATATAGTTCATGCTATTAATCATGTCGAGATTATAATAAGTATCGTTTTTCTTGGACGAACTCATCTGGTATGGGCCTTTTGGTCGCGTGCTTTGGAACAGATATAGGGATGGATGTGAGTGAATGTGAGACATGTGAGTGGATCATTGGTATAAATTCTTGGCTGATACTACGAATCGAACATGTACATATACGCGTATTGCCAAGAGATAGGTACATAAGCACCTAAATAAAGACGTGATGAAGCAAGACAAGTCTACTGATTCAGTTCATAAAAGTGTAGGTGGGTATCTTACTGAGGTGCCTTGAGAGTGTAAGTTACCACTCAGGGATACCTACGGTGAAGATGTAAATAATTGTGTAAGGTTGGTACCTAGGACCTGCGATTGCCTCTTTCTGACCAACGGTGAACGGTAAGTGGGCAAGAGGCAGGACAGTGCATGAAATAGCTGAGCCAATCATGTTAGCGCAAGAAAGAAAACCCGAAGTTAAAATCGTCGTCATCGGCAGGAGGGGTCGTTCCTTCCGGCCCCAGATTTCGTGCCTCTTACACACGGACTTTACCCAAAGCGGATCCCTTGCCACCGAGACATCCGACGCCTCAAGAGTAAAGCACGTTACCATCAGCTGCGCTTCATTCTTTCCCTCTTTTAATCCTTTCTTTTTTCCACGCAAACGACACCAACGACGACAATATCGCCATCATCGTTATCATCGCCAAATCAGTCAATTAAGCATCGCAATACACAAATCGCATATACCGAATACCGAATACTCCATCACATCATGCTTTTCAAGCCGCTCGCCCTTGCAGCGACCGCCGCTGCTGTCCTCATCGTCCCAGAGACTTCTGACAAGGACGACAGCATCTTCCGCACTCTTCCCATCGAGGTCGACACTTTTGAGATCCCCGAGACCGCCTATGGTCAAGTCGTAGACGTCCCTTGCCTCCAGTGCCGCGGCCATGACAGCCAACTCGAACTCAATTTCGGCATTCAAGACCGTCGTCTGGTATTAAACGGCTTCGAACTCTATCCTCACGCCGACCCTTGGAACGGAGACCTGTCGGCAGCTGTCATCAAGGCCAACGGCAAGAGCGATATGCGTCGGCTGGGATATGGCTTGGCTATTCGTCCTGAAGGAGTCGATAATGATCAACATCTCGAGGTTGTCAACGTCGAAGTCAGGATCATCGAAGTCGGCGACCGTTTTGTCGACGGCGTCCCTCCTGTCACAGTAAAGCTCATCAAGGCTCCTGTCGGCGAGATCATCATCGGAAGCATCGAGGTCAAGGGTGATGGCGAGAAGGCACCAGAGGATTGTGATATGTGGTGCCGCGCCAAGGGCATGCTCCACGATACCTGGAAGGATGTCAAGGGCAAGTTCAAGGGTAAGGGCTGCCACGGAATGAAGGGTAAGGGTAAGGGCCATGGTCACGGTCGCAAGCCCCATCACGGTCATGATAAGGGTGAGAACAAGCCTACCGACAACTTCAAGCACGGTCCTCTCGTCAACAAGGCCCCCGAGCAGTCGTGGAGTGATGTTTTTACACACGTCACGGCATATATTATCATCCCTGTCCTTATGGGTGTTGCTGCCGGTGTCGGAGTTGCATTGTAAGTCAATGCCCTGCAGTTGTTCAATTTGCACCATACTAACATAATCAGTTTCACCATGTTCCTTTGTGCCATGGTTCTCCGCGTGATCCGCATGTTCAAGAGCGAATCTGCCGACTCCGAGCCTGAGCTTGCCCCCGGTGCTACTCACAAGGCCGCCATCACCGAAATGCTTGTTGAAGACGAAAAGTCCGGTCTTATGGTCGACGAGGAGGCTCTTCCCCAGTACGAGCCACGCAACTAGAAGTCGATTTCTGAGACTCTGTACTTACCCGCATTTTAGCCGTGGTTGATAGAAAAGGGGAACGCACACTACCAACACAGCCTTCTACGACAGGCGTGTTATTTATACCAAAGATTGTATGTTTTTAAAGGATTCGGGCTCGGGATAGGCGTTATGAGTATGGTGGATGGGATTATGTCTTATGAACTGGATGGCTACGTACGCATCAGACTTGGCGTGGCTTTCTTTGGTAACGATTTGAAATTGTTATTGTCCTTTCTTTAAAGATTCAGCGGTGTCTATCAGGTTATGGATGGTCTAGGCACTATTGGCTAAACTTGAAATACGTCGATGAATTACTTGAACTTGATAAACTCGTGTCGGATGTACTCTGTAGGTATTCGATGCATTCATTATTTGAGACCAAGATCGCCAGTTATAAAATGGTAGTACCACCCAAAGTCTACATCCCCCCTCCCCCACACAGGCTGTGGACCCTGAATGGGCATTATCCGCTCACACTCTAATTAAATTAGTTAGCTTCCACTCTGGGTTTGGGGGAGCATTCGCAATCCAAAGTCATCAAGTGTGGATAGAAAGGTCATGTCGTATGCGGGGTTTCGACTCGCTATATTCTAGCCCGACACCCGAGTATAGCTATATAACTAACTACTTGTTCCCAATCCCATCCAATCTGGAGTCGGTTCTAAAAGTCTGTAGCTGCTAGACTACTTTGATCCTATTTTGTCTTACTTTACTACTGTCACTCTCACTCTCACTCTCACCAGCAATACGCACAGTACAGTCCGCCACTTATTAAACACAACATGTCCCACACAGCTCGCCGATTCGCTCAGATCGTCAAACTGAGGCCTCAGCACCTTGCTGAGTACAAGGAAGTTCACGCCAGAGTCTGGCCCGACGTCCTCAAGCAGATCCAAGAGTGCAATATTCGAGACTGTATGGCCTATCCTGATGTGGTTCTACAAGGCAATTGTAATAGAGACTGATCGCTTGTATAGACAGCATTTTCTACGATGATCAGAGCCACATTCTCTTCGCCTCGTTCAAATACATCGGCTCGGATTACAGTGGCGACATGGAAAAGATGGCAAAGAACCCTCGTGTGAGAGAATGGTGGAAGATGACAGATGCCTGGCAGGAGAGTCTCGTGCCTGGTGCAGTGAGCTCCGAGGCCGGCGAGCCTTCTTGGTGGAAGCCAGTTGAGGAGGTCTTTTACCAGCCTTAAGGTGAATAATGCAGTATAAAATTCAGGAATGGTATAAAGAAAAGCCACAAACACCCCGTACTCATAAAGAGCTGATGGTCTAAATC
Organism: Fusarium mangiferae; assembly: GCF_900044065.1. NCBI lineage: Eukaryota > Fungi > Ascomycota > Sordariomycetes > Hypocreales > Nectriaceae > Fusarium > Fusarium mangiferae. The sequence goes on along the minus strand of NW_024573924.1, from coordinate 1,321,798 downwards.
TCTTACGATTCATGGCATCGAGTATCAAGTCCTGAGGCCTCTATCTTTTGGTACAACGCCCTTGCTTATCTCGCTCGCGAGTGTCACATATTGTAAAAAGGGGAAAGGGGGGGTTAAGAATAGAAGGATAAAATGAAAAGGGCGCCTCCGAAATGCCTATGCAAAATTCTTCCTCCTTTCCTTCTTTTCTTTCTCCGTCTTCTTCATCTGTCCCGTTACTTATTCCGCACTCATTACCATCCATGGCCCGGCCCTGGCGAAGCTGAACTGAAGCAAGTAACGAAACGAAAGCACTAGACCGACGCCATCATTGCGAAATGCATATTTACCTATGTTCATGCCTTATATACAGTGTCTACTCTTGACTCCTGGATCATCTGAACCTCGCTGCTCTGCTTCACCTTGGCCCATGGACTGCTCTATGCCGAAGAGACGGGTGGGTGAGAGCAGCCATTGGAGATAACACATGGCGCTTCACGTTTCCTCCTATTGTCTTGGATCCGATACTGATCTTGTACCTCAACAAGTCAACCGATTCCTTGTCGCCAATACTGACATTAGCTGCCTCTTTTGCCAAAACGCCTGCTTCTTTACGAGCCTTGGCAAAGAATTGCGCAAGGCTAGATTGAGCGTCTTCGGCACTCTCCACGTCCTCCTCCTGCAACACATAGAGGACGGCAATACGTGCAAAGTCGAGGACCTCGTTTGTGATCTTGAACTTGGTCATCGGGTCCTGTGTCTGCGATGGTTCTGCTACCGCTGAGGTCTGTGCAGCATTGCCAGCTTCGCTTGTTGAGGTTGGCGCGTTTTCGGGGCTTCCCTCGTCAACCACCAGTGTAGTTGGCGCGGCGGTTTCGGACGATACGACGACGGCAGGGGCAGTTTCAGGTGCACGGGCAATGAGAGTCGGTGCAGCGGCCTCCCGCTTGAACTGGAGAGCCAGGCTGTCAAGCAAATTCCTTTTGCGTGCTGCAGCGCCATCAAAAGTAACCAGGGAGTTCTGGGCAATACAGGACAGCTCTGCAGCATTGATCTTCGCCATGATGGCAGTTCCAGATAGAGGGACAGAAAAGTTTTTCTGGCTGTTCTCGATAAGGCGTGGAATACTTTTACCAAGCGTCACGTTGTTCAGATCGTTGCCTAAGTCCGTAGTCGTGCAACCATCGGAGCCACCTGCGCTACAGTCGGAGCCTGTAAAACCATTTGTGCAAATGCATGAGCATGTACCCTGCGACATGATGTTTGTTCCACCGTTCTGGCACTTTAATGATTCTTGGCATTGAGCAAGGGCAGACTTTGGCTTTTCATCATTGCCCAAGTTCTTAAAGACGAAAAATTCCAATGGTACAAGGACAGCGGCCAGAATTATACCAACAAGTAACAGTAGTAAGAGAACAAACGCCCACACAGGCAGACCGCAGCAGCGCCGACGTCGCTTGCCCTCGCCTTCATCCGAAGGCGTCATCTCGCGAAGGCCAGATCGTGAAGAAGCATCACCCTGGCGGGTGGGGGCCAGGGGCCAAGATGTCGTCCGAAACCAGGATCCACGGTTCTGTCGCTCTAATTGTTGTGCGGGAGGAGGGAATGCTGCCAGCATATCCGATAGTCCTAGGACAGGTAAGTTCATCAAAACATCATATCCTAAAGCAGATATTCTTACCTGAGTTTTCTTTGTCACCCCCTCGAGTCTGCCCCTTGTCGTCAAAGAAATCATTCAAGTTATCGAATCGGCTCGCTGGTCTTTTGCCAGAATCAATCATGGTCGCAAGGCGAGTTGCACGTCGAATCAGATCAGGCAAGCTGGTGATACTGCCCCTCTCCTCTGCCCTTCTCACTGCTTCAATGTCCAGCTTTGGGGGTCGTCGAATAGCCGAAAGTCGACTATAAGGCTGAGGTGAAGGTGTTGGCGCTGGCACTGGTACTTCTGACAAGTTGGTGGCGCTGGCAGCAGCATATGCACCCAAGATAGCGTCGGGGCTAAGGCTGTCATGAGGGTTTTGCGAAGGTGCCGACGTCTTCGCCAGAGGAAGGGTGTTAGAAGAGCTTGTTGAAGCATCAATATAGCCGGTTCCCGAGTCGAAAGGCTGAACTGGTGATGGTGCAGGTCGGTGATTGGGCTCCATAATGAACGATTTGGTAGTAACAATTGAGGGCTTTCCTCTCTTGCCGATGCTTGCACTGCGGACCAGTTTGCTCTCATCATGGAACTCATCATACGCGGAATCCTGACTCTTGTTGTCTGTCTCGTCGTAATACGAGGGACTGACAGCCCGAGAACCTGCTGGCCAACTTTCAGGCATAGCCGCACTTGAGGCGTAAGAGCCGTGCGATCTCGAATTGAGACTCTCTTCGGGAATCGGCGAGACAAAAGAAGCGTGTGAGTAGAAGGATGATGCGCCCCTTCGAGATGACGGGGGAGGTCCTAGGTTAGCGCTGGCTCTTGGGGGCCCCAGATTGACACTTCTTCTATTAGAATCTGTAGCTGTCGATTGATTGGGCTCGGGGAAGTCAGGGAGCGATCCAAGACTAGAGGTGGTCATTCGGGAGGATGGGGAAGGCGGAACGGAAGAGTGATAGTCGTCAGACTCGGGTGTGAGAAACACTGGGGTCGGTTCTTGGAGTCGAGACTGATCCAGCAAAGAAGGAACTTGGCTGGGTCTGGGTGGTCGTTGAGGGGCCTGAGTCGGTCGACCGGGTGGTGGTCGATATGGTTCAGGGTCGGGCGAATTCATAGCGGCCATCGGAGGGCCGGGTAGAGGCCATTGTGGAACTTGCTGTGGTCGAGATATGGCAACACCAGAATTCCCACTTCTATAATCAATGGCAGGCGCAGCCTTGGGTTTCGGAAGCCTTGACTGCGCGGAGGGGTGTCCTCCCATGGGTCGACGAGGAGGAGCCCTCAGTTCGCCAGGCGGGCTGTCGTCCATGTTGTCTGGGTATAGAGGCTGCTGTCGCGGATATCCACCTTGGGCCATCTCGCGTGCTCTCCTTACAGATCCAGATGCGGGTGCTGAGTCCATCCCTCTTCCATCATACATCTGACTCATTTGGTTCCTTTATGCCAAGTCACGAGTTCATCCAAACCCAACAGCGTAACACGGTTAGAAATCCGGTAGCGAGCCCCTGTATGCAGTTCAACTGTATGTAGGAAGCCGAGAAGTTGCGAAGAACCGAAGTGATGAAATGATGCGAGTATCCGATGACCTGCAGCGCTTGAATCGACCTTGTGGGGAATCACTGACACGGCGTTCGTATATGGACAAAGCAGTCTGTGTGCGAATTGTTTGGGTGCTGCAACATGAAAAGCTGACCTCTTTTGGACTCGATCGGGTCGTACAGCCACAGGCTACGTCGAGGTTACGAGAAATGTGAGAAGCGAAGTAAAAATAGGCAAGATGAAAACTTGGATAGAAGAGAACGTGAGAGAAAATAAGACGGATCGACCCAAAAATGAGAGATTGTTGCACGGTAATCCAGACCTCGCAGGCGCTGCAAGCAATGCAAATGAGAAATAGTCTGAAGAGAAAGTGTTAGAATTACAAGGGGATATGGGTGGAGGAAGATGCGAAAGATTGAAGTGAAACAATCAAGATGGCGTCCAGGCCATCTCAAGATTTGGTAACAACGAAAGGGAAAACATACCGAAGAAGCGAAAGAAGGTCACGACTTCATGAGATCATTTGGGCGCGACAAATCAAGTCAACGTCACAGGGGCTCGCAATCAACGACTAAAAGGATGGAAGGGATCGGTTCCGTAGTAGAGCAGCACAGCAGATGGGGACGAAATTCGAGTCGGAATCGAGAACCAGTGGGCAAAGGCCAAAGTCGATGCTGGCGTCGTGAGACGAGGCGGCGTGTCACCGAGGAGATGGCTCTGGACGAATCGCGTTTCAAAGTTGCGTCTCGATGGTTTGAGGATGCTCCAGGTGATGAGACGATAATGGTTGTAAGTGGTGAAAGGAGATCCTATAGAAGGATAGAAGCCAAGGCCAGATCGATGAGGCACCAATTGTTTGTTGAGGAGGAAGGCGTGGTGAGGCGTTCGATTTCCCAGCTCTTGCTCTTGCTTCTTTCCTTGAACCTGATTATCTCTTTGTGGCCCCTTATTTAATTGTCAAAATTATCAAAGCAAAAAGAAGAGCTAAAAAGAAAAAAAGTTGGTCTGATTATCTTCTAGACAGACCCGTTAAAAAAGGAATAGTAAAAGAGAAGAGTTGTGAAAAAACGAAAAAAAGGTGCACAATAGAAGCACAGTTGGAGAAAAATCAAAGTAGTAACGAATGAATGTAACGAGGCGCAGACTACGACAGCTTGGGTCGAAGCAGGCTTGTAGGTACCAGTACAGTACAATAGGCACAAAGAGTGCGGGTGAGGTTGGAGAGGAGGAAGAAAAGCGAGGCGAAGCGAGGGGAGAAGAGAGGAAATGGAACTGAAAGGACGACCCAAGCTCCGGGTACATTAGTAGATTGGTGAGGCTTTCGGGGGACCCTAGGTTGGAGTTGAGCAAGCACCCGAACTTCACTCACCTGCGAAACAGGGCTATTCCACAATGGAACACCCAGACGGGAGCACGGGAGAGGCACAGAGACAACGCAAACACCCACTCGACTGATCCAGTTATTACGGGTGAGCAAGCCCCATCACGATACTTAGCATCTTGCTGCAGGATCGTCGTTATTCCAACATGGGACCACCCTGCTCACTTTCACAAACGCCATCCAAGAATCAGATTCACTCACACGGGGCGCAATACGAACAGAGACGATAGAGAGTCAGAGATGAAGGGGCAGCGGTCATGACCTCTCAAAGGGGCGCATCTGGCCGTTGGCCGTTTTTCCCCATAAATGCACGGGAGACAAGCCACTGTTCTCCCACTGGCTGCTCGTCCGTCTGAAGTGTAAGTCCCACCAATCATGCCAGGGTATCGACTGTCGAAAACCCCTAGAAGCCAAGCCCAGCCAAGCTGCTAACCTGAGGTAAGTTAGGGGGGGGTCCCTTGCAACAGCCTACCTAGCCTAGGTAGGTACTAGGTAGCTTCTCAAGTTTAGCAGAAACACTAGCGTGCTCTGTTCCTGCAGCTCGGGCCCTAGTCACAGAGTGCAAGCCACCTTTTTTTGACTTTTTGAGCTCTCTCGCAGTCATTCAGTCAATGTCTGTATGTATGTCTCTCTCAACACCAACAACAAGACCAACACAAGACGAGATCCATCTTTTGTCTGATAATTTCCAGGATTCACGCTCCTCTTCTAGGGCCCTTGGATGTCTTAGAATGTGCTCCATACTTTTATCAATCTTTATCTTCCTTCGTTCTGTCGAGAGCAATTTAATCTGACTCCATCAGTTCGGAGGTAATCTTATTCGTTTCCTCCGCCTTGACAGGCCAAGCTTTTTGCGCTCAGCCTTGCACCGAGAAGCTGAACAAATGTTCACGATAATTTGATGAATATCAATTGACACACCCGAAATAAACAGCCGAAGTCACGCTACAGATCAAGCTAACTCGCGTGGGCTCGATTCGATAGACTACCCCATTAGTGCACGGTAAGGCTTCTGCCTCGGACATTAGACGATCACATTGAGTAGCGTCCGTCGTTTGGTGCTTGATGAGATTCAATTTGTTTGATGCACTAGCCACGGTCATGCGCGATTTCATATCAATTGAGTTCATGGCCTTTAATTTCTTCATATTACCAACAGTCCGTCCGCCAACTTGAGCCTGAATCACATAACAGTTTGCGAGTTTAGCCTGCGCTTCTTATTAACTCTGATACAGAAGTCGCTCGGAACCGTCGGAGCATCTAACAGAGTTACTAGCATATGCGACACTTCAACTGTTATCGTGTCCGCATCTTACGATAACTCACAAGGGGCCCTGGAAGTTGATTTGTGTCGGCTACATTTGAGTCGACGTGGTGTTTCACCCTTCAAGATCTGGATTCGATCGATTCCGTGCCCTGGCGTAAAAGAAAGCATTTCCCGCTGTGTGACAGTTGCTTTTGGCCGACAAGATGGCATTTATTAAACATAAGTACATACTGTTTGTTTGGACCTAAAGCTTCACATGATCAAAAGCAAACAGCCATGAATGGCTGTACATACACAATTGATCAATGTCCGGGCGTCGGGTCCAGATAAATCAGACCTGCATGTTATCACTTTAGTTGGGTTCCATCGTCCTTCCTTGGCGTGTTTCATGTTTATCGGTGGAGGGCCCTCCAACGTCATCAGTTCGCCAGGGTGGGATGGATCTTTGTCGAGTGTCGATCATTTATTGATTTTCCATAACCCGCGTTTTCCATGTATCTCTAGGGTAAGTTAGTCCTACCGTCATAAAGTTGAACTTATTTGTTAATACCTAACAACGAGAACTTAGCATATTCAGTACACAGAATATACAATCTCTTATTATATTACATCTAAAGGCCTCTTCTTACACAATTTTGGTACTCTACGGGCGTGACATTCACTATGAGGATGCCTCATTGGAAGTCTAAAATGTGGTCATGTCCCACTAGTGAGCCTGGTCAATAAAGCATTTGGAATCACATAACTTGTAAAGCCACATAAAGGAGCGAGAATCTTACAATAACATCTTAAAACTAGGAGCATATACATTCCAATGTCCAACAGTTATGCATGCGTTGGCTAGTGGGTATTAGTTCCATTCAGAGATGGGGCGTACACTCGACTATACCAGCCTAGAAGATCTATATATTTAACTTGCGTGTATGTCGTGCAAGCTTATGAGTAAAGCCCCGAGGACTGTGACAGGGATGCACCGGACAAGACTTACTGAGCTATTGACTTGTTCACAAAGCCCTATGCAAAGCCCAACTCTTTCCCAACCCACATGTCAACATAAACTTCAGTAGGTGTTTATAATAAATTAACATATTTTACTGCATACAAGTCATTACATTCGGAAGACGCCAAATCTGGTATCACCGGCCTTGACCTCGTTTCTACCTCCCATAGCAGCCTGCAGACCCAGACCCAAGTATCGTCTTGTATGTTGAGGAGGGATAATGCCATCGTCCTACACAAATGTTAGCCTTGATTCATTCACAAAGAGTCACGAAGATGTGACTTACCCATAATCGAGCAGAGGAGAATGTGGCATCGCTCTCCTTCTCAATACGCTCCTTCAGCCCACCATCGACAGTCTTGCCGACAGTCTCCATTACAGCAGCCAATTGCTCGCTACCCATAACACCAACCTTGGCGTTGGGCCACATCCACAAGAATCTTGGACTGTAAGCTCGTCCGCACATTCCGTAGTTTCCGGCGCCGTAGCTGCCACCAACGACGACGGTGAATTTGGGTACATCAGCACATGCAACAGCTGTGACTAGCTTGGCACCGTGCTTTGCGATACCGTCACGCTCGGACTGTGATCCTACCATGAATCCGGAAATGTTCTGTAGGAATACCAATGGGATGCCGCGCTGAGAGCAGAGCTCAATGAAGTGAGCGCCCTTGACAGCGGACGAGGCAAAGAGAATACCGTCATTGGCTACGATGCCAACCTTGTGGCCGTAGATCTCGGCGAAGCCAGTCACGAGTGTAGTGCCGAAGTCGCGCTTGAACTCGGAGAACTCAGAGCCATCCACAACACGAGCAATGACTTCGCGAATAGGCAGAGGCTTTCGCAGGTTGGTGGTAGCAATGCCAAGGAGCTCCTCGGGATCGTGGAGAGGCTCTGAGAAGGCAGGCTTGGGGGCTTGAGTCTCTGGTGACTTCTTGGGCCAGTTGAGGTTGCTAATGCAGCGACGAGCCAATACGACAGCATGTGCGTCGTCCACAGCCAGGTAGTCTGTAACGCCAGACACAGAAGAGTGCATCTTGCCACCTCCCAAGTCCTCGTGGCTGACAACCTCTCCTGTCGCAGCCTTAACAAGGGGAGGACCGGCGAGGAAGATGTGACCCTGCTCTTGGACGATAATGCTCTCGTCACTCATTGCTGGGACGTAGGCGCCACCTGCTGTGCAAGGACCCATGACCACAGCGATCTGGGGAATACCCTCCGAGCTCATGCGGGCTTGGTTATAGAAGATGCGACCAAAGTGGTTCTGATCGGGGAAAACGTCGGCTTGATGGGGGAGGTTGGCACCGCCGCTGTCGACAAGGTAGATGCATCTGGCAGCTGTCAATTCGCGTATCATTTTGTGTGAGAATGCTTGGTTACATACGGTAATTTGTTTTCTCTTGCGACAGCTTGCGCTCGCAAGTGCTTCTTGACTGTAATGGGGTAGTATGTGCCGCCCTTGACTGTGCTGTCATTGGCGACGATCACGCATGTCACTCCCTCGACAACACCCACACCGGTGATGATACCGCCTGCAGGCACCTCAGCCTCTGGATAAAGCTCATGGCCAGCCATAGGCGAGAGCTCCATGAATGTAGTTCCAGGATCGATCAGAGCTGTAACTCGATCTCTGGGGAGCATCTTCTTGCGCGCGATGTGCTTCTGTCTGGCCTTCTCAGGTCCTCCTTGCTGAATCTTGCGGGCGAGCTCCTGCATGCGGCCCATGACCTCGCTCATCTGCTTCTCGTTCTCCTTGAACTCGTCTGATGACGGATCAACGTTTGTCTGGATCCGTGAGATGGCATTGGCCTGGTGCGGAGGAGTGAGATTTGCGACAGCTCGTTTCTGCGAAGAGATCTGTGTGCGCCGACTGAACTGGCGACCGAGCAGTATCGCCTGGCGCGATGAACGTGATAGCGTCATGTCTGATCTGAAGGCTCTGCTTTTGGTGGTTCTGGGATACTCAGTCCGCTTTGGAAAAAGTCTGCGACGAGAATAAGAGGCTCTTTCAAGGAAGAAGGACGGGAAATAAGGAAGTTCTTCTCAATTCTCCTAAAGAATAAACAATCTCTAAAGCCGAAGCGCGGGCTACGCCTAAGGCCGAGGCTTGTGACGTCGAAAACCTGGGGTAAGCGGGCCGGCCGTTAGGAGCCGCCACAAGCCGGGTATCAAAGACGGCTATCGAAGCCCGTGTTTTCCGGCCGCTTTTCACTCCCTCGGTCGTGTCATTTTCAAATCTATCTAAGAAAACAAGAAGAAGAAGGAAAAACAACCAAGATAAGCAGAGAAAAATTCTCATCATCTCATTTCTCCATCATCCATTCACTTCATTCATCTCAGCCGTGGACGCCTTCACAATGGCAACAAGTGTACGAACATTCAGATCACTGGCACGACCTGTCGTGGCACGTCGGTTCCGCCCAGCTGTGACTCTCCCTGCCATTCAGTCTCGCTTGCACTCTTCTAAACACCCCAAAGGCTTCGAAGCCCCTTCAAATGAGGAGCTCGATGAGTTGAGGGAGCGTGTGCAGGAATTCACACGCCGTGAGATCACAGAAGAGGTCGCCGCAAAGACAGACAAGACAAATGCCTTCCCAGCAGAGATGTGGCAAAAGCTTGGTGAAGCTGGCTTTCTAGGCATCACAGCTGACGAGGACGTTGGGGGTCTCGCTATGGGTTACCAGGCGCACATCATTGTTATGGAGGAGCTATCACGGGCATCTGGTTCTATCGGTCTCAGTTACGCAGCACATTCACAACTCTGCGTCAACCAGTTGCAACTCAATGGATCTCCAGAGCAGAAGCAAAAGTACCTACCTGGCCTAATTGCTGGCACAAGTGTTGGCGCGCTGGCCATGTCTGAGTCTGGTGCTGGCAGTGACGTCGTCAGCATGCGAACAACAGCAAAGGCCGTCGACGGTGGCTATGTCCTGAACGGATCCAAGATGTGGATCACTAACGGCCCTGACGCCGATGTGATTGTGGTTTACGCCAAGACAGAGCCCGAGAAGGCCTCTAAGGGTATCACGGCCTTCATCGTGGATACCAAGAGCGAGGGCTTCAGCTGTGCTCGCAAACTCGACAAGATGGGCATGCGCGGCAGCAACACTGGCGAACTGATGTTTGACGGTGTTTTCGTACCTACAGAGAACATCCTTGGCAAGGTCAACGGAGGTGTGCGAGTCCTGATGGAAGGTCTCGATCTGGAGCGCTTGGTGTTGAGTGCTGGACCTCTGGGCATCATGCAGGCTTCACTAGATGTTGCCCTACCCTTCACACACCAGCGCAAGCAGTTCGGTCAGCCTATCGCTCACAACCAGTTGCTCCAGGGCAAGCTGGCCGATATGTACACGAAGCTCCAGGCTTCTCGTGCCTATACCTACACAACCGCCAAGGCGGTCGACGAGAACGGTTTGATCCGCACACAGGACTGCGCGGGAGCCATCCTGTATGCGGCTGAGCGGGCGACGGAATGCACACTCGACTGTATTCAGCTTCTTGGTGGAATGGGCTATGTTGAGGAAATGCCCGCATCACGATTGCTTCGAGAGTAAGTTCAAAACCCCTTGTTGTCTCTCCGGTGTCAATCTTAAAGACATTGAGGGCCTTGGGCACATAACTGAATTCTGAACCGCTCACTAACCACATTTTTAGTGCCAAGTTATATGAGATTGGAGCCGGTACTTCCGAGATTCGAAGAATGGTTATCGGTCGGGCTTTCAACAAGGAGTATGCGCAGGCTTGAAGAGAAAGTATAACAATACAGCATGATGTGTGGGCTGACCTATGAAAACACGCGCTAGGATCAATGCATGAGCCATGAAATGATAGAAGCAAGGCACCGAGCCAGAAGAATAGCTCCACAGGTGTAGCTATCGTCGACTCTCGCAGGGCCAGGTCTTAGACGAGAGCGATCCGATCTTGATTAAGCATGCTATGATGCAAGAATTCCGTATCAAGATATTGGCTGCAATGGATTGAATAACCAATAAAACACAGGAACTAAGAAACGAGAAAATAAAATAAAAATAACCCATGAAAGTGTCAAGTCTGAGACAGTTTGTGAATCTCACGATGCACCAAGCGACAAGCCCCACGCAACTTATGAGGAGTAGTTCATGGAGGCTCAATCAAATCCCCAATCCCTAACAGACATGTCTGGGTTGCCATTGGATAATTCAGACTCTCTCACTTGCCGACAGAGTTTATAGCAAATTGCGGAAGCATTGATCAGGAATTCAGCGGTTGAGCACTGAATTATAAAGATCGTGATATTACATGGTATGTCTGATGGTGTTGAGTTGCCGGCGGTCACCCCCACCAAGATGACATTTCCTATCAGGCTCTTGTCATGACAAGTTTCCATTTGTTTCCAATGCTCCAATAATACAGCCCGGCACAGAACTCGAATGAACAGCCCTGGTTGATTTTGCTTTTGATACCTGGCTTGGTTGATTTGCCGAGGGCCTCGTGACAGGATGATCCGATCCAAACAGGTCGGCCAACTTCTATTGTTCTCTTGCTAGTTCCCTCTTCTCTCTCCTGAATGAGATGAGACATGAGAAATTCCGATCGATCAAAATGTGACACCGTTTATTACATGAGTTTGTACTTCTGACTTTGGCATGCCGAACGGTGAAGGGGTGCCAACACACCTCACTTGCACACCGAGCATAATAGACCCGCCACCGACATGTTGAAGTGGTGGCCCTGACCATTGTTGGCTTCATGCCGTGAGCAACTTTCTCTGCTTTTCTCTGCTTTTCTTTTCTTTTCTTTTCTTCTCGAGTCACTCTACCACCGGGATCATAGGCTATTGCAGCCTGCATGTTGAGGCTCTGAAACACCCAGCCGGACACGAGTGATGATTTGCTTGTCTAGAACGTTTAGAATGTTGTCGGGTTTGATGCCGTAGAGCGGAGCTATGCGGCCACGGGCAGGGATTGTAGAGATAATTGGAAGAGAGGAAACATTGGCTTTGGGGATTGTTCCATGGGTCTCGATACCCCATGCTCTCACCTAGAGAGCTCCTTGGTTAGGCGAGTGTTAACATTGTGGGGATGTTTCTGGCCTCCACCTCCAGGTCCGAAAATGGAAATCCGGGACAGTTCAACCTGAGTGCCAGGGGTTAGTTAGGTAGTGCACTACCACGATCGGGCTTCTATAATTTTGGGTCCTCGAGGTTGAATAGCTGCTGCCTGCGAGTCTCTGGGCTATGGAAGGTACCCGGCCACTCATGTTAGTCTCCATCTCGCTTAAGCCATCGAACATGTTGGAAGACTTTGATGGTATGATTCCGGTATGTTCTTAGTATAGTCCAAAAGCTACTTAAGAGAGATGAAGTTAGGTCAGGCTCTTGGGTCATTCTCTATAGACTGATGCCTGGGGCGGGGTTCCAATCCAGTCGGTCCACAGAATATCTGAGCGTACCTTAGCAGTAGACTGTGATAATGTCTTGGTAATGATGGGTAAATGAGGGGAAGGCAAAGCAAAGGGAAGAAAGATGAGATGGATGGGGAATTCTAGACCGTCAATGGTAATGTGCGTTGCCAAATTGGAACAACTGGAAGGGATCCGCGCATATGATCCCCGTTGCTGCATCATGGATTCGAGATAGAATTGTGGATTTGCCCATCAAATGTCGTTGAGATGAGATGAGAGCCGGCCGAACCGGGGGGTGGGGGCCAGGTTTCTAGTGGACTTTGGAGGCTTTTTTTGGTGGCCCAGGCCAGGCGGGATGAACGACGAGTGCTACATACACGAGACCTCAAAATTTTGGGAAACGCAACGGGAGGCTCAGCATAATATCAGCAAAGTCTTGTCTGGTGGTCTAGTTCCCTTTACGAATTCTTGGTGGTGTAGGTAATACGCATAACAAATTAATAAATAACAATTGCTTCCCTGCTTCCCACCTCCCCATTTCTTCATCGCCAATTATCCCCCTCCTCCTCCTCCTCCTCATTCATCCATCCATCCACCCAATTGTCACCACTGTTCTCCAATTCGAATTACAGTTGACTTTGGCGGCATCATTGGCGTACATCTTTTCCCGCTTTTGTTCCTGGGCGCTAATCAACAGTGCTTATCCCTGCACCATCGACGTCAAGCTGAGGGAGCTCCAGCTCAAGCTATTGCCACTTGAGCTCACAAGTCTTGGGGTTTGGGCTGCCATAGTTTGCTTTCATAAAGCAACATCGTCTATCTCACGAGAGAGTCTTCCTCGTCTTCTTTTCTCTTTCACGCGTCTTCTCGTGATACCCACACTTTGGGTTGCTCATTGACAATGTCTTTTGCACCTGCTCTGCGCCTTTGTGCCCGCCGGATTGCCTCCCCGGCTCTGATCCGCCCTTCTATCACGTTCGCTGGTGCACGAAAGCTTCACAGTGGCCCCTCTCGTCAAGATAAGCCAGGAAAATACGCCCAAACTGACCCTCAGATCGAGGTCGAGTACCCAGAAGACCATGAGCTCCCTAGCAGCGAGCCTGTCGCTGGCACTGGTGGCCAGTACGTGAAGCCCACACTTCCTACATTTTCGCTTGATGGTCATGTCGGTATCGTCACTGGTGGTGCTCGTGGTTTGGGTCTTGTCATGGGCCAGGGAATGGTCTTTTCTGGTTCACACCTTGCTCTCGTTGACATGAACAGTGAGTGCATATCTTGTGATCAGCGGACAAAGAAGTCATACTGACCATGTCACAGAGGAAGAAGCTGAAAAACAGACCAGTCTTCTCATTGAAGCTTTCAAGAAGGAGAACCCTCGAGCTCGACGGTGAGTTCATCATTTCACAAGTTTCAACTGTGCCAGACTAAACATATGCCCCCCTAGAACCCCAAAGGTCACAGCCCACTATGCCGATGTTTCTGACCCCGAGTCTGTCGAGGCTTGTATCGCTGAGGTCGTTAAGGAGCATGGAAAAATCGACAACCTGGTCACTTCAGCTGGCTTCACCGAGAACTTTGAAGCCGTGAACTACCCCATCGATCGTCTCCGCAAGCTTTGGGCTGTCAATGTCGACGGTACTTACCTCTTTGCGACCTCAGTTGCTCGCCACCTGATGGAGCGAAAGGCCCCGGGAAGCATTGTAATGATCGGTAGCATGTCAGGTGCCATTGTCAATGTCCCTCAGCCACAGGCTCCCTACAACGCCGCCAAGGCCGGTGTTCGGCACCTTGCCGCATCTCTCGCCGTTGAATGGGCTCATGCCAACATTCGAGTTAACTGCATCTCTCCTGGATACATGCTGACTGCTCTGTATGTGTACTCAAAGCTACGTCCAGTAAAGCTGTAACTAACGTGGTCACCACAGCACTCAGAAGATCCTTGATGACAACCCTGATCTCAAAGCGAAGTGGACCTCCCTCATCCCTCAGGGCAAGATGGGCCAGCCTCAAGATCTCATGGGTCCTGTTGCTTTCCTGCTGTCTGATGTAAGTGTACTCCCTGGCGTTTCGAAATTCTGAACTGACCGGTGATCCTTGACAGGCCTCCTCCTATGTCACTGGCGCTGATATCCGAGTTGACGGCGGTTACACAGTAACTTGAGTTTCTATGAAACAAAGGCGAAAAGGAGTTTGGCTAAAATTTGCACCCTGATTGGTTTTCCTTACAGTTGGGCTGGCGTGCCCGATAGCGACTGGAATTCGATAATGTAACTAATGAGACGAGGAAACTTGCACATCGATCGATGTCTTGAAGAAAATGAGCACAGATGCTTTCTATAACTTTCGAGGTTGAGGTTGAGGTTGAGATTTACATTGCCATTGACATTGACCTGCAACTTGCTTTATTTTCAAGTCGAAATACAAATGGCTAATGTGGTCAGAAACGGGTTGACACTTATGAATAGTAATGTTGTTGCGTGAAGTGTTGCTTATGCACACATCATGTCTTTGAGGATCTCCAACTATACCAATTTGACCCAATGGTTCTAAGGGGGCCTGTGGATTCTTTGAAATGTTCTCTTGATAAATCTTTCGTGTTCCTTGTCCGGAGTGCACATTTGATTGGGCATGGCCGTCAACATTCGCGCACTCCGTACTTTTGCTTTTGCTTTTGCTTATCAGCTATTCTTGCTTTAAACATGCATTTCTTAGCAGCACTAATAAAAGGCTAGTTGAAAATTTTCATTCATCGAAGCTCAGCCCCTATCGTAGTTCACGGCATGCCTACTTATTAGATAAGGTACCGTCATAGAGATGCCGGTGACTAGGTGACACTTCCCGAGATCGGATAGCTGCAGATTAAAACCCATGACATTCCCGAGTGCAACCCGCCACACCCAGCAAATGCCTGACGGTACTGCCGACCGAAACAGGATCGGGCTGCAGAGAAACCCCAACACGTTCGTTGACACCGATGCCATGGTACAGCCAAACAGCTGCCGTTGTAGGTTAGATCAGCTACAGCACACAATCACGTCTGAATGCAACTATAGATGCAGCCACCACGATTGTTGGGTATCAGTCAGATATAAGGGTGAAAACTCTGAGACTGTGTGATTGTTCGTGGCCGTGACCTAGATAGAATCTGGCACAACATGGTGGTTGCAGGACAGAGATGTTGTAGTACCTAGGGTGGTAGGCTTTACCATGAATCTGGATCAAATCTTATCCACGGCCTACCATGATACTATATAGATAGATGATGAACAAGGTGATACAAGAACGGTGCCTATTCGAATCAATGCTCATGAATGCCACTATTATCATTCCGTCGTCGTCGTTAGTCCAGGATATGTACGGAGTAGGCTGTCTTGAATGCCAACTTCATTATCACTCCATGCCTGACCTGACCTGGCCTCCGACATCCGATAGTCGAGCGATGACCCTCCGAGTGATACAAATGGCGCAATTACCCTGAAAATCAGTGTCGGCCCGCGGTGACCAAATAGGAAGCTTTGTATTGCATTTTTTGATCATCTGCAACCCCTCCAGCTCTGACAGAAGCTCCAGTTCAGGATCTCTAACAAGGATCCCCACAACCATGAAGCTTGGGTGTGGCTCGCAGCGTGGGGAGGCCTGTCGACTCGAGGCACCTGAAGGTAAGGTACCACCTTACCTTGCACTCGACTCTCGACCACGTGGGTGCGTGACCTGGGTGAGATAAACGATGAATGAAGACCTCGCCGCAAGCAAGCTCGATGGTATGTCCGTCGAGAGCAGGTCATTCACGCACTCATACAGGGTATGCATGTTTGTTTCCCCGGACAAAGGCCCAAACGCGGCGTGGTCGTGGTCATGGCATACAAGAGCTCTCTCAAGCTCAAGCTCTCCACAGTTAGCCGAGTCTCCCAAGTCTCCAACTCTAAAGCCGACGTTGAGCACCTCCCCCATCATTGCCGGTTTCAACCTAGGCACAACCCTCCGTGCCGATACGTGTGACGAATCCCGCAATTCCTCTCGGCCGACAAATGCTTGAACTCTCGAGAAGGTTTACCTCTAGTCCAAGCCTAGAGACGGGATGGCTGGATGTGAACCCCTCCTTTCATCATCTCAGCGTCAGGTGCCTCCAGGAACAAGGCGACCTCCGCCTAGAGAGTTCTGAATTGGTCTCGTGAAACACTAATACCTACAGTACAGCTTGGAGCTTAGTTACTTGGAGGCGGGGAAGAGCTTCAGAGAAGCGAAAGTCTGAGAAACGAACGCATCGAGTCTGTGCTGTCCCATGTGGCTGATGTGGTCAGTCACACGACCATGACGACGCTGGGTACCTACCTTATCGATCCACCCCGCCGAGAAACAGATCAGAAGACCCTAGAGAAAATTACGCCTCCTGTAAGAGGGAAAGACAAAAGGGAGAGAAAAAGAAAATCGATCAAAGTCAATGAAAGGATTGAGCCGTGTGGAGGGGAATCCCGGTAGGACTCCTGCAGCCAATCCACCCAGTCAACCAGGTTGATCAATCATCTCGCCCGGATAGAGGTAGGTAGACTAGTTTATGTCAGACAATGTGACGGTTTCAGCTTCTGAGAGGTCAGGAGATGAGTTGCAGATAGGTTAGGCTCTGAGTCGGTATCTGAATCGTTAATAACTGTTCCAGAACTCGGTGTGAATGTCATGTTTCGGTTGGGTCGAAGATCGTGCCCGTTTTGGGCGGTATTGAGTCAGGAACCACAAGGGAGAGGGCTCGCAGAGCCGCAAACTGTGTGTACATGATGGCCTCTGTTGGTTCTGAGGCCGAAGCCTCGAGCGTGATACTCCGTAAACCCAAGCTGAGAGAAAGCAGTTATAGATCAGGGTTATCCGTTATGACTAACTTTCGATCTATTGAATCTGCAAAAGCCTATTGCCATGGGGGCGGTGAATTCATTCACGGTCATATATCATTCAGGTCCAGAAGGCGGCCAACACGAAACATCTGGGTCCTGATTCATAGTGACAGCTCGCCCTGCATAAAGCTGGACAGTATTGACTTGGAAGTTGATGATTGGTAATATCTCATTTCAGTATTGGCCCCGTGACCTCGATGTTGAGATACATATCCTTGTCGATGCTGTCGGTAGCCCTTGTCCCCTGATGCACCCTGGCACCCTACATAAAGTACTTAGCCACAGGTGTGAGATGAGGTGGGAGTGAGGAGACGGGATGGAAGTAAGGTCCTTCAGGTATTTATACATAACCACTATAGGGAGACAAGAAAACACGAAACTCTTATCCTAGGTGATTAAAAATAAAAAACCCCATAGGTAATTAAAAACATCTCTAAGCTTGAACTAAACTTGTATAACTCTTTTCATCACTTAGAGTAGAGGCCCTAAGGTTCTTTGCTCTCCGAGGCAACTGTACACAGCTTGTCAGCCCTACTGCCCGTCCATCCACAGATATTCAGTGAGATGTGAGACAAGACTACAGATGCAGTGCCTACCTAGTAGCTAGATCTCTGAACCACCAAAGGATAGAACTCAAAATTCACAGTGTGTACATACCTAGATTTGATAAAGGCGACTACACAGATAATCTGGCTTTAAAATTGGGTCAAAAAGTTCCAGTCATCATCAATGGAGAATGGATCTCATCAGTCGAGGTCAGCCCAAGTCTATGCCCATGTGAGAACAGAAACCCGTGAGCTTCAGCCCATGGAAGGGCACGCACGTCACAGGGTGCCCGCGTGTCCGGTAGTTCAGGTTCCAGTGTAACCCCCCCTACTAGCGTATATTTTTCCCATCCACTACCCTTGTCTCGTCTGTGGGTTCCAGAAGTTCATCAAGTTTGAGGAATAGGTTGGTATTGTTGGGCTCTTTCGCTGCGAGATGCCAAGCAGATCTTCTCGAGTAGAACATCAATTAGTTTCTGTTTCTTCCAATTTCTTGTATCGCGTAATCATGAGATAGCCTTAAGCTTCTCTGAATCGTTCCTCTCCTTTCCATGACATCCACATCCAAGACAAGGTACTAACTACCTACCTAATCCCCAGTGCATGTAGGCAGACCCGGGACAGCCACTAGAAGCCCCGCCAAGCTCTGCTCCGCGGGTGCCTTCCCAAGCTTCCTAAAGGTCATGGGGAGCTAAGCTAGGGAAGGAACAGCTCCATCGAACACAGATCATCAACGGAAAGAGCTCGAGTTCCAGTCCAGGCCATCTTAAAGCCCATAGTCGAGGTTTCCTTTTTTTCCATTTCCCCATCCTGTTTTTACTTTTATTTTATTCTCCAACCTCTTACCTTAATTTAAGTAACGTCTCCTTCGTACTACTAGTTATTGTATTCCACTCCACCTCACTTCTTTGTACAGTTCCTTACATCTCTTCTTCCAGCAACTGGACTGTCTTCCTCCCTGACATTCGTGGCTTGCGTGCTTGCTTTTGGCTTCTCAACTACAGCTCCAGCACCCGATAGCACCTCAAGTCCACTATTGTCTGTGGAGGGACCACCTCCACTGAGCTACCTACTTACTTTGCCTACTACTCAAGCACAATACCTACTATACACCTAAGGTAAGGTACCTAGACTACGACGCAGTACGTACCGGCTTCGACAGCACTCAGATGAGGTGACAAGCATCCCTCCCGTCAACTCCACCAAAGAGATAAACGTGCTGGGTGATAAGTCGCTAGAACCCGGCCCCCTGGCGTCCTGGCTCTCCCGTCGAGGCAGAGGCTTTGTTTCATTCCGCTGTCAGGGTACTCCGTACTCACTCGTCAAAACTGGATCATTGTGGCCTGGACCGGTCAGCGAAGTAGCGGCCTCTCCGGAAGGTACCTGACCTTGTTCGTCTGTCTCTCCACCGTCTTTCGCCGCCATCTTGGCCGACCAAGCGGACGGGACTCCTTTTCAATCCTTCTCCCTCCCGTCGTCACAAGCAAAACTATAGGAACCATTGCCTTGCACAGGTTTTTTTTTTTGCGACACACCGATCTCGTTATCTATTTTGCAATCCCGTGTCTTTTTGAAAAGTGCTGAGTCGGCACAGCATCAGCTCCGAAGCTTATCGGCCCCGGGTTATGAAGACGTGGGAGTCTTCCAACAACTTGACTTGTACAAAGAGGTACTCTTTCACCTTGAACCCAGCATCAGCTGCCGCCTCCGACTTCGCCGCCACTATTGAAGTTTTCATGTATACCGACCCAACGAACTCAGTAGTCCGAAACGTACCCATGAAATCCAGCTCAAAGTACTCGATATCTTCAGCCATTGTCATCAGGCCCTCCACCGGCTCTCCACCGTCTTTTTCTTCGGCTCACTAGCAGGTACAGACTTTTTTACCTCTGGACCCTGAATTTTCTATATCTTCAACTGTCCATTCTTCTTTTCGTGCCCCTAACCTCGTGACGCGCAGACTTTATTCGTTCCTAAAAGAGGCTTCAACCTGCAGATGTAACAAAACAGCCCCGAACACACTGTTACACTTACACGGCACCTGAACGGCCCTCGATTTAGTTCACGACCAAAGCTAAAGCTAAAGCTCACGCCGAGCTAAGCTTTCTACTGCATCACTCGAGTTTCACTCACCAAAGTTGTCTCGCTTCACCAGCACAAGGTCCACAGTTTATTACTTTCGCCGCTTTTTTGCACACGAGAAGCCAATTTTTGCGTCACGAGCTTACGAGTCACGGGCCATCTCGAGGTTTGAGGTTCTCTTTGCAACGTTGTTTCTTTCTGAGGGAGATCGGCAATCATTGATCCACGCGAGAAGAACAAATTAAGAGCAGAGACAAAAAAGTCTTGTATAACCTGCACCTCCCAGCCCAGTTTTGGTTGCCCGATCACAGGACCGTTGGAACAACAACTTCAGCGATCCAGAAGCTTTTTACCAGCGAATAATCCCTTGTCTCGGTTTCAAAACTTCCAACAACTGTGTCAGTGGTTTACGGCACCCAAATTGGAGATTGGCTATCGCTATTTACTGAGTGACACTGTGTGTGCCTGCAATCATTTAACCTCTGTCGATTCCACCATAGGCCCGTTATCCCTCACTTATATTGAATTTAGCGACCATGCTTCATATTGCTAGTCGTCGATAAACTCTTTTACGCCGAAGAATCACTGGGTGGCATTAGCAGTCGTGTGTTGATCACGCCAAGCGCATATCCTATCATTGCGGAGGCTACTGAACACTTCAAAATCTTCAGATATGGATTCAAATATGCCTATGATACTGCCGAAGGGCATTGTCATCAATTCCAAAAACATATACAAGGAGGTTGCTGATTTTCCTTTGGTCCCCCCTGACAAGGTTTGGGAGTACTGGCATGGTAAATTTCTAATCTTCCCTTAGCCATTGAACACCACTCATGCTTTCCTAGTGTATACGACCACATATAAGAAGCTCAAGGATCCGACTGCTTGCCGACTTGAAAACTTTTGGTGGCATGTCTGGGGAAGTGATCGCAGGTTTCTCAAGGGTAGTGCCTTGGCAAAACTCTACGAGGAGATCTCGGTTGGACCAACCTTTGTGCCCCTCAAGGGACCACCAAATCGATGGGAAGGACCCAATGTATGTGCCATTGAGGCTGATCTTCTCACAGTGACATCCACCGACAACTAACACAATCTACCTAGATACCACCCCTGATCAAACAGATTTTAGAAGCCGCTGAATCTCAGGCAGCCCCATCACTGACACAAACCCAAGGGTCTCGCCCTTCAAAATCCACCGACTCAACGTTAAGGACATTATCTTCAAGTGCCTCAAAGCCGCCACCCGCCCACCCAATCTTGAAAAAAGCCCGAGGGCCGTCATCATCAGGGCCTCGGCCAACCGCTCGTTTTGTATCACCCCATGAATCCGCTGATGAGGACGACATTCCTTCTTCAGGGAGCACAGCCGCGACAGTGTCTGAGGCGCCCGTGTATGTAACGGATGCGCCGAAGAAGAAAATGGCCATTGCGTCCCCTCAAAATCTCACCCTCTCGTCTCCCGTCACGAGTAAGAAAACCACTCAGCTAAGCAAATCGTCATCAAGCGCGGAACCGGCTGTTCGAGAGGCCGGGCCTAGAAAGTCAAGCGGGCCAAGGAATGGCACGCTGCAGCGGCCCGTACTTCACATTGCTCGCACAAACGTGGAACACGACCAACCAGCCTCTAGGGTCATGAATGGAATGGCCAGGGAAGGTCGCACATATCCGATGAGCGATAAGGCACGAGGAAAGCAACCAGTAGTTCCTGTTCGGCCAGTTACATACAGAAACGAAGTCGTCAAGGACGTGATAGAAGAAGAAGCTCAGCCATCACCCCCTAAAGATCGACCTCGAAGCATTCATCGAGAGAAAGGCGTACTCCCCCAAGCTCGTTCTCTCATAAACCTAGCGAACCACGGACAGCGAAGAGGGTCAGGGGCTTCTTCAAGGTCGACCATCGGAGTGGGATCGCTTGAAAGTGGAAGAAGTCAGGAAACCCCCCCCATGTCACGATCCCATTCCCATGGCGGATATGATCAACCAAAACCGCACAACAACATTCGAGCACCTGGACTCTTTACAGAAGCCACCTCATCGACATCCAATGTTGCGGTGACTGGCACAATTCTCGATCAATCTGGGTTTGGATCCACGTCGGACTTGAGTACTATCGATCATTCACGGCTTGAACATCACACCATACCCGTTGTACCACCACAGCCCTCTATCCTCGATGCTCGTTTCACCCCAACTCCTCCTACTACAACAGCTAGTGTACCCCTAGGACGCACAAAAAGCCAGCTGACACTACTGCTTGAACGGGAAAAGGCACGAAGCGGTGATAGGCCGCGATCCAGAAACTAAAATATTATTTGTATTCCTAAAATCCATTATGCCAGCGTTGTTCTGTGTCGTGGTAAGGTCTCACCACGGCTATGTACACCATTTATAAACAAGGGCCTAGCTCACATATTAAGCAAAATGCTTCTTTCTCCGTATGGCTTTAGGCGCATTGTCATGGAGTGTTGAACGAATGCATCAAAACATCCGCAACCCGCATGGGTATCTGATATACATCCCAGATTCTTGCCATATGATGAAGGACTATTGGCTCAGAAATGAAAGCTTGAGAGTGGCACGTATGATTCTTCATACCATGATCGAACTAGGGGGTCGGGCGTTGATGGCAAAGCTGAGGACGGGCTTAAGGGTCTATCTCACGTAGGAAATGAACGGGAAGTTGGTCGATACCAATTAGATAAGGTAACTAAAAGTAAGGCATTGCAGATGTTGCTCAGGACTTGACGAAAGCAACGTTTTGAGTGCATGCTATTGTCCTGGAGCTTCCAAATTTCCGACATGTTTGGTCGAGGAAATAAAGGAATCACATAAAACACGACAATGGGAATTGTCTTATGACATTAATTTCTGTTCTTCTACTATTGGGAACCTGTTTCATTACCCATTCTTGAGTAAAAGTTTAATCATTATACTTATAATACTGTATACTCTACCCTAGGTTTATGATACATATTAGAGTTTTTATATGAAATACGCCAAATTGTGGCGCGACGTTCGGGATTGGCAAAGCAAGTACTAAAGTCCGGAGTACCTAAGAAATTGTATTTTGGGAATCGCGTGATCTTATGCCTGAAGGAAATATTCCAAGTGTTAACGCTGATGTTAATAATACTGGTATCTAATACTACAGCCATAAAACTGGAGAACCTAGGAAAAAATAGCTACTAGATATTACTCTTAATCTTTTTGTAATCCAAGGTTTGCACCGTGTGTTTTGTCCAACCGACCTAACCAGTTCCTCAGGGTAAGCCGTCCAATCCGTTACTTATACCAAAAATCGATGACGTGTTGTAATAAGGGACGGAATGAGAGTCCGCTTTGTGAAGAAAGCGGTGCTTGAGTGAGTGTGTTCAGTTCCTCGAAAGGGGAGGAATAAGTTTGATGTGTAATATAGCAAAGCATGATTCATGGTACGAAGAAAATGGCACCCGCGGAAAGCCAACATGAGACGTCACTAATCATCAAGCTTGAACATCCTGCGCAGCGTCCCAAACTTCTTCTTCTTGGGCGTGCCGACCTCTGAGCCGTCGATTGAAGCTGAGACGCCGTGGTTGGCAGCACCAATTTGGCTGTGGGAAGTACTTCGACGCTTGAGGAAGCCCGTCTTTGTTGTTGGGGAGGACGGAGAAGGACCCAGACCGCCAGCGGTGGAGGGGCGCTTCTCCTCATCAACGACGTATGTATTTTGAGAGCCGTCGTCAAACTGATCCTCCTCTTCATGAGTGTTCTGATGGTCCTGGAGAGGCCAGTTTGCTCCGCGTTTGTGTAGACGCGAGCTATGTGCCTGGCTCTCACTATTGCTTCGAATAAAAGCCAGTCGCTGAGGGCCTCGTTCCAGGTGCGTGTGCCGACGCGATGCGCTCTCACTCGTGCTTCGAGAGATCTTGTCAGCAGGATCCTTCTTGCGACGCAAAATGGACGACATGAAACTGCCACGTCGTTTGTGACCTGGTCGACCACCTGTTATCTCGACGCTGTTGGCCTGCGGCGCAATTGCGTCTCGCCCCGAACCGCTTCGTTTCAATGTTGCCCGAGGAACTGCGATAACCGTCCCATTGGAAGCAATATTCTCCCGAGGTTGCTCGTCCTCATCATCGCTATCAGGAAGGTCAGGAGAATCTTGGACACCTGCGCGAGCAGGCGGGACTCCCATAGCGGCGGCCGCAGCATTGTCTGAAGCAGAACTGCGCATTGTTTTAGGTACACGCTTCTGCTTGGGGAGTGGTGAAGGAGTATCCTCGTCACTTGAGTCAACAAAACGACTTCTGAAGGCTGGGCGGCCCTCATCCTCATCACTCGAATCATCGAAGCGGCTGCCGCTCTTGGATTTCTTCCCCTTGGACGAACGGCCAAATCCAGAAACCCGCATGCGGGAGGAACTTGCATCATTGGACTCATTACGTAGTGACTGACGCATACGACCGCCCATCATAACTGGAGGAGGAGAGCTAGTGTTCGAATTGCGGCGAAAGGCTGATCCAGTAGGTGACAGAGACCGAAGGCTGAATCGGCTGCTGCCCCTCGCGCTTTCTGGTGGAGGTGCTGCTGCCGCCGGTTCCCGTGTGCTTCCTCTCATTGTCTTACGGAAGCCGAAGCCTTCTCCGCCGCCAGCCTTTGCACGTCGGAAGCTGCTTTCGCTCGAGTCAGATCCTCGGCGTGTAAGGGTTGGCTTCGTAGTAGATCGCATAGTAGGGCCCCTGTCTTCGGAATGCGCTCGACGCTGCGACTTGACCGCTTCTGACGTGGTTGCTGGCTGATAAGACGTTGGCCGACCACCATTCCTCTGAGTAGGAGCAGTATTGTGCCCATTAGCCGCCGAACCATTGGCCCTAAGTGACTTGCGCATCGCAACACCAGCAGTAGTCTCAGGCTCTTGACGAAGGGACTTGCGTAAATGCCCATCGTGCGAGTTCTGGGGGCTCGAAGGACCAGCGCCGGATCTCATAGATTTGCGCATTCCTCCGGTTTGAACTGGCTCAGAATGACCGACTGTTGTAGCCTCACTAGCCCGCATCGATTTTCGCAGCTTGGCACCTCCATTCTGCTTTGCTTTCTCTGTAACAGGTGTCTTAACAAGAGGCTTCTCAACCTCATCACGAGGCCAACTAGTTCCTGGTTGGATCTGGTAGATTCTAGTTGAATTGCGAAGCTTTTCTGAGACAGACGCATTTTCGGAAGTCTCCATGGGTTCTTGCATAGGCTCTTCAGCAAATTTCTGCTTTTGCTTCGCTTGAGTCTTTGTCTTGGGTTTCGAGCGTCTGACTGCTTCTGCTGGAATATCCTCCTCGTCAGACTCCTCCATGGCCTCCTTCTCGAGCTGGCGTCTGTCCTTGGGGCTCAAACTTCTCCAATAAGCCTTCGCCGTTTCCCAGTCACTCGGTGTTCGAAGAGGCATCTGAGAGGGAGTCTTAGCAGTGGACTGCTGAGACGCATTGGTTTCCTTGGATTTTGCAATGGCCTTCTCAAATACTTTCTGGGAGAATGCCGATTCGACGGGGCTGTCGACTACAGCGTCAAGGGACAAGAAACCATCGCCTTCCATGTCAGAGAGATCCTCATAAGCGTCACTATAAATGCTGCTCCCATCTGACTCTTCCGACTCTTCCTGGATGTCATGCATCTGAGAGCTTGAAGACATAGCACTGGTGGAATCGAAGGATCGACGAGTTGCAATCGGTGTGGGCTGATCAACACCTTTTGGTGATTGACTTGAGCGAGGTTCTGATGAGGATACCTTGGTGTCCTCGGAAATAGCCTTCTCACCTGAAGCATCAGTGGGGCCAGCTGGGAAGCCCCCGGGAACATCGAAGAAGTCTTGCGGTGACTCTGCCTGATTCTCATCGGGAATTCGAGGACTAGGTTGTATTATCGAAATGGTTGGTATGTTGTCGCTTGGACTAGACTTCGCCGAACTACTCTCATAGGCGCTGACAGGGTTGCTAATAGTTGTTTGAGTCTCGGACACAGGGTCGACAGAAGCTTGAGATTTGGGCATAACCACTGATTCGGATTCATCAGAGCTCAGGTCACTATTGCTTATATACCCCTGGCCATCAACAGAAGTGACCACGGGGGGCAGTGGTTCCCGGTATCTGGAAGTATTAGCTTCGTTGCGAGAGGCCTGTTCCTGTGCCAAGACCGACCCAATAGCCAGATCACTTGACTGCGCCAAATCTTGGGCAGGAGCTTTGTGACTCGATTCTGAAGGCAACGAATCTGTAGCTGGAGGTGAAGCCGATCTCTCCATAGGTCTAACCAAAGGCCGCTCTTCAGGCTCCCTGACCTTCTTCTCGCGAATACTCCCAAAAGAGGGGAGAGCAGGACGAGGGGTCATGGTCTCGTCTTCGTCCAAAGTTACTGAGTCTCTTTTGTTTCGCCCAATAATGCTATGCCAAGACTTTCTTGACTGTGGGCTGGCTATTTGTGGTGAGTCTGTATCTGAAGACGGAACAGACTCCCCTACAACAGCCGTGTTTCCATCATCAAAGCTCACCCTGACGCTCTTCTTCCGCGAGAGTTCTGTCTCCTCGCGCCCAGCCATACCTGACCAGGCAGCAGACGCATCTGAGCCATCTTCTGAGGGAGATGCATCCCGAGGACCTGAGTACTTAAGTGCGGATTTTCGTGGCGACAACGATCTTGGAGGCGGCTCATGCCTAACGAGTAGCTGATCGGTCTTGGGGGCAAAATGGGTTGTACGGGCAGGGCTATGGGCAGGACTCTCAGAATGCACGCGACTTCGTCGCACAGTCTCACTGGGACCTGGAATTGGTGCAGCTTCCCGTGGATGTTGAGGTGGCGAGGTTGATTTCACAGGGATGGCATCTACTCCATCCATTGGGTATTCGTTGGTAGGCGTCGGCTGGACAGCAGCCTGTGGTTCCTCCTCCTCTAGTTCGGGGTCTTCATGCACTACAGAAGGACGCTTTCTAACCAATGCTTCGGGTTTTGTTACTGCTGGTGGGACTCCAACAGTCTGGCTCGGATGTCCCGAGGTCTCGACACCTGGCTCTTGTTCTTGTTGAACCAATGCTTGCCCAGTTGACAGGTTGGGGTTAGGCTTCGCCTCATGCTTGGCCTCTGGCTCAGACTCAGGATCCGATTCGAGCTCAGATTCAAGGTCAGCTTCTGGGTGCCCAGGCTGTTGCGTTGTAGCAGCAGAAGTAATCGAAGGGCTTTGTGGGCTTGCGACTGCCTTTGGTGGTGGTGAGGCTGGCTCGACTGCAGTGCCCTTAAGTCTCCCGACGGTTCCCTTGGACAAGTGAGTGCCAGTTCTGGATCCATCAAGCTTTTGCTTGCGAACAGATTTCTCCGATGCATCACGGACAGTCTGATCTATCATCAAAAGCTGTGCCTGAGGGACCATCCGCCTCGAATTGGGATCGTACACCATGGCATTACTTGATGGGCTTGGAGACTCCGTCATAGAGCGAGGATACGAGAAATTGATAGAGTTCGGACTGCTTGGCCGTAAATCTGCTGATGCCCGTTTATCAGCCACAGGGGCGCGACGCACGTTAGACAAATCGTTCCCTGTAGCTGCCCCAAACCATGAACCTTGAGCTTGTCCGCTTTTCATCTTTTGGCTTGCAGTTTGGAAATGTTGTGTTTGCAAGCTTGTTGCTCGTTTGTGGGTCGAGCTCTTCGGATTTGTCTTGTTGTGCTCATGCTGGGGGATTTTGGGCACTGGAGGAACATCCTGGGCTTGCGGGGTAGCGACTCGTGCTGGCGAAGGCGAGGGCGATCGAAAGGTCCGTTCGGTCATAGAACTCGCGCTTGGCGATCGATGTAGTTCCCGACTTCTCCTGTCCCGACTTCCTGTAGACGAGACGGAAGCGCTCCTCCGCGCAACTCTTTTGGATTGGACCTGCGACACATTGGTGGGGGTTGTAGGTCGAGCTTTTAGAGCAGCAGCCGCAGCAGCTGATGACAGAGATGGCGTCGATTCACGCCTTAGAAAGGCCGAGGCGGCGGCTGTCGCAGCGTTGGGATTGGCAGTCTCCCGGGTTAACGGCTGAGAGGAGAGCGCCATGTTAGCAACGACGTGTAATTGCGAAAGCGATGGAAAGGAAAAGAGAATTGGATTGAGAGGGGGAGCGTAGCATCAAGGGATAAAGGTCAAAGACAACAATCAAAGACATGAGCAAATGCGGCAAGTCTCGATAGGTGAGCTTAAGTTAATGGCTTTTGCCTACCAGGGCGGGTTCCGTAGCGGGCCAAAAGCCAAAAGCCAAAACCGGTTTTGTGAGAGCCGCAATAGTGAACTGAGCAGAGGAGGAAGACGGCTCACCTGAGTGGGAGGACGATGCCTCCTTGAGCCTCCAAACATGATGGGCTGGATTAAGCTTGACTAGATCGAAAGCGGCGCAAGGCCAGCTCAGCTCAACAGACGGCTTGCATCAAGATCAAGGCCACGGATTTCCGGAGGTTAGTGAACAATGACGCTGAGATGTGAGTCAAGGTAGTCGTAGTAAGAGATGCTGTGTCGTGGATACGTCAGGATTAAACGGGATGGGTTGAGACGGAGATTAGGGCAGCTAAAAAAGTAGTTTGAGGAAGACTCCAAGGACTGGACCCGACGGAGACGAGGGAGGAGGGAGGTTCCATCCAGTCCATGCTCGTTAAAGACCCGACCTGATGACGACAGGTTATGAAGCCACTAACACTAGCCTCAATTAGCAGACCCACCCTGTTTCTGGCATTTAAATTTTTATTCCGGTTGTTCCATCTTCCAGGGCGCATTGCATTGCATTGGACGGAAACTCAAGGGTCCAATAAGATAATTGTGATGACTTTGCTTGAGGTGATGACCATTTATGTCATAGAAACCTCCTCCTGTTACTCCCTCCCCAGCAGCCCACGTCGACCAACACGTGGTTGTCGTTGTACACACATCCGATACTGTACAATGCCTCAGCTTTCCGGTTTTCAGTAGTGCCATCTGCTGCTGCACAGATCCATGGAGATCAGTAATTCAAATTGTAGATCAGTGCCTCATCAGGTCCCGTCTCGGCAGGCCTCCAGTTTCCACCTGCCGAGATCTACAAAGATTGCTTGGCGGAATAAACATAATAAACAATCTGGGGACTATTGTAATCTTGCTTGGTTGCCTGTTGCTCGACCTGAGGCATGAGGCACGGCCGCCGGCTCATTCAAAGACTGACCCTGACCCACTGAGGGACTGATCTTCGTGGTAGTGGCATTGTTCTGCATCGGGATTCGGATGGACCTGGGAGACAAATTGTACAGTAGTACCTACATACTAGGTTAGTAGGTTAGTAGCTGGAGAACAGCAAGACTGTAAATCATCCAGCAAATGTAGAAGAATATACGCTGCTCAGGGCGCATGCATCCCATCAGTATTATAGAGCATTCTTTACAGTATGCTACTGCAAACACAATTCAACCACTCTTGACATTCATGGATGGCATGTAAGCTAATAATAAAGCGCCCCGTATCTCCGCATATCCTAGATCAAAACCCACCTCAAATCTCCAGCTGAACTGAACAGCTTCCTGACATCATAGCTTGACTAGGACGTTTCAATCGTAGCCGATTCGCTTTCATGCAATTTTGCAGTATGTACCAGTAGTTGTCTGTGCATATTCTTAAGTTCAAACACACAACCAATGTGTGGTTGGGAAATGTTGAGTAAGTTAGGATAGCCCTGTTATCATGCAATATGACTTTGGTCTGATTGATTGAACCCAAGTGCTGCTTGTCGTGGCCCAAGCTACAACATTCTACCTATTCCTACCTGCCTAAGTACCTATCCTTAAACCAAATGTCACTTTCGTGTCGTTACTGAGCCGCCTCCCCACCGAGTAGCTCAGTCTCTTGTTATCCACACTTCCCCCAATAGCAGCAAGCAAGAAACCTGTCGTAGATTGGGCTTTGTCCCTTTCTTCACCTTCAAGAGCAGGAGTGCCTCATTTTCAGATGCCAGACACCGCAGTGTCCAGGTTCGCTGATATCTTCTAGGTAGGTATACATCCCCCTTCATAGCTCTGTTGGTCGCCGACGTACCCCGATCATCAAGGCTAGAATAGGGAGTACCGCGATTGCTGGGAGCAGCCCCTTCCACTGAATCATGCTTGCAAACTATGATGACTGGACCTCAGTCGGTATGTCTGGCCCAGTGCGATCTCCTGGGGAATCCGGGAAATGGTTCTCGTCCTCTCCTGACTGATTCGAATGATTGTGGTTCATGTCCAGAGATGTGCTAGGCTCCTGAGGCAGGTTCTGAGCGGCAGCATTCTCTCCCCGAGATGCAGGTTTCTTGCCGCCCTTTCTGGCCTTCCGACTTTTCTCCTTGGCCTTTTCGAGAAGTCGTTTGCGATCAGCTTCTTCCTGTCGGCGTCGGCGGTCTTTCATCTCATATTGTCGGATCAATGCTCTGGGTGGCACTCCAAATATCATTTCGTATTCACAGAATTCGCAAATCCATTCGTCAGCTGTTTTGGTGGGATCCTGCCGCGCCTCTCGACGACGTCGCCGCGCAGCCCTTTCGAGTGATCTGTCTAGGCGTCGTTTGCTGTCTCGACGAGAACTTCCGGAGCCTCGACTAGCTGCCACGGAAGACCCATCGTGAGGAGCAACACTGCCAGGTGGTAAGGAGCCAGGGCCGGCCTGAGTCGACATGCTGTGCTTGCTCGAGTGGCCTAACGGCTATGTCAGTAAATCAAAGTCTCGACTGTGCAACATGTACTCACCGGGCCACTGAACCGTGCCAGGGACTTGGGAATCACAGGTGAAAGTAAACTGGGTTGATGCTGGAGTCGATCTTGTTGCGATAGAGTGTTGTTGAAGTAGACTAACGTTCTCCTGTCCCTGAGGTCGAAGTTTCTCGGCGTTTGCGATAGCATTTGATATTATACCACTGCCCTCTTGCTCTAAGTTCGCGTTAGCAGCTGGAAATCCGTTATAAGGAAGATGCACAATTGTGGAAGGAACAGAGATCGAGGCCGGACTGCGGGGGAGAGAATCCCATCAGCCAGGCGGCAGTGCAAATTGTCACCGGAGGAGAAATGGAAAATGGTGAGCAAGTCTCCGTTCCGTTTTATGCTGTTAGCCGAAAGCTATGGAGGGCAGAGCAGGAACCCCCCGTCGCTGAACAACCTCTCCATAACGAAAGGCGCATCGGCATAGCGTGTCCAGAAACTCGGTTGAATGCAAACGCTAGTGATGAATCCATGTGCAGGAGTTTGGAGGCACAGCAACAGAGCTTGAAAAAAGTAGAAGAGTGATGAACGTACCGCCCGTTGTCCACTGAGTGGCCTTTGGCCCTCGCCCAGCCCACGCATTACTGTTACTATCAGACAATGCTCGCAGCGGGCTTCTGCCATTCCTGGAACGCCCAAGCCTGCCCCGCCCAGGTCCTGATATCCCCTGATTGTTGGATGAAAAAGTGCCCGTCGTTGGATGTGAGACTGAGTGGAATGACGCCCGGTCGTTGTGTGATTCGTCGGTAGGAGAATGTCCTGCACCAGCTGAAATGGCAATCTCATTACTCGAGCCCTGGGTGCCATTAACAGAAAGCTCCCCAGGGGAAGGAATTTTCCGCTTCTTTTTGTTGTTCGTGTTTTCAAATACATCATAACCATCCACAGAGGACGTTGCGGAAGGCGGTGGTTGCGGATCGGGGATATCTGGCTTCGAGGATCGCTGAGTCCCACGAGTCAAGATCTCCGGGGGTGATCTAGTAACAAGAGTGCTTCGCAAAGCCGGCTCTTCATCGTCGCCATCTGGCAGCCCCAGTCCGTTTCGTCGAGGGGTATAGTTGCAGCCCTCCTCCGCTCTACGAGTTTGTTGAGATGGGCTTGTAGAACATGCCCTTGGCGGGCTCGTGTCTTCCCTGAAGTTGTATGGTGGGTAATAAAAGAGAGGCGTCGTTTCGTGAGTTGAAGGAGGATACGCTATTGTCTCTACGGCCCCTGGTGAGAGCTTCTCGCGCAGTCGACGTTTCGGTAACGGCCGAATCGGTCGGTCTGGGAATAGCGACGATACAGTATCTGGCGACATGTTGAGATTTGAACCTGCGCGTGAACGAACATTTCTCGTTAGCACGTAGATCACCAGAACGATGGAGAGAATCGCCACAATTATAGCGAAGTTCGACATGGTCGCAGATGGTATTGGAAGAGTTGTTGGCACCGTCAGAAGCTGCTCAGCCTTGCTGGCAGTTGAAAGCAGTTGCAGGACCAACACCTGCTAGATTGGCAACTGACGGGCCAAATGCAAAGCAAACGGAAAGCGTACCCATCGAACATTGTATAGGCTCTGTTCTAAACGACGGCAGACACGACAGTCGAAGGGCAAGTCCTGCCAAACGAGGGGTCGGAGCTTGTACAATTCGTTGGCGGCAAACAAATTTAATACTGCAATACTAGTTATACAAGTCGCAGAGAAGACCAAAACGGTGATTTGCAAAAGAATGCCTGTCTCTTCGAAGCTCAGAGGGGTAAACTTGGTTCGGTCGGGCTCTAAAGCGTTCTGTGTGCGGGTCAGAACATATCGTCGATATCACAACTCAGTGTTTGGCACTGATACGAGTACCAGCCTGCACCAGCTCGGCTCGTTTCGTACTTGTATCGATTCCTGTAGTAGGTGTACGAATGGATGGCAGACTCGCTCGCTCTTGGTCGCTCAAGGCCGGGGCTCGCTTACCCAGTCATGGACAGGGTGATGGAGGGGGTGTTCGTGGACACGAAGGACGCTTTTATATGAGCGCAGGCGCTACAGGAGGCACAAAAAGGAGACAAAATTTATGAAGCAAGAATTATCAAAGCGGGTAGCCAGAATAACACAATGCGAAGTCCGATAACGCCCTCAACGTTGCTGTATTTGAGTGTGATTGAATCACCAACTACTAATCTGTGGAGGTGCTAAGGTAGAGGCAGGGCCGTTGGGAGGTGGCGGGTTAGGCAATCACACTGGCGCTTCCAATACCTGACTGTCCCGCCCTCCCGTCTTCTCCAATTCCTGCTAACAGCAGCCACAAGGGAAAAAAGAGGGACGACCACGTTTATAATCTTGAGCTTCAACTGTACATTTCCAATGCTTTTATGCGTAAACCTGTCCTGAGTAATCTATACTGGACTGGAGCGTGGTGAAATAACTGTTTTGTGGCTCACTCGAACAACATGGCATTCCATATTTTCCTGATGTCACTCATCAGAAAATGCAGGGCATGCATGGTAGGGCAATTAATATGGAAACAGTCTAAATGATGCGGAAACAAACCGCTCTCATAGTCTCCTCATTGGAGCCGGCCAATAGCCGTCTGGTCACTGTCATGCGCTGCACCTCAGCGGTGAGTGGGCACTAATTTTGCCTCTTGGCTGCTCCCGTCAGAGACCTTCAGGTTCGCGAACCCCAAAAGACCCCTGTAATCGGAACTTGTTAGTGAGCTCAGTCTGCACAGCGAGCGCTATAACTTTATGTTCTGCAGGTGGCTCGCAGTGGTTCCACCGGCTTTTGCTTTGGGAAGGATCCCAAGCAAAGTGAGACCCGCGCCCACCTTCCTGCCCACTTTCCCACACCCATCCCATGCCCGCGCTTCTTCTGGCTATCCTCCTCATCCTCCTCCTCCTCCTCCTCGTCGTTCCGAAGAAAGCTTCCACCCACTCGTCTCTCTCTCATACTCTTCGTTACGGCAACTCTCCGTGTCATGACCACGGCGTTTCTACTCGGTCTCGACATGCTTGCCTGCCAATCCGTCCTTCGATACCGTCGCCCTTACTTGACATTCTTCTTTCAGTAGTCGCACTCATCGCTGGTCACTAGCCAGCTTCAACAATCTTTATTCCTTGCTCACCACCACCAATTCTCGCGATTTCCTTACCTCTCAACTTCTCGATTGGCGCTGAGAAGAACATATCTACTGTATTTTGTCCCACGCGCCGTTGTTGGTTCCCACAACCTCTCGCCCTTTCTTCCATTTTCTCCTCTGTCACCTCAGATCGGTGACCCGGCTCCCTCAATGGCACCACCCTCGCCGCGACGGTCATCAAGAGCCCGTGCCACCAATTCACAATCCCAACAGTCATCTGTATCCTCAAGCACCTCTGGTCGAGTTGAGCGGAATACGAGATCAGTCGCCAAACCGTCTTCCAACAAATCCACACCAAGTGACTCTTTGTCCTCGGAGCCATTTGAAGATCTTGACGATACCCTCCTCGGTCGAAGGCGAAAGCGTAACCACGAAGACGAAAACGATAAGACTTTGAAACCCGATAATTTTGAAATGGCGAATGGCAGCGACGACCTCCCAGAAGAGGAGGACGAAGCCGTGCGATGTATCTGTGATGCAGAAGAATACCCGGGCCGCCCACCCGTGGAAGGCGCCGACCTGGATTTCTTCAATGCCATAGAATTTACTGAAGACGTTACCGGCTTCTTCGTTCAATGCGACATTTGCAAGGTCTGGCAGCACGGCGCCTGTGTCGGCATCTTTAGCGCTGAGAGCTCTCCCGAAGAATATTTTTGCGAGCAATGTCGGAAAGATCTCCATAAAATATACACTGCAAGCAACGGGTAAGTGAATTGCCCAGTATGATTTTTTGCTGGCGGCATGGATTTCATGTTTTTCTGGTTGCTTGAATTCTTGGATAACGCATGTTGGGCGGCCCTCTCACGAACCTGAGTACTGACAAGTTTGTTTTCAGCCAAAAATGGTCCAAGTATGTCCCCCATAACCGGCCGTCGCGCGCAACATCTCGAGCCACCTCAATCGCCAAGGAAGGCAATCGTTCACCCAAGACTGGCACGAGTAAGACCTCGCGCCCAACATCCGCCTCACAAACCTCAAAACGCCGATCCACAATGAATAGCCGCGACCGAGCTTATGAAGACGAGCAACTCCTGCGTGCCATTGAAGCAAGTAAAGAAGATGTCCCTCAAGATGAACAAGAAATGGTGACCCGACGAGCGAAACGGGGACGAAGCGATAGTGAAGAGTCAATCGCCGTCAATGCTCGGCCACGGGATGAGAAACTGGCATCACTGAGGAACCCATTAAGTGTAAAGAGACAGAGAACCAATTCGATGTCACCTTCACCTCCTACTGAGCTGGTCGAGGTTCAAAGTTACAACGAATCAGATGAGGAGGTCAACACTCGAAATGGAACCAAGAAAGCTCGTAACAGCAAGAACCAGCGAACCAAGACGGAGAAGGAAGATAAGGAGCGCCAGCGACAGGAAGCTGCAGATAAAAGGAAAGGCCGCGCAGAAAGGCGACGAGGAGAGGGTATGTTGGAGCGTACATTCTGATTAAGCAGGGTACTGATCATTGCATAGATTCTGACCCTTCAGAGGAAACACCTCCTGCCGTTGCTAAACCTCCCGCTACCAAGAGCATCGAGACACCGGTTATTATGGAACCCCCTGCACTTGCGCTGCCCGTTCCCGACACACCCCCTGCGAGCAGCCAGACGGTCTCAAGCACCGCCAAGCGCGGCGGCAGAGCTACACATAAGAAGGGCAAAGGCAGGAACCAATACACGAGGGACCGCGATGTGGATGGCGAATCCCCAGCACGATCCATGTCAAGGGACATTCAAAAGAACGGCGAAGAACCCACCCCTACACACACGAAACCTACAAGTGAACATCGACATGGCAAGTCAAAGCCCGCCTTACACCACAAGTTGAATATGGTGGATATGAAGCGGCGTGTCGGTGCCATAATGGATTTCATTTCAAGGACCCAAGTGGACCTTGCAGCGGAAGCAATCCCAGGCACGAACGGAAACGCAAGCAACGGAGAAGCATCGCCGCAAAAGTCCTCAGACTCCCATTCTGTAGAGAATGAGGATATAGCAGGCTCTTCTGGGGGCAAAGATTTTAAGGATCTGAACTGTATAGAGATGATGGATGTCCTGACACGAGATATGGTCAAGTGGCAGAATCAGTATACCTGACGGCAGCACTTTGTTTCAGTAGGTCCATCATGATGAGATAAAAGGGACCTGCGCTCGATTTCTTATTTAAGGCGTTTACGGTTAGGAGCATCAAGGGGCGTCACCAGCATCCGCAGCAGATGCAACAGGCAAAGCTGTATGAGCTTGTGTATAATCTGTTGTCGGTATTATTATTTCTATGGAACCGCTTCACGAGGCGAAGCTGTTGTTCCGGCTGCCTTTCTATATATACCCTAGTACGGCCCGAGGGTTCGGTCATTGGCGTCTTTGCACAATTTGAGAGGCATGGAGGAGGAGGACTCGAATCAAGTTTGGCATGAGATGACAGAGAATAGGCTTAAATAGTGTACATGGAGTATGCTCTAGTATACAACGTATGCAACAGAAATGGATTCCTGAGAATGCTAGGCACCTGCCTTCTCTTGTGCGATTGCTTGTTTCTTCTGTTTCTTTGCTTGGTTTAGACTTAGAGGAGGGTTGTCTATGGACTGCTGGTGCTTCTCTGATCCCTCGTCGGATACATCGTCCAGCACGAACTTGCCCATTTTCCCATGTCGCCACAAGTGTAGGATTCTGCTAGCAGCCGATTGTAAATCAGGAACGCCTTTTAGCTTTATTAGGCCGTCTTTCCGAGCAACGGCGGTAAGGAACTCATGAACGTCGTTGGTGGGTTCGCAGTATCTCTTATACAAGGTCGGCTTGAAGAGGTTCATCCGGTAGAGGAGGTAGTCCACCAGTATCTCGGTTGGTATTAACCCGTCTTTTATGCCCTGCACGAGCGCAAATTTTAGCATAGCCTCGCCGTCACGAACGTAGGGTGGGAAGACACCGGGGGTGTCCAACAGAAATGCACCATTTAAGCCTACGCCCTTACTCTTCCCCTCTGGGTCGAGGATGCGCACATTTGTACCCATTTTGCGCGTCACGCCTGCCTGGCCTCCAGTCCTGGCTACCTTGGCCGTTTTCCTCGGTATGCCTTTGAAGCGTAGAGCGTTGAGCACTGAACTCTTGCCGACATTGGGCACTCCGACAACCATGGCCCGCAAACCGACCAATGAATCGTGCGCCACGGTAGCGCTCTTGATCATTTTAAGTAGCTTATCTGTCGTCGAGGGTCTGTTCTTGTCCCAGAAGATGATATTATCACCATAAATCTTGCGCAGTATGTTTTGGAGATTTGGAGTGTCTGTTGTGTAATCGCATTTTGTGTAGATGATGATTCGTTCGTTACCGGCTATGATGCGATCGAGATTGGGATTGTGTGATGTGAAAGGGACCCGAGCGTCGCGGCATTCGAGAGCAAGAGAGATGTGGCTCTTCATTTTTGTCATCTCGCCGAAGCCCTTGGCATGATGGCCGATATAGTACGTTTTCGGTATGGAGTTTGGTACGACAAAACTTTGCCGAGGGACAAACTGTGCCATTGTGTCGATTCAGTGTGATTTTACGGTAGTACGTCTTGTTCAACAGGGAATTGAAGAAGCGCCGTTGCTTTTCGAAATGGGTATCGTGGAGCATTGAGATGTGATAGGATGAAGAGGACCCTGAAAAAGAGGGCATGATGTAAATCTGATCCTCAGCCTCGTCTTAGTGCCCCACCATGTTCAGCCTCGCCCCTCCGCACGTGCCGATAAGAGCTCGCGATAATAGGAGCTACGTCATGCTCAGCTCTCGGTATCGTCGAGAACCTGTTGAACCAATTGATATTGGAGAATTGCCCACGCGGTTTATTATACTATTAGGACACAGCATGGGGAGACACAACCAAGTGCCGCCTCGCCCTTTACGGCACCGACAAGGGCAAAAGGTTATGGAAAGCCAAGGAAAATCACCAAAGCCAAGAAAAGGCCAAGACTGGGCTTGAGCTTTTTCACCAGAACAAAGGCTAAAGTTATAGCGAGACTGAGAGAATAATAAGTTGACTCAGAGCCCCCGGGACCATGCGAATTTCCAACATGTGCTTCAAATCCTTAGCAAAAACGACAAATTCTGTCCTGTCCTGTCCTGTCCTGTCACTTGTGAACAATGGCTGAGCCAGAGCCTATCCAAGACACTATCAATGTCGAGCGGACGCCAACGCTCGGTTCTAGAAATACCATTACACCAAACACTCAAAATGCCCTAGCTGAGGATGATGCCTCGAGCCCTGCAAATGGAGGAGGGCGAGCATCCAGGTACTTTGCAAGAGGTGGGAAACTTCGACCCTTTCGACTGCTGAAGGAAGATGTTATCAACCTCAAGAGTCGATACTTGTCAGATTGGCAGATCTTCAATCAACAGGTGGTTGCAAGTGCAGTCTACATCTTCTTCACAAACCTTCTTCCCGGCATCACTTTTGCCAGTGATCTATACACATTGACCGGCAAGTCGTGGGGAACCATCGAGGTTGTGTTCAGTACTGGATTATGCGGCCTCATTTTCTCTCTGTCAGTAGCATGCGAACACCCTTTTATACCTCGTTACACATTCTGACAAGAGCTCCTAGCTTCTCGGGCCAACCTCTTACGATTCTGGGCGTTACAGGCCCATTCTCGGTGCTGGCTGAGAACATCTACGAACTATGCGAGACACATTTCCATGTAAGTCGATAAACAGTGTGCATTTATACTGGTGGCCATCGACTAACACCTCCCAGGTCGAATTTCTACCAGTCATGGCATGGTCCCTCATCCACGCTGGCTGGATGCACTATCTCCTTGCCATCTTCAACGCGCATGACTGGACCATGCAATATGTCACCCATTTCAGCGCCGACATCTTCTCACTCCTCAACAGCGTCATCTACTTCCACAAGGCGGCAATGGAGCTGAAGCGGACCCACGCTCGAGTCTCCCTTGCTGCCTTTCTATATGCTGTTCTTGGAGCGGTGGGAACGTGTCTCCTGGCAATTCTGCTGTCTACGGCAAACTCGTGGAAGCCTATGCTCCATCGCTACGTTCGACTTGGACTTACAGAATATGCCGCTGCTATTTCCATTATTATCTGGATCGGAATTCCATATATCGGGGAACTAGCATCATTAGATCATATACGGCTCGAAGTCCAAACCAGCTTTCGACCCACGAACCCAGACAGATCGACTTTCTTTGTTCGCTTCTGGGAGATACCTATCGAATGGGTCTTCTTATCCATGATCCCGGGCGCCATCGTCACGGTCTTGTTCTACTTCGACCACGAAATCAGCAGCATTATCTGCACCGTGGAACGATACGGGACCAAGAAGCCAGGCGGGTATGCTTGGGATGTTGCTCTCTTGGGAACCACTACCATCCTTTGCGGTATTCTTGGGATTCCTCCTGCAAACGGCCTGTTGCCTCAAGCGCCGCTTCACTCAGAATCATTGATGCATTATGTCATTGAGAGTCCTCCTGCGGAAGAAGGGGAACAGCCAGATTCGCCTCAGCCAGTCGCAAGGACATATGAGCAGAGATATTCTCACTTTATCCAAGCTTCTCTCATTCTGATCTTTGTGTCTCCCCCACTACAGAAGCTTCTGGGTCTTACACAGACATCAGTGCTGGCTGGTCTGTTCCTCTTCATGGGTTACCAGTCTCTAACTGTCAACCCTATTCTTGAAAGAGTTGTAAACCTACTCACGCCGCCATCTGATCTCCCTGCCCTCCCTGATAATGTTAGCTGGTTTGGTATTCACATGTACACTGTCACACAGATCATCATGACAGGTATTGTTTTTGGGGTGACGCTGACAGTTGCGGCCCCTGCATTCCCTCTGATCATCATCGCTTTAGTTCCCGTCCGGTTATCGCTCATGAACCGCGTGTGGAGCCGTGAAACGTTGCGATTAGTGGACGGATGGGCTTGTCGGGAGGGCAAACCGGAGGATTCGGATTCAGAGACGATACAGGTGCAAGGATCTGGAGATGAGGAGAAGGCTGGTGTTTGATTTGACATGAATGCTTCAGAGAGGAGGTGAGACAACATATTGCTGCAAGTAACAGGGGTCAGAATACCCATATACAGATACAGTACGGAGTACACGCAGATTAGACTTTGCATGAAACCCATATGAAGAAGTACGCAGTAGATTCATTCGTCAGCCAATGCATGTCCCTAGTGCCTTTCATACGACAATCAGACTACCCCGCAGAAACTGCACTTCAGTTCACTCTTGTCTCCAATATCAACTCTCTTATTCAAAACAGTTGAGCGAGCGACTGCAACGCTGATTCATATAACAGTTGGAGTAGGGGTCATACAGCCCTGAAAGACACAACTCGCGTCATTGGGCCCTCGCTGGCGATCGGATCACCAACAATTTAACAACCTTAAAGTGAAACACTTCTAATCAAAAGGAGTATGCCAACGTCTGTGCAGGGGAAATCCGCGCTTGTCACTGGCGGTGGCTCAGGTATGAACATGCCAAATACACAGACCTGCAAGGAATCGTGGACTATTGGTTGACGACGAAGCACAGGTATCAATTTGTGCTTTGTCCGTATACTCCTAGACAATGGATGTTCGGTCCTCATTGCCGATCTCAAATTGCGACCCGAAGCTCAACAACTCCTGAAGCAATATCCGTTCCCCGGCATCGACGGTAGAGCTGGGGTGTTGTTTCAAGAAACCGACGTTACATCTTGGACACAGTTGACGGCTGCTTGGGAGAAGGCCTTGGAGAAGTTCACAGTTGTCGATATTGTCGTTCCAGGAGCCGGTCTGTTCGAGCCTCAATGGTCCTCCTTCTGGGAACCACCCAGAACTGAGAGTAACAAAGATAGTGTTTCTCGAGATGATGCCAATGCGGAACCTGGACACTATGCAGTCTTGGATGTGAACTTAGTATCTCCCATTCGGCTCAGTCAGCTGGCTATCGGGCATTGGACAAAGGCGAAGCAGAAGGGATGCCTTGTACATGTTGGCAGTATGGCAGGCTACTTAGCCGGCATAGCAACGCCCTTGTACTTTGCGAGTAAGCATGGCTTGCATGGGTTTGTGAGAGCATTGGGGGGATTGCGTGATGAACTCGGTATTCGAGTCGGCTGTATTGCTCCCGGCGCAGTCGAGGTAAGCTCGCCAGAGTCTCTGCGAGCCTTTGGAAGACTGCTAATGCAAGGCTACCACTAGACTCCTCTGTGGCATGAAGACCCAACCAAAGCAGTCATGCTAGACGAGGATACAGTTCTGCTAGATCCTCAAGAAGTGGCTCAAGGCATGTGGCAACTTGTCGTTAACCCAGATTATGGAAATGGCACCATCCTCGAAGTGACCAAGGGGGA
Organism: Fusarium mangiferae; assembly: GCF_900044065.1. NCBI lineage: Eukaryota > Fungi > Ascomycota > Sordariomycetes > Hypocreales > Nectriaceae > Fusarium > Fusarium mangiferae. The sequence goes on along the minus strand of NW_024573924.1, from coordinate 1,280,919 downwards.
AACGAGAGTTGTACCACTTTTCAATGCACCGGTTCCAACAGGTGAAGGCATTGTGGTACCTGGCTATGAAGCTTCTAAGGACGCTCTGTATGCGAAGCTGAAAAAGGAGGGCTTGAACGTATGAGTGACGATGTATCGCCGAGGACCTCATCTCCCAGACTACCGTCACATTGTTGGACGGGCATGAATCGGATATCTCACAAAAAGCTCTGCACAGCCTCATATACGCACACATCAGAATATTTATAGAAACAGTGACGTTCACCGAAGCACTTGTACATCCTGATCTATGCTTCAGATTACGGCACAAGCAAGCCACGGACGGAACCATCACAGATCTCTAGTCAGCCTTCCCTGCGCATGGATCAGATCAAGGACCGTGAATAGTAAGGATCTGGGGTTCAATTCTTCATAAGCCTCATATCCAATAACAAAGGCAGACTTCCCTCTAGTGACGGAGCTTTGACCAATGTCTTGGCATGTTGTCTCCAAAGGCTCTCCTTGTTTTCTCTCAAGACAGAATCACCTATCTGTACAAATTCCTCTTTAGAAATAGATGTGTAAAGTCCAAAAGGGCACCCGCAGCGTGCTCCTTTCTGTCACCCCCCAAGAAATATTGAAAAGAATAGCCTTGTAACTCTCACAAAGAAATAATAATCTGAGATGATTCTCCGCACAGTAGTAGCAGGGGCCGTTCAGGTGATGGTGGCAAGTAATAAATGACAAATAGTGACATGAAACCCGTAAGATGACCATGATACACTGCATTGTAGTATCATAGCGCATAGCATAGACAACTGAAGCAATGCCAAACAAGAAGAAAACAAATCCATAATTCGCACACCGGATAAGTGAGCTCGCGAAACGAGTTGGGTATCTTGATGAGCTGCCTTGACCATACTGCACTGCTCTTGATTCCTTCTCCCCCCATCCCCCCCTGCTCCACTGCAGACACCCTTTCCCCCCAACCAAAGACATGGGCTGAGAACATCCTTCTGGCCGCGTAGAAAACGGTCACGATAGAAGAAACGCGTTTTCAGAAGTGGTTGGACCGGCCCATGATGTGATGCTGCTGCTGCTGCTGCTACTTCTGGCTCGATCGATAATAATAAAAAATAGGTGTAATGTGTTGTCTTGCCTCAATTTCCGGTCTTTGAATATGTAAATAGTTGAAAAGGAAAAACGGGGTGGCTGTCCAGCCATTATTGGCGAGTCGAGCATGGCAGGCGAATTTGGCTCTGGGTGTCGCATGAAACGTCGGTCTACTTGATGTTCTTGAAAAGATCAGAACCTAAGCTTCCATTGTCCTTTTCGAGATCGGTCAATTCGGGTATCATGGGAGGCGGCGGGCCGGATCGTTTCTTAGGTGTCGGTGCACGAGGACCTTCCTCCATAAATATGGTACTGGCTCGTTTGTTGGGGATCGTCTCTCCGGTCCTCATGCGTCTGAACCAGCCGCTGGTTCTCCTAGACTTGCGCTCGTCGAGGTAGCTTGCGCCACCCTGGCTGCTCGGCCGGGCAAGGCCACCGGCGCCGGCGGCTGGGACACTTCCGTTCGATGATATCTGGCCCTCTGCATAAGTGTTATTCAACATGGTTCTACTGAATAGGCGACGGATGCTGCCTTGGCGGCTTGAAGCAGCTGGGCTCAAAGGAGCATCCTCGTCGGCGTAGCGCTTGGTTCCAGCGAGATTACCATTAGAAGAAGCAGTAATGCTTGGCTGAGGTGTGTTCTTGTTGGCGTCCTCGGTGACACTGCTGTATGTGTCCTGTCCCGGTTCCTTCTTGGATTCGTCCTTGACGTCTTTGGCGGGTGGCGGTGTCTGTGGAGGAGTTGGGACCTTCTGAACAGGTGATTCCGGAGGCGGTGGAATATTGGTGCCGTCTGTGATACTACCAAAATTGAGGTTGAGAGCGGGCAGCTGGAATCGCGAACCTCCGCCGCTCTTGCCAAAAAGAGACGACATAATTGGAAAATAGGTAAATTGGTGATTCGTGCACGATACGAGACGAGGCGGATCGGACGGAGAATGGAAGAAGGCAGGTCGATTCGATGGCGAGGGCCCGAATTCGGAAAGGGGTATTTAGCAAAAGCAGGATACCTTAGGCGAAGCGAGGGCCTAGGAGCTCAAGAAGAGAATTGGAATGGCAATCAAAACTCTCAATGAAGCTGCAATTGATGACTGGGATCCAACAAGCGGGTTTAGATGACGAAGCTGAGTCTCAAACTCCCCGCAAGAACAGGGCGAAGAGAAAGGAGAGTTCTAGTTAACGGTTTTGGCCTGACCAGGATGAAGAGGTACCGCAGAATAACGAGGCAAGGTACAGACGCAGCGTCGCAGACAGCACAGTGCTGTAGCGTAGCATACAGTAAGGTAAGGTCAGGTACGGAGTAGAGGTGGAAAATTGGAGCAAGGGTCTGGTGGCTTGTGGTTGACTGCAAGTTGCAGGGATCCAACACGCGGCGTGGCGTGCTTTTGGTAACAAGGACGATGATCCCAGACGTGGGGAGCAGTGCAATTGAGGCGATGGGTAGTTGATGTAGAGAGAGATATTATGAGGCAGTAGATGTTGTAGGATAGAAGAGAGGAGAAATCGAATGGAGAGGAGAGAGGAGAGAGGAGAGAGAGAGGAGGATGTGTTCAGAGGAGAAGAATTGGTGCAAGACCGGGTCTTAGGCTGGAGGAGAGAGAGCCATGAGAGGTGCAGTACGACCTTCCTGATGTAAGTGGAGAATGTCGTGGCTGGTAGCGAACCTAATAAAGCTACTTTGGGAGTACTTTACGGTTCGAGTGCCACACAAAAGTGTTTCCTTTTCAGACCTTGCCCCTGAGAGACCCAGACTGCAGCGAGCCCGCTGTTCCCTGGACCCTGCTGGAGCCACGCGAGTTGGGCGTCTTTCGGCACGCAAAGTACTGCCTAGTACACTGCGTTACCAGAAATGATGATTGGTCTAATCGATTTGGGGGATAGCGGTCCCTCTCGCAGCGTGTGGCTGTCGAGGCTTGGAGGTACCCCCAAAGTACTGACCTTGAATCTTGGAAGCCATCATGCAATCACTCAAGACTACGGGACAGACCGAGACTATTGACGAAAATGACACCAAATGGTGAACGATTCCGAAGCAAAAAGGTTGAATCAACTCTGCTATACCGTTGATGCATTGGAAACTCAAAAAAGAAAGCACCGATTGATCATTGAGTTGATCATACATGGTTCCAAAGTCAATTCATCATATTCACAGTCGCTCCCTTCTCTTTTCTCCCTTAAAACCCCGAGAAAACACCCTTTTTCTAACGCCACAGACGTGTGTCGAGACTCGATGAACCACCCATTCGACGGAGAGAAGAAACGTTGGCACCAACATGTTTCAACCGGGCCTATATCAACGGCTCCATGTCGATAATCGAGGTACAGTACTTACTAACCTACGGCGGATAGGTAGGTAGGTAGTTACGAGCTGTTATCTGTCAACAGTGCCATAACCAACGTTCCCAATAACTTAATTCAAGCCGGCTTTTTTAGGGGATTAAGTTAAGAGGGGGGGAGGTGGCTTAAATTAAGGCATATTTTAAAGGTTAGGCTTAAATTAAATTAACTAACTTATAAGATTTTAATATAATAACTATAGAGAATAGCCTTATTTATTTTTTATAACTAGCTTTTTAAGTAAAGTATTACTTTTATTACCTTTAACTTAAATCTATAATATTAATTTAATAATATTATTTTAGCCTAATTAAATAACCTCTTTACTTTAATTAATTTAATAAATATATATAAGATATTATAAGCTATTTTTAATAATATAAAATAGGTATATTTATATTGCCTTTACTATTTAATTAATTTATAGCTAATTTACTTAACTTTCTCTATTAAATACTAAAATAGCTTAATAATAGGCATTTTATATAACCTTTTTTATTTTATATAAAAGGCAGTAAAAATACTATTAACTTTATTAAGCTTAAAGACTGTATTTTATATAGTAAATAATTAAAGAGATTAAAGGTCTTTAACCTTTTAATTTTTAATATAAAAGGCTTTAAAGTATATATAAATAGCTTTAACTTTAATTTTATTATAAATTAGGTAAGTAAGGAATTTTAGCTATATATTAAAATAAAGGATTATTACTGCCTAATAAATTAATAATAAAGTAATTTTCTTTTTATAGATATATAGCTTATTTATAGTATTAATAATAGCCTTATAAGCCTAACTATTTATTGCTTATAGAAATAAGGCTTAATTTATTATAAAAATATAAAAAGGTAAAGAATTTAATAAAAAAAGATTTAAAGAGCTTAATAAAGCTATAGCTATAAAGAGACTGCTATAATAATTATAAAGGTATTAATATAGCTTTTTATAGCTATATATAATAAATAAGATTATAGCTTTTTTATAGCCTTTAAGCTTTTTAGTCTTTTTTTTTAAAGAGATATAAAATACCTATAATTTAATATAAATAAGCCTAATTATTAAGGTATAAGATATTACTCTTAAAAATCCTCTTTAAAGGCTTAAGGTTATTTAAATTATAGATATAAAATTAATTAATAATAGTCTATAAATAAAGGGTATAATTAATTATAATAGATATTAAATTTTATTTTATTTATTAATTAAGCTATAATCAAATATAAATAAATATATCTTTAAAGCTTATAATATCTCCCTTTTTATAGGCTTTATATATATATTATAACTAAAGCTTATAGCATTATAGTATTTTTTATATAAATTAAATAATATTATATAGCTTTTTAATTACCTTTAAAGTATATTATAACTCTTTATAGCTATTTATATAATTAAAGATAAATTAAGTAAAAAGCTAAAAGGTAAAAAGTAAAGCTTTAACTATAAGATTAATAATATAACTTTAATACTAAAGTTAATAAATTTATATTTATTTATTAATTAGGTATAATAAAAAGTAACTTAATTGCCTATAAAAAAAGGCTATAAGGTATATAGTATTTAATTTAATATTATTAAAGGTAAAGAAGCTAAACTTATATAAAAAGAGATTAAAGGTTTTATATACTTTATTAATAATAATAGCCTAATTCTTATTAAAATAGGCTTTTTTAAGTTTATAGAAAGTAATAACCTTATAGGTTAAAAATCCTACTATTATAATATAATAGATAAGTACTTTTAAAATAGTATAGCTATTTAGGGAGGTCTATAAGTTAAAGGATAAGCTAATAAGAAATAAGGCTATAAGAAGCTCTTCTATAATAAGGGCTCTTTTTTTATTATATTATATAAAGAGCTAATTTTAAATTATAATCTTACTTTTTAAAAGGGCTATTTTAATAATTTTAAGTAGTATTAATAAAAGGCTATAGAAATAGATATATATAATAATATTAAGGGAAATAATTATAGTAATAATTTAATTAAAAAGATTATTATAAAAGCTTTTAATAGATAAGGCAATTAAAGGTATAAAGGGGATATTTTAAAAGGCCTATATTATAGATAATTATAATAAAGGCTATAATAATAATAATATTAATGCTTTAAAACTAGTTATAGCTTTAAGGATTTTATAGGCTAGTTTTAAGTATTTATTATATAATAAAGAAGCCTATAAGAAGTTATATAATCTATCTATAAAGTTATCCTTACTATTATATATTTTATAAAGCTAAAAGGCTATATTAATAAGGTAGTAATAATAAAAGGCAGTTAATATAAAGGTATAATTATAATTAAGGATTTAATTACAGTAAGGTATAACCTTATATATCTATTTTTTTAATATAAAGAGGTATTAATTATAGTAAAATATTAAAAGGTCTAATAGCTAAAGGTAATGCCTTTTTATAGGCAGGAAAATTACTTTAAGCTATTAGGTAATTAAAGAGGTCTTTTAAAATAATAAAAATTTAGCTATTAATATTTTTAATAATACTAAAAAAGATATTAATAATAGTAATATTAATATTACTATAATATTATAAAAAAAAAATAATTAAAATAGAGATTAAAAAGGTAATTTAATAATAATTAAAGAAAGCTAGCTCTTAAGGTATATTATAAGAGATTAATATAGGAAAGTAAAGGGTTTACTTAAGGTTATTCTAGCTATATTTTTTATTACTAAAAATTCTATTTTAAATATACTATTTTTATTATAAAAAGGGCCTTAAAATTAATAAAAATAAAAGGTATTTATATATTATTAATATTATTATATAAACTTATAGACTTATAAGTTAAGACCTTTATAGCCTTAAGTTATAGCAATTTTTCCTAACTTATAAGTTAAGAGGTTAGACTTAAATTAAGTTAAATAACTTAAATTATTAGGAACGTTAGCCATAATATATTGACCATATTCACAAGCTGCCCTGTTGCCGAGATTACTCTTTTAGATAGCTTATATCTATCCTCACAAGTACCTTGGCACTCAAGGCGCAGTTTTAACACGACGACTCGACCAGCGGAGAGAAATTCTTAGTTGGACTGGATTGCGTTTCCACGGGAGACCAGGAACCCGCCCAAAAGACTAAAACATGTTTCACTCACGGCACGATTGTCTTGCCTATTTTTTCCTCTTTTCTGTTAGAGCGATTCAAGATCGGACTATGTATGACTATCCTCCCTTTATCGTGCATAGGAGAAACAACCCAAGTTTTTCTTCCAAGGTACCAAGTCATGGGACCAACCTCCAGCATTTGCAGTATGAAAAAAAAAGGCTCCGAACCCTTTGGGCTGTTTCTCGCCATTGCGAGTCATGATAGGGGAAGTATCGTCAAGTTCCTCACTCTTTACGGAGTGTCCAAGCTAGCGCAGTCAGACAATTCTCGTTCCCTATTCAAGCTGTAGAAACTCTGACGCTATTCCCAATCTTATCTCTTGTGTTACCCGTCTCGTCGACATCTCCCGATCTAGGAAGGCCCCCCGCGTTCCACAAACGCGGGAATGGATCCATCATCCATCCCACCCGCACTCATTAATCTAATCAATTTGGACTTGGACCCTCCAGAATCTTCATAAGGTCTAGAATTTCTGTTTCTCTGGCTGGGGATGCGGTCCCATTTAATCGCATAATCTGATTGGCTTGTCAATATTTCACGTCATAGAGCTTTAACTAATCGTTTTGACCCGAGCTCGGCTGGACTTGTTTCGTCGAGCTTGAATCAATCATCAACCTCAATTGAGCAAAGCTAATCAATCTTCTTGTTTCAGTTCGACAATCGGTTGCAGACCTTCATCGCAATGGCTAGCTCGCAGTGTCTGCGCCTCAGGCCACTCGCCTCCTCAGGACTTGCAAGGCCCTCGGCTAAGCTCAGTGCTCAACATATGACCCGACTTCCCATGATCGCCGCACGATATAAGTCGGGTCCTTATGGCTACACACAGGCTAAAGCTCTCGTCTTCTCAAAGCCCGGAGACCCAACCAAAGTTCTCAAGTATGTGTATGATATATCTCACCGCCATCAAGACTAACAACTGTCTGTAGGCTTCACAGTCACTCTGTCTCCCCTTCTATTCCCTCGGATTCGGTCCTCGTCCGAACTCTCGCCGCTCCCATCAACCCCGCCGATGTCAACACAGTCCAGGGAGTTTATGGCTCCATGCCTCCCTTCACCAACTTAATTGGTACCGCTGAACCTTCCGCTATTCCCGGTAACGAAGGTGTTTTCGAGGTCGTTTCCACAGGCTCACCCTCCTCCTCGCTACAGAAAGGCGACTGGGTCATACCCGCCATCGGCCAGTTCGGTACTTGGAGAACACATGCGATTGCTGAAGCCGATAAGTTCATCAAGATCGATAAGGAGGGCTTGACTCCTACCCAAGTCGCAACCGTGAGCGTCAACCCATGCACCGCCTACCGCATCCTGCGGCATTATGGACCCAGTGCTGGTCTTCAAGCTGGTATGGGAATGCGCCCCCTTGAGGTTGGCAGTGGCCAGTGGTTCATTCAGAATGGTGCCAACTCTGGTGTTGGACGAGCTGCCATCCAGTTTGGAAAGCTCTGGGGCTTGAGGAGCATCAACGTTATTCGCGATCGCGAAACACCCAGAGCGACTAACGCTTTGAAGAAAGAGCTCCAAGACCTCGGCGCAGATGTCGTCGTCACCGAAACCCAGTTTCTAGCTGCCCAGTGGAAGGATCAACTAGCAGAAATCACCCGCAAGGGTCGTGAGGAGATCGGTCTAGGTCTCAACTGTGTTGGTGGCAAGTCAGCAACTACAATCGCTCGATCGCTCGGCAAAGGCGCTACCATGGTCTCTTATGGCGGCATGGCCAAACAGCCAGTCTCACTACCCCTCGCTCTCCTTATCTTCAAGGATGTCCGTTTTCTTGGTTTCTGGCTTAGCAGGCTCAATGAGGAGGATCCTACCGGCAGGAGACATGCCATCAACGATATTCTTCAGCTCATTCGATCTGGCCAGTTCCGCGACGTCCCTATCGAGGAGGTCAAATGGGACTGGGAGACAGAGGAGGAGACTCTGCGCAATGCCGTACAGCAGGGCCTTGAAGGATTCCGTAAGGGCAAGGGTATCTTCACATTTGGTGAGACATAGGCGGGATAGAAATACGCGAATAAGAGTATAACGTACACCGTGATTGGCTGGGCTGGCTATTCCATTATGAAAAGGTAAACCAGGCCCACTGCAAAGTGTGATAGGTAGCCCCTCCTTAAACCATTGGGCCGAAGGATATACAGACACAGGTCCTCAACGAAAGGAATGACAAATGCAAATAATAACATGTCAAATATCAAGATATGGTTTACTGCCTAGCAAAAGCTAATATATATTATATGAACGCCCCAACTCCTGTTACCCGTGTCATTACCAATCATTCTATGCCCTGAAAGCCTGTGCCCACTCATGCAGCTTGTCAATGACAACGGGGGCGTAAGATGTTTGGGCCTCCTCGATGATCCGGTCAAAGTGACTCAATGCCTCTTCTTCACTCAACTCCAAGTGGAAACGGTCTCGGACCTTGAGCACTGCCTTATCAGGCTCGAGTCGGATATCAGGGATGTTGGCATCGACCATGAGACTAAAGAGATTGAGAATGAGATTTGAGTTCTTGCGTAGTGCCGTAAACGCAAGAAAGCAGTACTGCTTGAACTGCTTGTAATGCTCCGAATTCACGCCACCCATGCAATCCACCATCTCCTTGGACAGCTTCATCAGAGGCGCGAAAGGTTTGGGATCTCTGCCAAGAATGTAGCCGAAGTCGGCATGAAAGAAGTGGCCGTCAGGTGCAAGAAGTAAGTTCTCCAGGTGACGATCGCCAACGCCTAGGATATAAGTGATGACACAGTACCCTGCGCAGGATCTTACGTACGTGTCCAGCGTTTCTTGTCGGACGCCAAGAGGTTGATTGTCATCCGGATTGTTAATCTTGAGGTAGGCCAAAGCTGGGTTGTTTTTGAACTTGTTAGCAATACTTGACAAGCTTTGGGATTGTACAAACTGCGAAGCGCCAGCAGAAGTACTTGTCGCCAGGATCTTGTAGGGCGACAGCTTGAGGTCAAGGTTCTCTTTCTGCAGCAGTTGATCCATAAGAGTGATGATCTGGATAACAAGCTGATCTTGTCTAAGATCATCGCCCAGCTTGAATATAATGGCATAGGAGGTCCCGTTTGTTGTCTTGAAGGTGCATTTGAAGGGATTTAGTGAAGACTTGAACACAACTGTTTGGTCTGGTATGATGCCCGTAATCAGTACTGAAGGGTCAAGCGGCATAGGTAAGGGCGGGTCGAATGATAACAACTCGTTCTTGGGATCAGCCAGAAAGTGCTTAACTCGGTCGACCTTCTTCGGAATGGATTCATTCGAGGTCTTGACCTCTTGAGCAATTCTTGACAGAATAGCGACTAACTCTGCTTGGCGCAACAGAGTCTTGCGCGTTTCCTGGCCATCTGGCTGTTTGACAAGCTCGGCCATGAAGTCGTATGCGACCTTGCGGTAGATGTTGCGGTTATCAATACCTTGCTCAGGGCTGGCATCGTCACACTCAACCATAAGATACCAGTGAAAATAGTTGCCGAGCAAAAAGTTGGCAGCCGCACGCTGGATCAGGAAACGGGCCAGAGATGAATCTTGACTGCTTTCCTCTTCTGAATCTGCTGATATGTGCTCATACTTGAGCGCTTGGACAAGTTGAAGAAGATAAAGCAGAAGTTCCTTGTCGTCGGCTTTTCGTAATCTGTCTACAGCGTACGAACGTACAGCAGAGTTGTCGAAGGATGGTCCGAGGAGCTCCAGCGCATCGTCAACATCGATTGCAGTCCAGCGCCCGAGAACTTGAATAGCTTGTCTTGCCTCGCCGTGATCTCTCCAGTTGACAGATTTGACAAACTTTGTCAACGCTCTCTTGTCTCGTGTCAGGTGGTAACGGAATTTCCATACAAGATCTGCCTCCTCTGGGGTGAGAATATGGGTTGGAGAATACGACATTATGAGATTGAGCTCATCTCGAACCTTGGCATTCGGCTTCAAGTTCTTATCAATGATACCGTGCCTGTATGAGCTTCTGAACAGTCTTCGATGCTTGGCCTCTGCGGGGTTGTCTCTATGTCCAACTTCAGGGTCATAGACTTTGATAAGCCGTCTCCCAGGCGCTGAAGAGCCCTCGCCCACGGCATTGATGCCTGGGCCGTAATGAACCTCCGGCTGACGGTTTGCGAGGCTTGCCTGCGAAACCGAGAGATTCTGGAAAGCTGAAATCGGGGGCGGATCGTATTCGTGGTCAGCGAAGACAACAGGGAAATCGAAACGTGGCAACTCCACGTTAAGTAAGAACGTCGACTGTCCAGGGCGTCCATCCTTGTTTTCGCCATCTTGATTGTCCGGACCGTTCTCACCGTTGATAGCTCGTTGTCTCTGGAGCATCTTCATTGACGATTTGGCTGCTTGCAAGCCTCGTTTCTCAAAGCTTCGAAAGACCATCTGATCCAGCCAGTCAACCCGAGGGATCTCGCCCATCTCGTGTTTCTTGAATAAGGTCTCCATCCGTTCCAACTCTTCTGCGTCTTTATCTAGTGGAGGGACTTCCCCTTTTCGCGTTGTTTTCTTCTTTGTCGAAACCAACGCGGGCGTTGTTGAGTTGTCGGTGCCGTCTGCATTCTTGTATCGGTGAACCAGACACTTTTGCCTTCCCTTCTGTACTTGATTGTCCTCATCAAACATGGGCAGTGTCGTGCCGCCAAACGGAATGGCATGGCCAATGGCCCCTTTACCGCCAGTCGGTGATAGATCCCATACTGTTATAGCCAAGCATGAGTTCGCTGGTAAGGAGTCGTATGTAATAGGCAACTGTAGCCACTCATTCCATCTAACTTGGTTAATACGTCGTACGCCATCACATTCGGGGATTTTCGTACTTTCGCTCGGATCGAAAAGGTTTATAAGCGGTCTGAACAGGGACAGTCAAGGGTTTCGATCCAGCCCAAATCTGCACTGTGACATAAAGGTCAGAGCATGGGCTAACAGCTCTTGTTAGCTTGTCGCAAAAGTCAGGGCAGTGAGCAATGTCGCGGACCTCAGGTTGGACCCAACGTGGCGCAGGTCGGGGCGCTCGAGAAGAGTGGAGTGCTTGAAGGGAGGTTCGTCGCCCTCAAGATTCATACTGCCAAAGGTCAGCTTCAGTATTCCCATGATGGGGGGGGGGGGCGGTTGGAGGGGCATTACATGCGAATGGTCACTGGATGAAGGACGTCCTTGGAAGCCGCAAAGGAGAACGGGTCCATGCGCCCGTACTCAGACATGATAGGCTATGTCATGCTGTGTAAATAGAAGAGAAGTAGAAATGCGCGCAGAGAATGAGAGCTATTCTTAGTGTTGGAGGTTCTGAGTTGCGTTGTGAATATACCTTAGGCAGATTGGTAGTGGTAGTGGCTGGTGTTGAGTTGCGATAAGATAAGGAACCTAGAGTGACGTTCATGGTACCTACCTAGCTCATCAGCTTGATCATGGTGGAGAAGATCACATGGCCCCGTCATACCTACCTTACATAGTGAGTCTACCTCAGCTTCCATCCATATAAATGCACTCCACAGATATCACTCTGGCTGTTCAGAGCCAAGATTCATTGACCTCCTCGATGAGCAATCGAAAGAGGGAATGTTCCTTTTCTATTCACGTACTTTCAAAATCAATCATTCGCTGAGCCACTGACCAAGCCCTTTATTTGCTTGTCTATGAATTCCCTCTTGTGGCTAGCTCCTTGATCAGCCGCCGTTACCGCATCATCGGAACCTCTACTACCGGACTGAGGATTGACACTTTTTTGCTTTTCATTTGGCTGCTCACTTCCCAGTCCGTGGTGACTATTGATGGGATATACCCCGTTCTCGTATCTTCATCAACCAAACATGGGCATGTGTCAAGATTCATTTCCCGAATATCAACCAAGATGCTACGTAGCATTGCTAGTCGAGCTTCTTTGTAAGTGCCGTGCCCCTGGATAAGGTACTCTTATGAAGGCCCGGAGTAGTCAAGTAGACATGACAGGGCAATTCTCGATGCCTAATGACCCCAGACTTTCTTATACTTCCCGTCTGCCGACTAAATAAATTGACCAGTCCCAGGCATTGGTTCATATCATACTATGTACTTCGTAAATTAGGTATGTAGCTGCCCTCCACGGCACTTATATCCCGATCCGCGGTCCTGTCTCATAGCGGACATGGATATTGCATAGCTAGGCGCATCCCAATCTTCAAAGCGCATAGCCCGAACCTAGAAGCCACACCATCATCCCCATCAATCAATGGATATCCCTCAGAGACATACACCAAAACTCTAGGCATTTCGTATCCCTGGCCTAGCAAGCCCCAGCATCTGAGCCTCTGTACATAGGTCCAAGAGGACCTATCACGTGCGGCCTTTTGAGGCATCAGCGTCATAACTACCTAGGTGCTATGCCTATGGTAATCTCAACAACCTTCAACTCTCGGACCCAATGCTGTCTCTCTCTCTAGAGCATTGCTCTCTGCTGCTCCAACCCATGCCACGACCTCGGCCCGCCCAAAGAAGGCCAACATGTCTCTTTCGAGACGCACCGATGCCGCCTCCAAGTTTACGTCTTCGGGGAGATATACCCCAGAGGCCATGATAGTCATAGTACGGCCCCTGTCGAATTCGATACCCAAGTACTCCATTTAACACGCCTTATAGACCTGCGCCACTATTTCGCTGTACAATGGCATCGAGCTGCTTCTCCTCATCTCGACATCATCCAGGCGGCATAACGACCTCTTCTCATGGAGCCTTGCTGTGGCTTCCGTGGGTGTGCTGCCGTATGCGAGTGGCTGGCTGGTTTGCTATTTCGATGTTGTAGGGGACGTTGCAAATATGCTCATAAACGACATTGGCTGGATACTCCTGACTACTGGCCAAGCTCTTGTTCTATATTCTCGACTCAACTTGCTCGTCAAAAATATCACCATTTTGAAGGTTACGAAATGGATGGTTATCCTTAATGCTATTATATGGCACAGCGCGGTTACTGTTCTCTTGTTTGCTATCAGCACGCAGCAAAAACTCGACCGCAACGGTGCGTTCATCAAGGTCCAAAAGATTCAGCTGGCATTCTTCTGTGCTCAAGATTTCTTCCTTTCAGGTCTTTACATTTGGAAGACGATGGAGATCATCAAGAGAAAACAGGCTGAAAAACAGACTCCTCGGATAATCTGGCACCTGTTTGCTATCAACGTGGGAATCGTTATAGTCGATGTCACGCTCCTCGCCGTTAGCTTTACCAATAATTTCCTGTGGCAACAGGGCATCAAGGCAGTGGCCTACTCGGTAAAACTCAAGGTTGAGTTTGTTATACTCGGGAAACTCAGCGACTACGTTCACAAAGGAGGTGAATTGATCAATGTCGAACATCCTGTCTTTGGATTTGTAGAGATGGAGCCCGAGCCTCCGTCAAGAAAACAATCGATACAGCCGTCAGCTACCCCTGAGACTACACATTTAGAAAGAGTGAGGAAGCAGTCGACTGTTTCTGCTGCAGAGTCGTCACGCAACCGAGAGTTCATGTCCAATGGGATCGCGGCGCATAGAAGCGAAGGCGTCAAGAGGCGTACACTGGATAAGGGCAAGAGTAAATGCATGGATGATTGTTGCAATACTGGCGTTTCGGCATCAAAATAGTATTATACCCAATGTTTAGTCAATTTCTGAAATTTCAAACCATTATGCTGTCTTAAGGCCAGTCAAGACATAGTGGTATCAAAATCCTGAAACTGTATAGCGTTGCATTCTTGGAAGACTATCGGACTGGTCGGTTTATTAAAGAATTTCTCGGGCATATGTACAGACAGTATTATTACAAATTACTACAGATATTTGTACATCACTCCCGACTCCTCTTCTATGCTCTGCTCGTACAATAACATCATCATCGTCGTCACCGTCATCTCGTCACCGTCATCTCGTCACCGTCATCTCGTCACCGTCATCTCGTCATCCTTTACGTCTATTTGTGTCCCTGGAGATGCCAGTCAAACACCTTCATAAACACTTCCTTTCCATCTCCCTCCAAAACATCTCCATGGCAAGGAATCATGGTATGAAAGTCCCACTTGGCGATCTGCGCCATGCTGTCGTTGAAACTTTCACGGTTCTTGGCGAGGAGATACCAGTTGAATCTCTGTAACCACTTGGTATCGCCACGGGGGTTCTGAACACAGGCAAAGAGCTTGCCAACAGCTCCATCTGCGGGCAGTTCTGATTCGGGCACTTTACTGTACTGCTCGGTGGGGGGTAGGTTAAAGAGAAGATCAGCCTGGATCAGGACTTGCTCAGGCTTGTAGAAGAAGACAATCTCAAGGTTGGCGTGGCCGTCGACGTATTCATAGTCAAAATCGGCATCGAAGTCGGGGTCGATCTTGATTTCCCGCTTGTTTTCCTTCTTGAAAACAACAGCAAACTCATCGTCGTTGATCTTGGGATCGTCGGTCTGCTTGGCTCGCTTTTCTGGTAGACCCTCCGGGCCTATGATCTTGGCTGACGGGTATGCCTTCTTCCACTCCGACAGGAATATATGGTGCTCATAGTCCAGAGCAACGATATAGCGGACATCGCCTCCCATCTCCATGACTTTGGCTTGGGTGGCTTTGGTGAGTGCGACTGGTGAGAAGATGGCAAGGCCTCCAGAGGTGAGCTTAACTATTGGAGGTCAGTATGGCGCTCAAGTTACTTGTCATGAGTAGGAGAGCATACCTAGAGTGCCTCGGCCACCGATCTTGACCTTTCCAAATCGTGAAAAGGGGACTGAGAAAGTGGCAATGTTGGGGGTGACATTGCGAATGACCATGACATGATCAGGGTCTGAAGGGATGAGTTTGGACGACATTTCTGTTGAGTTGGAGTTGGAGGTTTCTGACTGCGTGCTGAGGTTGTGATTCTGTGCTGGTAGAGTGAGAGAGGTTGTGAGTTTGGGTCTGTTGATTGATGATGTCGCAATACGAGGTTGAAGATGTATGACGTTGAAGTCGTGTGTTGGAGTCTGTTTATTATTAAACGCACGTGAAAATAGAAGGAGTCGTTGTTGGTGCCGGAATGATCTGGATGCGTTGATGTTTAAGTATTGAATTCGAGACGTTGGACGTATCATTACGAGCAAGGCAATTAATTAATGAATTAATCATTCAATAAATAAATAAATAATTGTCATCCAATGTCGAGGTGGAGCTTGAACTTGAATTGGTAATATTCCAGTTGAGAATGGAATTAGTCTTTGCATTTCTTCAATGACATCAACATTCCGATCCATATTGACAATCAATCGGCCGACTCTGGCTGACTTGGCGCGAGACCCTGGAAATCGGGGCTGCTAATTCAAGCGTCAATAGTGGATACAACGGAGCAACCGACATCCATGGATGTGAGGTGCCCGAGTGGTCTTAGTGCTTGGGTGCTGTAGTGTAGGTATTTGAAATACCGTAGACTACCTGTACCTAGGCAATACGCCGCACTGCACTTTTAGGCTGGGATGCAGCACAAGCAACTTAGGTACTGAGGTGACCATTTTAGTTCCCTTATCTACCATGTACATCCCTGGCAAATAGGATCGATACTGTCAAAGTTACTGGCAGCTCACACACAATTCATTGATTCCAAATATCATTTCAGTGGTAGCTTGATCCATCCGGCACGTTACTTCGCCCCGAGAGCCCGATATAAGAGTTCAACCTCGGCTCAACCAGGGCTCTTCGGTACGCGTATAACTTTCTGGTCAAATGAACGATTTGAGCTGAATTATATGGAAGCTCGTTGGTTTCGGATATTTGGTCCTCGACTGCATAACATAACTCAACACTGAATATGATATTGTAGGCAGCTTCAACTCAACTAATCTCCAGACCAAGAGAACGTTGGGTCCAAGAATCCTTAACCCAACACCACTACTGGTATATCTTCGAAGCGACAATTAACAAATAAAAACAAACTAAAAGATCCAGAATCCCCACCCACTATCCTTTCCATCAGCCACCTGTCAGTTTGTATGTCTTGGTTGCCAAGATTGCACTTCCAACGACATCTGTGAAAAGACGCCCATAATGGAGTTACAGGTGAAGTCAGAAGCTGCACAACACCTAGACCGGCAAACATCCAGGATAGCAATGCCCCGGAAGCCCAAAGATATACCCTAAAGAGCTTGTATAATAAGAGAGTAAAGTTGATACCCATGGCAGCTGTATCGCCATGTACGTCAACATATGATCCCTCGTCTGGCCGTTGGCCATATTCCACAGGCGTCTTTCCTGGCATACCTCTAACCACCAACCAAGAACAAACAGGAATAAACCAACAACAAACAGGAAGAAAACATGGTTGAAAACAAGACAAAACTCCACATACGGAACTGGGTTGGGGAATGTCAGCACTTTACCGTCATTGTCCACATTCCTACACCTGATGAAACGCTGAAAAGACCAGGACATAAGTTGACAGACAAACTCGATGGCAATGCACCAAGCCGAGACCTGATTGCGTATCAATAGCTTCGCCAACAACATCAAGTCCCTAAGCCCCATTTTCAAGGATTGGAAGATACCAGAAGCCTTTGTTGATGAATGTGAAAGGGCAATATCAGCGGTAGCCCCTTTAGTAGGATCTGGATTCGGATCATCGCCTGTATCACTGTTCCCTGGCGCTGGCGTGTTCGCCTCTTGAGATGCTTCAGATATGTCAGAGGATTCACCGGTGCCGTTACCCGACATGTCTCCAGCGGGGCCTTCTCCTTTCTTATCTTCAGAGACAGCCTCCTTCTCACCATCACTGTCTTTCTGTGGAGTTTTCTCCTCTTTCGGACTACTCTGCCACTTGTTGGGTGAGTCTCCGTCTCTCGGGCTGCTTTGCGGCGTCGTGCTATACTGCGTTCCAGCGGACGAAGGAGGGCTCAGGTAAGGACCTCGGGTCACGGACTCTCTGTTTTTCTTGATCTTTTGCTGCCGAACACTGAACTCTCGAGAAATTCCAGGTCTGAAGCTTGCCGCTGGCTTGCTGTCTGGAATAACAGGATGCTTCGTTTCACTACTTGCGTTCATCTCTGCATTTTCACCGCTATGGTCATCGTTACTGCTAACGAAGCTATCGCGAGATCCGCTGGAAGGAGCAGTTGACAAACACTGAGAGCCTAACGTGCCCGCAAAGGTTTCTGAGTGTCCCAGCGTGGGGCTAGAGCTAGGGGCTTCCCATTTCCGCGCAGCGTTAGGAGGGAGATCGACTTCGAGCACATGGCGAGCGATATCAGCAAAGAAACTCTTGATGAAGCTGAATTTATGATGGTGATCCTTTATTGCCGGTACCCAGGTACCAATGAATTCATTCACGGAACTCGCATTGATGTCGTGCTTTTCCAGGTTTTCGCATCTTGCTATTGCAAAATCGACGCGCTCGTTGTTACGCAGGAGGGTTTTCCAGAGCCGCATTGCCATGTAGGGTGAAAGCATAATGGTGCCATCAGGCCCAGATTGAGGCTTCTCTTCAAGATCCCTCTTCTGTTGCCCATCTCCCTCCTCGGCCATTTGCTCGACTTTAATATCCCCACCATCCGAGTCTTCTTCAACATCAACCAAAGAGGATGTGGTACTGAACTCTTCATTGAGTTGTTGCCCAAGAGTGAGTGCGTCGTCTATAAGGAGTTTCTCGCTTATTCGAGGAAGCCTATAATCCTGAGCAGCGACAGGCTCCTGCTTAAAAGAAGGTTTTGCGTGTATCTTGTCAGGAACATCGTCAGGCTCATCACTTTGCAACTCGGAAGCATCCAGCTCCTGCCATAGAGATCTTGTTGCGTACCGCTTTCTGGGCCGGGTCGCTGTGGGCGATCTAGGGGCCGTCATAGAGATACGACGAGTCGGTCCTTTCGGATTACCATAAGTTTGCGGGCGGTTGTACGGCAACCTCTTCCTTGAAATAGCTGGGTTCACGTTTGGGCCATTTAAGGTCCTTTCCATGCGCATAGCATTCTGTCTCCGACGAGAATGGCGAGAGGATCTTGGCTGCCAATTGGGTATGATCCTCTCAGTAACTTTGGCACGCTCGAAAGCCTTCCCAGCACTGCCAACGCGGTTTAACGCGGAATTTCGACGTTTCGGTATGGGCTTTTCTGGCTTCTGCTCAGGGTTTGAAGCAGGATTAGAGGGGCTGCTCCTCGCCGTCTCGAGCAACCGCTGTCGTGCTTGACGTTGTTCTGTATCGATTCGTAACGTGTACTTTTGAAAATGATACTCCATACTATCAACCAGGTCTTTGAGCTGGCGCTTGGACTCATCGTCCTGACTTCGTTGTGTGGCATAAACCCATTTGAGTAGGTCTTCAAGCGAACTATGGGCTGTCTTTTTAAAGGCTTGCATGACTTTGAGGGCAATCTTTGGAAATTTGGAAGGCTCTTTGAGACATTCCTTTTCGTAAAATTCGTCTAGACTTGACACGAGGCTGTCCTTCTTATAATTCCATTTCGCGCCTGTTTCGGCTATTCGAACATCGAGGTCCTTTTCGAATTCGACGAAGGGATGAATAACTGACATCTTGACTGACTGGGTATTTAACAAAGGTCGATTTGAGAATATGGATGTGTGACAAAGTTGCTGAACGATTTCCGGGTTAATGTGACAAAGGCACCGGTTTTGCCCTGCAACAATGTGAAGAGGATTATTGAAACAGTCGCTGGTACTCGATCAAGGGACAGGAGGACTGGGAGGAGTTATGAAGGGATTAAACAAGCGGCTTGCAGGTGCATGGATGCCTTTGTCTATTCAGACTCTTTGGATCGGACGCTTCTCTTTGACAATGTTTGCAATGTGTCAAAAATAAAACGAGGCGCACACCTTTTGCCGTGGACAGACAGTCTTACACAAAGGCTCATCGCCGCCAATCGAGCAATTCTTCATTACTGCCCCGACAACAGAGGTCAGGGAAGAGCAAGAACAAAGGAAACAATTTGTTTGCTAAGGGCCTGTGCACAACACCATGTTGGCCATCTTCGAACCACTGCCTGGTAGGTATCTCACATGCGATCAAGGTTATCCCGTGTGTTTCGAGGCAATGAATGATGGATTTGAAAGGTCGGCATGTCTGTCCATGCTTCCCCTTTCCCACTCAGCTATACCA
The DNA here is from genome assembly GCF_900044065.1 of Fusarium mangiferae. Taxonomy (NCBI): domain Eukaryota; kingdom Fungi; phylum Ascomycota; class Sordariomycetes; order Hypocreales; family Nectriaceae; genus Fusarium; species Fusarium mangiferae. Next base: position 1,261,306 of record NW_024573924.1, on the reverse strand, counting down.
ACCCCGCGCACCAGGTCCCGAAGTCGTCACCTCCTTTCTGTGAGCAATCATGGGCTCTTTGAGATCGAAAGTGTCAATGATGTCCTGCCAGATCTCCATGTCCATGGAAAGGATTGCTTGGTGTTTCGCTGCACCGTGTCGTGTCGGCTCTTCTTCCTCTACCTCGGCATCTCTCTCTGTGATTTCTAAACATCGAGTTAGCGAGTTTCAGTCCTCCTGGCCATGATTAACTAACCAAGCGCTGGTAAATCGAAGTCATCAAAATCGATCTTTACTCTGCCGTCTCTGACAAGGAAACTGACGTAGAACATGTTCTCGATGGTTTGGCCGAATGATTTGGGATTCACAACGAACCGCATCAAGTCAATGCCACCGGTGCTCCGAAGGCCGTGTTGATGCATAATCCTGTTCTGTTCGTCATCGTCCATATTCTCATCAATCAGGTCCGCCACAGTTCCTTGAATGTTCGCCTGGAGAGTTTGTAATTGATGGAGAATCTTGCCGCAAATCGCGGTGAGATCGTTCTCCCTCTTGGCCAGATCCTCGACATTGAGCACTTCAGGACGCGTCTCCGTCAGGTTGTTAGGCCTGAAGGGGGCACTTCGCTTTGTGATCTTGCGAGCCTTCTTCTCGACCGATAGAGGCCCAAGGAGTAACCCGGGGAGGGCGGGACGCCTGATGTACGGTAAACTTGCAAACCGGCCAAGATGCGGCCAGTTCATCATATCACCCTCATCCCCGATGTCTTCCTCGCCATCTTCATCCCCTCTTGTGGTCCTTCTTCTTTGACGTTGGGTGCTCGAGAGCTCTGGTGCATTATCGTCCATAATTCCTCGACCATGTCTCATATATGTGATGCATTTTGAAACAAACTCATCAACATCGATGCCTTGAGAGAGGCTGCCTTGTGTGAGTCTCAAAGTCTTTCGGTAAGATAAGTCGGTAGTGCTAACGAGTAGCCGCGAGTCAATTGTTGCTTCTGTAGTCTGTCGCACTTTCTTCGATAGTTCATCGGCGCGGAGAATGGCCTCATGGAGCCCTCGCGAGTCCCCTTGTAGGTATTCCTCAGTGTTCTCCGTCACATCGCGAAGTAAATCTCTGAAGCCCTGCTGGACTCTGCGGCGCTCCTCCAGTGGCTGGTCAGGATCGTAAACATCTTCATCTTCCTCCTCGTCTTCGCTGCTCGCTGGAGGTTCAACGGTCCGTCTTCGATGGCTCGCGGGTTCTCCGTTTCTTGTGTCCGCTCTCTTCCTCTTGGCTCCAGATGCGGAGCGACCTGAATCCCGTTCTCTGACCGCTAAATTCCGATGCGCTGGTGTGGCTCTTGAGGGCGGCGATGGTGATCGCGAATGCGACGGGGAATCATGTGTTTGAGTAGGCATTGGTGCGATACGATGAGTCGTTCAAATGTAGGCATTAGTTTAGAATCCGATCTAGTTATGCCCTTGTATCCGTTGAGGACCTGTACTGTCTTAGCGCTTTCTTAGGTAAAGTCGAAAGCTGTACGGAGTAGCTGTGACAATCGCGTCTTTCATGGAAAACGCGACGTGAGGCAGGTACGTACTTCACTCCATTAACCTTGAGTCCCACCTGCCTTGAGAGAAAAGGTTTGCGGGGCAGTGACGGGGCATGCCTTCCTTTGGTATTGGATCTGACAATGAACCTTAATTGGGTGGAAATCACATGTGCTAGGTTTGCCTGGCCGAGCCTCATCAATTAAGGGACCGGGTATGGTAATAAGTACATGGTGTTCCCAGGTCCTGGATTATAGTTAAACATGTCACTAATACAAACAAAAATGTGGTTCGTTCCAGTAATAGTTCTCTTAAGATCTCTAATGATACGATCGCTTTATGGAAAGGCTTTTACGCTATGATTGTCCGTGATATCAACCTCCCTCCATGAAATAACCCCCACTTGCGATAAGTATGTACAGTTCGAACGGAAACCTCTTGATTACTTCCACCACTCTCGTCGCAGTTTACCACGTAAAGCTTTCTTCTACAAAGTCCACCACGGTCGAGCCCTGCACTGCTCGGGCAGCACCCCGAACATCGTCAGCAAGAGCACCAGGGCCGCATACTGTGACGCACATGGCACCCATCTGCTCTTGCACCTCTCGGGCCAGAATGAGGGGAACGTTTGGCCGTCCTGGGAACATGCGCACCGTGGCGCTAGCACTGACAATATCGCGTGGGTTCTGAGGACGGGTGACGAAGATCTGGATGCGGAGGATGTCTTTTCGGTTTGGAATACGAAGAATCGTATCCATGTAGGGCCGCACCCACTCGAGAGATTCGTATTCGCGGATAATCCAGACAAGTGTAATGCGTCGAGCAGCAGTAGTGCCCTGGTTGTATCCTTCGAGGAGATGGCGGATGTAGGAGATTTGGTGAGTGATTCCGGTGGAACCGGCAAACAGGACTGCATGACCATATGAATCAAGGCTGTTGTGTCCGGCGTAGGGGCCTTCCATCGCAGCCTTGATACGGAGACCTCGCGGGCATCTGGAGGCACGGTCGAAGAGTTTCTTAGTGAAACCTGTCTGTGCTCCAATCAGGAAAGAGACTGTAGTGGTCATGGTTGACTTGTCGACTGTGTGGAGAGGATCCTTTTCCGCAATCGGTAAGCTGTTATCGCGTACATGATTGACCCAGCAGATAGAGAAGGGATGGCTCTCCCAGGCACAAAGACCCCAAAAGCGCAGATACGCGTGAGTGCCAGGCTCAATATCGACATATCGTGGTAAGTGGAGGGTGACTCGAGTGACGTTGCCTGGCATAGCCTCGCACACCGCATCAGTCCACCCCTTTGAGGACCAATTGACAAATACAATCCGGAGCATACGAGCGAGGCGGTCGGCGAACCAAATGGCCATGATAGCCATGATCCAGGGAAGCTGAGGTAGGCCACCTTTAAGTGCAGAGGAAGCACAGTGAATCCATGTAGCGACGAAGGCAACAAAGGCTAGGACAATATGAACGTTGAGGAAAGTCTCGTAAAATGCATGACGCAAAGGCGAAACGGAAAGCAGAAGGAGGAAGGTCATAGCAACCGTGCCAACGGCTCCTGAGCCTTCAAAAAGTCCATGGGAAAGTTTATGGCCAACACCATCCCAACCCAAGTCGTCGACGGCGACAATGAGCCAGGCGATAGTGTGGATGATAGACTCGAGGACCACAATACGACCCATCCATCGATGTAGAAGATTGTAGGTGTCGAAACTAATCTTGAGCAGGCCGATGAGGAGGTTGTTGCGCCCAGCGAAAATGATCAAGGGCACCATGTTGACAAGGGCCAGGGTTCCTGAGCGGCCTCGTAACTCGGCACAGAAAGCAAGCTTGTTCTCATTGTGCCAGTTGAGGACGAACATGTAGGCGAAGTTGCTGCCCAGGTAGATGAAGAGGATGATGAAGTGAAGTCGCGAAGGAAGCGTTCCCATGCTAATAGCAGAGGATAACTTGAACTCTCGGTTGTGACGTTTGTTCCATAGAGGAGCGTATGTGAGGTTCTTCTTGACGTTTGGCATCCAGCTCCATTGAGATATCTTCCAGTACGCTTGTTTGGGGCCGGACACATTCATAGCAGACACCTGACGGAGTCTCATCCACAGAATTTCAATTATTCTGATAGACAGAACAACAAGGGCCATGATACCCAAGGTCCACCACAAGGCATCTTTAAAAAGTAAATTCATAGGTTGGTTTACACCATCGAGATTTGAGTGATAGTTTGGAGTTGCCTCGGCATCTGCAGGAGCGGCTTCGCCACGAGATTTGAGGGTTGATGTTGGTATGTATGAGCTGATATCGGCGATCCTGCGCCGCGTGAAATCCATCTTGTTAAGTAGTTGCTCTCTGGGAGCAAGTGCGGTAGTAAATGAAAGTCGGTTTCTTTTTATCCGGGGTCTTCGGACGAATGAAGAGGGAGGATTCGCAATTCGCTGTGAATGAATGGTGGACAGTATAATTGTGTGACGAACAAAGGGTCCCCAAATAAGAGTCAAGAGGTCAGTGGTGGTTTTAAAGAAAGTAAGTGTATGCTGTTCCTCCTTGTGTTCGCTCTTTGGTGTCAGAACATGATGGTAAACAAATGATTGACTTGGCGCTGGTGTCGATAAATCGTGATCGGCGAGCGAGATGTTCAGTGGTGACTTGGGAGATTTGGTGCTGGTGAAGGTGTGTTCAACACACAATGTAACGCAGCACCAAGGCAAAGAGCGGCAGGGGCAGCAAAGAACAATAAACAATCCGCGGAGAACAAGGCAGACTTGGTTACCGATCACTGTCGCTGCAAGGCAGTTCCCGATGACGTAGAAAGTCCAATTCGTCTTCACCTCGTCAACAAGGTGATGATGATGTTCCCAGTTGCAGTTGGGAAAGAAAGCAGGCCAGGCTGACGATCTCCAACTTTGGGCGGATTTGGATCAGCGGTAAAGAACGGTTCGATGTCAATTGCCGCGAGTAAGGAAAGGAAGGGCAAGGGCGAATTGAGACACAGGCCAGTCGATAAAGGCAGGCGTTTAAGACGATCAACGTTGACGTTTGGGCGCTTGCGCGAGTATGAAGAATGGTAAGGTAAGGTAAGGTAGAGGCAGGAATTGAGGCGCTTTGTCGCAACACACAAGACAATACCCAAATAATGAATGATCGACCAGAGGAAACAATGACAATCGAAGCCAAGCGGGAAACGGTTGTTTTTCAATGTTTCAACCGGTTCTGAGACCCGAAACCCAAGCAGAGACAAACACGAGGGCGAGAACCGGTGAACAGTGGCCGGCAGCGACGAAAGCAGTCTTGTAAGGCGGATTGACGTAAAGAGTGGCCAGCCTCAGCGAAGAATGTTTCAATGGCCCAGAGGACGAAAGAAGAAAAAGATAAAAATAAAACAGGGAAAAAACCACCGTAAACGGCACGAAGCAAAGACCAAGAGGAATGAAGAGGCAATATACGAAGCCCAGCCGAGCGGAGGTTGTGATAATATGTATTGTAAACTGGTCCCCCCAGTTCAAGTTAGTGGGCAATCAGCATCCAAACTTGGCCGAAAAGGCTGTGTACTACACGTCTTGGCGCTGGAAGATTTTACTGGCACAGCAGGGCATGGCATGGCAGAGGATCCCCTCCCTGTTCGTCTCTATCACAAGGAGCCCCTTACAGACAAGAGCAGACTTCCAGGCTCGGCACCGCAGAGTCTGGGCGGATGGATATAACTGGGACCCCCTGCACGGCGTGCTGTTTCCAGCTATGAGCCGTAAAGCCGAGAATTCAATCCATATCGATCTGGTTGGACCGCGCATTGCACTACGCCTTCCCATGTCTTACAATACAAGAGCTACAAGATTCATGGCACAACGAACCACGAGCGTTAAAGCGTCTCTTACACGAGTGCCTAGGAACTTTAGCACCCGACTTTTAAAAAAGCCTCCGTCAGCTGCAGCACGGCAGGGGCACTCCCAGCAACGGCGTGGCTTCGCAAGATATGGCCAATTGGGTGAGAGATGTCGCTAGCAGATCTCAGAATTAGGCCTCCGGCGGAAGAGGAACATTATTTAGTGGCTGCTTGTTGGCAGATCCTGGTAACTCAATGCTTCTGAAACCAGCCACTTGCTGGCCCTGGCTGGCCCTTGCTCAGGGGACCACCCGGGGCCCCTTTTGGAATGGCGAATGGGAAACTCCAAGTCTTCTGCTCAACTCTTCAGGGGTGGACTGGTAGACTGGCTGTCAACGGCCAGACCTGCTGCAAGAATGTGGGCACTTGAGCACTTACAGCGCTTCGTAGCCACTCAATGCCCCGCAGCATTGCCGCCAACGACTCATTCTCTCAGAGGCATCCGGTTAGGAACGCTCACTCTCGTATCACAAGCTCAAGTTCAGCACCGCCGTGACACGTTTCTAGACGATGAAATGTTTCCTGTTTGATGTTGGATAAACGCATCCGTTTCTAGTTTCTCGTCTCATCGTTCCTCTGACGCAATCCTGCCCAGAGTGGATGAAAATGGCCTGACTGAAACATCCTACGGCTTGCACGGCAAACCATGAGGGGCATATGTCATGCCATGAACCACAACCACGATGGCAGCTCCCATGCTCCCTTCACCAAGACTTCTCAACTCCAGGCTTCATCTCCTCGCTTAGCTCGACAGATTGCCAATGCTGACCAAAAGCCTCAATCAACAAGGTATTCAAAGATGCTCCCTGCAAACATCATTGCCAAGGGTCAGACGCGGCCCGCAATCTTATATTTTCTCGTCCTGTGGTTGATGGAATTCTGTTTCGACGTCAGTTTGATACTGCGGCCCAGCTAGCCTGTCCGCCTTCTAGCATGATAACGGAAAAATGACCGCTGGATTTCCAGGCCCATGAGGCTCTTGATCCTTTGGCGCACATTTGCTATCAAGTCGACTGTCTTGGCGTCACAGATAAAATTATAGTGCCTGAATGCTCGCTTCCGATGCCTTGGTAAGCTACATCTGATGTATGACAGCCCCGCGAGCGGGCGCTATCTGGATTCCAGAAATGGAAATCTCAAGGTTCCTTGAGGAGATTGTCCTGAACCTGATGCTTGCGTTGATCCTTGACTCCTATCAGCCAGTCAAGCCGCGACCTCACAGCAGGTCTTCGTAAGCTGGGTCACCGTGACATTCACCATTCTTTGCATCGGCAGGCATTGGCTTCTGTAAATCGCTATGCTCTTAGAACAGGCCATCTTACCCCAACATCATACCGTAATAAGCGCGGGCTCGGCCGGTGTTATAAGTTTATCATTGCTTGTGGAAGATAGATTGCCGATAGTAGCATGTTTGTTGAATCATCATCGCAAGTGGCACGGACATCGTCCCGTGTTGAAACCTGCTCGGACAATGTCATGCATAAATTGCATTACAGTACAAGTGGCATGTGGTGTAATAGTTTCGGTGACTACCTACATCTCGGTCGCCGGTGAGGCGCCACACTAAAGCGCCACAAGAGGCGTCGCTAGACCAGATAGATTTACAACCTCAGGCAGCCACGGATCGCCGCTTAACCGGAAATTTCCAGGAAGGCTATTGAGAGCCGGGCATTGAACATCGGTTGTACAGCCATTGCGGTCGACACAATGGGTTCCAGCGAGTCGAAACCAATCTCCTCACATGTGTGGAAGGCGTAAGTTAATCAAAACATGGAGGGCATGCTACTATGTTGCAATCAGTGACTAACAGCTTGCCAATAAACAGCTCAGCGCCTAACGGACTGTCACAAGATCTCGTTGATTCACTACAATCCAGCAATGAGGTACTTCTATCCGCATTGTCTTACCACTATGTTTTCCACGGGCATCAATCGAAGCTAATGCACGTTCTCTCGATTCTAAATAGACCGATGCCTCTCGTTCCAAGATAGTCGAGCTCCAGATCCAGGCCCGCGTGGCCGAGGAGCTCAAGAAGCTACAGCAGAAAGAGGCCGAAGCTCTCAAAATAGCACACGAGAAACTCGCCAGCGCCGATTTCAAGGATGACAACAGCACGAGCCAGTACACCGTTAGCAAGGAGATTGAAGCCATGCGTGAGAAGCTGGAGTCACGCAAGCAAGTGCGTCCTCTGCCCGAGAGTGTTGAGGGAGCGCGCAATGAAGTCATTCGATGTCTGCGGGAGCACGACCGACGGCCGCTTGACTGCTGGCAGGAGGTGGAGAACTTCAAGGCCGAAGTTAAGAAACTTGAGAAGAGCTGGGTCGAGAAGGTCGTCTCGTAGAGAGACAAGGAAAACTGATAATGCGAATGGGGAATGATTCTAGAGATATAGAGGCTATGGGCTCTGGTATGCCCAGACAGGTACGCACGTGTACATTACGGCATTGATAGCGGGTAAAACTAGGTAGGTTGAGGAATCAAAGTGTACAGCTTATATCTCAAAAAACAGTCCTGCGTCCTCCTCCTTTCCTGAATTGGCGCGGTCTGATTCTGGTTCTGTCTCTTGCTTGGCTTCCAGCTCGGCCTTCTTTCGCAGGCCTTCGGCACGCTTCCTTTCTCTTCTCGCTGCAGCATCCTCCCATTCTTGCCCTTCAGGATTTAGACGTGGTACTGGAGCAGCGACAGCATCTCTGAAGGCGTTCTGAAAACGTTCGATGCGCTTCTTGTTCTCGGTAAAGCGCTCATTGGCAATTTGGACAAGGGCCTGGAGGTACTCGGATGAGACTATGCATTGCCGATGGCCGTCAATTTGCTGCCCGATGAGAGACTCAAAGGCAAGTCCCATTGTCCGTATAGCCACCATAGGAGTGGCAGCATCCTTGCCATTCGGGATGATATTGAGGGCACCCGACTCGCGAAACCCTGCCTGTAGGCCGCAGCGCAGAAGTAGTTGAGCGTGTTCGGGTGATGCTGTGAGAACGTGGAGGATCTACGTAATATCTCAGTATGGATGTTCCTTGTATTAGGTATATAATGCCTTTTCGCTATACTCGATACAGCACAATTTCTGCTTACCATTGCCTCGTACTTGAAGTGGACAAGCCTTCTCTCTTTCACTTCCCCAGTTGTCTCCTGTGCCTCTGTAGATTCCCGGAGTCCAAATAAACTGCTCCAGTCTGTACTTCCATCACCCTTGTCAGGTACTGGATCATGGGAAACGAACAACCAAGCTCCCCCAGCGCCTTTTCCACCGACACCTGCTACCCGTTCATCTTCTCCTTCAGTGTCAGCAACTCTCCGCCCTTCAAGAAAAACGCTGACACGGCCTGCACAGCTGCTGGTAGTGACAAATCCAGATTGTTGGTTGATTTCATCAATGAGATCTCTGATACCCTCATCTACAGAGCCTTTCGGTGAAGCATCCGTGTATTCTGTGTCTGGAATTGCAAGCTGCTCAAGAATCTTTTTCTTTCTTCCAACAAAAGCGGACGGACAAGAAGCGAGTTCCTGCATATTGGCAAGAGGCAAGAACTTTCTATTTGTTAGCAGTGGCGCGAGGCTGAAAAAGGTCACGATGGACAGTTGTAGATAGCACTAAAGGGTAGGTAGGTCAAAGGGCCCAGATAAGACGATATCAGAGCCTGGCAGTGGGGATGTGATGTTTTGTTAGCTTGAAAACTCATGTCTCGACGCGGGGTAGCTTATCATTGTGGCTCCAACCTCGTGATCCTGATTACCATTGAAATTTGACTTCATTTCTCATAATTGGCATCACAGATCTCACTATCAAAGACACATGAGAAGTTTGGTTGATTCTTTCACTTATTGTTCTGTCTGCAGCCTGCAACATATCTATCTGCAGTCATGTGCTTGCTATTTCCCCATTGCACCCAGCTTCCTGTATGTTTCCCCAAACGCCATTCGATGATTTCCGAAATACCAAAAGCTCCATTCGGCTCAGTCACGATAACTGCCGAGCCAGTTTATCTCCTTAAACGCCTCGCATAATGTCTCAATCATTAAGTCATCAAAGATAAGTGGTTGTCTGGGTGCAAGTGCACTCATACGGTGGGCAGAGCCACTTTCTCGAGGGCAGCAGCAAGCTTCTCCTCTTGTTGCTTGCGCTCCATCATAGCAACAAACTCAGCGTATCGAGACTTCTTGTTGTGGATGCCACATTCGGTCTTGTCTTGGCCCTTCCATCGGCCAGCTCGCTCGTCTTCACCCTCCTTGACGGGAGCAGTAGAGTGCCAGTCACCGATGGACTTGTAGCCTTGGTCGAGGAGAGCGTTATAGGGAACATTGTTCTCCTTGATGTAGTTATTGACCTGCTTGAAGGACCAAGTGGCCAGAGGGTTGATCTTGACGACACCACGCTCATCGTCAACTTCGATGATGGGGATGGACCCACGGGCAGCACCCTGAGATCGTCGACGACCGTTGAGTACGGCAGCAACCTTGAGCTCATCATAGGCTCGCTGGAGAGGCTCGACCTTGGCAATCCAGTCATACATCTCACTAGCGGTGTTCCACATCTCCTTTCCGTACATGTCCTCGAACTCTTCGGTATTGTTGACGCCATCGGGCTTGAAGATGTGGACAGGGACGTTAGGGTATCGCTCCTTAACTCGGTCGACAAGGTCGTATGTCTCCTTGAAGTGGTACAAGGTATCCAGGAAGATGAGGTCGACAGTGGGAGAGTTGGGGTGCTCCTTCTGGATCTTGGAGAGCATGTCCATGGTTGCGAGACCGGTCAAGCCAAAGGCAGTCGATTGGTACAGGTTTGGGAACATGACCTTGCAGAATCGGAGGATGTCCATGGGGTGCATATCCTCGAGCATGTTGTTGAGATGGTTGATGTGGGCCTTTGTGAGAGAGACCTGGGGCAGGGTGGTTGATGATGATGGTGACGAGTATTCTGAGTTTTGTCCAGAGACATAGCCTGACTCGCACTCAAGCTTGATGTCGGTGAGTGACACCTGCGAGGATGTTTGGGAGATGAAGGCAGGCATGTTCAAGACGCGGTGATGGTGTTTCAACGATGAGTTGTTACTTGAAACTTGTTGAAAGCTGGGATAGGTGAGGATGTATCCCAGTTATATCTAATAGGCAGCCAAAGGTAAGGTAGAGTGAAGAGGCTCTAGTCGAGTTGATGACGCAGATACTGTGCTGATTTGATTATAGAGCAGGATTTCAAAGCACTGGAAGGACGAGATGACGAACACGACGATGAACGAGGACAGTCAAATTCTTAAGTTAAGTCGAGAGAGAGGGAGACGAAGAGGGAGAGACGTGCTGAATTGTATGGGGGTTACAAGCTATGTCCGGGCGACCGCCCGCTGTGCCCCCGATCAAGGGCGACCTTAGTAATGTGCAAGGACATCGTCCGAACCCGAGAGTATTCTGCCTGTGACGAGCCCAGGACGTGGAAAAAGATGGGGAGCTGCAATTGCGCAATCGCCGCCATGAGGATTAACGACCATGAGTTGCAACTGAGACTGATCACGACATCGACGCTATACCTTTCGCGATGGGGGCGCCACGCTCAGGACAAAGTCTGATTGGCCTATGGATCAAAGCCCTGAAATGGCGCCCAGCAGATGGGACTTGTTTTGCCTCACCTTATCCCGGACAACGACATAACTTCAATACAGCCGCCGAGCCGGAGGTCCATTGGGCCTCTTATTCGGTGGGACTATACATAGGTAGGTAGCGGCAACCCCGGAGGTTGGAGGTTATCATCATCATGCGAGCAGAAGGTTCTATAAGCATCGCTTAGAAATTATATGGTCTTGATCTGGCTAATCTCACAGTCAAAGTCAAATTCCATGTTATCTAGATCTGGGCATGGATGTAACTAACTATTGGATTGACGAGATCAGACGGAGTCAGTGACTGACCAGGGCCATCCATCGATTGCACGATTGTGAGCACGAGGGCAGGTTCCCCGCGATCATGTCATTTTGGCCTGGGTTGCGAAATTCAAATATGTACATAGTATCCCCGGAGGAAGCGAATATGCTTTCCGTTTACGATGATAGTGTGTCACTTGGTGTATGTATGAATCTCTGTCGCAAGAATGAGCCATTGTGTTGCCACATACCGAGATCCATGATATCAAAGTTCCTTTGTTGATGATTTTTCAGTTAGGCTTCATAAGGGCCGACAGCTCAATGCCTGTATCTCAGCCCGTATAAACACACAGCGAACAATTCAATCCCAGTTATAAAACTGTGACGACGTCTTACATGCCCCCAAAAAGACGTGCTTCAAAGGCGCAATCTAATACTGGGCAGCCGGTGCGGCAGTCGGTCATTGTCCATATGAGGTTCGGAACATCGGTACCGAGGAACCGTGCGACTGCCGTTGCGCCTGGCTCCAGTTTGAACAATTTTTTCCCTCCTCTTCGGGTCGTTTCGCACGAGGGATCAAAGGTTAGGCCGTGTTCCGACAATTGAGTGCTCACTAATACGGGTTTAACAATGAAGTGCCAAACTTGCTGACTTATCAAGCTAACATGGAGATCTCTGACCCTAATCTCAAGCTACGTCATAATCCCAGCTCGTTGCTTGCGTCATTGCTCATTGCTCTATCAATGTGACCCGTCCTCTACCAGTATAATCTTGTTGATTTTCGCTCCTGAGTGAGCCAAGCATCCATCATCTCAATGTTTCCTTCATGAGTCGACACCGACAGTTTGCCAAACACCGAGCCACACGGAGCCAATACTATGAGCTAACTTGATGACGAGAGTCAGGACTCCAACGAGACAAACTGTGGGCTACAAGTTACAGCCACGGCCTCCAGAGATTTACCACAGACAATTCCTCAGAGTTACATACATCTTAAATTAAACTCACGTGATTTTCCAGGTTCATTGAAGGTCTTCATCAAAATGACAAAACCCGTGAGGCTGCGGGCTTATTTGCACCAATCATACCCTAGACAAAGCCTGACAGGGAGCCGCAGATGCCGTGAGGTCAAAGTCGCACGAGCCCATTGGCGGGGCTAAACACGGACTGTCCAAAGACAGCCTACCAACCCACGCTCACTACCCTCTCATCTTTGAGTCTGAAGACTGATTCAACGCAAAGCTTCTAGGGTCCGTTGCTCGCCGTACCATACCTAGGCACCTGCGCGTTATCACTTATCCTATCTACTATACGTTGATTTAAACATTTCTCAGTATCCTTTCTGGGCCCTAAACTTCGTATCTCAGCCTTTCCTTGACGCTTTTGATTACTGGAACCAGTCAGAGCCAGTCAGTCAGACGTTAGCAAATCTCACTCACCCTGCGCACGTACGCAATTACAGTACACACACACAAACATACACTCAACACAATGGCAGACCAGACAAGTCCCACCAAACAGAATGTCACACGGCCGCAGCTGGGTTCCATGAGGAGCAGCTCTTACCTTAGTGATCACCAGGAGTACCGCCCTCCTCGACCAGACTCAGCTCGACAGGATCAGCTGTTCCACGGCATCGACACCGTTATAGAGGATACCAGCAACTCACCCGTTCCCCAGACAAGGCCTATCTTGCCCTTCAATGGCATCCCTTCTGAGGAGAACCCCCCCACCGTCGTAGACAGTGGACTGAGCCACTCGTACTCTCACCCCAATTGCGCTCCCAGAGCTGGTGAGAAGTCGGATCGTCTTATCGCGACCCTTTTCTATAAGCCGAGGGGCGAGGACCAGGGCTCCAGATCTCCCGTCAAAACCACCTTTGCAGACAGTAACGAGTCTCTGCCCGCCAATCTGGCCCCGACAACTGATCCCAACGTGTATCCTCTGGAGCCGCCAACTCAAGAGTCAGAGCAGCTCGACCACATCTATGGTTCCTATATCTCACCTCTATGCATCACCTCATTCCTCCACCTCATGTCTTCATTCCCTCTTCCTCAGGACGCAGATGAGCCTCACTCCTCTCATCGATGTTTGGATAACCAAGAGCAACCGCGCATTGTTGAGCTCACGCTCTCTCCTACGCCATCACCTGAATATCTGAGCCTGGATGACCTGAGAAAGCATGAGATGATCTACCGATTTGAGCAGGAATGGAACGTCGATGTGGTCCTTCAGCGGGACACAGTATGGAGACGCCATCCTCGACTTGTGGTTTTTGATATGGACAGCACACTCATCACTCAAGAGGTGATTGACCTTTTGGCTGACCATGTCAAGGATCCCCCAGATCTGGCTGCGCGAGTTGCCGAGATTACACACCGTGCCATGATGGGTGAGCTGGAATTCGAGGCTTCTTTCCGCGAACGAGTTGCTCTTCTGAAGGGCCTCCCTGCCAACCTGTTCGAAGGCCTGCGACCAGTATTGGACGTCACCAAGGGCGTACCAGAGTTGATCAAGGCCTTCAAGCGACTGGGTGTCAAGACAGCTGTTCTCTCAGGCGGTTTCCAGCCCTTGACAGGATGGCTAGCTGGCCAACTGGGCATTGATTACGCCCACGCGAACCATGTTGTTATTCAGGACGGCAAGTTCACGGGCGAGGTTGAGGGGGTTATTGTGGGAAAGGAGCGGAAGAGGGATCTCCTCGTTGACATTGCTGCCAAGGAGGGCATTGATCTGTGTCAGGTCATTGCTGTTGGCGATGGCGCTAACGACTTGCTCATGCTGGACAAGGCAGGTCTGGGAGTTGCATGGAACGCAAAGCCTCGTGTTCAGATGGAAGCTAACGCCCGCCTGAACGGAGAGAGCCTCTTGGATCTCCTGTACCTTCTTGGATTCACCTCCGAAGAGATTGATGCGTTGGTTGTTTAGTTGTCGGCGTTGAGTCCAGAGAAAGTTGTCACAAGACTGGTGAAGACAGGAGTTTAGGATATTACAAGGAACGGCGGGTGTTGTAGTGGTGAGTGATGAGATACCAAGAAGTAACGAGAAACAAGAGTTATTCTGTGATGTATGTGAAATCATGCCACGTCGCTGGTGTGATTGGCAGCCCATGTGAACATATCCAGACCAGCCTTTCGCCCGGTCAATTCCCGTGAGCTGGAGGTCAGGCACAGATATAATAAGGCCAGAGATAAGTCAAATTATAGTTGAAAGACACAAAGCTAAGAAAAATTGCGGCACGTCGTATGTGAACTATAGGCGGTTGCTTAGATCAAGCCCATTTTGTTCTTCTTTCTACACAGGGCGTGAGAGACCTGGCTGATCCAACTCATAAGCTCTCCCCTCTTTCCCTACAATACATGCTTGTCCATGTAGCCAGCTCCAACATCATTCCAAACTAGTGATTTAAGGGTATCCGTCCTTGCCCCACTTGTTGTACTTTTCGTGAAGCTCGGCGGGAAGGGTAACGTTGGGAACGACGACAACGTTGAGAGCGCTGGGAGCGTCCTTGGGAGCGGCGTTGGGGTCACCACCGGGGTGGTACTGGTACTTGCCAGAGCTGCCGCTCTCCCAGGGGTGAGTAGCAATGGTGACGGGAGACTCGGAGGTAGCGCCAGTGGGAGATCGGCCTGAAGATGGCGATGTCAGCAATTGCTTCAGTTTTTGACATATCAATTGATTTCCGTACCAAGGTAGTAGCCAGCACCGCCAAGGGCAGCAACCATAACACCGCCGAGAATCTACAAATCATCCATTTACGTTAGCAACCATAATTCGTGGTCCATTTCCGCCGCTCATTGTTTTGGCCGGGCATAGTTCCAAGGGTGGGCCGAGGCATTATGACGCACCAGAATCTCAGGGTTGCGACGAGACTCCTTCTTGAGCTCAGCCTTCTGGTGCTCCTGGAAGCGGCGGGCGGTGGTGGAGAGGAATCGGCGGGAGATGCGAGAGGCCATTTTGACGACGTGCTCTTGTTTGCTGTTGCAGAATGGGTTTCTACGTCGGGGTCTTTCTTAGGTGGTTGAAGCTTTGAAGTTCTCGTATGATTTCGGAGACAGTCGCTACGATGAATGCGTGCACTTTCATTGGCCAATGCTGGGGGAGCTGAGAAGGTCACGTGTAGCATCACGATTTACAAGGAATGACGTCTTGAGTTGAGTCCAGAGCTTTCTAGCGATGGCGCCTGGGTAACCAGGCCACAAGCTGGCTTTCTCCTACCCAGGTAGGTACTACTAAGGTAGGTATTGTCCCTGGCTAAAGTACAGGTACCTAAGTACTTTGAAAGATTCGTTCATTGTGATGCAGCGACGATCATATCAACCTCTTCAAGCCAAGACTACTTACCTAGTAGAGTTAGCTGGCTTCAGCCGAGTTTTAAGTGAATGCAACCATCATTATTAACTGAGTTACCTACTAGTTACCGTAACGACGTTATTCTGGGACTGGCTGTCAAACGTCAACGAAACGGGTTGCTGCAGAAGGTTTCCACAATCTGTTGAAAGTGACGTCTTTTTGTGCATGAGAAAGCTAGGTACAGAGCATTTTGATTGCGGCGTATGTATGCGCTCAGCCATACCAATCTCTTAGTCTAGTTAGTAGTACTTTTCGTGATCAGTTATCGTCTGGAGTTCTCAACCTCCGACAGCCCTTAGAACAGCGCCGCTAGCAGGGGCTTCAGCGACCTGCCCTGAGGTTAGCCCCTGGCCCCTTACTAGGTAGGGGGCCTGAGGACGATAGCTTGGGAGAGCGCGAACGTCCAATTACCTAAGGAGTCGGGCCCAAGGTTTCTGAGGCTGGACTGGGCTGGGCTGGGCTTGGAAAAAGAAACCAGTCCTGAGCCGGAACAAGGCAAGGCAAGGACAGGAAAAAGGAACGAGCATACACCTCCTCTTCATCTTGTCACCATCCCATCACCTTTCTTTTCTTTGCTGGCCGCCCTTTAACTACGTTCTCTTTTACTTACTGGTTTAACTCTCCAATTGTGCGCTCCCTACCTAGTACCTACCGTGCTTAGCTATCTTTCTCGCGACCACTTTCTCCTAATTCCCTTTTCCACGATCGAAACCCGTATCCTCTCACCCCTGTCCTTCCATCCCTTCATTTGGCTCCTTTGTACAGTACTGCGTAACGCGACCAACCTGCCGACCGTGCCGATTTCACTTTGGATAACGCTCGACACTACCTATTCACTGGCTAGGCGACGGAATTAACAAGACTCTGAATGGGAGGCTGAGCTGGGTTCGACCTTTCGCGCAACCGTTGCCTTAATTTCGATCAGGACTTCCTGTAAAGTCGTCTCTAGGTAGACGACTGCTAACGACACCATTACTCAACATTGCCATCGCTATGGCCACGAAATCCGATGACGATGGCTTCTCAGCGCCACATAATTCCCGTTCCGAAGCGGCCCGGCCGCCGAGCATAATTTCTTCTCGAATGACAGACATCGCGAGTGAGGACGGGGACGGGCCAGAGTTACAAAAGAACAGAATGAGCATTCCTCGAAGTGCGGACATGGGTTCCCGGCCTGATACTGCAAGAACGGGAGCGTCTTCCAGGGGTCCATGGCAGGGCCAGTCTTTGCGTAACAAGACATATCTTTCTGGCGTACAAGCGAAGAGAGGGAGTGTCGAGAGTTCGACTGCCGGTTCGACAAGTCAAGCGCCGAGTTTATCAAGCAGGAGCCATGTTCCATCGTTGCAGTCGCATGCTTTTTTCAGACCCATGAGCTCGCAGAAACTACAGGCGCAAAGAGGAGGATCGCATCGCCCATCTACAATGAGTCAAATGTCGCCAGCGTCTCCTACCTCGCCAACGTCACCAACATCGCCAACGTCACAACAAAGATTCGATGAGCACGGCGAAGCTAGTGGTAGTCAAACACGGCAAAGTATCATATCGAACCCCATTGCGCAGCTGCAGCGTCAAACAAGCAATGACGATAACATGCGATCTCCACCATCCCGGGGCACGGAAATGACGGAACAAGAAACTTTGGACAGAATAACAGCGAATACGAGCCCTAGCCATGGCCATTATCCTGCAGGGAGTTTGACTGATAGTGTTCGTCCTCTTCAACAAGGCAAGACTTCCGATACAGGTCACTTTCAGCATAACATCATTGTGGACAAGAGTTATAAGGACCTACACAACCTGCCCAGCCCGATTAAATCTCCACGGTCGTTTCGATCAAGCTTCCTTATGCCGGGTCGAAGTAACGAAGGCCAGCAAAGTCAAAATCGCAGCACCGAAGGAGCTGAGAAACTCTCTTCGTCCGCATCTTCACCACAGTTCAGACCTGTAGACTCTCATACTGAGCGTCATCCCCGGGTCCCTCATAAGCCAAGTCAGAAATCAGATCTCGGACGTGTTTATCAGTATTTCGATGGCAACACAGTATTCTGTCTTGGTGGTCGCTGGCAAAACACAAGAGGGAGACCTGTTAATATTGCGACTGGTATCTTTGTCATAATTCCTTGCGCTCTGTTCTTTGGTTTTGAAGCACCTTGGTTATGGAAGCAGGTATCGCCTGCGATACCTATTGTTTTTGCATACCTTGCGTATATATGTTTCTCTTCCTTCATCCACGCCTCTGTCACGGACCCTGGGGTAAGTCTTATATCTCGTCACAGCAGGATGCTCGTTGACTAATATTTGTTAGATTCTTCCGCGAAATCTTCACCAGTTTCCCCCTGTCGACGACAACGACGACCCTCTCCAACTTAGCCCGCCCACGACAGATTGGGCATTGATAAAATCCGCGGAATCATCAACAGCCGCCATGGAAGTTCCGGTTAAGCACTGTAGAACATGCAATATCTGGCGGCCACCCCGTGCCCACCACTGTCGCTTATGCGATAACTGTATCGAAACCCATGACCATCACTGCGTGTGGCTCAACAACTGTGTCGGGAAACGTAATTACCGATATTTCTTTACCTTTGTTACATCCGCAACTATCCTCGCGGCATACCTCATCGCCACTTCTCTTACACAGATACTTCTTTACAAGAATCGTGAAGGCGTCTCGTTCGGAAAAGCTATTGACCACTTCCGAGTTCCTTTTGCGTTGGTATTTCTTGGGTTTATCTCCTTCCTTTATCCTGCTGCTTTGATGGGATATCACGTCTTCCTCATGGCGCGAGGCGAAACGACCAGAGAGTACATGAACTCACACAAGTTTGCTAAGAAGGAGCGTTTCCGGGCATTCTCTCAAGCCAACATGTTGAAGAACTTTGTTGTCGTTCTATGCCGCCCTCGACAACCCACGTATTATCAGTTCAAAGCGCATTATCATGAAGGCGACCAACGCCTAGGCATTCGACGAGACAAGCGGCCGAGATCGAGCTCTCAGGGATTGGAAATGCACGACGTCGTCCCTGGAAGTTCTGGTTTCCAAGGTCCAGTGGCTCTGAGAAGTGAACACAGTCATTAGCTGATGCACTGAGGTGGGATTTTACTCTTGCATTGTAGTTGTATTTTATTTTTCTCAAGATGGCGCAGCTTCTGGGAAGTATTCATCATGTGAGGCGGTCAGGATGATATGATGCCTGTTTCTTTCTTCTCTTATTATACCCCCTACCTACCTTATGTTAACTAGTCGACTATATTTCACGCATTCATTCCCCTTTTGTTTTTAGCAAAGACTCTGGAAAAGTCGGTAACTCGTGGTATGGCCACCGACTTGCGGGCGTTGAACGGGCATTGACTGGGAAGACGAGCCTTGGCTTTGATACACATCAGAGACTTTATTTAGATACCACAGTCAGTTTAAGCCACTAGATCCATTCACTTTTCTTACAACCTGTTTTTACTTTACATGGAGTGATGGCTAGAACTTTGATCGAATTAATCAGGTAGACCGTACCTAGTCACCGACAAAATAGGAAATGTACTTAATTTGCCTCTGGATCGGTAACTCTGAATCGCATATTGAGAGTCTGAGAGTCCACTAATTGATTACCCAGAATGCACGTGGAAATAAACAAGGATACATACATCTAGTTAGGTAGTGGGGCGGAGTCTCCGAGTGGATGGCGATAAGACAACCGCCGCTAGCGATAAGAAAAATTTCAAACCGAAATTTAGTAGTTAGTGCGCCCAACCTATGAAAGTCGCTTTGTTTTACCTAACATCCATCGTAAGCAGCGGTTTTTCTACGCTCGCTACCTATTTTTCCCTCAAGGGCCTCGTTGGTTTTTGTTGTTCCTTTTCCCTCCTTCTTATTCCTACTGTCCTCTCCTGGAACAGTGCCTAATACTCAACGAGGCCCATTGATCGTATATATTTGTTTGCTTATACGAAGACAACCGTAGACGATGCCTCACCCCGTTACGCCGCCGTCGCAGGACCCGACGATGGTATCTAATGAGGCCCCGCCCCCGCCATCTCAGGAAACCATCAACGACCTCCTCAACACAATCTTCACTGCAAAGACCTCGGCCGCTTCGATCGATGCATGCTATGGCCTCTGCGAGATTATCCTCTCTTCGGTTGGCGTTGCCGGCTTGAACGAGTACGGCATCATTGCCGAGATCAAGAAGGCTGCCGCTGATAAGAAGTCGGGTCTTCGTCGCGAGTCCAGTCAGAACCTTCTAGGTGCCGTCTTTGAGCGTTTCCTTCCTCGGCAGCCTGTCAGCGAGGTCGTTCTGCTCCTCCAGGATGGCGGTCTTGTCGGCTGCGCTCTTGATGCTCTCTCTGATAAGGGCGCTGTCGTCCGTGAGGCTGCACAGTATGGCCTCGATGCCGCTTTTGGCATCCTGAGCCCCGAGGCTCTTGTCGCTGGTCTCCTTCCTGCTCTTACCGAGTACCTTTCCAAGAAGACCGGAAAGTGGCAGGGAACCGTTGGCGCCTACAAGCTTCTTCAGAAGATGGCTGATAAGGCTCAAATTTCTATTGGAGGCACCAAAGAGGAGGCCCTTGAGAAGGATGTCCTCCGCGAGGCCATGGGTGCAAAGCTCGCTGGCTTGATCCCCGTGGTCGAGAATGGCATGCATGACTTGAAGGCCGAGGTCGAGAAGCAAGCCGTCCACACTATGAACTCTCTCACTACCCTTCTCTCCAACGACGATGTTGCTCCTCGTATCCCTCTTCTTATCGATACCATGCAGCACCCTTCGTCTCAGACTCTCCAGAAGGCTATTCACGCTCTGTCTCAAACCACCTTCGTCGCCATCGTTACCTCACCCGTCCTGGCTCTTCTGACCCCTTTCCTCGAGCGATCTCTTAACAACCCCACCACTGCCCAGGAGGTTCTCCGACAGACTGTAGTTATCGTCGAAAACTTGACAAAGCTGGTCCACGACCCCATCGAGGCCCGAACATTCTTACCCAAGCTGATCCCTGGCGTCAAGAGCGTTTGCGACCGAGCCTCGCTCCCTGAGGTCCGTGAGATCGCTGAACGCGCCCTCGCCACTATGGAGAAGGCTATGGGTGACGACAAGGATGTCGTCGCTCGTACCGCAGGAGACGACGTAGCCAAGATTCTTGATGAGCAGATCAAGGTCAACGGCGGCCTTACTGGAAGCCTGGACCTCTGGAAGCAGGCTCGTCCCTATATTTCTGACATGGTCGCCATTGATGTCAATTACCGGTTCGTCAATCGCATCTCTGGAAGAATTGCCCCCTACGTCAAGAGTTTCGTGAAGGATGCCGAGGCTCCTCAAAAGATTGCCGACACTATTCAGCAGCACTATGTAGACGAGGACCACCGCCGGTACGGGGTTCCTGAGAAGGAGGACGACGGTGAGGTCGAAATTGTCAACGCCGATTTCTCTCTCGCCTATGGTGGTATGCTGCTCTTGTCACACACCAACCTGCGACTCCTCAAGGGTCACCGATATGGTCTTTGCGGCCGCAACGGTGCTGGAAAGTCTACCCTCATGCGAAGCATTGCTAATGGCAAGCTCGAGGGATTCCCTCCTCAAGATGTTCTCCGTACCTGCTATGTTGAGCACAACCAGGGCGAAGACGCTGACATCAGCATTCTTGAGTTCGTTGCTAAGGACCCTGAGATTGCTACTCAAGGCCGTGAGCGTATCTCTGAGGTTTTGGCCGAGTTCGGCTTCACTGCTGGCCCCGAGGGTCGTCAGGCTGAGAGAGTTGGTTCCCTTTCTGGAGGTTGGAAGATGAAGCTGGCTCTGGCCCGAGCTATGCTCCAGCGTGCCGACGTTCTACTTCTGGACGAACCTACTAACCATCTTGATGTTGCCAACATCGCTTGGCTCGAGAACTACCTCAAGTCTCATCCCGATATCACCAGTCTCATTGTTTCTCACGACTCCGGATTCCTGGACAATGTTACGACTGATATTTACCATTACGAGCCTAACAAGAAGCTGGCTTGTTATAAGGGTAACCTGGCTAATTTCGTCAAGATTCGCCCGGAGGCAAAGAGCTACTACACACTCTCCGCCTCTACGGTCCAATTCAAGTTCCCTCCTCCTGGTATCCTGACTGGTGTCAAGTCGCAGACTCGCGCTATTATCCGCATGTCCAACGTCTCATACGCTTATCCCGGTGCGACGAAGCCGTCACTGCAGGAAGTCTCTTGTCAGTTGAGTCTGTCTTCTCGTGTTGCTATCATTGGCCCCAACGGTGCTGGCAAGTCGACTCTTATCAAGCTCCTTACCGGCGAGACTATCCCTACCACCGGAAAAGTTGAGAAGCACCCTAACCTCCGTATTGGTTATATCAAGCAGCACGCTCTAGAGCACGTTGAGATGCATTTGGAGAAGACCCCTAATCAGTATCTTCAGTGGCGTTACCAGCACGGTGACGACCGTGAGGTTCACATGAAGCAGACTCGTGTTCTGTCAGATGCCGATCGCGCTCAGATGGAGAAGTGGGTTGATTTGAAGGATGGAAAGTCTCCACGCCAGATTGAGTCTCTGGTTGGTCGTTCAAAGTACAAGAAGACCTTCCAATACGAAGTGTAAGTTCCCTTTATGTTTTATCACAAAGCTCATGACTAACTTCTAACAGTAAGTGGCGAGGTCTCCTGCCCAAGAACAACACCATGATCTCTCGTGAGACCCTTACCGAGCTTGGATTCGACAAGCTCGTCCAGGAATTTGACGATCACGAGGCTTCCCGAGAGGGTCTCGGCTACCGTGAGCTTCAGCCTAAGGTCATCTCCAAGCACTTTGAAGATCTCGGACTCGACCCCGAGATCGCCAACCACAACGAGATTGGCTCTCTTTCCGGAGGCCAGAAGGTCAAGGTTGTTATTGCTGGAGCCATGTGGAACAACCCTCATCTCCTCGTGCTTGACGAGCCTACCAACTTCTTGGATCGTGACTCCCTTGGTGGTCTTGCAGTTGCTATTCGCGACTTCAAGGGTGGAGTTATCCTGATTTCTCACAATGAAGAGTTTGTCGGTGCTCTCTGCTCTGAGCAATGGCACGTCCGTGACGGCCGTGTTGCCCTTCGAGGGAACACTGCTGTCAGTCTCGACCGCTTTGAGGACAGCCGTCCCAGCAGCGGCGTTAACAGCACTGCTGCCAGCTCCGTGGTTAGTAGCGCTGTCAATAGCGGTATCGAGGACAACTCGGATATGAAGTTCAAGGCCAGGAAGAAGAAGAAGATGACCAAGAAGGAGCTCAAGGAGCGTGAAGTCCGTCGCAGACTTCGTCACATTGAATGGCTCAACAGCCCTAAGGGTACTCCTCATCCTCCTGACACCGACGACGAGGACAACTAGAAAAGTTCATTGGATTTTTTTGCTCTTATGTGCGTTTTTGTTTTGAGACTATGCGGATATGAACAAGTCTCCACGCTGTGCGGTATCTGGCGGTTGTTAACAAAAGGAGAATGAAGGCATCACCTCATTTATATGCATGATGCGGTATCGCTATGAAGAACGAATGGAATTTACATACTTAGATAGAACTGAACGGATGGTATAGAGGCGTTGGTTTGGGATAGACGGCTTTGAATCAAATCAAACTTTCTACATATTAGCTTCCTACTGTTGTGACGATTTGTTTCGATTTTTCAACTCAACTGTTTGTTAGCTTATTGACTGAGTGAAACATAAAGGGGGAGCAAATGTCACTGTTGATATCGAGGTGATGTAATGTATGTCGATAGAAGTTTAATGTTAAGAGCAACGATGATTCGACAGTTCACTTCAATTGAACCTCTGTTTTGAATAAAGTTTCATCTGTCATTATATATACAGACAGGCTCTCAAAGCCTAGCCATGAAAACGAATGTTACTGGGTATGATCCTTCTATACTCCGTTGACTCAAGGTCTGATGAAAAGACAGTACAAAAGAAAGAAAAGGAATGGACATGCTTTTGGGACGGCATATGAGTCAGAACTACCATGAAAAGGTCATAAGGGCAGGATTCAATGCCAAGGGCAGCAGGAGGTGGCTTCCAGCGACAGTCGCCATGGGCAGGATTGCAACAAAGTCGTTGATGCGCCAATAATGAGGAATAAAGTCAGCGGTAGCCATTATGATGAGACCGACAATGGCCAGTAGAGATAATGTCATGGAGACGCGGAACTAGTGTAATTCATTAGCATGTGATTGTAGTATATGTTGATGGGGGAAACTTACCTTCTTCAAGACCTTGGGAACCTCAATGAAGAAGTTGGAGAATTCAGCCTCCTTAGACGTGGAGCCCCAGCTCATGTCAATCTCAAACATGTGTGCCAAAAGAGCCTGGCTCACGTGAAGGGAAAGGCCGCCAAGGAAAACAGCCAGCATAAGAGTCCACTTGAAGTTCTCGTAAATGGCATAGCCCAGAGTCCGCTCGCCAGAGCGATATCTCATGATAGCAAGCGCGAGGTTACCGAGTCCATTGAACACAAGGATGATAGAGAACCACACCTGCCACGAGTCAAGGTAGTACTTATCGAGATATCCATTGAACCAACCCATCAGGAAGTAATTGGCAGTGGTCATGATCCAGGCAGCTCCAATAGCATAGTAAGTGCCAATGTAAGAAACGACAGTGATCTTGGAAGTGAAGCGAATATTAGAAAAGCAGAAGCGGCGAAAGAGGGGGGTGAAAGGACCGCGCCATAACCAAGTGCGGATGGGGTTGAAGAGTAGCTCGTTGCAGCCAAATGCGTATTTTTCCCATCGAGCGAGTTCGTCATAGACGGTCAGAGACACCCCCTCCTTGAAGCCATCGCCGGCCCAAGCAGCAAGACGGATGATGTAGCCATTACACTGAAGACGAAGAGACATGTCGAAATCCTCAGATACGTGACTTTCGGACCAGAACTTGTCATAACCATCCTCATCTTGGTAAGCAACTTGCTGAATAGCAGACCAGCGAAGGATGGCATTGTGGCCGACGAAGGGAGCAACATCGCCGTTGGAGACAGTGAAACGAATAGCAGTGTAAATCAGATCAGTGAAGAAGGTGATGCCGTTCTCGAAATAGGTGTGAACAACTTGCATAACACCAGAAGAGAATTGCATGATGCCTACATCAGGAGACTGCTCCATCTCCGAGACAGAGTCAAGCAGGCAATCAGTAGGAACACGAGTATCAGAATCAATGAGAAGGATGTAGTCGCCAACGCGGATGTTTCCGTCCGCCCAAGCGCGGCCATTTTCCTCGAGAACATCTTTGAGGGCCTGCTCATAGGCAAGGGCTTCATCAGACTGGCTCCAATTGGCAGGGCGCTTGATGAGCTGTAGGCGCTCTTCGACTTTGCAAGAAATCATGAGGCCAAAGTTCATGTTTGAAGCCTTCTTGAACTTGCCCTTCCGGACAAAGCCATCCTCGCCGTGTTTGGGTCGTGCAACCCAGCCAATGCTGTTGTCGGCATAGAAGTCGATACGGGCATCACGTTCCTCTTCGCTAAGAAGCTGGAGGCCATCGTCGTTAATGAACATATTAGCAGAACCACCCTGCAGTTCATAAGTTGACATGGCCTGCTTGATGGACTTGACAGTAGGAAGAATGACGGCATTCAGACCCTCCTTGTAGACAGGACACTGGATGGTGATATGAGGCAGAGTGGCTCCCTGGAGTCTTCGTGGCGGGTGTGCTGAGTAAAACTTAGAGTTGATGGTCAATTGGCGAATTGGACCAAAGATTTGTGCCAAACAACCAACAATGACCTGGGCGAAAAAAAGAGAGAAGAATATTTGGATCGGGAAGAGAGCGACGAGACCAAGTCGCTTATAGTCGCCATCGATGGCTATCTCCACAGCCAGCTGCCTCCACGCAGCTCCCAGGGAGGCCATGACGAGGAGGAGTGTGAGGGAAACAAGGACAGCATTCTGCAGATGAACCGGTCGAGCTTCCGGCTTGATCTCGCCACTCTCTTCGTCAATCTCGTACTCCGCCGCAATAGTAGAGTCTCTCTCATCTTCGTCAACGGACTGGCCAGAGTTCCATACCAGCTCCATAAGCTCTGATTCAATGATCTTGGCTCGCGCTATCAAGTTCAGTGCATCATCATCCCAGACGACAAGAAGACCATCTGAAGCAATGAAAGCCGCGAACTGATGCTTACGAGCTCGGGGGAGGTCATTCACGGTAGGCAGAATCTGCACACGAAGGCCGTTCATCAATGGAACATCCACTGCATCAGGAGACCATTGGAGGAAGGTCTTGATGACACGAGAGTTGACAGTCATCGCACACTAAGATATATGTCAGCATTCACTCTCACCATAGGAAGACAAGTTGTACACACCTGGACATTAAGAGCCGTGCAGGCGATTGCAAAAGGAGATTGTCCCAATTGAGGCGGGCAAGCCATGTACTGGCCCCGAGACTTACGAAGAAGAACACCCTCAATTTCACCAGAGCCATCCCCGACCCAGAGTTGGGAGCATTGTTGCTGGTACAGGTAGTTAACCATAACCTCATGCTTAATGTCATCGAGAAGATTGCTGTTGCCCGATTTAGATGACGGCGCAATTGAAGGAGGGCCTGCAGTGAACTTGGGCCCAGCTGCTGAATGTAGTTCTACCACGGCAGCAGGGGGGATCTTCTCCTCGATGATTGGGGCATGAAGGGATATTGATGGACGATGGCTAGGCCTCCTGGGAGGAGGTCCTATTGGTGTCTGAGGCGGGATTTCCGCTTTGAAGTAACTGCCGATACCCATCCTGACGGTGCTTGTAGAAGATGTAGCAAACAAAAACAAGATTCTGAAAGACTGTGCGTTTGGGGACAAAGCCCGCCGTATAGTAACTCGAAGAATTGAAGAATTCGGCTAAGAACAAGAAATCTGTTCCTGAACTGTCTTGAAGATCTGTGCCGAAGCGATCCCGCGTATATGGAATTTGTGGGAAGGACTGTGTTTCAAAGACTCATAACCATGAATATCTTATTCGAAGAAAAAAGACAGGTTCAAGGAGTGGCAGGAAGTTGCACCTATTGAGCGAACGACGGAAGAAAGAACGGATAAGGGAGTGAAGGATCGAAGGATCGTAGTGAGTGAAGGTCTGAGATAAGAGGACCAAACCTCACAGAGTGCAACTACCGGTTCAATTAAACAAACTTGTCTGAGCTTCAGTGTTTAAGTTTCTGCGCCAGACTCAGACAAGGAATCGGGGACGAGCATATTAAAGTTTTCTTCTCTTGCCCAGAGGGAGAACCAGTATTCGGCGACCACGCCACTGCGGCTAGACAGCGAGACAATGAGGTCGGGCATCGCGACAGAAGCTGTACGAAGCGGATCACGGACATCCACTTGGATGACCACGACTAGACCCTAGGCAAGCCTTACAGCCAACGTCGAGCCGGACAGCCATAGGTCTAGATGGAATAGCGTGCAAGAAGCGGAGGGGTGACGATTATGTTTGAGCTGTAAAGTGTGGCTAGAGGTTCCCAGAAAGTTGGTCTTGGTGTAGGCGTGTCTCAGACTAGTCGACCGGGGTCCAGCGCATGGCACAAGAGATTGTCCCGGGTGGCTGGAAACGAGACGAGTCCATGTGGGCACAAAGCTTGTTGTTAGCATTTTGTCGTTCTGAAACCTGACCGATGCCTCATTCAGCTCGTGAATGCCCAGCCTGAATCGAGAGCCAAGCCTATTGTCTGCGATCCTCCAACAAGGGGACCGATCAATCTGGACGACCCATTTCAGGAAGTCAGAACGTAATAATGTGGAAAGTACTGCTTTTGTTGGACCGTGCCACTTGGGTCTAGAGACTTGCTGTACTGTAAGTGGCGTCTGATTCTGCGAACCGGTTGAAGCGGGAGAGCCGGAAACTGTAAACAACTCGTGGACCTGTAGGGTGACGGAAACATGAAGTTGTTGATGAACGATTCCATATCGATCCATAACCTGCCTATCATAAAGAAGTCTCTTTGTCTAGGTACAGCTGCATTTCTGATATGATGACCATCTTTTGCTTCCCACTATCATGAGTTTTGATGGTGTTGGTGTTTTGGTTGAGTGCAGTCACATTCAGCTAAGGTGGAATTGCGGATAAAGTATGTTCTGTATCAGGCCTAGAGGGATCTTGGACATAAACCAATCACACACTCGTATTTCACGATTGATACGCAAATTGGGCAAGCGGGATAGATCTGCCCCTCCCCTAGTGTCACTGTGACAGCTTCAGTGGCGTGGTGTGGCTTGTTTGTGAGCTCCGGGAAAGGGAAGGCGGCGACAATGTTTGTCAGTAGGTAGGAAATGCAGCCTAACGTGGGGGGACAAGAGCATGCGGGGCTGTACCTGCATCGGCTTGAATTGATGCAGGTGATGCAGGAACAAAAGTCTTGACTGTGTATTACTTAGGTTCACTTCGAATTATCACCTTGCAGCCCATCAACTTGAATGGAACCCAGTTACCTTATTACAAACAGAAGTATACTCCATTACTAATTGGGGTCGGGAGTTACGCTTACTCGGTACGGGGCGCCCACATCTATAGGTTGTCATCAGACATTCCTCCCCAGTACCAAACCGGCCGACCCAGAGCCTACTATTGTCTGTGGCTTTAATGGCTGCAAACTTCGCGCCGTCCCGAGAGTAAAGCATGGCATAAGGAATGTATCGAATGTCCCTGGCGAGTCGTGAATCGAAGCCTTGGTTAAAGTGCTTTTGCTGCCGACCTGGACCGGCCTCTCGCTCATCAATAGGGCAATCAATGCAGATGGCCTAGACCACGGCGACATCCCAGCGATCGAGATTCGATTTTTCAGTTATCACCACTCACCATCGCGGAAAGACGGTTGGCAGAAGAGTCACTTTGCCAAGATAGCCATCATCAGCCCAAGAGCTCCTACAACACTGAAGACTGCTTCTCCATTTTCAGTCCTATTGTGTGCCGAAACTTGGCACATCCGAGCTCACATATCACACCCCCGCACTTCCATTATCATGCTTTGCCATGTTTCACTCATTTGTCGATCATATCTCAGCCGTCAGTAGACCTAAAGTGTTGAGCCTTGAAATCTATATTTGGTTCCCTCGTTCTTGAATAACAAATTACCAATACTTGAATAGTCAAGATGATATAATGACTTCATTAGGCAGCGGAAACAGTATCAAAATCATATCATGGACATATTCCGTCCTTTCCGCTCTGACGTCGAACGACTATTTGGCTTACAATCGACACCCTCCTCCTTAGACTCTTTTCACTTAAACGCCTTGACTCTTGTCTGCTGGATTTCATTTCGCCTATCAAACCAGTCAGACTCTAGGCACCACCAGAGTCTGCAGGGATTCAGCTTTACCGAAACTAACAGGAGTTATTTGCTTTGTAACCATGTCTCATAAAGCCCACAACCTTATATCTAGTAAATATCTTGAAGGTAAGCGACGAGTCTCAATACCGATGGGCGTTAAACCTTGATGCAAACCGTCATGTGCAGTAGAGTTACATGGCTCTTCTGTACCTGAAAATATTGATCTCTGGTTAATTAGCCACCGTTATTGAAACCTGATTCACCTGTTACAGCCCTCAAGTTGCAGATCTTCCCCTGGTACCTTGAGCTAACACCAGGCGTAAGCGCACCACAACGTTCATTGGATCCGGATTTGGATTGGTATCCTACAACTGAGCCGGAAGTCACTGTGACTGTCATCGCCAACATGAACCTTTTTACTTTTGACGTTATTGTACTAGCCTGATGAATCCACTGGTGGGCTTAGGACGCCTAGGGCGCCTCTACGCCTCCCGAAGTTCGGCGCCTCCGCCTTCGACATGTTAGTAGAGCTCGTTCCGCAGACCCGGTTCAAACATTACCAACACTTCATTACAAATACCAAGATACGTATAACCTTGGCACGAGATGCCTTCACGAACCCACGCAGAGCGTAATCAGAAGGTCAGAGCTCGGTGGCTCCTATCTTACGGGCCGAAGAGGCAGTGTTGTAGTCACGACCAGCCTTTGTGGCCATAAACTCGTCTCTATCGAAGTTTTATCGTATTGCCTGGCATGCTGAATTCCTCGACGCTGTTGTAGTCCACCATACTTGAGTCAACGCTGTGAGAAAACAGAAGACCAGATACGGATCAGTTACCTATGGGCGGGCAGCTAAAGCAAACATCTCGGTAGCCTCAGTAGCTCGTGATTCATTACGCAGGATTTTATACAAAGAGTTGGACATGAATAGTCTTGGTACCTCTCCGCTTAAGATAAAGTCAATAGATATGAATTGCATTGCTAATCTGATCTCTAAGGGTTCGTAAAACTATTTCTGAATGCCAAGTTGTGAAAGCTGCTGTTGATACATAATGTGAGTTAGTACAACGGCAGTTCAAAAGGTGGGAATTTTTGAAGCCATGCACTTGATGTTTGGTGTTTAGATGCCGTAAATTACCTAGAGTCAGACATGTTATGAGACACGCATATTAATTATGTGTTAAACGGTGAAGGTATGGTGCAACTTGCATGACTTCCTTTTCGTTTGATATCAACTCTATTAACAAAGGAACTTCCTCAAATCGAAACATTGTACCGTAAAACTAGCCCCAAAGTGATATATTCAGTCTAAATCTCTCTCATCCTGCTCCCTGAGGCGACTGCTCATTGCATTGTTCTCATTTTCATAGATCCTCATTACCATTGCACTGTTGCATCATGAGTACTCGGCTAACTTCAAGCTGTGGCTGTGTCCAAGTTGGATACCACTGCTCTCTTGCGTCCCAAAAGTCCTTTTTAGCCGTTGGCGAGGCATCGTACCATGGTTTGTCAGACTCTCCATCCTCAAACCACCCATTTGTTCCACCCACGGCGACATTGAGGATGAGGTAAAACTCCTGATCAAACGGCGCGTTCACATTAGGTGAGACAGTCCATGGATCAGTGAGCCTGGTGCCATTCTGATCCACATCGGGGAAACCCCCTCGTTTATACATGGGCTTCTTGAAGTTGGTGTATGTGACTTGGAGGAGTCGGGTGTTCACATAAGTGAAGAGATATTTTTCAGACCACTCCAAGCCAAACATGTTGAAACCAGCGCTATAGGTGGTGTGAAGGGCCTTTCGCTTGTTGTTGGTCTTCCACCAGCCATCGTTGGCAGAGTTGGGACCCCAGTGTAGCGCTGAGGAAACAATGTCGTTTCCACCCTGTTTGTACGTCCAGTTGTTTCCGCGTGATTCAATGATGTCGATCTCGCCAGATCTAGGCCAGGCACCATAGACACTCTGTCTTGGGAGCATCCAAATAGCAGGCCAGAGCCAGTCACCTTCAGGGAGCTTGGCAGTGACTTCGATACGGCCGTACCTAATGTTGGCGCCCTTCTTGGTATTGATACGACCAGATCTAGCGGGAGGAATCACACTGTTATTTCCAGCAGTTAAGTTGGTGGAGGCAACACAGTTCGACCAGACTTTAGAGGTGCAAGTGCCGGCCTTAAGAAGGTTGATGACGTTGTTCTTCTGCATCAACTTGGGATCCTGCAAAGTCGCCTTGATGATGAGTTTGCCATCTTCGACATAGACGTTCTCGTCCGTGTTTGTCGTCTGCTCGAATTGGCCATTTCTATGAGAGTTAGCCGTGTGGGAGAAAAAGAGACATCATGATCCAACATACCCATAGCCACCAACTTCGACTTCTTTAGTCCAAATGTTAGGATTCAGACCTTGACTGAAATCCTCGTCCATAACAAGACAATACTTGTTCTTGACTACGCTTCGAATGCCATCCCAGACAAGAAAGCCAGAACCCACGAGGCCGAGGAAGATTGCAAGAATTGGAAGGATGGTCACCCATTTTTCTTTGGGGTTGGTTTTTTCAAGCCACGGTTTCTCAACCTCGCCTGGCTTCACTCTCCTTGAGTGAAAGTATCGATTTCGCTCGTCGATCTGAGTTCCTGAGCCAGATGTAGATTCAGACTCTGAGGCAGGACTCGAGTACTCTGGAATACTGAACATGCCGCCGTGGTCACCTGAACCTGAACCTGAACCTCGCCCAGGGTCGATACTGTGGCGGTAACCTGTTGAGGTCGCCTCATGAGGGCCACTGGCGTCCATAGACCTTCGTGACATATCAGTCGGGCCAGGGCCTTCGTGCCCGCCGTAACTACTCTTTCGATATGGATTATTCATGTCAAACAAGCAGGTGAGAAATGAGATTCGAGTGAATAAAACTGAAGAGGCTGGATTTGTTTAGAAGGGAGAAGTCTTGTGATAAGATTCAACACCACAGTGACATTCATGATCCATGGTAATTGGGGCTAGTCAGGAACCAATACAAGGTAAGGAATGAATAGCTAGTCAAGGAGAAAGCCAAATTCAGACTTTTCTTTCATGTCAGAAATCGCACAATGGGATCACGTATCGAGTTCGTTGGCCAAGGGGAAGATCTGGCGGATGACAGAGAATTGTGGCACTGAGAAGAGGAAAGGCTAAGCCCAGTCAAGCTGAGCATGATGAAGCCATCGCTGGATGTAGAAATCGAGAACGAGGCTGATCCGCTGATTGCTTGGCAAGACAAACACGAGTTGCTAAGAACGGGATGGATGGATTGTAAGTCGATCGGATTAGGTATGAGTACAGTGCTTGTAAAGTTGACACTGTGTGTTATGGCCAAATGTATCACTGTGCGCAGAATCATCAACACTGTATGTCATCTTATATCAGCTCCACTGAACTATGGTCACTACATTCCATCCTTCTCGCCATCGCCATCATTCTCAGCGTGGTCATCGCCGTCTTGAACCTTCTCTCGCAACCGTCGATAAAAAAGTTTTTGGGCCAGATTTGAGTGTGCACTATCTCGATGCCTCGAACAATAGAACTTCCTTTTGAGTTTTAGTTCCCGCCCTATGCAGGAACCGAAGCGTGATCTCGCGAGATTCCGCTACCCCCAGTTGTACGAGCACATTGCCGTTTCCTTGGACAGAGGTTGTCTATGACGGCCGTCTTTTGGTTTATCCGCCGATATCTTCAGTTGATCAATAGTACCTAATAGTATCCATAGATCATCCGCCTTTCCCGGCTTCCCGTTTGACCTGGCGTTATAGCTTCAGCGAGCACGGTAGAACGGCAAACAAGTCGATCGTGAGAGCAAACTTGCCACGACTGAGACAAACCTCCCGCCCCTCCCGCTTACTCGAGCCCCTCAACTCTATTTCCACCTACCTACATGCATGGCGATCAGGAGCTGCCGTCTAGATCAACGCCCGGTGCAACTTCAAACCCCATTCCACTTGCACACTCCGGATCATGGCCGACTAGGTAGCCTTTCGGCCAACATCAAGTAAACTCGGTGCACCCATTTCCAGGCATGCTTAGGTCCGGTGCACTAACACCTCGGCTCGATGCAAACTCTATCAATACTAACCTCGAGCAAGCTTACTGCACGGCAGCAGTGTGTGCTTCATTCTAACTCCGAGGTGATGGGCAGCTGCAACACCGATGAATATGATATGACAATTACCTACCTGGCGGGATTCCATCTCTTTCAACGGAAAGCTCGCAGTATCCGTACCGCATACTCGGGACCGATAGCTTCACTGGAGAATAACGCCACAAGTGCCGTCCCACCTTGCTAAGAAGAACTTCGGAACTGGACATGGTCAGTTGAATCTCAAGTCGCTCTTGACTGGGCACTACGAGTTTAGGGACGCTTCCAGAGCCAACAGTGTTGAAGTGACCGGCTTCTTGAGGCGCTTTGCGTGTACATTGGATAAGTTTTAACAAGACTATATGGTCCAAACTTTAAGTCACCGACTGGTCGAGGATGCTCAGACACTTACACGAGGCCAACATTCGACGCTGTCTTGCATTGTTATATGACGGCATGTCTCGTCACTGACCACACAACTTTCTGTTTCTGGTGGTTTCCCCTCTTCTACAGTGTCAGGAAGCATTACAATAAGCCCCACGAGGGTTGTATGCTGTCACACAGGCCAAGGAATTCTTGGAATACAAGATGCAACAATGCCAGGGTGCATAGGTTGATAGCTAATCGGGATGCGCTGGCCAAAAATACGCATGTTCCTTAGCCCAAGAGATGAACTCAGAATATCTGCAAGGACTATACTTTGTATGATATCTGATCATGTTCAAGTGAGCAAGAGTTCATGTTATTGGATTAAGTGGTGGCTCGTTCCTGGTTGTCAGTCCCAATCCGGAGATCTGGGCCACTAACGACATCCTTGCAATGCAGGGTTTTAAGCAGGGTCCAGGGGTCGGATTTCGGCATGCCCGCAGATCTGACAGAAGCTACGGAGTACAACACTCCCAGACTTCCAAGTACCGTACCGTACCGCATAGCAATGGCAGAGGCTTGGCGATATTTTTGGGTGTCATTCGTGAGGCGCTCGAGTTCTGGAAGCTCTCTTGATGAGGCTAACAGTAGCGTCCCTCACCATAAGCGTGACCCAGCTCTAATTAGCTTCCAAAATTCCTATGACTGGCGGGATATCCGTACAGGATGTCACGGCTTCGCCTCTTAGAGAGACCTATTAAGCCTTGTCAAATGACCGTTTTTTCGGTTCCGGGCTTCTGCATTTCTTCCCATCGTTCCTGGATGGACTTCGCTCCTTTACCGTGTTGACCACGCTCCCTATTTCACATTTCACTCATTTATTTGAAACAGATTCACTGAACTTTTCTTTTTCTTAACTTCTGCACCAGAGACTGCAAGGTGTAGACCAGTTAGTCTATAGGCAGCCTTCCTACCATTACAACCTTGCCTCGTCAGTTTTATCAATTTTCTTTTCTAATAAACAGATACACAATGCGTCTGTCTAGAGTATTTGCTGGCGTTGCCAGTCTTGTGTCACTGGCAGTCGCTGATGATGCCACTGAAGCTCTGCCCATGGACCTGGGTAGTGTTTTGTCAAGGCACCCCAAGCTCTCAACATACTACAAATTGATCCAGGTATTAAATACGTTACTTTGCGAGCCGAAGATTGTTATCTAACGCCTTCAGAAATTCCCCGATGTCCTGTTGCAGCTTCCCAGCTATGAGGGTGTCACGGTAAGTTGGATCTGATTATCCTAGCCGCAGGGGCAGCGACTAATTTCTAATGTTTCTTAGATTGTTGCTCCTTCCAATGATGCTTTCAACCAAATCCCTTATTCTCCTCTCTCCAATATTTGGGACCCGAACGATGCCAAGGTCACTGTTCCGCTCCTTCAGTACCACATTCTGCAGGGTACTATAAGCACGATGAAGCTGAAGGAGGGGCCTGCATATGTCAAGCCTACACTTCTTCTCAATCCTAAATGGAGCAATGTCACTGCTGGTCAGAACATCCTTATCAACAAACAACCTGACGATGTTATCTTCAGTACCCGGCTGGGTAATCGAGCTACGGTCATCAACTACGATATCAAGTTTCAAGGTGGGCTCATCCAGATTGTTGACAGTCTGTTGATTCCGCCCTCTGGTATTCGTCAGGTACTCATGGCAAGTAAGGTTGACTCGTTTCTTGGGGGACTCTTCAGAGCTGGCCTCATGCCTGATCTTGCTGGTCGTCAGGACATCACTGTCTTTGCTCCAAGAGATCAGGCCATGGAGATGGTTGGCAGTGCACTCAGCGGCATGTCAACCAAGGAGTTAGCGGGTGTCATGGGATACCACATTATACCTGGCAAGGTCCTTGTCTCGACTGACCTCGATAATGCCACATCTCTTACCACATTGACTGGCGAGGAGGTCCACGTCCGCCAAATTGGCAATGAGAAGTTCGTCAACTCGGCCAAGATCATCACGACTGACCTTCTCATTTCCAATGGTATACTTCACATCATCTCCAATGTCAATAACCCAAAGGAGGCCGATGCGGTTCCTAATCCTAGTCTCTGGCTTCAGAATCCCGTGTTCAAGTCTGCTGGCGTTGACGATGTCTTCGACTCGGATATCCCTTGTACCGCGAGTTGTCCAGTGACAAACACGCCAACACCTACACCGGCAGATGATGCTGAGAACAACGCTGTGGCAACACCGTGGTTCACCACAAGGTCAAGCAGGGGAGTGGCTGCTCCTCGGGCCACAGCACATGTTGCCCGCGCTGCACTGGGTATCATGGGTATAGGTGCGGGGATGGCGCTCCTGTAGTAAGAGTTGGTGTTCTTCTGGTCTCTTTGTTCTGCGTGAGCTTTCTTGAGCTTTGGCGTTTTAGGTCGGTTGGCTTTGCAGAAGTTTAGATCTCTCCATCTTTCGATCAATAATTACCCCAACAGTCGTTAACGGAACCAAGCATCGTCCTTTTTGCCAGTATGTTCCCCGAGATTCCACAGATCTTGCTCTTAGTCAAGCAGTGTTTGATCAACATGGATCGAACTTCTTGGCGAAACAGGCATGGCACTTGTCGTCTGGACTTCTCATCAACTCCGCGTCAGTCAAGTCTTCCGACGACATGGATCATTAGTCTTTGTTCTATCGTTCGGATGAGGTTTTTAACTTGAACGGATATCGTTATCCTCTAGGCGTGTAAAGTGATTGGTGAAGTTTTTTTCTTAGTCTCCTGTCGATACACGGAGAGATCTAGATCCGTTCAAGGCCGCGGATGTTATGCATGCAATTATGTACGACTGACACAAAGATAATCCTTGTCCTCCGGTCAGTACTAAGTAAATGGCACCACGACTTGCCATATTCAGTATATACAAAATACAAGTTTTTGGTATCACAGAACGGCAACATTGTCATAGCGCACGGAAGATGCCGCTATGGGGTCTAGGGTAAGCATCTCAAGTACGTGGCAAAAGCAACCCGGCCAGAATTGCTCACCTGGTTCGTGGGGTACAGTAGAATTTAGAAGTGGAAAAGCCTGTCGGTGTCTCGGCCGACAACCTTAATAGGCAAAGCCCGAGAATCTGTAACTAGGGGGAATAGAACGGGCGGTGCGTTGGATTGACAGGGTTATCGTGTATATGTATCTTTGCCTGTAAGTGAAGCGGGCTGAGCTAGGACAGGTGTAAGTAAGTTAGTAGGTGGATAAAGTCTTGGCTGTATCATGCTATTTAGGTATCATTGAGGCGACGGCGACTTACTCAATCACCCCGGAGATACATACAGGAAGAAGAAATCCGCAGATCAGAAGAGGAGAGAGAAAAACAAGTTCAGACCGCGTAAACTAGACAAATGTTTCGTAACCAGTATCCATTCCTTGGCAACTGAGTCATTCGTTATCACAAACATCCAAGCACGGGAAATAAATCCACATTTACACGAGGCAAGATTGAGATACGCCGAATACACAGACGACAGGCCATGCATGCAAAGTCAAGACGGGATAAATAAACGCGATAGACCCGCTATACGTCTGCCGCTGTAATATACCGCTCAGCGACTAAACTAATTGACTAAGATACCTTGCTTGCCCTGCCCTGCCCTGCCTCGCCTTGCTCGACTAACAAGCTTAGTTCGGCGACCATGGAAACGGTTTCAACCAAAGGGAGCCAGGAGGTGGAAAGGATCATGAATCAGTGCCGTTGCCCACTATGAATGGATACGGAATCGGAATCGGAATCAGGCTCAGAGCCAGAACCTATCACCCCCCCACCAGAAAGAGCAGCACGCTCGCTCGCTTGCTGAGTCGACGACTCTTCGTTCATAACCGGTAGAATATGGCAGAGGCCTCAAAAGAAAAAGAGTGACATGCCGGCCTCTCTCTGTGTGTCGCTCATGCGCCAAGCCGCATCATCGGATTGCTGCTCTGCCAGATTCATCCAAAAGTCAACGCATCCCCCACAAACCAACACCCCAGTCAGCTCTCCGTATCACTTCTGGCAGAGTCCTTCAGGGCATGCGTGCGTCCGTAACCTATACCTTACGCTCCGTAATGCACCGGACCGGACCGTATTGTGTTGTACCGTACCATACCGTAACGGACTGGGCTGTCCGTCCGTCTCAGGCAAAACTTCCACTCCCACTCTCCCCCTCCCCCCCAATCTGAAATAATGCACATCTCGCAACCCACACCATAAACGCTGCCGGTCTGTGGCTTATCCATCACTCCCGTACTTCCCGCCTGTTCGGTCCAAAGTCTTGTTTCGGGCCATATGCTGAATCCTGGTATGATCGCCCCACGAGATGTGATGCGAAGAAGCATGAGACTTCGGGCATGGTGCTGTATGATAAGTGACATGATGCTTGGCGTAAACTCCTCTCCTGCCTCTTGTACTCTCTTTCAACTGTCCTACACGGGGTCGATTCCCAAGACATGAACTCCAGGTGGCGGAACAGGGGTCTCTTCTTCTTGGAGGTCGATCTTGGCTTCGAGAAAAGCAGAACCCTTGTCACTCCAAGAGAGCGGAAAGAGGCTTGATCGACAAAGGAAATCTGGCACAAGGTAACAAAGATTGCTATTAGAAACGCCCAAAGGTCAGAACAGTTCCCATGTATGAGGAGGAGACGGCGGCGGGTCTGGCTGAGGAGGAGGGACACGCGGCCCTCCTGGAGGTGTTGGCGGAGGGTCTGGATCTTGCGATTCGAGAGACATCGGGCAGTGAGCCACACGCAAAGTGTGGAAGTGAGGGTCAAGATAGAGGTGAGGAGGAGCCCGAGGCATCATGGACATGTGAGAGAACTCAAAAGGCTGCACCTTCAGAGGCATCAAGACAAGAAATAGAGAAATAGAGGACACACTGGGTCCTGACCCTCCAGAGACACTAGTCAAAGTGGTAAATGGTATCCGATAGATAGTCTTAGTTTAGGCTTGTGGTTTATGTTATACTATTCTTCGACATTACTGCCACCCCAGTATCTCCAGATAGTCGGTGCGACACCGATCCTCTTAATGAGGCTCACGTTTCGCCCTTGGACGACATGGCACATCATCGACCTTGGCCAGGTGGGTAGTATGCTCGTCAGATCAATGTGTAAGGTGGTTCACGATAGATATCCACGTTGACCTACACGATCAACTGCGGAAGGTGTAGTCGACGGCATCTAGACCCGCACCCGCACCCGCGCCCCAGGATCAGGCCTTAAAACCCGGTGGCTTTCTCGCTGTTTCTCAAAGGATCATCATTGTCGTATCCAGCATCGTGCCTCACAGCAACACATCGTTCGTGCCGAGCCCATCAGGTGGTCAAACCAGTGAGGGGGATTGGATTTGCACGGCGAACATGTTGCCCAGATGAGCGGAGTCCACGTATCTGAGTAGGTCCAGCCAGCCTCAGGGCCCGGGGACCGAGTAGGGAAGGCAAGTAGATATTTCAGTATGCGCTAAATAAGTACCGGTATGACCATGGCACAGCCACCGATATTGTCATCGGCGATTTGAGCCTCAACCAGAATCCATAGCAATAGTCATTTATTCATATTCTAGAGAATGCCCCTCATAGCAGGGTGGAGGCGGTAGGTGCCCGTGGGAGAACACCCGGGGGTAGGGAAACAACAAAGAGACCCAAGAAGGCATGCCAGAGCATTGATGATGTGCGTAAAGCCGTTCTCAGGCTCTGAGCTCAATATACCTCCCGTGGTTCATACAAGCTGAAACCGGCTACCCATGTATGATAGCGTCAACTCAAAAGGAACACCTAGCATCCTAAAGAGATCGGTGGGGTCCCAATTTGGCTGCCGAGGGGACCTCAAAGGCAAAGATTGCCTGAGTGATCACACAGAAAACGCAGCCGGACCACAAGTCCTCGGTAGCACAACCGACTTGAACCCTGCAACGCGCACGGCACCCATGTCAGAGACAGCTGCCAAACTCGAATACGGACCTATGACAGCTGTCC
Source organism: Fusarium mangiferae (assembly GCF_900044065.1). Taxonomy (NCBI): domain Eukaryota; kingdom Fungi; phylum Ascomycota; class Sordariomycetes; order Hypocreales; family Nectriaceae; genus Fusarium; species Fusarium mangiferae. Next base: position 1,221,983 of record NW_024573924.1, on the reverse strand, counting down.
GTCTACCAGGCTCTCCAGGCTCTTGCCATGGCCCTCGAAACAGACACTATGCGCCACACACCACCTTCTCTGTCGTACCATGCTGAATATGCAAGGCTCCTAAAGCAGTAATGTGAGAAAGGGGGCTCGACACCCCAGCAAAAGCCGAGGCGTTGTCTATCGGGCCTCAGAATCTTGCCTCTATAGGCTTCCAGCTGATTAGGGAAAAATCTCCTGGCTTGACTAGCCGGCAGCGCCTTTACCCGTACCCTGCCCCGGGATCTCGTAATTGGCGCCATGCAAGTGGATCACATGCTGGGTATGATATGCTCTTGACGGTGAATACACGATGCTAGTATGTATAGCCGCCGAGAGTGATGCGATGTGCGGCTGTGCCTAAAGCTACCACGGCCTCGATTTACACCAGTGCAGAATGGGATCTCGTCACAAAACCCGCAAGGGGGTGTGTACTGTACCCTAGATGCGGTGTCACCGCTGTGACGCACAGCTTATCCAGTACTGTACCGATATGCATGGTGTGAGAGAATGTGTGAACATCATGCCTGTCAAGACACCCTTGGTGGTGTCAGATCTGCTATGTGTCAAACATCTGCACTTTATGTGTTCGGTGCATGTTTAAACCGAGCTCGCTTTGACAACTGTGAGCCACGACTTGGCTGCGTAGGAGGGCATGGCAGACTGTCGCATGGCGAGTGGTGCAGTCTGACAGCGGCCCCTCTTGAAACGGTGACCCGAGCCAAGCTCAAGACCAACTAATACCCTGGTCGTTCACGATTCATGGATCTTGCTTGCAAGAGCGGCGTCGTAGGATCCGCCTCTCCTCAGCCCTATAGGAGAAGCCACAGTTGTGGGTGAAGGCCGCTGAGGGCAAGACTAAGACCCCGGCCTGGTATCAGACTGTCCTGGCTCGATGGACCATGTTGCTTATGGGCGGTATTACTCAAACGATCCCACTGTTGCCGTGCTTCGGTGCATAAGGGAGTGCTGGTTGGATCAAACTATCGCGAAGGGTCGAGTTGCGCCATGACTTAGTCTACTAAGCATGGGGTCTCTTATATCCCCACACCAGGTCGCCTTAGCCGAGCGGGGAGAGGTGCGAATCGTGACAAATGGTAGATGGGATCTAGTGACCAGTGACTGGTCCCTGAATGGTCGATATACGTTCGAAACTAGTGGCTGGAGCAGTAGCACTCAAAGTCTATCCTCAACTTCCCAGCTCCGAAATCTGTGACTTGTGTGCATATCCATGGGAACGCATCGGGGGCAATCCTTGCTGGCCCCGTCTGCGGCAATTGTCCTGAAACGCCGAAACCAAAACGAGATCACGTACATGAATTGAACTGGGACATTGATAGACAATTCGGATAATGGGCGAGTGATTGGCCGTGACAGAACGCAGCAAACCTGGGTCTGATCCAAAAAGTTGATAGGCGGGATTCTTGAGGGTCCTCGTTGCCGAACATAACTTGGTGGTAAGACGTACATCTTCACCTGTTCAGATGTCAGTTTGCCAGACGGGAGACAGATACAAGTGACTAACTTGTTTCCGAGAGCTAATTAAAACCTGGGGCCGTTGTTTATTCTGTTCCTTTTTCCCTGTCCTCTCGTGACGCCAATCGAAGCAAATTAATTACACCTAAAGAGCTTTTGAATCATTTTGGCCCGCGTCCTCGAGATCGACTTCGACCTTCACGACTATCAATGCTCCCGCGTCGTCTTGTCTCGTGATCATCGTGGCGGCCGGTTGCTTTTCGCCGGGGACCTGGAGATCTCGAGCGTGATCTAGATGAAAAGGAGTTGTTGGATCGACTGCGGTATCGGCTTCCACCACCGCCACGGGAAGGAGGGGGGCCAACCGACGATCTGGAAGGCGAACGCGATCCTGGACGATACACATCAGACCTGGGTCCGTACCGACTTCCTGGAGACGCTCGACGGCGACCTCCACCTCCAACACCACCACCCATGCCGTTACTTCCTCCCATGCCTGCACCAGGGGGCCCCCCACGTGCTCCCGCAAACGGAACTCTAGGATCAATGTTGGCTCCACGCCGAGCTGTTGGAGGCGCAGGAGAAAGCTTGCGACGGGGAAGCACTATGGACACATTGATCGCGGATCCATCCACCTGAGCTTCATGCATGTGGGCTATCGCGGCCTCGGCATCGTCCTCGTAGTCGTAAAGTATGTATGCTGTGCCACGGTTTGTTCCAACTTTAGCTGTTATTAGCTGATGTCCGAAATAGATGAGAGGCGGTCATCTTACAGGTTCTGTTTATGGGAAGATCAAGGTCCTTGATGCGTCCAAACTGCCCAAAGATCTCATAAAGATGCTGCTCATTGATGTTCTTGGAAAGTCGCTCTACAACAATCTAGACATACTAAATCAGTTTCCGCAACCCGGCCATAACTGTTCAAGACGTACCTTTGTGCTCTTGGCGGCTGGGGAAGCACTCCTATCTCTGTCGTTGCGGTCGCGAGCCCCGCGGCTCCAGCTACGACTTCGGCTTCGACTCCGGCTGTTGCTACGACTTCGAGTGCGGCTGCGAGATCTGTAACGGCCATTACGACGCTGGGGTGATGTGGAGCGGGCGGGTGACCGTGAGTCGTGATGATGGCGGCGCTGGGGTGAACGAGAACGTTCAGAGCGTGCAGCGGGTGAGCGCGTGCGCGACCTGTAACGGCCGCGAGATGGTGATCGCGAAGCCATTAGGACGCCAAGGGCAAAGTCGGCCTCAGCTCAAAATGATGTTTGATATCGCGTGTTGAAGTAGAAGGAATTGGTTTGAAACGCGGAATGTGGCGGTTGGAAGGCTTGTGGGCTAGCTGCTGGAGCTTTCTTGACAGGTGATCACGTGACTGTGTAGATGACGCGCCATAGAGGTAGGTACCTTATCCAGTAGGTACCTATTTGGGGTTTGGCTTGTCCAGTTTTGGCAATCCGCTACTTTACCTCTCTTAGTAGGTATGCATACCTATAGTTGGTATAAAATCAAGCGTTTCTGTTTTGTTTAGCGGGTGACTGGTTGTTTTCAGCAAATAAGGTAATCAATTATACACGGTTTCCTTCATTTGGGATAAGATAGTAAGAGAGTGACATATTATGCAAAGGAAGGCTCATAACTGGCTGACACAACCTGAATGCTTCCCTTCCAAACTGGATACTGCCTCGAAATATCTATGCATTGTCGATCATCACTGTGGAACCTAGCCCTGGGCTGACTGATAGCTAATAAGGTAGTCTACCCGTCCGTTCCATGTCATTACCTCCCTGCAAGTAAGTATCCGTATAGCGTGGAGTTGTACATAGCCGCAACCTTACCCTTGATATAATAACCCTGCACTGTCCTGCAAGCAACCCAATCCTTCTTCATTCGAGGGCAACATCCTTATGTGCACGTTCGATACCACATCGGTTGCAATCAACTAGTTGCCTAGTCTACGCCCGTTTTGCAATCCATATCCATGTCTTGTCACATCTCGACTGCTTTGCCACGTTCGCATTTTTGCGGTGGATGGATGATACAGGTTTGAATCGACTGGCATCAGACATGCATGTATACTAGTTCGCTTCCTTGGACAGTGGCTCCGACTGCGGCATGTGCGGCTTCTGGCACGGGATACGGCCCTTGCGCCGGTGAAATTCAACGGCTTCGGGGGGTGAGTCGGTTGCGTTGTTGTCTTTATCCACCCATACGCAGCGCAGGCTTTGCATGATGCCTGTCGACATGTTCATCAGCAGCCTTCTCTTGTATCATGCTACTTTGACTCACGCTCAACTTGAAGCCATGCCAGCCGGCGGCGCAACATCTCCTCTTCGGGAGTACGGTTTCTGGCATCCTCGGCCATTCTCCTCAGCAGCTTTTTGCGACGGCGTTGGTCCAGGGCTCGGATGAGAAAGATGAAAAAGATCAAGGTGATGAAGAGAGCACTGACTCCCACGATGAGGCCTATTTCAAGACGGCTCATGGGTCGAGACTCAGGCGCCTTGGGTTCCTCAGGTGCGGAAGTGGCTGTGGGCATGGTGTGTTCCCTCGGCGACCTGAAGCCGATGTTGGCAGTGGAAGGGGGTTGAAATAAACTTATGGATGGGAGAGAACTCGCTCTGACGAAATGACTCAAGTGCTCAAGTGAGAGAAAGTTGGTTCAAGATCCACGAGGATGCACGTTGCAGCGAGTACCTTAGATACCAAGTGAGCCCAGATATTTATGCATACCTAGTGATCAGTCGTCGATGTCGATGAACTTGCAACAATAGAAAAATAAACGCCATTGTGGAATTGATTCTTCTATTCATCGCAAATCAACAATGAACGCCGGGCGAGGGGCTGTCGCAAGACTCAGATACTGCCAGCTGCCGCCAGTTGCCAACCCAGTAGGATGCTTGATGCTTCACAGCCCAGGCCGCCTTATAAAATGACGATTTCTGCAACGACTCTGTATTGAACTCTGCTACATATTATTTCGCGACTATAGGAACGGTTTTACAGCATAAATTCTCGGTGTTGGTTTCATCCTCTGGTGGCAAGCTCAACAGGATGAAGGAGTGAAGTGCTAGATGAATCTTGAGCTTGGGGTCAGCAGTAAACAAACGAGTGGAAGTTCCAGCTATCCTTTGGAGGTTCTCCAACATACAGATAATGTTGCAGCCTCAGCAAGCTTACTCGTGTACTTGCTCTTTGCAATTCGAGAACCCAAAGAATCAAAGTCACGACATGTATCCGACCTCACACAAGGCAACTCACTGATTGATGCGTCTCGCTCAGCAGTTCCCTTCGCTCAAAGATCCACGACAAACAAGGGTTTCCAAGTTCTGGTCTGAGATCTTCTGCATATGAGCTCCTCCCCCTCCCTCTTCAGAAGCCTTCAATCTCAATAAAGTACAGCCTCATAGACGTCTTTGGGGGAACATCTTGAGGGACTCAACTCTTGCTTGTTGGTGAAGTTTTACTTGGACTAGTGGCTAACAGAGTGACGATAGGAAGACAGCAGGCTTTTCTATCACTCAACTGACCTGATACCGTTTTCGATGCACATTCTCTTGTTATTGCTATGCTTAGAAGCCATCGTTAGATGCACCACTTTACTTCATGTTACACCAACGGCCCAGAACGTCTCCTATTTCGAATTGGTATGTGATGTGATAGTTAAGAGTATCTGGCGATGATGAACACAGCTTGTGATTGTAACCATCAATTTCGTGGCTACCACATGAACAACAGTCCAGGCAGTTCTCAGATTCTTCCAAACCACACTCAAATACAAGTACTTACTGTAGTTATCTCCACAAAGACTTCTAACCTGAGGAATAGTCCAGTTTGGTTTTGTGTGATGCTGTGTCCTTCTTTGATAGCCCTTCTGCCTCAGAGTGAACATCGCTTGTTCCTCTTTCGCTTCTGATGTAAGCTACACGATAAGGAAGAAGGCCTACGTCAATAAGGGTCTGAAGGTGAAATGTTTAACCGTTTTATATTATATTGGGAATTTTAATTGCGAGATATTGAAGAATCGCAGCTAGATAGTTTGGATAGCTTGATCAAGTTCGGCTTTGGGAGGCGTTTAACGTCTCACTTGTGGTCTTGGCAGCATCTCGAAGTCGAGATTCCAGGTTGTCGCCGAACATAGCACGGCCGTGTGTCTTGAACTCCTCGTAGATAGGGACCAGAGCTTCAGATCGGAGCTCACATCCATAGTAGAAAAGAACATTGCCGTTCTTGTTGAAGGTTCCGTCAGCCTTCTCGAAGAACCAAGTTAGGTTCTCATCCTCCTCGCTGACAGTCCAGACCAAACTAGGGTGATCTTTCTTGACGGCAGCAAAGACGTTCTCGGCGACGTTGCTGAGCCATCCAGCCTTGGTGATATTCAAAGTAGCCAGTGTAGCAATTGGTCGCTCCTCATTGGCTGGCAGGACGACAGCTAGACACTGCATTCCATCGTCGTAGTAGGCATTGAAGTTCTTCTCCTTGAGATGATCGACAAAGCGTTCGACAGTGGCCTCAGCATCAAGACCCTGACGGTCGCGGGCCAGAGTCTCCTTGAACTTGGAAATATCTCCAATCTCATTGACAGACGAAACTCGCTGGATCTTATCTCCTCGACGAATGAGGGTACCAGCACCAGAGTCGGTGAACAGTTCCTTTTGCAAATCGCTGGGGTGGATGATAGCAACAGACGAGCTGCGGGGGAGTGTGTCAAGTACTGGGGATGGTCAGCTATAAGTTTGCACAATGTCACTTGGGCCTACCGACATTCTTTGATTTCTTTGATCTTGAGTCGGGTTCCGTATCGGCACCAGGGCTGAGACATTAAATGGTCGAACTCGGCATCTAAGTTGATAGAGGAAATCTTCTCGCCATCGCCATCATACAGTCCACCCTTTTCTGACAGATAAACAACCTTCAGGGGCTCAAGGGCCCGGGCAAGCTCGGCTGCAGCGACATCAGCGTTGACATTAAGGAGATGGCCGTCTTCAGATTCAGCCATTGAGGTAAGGACAGGGATATAGCCAGCCTCAATGGACTTCTCAATAGCATCTTTATTGACCTTGGTGATCTTGCCAACGTACTGCCACTTCTCCTTATCAAGATAATCGGCTACAAAAGCACCGCTGATCGATCGCGTTGCAACACCGAGCTCATCCAGTCGGTTAATAAGCTTCAAGTTCTCTTCAAGGAAAAGCTTGCGAGCAATACCCAAGGTCTTGGCGTCAGTAACTCGGATACCTTCTTCGAACTGGGGCTCAACCCCAGCCCTCTGTGAATTTCGTGTCAGTATAATGTTGGCCAACTGAAAGCAGTCGTAATCATACTTCGAGCAAAGAATTCATTTGAGGGCCAGCACCATGAATTATCACTGGGTATAGATCCATTTCTGTCAAGAACGCGAGGCTTCGGCAGAGCTCGTCCAAGTAATCGGAAAGAATGGCACCGCCAACCTTGATGACGGCAAACTTCTGGGACTCAACCGAGGTGAAGAGCTTCAGGTACTGCTCACCCTCCCTCCTGCTGCCAATGCTATTGATGGTCTGCGCAACAATCTCCCGGGTCCTATCGCGGCCAGGCAAAGAAGTGAGGGCCTTGGTTGTTGAGAGGGCTCGGTTGGTGTTGATGGATCGGAGCGCAGTCGGAGCGGCAGTCTTGGCATTGGAGCAAGCGACGCGGGGAGCGACTCGTCGGGCACCAGCCCGGAAAGCTCCAGAAGTGGCGGAAAACATCTTGTTTAAGCCAATTGACTCGACGATGGTAGGGAGATCGTGCAATGGACAGAGGGGAGGGATGAGGAAGAGAGGACGAGGACTGTTGACTCTTTTAGAGATTAGATCGAGAGGCCCACACGGCAAGATAAGGCCCGGGTGAGTCAGTGGAGACTAAGGTAAAAAGGTGTAAGGAGCTCAAGGTACTAGGGTACCTAGGAACCTGGGGTCACCTCCAATGACGGGAGGGGCAACGGCAGGGCCGTCAAGATTTCTTCATGTGTAACCAGCTGCGTTACGCACAATTATTCTACGCTCGTATAACCGTGTTAGAAGTCGAGGCAATGGTCTTTGATAGTTCTGTTATTGTAACTTGCAATCTCTCCAAAGCTCAACTCGCATATTCCTTGGAGTCATCATCTCTGACCATCCACCATCGATCCGACACCGCTTGCAGACCCTTAGCTGACCGGGGTCGAGGTCTCCGTTGCATCATGATAGAAATTTTTCCCATCAAGCTCCATCATGAAAAATACCATGTTCGAACCGTCTCATCTATTGTGGCCTGCAAGTATGGACGAGTAATCAATCTTTGCCTTAAATTTGACATCATTTGTTCATCTTTGCATTGAAATATCTACAGTGAAGCAGCAATGGTAAAATTGTCCCATTCATCCGCTGCAGATCTTTCTACCAAGGCAAACTCACCGAGGTCCAGCAACACGGCTACATTCCCTGATCCCCCCCCCTAAAAAAAATTCAGATGGTGATGAGGCATTATCAATCAGTCGGCGTTATCAATCTCCTCCTACCCACAATACCCTTGCACCTACAGAAGAAGCCCACAACCAAATGACGCCAACAGAGGACCCCATGGTTCAGGTACGTCGAATTATGACCCTGTAAGGGTTCTCTTTCGTTCATCCTCAACGGACAAGATGCCATATGTGCAGATAGGTTCCACTTTCGGAGCAACTATTGTTCGAGGCATGGCTAGTCTAGTTCATCCAAATACCGGCTACCCACGTCTTCGAAAAGTTTTGCAATCACCATGGGTTTCTACGAAACTGGAACCTTCATCGTGCGATAGGATTCTCCTATTAAAGAGGTGGACTAACAAGAGGGAATACTGTAAGAATTAGAGAGCTGACCCCGATCTTCTGCCCTCAGAAATCATGAACCGTTACTCGCCATTCCTATCTTCAGTCTGGCAAGCAGACTGCCGCTTCGTTGCGACCAATGACGCAATACGAGGAGCCGGTTTGATGACAAAGATCCGCAGAAAGGTATACATCTCAATTAATCGGGGAACGCCTAATCTCAAACATCCAGCCCGGTCTGAAGTTCCAGGAGCGATACTGAGACCTCGTCATCAGTAAGTCACCCCAGGAGCGAAAACTGCCTGCGTAACATTGACCGGGACCCAACGTGAACAAACTCCATCGTGCTCAAATCATATTCCATTGCAATAATGGCCGGTTGCCCAAAAGTTCCATTTCCCATGGCCGTAGCTTGCGATATTCGATGTCGTCATGTCCCAGCGTGTGTATCGTAAGGACCAAGTGGTACCCAAACAGATGATTGGGCTATTAACGAGTAGCCACAACTAGGAGGGTTAGCAAGTTCTTCAACAACACATCTTTGACAGATCGACGACATACCAGAGGGGACAATGATGATGACCAGTAGAATGATGATACCGATAATCAGACACATTCGCATCTTCATATCCTTCCACCACATCTGCTTGCGGACTCTGTTGGCTCCTCGACGGAAACCTTGTGCCGAGACGGCCAAGTTGTCGGTCTTATCCTGAAGAGCATCGAGGCGCTCACCACGCTGAGAAACCTTGTTGATGTTGTCACGCATCACACCCACGGTATCATCAATTTGCTGCCGACTGCATTAGTTCATATCCAACACTAGAGGCATTGCAGTGCTGGTGATGTTGAGGTGCGACGTGGGTTGGACACTGGCGTCGCCTGACGGCAAGACGACAAGAATGTTGCGAAAGCTCATCAAACATTGGCACACTGAGGCAAGTGGCGTTTGATCGGGTTGCTCGGAACGGAGAGCATGATGCTGCGTAATTACTCCCAGGCTATTATCGCATGATTTGCCGGTGGCCGGTTGCTGGCTCTTCGAGAAATCGCGAATCTATCGCAAATCGTTTGCCAATCACCAAAAGGAGGCGTCATCCATCGTCCATCATCAGACAGCCTCGTCGCCAAGTGTCGCAACCCAAAATCATCCGAAAAACACCAGCGCATCACGAAAATCATCAAGACAAACTTACAGCTTGTAGCGCCTGCGTTCTGGCATTGCCGCCAGCACCCTGTTGTTGGGCTCCAGCCTGGCCACTGGGGATGTAAGGGTCGTAGGGGGCTTCCTGCTCAGGCATTTTGACTGTGGTTTGGAGATGTTCAAGTCGCTAGGAAATAACAAAAGGGTATCGGTCGGAATAGCGCGAAAGGTTGGAAAGTGCAGGAGGGCGAGGTCGGGATTACGGTGCTATCGTGTCGTGTCGTTGTGATATTCGAAAAGAGGAGGTTGGCGTAGCGAGAGGTTGGAAGAGGGAAGTTGATTATGAGACGTTGCGCTGGCCCAGGCGAAACAAGTAGTGAGTGACCAGGTTGCGGGTGAACCAAGGGCGGAGCTGGTTTTGGGGCGCTGCTGGGTGACGAGGCCCCGGGGGGCTCGGGGCAGGCTTCAGATGGGCTGCGATTGCTTTAACGTGGGCGATTGACGTCGGGACCAGGTACTTCTACATGATTCGAAGGCCTACGGATACCTAACTAACTTAGGCTTTGGCAATTAATAGTCTTTGTCCTTTCAGTTTATCGGGGTTCATCAACTGTTGGTTACTATGTAGTTCGTTCATTTTGTTGTTCTATTTTTGGCCATGACAGTCAATACCTAGACGCCTTGGAGCACCTAGTCTGCCTACAAAAAGTGCTGTAGGTCGTAAATGTCCTGACCTGTCCTACTGGAAAGGCGTACAATTCATTGTTCACGCTTACCGGGAGAGTTGCACTGTAAAGTATTCGCGCAGTAATACGTTCCTCCTGTTGCTTTGAGTCGCGGCATGCAATGCCTAAAAAGGTTACCGATGGAACTGGTGATGACAGACTCATGTGATGCTGTAACCCAACTCGTCCCTTTTCAGTAAGCGCGGAGACGCTGCCCGTATTCGCATCCATTGACAGCCACCATCAGCCACGGCTCACCTCAGCAACAGCGCCACATCCGATTCAATTTGAGTGTAGGTCAGACATCCACATTCGGGTACCCCCTCAAACAGCCCATTCATGCACTTGGAAACACATGAACGAGGAAGGGATAGGTAATTTGTATTAGTGCTTAGGGTTTCACCAGAAAGACTTTCTGCAACACAGCAGCTGGTATCATTTTTATTGTTGCTGAAATATGCAATATCAAGTAGCCGTAGATTGGTCTGATAGGCCACGCAATAGAGATATATATTAGTACTCAAGGTGTCCTGGACTGACATAGGTATCGCAACTAGAATAATGACGGTCGTATATTTTCAGAGTAGTTGCTGAAAGTCGTCTATGGAGACTTTTTCGTTGTATTAACACGAAACCTTGAGGTCTGTGTTGGATGCTTCACACATGGCTTTCAAAATGTTGCCAACGAGAGACTACAATGAGCCTCACCCAGCATCAACAGCAATGAATATCAGTAAACTTGAAACAAGGGGTAGATAGCTGCTATCAGTACTCTATCTTTTGTTGACTACGTCTCACTATGTTGCCCATATGAAGTGAAAAGGCATAGACGACGTTATCCATGTTCTGTCACTCGATCTACAATCACACCTAATCTGCCCATAGCCACGAATAGGACTGAACGGCAAGCATCCTTAAAGCATGATTTGCCGAAAGGAAAACATTCTTAATTTAGTAGAGCTTATTGAAACGCTGAGATAATTGAGCATGGATATAAGGGTATAAATATGAGAGAAGTGGTCATTCTGTCATCATGATGATGGAAGAGGCTTCCGGGATTCTAGAAGCATGCAGCTAACGAAACCAACGACAGGGGTCGTCCAGATGACAGGATTCGATCGAAATGTCGATTTCGATCTGGCTGATGTAACACAAGCGGATGCTTAACTGATTTTGTGGAAGACGCGAGAAGGGGAGAAGGATTTGAAGGTCAACAAAACAGACATCTACACACTATATGACTCATTCTCAAGGCGACTCAGAACTTCAAGTCATCAACAATAGGTAAATTAGGTAGTAGGTGTATCTGTCACGGAATTATACGTCACCCTATGTATGGATGTATGTATGGATGTATGTATGGATGTATGTTTAGGTGCCGTGATATTGGATTAGACACAACAAGGTATGATTATTTCGTCAAGCTCACCCTTATTAATGCAACTTTGGTTCGTGAGCTACAGCCAATCATTTGAGCCGGATCCCCCTCCGAACTCGATCTTGTCCCTCCACATTTGAATCCAGCTACAGTGCAATTGTACGAATATGGTATATGGGACTCTGATCATTGGCAGATTGTTTGGGAAGCTGGTTGTACGCAGCAGCGTTGAGTTGATAGGGTGAGAGATACACACCTCGATCGAGAAGTCTCGTTTATTTGTGTGCACGCATCCCTTAACTACTTGACATCACTTCCAATCTTCACTCATTTGGATAATGAAACACGTGAAAGGAGACCCATGCAACGCAGATATTACTTGTCACCGAATACCTTGTCTGATCCCTTGCTTCCAGTCAACTGTGATACACTAGGTACTTACTTTTTTTGAACGTCCCCTTGCAAGCAGTATCACGAGTCCAAGTAATGTCCAAGAGATATCGCCAGCTACTCCCTATCCCTCCCAACGAAAACTCGCCCCCCAACTCGCACCCATCTGGATCTTCCTCGACTCCACGGTCCTCCAGCGACGAACCTTTGAAGCGACAACGAATCGGAACACAACTAGCATGCGACTCGTGCCGTAAGAGGAAGATTCGTGTAAGCTTGTCAGGAAAAGTGCCAACCAATTTGTCCCTTTTAACACGATTTGTCAAATAGTGCGATGGAAGAAAGCCCATGTGCGAGGCTTGTCGACGACGTGGCGAAAAGGAACCATGCACCTATGCCGAGACTCGGAGTCCGGGCCAGACGAGTAAGGAAACAGAGCAGATTCTGGGGCTGTTTGATATATTGAAGACAGTACCCGAGGCGCAGGCCATCGATGTTCTACGAGTCGTGCGAAGCCACGCAGATCTCGATACAGCCGTGTCGATAATCCAACCGCGGATAACAAAGAACATTAATGACCATGAACGCTCCCCTGAGCACCCTCGGCACCTGGGCCTTGAAGCTGAGCTCATGGCAAGAAATTCTCTCGCATTTCCAGCGCTCCAACCCCTTGAATCTAGTATCTTGAAGTAAGCTGACTGGATGTGAAAAGCCTCACCATTCGCTATCCGGCGACAAAGCCGTGTTATGACCAACTTTTGCTGACGTTTAAAAGGAAAGTCTTCAGCGTCAGCCGGACATCATCGAGCACGCAAACCGACAAAACTACCCCAATCACCAACAGTGACCCGAACCCGTTCCCAGCCCATGATCCTACCCAGAGCCCAGCACCCACCCTAAGCTCATGTGACAAACGACTAGAAGAACTGAATATTGGGTTTTGGACCTCTGTACCAATCGCCTCCGACTTGGCAGCAAAGGTCATATCACTATATCTGGAGACTGACCACCCTTTATTGGGCCCCTTTGATCCTACCCTGTTTATGGAAGATCTGGTCCATTGTCGAACCAAACACTGCAGTAAACTACTGGTCAGTACCATTATGTACTGGAGCTGTGTAAGTGGTCTGGAAGGAGTGTGGTGTTCGATTAGCCTCGCTGAGACAACAACAGCAAATGTACAGTGCAGTCGACTCTACTGTTCAGTCACTCATACCACGGTTTTGTGAAGAGGCCGAGAAACGCTGGTCCCTTGAAAAGGCGACAGATTCTCTGCTGAATCTTGCTGCAACACAACTTCTGGGCTTAGCATATCTGGGTAATGGAAAAGATCACTACGTCTTGACGTATGTATCTGAAGTGAACGCCATGGGGGCTCGCATGGGGCTTTTTGGCGTCGAGCAAAGCGTTGCGATTTCGAAAGCAAAGCAAGTGAGCCCCGAGCTACAAAGCGCGACATCGTATGCGGCCTGGGGGGCTTTTAACTGGATAGTGTGGGTTCAGGAAGTCAAGATCTCAGACAAGATGTGATGTTAACGTCCTCAGGCTTATGGCTTTGTTCTATCAACAACCTGGCCTCTCGTATCCCGAGCACCCCCCTATAGTCCCAATACCAGGACATGAATGGAATGACCCTTCTGATCCCAGCCCCGGGGCTCATCAGCAGAGACCTAAGCAGGCGTACATGGGAGGCACGTTTCCGATTATATGTCGATTTTGGAGAATAATGCACGAAGTGACATTGAAATACTATCGTGATCAGCCTCTACCGTGCGAAAGCCTCAACAGTCACATTACACTCGCCTTTGCGGAATACAAATATCGAGAGTTGATAGCTTGGGCAGAAACACTGCCTCCATCTATGGTGCGTTCAGAGCGGAGTCCGCATCATGTTTTGGTCTTTCAGTACGTTTCGACTTTCTCGCCTCTTCCCAATTATAGTCCTTCTTTTGTTAAAGCTAATCGAATGGCAGTATCTGGCTCCATGTCGCTATTCTGTGTGTCCTTCGCCCATTTACAGTTCGTGCGAGGGATTCACCGAAACCACTGCGACTGAAAACATTTCCCTGCAGACGCAGCTCGCCTGATGCCGCATACAAGGCATCCGCGAATCAGCTCAAGCGTCTTGTGGTGATGTACCGAGAACAATATGCATGTTCATCTTACACGATGTTATGGCATACTGCTCTGATCCACATCGCCAATGCGATTCTTGGAGATACAAAGGATCCTGCCTGGCGCTTCTACCTATTCTTTTGTGTCGAAAGCTACGGAGAACTACGACGAGCATTCCGGTTTGCCGAAACGATCGGTCGCAGCATATTGTCCATGGCGCTTCAGCAAGGCGATCTATCCACAGACGAAGCACGAAGACTAATGGTACAGTTTGAGGAGAATAGGCTGACTAGTCCGTCGGAAGATATACGGGCGACTTTCATGGCTGATTTGAATCTTGCCATGACGGATCCTGAAGAAGCAAGTGTAGAGAGCCTGTCTGGCAGGTTTGAGGATATTGCACTGTTTCGGGAGTTTACAAATGCAGGCGACTCAAACGAGGATGAACCAGTAGAGTCTGATGATAATACTTGGGACAGGTTGTGAGACAGGGCATTCACTGATAGAATGAATGTTCAGCATAAATGACCAGAAGTGGCTTGTCGGGCAAACGACTGGCTCAGAAGTTTCTTGAATAAGATACCCCTGAACGAGAAACCAGCAATGGAGTTAGCTTCAGACTCAAAATGATTAATAGAATAAGGCAACACATCACAATTGCCTTTGGGCGGGAGAAGGGGGAGAAGATCGTGCAGCAAGCAATACCAGTTGTGCCTTAAACATGAGACAACTGGTAACACTGGCGTCTATATGAAAGTTGAACAAAAAGGAGGAGTTTGCGGTTAGTGTAACGGGGGGAACACCGCTGGACTAAAAGAGTGTGTTTGCGATATGAACCACTATGTGGTGTTTTATTCAGTTCGCTATGGATGGCTATGAACAAAGACGGAACCGCTGATTAGTATCAGAATCGACCATTTCCGGGGAACAAGTGTTTTAATGGTTGGTGCCACAAACGCCAAAATGCCTGTTTTCGAAAGTCTGGAACCTTAGAAATAGTCAATATCAATGCTCCCATGGATTGACCTGGTCTGCGATGGGTCCAAGGTTCGTCAGACTCGGCCGGTTTACGGAGAATCGACAAATAAACCCTTAAAACAAAAGAGAGATGGATCAATCGACTACCGACTTGACCACTCCTAGATGTTTTATGCAAGCTCTTCTATGGGGCCAAAAGTGCGTTGGATAGGCCATGCCAAAGTCCCATGCAGGTCATATCAACATGATGATGATGAAGTGGGATATCAAGGTGAACACGAGAATCTCGATTACAGATGTCAGCTGATGAGCAATGGCCGGCCAGGGATGGATGTTCTGTCATTTACTGAGCGTAATCAAGCGATGGGCTTGGCCCCAAAATCTTGTCTTATAACCTGGACTGTTGTATAAATTTACTGGGTCAACCACAAAACCCCTCATATCACCCATATTCTTGGCTTGCCGTGCTACCGAGACTTGCTCTTCACATTGTGATGTTCATTTTCAAGAGGCAACTCCGTACATACCATACCATTCATCAGATACAAACTGGACTTGGCCCGTCTGGGTTTGGCACATCACATCTGGATCCCTCACGCTAGCTCGGCCGTATCGACGGAGCCTTAGAGCGTGCAGAGGGTGGAGTTTGGGGCGGCCGTTCCAGGTCCTCGCCTGCTCGTATTGGCAAATCTCTACGCATAAGAGGCTAGCTTGGACCTGGAGATGGCGGGTCGGAGGGGGATTATTCAGCTGTGAGCTGCTAGCAATGATGCAGTTGGATGGCATGTATGTCCGAGGTGGCCGACACGAGTTGAATGAGTGAGTGGTATGCATTCATCTAACGATGTTTCGAGGGGTGAAACATTCAAATGTTATCAAAGAGCAGTTAGTCAGTGACATTTCCTCCTCGTATCTCCATGGCTATGCCCGGGCTATTTGAGGATTGGATGGGACTTTTTGAATGGCTCCCGCTTACGGAAGGAAAAAAGGTTACTTTTATGATTAATTGGAGGTGCTGTGCTCTGTACCTAGGCCCAAGATGTACTTGAAATGCTACACGAGGGTAATTTACTGCCATTTGCTCGACCTCGTGTACAAGCATCCAATAAATGGCGAATATATCATATCATCCATCTCCCGATATTCTTCTGTCAGCACCCGATTGATCCAGTTGTCCTTGACCAATTCTTGCACTGAATGCCCGACCTCCAACTTTTAAAGTTTCCATCCTTTGTGACCTTATAATAAACTGAGGTAAAAAAGTTAGTAGGTAACTTGTGCACCTAAACTGGCTTTAGCTCTACCTTAAGGTAATCCCGCTTCTACGTAAGGTAATGCCTAACCCCTGCTTCTTTGTCGAGGTTCCTTCCATTCTTAGGTTCCTAGCCACCCGGGCTGCCATCCCAATCCCCGTATCCAGGGCGTTCAGTCACTCACTCATTCATTCGCAGGTAACCTCCGCCCACGCCTGTCTCTCTCTCTCTCTCTCTCTCTCTCTCTGTCTCTCTCCACTTCTCATCGTCATCCTTTCGCTCGTTTCTTTCTCTTTCTATCTTTGCATCCTCATGAAGCTCGACACGTATCATCCTTGTCGTCTTTGAGCTCATCGTCGCTCTCGCCTCATCGTCGACATGCGCTTCCCGTCAACATCGAGATCAGAGCCAAGGCTCGGTGCAGGCGGCATCATAGCTGCCCTGCTACTGACGCTCAATCGCTTTTCCTTGGCCTACCAACTGGATCCTAATTCGACGAGTGAGTTACACCGTGAAACAGTCGCCCAGCCGCTTGCTTGGTGCTTTGTCCTCCCGATACCGCGCATTCTGACGTAGAAACTCAATTCAGGTTCGATTAAGTCGATTGCCAAATCAATCGCCAAGGATATGGTTGGCATGTATCATGGCGACGAACCCGGACAAACACCAGGTCTACTACCTGATCCTTATTACTGTACGAATGCACTCCCCAAGTCGGCATTGCTCCATCTGTCGATACTAACACTTCCCGCCAGGGTGGTACGCTGGCGCCTTTATGGGAACACTCGTCGATTACTGGGCATACACTGGCGATTCTCAATATGTCGAAATCACCAAACAGGCACTTCTTTTCCAGGTCGGCGATCATGACGATTATATGCCTATTAACCAGACAAGAACCGAAGGAAACGATGACCAGGGATTCTGGGGACTTACTGTCATGTCGGCTGCCGAGTATAACTTCCCCCACCCTGCAGAAGACCAACCACAATGGCTTGGACTTGCACAAGCCGTCTTCAATACCCAGGCAGCTCGTTGGGATACAGAGCATTGCAATGGCGGCTTGAGATGGCAAATCTTTCAGGTTAGTGATTCAATTAGGTGTAGTTTCGGACTTGCGCCATCATCACCTGTCAAATCTTCGTGGCGTCCTCCAGGTGCCTAGCGTCAAACCTTTATCATCAGTCGAAATTGATATTAATGGGCTAACAACCGAATGCAGTGGAATAGGGGTTACGACTACAAGAATTCGATTTCTCAGGCTTGTTTCTTTGCTCTAGGTGCCCGCCTTGCTCTCTTCACTGGCAATAGCAGTTATGCCGACTGGGCAGATAGAACATGGGACTGGATGGAGGCAGTCGAGTTTATTGACCCTAAGAGCTGGTACGTTTATGACGGTGCTCATATCGGCAACAACTGCACGAAACTCGTTCCCTATCAATTCTCTTACAACGCGGGTGGTATGATTCTCGGCGCCGCTGCCATGTACAACTTTACCGAAAGCCAGGTTTGGAAGGATCGCCTCGACAACCTTCTCGTGGGTGCCAAAGTCTTTTTCTCGGGGCCTGAAAAGAACATAATGACAGAGGTAGCCTGTGAACCCGTGAAACTCTGCAACCTCGACCAGAAGTCTTTCAAGGCATATCTGAGCCGCTGGCTTGCTGTCACCACACAATGGGCACCCCACACTCGCGAGACCATCATGCCCCTTTTGCGTGCTTCCGCTGTTGCAGCCACGGACAAGTGCACGGGGGGTGATAACAATCGAATGTGTAGTCTCTACTGGACCAAGGACAAGTTTGAGGGCGAGGTCACCATTGGTCAACAAATGGCCGCATTGGAAGTTACTCTTGCCTGCATGATCCAGGATCGACCCGCCCCGTTAACGAAGGACACCGGAGGAACAAGCAAAGCCAATCCTGGCGGTGGTGCCGAAGATGTTGGGCGAACGACCCCGGACTTGGATTATAAACCTTTGCCTGCCGGTGATAAGGCTGGTGCTGCCATTATTACAATTTTGATTCTCGCCGGCCTACTCGCTGGTATGTTCTGGATATTCTTTGACGAAACGTCAGACACTGGCCCCATCGATCAG
This sequence comes from Fusarium mangiferae, assembly GCF_900044065.1. Lineage (NCBI taxonomy): Eukaryota > Fungi > Ascomycota > Sordariomycetes > Hypocreales > Nectriaceae > Fusarium > Fusarium mangiferae. The sequence continues at coordinate 1,203,615 of NW_024573924.1, read as the reverse complement.
TTTCGGAGTTTTGGATCCTCAGCCGCTGCTGCCGTTGCCGCTTTGGCTGCTGGTGGGGGCGCAGCCGCGGCATTTAGACATAAGAAGGACAAGAAGGACATCAACGAAAAGAATGCTGCGGTCTTTGCGACATCAAGCAATGGCAGCTCCCAAGAAAACACCAACAGCCCTGTTGTAAACGATGTGCCTGCCGGCGTTACCAACCAAAGTCAGGGGCAACATCGTCGGGTGTCTAGTATGCCTTTGGGGTGGCCACAAAACCCAGCAATGAGAGGAAGCACTCTATATGACTCTGGCGGGATTTATCCAGCCTCGGCCTCGGCGCGGCAATCTCGAGGGGACTGGGCAGTAGGAGGCATTGGCGAATCAAGCAGTGCTGCAGGAAGTTCGGCTGGTGGCAATAGAAGCTACACACATCAGGAGAACGCGACAGGCGACACCACTCCAGGTACTGAGGAGCCTGGCCTACCACACGATCTGAACAGTAAGAGCGCCACCCACATCGTCGAAGTGGGCGCGAGTCAACGTGAAGCTCCAGGAGCTATCGGAGTAGCACAGTGATCTTTTCCTGTGCTGGGTAATCATATTTTCTTAGTCAAATGGGCTGAGACTTACGACATTCTTGGCAATACACGCTCAACTAGGGTTTAACGGAAGCTTGTGGCATTTTGGGGGCGTTTTGACGGTGACGGCGCAGATCGGTTGACAGCCTGTGGGCAGGCTTTTGAGTATTATCTATATAACTTGGACTGGGGTACCATAAGAAAGAAGGCCTCCTAGCTACAACGGCAGAGTCGAGGTGTTGCACACAATTCAATACAAACTAACAGGTTTCTGTCTTTTCCGACAAGAGATATATGGCTCAGCAGAGTAAGAGTAGTACACATTTACTTCACGCAGATTTTTAGATGGTGCTATAATTTCTCGTGTTTGCTATCATCATCATTGCAACAACGATTTAATATCATCGACAAACACATTCTCACGGAGTCAGTCTCTTATGCCATCAAATCAGCCGCTCACAGATTTGCAGGTGCTCGCGCCATTCAAGCTGCCTTGTGGTATGTTTCATGAAGCGCCTGTGTCTCACGTTCAAGGAACTCATCGAATGTGCTCAGCGGGATTCCCCATACTTCAACTTCTTCCTTGGTCGCAAGCTTGGCCATGTCTCTCATGACCAGTTGACCAGCTATGAAAGGGTTGGTGGCTTTCTGATCCATGATCTCCTCATCAGAAAGGTACTCTCCCTTCAGATCCCTGCCCACGGCTTTGGAGAGCTTCTGTAAGATGGCTTCCACTTCGATCCACTCATCGGCATACGTGATCTCCATTCCGTGAAACTTGGCTGGGTGCAAAAATGCTTCGCCACCGAACTTGCCAATAGTGACTGTATCAGTCAAGGGTAGAACAGTGTTAGGAGTCATAGCAGTTGCAAAAACTCCTTTGTCAACGAGGTCGGGATACATTCTGACAAAGGGTTCGACATAGTTGGCCATGAAAGCTCCTGGGCGCAAGATTGTCCAGTGCTCGAAGCCTGCATCGCGAATCTGGTTTTCAATTGCATTCTTATTTCGCATGATTATATCGGTGAAGCTTCCTGGCTCCATGGCAGTCAGTTGGTCGGGATTGCCAGCGCTGAAGCCGCTTGAGAAGATGGCATGCTTGACGCCAGCTTCTTTGCCACTATCCAAGATGTTGGTTGCCCATCGCCTCTCCGCAGTGAGGTCTGTGAAGTCGGGCATAAGGACAAGAAAGAGGCCCGTACAGCCCTTCATGGCCTCTCCGAGAGCCGCTTTGTTGTCATAGTCTCCAGGAATAAGCTGGACCCCGATAGTCTCAAGAGCTTTGGCCTTATCAGAGTTAGGATCGCGGGCAAGGGCGTGGACAGCGATGTCCTTGGATCGCAGGTAGCGAGCGACAGAGCCTCCCTGACAACCCGTTGCGCCGGAGACGAATATTTGAGGGGTAGACATTTCCAAGTCTTGTCAAACGATAGTACGTGCAAATGCTATGTGAGGTCAGCTATTCAATCTCTTTGAAGTACCACAGGCCCTCATTATATAGAAGATACCCGCATACTGACTTGCGGGGAACTCTCCTATTCCACAGAGTACTCCATCCCGTCGCCGGAGATCCGGCAGATCCCCCACCGGGCGGAAGTCCGCCTGGGCCCATTTTTCCCGACGTCAGACGTTCAGCTTCCAAGATCATAATCATTGGTATTACTAAATTCATTTCCGCGCATTGGCGAACAACTGCAGCTTTTCTTTCCTAATAATATGTCTCTTACCGCTCGAGAACGCCGCAACCCTCCAAGTCGGCGGAAGTCCTGTACTGCTTGCACCAAAGCGAAGCGGCGTTGCGACTTTGCTCTACCCGCGTGTCTCCGATGCTCTCAGAGACAAATATCTTGCCAGTATCCCACAAGGACGATACGAGGGCAGCTGAGCCCTCCGTCTGAGTCACCAGAGATAGTATCAACTTGTCTATTGAGTAATGAACCGTCCCCTCAAGTTTCTGGCAGCTTTCCCATTGCTGGGTCCATCATTGAGGATTTTAATACCATCATCTCAAGAATTGATGTAAGCCTCAATGGTCTGGATACGTTTGATCTCCCTCTAGAAGATGTGGCACTAGAACTTGCTCAACAGCCTTTGGCATTGACTGGCCCGTCAACGCAAGATTTTGGCAATGTCTCAGCACATATCTTGGACCGCCTTCAGTGGGCTGTTGATGAGATCAAAGAAGCTCCAAAGAAGATGGTTCTTGAGAATCAAACACCGTGGTGTCATCCACTCCTCTATAAGGATGCCATGCCTCGGTCGATGCAGGGTAAAGATCAGCGCTCAACTGTCATCTACGCCCACTAACATCAACACAGATGCTCACTCCTCTTGTGCTTTGTACCTAGCCAAGAACCGCATCAATTCGCCCATCATATTCCGTAGCATAGAATCTCGCGTCAACGACCTACTCTCAGCGCCGCCACCAATAACGTCCCTGGACTGTCTAGCTCATACCCAGGCTCTCATCCTTTACCAGATAATAAGGCTATATGATGGCGATATAGGTGCTCGTACATCAGCAGAGCGAATCATTCCAGCCATAGAAGCTTCCGCGATGTCATTGTTCTCCTATGCCCAATTTGACATCGAGGGTACACCTGGCACGCTTCCGCTATACCCTATAGCCCCAACAAAAGCCTTCTGGCAAGACTGGATTCTCCAGGAGTCACTACGCCGAACTCTCTTATTCTCGTTCTATCTTGTACAGACATATCGCATCATGTCCGGCAGCAAAATGCTCCAATGTGATGGAAGGCTTGGTCTATGCCACTCATGGACACTGTCTGCATATTTATGGAATGCTATGACCCCTTTGGGATTTGCTGAAGCGTGGCGAGATAAGGACCACTATGTAGTGACAAATGCCATCTTTAATGGTGTCCTCGCCGATGCAAAGGCAGATGATATAGATGTCTTTGGAAGGATTATGATTTCAAGCTTATTGGGACGAGATGAGGCTGAGGGTTGGTTTGCAAGCAAAGGTGGGAAATTATAGAAGGGCAAACAAGGTTCAGCAAAGCCTGTGCGTCGTATGATAACAAGTACATGCATGGCAAGGCAAGTGTTGAGAAATGGCCTTATGGATACAACTTCAAACATACAGTTTAGTTTCAGGTCCCTTCACCGTGGCAATATCCATCCCATCATGATAACGAAGTGTTCCTCACCCTCTTCGATAACCTATGTAGTTGTATGAAGTAGATTGGTGGTGGGGAGTCAACATGAAACGCATTACCATCAGTATGAATAAATAACAGCGGGTTTAGCTCAGTTGGGAGAGCGTCAGACTGAAGTCAAACTTCGGGATTCGATATCTGAAGGTCGTGTGTTCGATCCACACAAACCGCATACCTTTTGTTTTGCCCATGTATCTTTAGGTCCATCACAGGCAGAGGAAGCCATCTTTTTAGTGTTTGGACTAAGATGCAGCTAGATGGAGCCACGGGAATTCAGGGACGAAACTTGCCAATAGGTATCTGTCTAGTCTGTGAGGCTGTCAACATATATTATGTATGTATGTATGGCTGAGCATCGCTTTTGCCTGAGAATAAATAAGAAACACCTCCTGTTGTTGATATGTGCTAAGGGCCATTAATAATTGAGACTTGGACGGGAAGGGCGAAACAGTCACTTATTTATCTGATTCAAAGTTCAAAGTTCAAACAAAGGCTGGAGAACCCACCAATAAAGCCATCAAATCAACATGATCGCACCATTGACATCGATTGTGGGTCGAAAACGGAGCCGGTGGAAGTTACCCCCGGTCTCATTCGCGGCATTGAACATGGCTTATCCCAAGGGTCTAACCATGTCTTACATCCCCTTAAATAGAAATTCCCTAATAAATGCGACAGCTGCGACGTAGCAGATGCGAGGACATTTCATGTTCCTGAGAGACATTTCGACGTCAAGTCATCATGTCCTTCCACAACTTAAATACGAACCCTTCTAGGGAGGATCGCGACAATGCCTCGTTCCTCTCTCCTATCGCATACGACGACGACGCTTCGTCTCTCCACTCCCGCAGCGATCAAGATACCGATACCGACGATGACGAACTTATCTCACGCGCGAGAAATAGTAGAGAATTGCGTGCTCATGATCGTATCGTCTTGATGGAAGAGGAAGATATCGACCGACTTGTTACCGATTCGCGACAAAAGAAAGAACGGGAGCGCCGTGGCTCAGGACTCGCAGTCCCTAGTATAGGCAAAATGTTTGGTCGTCGAGGAAGCAGTTCAGGAAGTCGTTCGATCAACAGTTCCGCCGAAAATCTTGTGCTTGAGAAGCGAAAGACTCGACGCCAGCGGAGACAGAAGAAGCGAGAGAAACTTGTGGAGCATGCTCAACATGGAGAGGATGGAGAGTTGATGTATGAGATGGAAGAAGGAGGTATGAAGGAAGGAAGCTCAACTGGTGAGAGTAGCGAGAGGGATGACAGTGACGAATTGGATCGACATCATCTAAATATGATTGCCGAAGCAAAGGCCCAGCGACGTCGCAGCTGGCGCTGGTGGGTCTTCATTCACTCCCTGATCGCCATAGGCTTCGCGATCCTGATTCTATTGGCCTGGAAGCTGTCCAAGAATCGCAGGAACAGATTCACCAAGGCAAACCAACCCCTGGTCAGCAACGGAACCGCTCTCTTCGCGCCCACGTCCCTCATCATCAGCCTGGATGGTTTCCGCGCCGACTTCCTCCAACGTGGACTGACGCCTACCTTGAACTCGTTCGTTGCTAAGGGAGTGTCGCCGAAGTGGATGCATCCTTCTTTTCCATCAGTCACCTTTCCGAACCATTACACTCTTGCGACAGGCTTATATCCCGAAAGCCATGGCATCGTCAGCAATACCTTCTGGGATCCTGATATGCAGTCGCAATTCTACTACACCCATCCTGGCCAGAGTCTTGACCCAAAGTGGTGGGGAGGAGAGCCTTTCTGGGTTACAGCGGAGAAACAAGGGGTTCGGAGTGCTGTCCATATGTGGCCAGGAAGCGAGGCACATGTTCTTCACACTGAACCAAGCTTGATGGATAAGTTCAATGGCAAAGAAACACTTGAGAACAAGGTCTCCAGAATCATGGAGTTTCTTGATATGCCTGGCTTTGAGGACAAGACAGTGGACACCAGCAACATGCGACCACAATTGATTGCCGCTTACGTTCCTCATGTCGATAGTGATGGTCACAAATTCGGTCCCAATTCCACCGAGATCCGCCAAACCATCAATAATGTGGACAGCATGCTGGGACAGGTCTTCCATGGTCTTGAGCAGCGCAACTTGACCGACATTGTCAATGTGATTGTCGTCTCTGATCACGGTATGGCAACCACAGATATCTCAAGACTAATCCAGCTCGAAGACCTCATCGATACTGACAAGATTGAACATATCGATGGCTGGCCGCTCTACGGTCTTCGTCCCAAGAATCCCGACGACCTGAAAGGACTCTATGATGAGCTCAAGGAGAAGTCAAAGTCAAACCCCAACTTTGAAGTCTATCTTCGTGATGTCGACATGCCCGAGCGATATCACTTCTCCAAGCATCACCGCATCGCCCCTTTGTGGGTTGTCCCAGAGACAGGATGGGCAATTGTGACCAAAGACGAGTTCAATGTTGAAGAAGGAAAGAAGAAGAACCTCGTATATCATCCGCGGGGCCTTCATGGTTATGACCATGAGCATCCGCTTATGAGGGCCATTTTCATTGCCCGTGGCCCTGCGTTCCCCCACCCAGCGAACAGCCAGATCGAAGTTTTCCGTAAGTTGATTTCTGAGAGTATGCTTTTCCTTCTCACTTACTGATTTGGACGACCAGAAAACATTGAGGTGTACAACATGTTGTGCGACTCCGTTGGCTTGACGCCCAGCCCCAACAACGGAACTTTACGGCTTCCCCTGAAGCCTATCGGCGTGCACAAGCCCGAAGATACACCCGAGGAACCTGCCGATCCTCCGTCCGCCCCCAAGAAGCCAGCTCGCCCAACTTTGCCGGAGAAGCCCAGTCATCCCGAGCGGCCAACTGTGCCTCAAAAGCCCACCCAGCCTGAACGACCTACGGTCCCAGTTGCCCCTACGCAGTCCGCCAAGGCGACAGTCTCACTCAAGAAACCTGCGAAACCATCAAAGTCGGCTGCCCCCTCTAAGGACAGCGGAGGTAAGGATGGGGATAGTGGCAGCGACAGCGATAGTGACAGTGGCGACGATGACGATGATAAAGACGAAGGAATTTGGGATTGGTTCACTCACAAAGTGGAGAAAGTGTGGCATAAAATCACTGGAGATGATGATTGAATTGTGAATACCTAGGTTGGAAATGTTGGAAATGTTGTGCGGAGGTATTTCCTGTATTTTGCGGCGTTCAATGGAAGGGGCCATGATGGAGCACAAGGCGTTTGACATTACAATGGGCATGACGAGGCTTGTGATTCGTCCAAGCAATGTTGGCATAAATCTGATATCCTTTCCTTTTTCTCCTTTCAACCTTGCCTGTTTGAAAATGAGGCGGAATGCTGTGCTCACCTCGCACTGGTGCTGCCCTTTGTTTGTGTGACCTTGGTGCTCTTTGCACGAGTGCCACGTATAAGGACATTTGATCAAGAGGCGGTGTACACTACAGGTAGGTAGGTAGGTGTTCATTCGTATAGCCTACCTATTCCCTCGAAAATGTACTTTTGCCTGGATCAAAGAAGTGGTGGGATATGAGACACGGCCAAAGAACATTTGTTGCACTCCGCCTCAGTTTCCTGCATAGTACCTAAGATGGGTAGGTAAGTATCATTGGTACCTTACTTAGGCTAGGTAGGTACCTAGGTATAGTTATAATACCTTGGGAGTCATACCTTTACCCAAAGAGCCGCCTTATGTGAGGCTCCTTATGTTACAATGTATAGAGATCTCTATCTGAAATGGAAATGACTGCAGTAGGCTACCTAACTCAGCCTAGGCGGCGCTAAGGTAGGCTCTGATCATGATTAATGATTTCATGCAAGGGATCCAACCCATTTCAAGGTGGGGGGGGGGGGCACTGCCTGTCATCCATGATTGCCCCTCAGCCCCTCCCCCACTACAATAGGTAGGTACAATGGCTGTTGCTGCCTGCATTAGCTCCTCAGGTTCTCCTCCACTTTCAACTCCAGTGAATCGCTTAACGCGTGACGCGGCGAGCTCCTTCCCATACTCCCGGTATAATCGTCCCTGAAGGAGCTCCACCTCAAAATTAAATGTGAACCTTACAATATCAACCGACAACCAACTTCAGCCGCTTGCAACTCTCATTCGTGCACGTGCGAAGAGTAAGGTTCTTTAACACCGCTCATCTTGCGATAATTGGTACTACAAGATTGCGATAGGGATCCTGATAGGCCGGCCACCACTACCCTGCCGCCGCCTCAAGCAATCCGGAGGTCTTGCTGCGTACCCTGGGAACATTCATGGGCGGCCCCTTGCCTCCGGTGGCCTGTCGCTGTCGCTGACCGAGAGGGTCTTGAATGCTGTCGTTGCGCCTGTGCGCTGTCTCATTCGCCTTTCTCAAGGCTGCAGCACAAGATGGCTGACACAACCTCCATGAGTGTCGAGGAGATCCACGAGGAGCTGACAGTGCAAAAGGTTGTCTTAGAGTCTCTTTCCGAGGCAACGTATGATGGGGCTGAGGATATGAGACAAGAGGCTCACTCGGAGATCGTTCGCCTCAAGAAGCTTCTTCAAACCTTGAAACTGAAGAAAGAGCCTGGTACTACTAGTATGTTCCACCCCTCAGCATAAACCTAGCGGCATTGTTTCTCGTTGTCTAACACATATCACTTGCAGCTGGTGAATCTCATCACCACGTCCCCAAAGATCGTTTCCCTGGATCATCAACTCAAGGTACGAGTTTCTTGAAAAGTACTCTACACATTTCATATGTGGTTTCTTCATTATTGCCCATGCCATATATTTAGCACTCAAGTTCTTCTGGCTGGATCATCCAACTTCATATGTTACCTTCCAATCCCTGATTTGATCACTCAATAGGCCTACAGCCAAGAGCATCAAGCTGACCTTTCTCCAGGGGATGATGAGCCTGAAGCATCAAAAGCCATGCAATCTCCATCACGTCACGGTGTCTGGCGTTTACCTGATCGAAAGAGGGGTGCCGACTCAGCTCGCCTCTCCTTCCATGATAATCATGCGAAGACACGCCGTATTTCACCTGACGATAATACCTTCTCGACTGCCATGGCCTACAGCAATGATTACGACCATATTGACTTCATAGACCTTACTGGGTAAAGCTGCTTCGTACCATTAGTGTATCCTTCACTGCTGACGGAAGAACACCAGGGACGATGATGACATAGGGTCCGACTTCATCGCTGAACAACTTAAGGCCGAAGAGAGACAGAAGCAGGAGTGGGCAGACCAACAGCTTGCGAGACAACTTTCGAGTCAAGGCTCTTCCAACCAACCTTCAGGCTCACAATCTTCTCAAAATAACGCCTTTACACGCCTCATGAACAGCCAGCCAGCTCTTTCTACCCCGCTTGATGACGCAGATGACGACCTCTTTCAGATCCCTGGCGCTTATGATGCGCGCTGGGATGATTCTTCAGGTGCTGGGCCAGCTTTCAACATACCCCAAAGGCGAATGGCCCCTCAGTACATACCTGTGTTGACTTCCTCGAACCACAATGCCATCAAGGATGACCCGGATATTATCTTCGCAGGATCTGTTACTCGCCAACCACCAACTCCTTCTGGCCGTCCAATCCTGGCTTCCGGCATGAACTACCCAGACCTGAGTAGGCGTCATCCTGGTGCGTCTCCTGCCGGCTTCTGGCCTAACAATTACAACTCACCCGGTTCTTCACCACATTCATCAGAACTCGCCAATTTGACCAGATGGAGTAACGGACTTGACTTCGTGAGCGGGCTAGATGCCGATGGCGAGTCAATAAACGCCCGTGCGATGAATGTGGCGAGAGAAGCGGTCAGTTTCCATACGCCTCAGCTAGACCAAGGAGAACTTGATGATCTCCTGAAAAATATCTCTGCTGATATGGATCTTCCCAAGGCAGGTCTAGGCGAGGCACCAGAAGGGCTGAAGAGACCTCTGTATCCCCACCAGGACATTGCTCTAGCCTGGATGAAGAAAATGGAATCAGGGACAAACAAAGGTGGTATTCTTGCTGATGACATGGGGCTTGGGAAGACGATCTCAACACTTTCGCTCCTCTTGGACCGACGGGCATCTACAAGGCCAAAGGTGCGTATCTCCGATTGACAAACAAGTTAGTGTACTAAAATGTCAGACAAACCTCATCGTTGCCCCTGTGGCTCTCCTACGTCAATGGGAAGAAGAAATTGCTACCAAGACCAAACCAACACACCGGCTCTCAGTATATGTTCATCACGGCAAAAAGGCCTCGATTGATGAGTTGCTTAGATACGACGTGGTGCTGACAACATATGGTACGGTGGCACAGGAACTCAAGCGATTTGAAAAGATCGTGGAGGATCATAAGGAAAGGGGAGGAAACATCAACTGGAACGACACGACCATCAGTTCCAAACTGTCACTTCTGCACCCAGTCAAGGCCCAATTTTACCGTGTCATTCTTGATGAAGCACAATGCATTAAGAACAAGGACACAAAGGGTGCCAAAGCTTGCACCCAACTGAAATCGATCCACCGATGGTGTCTAACAGGAACACCCATGATGAATGGAATCATAGAACTGTACTCTCTTGTCAAGTTCCTGAGGATCAAACCGTACTCGAAGTGGGAAGAGTTCCGACAGGTATGCCAATCAGCCTTCAATTCCAGTTTGTCGCTAATGCTCAGTCAGGGATTTGGTGTTCTATTTGGCCGCAATGGAGACCCCAAACACGTGGCCATGGATAAGTTACAAGCACTTCTCAAAGCCATCATGCTCCGACGTAAGAAAAGCTCAAAACTCAACGGCAAGCCCATCCTTGTGCTCCCTGAGAAGACGGAAGAAATAATCTATGCCGAATTATCACCTGAGGAGCGCGATTTCTATTCGCAGCTTGAAAAACATGCCAGGGTCCAGTTCAGCAAATATCTTCGTGAGGGGACAGTCAGCAAGAACTACTCCAACATTCTCGTTCTTTTGCTTCGCTTGCGACAGGCTTGTTGCCATCCACATCTCAATCTGGATGTCGACGAGGTCGCCTCTTCGTCTATCTCGGATGAAGATAAAAAACAGCTGGTCAAAGAATTGGATCAAGCTATAGTGGATAGGATTAAGGAGGTCGAGGCGTTCGAATGTCCTATCTGCTATGATGCCGTTCAATGCCCTAGCTTTTTTATTCCCTGCGGCCACGATAGCTGCAGTGAATGCCTTGTTAAGATTGTAGAGAGCGCTTCGGCGGCCAATTTGCAGGAAGGAAATGAAAGCAGCCGGGCTAAGTGCCCCGTCTGTCGCGGCCAATTCGACCCTGTCAAGTGTTTTTCCTACGAAACCTTTCGGGAAGTGCACATGCCAGAAACCATCAAGAAAGAATCCAATTTTGAACCAGCCGCCGATGTATCTGGCTCGGGTGACGACTCAGAGACAGAGTCAGAGTCAGACTACGAGTCAGATGATGAAGTGGACAAAAATGGTAATCTCAAAGGTTTCATCGTTAACGACGAATTTCCGGATGACGAAAAGGTATCGGTCAAGAAACAGAGCAAAGGAAAGGGGAAACGGAAAAACAAGGGAAAGGGAAAGTCATTGGATGTCAAGCCTGCCATGCTTAAGACCCTGCGCAAGGAGGCTTACAAGAACCGCGAGGCGTTCAAAAAGTACATGCGATATCTACGCAAGACTTGGGAACCCGCCGCCAAGGTCACGGAATGCATGAATCTCATCAAGAAGATCGAGGAAACCGGCGAGAAGACCATCATCTTTTCTCAGTGGACCCTGCTATTGGATCTGCTACAGGTCGCCATGTCACATGAGAAGATGGCTAAGCCAGAGAGATACGATGGTTCAATGTCAGCAACTCTTCGCAACCTTGCAGCTCAGAATTTCCGTGAGCGAAGGGATACCAAGGTCATGCTGGTTTCCCTCCGAGCTGGAAATGCAGGCCTGAACCTTACCGCTGCATCTCGAGTAATAATTATGGATCCTTTCTGGAATCCCTACATCGAGATGCAGGCCGTCGATCGAGCCTATCGAATTGGGCAACAACAGGAGGTGAAGGTGTATCGAATTTTGACCAAGGAGACTGTCGAAGACCGAATCGTAGAATTGCAAAACAAGAAAAAGGAGATGGTGGAGGCTGCACTGGACGAGACTGCAGGCAGCAAGATTGGTCGTCTCAGCATCAACGACCTTAAGAATCTTTTCGGTTTCAACCGCTAATAGATGCATGTCGACCAACAGATCGTCTGCTACGATATCAATTATCACATTATACAGTATTATGGGATATGACTTGCTTTTTTAGATGTGGACGAGTTATTACAGTTACAGGGCTGAGTGAGGCCTCAATATCGTGGGAGCCGAACGACTACCTCGCGGCGTTAATTCGATTGAGAAATTTTCTCGATGCGATTATGTGAGCAACGAGATATGGACAATGATTCCACCAAGGGACATTTTGGAGTGTGAGCTCAAGGAAAATGCTTCGCAGATGTTCGTTCAGTGTTGATTGCAGGCGGCGTGCATGTTGCACAAGGGTGAACAATCCGTAGATGAACCATGTCAACGTTAAGGAAATGATTTCAGTACATATCACATTGTTTCCAGTTAGAGGGTAAGAATGGGCGTGATCGTATTGTATACATGGTGTGAACCAGAACACACAAAGACAACTCGTTGCTTCGTAAATAGATGCGTCCAGTCTATATACAACACCACAGCTGATGTAAAGCTCTTGAGCACCATCAAAAGCTGAGTATGCCCTGTCCACCTTACTCTCCTACCCCCTCAGCCGGAAGCGACCAAGTCTCAGAGATTTAATTTGGAAACATCGGTATCTATGATGTCCTGAACATGTATTTTGGTAGCATCGTCTGACCACGTCCATTCCTGGGACACCAGTTGCCCGTCAACGATGGACGTGCTCTTTAGATGGAGGGTTGGCTCTTGCGTGACTGTGAAGACCATCCGACAATCCTCGTTCTTGGCGTTGAGAATGGCATTGCCCTGTATGCCTTTGGACCATGGCGAGGGGAGAATAGCGAGGTAGTGCTCGACGAGAAGGCGTGTGGTAGCAGTGCCGAGGTAATTAGCCAGTGCATTTGCGTCTGGATATCCTTCCCGATATGGTGCACATGCAGCCGAAAGAGGTGAGTTCGGGGGGGTGATTACATAGTAATAAGTCGCTGTAACGGGCATGAGGAATGTCCGGCCGCGGACGGTGAAGCTGACATTGGGAAGAATGGTTAGTTTGATGTTGAACTCAATGGGCTGAAGCATATTCCGAATCATGATCTGCGACGATGCAAGTTGGTTGGGTCCCTGATTCGCGGGATCTGAGTCGTTGAGAGAAATAGGGGTTGTGTTGAGGACGAAACGTGACGGGAAGCCAGCGCGCTGAAGAGACTGAACGAGGGCACCAATGTGCCTGGTGACGACCTGGACGTTGTGGAGGTGCATGAGGCGAGCGATTATAGGACGTAGAAGAGCATGTGTTTGCTGGCCTCTCGATCGTGGGATGTGAGGCGGAATAGGGCGAGTTCTGGTGAGCTCGTTCTGTCGATGAGCGTAGCTAAGGAGGGTATGCAGCGCAAGGGATATCGTCTCAGCGATTTGGTTATCAGGGAGAGCATCATCCGAAAAAGCCTGAAGGCCAAGCGGCACCAGCTCTAAGATGACCCTTGATTTGGATGTTGGATCTATATCGCAGATGAGGCGGGAGTCGTATGGCTTGACATCGTATGCCGCAAGGGTGCGAGCTTCGCGTGTCAGTTCGTGCCATAGCTCTTGTGAAAAGATGGTGTTTCGGGCTTCAAGAACACGCTCTTCCAAGGGAGCGTCAGCAGCCGTCTCAGCTGGTAAAGCAGAGCGACCGGTAACTTGACCGTCTCTTTCATATGTCACAACAACTCGCTCAGATACTCCTCCCAGCCGGCCGCAATCAAGCTGAACTGCCCCGTCGTTGCCTCGCCTCATGGGTGCTAGACTGTTCCTGTACTCGGGTGCAGCTATTGGTCATGTTAGCACGCTCGTGCGCTGTGAAACTCATCAAAAGCGAGGCGTACCTTCGGAGAAACCAAATCGAACACCAAGTATATGCCTTTCTTGGGGCACTCTGGATATTGACCACCCGGATTTCTGGACCGCTATGATCTCGTCCCAGTATTTGCCCTCAACCGTGACTTCTTTTTCCAAGAATGCACTGGCAGCTTCGGCAGCATCCCGTGCTTTGTTCGTCTGTGTGAGTGCCAGACCCAATGCTATGTTCTCCTGTTCTTGTACTTTGGCTGGAGTCACGGGTGGGTTATCAAGTCTGTCGGTGCCCAGTGTACCGATGCCAACCATGTCGCGTAGGCCTTGTGATAGAGTGACGCCAGCCTGTGTAGGGTTCTGTTTCGAGATGAGGAGGGAGAGGAAGTCGAGGGTAAGAAGAGCTGTATTTCCAGCAGCGCTGAGGAGAGATGTTAGTTTATGATCATGCTGGAGGATATATCGACCAATTCTCTAGACCGACGCGGGCCTCCATACTCAAGATTCCTTAGCATCTCCATGCGCACTTCCTGGAGGTCTCTCGGCGCATCCTCATCGTCGTCGTCGTCGTCTTGGTCTACATCGGTCATGTCAACATCCCTATCCAGCGCATCCCCATACTCCGCTTCCTCCTGGGCAAGCTCTTCTCTTAGCTTGGCCTCGTTTATAGCTCTGAAGCCTCCAGGCTGCGCGTTGGCGCGAGCAATAAACTCTGCAATGTTCTGAGGTTTGCGATCGGCGACGGGAGATGGTCGTATAGAAAGCGGTTGGTCGTCGCCATGGGCCATGATGAGTAGATTTCAGGTGCCTTTCTTCGTTCCGTATCGTGCGTGTGTGTGTAATCAATAACGTTTGGGTATATTAAAAGGTATCCAATTGCTATTCTTTGTTCTAGTCGCGTTGGTGATGGTGATGTTTGCCTAGGTATGAAAGTTTCGGGCTTCTCTACTTTAGCTTCCGTTTGAGGACCCCGACACCCATGACCGCGGGGCCAACAGCTTGAGTGGGTCTTCAAATAGAGCAACTACAACTTCACAACTGCCTTACTTAACCTGGAGCGAAACAATGGTGGATCTCGATCCCATGGATACTTCAATGCTGATATAGATAGTATCTATAATGTTTTCATAACAAGGATAGTATGAGATAGTTTTATGTATTCACCGAATGTCTTACCACTTTGATTACTAGGTACATCTCATGACTTGCACCAATTTGCACCAATCTGTGCTGGCCGAGCCGTACCACTTCACTTCGTATAAAATGCTACCTAGGGGCAAAATTGGTCATAGAGCTCAAAAATCTCGAATTACAAGGTATAGTTCATCTATTCTTTCTCTGTATAATTCTTGTCTTGTTGTAGAAGTCGGAAAACTCCTCCCACCCATATTAACAACCTAAAATAAACTCCTTTCGCCGATGTAATGCTGTACTTGTAACTTCGATATTGTCTGTCTACTCGTTTTTTATGCTGCTTGAGCTACTCCACGCATCCGCATCATCTGTTCGGCGATGCCCTTCTCGTTGCAACATTCTCCATCTTCTCAGCTTCGACTGAGGGTTGTCACCTGCCATCGTAGGCATCAGATCGTCCTCAAGAATCGGGACTTCACCCAACGGGTCGAGTTGATCGATGATGTCAGAAATCTCAGTTGGCGGAATCGACTTGAAGACTGCCTGGACATCATTATGCGGTGACAGAGATGTGAACTGCCACTTGGATCGCTTGCCAGAAGCACGTCTGGACTGCATCCAAAGACGGCGCCGCTCCACAAAGCTAATGAGCAGGAGAGTTGGCATGTTGAGAGTTCGAATAAGGGTCACATTGACAATGTGGAAGATTCGAGCGGTGGTGACAAGCTTCAGGGGTAGGAGCACCATCAGAGCCAAAATGTTGAAGGGAGGGGGGTAGGCAAAGATAGAATCACTCTTGACGCCCTCAAAAGTCAAAACAGCGCGTCGGAACTGAATCTCGGCCGTTTCGTCGGCCACAATCTTGGAGAATGTGTTTGTGAGCATGGCAATGAGAATGGTCAGAAAGAGCGTGTTGCCCAGGAACGCAAAGGCAATCATCAACGCGGGACCAAGGATGATATGGAAGCGCACCGACTCCTCAATACCCTCACCATCGAGACCGAACCAAATCCAGAGCATCCATTTGCCCACAACGTACCAGCTGAACTCCTCATCACCATCGTTGCTAGCACTAACAAGCCACTGCAGAGCAAGCAGAAAGCCGGTAAAGCACCATGTGGCAAGGAACGTCAGTACAGTAAAGTCCTTCATCATGGCGTGAACAGAGATAAAGACAAGGTTGTTCGGCAGTAGGTTGAAAGCAACCCGGGTCAACATGACAGGTGCTGCAATACAAAGAATTGGTAGTCCATAGCCAGAATGAAGCTGATCGAGGAGAAAGTCGTAGATGCGGAGAATGAAATAGGCGCCAAAGATGGAAGCAAAAGTGATGTCAAGAAATGCCCATAGGTTCTGTGCGTGAACTGCCCAGCCATGCTCGATGATAGCAGCCATCTTTTCGAGAAGCCAACCGAAGGTGTAAATACAAAAGGCGAACTCCCACATATTGACCTCAGAATGGCGAGAAATCATGGTCATGACGTAGAGTACCAGTAAGATGACAAAGTGAACGAGTTCGATGAGATTTCGGTTGCGAGGAACAATAAGACGGTGGTGGTTGAGGAGAGGTGCTGTCCGGGGGTCATAGAGAGAGATAGGTCGTCGTTTATAGTGATCCGGAAGGAAATCCATAAATGAAAGGGGCGTGTAAATGATTTGACCGTTATGAACTGCATCGACAGCTCGTTGACAGGCTGCAGAGCTGATGAAGAACTTGCTTTCCGAGACAATTGCCAACTCGAGAGCTGTGACCTTTCTCTCAGAGCCAGAAGCATCGCCAGATCCAGGCCATTGGGGTCGGTTAGCTGGACGTTCCATGTGACTAGGGGCTCCTTGGAAGGGGTCGAAGCCCTCAACGAGGATATGCGAGAGCAGCAAAAGACCCTGCGGTCCTGGATTGTCCTCGTGGAAACGGCGCAGGACCCGACTGGCGAGCAGCTCACATAGGATTGCACGCGCCTGGTTGACACTCTGATGAACCTCCTTAGACTGCTCTCTTAGGAAGGATACACGGTTCGCCAACAAGCAATAAACTGACGGGGAGGAGTCAGAGAAGACTCCCAGGTGAGATTCTGCGCTTCAAACTCACCGACTGAGATATCATCTGGGTTATAAAGCCTTTCGACCAGAGGCCTCACAACTAGAGCGTTCATCTTGGGATCTCTGAAGTGCTCCATAGTATAAGGATCATCTGCTGTATATTAGAACCCATATTTTATATACGACTTAGGATGAGACATACCAATACTCGCAAGAACTAAACGCCGGACTCTACACTCAAGGAGAGTTAGCACGCTGACTCCTCATGATGGGTGTGTTATGATTCTTGGCGAGCTTATACAATGGCTCACCAGGAGCATGCAGTTCTGAGCTGCAGGCAGGGATTGATCAAGGATAAGGGCGAGTTTACCGGTGAATGTTCATATACACAGGAAGCTCAGTAGTCGTCAAGTTGAGCGTCGATCTGTTGCCATCATCGAGAATTCCTTTGGCTTCGGCATCTTCGGCCACAGTGAGAAAGCCCTCATCTTCATCGTCCTCGACAGGTTTGAGCCAAGCATTTGATTGCTCAATACTTCTGCGTACCACCATCGTGAGCAGAGCAGATGCTATAGTTGTTGCACTTTGAACAAATCAGATCGAGGGTCTTTAATATGAAATCCGAGACAGGTTCGACGTTGAAGGGGAAAAACAAATCAAGTTACGAGGCAAAAAGGTGAGGCTCTCGCTTTACGTATGTACTCAAGTGAAGCCCCCGTCTCCAATGTAATTTGGGGGTCATTATGCCCCTGAGCTGCCATTCCGAAATCACGGCGACCAATCAGCGTCTGCCAGCCCCGCCACGACAGGTACGCGTCTCTAGTAGGCGAGATATTGATTGGATTGCTGTAATTGACTACGTGGATAAGCGAGTCGTACTAATCATTACGAGTTTGAGGGGACTTTTAACTATAATTATGCAGTGATTTCCGTCATTTCGGGAGCTGTCAGTACCAGACTGAAGACATATCATTCTGCAGTTCGTTCAGCCCTCACGGGCTGCATACTATGTAATTGCATGAGAGAAGCCAATGCTCATTGGAAGTTGCCCGCTGATACCCCTGAATCCCTTTCCCCTTCAGAGAACTCCAGTTGCAGATCTGCAACGCTAAATCCAGGGTCCAGGGAACAGGAATTCGATTTCTGCAACGTGCCACCTTCAGACGTGATATCGATAACTGAACGATTAACGATCAAAGAATCTGCCCTTTGAGAATTTCGATCAAACGGCAGAACGACTTTCGAACTGCCGAAATAGAGCAATCCCCGTCATTTTATTCATGTCACTATCAACAGCCGTCATCTAACTTAGCTCAACGAGGCTTGACTTGTCAAAGCGGAATCTACCATGGTCAAATTGCATTCATGTCGCATTCAGAAGTTGGCAGATGGAATGGTCTAGGCCAAGTGCAAGCAACAACAAGCCCCTTGAGACGTCTCTACACACTTCTAGCTCTGCAAAATCCCCTCGCCATACGGAGTACGAGTATCATGTTTGATTCATATTGGACCTTCCTCGGAAGTGGGAGTTCAATTGCTTCAGGTGATACTCATATAGTTTGACTTTTCTGTCGCCGGCTCCTCGGGTTTCGACCAGGAAAGCCGTGTTTCCGTTGCTGGTCCCGAGGCTCGGCAATGTTTGTTCTTGATCATCTTGATCATTGTGGGCGCTTGCCTGACATGGATTCTGACCCCAGAGGAAACTTCCGACCTCTTTGAGCTGTGTTCCGTTCGGTGACGGACATGTCACTCGTTACACACACATCTCAGGTAGGCAGATAGTTCAAAGGATTGAAGGATTGGGTTACACTGGACTATGGTGACAGCTCGTGGGGCCTGCGAGTACGTTCACAGTCCCAAACTGATCCTGAATTTGCCGGGATTCTGAAGGTCTCGTGGCGTAGCCTGAAAAGATTAGTAGGTAGTTACTGTGCATAGGTATTCAACAAGGTATATTCCTTAAACAGTCACGTCCACCCCCTCACCAGTAACACCTGACCATCGCCAGGTCTTGGCTACGAACGAGCTTGAATATGGGGTAACCTAGCAGCAGCCTAGTAAATGCTTGGCTCCCAAATGGTGGCGTCTGTATGAACACAAGTTTAGGCGCCAAGAGAAACCCAGAGTGGCAGTGCATGAAGGAAATCAAGCCTGCCTGGGAGAGTGCAGACAGAAATACGGAAACATAAGTTATTGGTTCTTTACGAAATACTGTACTCCGTAGGTTAAGAGCAAGCCCATTGACACATGCCACGCGACCTGTAACAAACCTACATTCACCTCGGCTGGTTTAGGTCAGCGGAACGTAACACAGCTGATTGACCAGCATCAGAGAGGAGACTCAGCGTCCACAGCCAATGTCAACTCGGCGATTGATCCCATCTGCAAGGCACTCCCTGAGCCTGTTTCTCTGCCCAGCATTGAAGAGTCCGGGGGAGCAGCGGAGGGAGATCCGGCCAGCGGGGTCCCGACGGTGGATCTGATATGCGTCTTGATGAATCTGGAATTAAAGAAATGATTGAAGTTTTCGTGGCTTTTTTGGTGATACATGCATTTCTTGTCAAACATGATTGTGTTCGAGGCACGTGTGTCGCCGGCAACTCAACGAGCTCCCTGATAGGGCCCGGTGCCTCCCGGTGAGGCAGGCCGCTGTGTAAGTGCCCAGAGTGTTGGGGGAAATGGCTCAAAAACATGACAGCTTTCCCTTATTTTGGAACATATTGACTTTTTGGGGTTGCATGGGTGTCTATGGCCCCCCTGGGTCAGAAGGTCTTTGAGCTGGAGACATGCCATCTTCAGTTCTCCATAGGGCGAAAATGATTTAAGTGTGGCGTTTATAGTGCTAAAAGCAGTGTAAGGCACAGCATCCTGTCGCTGATCCTAGCAGTAAGGTACCTTATTACTGTAGAAGTACATGTACCGATCTGTTCTATGCGATGAACCGGTTACGTTTAGTTGTTGGAGGTCAATCTTGGCTTTGCAGTGCGTTCGCGGCACGGCCATATTGGACTCTGTTTGTTCTTCTCCTTCTCCCTCGGTTACGGAAAGGTGCATCGATTTTCCTTTTGCACGTCGGTAGTCGGTATAACGATAACAAAGTGCTTACAGCTGCTGACAATGCGTATTCGCCGGATGGTACGGGCGAGAGGGTCGGCTAGTTACTGGCTGTTAAGAGACAATAAGTCGAGTGAGGGATAGACTGAGAATGGGGCAGCCTCAACGTAACAGCCAAGCCAGCAACAGACCTTCGAGATCCGGTGATTCAACAAGGATCTGGGGAGCACTGAGCGTTGGCTTCAGGATCTGCCACCAGTAGCATTGATGACGCTGGACCAATGGTTGCGCCGAAGAAGCCGAGAGCTCTGATGGTGATGACGACCATTTTTTGCCATTCACGTCTTGTTTGTCATTCACTGGGCTCTCTTGAATTTCTTCTCTCCCTATGGTCGTTCGTGTCGCAAACCTGCCAGCACAATTTCGAAGACTCCATTTGTGACGCAATCAAGACGTCCCACCCTCTATTTCCCCAGCAGACTTAGCGCCTTGGAGCTTCCCTGAAGCTATCCATGCTAAGCCTGAAGGGGTATACTGCTCTGGACCCCACCTGTATCTTTTTGTACTTGCCTATATTTTCCGAAATTGCTGCAAAGACTTTGATTTACGAATATCTCGGTAGGTCTTAAGTTCGACAGCATTATCCACCACCTTTTCTCATGTGAACTGGATTTAATGTGGAAAGTCTATATGGAGAGATTATGTGACACTTGTCTTTTTATCAGTGGCATCATCCTTTGAACTCCCAAGAGACTTTTGAAAGTCTTTTCTCAGTGGCGTAGGAATCAGATCCCGCCAAGGCCTGTTATTTACGCGAACCACCACTTACTTTGATCATTGATGTCTGTAAAGGGTTCAGCTTTTGTTTGGTCTCCATCTTGAACAAGGTATCTTTCAGGTCCCTTCTCGGTCCTGTTCAAGATTCCCTGTCGGAGGAGACTTTATCTCAAGGGTAAGGTAAGTACCTTATGTATCCAGTCCCGCTGCAAAAAAGAAAAAAAAAACCCTTTGTCGTATTCCAGCATTAGCTCCTATCTTTGCAGTCTGCAGGACCCAAAAGGAAGCTCGGTATGGTAAGCCTAGGCAAAGCATAGGTAGAAAAAGAGTGTACCAATCTAAATATTTGTTCAGCCAAGCCTGTGCTTGAATAGATGCTAAGATAACCGCGTCAGATGGCCATTGAATCAACCGAGCTTAGGATACTTGGAGGTACTTTGAGCTGCTGAAACCCTGTACAATCTCCACCTCGACCTGGCCTGGGCTTTGAATGGTACTGTACCATTCAGTGTACCTCCCTGCTGTGCCGTGTCTGCGTGTCTCTCCTGCAGCAAGCGCCTCTCCATACCTACGTAGGTCGAGGTTGCTTGCTCACTCTAGCTCTCCCGTTGTGTTGTGTTCTGTTGCTCCAATTGCTTAGGTAGGTAAGGTATAGGTAGGTTAGTATTAAGGCAGCCAAAGTTAGTGTGTGCCAACCAGATGCAGTATCTCCTTCTCCACGCCCGCGCTGCTCTCTCCTACGTCGTCTCCGTCCGTGGCTTCGCTTCCCGTCCCTTCCTCACATTAATTCCACCAGTCTCCCCCTTCATACTTCTTTCCCTTTTTCTCCTCACTCTCAACGATACCCTCACTCTCAACCCCCACTGTCGTCATCGCCGTCCATTCTGTGAAGTTGTCCTCCTTCACCTTGACCATCACCTAAACCTCAACCTTCACCAGCTTCCTCGTCTGCTCCGTAGCTACCGCGCATTCAAGATGACTGACTGGACAACGGGCATTATGCCGCTGCACCAGGTGCGCAAGCCTCCTTTCACTGTCGAGGCTCCTGGCTACGAGAAGGTCCCCGGCGAAACCATTCCTCGACGCCACCCCAAGGCCAAGGACGGCCTCATCACCTATCCTGCTCCCGACGCCAGGACCGTCTTCCAGGTCGTTGAGCGCAGCGCTCGACTCTACCCCAACCATCATGCTGTCGGTGCCCGCAAGCTCATCAAAATGCACACTGAGAAGAAGAAGGTCAAGAAGAACGTCGATGGCGAGATCCAGGAAGTTGAGAAGGAGTGGTCCTACTTCGAGTTGACTGGCTTCGATTACTTGACTTACCAACAGTACCTCGAGCGCGTTCTGCAGATCGGCTCCGGTCTACGGAAGCTGGGCTTGACCAGTGACGACAAGCTTCACATTTTCGGTACCACCAGGTATGTACAGCATTGACTGACCCTGTATCCAAGCACTGGTTTCTGACTCACGGTGTGAAGCATCGGTTGGATCTCTACTTCCCACGCAGCTGCCTCACAGTCCATCTCGATTGTCACCGCCTACGATACGCTTGGTCCCAGTGGTGTCGAGCACTCTCTCGTTCAGACCGAATGCAGCGCCATGTATGTCGACTCGCAACTCCTCAAGACAGCTTCAGAGCCCATCAAGAAGTCCTCCGTCAAAACCGTCATCGTCAACGACCGAACGATGTTCGCCAAGGGTGGTGAGCTCGAGGCCTTCAGGGCCGATCATCCTGATCTGAAGATCATCACTCTCGAGGAACTCCGCCAGCTTGGTGAAGATAACCCCGTCGAGCCGAACCCGGCTAAGCCATCCGACCTTTATTGTATCATGTATACTTCTGGTTCCACTGGTCTGCCCAAGGGTGCCTGCATCACCCACGAAGCTCTTATTGCTGGAGGTGAGCTGATTTGTACCACATTGCGCCCTCATACTAATTTGTTCCTTCTTAGTTACCAGTTTGTACACCTGTGTCGAAGAGTGCGTTAGCGATAAGGAATGTATTCTTGCCTACTTGCCTCTCGCTCATATTTTCGAAATGGCCCTCGAGAACCTCGTTATGTACATTGGAGGAACTCTTGGATATGGAAACCCGCGAACGCTTTCTGATGCATCAATGAAGGACTGCGCTGGTGATATGCGCGAGTTCAAGCCCACTGTCATGGTTGGCGTCCCCCAAATCTGGGAGACTGTGAGAAAGGGTATCACAGCCAAGCTCGAGGCCGCTAGTCCTCTCCTCAAGAACCTCTTCTGGGGCGCCTACAACTGGAAGGCATTCGCCTCCAAGAACAAGCTGCCTCTGGCGAGCTTGTTTGACAGCATCGTGTTTGGCAAAGTCCGTGAATTGACGGGTGGTCGTATGCGCTTCACTATGAATGGCGCCAGTGGTATTTCCGATGGTACAAAGAACTTCATCTCGTTGGTCGTTGCTCCCATGTTGGCTGGTTATGGCCTCACTGAGACTTGCGCCAATGGCTCTCTGGGCTGCCCACTTGAGTTCTCCCCCGATGCCATTGGTCCTACCCCTTGCGCTTGCGAAGTCAAGCTTGTTGCACTTCCCGAGCTGGGCTACTCAACTGAAGCCAAGGTTCCACAAGGCGAGATCTGGATCAAGGGTTTGCCAGTTATGACTAAATACTGGAACAACCCCGAGGAGACAGAAAAGGCCCTGACTCCTGACGGCTGGTTCAAGACTGGCGATATCGGAGAATTCAATGCTCAGGGCCACCTTCGAGTCTTTGACCGCGTCAAGAATCTCGTCAAGATGCAGGGTGGCGAGTACATTGCCCTTGAGAAACTCGAGTCTGTGTACCGTGGTGTCCAGTCTGTGGCCAACGTTATGGTCCACGCCGATCCCGAGCACTCACGCCCTATTGCCGTCATCATGCCGAACGAGAAAGTCTTGCACGAAAAGGCCAAGGAATTGGGTGTTGATGAGCACAACCTCCACACTGTCCACACCAACCCCAAGATGGTCAGCTTTGTTCTCAAGGATCTCCAAGGTGCTGCAAAACGTGCTGGGTTGAGCAGTATTGAGATCGTTAATGGCGTTTTGATCACCGACGAAGAGTGGACATCGGATAATGTAAGGACAACTCCAATCACTGGCTGGCTAGAAGTTTTACTAATGTATTTGCTCCTAGGGACTTCTCACCGCTACTCAGAAGCTGAACCGACGCAAGATCACCGAACACTTCAAGAAGGATATCGCTGCCACCCTCAAGAGCACCGGCTCGTGATTAATGATTGAACAGGTGAGAAGATTTAATGGTCGAACATCTGGTTTGAAAGTCGAAAGAATGGATACCAAGAGAGAAGATGGAAAGACGTGTGTATCAACCTTTGCGGGTTTGTTTTCAGAGTCTGTAATTACTTTCGCGGCGTTGGCTTCATGATATCTTGAAGGGAATTTTGAACGACAATGGAACTCGGTTCCGGGCCATTTTATGGCTGCTCACTCGGCCCTATCCTTTTTCTTCGGGGATGATCTGATGTGAGCTGACATGTGATTCTGTAAATCGAACTTGGCGTGAGAGGACCATTGGCTGGCGACCACGGAAAGGTGTCCAAGATGTAGAATATTGTAACTCTTTGCCTGGTCTAGTTTATTTTGATATTAATATAAGCCATCGGCCAGAAGTGTACAGTAAACAATTAGTGTCGGAGAAACGGAACCAGCTATTAACATTCTGGCTTTGACATATGGCACATTAAAATGAAGTTACCAACAGTGATTCAAAGACATAGATTAGATCATCAATCAATTGGTATATGGATATAATAAGCACTTGGTAGAAAACAGATACCCCTCCTTCGAGCCATGACTCTCGGTCAAGCATATTTACCAAAAAGAGCACGCTACCTACTCCGTACAATGCCATGACAGCCAGCTGGCGAGATATATATTCGTATAAAAACGAAGGGGGAACTGGAACAGCAATCCATTTAGACTAGTAGCGTAGTATTGGTATAGATCAAACAAAGCTGCGCTGGAAAAGGAAGACAAGACCTCCCGGAAGCTGAGAAATTCGTAGCAATTCGCGAGAATCGGGCTGATATGGGGGAAAGGGTGGAAAGCAGGTAACAAAGTGGCAAATTCGACTATGTTCATGATCAATATGTGTTCCAGATTTCCTCTAGAAAGAAAGGAACGAGGAGCCATGAGGATATATCCAACTCTCAAACCCGGCAAGAATTGTCGGGTATAAGTAAGTGGTACGATGATGGCCTTATCGCATGCCCTTGCGACGAAAGAAGACTAGATATGGTACGCGGTCGCGGCCAGACTTGAACACCTCCTCCTGGACATCATCGCGGTCTCCGCTGCCAATGCGAACCTTTGTCACGCGCGAATCGTTGCAGCAGAACCATGCGTAAGGGTCATGAGACGTGGAGTCCCGCACATACGCCAAATAATGTCCATTATCAGTACGACTACCTGTATGAACAATAACAGCATAAGCCTCGTAGCGGAATGGCCCTGTGAATGCAGGGTCCATGGGATCAAATCCAGATGAAGACTCGCGAGAGCCAGGGGGGAGGAAGTAGCGTGTAAAGTCGGTGTCATTGAAATCCCACGTGATGGGCGCCGTTGATTTGCGTAAATCCGAGGAATCATGTTGGTAGTGGAAGCGCCGGAAGACGACGCAGAGCAAGGATGGAAAGCGGGCAAAGGAGAGACTCTGTTGAGCCCGAGTAGGATGGCGGCAGTGATCGCAATGGAAGTCGTTGATGATGTTGCCTGATGTATACTGGTCGAGAACCTGCTCGAGAGTCATGCCACGCCCCATTCCCACTGTGACAGGGACAACATCAATAGGGTTGAACTGATAAGTACGGGTGCGGCATTCGAAGCACTCGACAGTTGATAGCTCAAGACCGCGCCAGTAGCGGTCGACAATAGAACGATTGTATTCGAGGTGATTCTGCCAGTACTGAACGGCAGCCTTCACAAGAGACTGGTGCTTAGTATCTGGCTGGGCAGCAGTGCCCTTTCGATCTCGGCGTGTGTTAGTCTCGTCGTGTAGGTGAGTGATCACGAAAGACATGAACTCCTGAGCATCTTGCTGCTGGCTCCCGCCAAACTGCTCGATGCTTCGGCTTTGGGTACAAACGTGATGTGAGTAATTCTATAGTTCTGTTAGCTCGGCTCTTCTTGTCTGTGAGTTTGTGATTAGCTTACCATGAGCGTCTGGGCCATCATGACCTGAAATTTGCCTGAACTCATCCAGTGGAACAGGTTTGAGATAATACGAATCATAAGCTGTGGCTGCTCAATCTTCTCGTCATCTTTCATTGGCGCCTTGTACTTGCTGACCCATTCCGAGTTCGCCAGTTCTCTTCCAAACTCAGGTGAAGCGAGCAAGCTCTGCAGCGTGCTGTTGGCGTAGCACCAGTTGTTGGGATTGTTGAGCCCAGTGTAGAACTTGGCCGAATCACCTGTGGATTGCTGCTCCACGGCCTTCATAGTTGGTGCTCTTGAAGGACGAGGCGGCACGACTGCGTTATTGTTGCCATAAAGCTCGTTCTCGTCCCTCCCTTCGGTAAGGCCGCTGTAGCTTCGTCGCGGTAAAGCAGGGGCTGGTCTTGTAGGTGGTGAGGGCAAGTCTGTGTAGAGGTCGACCTTGTGAGATAGCCCATAAACGGGGCGATTCCGGGGCTTCTCTTCCGGAGAAGTCATAGACTCTTGTTCCAAAGACACTGGTGGGAATCTCCGAAGGAAGTCTTCCGTAGTACGAGTGAAGTTGGGTGATGATGCTGTCTGCATATCGTCGTCGTTTTTGAGTGTCTCTTGCCACACTTTGACTTCGTCAGGCTTGAGAGGCTTGGCGATATATTTTGACCTCCGTCGCTCGATGGCTGATAACCGGCTTCGATTGCGCTCCAAGTGCACTGTTCTGTTCGTTGTTGAAATAGTCGAGCCCAGAGATGCAGGCCCCATCAAGTCAACCCAAGCATCGAGACCTCCCTTGAGAATCTTGGGTGAGTTTTTGAGCTCCTTCATAAAATTCAAGTGAACTAAAGCTCGATGGAGTGATATAATTACTAAGTCGTCAGAGTTCCGTGGGTGCTCGGGAATTTCTTCAGAGTCTTGATCATAGAAGACCACTAGATCATAGGCATGGCGTTGTTCGAAAAGCGATTGTTCCTGGTTAGGAGAGAGAATCAAGCTCTCAGAAATGTCATCCGCAGAGAGGTTATCCCTGAGCAGGATGCTAGGCTCAATACAAATTGTTGACGACGACATAATGTGGCCTTCGTTAAAGTCGTCCCTCATGCGAATGTCTATTATCAAAATACTCCCCTTAGCTTTCATAGCTTGGTATAATTCCTCGGGGGAAATGGCATCGCCTTCTGGAACCCTTACAGAGCCATTGAGATTGCTCGGGGGGACCGGAGGAATAGAGTTGTTCGAATAACTTTGCGTAGGAACAAAATAGTCTGTTTGTGACTGTGATGAGCCCGTGGGAGTTCCAGGTATCGAAACGGCGGACGCTGTGCGGTACATGCTACGAGGTGTGCTTGAAGGCGGTCTTGTTACCTCTCCTGAGATGCTCCCACGAGCAGGGCTGTAGATAGCATCTGGCATCTTGGGTAGAGTAGGCACACTGGTGTCAATACCAACCTTGGGCGGCCGGGGTGGGGGCATCTCTCTAGGACCCATCGGCTTTGGGAGCGTTATCTGATGTGTCTTGATGCGTGGATCTTGACCTGGTGAAGGTTGCGGGCCTCTCAGGTTGGCAAACCTGGCAGCGAGATCTTGGACGCCATTAATGGATGCTCTTTGAGCCCCGGGTTTGATGGCGTTCCCGTGGAGAGATTGAGGTTTCGGTTGAATTGCTGGTTTTGCTCGAGCAGGAGAACCATTCATGTCATGCCCATCAGATCGATGCCTTGAGGGTGACATGGGCCCTTCGACGGTCGATTTTGATGGTGTATGTGGCCGACTTCCTCCTTGTGACGAACCTGGTCGAACAGCTCGTGGTTGCACACCAGATCGCTTGTTATCCGCAATAATGTCGGCCTTGATCTTGGCATACACATGGTCCTGCTGGCTGATCTTGGCGAGTAGATTGTTATGAGCTTTTACAAAATCGCCGTGACTCGTTTTGAGATCATGATATTCGGGATGGTTGGTGATGAATTGTACAGCGATTATGGACGCCCGTATATATTCGTTCAGAGCGATGGCCGGTCTGCGAAACTCCCGAGCGATCTCGGCTTGCTTAAATGATGCCTCGGCCGATTCCAGAAGTTTTCGAGCAGACACGTTCCGGTCGAGGTTCCGCGCAGCAAGAACATCGTCAATATGAGGAATTGGAGGCTTCGAGGGAGATTCGCCTCCTCGACTGCCGCCTGGTATCGGGCCATGATTGAATGCGCCGGGGCCGCCCAAGGAGTGTGAGCCTGCGGTGGCCACACTGCTTGCGCGCGAATGCCCTAGGGAGGCCATGATGCCTTGCTCGGTGCTCCAAAGTCGTATACAGAAAGGTCTCGGTCGGTAGATTCGATTTTGAGAATCGAAGGTAAATTATAGTGTTCAAGTTGCGAAAATAGGGTTTGGCGGCGAAAGGTTGCAATGAATTATCTGTGACAACAACGACAGAGCCGAAGAGTGGCGGAGTATTGAAATATAAGGGTCAACAGCACCTCGACCGCGTAGAGATGGCATCAATATGCAGCATCTTAAAGGATCGCGCGAGGAAACATCACAAACAAAGGCTCCTCCCGAACAAGAACCATGGGACGCCGAACGAGAGGGGTTGTACTGTCGGGAGAATGAACTTGGTATCAAGGATGGTTGTTCATGGGTGACTTGACTGCCATGAGGTGAGGTGTTAGTAGTCGCGGGGAATAGTGTAGGTACATACGAGAGCATCTGAGGTACTTGATAGGACGCCTGATCAGCCGCAAGAAGTAAGTACTATTTGACGCTCTTTCGTACCGAAGCTCAGGGACCTTACCTCTCTGTTCGAGGTCGCTCATGCACCTGAGCCACGTGCGCCACAGAATACGTCGTCATTCTCCCACAGAACAAGAGCTTAGCTTGACCGCGTAGTTCCAGCGCTGACGACAGTCCAGGCGTTCTACAGTGGGGTTTTAGGCTGCCTCGAAGTGCACTGCTGTGGAATCAATGCTCCTCTCAGCCAATCACAGCTCTCACAACCTTACTTAATGAGGCATCTTTCTGCGTCAGATCCTCAATCGCCGTGCCCAGACAGAGGCTGGGGTTAACGAGAGCCTAGCCCAGAGCATAGGAGCTTCGCAGGCACACACTGAACCTCTATCAGACATTAACATCAACATCAACAGCAGCAACTGCTTCATCGAGCATCTTGACCTTGTGCGTCGCTATTTCAGACATCTCGATACCGATACCTCTTGTTCAGATTCACTTGGTCAACTGAGCGCAATACCCCTCTTCTTTGCTGATCGCTGTAGCCAAAAGCCAAGATGATGAGTTGGTGGTCGTCCTCCGCCAACACGGCCCTGGACGAACAGATCGAGAAGGCCACAAGCAGTAGCCTGTATGTCGCCAGACAGCCTACGCCCTGGTAACCCCAGCTAACCATGGTTTTAGAGAAGATATTGCCCTTAACCTCGAAATTTCCGATGTCATCAGATCCAAGACGGTTGCGCCGAAAGAGGCAATGCGCTCCCTCAAGAAACGCATCGGCAACAAGAACCCCAATACACAGTTGAGCGCTTTAAACGTATGAATCCCCTCGACTTAAGAACAATTACCAAAGCTGACTCCTTTCAGCTTACCGATACTTGCGTTAAAAATGGCGGTTCACATTTCCTTGCTGAAGTCGCATCGCGAGAGTTTATGGATAACCTTGTTTCGCTACTTCAGGCTGTAGGAGGCGGTGCTGTCAATGCTGACGTGAAATCCAAAATCCTTGAGCTTATACAATCTTGGGCGGGTGCTACTGAAGGTCGCTACGAGCTTTCGTACATCGGTGAGGTTTATCGGACCCTACAACGCGATGGATACCAGTTCCCTCCCAAGATATCCGTGGCCAGCAGCATGATTGACAGTAGCGCTGTGAGTACGACTCTTGCCATAGTCACCCAATGGGGAAAACTAACGATATTATCAGCCTCCGGAATGGACGGACTCCGACGTATGCATGAGATGTCGAACACCATTTACCTTTACCAACCGAAAGCATCATTGCCGAAACTGCGGCAACTGTTTTGACCAGCAGTGTTCGGCCAAAGTTGTCGCTCTCCCGCACCTGGGGATCATGACGCCCGTGCGAGTCGATGATGGCTGTTATGCGAAACTTACCAACAAGGGACATAAGATTCCCAACCCATCGCTCGACCGATCGCCGACATATCCCCATAAGACACGAAGCACATCAGCCATGCAGCCTCGGAACGCTCGAGTTGACGATGGATTTGACGAAGATCTGAAGAAGGCATTGGCAATGAGCCTGGAGGAGGTTAAGACCCATTCTCACGGCTATGCTGGACCGGCTCAGACTTCTTACGCAACCAACGGTGACGCTTCGTCGGCCAAACAAGCAGAGGAGGACGATGCTGACCTCAAGGCCGCCATCGCTGCCTCTCTGGCTGATATGGAAGAGCAGAAGAAGAGACACGCCGCGGCACTCAAGGAACAGACGTCCAGCTCTATGGACGCTTCTGCGACCACCAACTTTGTTCTTCCCAAGAACGATTATGAATTGACTCCTGTGGAGGCAGAGAACATCAACCTGTTCTCAACACTGGTGGACCGGCTTCAGACTCAGCCACCAGGAACCATTCTACGAGAGCCACAGATCCAGGAACTCTATGACAGCATCGGTACATTACGGCCCAAGCTGGCAAGAACTTACGGAGAGACTATGAGCAAGCATGGTGAGTATACCTTCTCTGCTGAAGGAATTGAGATGCTAACCCAATCTCAGATACACTTCTCGATCTTCATGCGAAACTCTCCACAGTTGTTCGATATTATGATCGTATGCTAGAGGATCGACTTTCCAAAGCCTACAGCCAACAGAACCTTGGGGGATATAACTTGCCGCCGCCACGCCAGGCTGCTGGGCCGTACCCTTCCATTCCTTCCCAGATGCCCAGCAACCCTGCTGGTGCAGAGAGCTTTTATACAGGTCAACAACGAGCCAGTTATCAGGCGCCTCAACACCAGCACTACCAACAGCCACCACCGCATGCAACACCTCAGCCTCAATATCCTTCTTATGGATCCGCGCCGGAAGCACAGCCCGGCCAATACCCTCCTCATCATCAGGTGCAACGGGCCGATAGTTGGCAAAACAGGGCGCCCTCGGCACCTCAAGATCCGTACCAGCAGCAACAACCGCCGCAACAACCTAACGATCCCAACCTGCATACACAAAACTCACAACAGCCCCAGGTTCCAACTGCCAGTGACCCCAATTCTTCATACTATCTTACACCCCAGCAGCCTCAGCAGACCCCTGTGGGACCATCTGCACCTGATGCTAATCAGTCACCATACCCTAACTTGCAGCAGCCTTCCCAATATCCTGGAGGATCGGTATCTGCTCCCTCACAGCCAACTCCTGGCCAAACGCCCGCTCAGGTTGCGCAACCAGTCCAGCCTGTGCAGTCTCCTCATATGCAACATGCCCAGCCGCCTCAACCGTCTCAGCCTCAACCGCCCCAACCAACCCAGCAAGCACCTCACCCACAGCAGCAAGCGTACTGGCAGCCATCTATGCCCCAGTCACACCAACAACCACCTGTCGCACCGCAGAACTGGGCATACGGTGGTTACACACAAGATTCATTCCCTTCAGTACCACAACAGGAGCCCGTCAAGCAACCCGTTAAGGAGGAGGCTCTCATTGAGTTCTAGATTTGGAGATGGTCTGCATCGTTGATCTTGCCTATGTGTTATATCCGGTGTTTGACTACTATAATGAGTCAAACTGGCGTTTACCGGGTTGTCAGTTTTAGAAGACCAGAATGGATGTACTCTTGGGCGCGTGAACAGGCATAGTCATATGTGCTGGTAGTTAAGATACTGAAACTGTGATACCTATGCCTGCTTTGGCGCAACATGCACATAGACTCGTGAAAAAGAATCTGTGGTGAGGGAGAATGGGACCCTTGAGATGATTTCATTGTTTGTGTAGACGTGACTAAAGCGATTATGTCCACAGTCGTCTCCTGACTATTCTCTTTGTTGATGAATCAAAAGTTTGCTGGAATCATCTACTATTGTAGTCAATAAGCCGAGTCGGAGTATACAAATAAGGTAATCGAGGCGAGCCAATATCAAGCATTCCGTGGCGGCGGTGTAAGCTACTGCAGGTCGGCCGCACACGCCGCGCAACTTGAATGGTGGGCTCCGCTGACGAAACCGGACCCGGAGATCATGACACGGCAGGAGTCATAGCTTCTTACAAACATGTTTTTATTTCCTCGTCTTGTTTTCGTACGAATCATTGTTCTGGCTCTTAAATAGAACCATCTTCTCTTCAGTTCTACATTAGACATCATCATTATCACTATCTCATCCTAGATATATCATACATTACTTACTCGAAATCTCGCTCAATCTTCACATCAGCATCATAATGGCTCCAACTATTCACCTCGTTCGCCACGCTCAAGGCTTCCACAACCTCTCGATCGAGAATGAGCAGATGCAAGACCCAGATTTGACTCCCCTTGGCGAGGAGCAATGCGCTGCACTCCGCAAGGAGTTCCCTCACCATGACAAGCTTACAAAGCTCTTTGCCTCACCTATGCGCCGTACGGTGTATACCTGCCTCCACGCCTTTGGAACTGATGAGCTCAAGCCCATCGTCACATTTCCAGTGTTTCAGGAGGTCTCCGCCAATCCCTGTGATACTGGTTCGCCTGTAGCCAAGGCCCAGGCTGAGTTTGAGGGAATCGCCGACTTCTCCAACGTAGAGGAGTCGTGGACTGATAAAGGTCCTGACAGTGAGTATGAGCCTACGCTAGAGAAGCTGACGGCGCGTGGCCTCAAGGCCAGAAAAATGTTGAGAGATCGTGTTAGTGGCGACGAGCACATTGTTGTCGTCTCCCACGGAGGATTCTTGCATTTCTTGACAGATGACTGGTACGGTGTGCCTGAAGGAAGAGGTGAGCAGTAGCCCCTGAGAATCCATGGTTTATTCGCTCTCTAATCAGCACCTCAAGCTACCGGTTGGTCAAACTGTGAATATCGGTCATATCAGTTTGTCGACCCTACCGGCAAAGATGATGATGCTGCACTCCTCGAGACTGAAGAGAGCTGGCTGCGACGCCAAGGAAACACAAAGCCTCCTACTCTGACGGAGCTTAGACAGGTCAAATCTGCTGCGCAGAAACAAATGGCCCCTTACCTGAATCTCATCATGCCAAACTAGATGTTCGAAGGCTCTGTCACGACTGGCTGGCATAGCGCAAGAAGGGATTTCTTTTCATAATGCATCGCCCATCGTCAGCTAGGCTGAAACCCAACCGAGTATAACCTTGTTTCGCGGAAGACGAATTTCTGGTTTCTGCAAGTCTAAAAATGCCAGTAGAGAGTTCCTGGCTGCGTCAGGGTATCTTGAATGTTTTCGGTGTCTGTACTCTTTCATAGAGGATCGCTGTGGCAATTTTACATATACGAATAGACAAGACTTTAGAACAATAATTAAACTTAGTTTCATGATAAATCATTCGTTTTATAGTAACGGGACGTGACGTTGTTGTCTACATTCCACAAAATCGAAAACTATCTCCGTCAAAGCAAGCTCCGTCATGTCCCACTCTATTTCCCATATGAACTCCCTGGTTCGTCCAGATCATGTCTCCCAAGCACATCCATAGCCCCCTGAATCTCCTTCCATGTTGTGGGACGTATCTCCAGCACTGATATGCCCCAACCGATCTCTGACCTTGGGTCCGATCGCAACTTACACCGACAAAAACACTTCATACGTGATGCTTGCCCCTTCAGTAACTCCTGAGCCGCGCAGTCTAGTGGACTCCCGACCTCCTAAGCCAGAAGTGCCCCGTTTATATAAGGCGGGCTATTTTTGAGTAGGCTCTGAAATCGAAAATACTGTCTCTTGTAGAAGTTCTCGCGACTTGAATAGATGACTCGAGCGAAGAGCTCAAAGGTAATGTCAGGTTGGTTTCGGAACATTTGAGTCTTCGCATCTACAAGCTCTTGGAGATCGAAGAATGTTTTGAAGGGTTTCAGCGAAACTTTTCCTGTAAATATTGCTGAGCTCTGGCTATTTGTGGGTGCTGATGATCGAGATTGCGAAAAGATGGATGTTTTTCGTCTAGCAATCGGTGATTCATGTTCGGGGGCTTTGCTCCCGTTCACAGTTGTGAAACCGACTGTCGATCCAGGTTTTGTCTCATTGCGGGTGTGTTCTTGGACATTACTCCAGTCTATACCTTCATCTAAAGGTGCATATCCGATGGTGCCCTCTGGTATATCGGCTGTTGGACGCGGTGAAGAGTGTTGTAATAGCGGGTCATACTCATCCGCTGACCTCGAGTTACCGCTCCATGTACGTAGAACGCTCGATGGCGGTTGTTGAGGCTCTTCCTAGGTTTCTTCCTCTAGAAACTCCGCCAAGGCGTCCTGGTCTGATTGTTTTAGAGCAAATTCATCACTGTCGACTAAAAGCGGTGATGTTCCTGACTTGTCGATAAAATTGGGTTCAGTGAGGCTCTCAAAGACTTGATCGAACTCTGGATCATCGTAAGGGTCGTCATAAGGGTCTTGGGATTCTCGCGAAGAAGGGTCCAACGAGGTGTATGAAGAAGCGATTGTGTCGCCGTTGGTCGATTGAGGATTATCAACAAGGGTAGAACTAGACCCTGGGGTTTGGGCAACGTCACTGTAGGGGAGCTGCTGAGATGATTTGTCGATGGAAATGCGTTGACGTTTGATGTTACCCACGTTAGAGCCCTGGGTCTGGGATGTGTGACGTTTCAATGACTGGTCTAGCTGGTCCGGAGGATTGGGCCTGATCGACATATGTAAGAACTAGGAATGAAATCATAAAGCCGGGACGATCGCATTTAACTCACATTGATATTTGACGATTGTTTTTTGGTTGCATATTGACTGGAGTCAGTCCCGCCTTTGAAGAAAAGCGTGTAACGTCATTGGGTTCATGAGCCATAGCGTTGTGTCATAGCCATGTCCAGGAGTGGATTTGCTGAAATGTGGATGCTCTCAGAGGTCAGCGGCTCTAAGAGTGACGTGAATAAGTGACGTTTATTCCCACGCTGAGATAAGGGTCTAGAGCCGCTGAAATTTCCAGAATCTCGATGCACTTGCGATCTTCCAATACGTGCATCGACGAAGTTTTGATCATGATCAGCCACTTCCCGTGCGGCTCAGAGCATGCACTTGCCTCATCTGTGACGTGTAACGCCACTGTTTTCAAAACCGGTTTAATCCCACGGGCGATTATGTCCGGAGGAAGGAGTGTAGAAGGAAAAGAATGGAAGCAGCAAATTGCGGAACCCTTCGAAAGGCCAGTAAAAATTGGAAAGCAAGGGCAGTGAAGAAAATGCAGTCGCTCATGACATGTTGCATGCATTTTTGAGACCCAGATGTGTCTCTCCTTAGAGCAATCCCGGGCCTGTCGCTTATCCATTCTAGGAAAGACTGCAGCCTTTTCTGCACAGCACATTGGCCCAAAATTTGTAACCAGGATTAAATCTCTGGTAACGATGTGCCGTCAGGAACAACGCCAGCTCATGAAATTGGCTTTCCGACTTCAGATAGAAAAAACGTCCCCCAATATTTAAGAATTTGGGTAGCCGTAACTAAAAAAGAAGCCATTGGGGGTGGGAGCAGTACCAATTGGGGGCGGGTACAGAAAGTCCACCAACCAGGGGGGGAGTCAACTGAACGTCACTGAATTGAGCCTCCAGCAGACGTCCACCAAAGCCCACCCTCCAAGAGTCTGGACTTCTGCGGGTCCCACTCCTTAAAAAAGGTTTCCGGGAGTCATCAATGAGGGAAAGAAACTCTGGCGGGTTACTGCTTTGGTTAAATTGGATGCAGTTTGTGCTATTTTAGAACTTGGAAAATAAAAAATAGCTCTTCAGATAGCTCCAAGCGTGCTCTACGTCTTCGTAAGTTAATTTCAGTCTGCCCTCATGATCCAAGTTTCAATTTCCCCAAGGTGGGCATCAAGGCGTGGTCAGTAATTCCTTCAGTGTCCCGCTGGACGTGCCCTGAAGTTGGGGCTCCGCATGTCCGCCTGACCTGCAAAGTGGGGTTGGGGTATGGCAAGCAATGTCCCACTTTATGATGGCAGTAGCCGGCCGAAAATCAAACCTGCTTTTGAACTCGTCTCCGGCGATCGATCTCAACTTACAGCGAGGCACAGCATCTAGAGCATACATACACAACATCCCAGCATCCCCAACCAAATCACCCCGCTCTCCTTCCCTATCCGGACCTGGGCGTGGGTGTTAGTTTAGCATTGGCAACTCGTCAGCATTGCACATGTGCCTGTTAGTTGGACCTGCCCTACCTTCCCCTACGGACCCTTACCAAACTTTGACTCCAGACGCAATCCCCCATCCCCGCGCCTTCCTAACTTACAATGGAATCCCGAGCCCTCCTCCGGCCTTCCCTCCGCTCTTTTCCCCCACCTTCCCCTTGTTCCCCCCTCGATCCTCAAACATTTATCAAGGCCGACTTCCTCCCAGCAAAGTCCATTCTTCCCATATCCTATTCTACGTTCTCCATCACTCATCAAACATCTTCTCTACCGATCTAAATCTATATCAACAACCACTTCTCCTCCTCCTCCTATCTATCTATATCACAGCAATCTATCTCCTTGGCAACGACTCCTTCCACCTGCTGTCAGCCATAAACGCCCACACACTACGCCACATCCTTTGCAGAAACAACCTTGTGCTTGCTAGGGACGGCCCCCTTGCCACGATATCACAAACCTCAGATTCATAAACTCCTTCTCAACCACATCGTGTGCAAGGATGCAACAATTCACAACAGCGGACGCACCTCGCTTGGTGCAGGACAACTTCGATGATATAAATCCCAAGGACTTCATCAAGCAAGAACCCAAGTCTAAGCGCCCACGAACTGCTGATATCCTCCTTGAGGAGCAATTACCACAGGGTCTTCTCAAGGCCGCCGAGGCTGCAGACCTTACCGGAGACTTCTTCTCCGTCAAACCTGAGTCAGACCACGAGCAACTCCCTGAAGGTATCGAGGAGACAGCAGAGGAGAAGCAAAAACACTGGTTCGTCGGTAGTGTCGACCAGGGCACCACATCAACTCGCTTCCTCATTTTTAACGGTCATGGAGAGCCCATTGTGAGTCACCAGATTGAGTTTGAAAACCACTATCCCAACTCTGGGTGGCACGAGCATGACCCCATGACACTCCTCGAGTCTGTAGAGACATGCATCGAGAAAGCAACAGAGAAATTCTGCGAAAAGGGCCACCATATCGAGGATATCCGCTCTATCGGTATCACAAATCAACGTGAGACTACTATCCTCTGGGACAACATTACTGGTGAGCCTCTTTACAACGCCGTTGTCTGGCCGGATACTCGCACTTCTTCTCTCGTCCGTGAGCTCAAGAACAAGCCTGGTGCTGAGAAGCTGCAAGAGACTTGTGGTCTCCCACTGTCTACCTACCCTTCAAGTGTCAAGCTGCTCTGGGTCCTTCAAAACGTTGAGTCAGTCCGAAAGGCTTACGATGAGGGCCGCCTATCGTTTGGCACTGTCGACTCTTGGCTTATCTACAAGCTAAACGGTGGACAAGATCGTGAGGGCGGACCCATCTTTGTCACAGATGCCACCAACGCCAGCCGCACCATGTTCATGAACCTCAAGACCCTCCAGTACGATGACGAGCTCCTCAAGTTCTTCGAGGTCGACCGCACCAAGCTCAACCTGCCCAAGATTGTGCCTTCTTCTGACCCCACTGCCTACGGGTCTCTCGCCCGTGGGCCTCTCAAGGGTATCCCCATCGCTGGCTGCTTGGGAGACCAGTCTGCAGCACTTGTCGGTCAATGTGGATTCAAGCCAGGCCAGGCCAAGAACACCTATGGTACCGGCTGCTTCCTTCTCTACAACGTTGGCAACGAGCCTGTCATCTCCAAGACCGGACTGCTTGCTACTGTTGCATATGACTTCGGAAAGGGTCGCAAGCCTGTCTACGCTCTTGAGGGCAGCATCGCTGTTGCTGGCTCTGGTGTCAAGTTCCTCCAGAACAACCTCGGCATCATCAACTCCTCCTCAGAGGTGGATACTGTCGCCAAAAGCGTCCCTGACAACGGCGGTGTTACATTCGTGACAGCCTTCAGTGGTCTCTTCGCCCCCTACTGGATTGATGATGCCAAGGGTACTCTCTTCGGCGTCACCCAACACACTAACAAGGGCCACATTGTGCGAGCTACTCTCGAGGCTACTTGCCATCAAACAGCCGCCATTCTCGATGCTATGGCATCTGACTCTGGCCATGCCCTCGACATCCTGGCCGTTGATGGCGGCCTCTCCAACTCGGACCTCTGCATGCAGACCCAGGCCGACCTTAGTGGTGTGCCTGTCGACCGCCCCGCTATGCGTGAGACTACTGCACTCGGCGCCGCCATTGCTGCGGGTCTCGCCACTGGTGTATGGGACGAACTAGAGGAATTGCACGAAGTCAACCGTAAGGGCCGCAAGATCTTCTACCCCGAGACTGACAAGAAGACTGTCCGCCGATCACGAAAGAGGTGGGAGCGAGCTGTCGAGATGAGCCGAGGCTGGCTCCAGGAGGATGAGGACGAGGATGACGAATAAAATAATGCGAGGGCAAAGGATCACGAAAGTTTACATACTTTTGTATAATGATATGATTTTGGGGGCGTTGACTTGGCATAGCGCGTCTTGAGCCTTGAGCATGGGAGCTCGGCGTTTGACCTTTTGAATTTCAGTATAGCATAAAAGCCTACATCTATTGCATAATACCATCAACATTTAAAATCAATCATTTTTCAAAGTCACAATGTGTGGTGGGAGTGATGCTCTTGTGCCTTTTGAATTGACTTGTAAATTTAATTCAAGCCATCAAGACGGTGTCCAGGTTTGCAACCTCTTTGAAGCAATTCAATATACACAATTTTACTTGTACAGTTCATGAGAAGACCTTTGAACAATTTTGTGATTGGAATAAGGACTGACCATGTACATAGTTATGGTAAATCAGTCTATTATTATGTAGGTATGTTGTGAGTAATATCTTGGAACATGCTGATAGAGTCATAATTGTTGTTGAGTATAAAAAAGGAGTTGAGATTCATTGTGGAGTGGAAGTGAACTGTTACTATTACCTAGGTAGGTACCAGGCCGAGTCAATGAAGACCAAGACACACCGAAATTCAGAAAACAAACAAAGGTGGGAGATGCAAGTTGCCAGAAACAAAGCCGAATTAACTGCCTTACTTGGGTAGATGGAAGTGTCGTCGAAAATCGTGAACCTCGGAATGCCTTGATGGGTTAGTTAGATTCGTAAGGTGTCGCCTCACCCTGTCTCTTGCTGGGCTGGGCCCCTCTGTAATGCAATTCTGATAAAGCCCCCCACCAACATCTAAAAAGGAATAGAAGGCAAGGCAAGCTTCTGCGGCAGATTCTAGCCCTGCTCTTAATTTAGATCTGTCTAGGATTGTAAAAGATCACGCGGGACGAAAGAAAAAAAAAAGGGAAAAGTGGGTTATGTGATTCCGGATATCCAGGAGGGGCCGGGAACTCAATGCACGTCCCATGCTGGAGGGACGTGTTCGGATCCGAGACATGGGCACGGGTGCATCAACTCCGTTTTTATATTGCATTGGATTTTGATCCTCGTGAGCATTAAAGCAATGCAAGACTTGTGAGTGGGAAGCTGGGAGTTGGGAATGTGGGTTGTCAGGTTTAGCTTATCCTAAGCGAGGGGGGACGGAGCAGAGCCGCAACGTTCCGGAGGGGAGAGCTGCAATTAACTAACCTACCTTACGTATCCAGTTCCCCGCTCTCAGGCACGAAAATGAAGCTAACTCGATAAGGATTTCCGAATAGGTGGGTGGGATAAGTAAGGTACTAAGCTAGCATCCGTATTTATGTACTCCGTACTGTATCTTGGGTGACCGTTCATGTGACGGGAACTAAGATTGCGGGAGGAGACGAGAGATGAGAGACGAGAGACGAGAGGGGCCAGAAGAGAGGTCGGGGTTTCCGAGAACGGAGACACCTCGAGACGGTGAAGATGAGACCGCGATACAGTAGTTACGGTAGTTGATGACTAGGCTCTTACTAGAAATGCTGACTCTATTCTCCTCTATCTCGTGTCTCATCTCCTCTCCTCTCCTATACCCACAACACCACGGACCACTTCACCAACATGCTCACGAGGATACCGATCAGTGGGTTTCATACATATCACAAACAACACTGATTCATCCTACTCTATGATAGATACCATCCCACGATAACTTCACTCTCACCCCTTCTCCTGTCACTCATGGGACAGGGGCTAAACCCCCCAGCCAGTCCCAACTTTTAATGCATGACACTAAAAGAGTCTTGTTTATCACACTAGCCTAGAAACCGCAAGCCCTGCAACATATATCCACATTAATGTTTGTACATACAATGAGTTGTCAGTCTGGTAGTCACTTTGATAACTCGAGGGTGCAACCTTGATAACAAATGCGTCGACAGAAACCCACCGTTAATCCTACACCTGCATCCGTCGAGGATCCCGTTGCATTTTCATGCTCTGACTTTGTCACTATCACTCGAATCTTCGATACATGGGTCCATGCGCTCCAATCATGTTAATCAATATCTCCCCAGTTTCGAGATGTTTCGATGTTGGTATACCCTCGGTTACGTTCATTTCTTCTCCTTGATACTATAACGTCACAAAACAAACATTAGCATCCGAAAGATCCGACTTGAGTGCGAAATTCGATTGATGCAATCCGTTTCTATCTTTGTTCACGGTTTCCACTTCTATGTCAACCCCTTACCTTGCTACAGGCTACCTATGTTGACCAAGACGTTCACTCATACCTTGAACCATCGATGCAACAAGCTGCTTATCTTACCATAACGAGTTATGTGTTCGTTGGCCATATCATCAACCAAAATCAACGGGACTCGCCGTGTTCTGACAAAGACTGGGTGTTTGGTGTTCCCTTCCTGGTAGATCGGCGATCCATAATGGTGGTTCTGCCTATCATTTGCAGCGATCGTGATATATGCTTCACATCGTAGAATCTCGGATTTAAATGAATATTCCTTCCAAATAACGCATGCTACCATGCTCTGACTTGAAGGGTATAGACACTATTCCATCCACTGGCCGTTGAAGTCAGGGGCCAAAGCCTCTCATTCTCGGCAGACCATTGATTCCCAATAATTGAATCCAAGAGCCGTCAGATATGACACTAATAGTGGCGTACCTTGGACTATAAGACTGTCCGTAACTACTTACCTCTAACTACCCAAGTTCCCCTTGATCGGCTTGTGCAAGATATAGATGAGTGGTCGCATTGCTGTGGTTCTACCACAGGTAAGGAATAACTGTCTAAAACACTATGTTATTTATGGTCAACAAAGAAGCCATCCATGACGCCTTTCCTGCGTTGTCCTATCTCTTGATCCTCTCTCACGAGCAGCCACAAGGTCCAAGCCCTACCTCGCCGTGCGTTTGTTTGAGCAACTCTACGACATCCCTTTACTCCAAAACAATACTAATGCAGGGAATTGCGCCGAAAGACGTATCAGGACAGCGGTGTCCAACATTTAATAGGAGGGCTTCGCTGAAGTTATTAGAGGCTTAGGGGGGTAAACAATATTACTGAGTTGCCTTTTCCAGGACTCTACTTAGGGGTTTGTCTCATTCTGTTTCTTACATCCAGAGGTTGAGATTTATTTCTTGTTCATGAAATCTCAAGGCCTTGTGGCATTAAGGTGCAGGGGGTGGTGTATATTCTCTGGTTCTGGCATTCCAAGGCCTGGATCTTGACTTGGCCCGATGGAAACACAAAGACGGTGGGGTGAACAAATATATCGGTCTGCTTATCACTCTTTTCAATGTGAGCTACCGTTTAGGATTTTTACATCTCCGAGGGTCTCTCACCTTCTTTCTCTAGATAATCTTCGAAACGGGTCTACAAATCATGTGTTGGTGATAACGATCTCATATGTTCCGGAAAACAGTTAGCCAACATCGCTCCTAAACAGCATTTGCCCAAGAGCCATAGGCTATAGGCTATATTCTGACTTCAGGAATTCTTCCAAATAGCCTAGTTTTCGATAATGTCTTCAGATGCACAAGATATCGGAGAGTTACAGGGTAGCCTCGACACGATGCCACGAAACAGAATCTTTCACTCCAGTTTGTGTTTTGCCTTATTTCGTGAGTACCGTACATTGT
Source organism: Fusarium mangiferae (assembly GCF_900044065.1). NCBI lineage: Eukaryota > Fungi > Ascomycota > Sordariomycetes > Hypocreales > Nectriaceae > Fusarium > Fusarium mangiferae. The sequence continues at coordinate 1,161,461 of NW_024573924.1, read as the reverse complement.
AATAGGAGGATATTAGTGCACTGGCGCTGATCATCTTTGTTATGACCAGATGGTCCTGTTCATGGACATGGGGCCGAGGCAAACCGAAGCCCGTGGGAGATAACGCTGCAGTTAACTGCGCCGGTTAAATATGTCCCAGGATGCTTCCTTCATTTGATACTGCACGTTAGACCTGGGGCTAGATATGAGTCTATTTACGATTGCCTACCTGAATAACGCAAACAGGCACACTAAGCTCACTTCAACACCAGCACGGAGCACTGACGACTTAACGATAGTAATTTTGTAAGAGTGTTTGTCTCTGCGCCAATCGATTGGAACTTATTGTTTGTTTGAAGCAAGTTGTAGCTAAATGTTTCATGAAGAGGCCGGTGATACACCAGAGAACTTGTGTTGTTCTAAACCTACCCCTAACTACACGGTCCTCGTACTGATCATTCACAAAGATCGAGGCAACACAGATATATATCGAAAACTCGTTTGATTCCCCGTCTCTTCTAGGATTAAATTGCCACCTTCCGGTGAGCAGAATCCGACCGCTCTCCTTCAAATGTTATATCTAACACTTTACTCCTGTTAATTCGTCCAGCTCCAATTCAGATATCTTGAACAAGTAAGAACCAACCCAATCACGGTGCTTTTCCTATGGGGTCTATAGATTGGCAGCATTAGCATATTAAACTCCTAGGTTGTCTACATCATTGTGGAAATACTTCCTGTTTTTGTTGCAGTAATTATTTCTGTGTGGCCAGCATGAGCTCTCTGAATACCGAGTTACGTTGCTTGAGGGATGAAAGTGTACTGTCGTGTGTCGTGATTGTGGTCAACAGAGCTAGGTCATCTTTGGGTGGCGGTGAAACGGTGTTATCTAGTCGGATAATAATGTTTTGATGTCGTCTATAGTATTTCCATCTTCAGCTCTCTATGCTGTGCTCATCAGATATGCAATTTTTGAAGACTCCATGGCCAAACTGAATCGCCACATATTCCCGAAGAATTAGAGCGAGACTTCACTTTCGACTTGGTAATCGAGTTGACGACATTACACCCAAATTATCACTAGATTTGCTAGTATATCTCAAGAATTGACTAGCCACACGAGTTAAACTTATTCGAGGAAGTGTTGACAATACTCTTAGCGGTTTTCAACTGCAAGGTGGTCTACAAATACAGGGTAGGTCGTCTCTGAGCAACAACAACTTGGACTGCATCGTACGCTGACCAATATATTGTCAGGGCTTTGTAAGTTCATATTTGACTCATCCAAGATCTGGATATGGTCTAGACTCTGGGCTGATAGAAGGAACTGTAACATTGAAGATACCTATCTGTGCGAGTATCGTAAATCATAGCAAAGTGTGGAACAAGAATCAATAACCATTTGGCTGGAAACGTGCACCTACCAAATGGAGTGAACAAAGAAGATGGCCCACAAAAGTCCTACAAGTCCTGAAATCCAGGGCCCTGCATTGTCATACCCCAGGCCCTCCACTGAGTCTAAGGTTAGGTACCTGGGTATGGGCAAAGGCGGCTGAAGAGAAACGAAGAATTGGTACAGGGTAATGTCAGGCTGACACCCGCTGGTTGGTTTATTTCAAGGTACCTACCAGTACTAACCTTACTTGCCTGCTGACCTAGGAACACCCAACAACTCGAGTCTGGACAGTTTCGATTGCTCTTTGAGGGAGAATCATCACCAAACGAATATACGAAAAACTGCGTCATTATCAACGTCAACATTGGCGTCCTCTTTCTTGGCAGTTTCAAGGTTCGTCATCGCCCATACCTACCCAGAAGATTGGGGCTTTGCTCGTGTTCTGTAGCTACCCCACTATCCCACCTCGTGTGCCAGCCATCAAGATCAACACCAACGTTATCTGGACGTCCTTCCCAGAAACCAAGATAGTCATACATGACTTGGACGAACCAGAATAAACTGAGCATAAGCTGTCGAGGGCTATGTTAATCATGTCAAGTACGAACTTTGATTTGGAAGAGTGTCAAAAAGAATTAATACATAAGTGGGCGAAAGGAAACGAGAACCTAAAGGGAAGAACCCACCTCCTCCACAGCCACAATAGGAACGCAATGAACCGGTCAGATCGCATCCTGCCAGAACGATGACAAGGCAGAATGGCGTTGGCTAGGTACCTACTTACCTTACTGTGTACCTTACTACTAAGGTAGGTAGGTTAGTACCTAGGTACTCTAGTGCATATCAATTGGGCGTCAATATTTGACAGCTGGGGTTAGACAGCCCAGCCTGTTCAATTCTCATCAAAAGTCATGAACTTTCTGATCTGACAAACCAGAGAATCGGTGTGAAATGATCCTGCAACGACCTGTAACTAATAAATGCACCTACTGCTACGGTACCAGCACATGGGTCATTAAACCCCTGTCCTCAGCCTTAAACCGCTGAAAATATCCTAGCGCCGTCAGCTGTGTCCTGGTCGGGTCTCCACTACCCAGAGGCGGTCGGGCTCTATTTCCTCGTTTCCATTGGATTGGATTTCCATTTGGGTAGAGGTAGGTAAGTACGGTACTGGGTATACAGCACTGTACAGTCCAGTGCAGAATAGAAGCGGAAGCGGGTTACTCAGATTGCAGCGCCCCATTCAGCCACCACCCGAGCTCAGCCCAGGAGGAACTGATACCAAATTGAAGACTCGAAAGCCAAGCCAAGCGAAGCACAGCACCTCACCTCAGAATTATTCTTCTTCCTGTTAGGTTGATTCCTTTTTACCAAATACTGCACGCCGACACCTCCCAACTTTAAACTCACCTACGAAGCAAAAGCGTTCCTGGATCATCATCTCCTCGCTAAATTGACCAAGCCCATCGTATCTTCGGCCTGCCCGCTCCTCTGTTCAACTGCGCCTCTTTGTTTGATCGCCTCTCAAGAACGAGGCCCCGGTAATAGACATTGGACGTGCTCCATATCAGCGCGTATCGACACCAACCAAAGAAAGCCCGCCTACATTTTAAACAACTTGCTACGACCCTACGGCTACAGACAGTGGTGCTGTATCACTGACTATACAGTACGGATACTCTTGTACTCAAGACAACGAAGCTTGGACACTACGGTCACTACCGCCAATATTTGCGCCATCTTCAAGCCTGCATTAAGTCAGGACATCTCAGCATCAAGAGACGGCTCTTGGTGCATCCAGCTCCAAGCCAGCTTCAGCCCAAGCTCAGCCCAAGCTCAATAGCATTAGCCAACCAGCCAGCAAAGGCATCAGGCTCGCACCCCCCTCTTTGTTTATTTGCACACTCCCAGGATCCAACATCTAGGACACAGCAAAGACAGTGGCAGCGGCCATTATACTGGTAGAGATTCAGGACACTCAAGGGAAGACCAGATTGGAACAGCATCAGAATCGAAATAAGCGCCATTAACCGGACGGACCGTTTACGGTTGAGAACTTTCTCTCGACTACCTACATATTACCTCGTCTGTTTTCAAGTGAAAGAAAGGCACTCAGCAACCAGCCTAGTTTGATCATTTCTAGACTACAGCTGTCACTGGTTTCGCGACTTTCCAGTGATAACGAATACAACCTCATTTACTACATCATATACCAAATTAGGTGCCTTGCTGGATAGTAAGTTGAGTTACTGTTGTCCCTCACGTTTCGTCTTGTTTTATTAACACTTTTACAGATATTCAGTGAGGAAACACTCTGCTTCCTCGCTCCTTGGCAGTCTAGTAGCGTCGCTCATCTCTGACTGCCCCTCCCCACCCCCCAGGCCGTGCTAATTTCTGACCCGAGCCCAAGCCTGACCCTCCCACTCCTCTTCTCATATCCCCCTCCCCCTCTTACGCCCAATCCTAATCCGCCTCCATCGAAAACCCCCCTCGTCCTGTCCGTCCTGTCCGTCCTGCCCCGTCCTGCTGCGGCGCCTCGCTCGCTCGCTCGCCGCCCTGTGCTTTTGTGCCTGCCTCTACCTCTTTTGACCTCTTGGGTCCTACTTCTCAACCTTTTCTACCCTTTGCTCCTCTTCCTCTTTTCCATATGAGTTCTATGAACTCCCGCTTCAAGAGCCTTGGCTTCGGAAAACGCAAATCCGCTGCAAGCATACAGACCTCGGAAGGTCTGACACCGAGCCCAACCCCTCCTCCAGGCCAAATACCGCAGCTTCCTTCCCAGCAACAACTTAACGCTCCCTCAATCGCTCCATCGTCTTCAACGACGAGTCTTCCGATGAATCACCCGGGGCCCGGCAACCGTCCGCCTAGCTATACCGCAAACTTCCCTCCCGGTCAAGCTCCTCTTGGTCGTACCAGTCCTCTTGCTCAACAGCCCAACCGCACTCCTCCAACTCAAATGGTTGGCGGTCCTCCTCCGATCAACACCGGAGCCCCAATGGGCTACCCTCCCGGAATGGCGCCCATGGGCCAAGGGCCTCCTCCGATGGGAGGTCCTCCTGGTTTCGGACAACAACCACCGCCTCCCCAAGGATATCCTCCTCCCGGTCCTCCAGGTGCTCCTATGAATCAGCAGTTTCAACGACCAGGCCCTGCTGCCGAAGTTGAGGGCGCTAGCAAGAGCAAGGCTCAGCTCATTGTTGGAATTGATTTTGTAGGCTAGCTACCAGCGTGGCAGACACTGTGGCTAACTAACAATCAACAGGGTACCACATTCTCAGGTGTAGCTTTTGCTTTCGCGACCAACAACGAAGCCAAGGAAGATATCATTACTGAGTGGCCAGGTGCTGGTTCTTATACCAAGCAGAAGGTATGTCAGCAACGATCAAGACCCGAATCAAGGAAATCAGCAAGCTAACAACTGTCTTTGACAGATCCCAACGGTGCTTTATTACGATCAGTACCAGAAAGTGGTAGGATGGGGACCCGATATTGCCGATGCCCTTGCTCCTACTGGCTATCCCAAGCCCGGTGTACAAAAGGTCGAATGGTTCAAGCTGCAACTGATGTTGAGCGGCAACACATACATTGACCCTATCAACCTTCCACCTCTGCCTCCAGGAAAGTCAGAAATTGATGTCGCCGCCGATTACCTTTTTAAGCTTCGACAGGCTATGCGGTCAGCTCTGCAAAAGGCGCTGGGTGAAGTCTTTAACCGAGAAGAACGCAACATCCGATATTATCTGACCGTCCCTGCTATTTGGAACGATGCTGGAAAGGCCGCTACTCGAGCTGCTGCCATCCAGGCCGGTTTCCTTCGCGATGAGAACGACAACCGTCTGACCCTCGTCTCAGAACCTGAGGCTGCCGCTTTGTTCTGTTCCAAGACCGGTCTTCTGGACCTCAAGGTCCATGATGCTGTTCTGATTGTGGATTGTGGTGGTGGTACCGTTGATTTGATTGCTTACGAGGTTGAGGAGGAGAACCCTTTCACTGTTGCCGAGTGTACGGCTGGTTCTGGAGATTCTTGTGGTTCAACAGCCCTGAACCGTAATTTCAGCAACATTCTCCGCACCAAGATTCGAAAGATGAAGCTTCCCGATGGCTCCAAGACCGCTGGCCGAGTCTACGCCAAGTGCATCATGGACTTCGAGAACCGAATCAAGGCTGATTTCCGAAACAACGGTCAGAAGTGGGCTGTCGACGTTGGTATCGAGGCTGAGTTCCCTGAGGCTGGTATTGAGGAGGGTTACATGACCTTCACCAACGAGGAGATTCTCCAGTGTTTCGAGCCCGTTGTCAACCGTATCCTGGAGCTTGTGAGAAACCAGATTATTGCCATCCAGGCCCAGAACCGCACTCTCCAGAACATCCTGGTTGTTGGTGGTTTCGGTGCTTCTGAGTACCTTTTCCAACAAATCAAACTCCATGTCCCTCCCCAGTTCCAGTCTAAGGTTGTCCGACCCATGGATTCCGTGGCTGCCATTGTCAAGGGTGCTGTTACTGCTGGTATCACAGAGCGAATTGTTACTCATCGTGTTGCTCGACGACATTACCTCATGGCGACTCTTCAGCCCTTTAAGGAAGGCTACCACCCCGAGGCTTATCGTGTGCCGTCTCTCGATGGAAAGGACCGCTGCAAGTTCACCCGCCAGATCTTCGTCCAGAAGGGCCAGAAGGTCAAGAACGGCGAACCCGTCAAGGTCTCTTTCTTCCGACAAGTCGCTCCAGGTGCCACCCTCATGTACGAGGATGTGCTATATGCCTGCGACGATGATGTCTGCCCTGAATACACCAAGGATCCCCGTAAGTTAAACATTCATTCTGAGCTTTCACAACACATGACCAACATATCACAGGTATCAAGGAAGTTGTTACTCTTACCTCGGATCTTTCTCGCAAGAACTTGGAGAAGGACTTTGAGAGAATGGATACCCCTCAAGGCACATTTTACCGCGTTTACTTCGATATTTACCTGACCCTCGACGGTTCGGAATTCAGCGCCGAACTTGTCTGTCAAGGCGAAGTCATGGGCCGCTGCCGCTCTCGCTTTAGGTAAACAAGCCTTACACAGAAGCGGAAGCGAAAGTCGATAAGTTTAAGGTTCACTTTGAAACCCCATGATACCTAGGAAGACACAAACCCAAGATGACGCCAAGTCAGCGCGCATATGGGATTATTTTTATAGCTGCCTCAAGAGGACGCGAAGAGGACGTGCGACATGTCGAGCGAAAGATGTTGGATTTAGTATTGAGAAGTTAAAACGGACGGGGCATGGTGAATAGACCAACGTGTCTGACTGAGCCTGGTGCTACGTTCCAAGATAAAGAGGGGAAGAGTTGCATGCATGAACGACATGATGATTACTCGTACATAGACAATGAATTTTAAGTTGAATGAAAACAGACTATAGAGTCATACAAAAGCGATCAACGCACTCTCTCAAGTCTCACGCTGAAGCTGCTCACAGTTTCTGATCATAGGTCTATAGGTCTCAGGAAGAATACGGTCAAGCACATACGACCAAAGCTCGTAGAGAATACGGGGTCCCGTCTGCTCCCCCATCGTCAAGCTGCGAAGCGCCGGATTAGTAGTTGGGTCGGTGACGACCAGCGAATCCCCGGTGTTGTATGTTTTTTGGTGTCTTCGATTTTTGACGATATTCAGATTTCCAAATACGGTAATTGGCTAGGTGGGGCAGAGTCTCTTGCACCACGCACGTGGTGCGAGGCTGAGATTGACTCACTCACAATGGCCCTAGTATACCTAACAAGCGTGGCTCATGACATGCAGTGAACGGTTTATCAGAAACTATCTGAGTACTAGGTACCTTAGGTATAGATTGATAGATACTCACTCACAGCACGAGGCCATCTTGAGGGGCATCCGCCGTCGTCCTGATTCGCGACTGCTCTGACGTCATACTTGCTTGACCTGCCATGTTAACCAACACCAGGAAATGGCAGGAACGTCAGCCATGGGTTCGTTCGTAGGTTCCTTGAGCAGCGTGCGGCACTCTGTTACTTTGCTCGCTGAGCTACCTTGTCTCTTGTTTATGCTTCCCTTCACTTCTGTCTTGTCCTTTCTTGTTGATTTGTGATTCTTTCCCTCGCTCCAGGCGAGTTTTTCATCTCCCCTTTATCCTCTTTTACATCCTTTATTGTTACTTTCCTGGTTTTTGTCTTTGGGCGATCATACACCAAAAATAGCTGTTACAGCATCATATTTAATGCCCCTGGTCGTTTCAGATTCGTGCTTTGCCCTCTCATCACCTCTCCTTCACGACGGCCTAGCCCTATCTCGTTTCCCTCGGCCGGTCAATCCCTGTTCATTGGGCCAACTATTCGTCCTTCTTCTGGTCATTTTCTGTTGCCACGCTTGAACTGCAGATCAGTTCGACTAGGTTTATCAAGAAACAGTTTCTGGGCATCAAGAAGACAGTCCCTTATTCGTACCTTCACGGCCACCTATACGTCACTGTCGACCCTGGACCCTGGCTCCAAACCAACTCTATCGTTCATCTTATATCTGCCTCTCGACTGCAGCTTGAATAGTCCCTTCAGCGTTATGATCACGACTGGTTAGCACTTATTATTGTTTTTTGATACTTTGGATCTGAGGCAACTTCATTCGGCAGGCTTATTGGATCCCAGTCTCAATTTCCCACGTTCAACTTCTTCATCTTGGTAGGAATAAAGTTCTCGGGTCGTGAGATGGTATCCTCGTCGAGGCGTAGAGGCGCGAGTAGCGTTTCTTCACTTTGTCGAGTATTGGTACCAGTTGTTGCCGTCGGGATTCTTCTGAGCGCCGCAGGGGCGGAAGGGGCACAAGATGCCACGAAGGGTTCACACGACGATCTTCTGCATTTCCCTGGACGAATTAGATCTCCGAACCGAGGGGAACCAAAAGATCCTAACAGGACAATTCCCTTGACCATTACCAACAAATGTGACTCAACAATCTGGCCCGGCATTGCAACACAGGCCGGCAGAGGCCCGGGAACTGGAGGATTCGAGCTCGCTCAAGGGAAAAGCAAAGACCTATGGGTCTCATGGGATTGGCAAGGTCGCGTCTGGGGTCGTACGAATTGTACTGTAAATGGTGATTCGTGTTCCTGCAAAACTGGAGATTGTTTTGGGATGTTGGATTGCGAAGCCAGTGTAAGTACTCTGTGCGGGAACAAGAATCGTATAATGCTAACCGCCGACAGGGTTCAACACCAGCAACACTCGCTGAATTCACACTGGCTGGTGGTTTGCATGGGAAGCAGACTTTCTACGATCTCTCTTTGGTTGATGGCTACAATCTCCCGATGGGCGTCAACTACATACCCGCCAAGAACACAACATTCATTCCGCCGAATCTGACCAACTGCGCCTGCATTGCGACACCTAGTTGGATCTACGCCAGCAGTCAGACGGGAACATATTACACAAACTCATCATACCCCGTCCCACTTGAAACTCGAGTCAGTAGTGACAATGCCCGAAGCTGGTGCCCATGGAAATACCTTGCTTTTCCACCCACTAAGCCTGGGGATGGCGTCTATCCTTATCCAGACGACGACATTCAACGGCCAGAGTTCTCCCCCTGTAACAGTGCATGCGCTGCGTACGGAACTGATGAGGACTGCTGTGTAGGGAAGTACCACGACCCAGATGTCTGCAAGCCATCTGCCTACAGCAAGAGAGCCAAGATTATATGCCCCGATGCATATAGTTTTGCTTATGACGACCAGAAGTCCACGTTCATTATTCCTAATGGTGGAGGCTGGGAGGTAATCATGTGCCCCAAGGGTCGCTCAACTAACATTCTGCGACAACTTGGAGATGAAATGAACGAGCTCGCCCAATCTGGCACCCTATCGGAGGTGACACAGAAGAAGCTCAGGGACGTCAGTTATATCGTAGCTGAGAGGAGCCTCGGAAACCATGTGCTACCTATCAAAGTCATGATGGCTTCAACAGCGTTGGCAACTGCAATTTGGCTACTAGTATAAGTTGTAACGGGTCTTATGCGAGAACCAACCATTGGAGCCGTGCAGTTCTCTTTTTGTCCAGGGCTCAGGCTGGTTCCTGATCTCAAGTACACTCCTTTGATGCCCGTACTGTAGAAAGGGCGCATACGAAGAAACGATAGACGATGGAGAAGAAACCGCACCATATACCTGATTAGAACGCTTATACCCCCTTTTCGATAACCTTAAATGAGAAATGCTTATTCTTGCACCTGTGCGTAAGCTTCTTAGGTTCTATCGCTCTGAGACTTGATGATTTATATCCACCCATGAACTGGTTTGCCTCGTCTTATTGTGAAGCAACCTCTATATTTGAATTCGTGCAAACGTGCCATATCGCGCGTCTATTTGCGCTGCTTCTCCTTCCGCCTCCTCTCCCACTCAGCCCTCTCCTCTTCATCACTTCCACTGAATTCAGCATCGTCGTCACTGTCGTCTGGAACATCGAGCACGGCTCCACTATGGCCGGCCGAGTTGTTGACGTTGATGAAGTCTCCGGCATTTTGATTCGCATACTCATGCTTCTGAATGATTTCGCGGAGTTCTGTGTTTGTAGGATCGACAAGCTGGTAGGGGGTTAGACGGGCCTTGTTCTTGACTCGTGTGCTGGAGCCGGCCTCAAGCATCATCTCGACGAGGGCGTTGCCGAAGGGTCGCTGCGCGGGCGGCTCTGAGTTGATCCAACGGATAGCGCTGTGGAGAGGTGTGTCGCCTTCTGAACGGTTGATGGGATCGCACTCGAATTCGGGCTGGTCGAGAAGGTGGTCAATAATTTCGTCTGAGGCGGTGGGTTAGCTCGTCTGGGTCATGCGCATGTGTGAAGGTATGTGAGGCGCACAGTTTCCGCGGGAGGCGGCTTCGTGGTAGAGATGGTTGCCCATGACAGTTGTGGTCTCGTTGAGGAGCTTTGAGATCTCGGCGTCGGACTTGTCCTCAAGACAGTCGTTGAGAAGATCAAGGTTGTTACGGCGGCAGGCTTCGATCAGAATTTCCTGAACGGTGGCGCCCTGCAGAGCGTGTTAATTCGCCGATCTATTGGGAGTATTTTGTGCCAAGCATGATGTAACTCACATCGTGCTCTTCATCTCCAGCCATGTTGAGATTTGTTGAATATCAAGTCAAGTTGGAGTACGCGAGAGCGGGGTATTAGATGTTCGGATTGACAATGACGAAGTCAAGCGCTGAAGAATCTGACAAACCCCGTTGGTAGTTCAGAAGTATTCTAAGAATTTCCGTAGGTGAGAAACGGAGGATACGCAGGCTGGTTGTGTCGTTGTGGCTTAAGGGAGGCAGTGAATATGGACTGTGCTAGGTTTTGGGTGTTTCATGTTTCGTTGGTGTTTGGAGGGGCACTGTGATGCCCAGCCTAATCCAAGTCTACCTCAGGGGAGCTCAGGCGGAAATGGCGGGGAGAGGGGAGAGGGATGGCGCTAGAACTGCCAGACCAGCCTGGGCGATAGTGGGACCAACCAGATCAAGTCAGGCAGCCTCATGCTTCTGCGGTTAGATAAAAAAAAAAAGGTAGTCATTCCATCTTCAATTCAAGATCGTTTGTCTATTCAATCGCACCTCAATCCACGACAACTACCAAATAAGAGGGCCCATCTTAAGCAAACCAACGTCGTCCCTAACCAACTAAACCGTTCCTCTCGCCCACGAGCGTAGTAACCGTCATCATGCTGCTCTGTAGGAGCCCCAAAATTGATGCGCCTCTTCCAAATTAACACACTTCAGTCTGCCCCCATTGCGCAAACATCCTCACCGTCTCCCTCACAAGTACACGAACCAACCGTCTCGAATGCCGAACTTGCCCGTTCGAACATCACATCACCGAGCCCGTCTTTTCGCGACGTATGTATGAGCGTGTCGAGAAGGAAGATGTCTTTGGCGGTCCTGGCGCCTGGGACAATGCGCAAAAGGGTCGTGTTCAGTGCCCTAACGAGGGATGCGAGGGAGATGAGGCGGCATTCTTCCAGGTCCAGATTCGCAGTGCTGATGAGCCCATGACGAGCTTTTACAAGTGCATGACCTGTGGTCACCGGTGGAGAGAAAACTGAGTTGGGGGAAGGATTGCTTTGGGTTTCGTGGCGAAGGGATTTTCTTTGTGCAAGGAGAAATGGAGTTGTGCCATCATACTTGTCTTTTAGAGGTGTTTAAGAATCTGTTCCACCAGGCGTCGCACTGTTCTTGATGACGGAATGCTTCTTTTTCTTGCGTGGAGTTTTTCGCTTTCGAGGAGTATCAGGCATGCTTTCATTCACAGCGCCATCCTGATTCCTCTTGTTGTTACTCGTGCCTTTCGTATCGTCCTGCGAAGGCCTGTTCAGCTTGGCAGGGACCTTCTAGCTCTCTCGGTGCCAATCGACTGATGCCTTCATGCCCTCCTCCATCAGTGCCCTCACGACATCAGGGCTGATAATTTGTTGTCGGAAAGTCTCCTGCTGGAGGAGCTCGAGATGCCGTAGTGTCGGGCCGGGGTACGTTAGGTACTTGAGATATGGCGGTTTGCTCCAGTATTGTAGGTAGCCAAGATATGCGACAAAGGCGGGTTGGCTGAGAAGCTTCTGGGAGGCAAGGTGGTTGAGGTAGGCCGGGTTGGCGAGGGACTGAACAAACTGCGCGTGATATCTGTTAGTTATGGGCTCATGGCGCTACTAAATGAGAGAGCAAACAAACCTCAAGCTCAACCTCGAATCGTGAATAGCCACCGTATTTGGGCTCTCGGTCTTCTTCGGCAGGCGGTTCGGGAGGCGATCCCATTGGGATGTCTTGAGAATCTCCCGTCGCCATATTCCAGGAGCTGTATCGAGAAAGACTACTTCCGAACAGTGGAATGTGGAGATCAGGGGTGAGGGTGGTGATATGGATGTAGGAGGATGTTGATGCTATGTTTGGGGGAGTGCACTTGGGGTAGAGGTCGCACAGGTGAAAGGCCCACATCTTCCATTTTGACAGTTGAAGAGAAAGGAAAAAGTCAAGAATAGGGAGCTTGTTAATACTCGACTCCAATTCCTCCCAGTCTCTGTACAATTCTGAATACTGTACAGGGTGACACTTTTCTTACTTGGTTCTATTTCTATGTACTTTGACGTCTTCTTCTCATGCCCTTGCAATGTCATTCTTCAAGACAACGCGGACGCTAGGCTTCGTCTTTTCTGTCCTTGGGAGGCACTGAATAAACATCGACGTCAGCCTGGGCTCTTAGTATACATGAAAGGTTCCTTCTGACAGTGTAAACAGAAATCCGCAAACACAAACTGGGCAGCATTATTCTTTCAAATTTATATTGACAATTATCATCTGCTGAAATACAATTACTCCTGCGGCTGAAAGCACCATCCACTCTTTTCTCGATAATAACGCTTCTGTCTCCTGACGCGCTCAAACTCAACATAAATATTGCGTTCCCATGACCGGCTTGAACTCTCTTTAGAATGTCCGAAACACCTGCTGCACAACATGTCAAGACCCGCATCCTGATCATATCCGACACGCATGGGTCGAAACCAAAGCCCAAGAATAAAGGCGGACCTACTACTGATGATGAGCTCAACGAAGGGGATGTCACGCGTGTGACGACAGGTTGGAGAGAGCCTCTTCCCTCTTCTGATGTGGCTATTCATTGCGGAGACCTCACGAAGCGAACGACAATTCCTGAATTCGAGAATACCTTCTCCGTGTTACGGTCTATCAATGCCCCTCTCAAGCTGGTCATTGCAGGCAACCATGACATGGCGCTTCATGATGATTATTGGATCAATGAGTTTGGTGGTCCAGCGGACACGCTCGACAAGGTCAAGACTATTCTTCAGGAGGCTGAGAAAGATGGTGTTCGGTACTTGACAGAGGGCGTTCATGTGTTTACCCTGCAGAATGGCGCTCTGTTGAAAGTGTATGCGAGTCCGTGGACTCCTTCGTATGGTGGCTGGGCATTCCAATATGACAACGGACACGACTTCAACATCCCCGAGGAAACCGATGTGGTCATTACTCACGGTCCTCCACAAGGTGTCTGCGACTTTGCAGGCATGACTGGGTCCCACGCTGGCTGTCCCGATCTCCGTGCCGCTGTTGCCCGGGCCAGACCCAAGATTCACTGCTTCGGCCATATTCATGAAGCTTGGGGGACGCATCATGTGACATGGAAAGACAATGACATTGATGAGAAACTGCTAAGAAAAGTCGGGCTCAAGGGGCTACGACCAAATCGCGTGACGCAGAACGAGGAAGAGGCCAATGCAACGAGGGTGAAGCTAATCGAGATGAGCAAGCAAAGAGCTGCACACCTGGACCTCACTCAGGGTGACAGTCGCGTGGTTCAGGGGAAACAAACATTGTTTGTCAACGCGGCGATTATGGATATCAGATATAGACCTATACAGCTACCGTGGCTGATTGATGTAGACTTGGTGAGAGCTGGACCGTTGTGAGAGATCCTGGACGAATGACTGCGGATACATCATCATCATCATCACTACGAATCATAGCATAGATAGATATACATCAACTGAAAACCTATAGGTTCAATGCTTGTTTATTACTAGCTAAGCTGGTACATGTCTATTACTACTTTTCCCATCACTCTCGATGGCAAGCTAATCAACCATGGGTACCCCTGGGAGAAGAAGAAAAAAAGAGAAGTGTTACACTATCCATGGATCTTTGAACAACGCATTATTAATTTCCTTGTATCGTAAATGTCAATTGACTGCGTCCCATGAAATGCTCCGTGGCGAAGATGAAAATATACGCAAACAGGTATCAGAGCTCTCTTACAGAGCAAGGACAGCGCCGAGAGCAGCGAGGAGACCGAAGGCAGGGCCAGCAACAGCAGCAGCGTTACCGGTAGGAACGCTGCTGGCGCTGCCACTCTCGCTGCCGGAACCAGAGCCAGAAGTTCCACTGGGGGTGGAAGCTCCGTGAGTCTTGGTGGAGGTTCCGTTGCCGGGGTGGGGAGTAACGGGGACAGCGGTGGACTCCTCGGGGATGCTGGAGAAGATGGCGGGGACACTGGCGGAGCCAGTGACGGAAGTGTCGATGCTGACGGTGACGGCGCCGGTGGTGGCAGCAGCAGAGGTAGCTGTAGGCTTGCCAGAGCCGGCGGTCTTAGCGAACTCCTTGCAGGCCTCGGCGGCAGCGGACTGGGCCTTGAGGAGGTCTTGAGCCTCGCAGGCCTTGGTCAAGCAAGGGGTGATGATGGGGAGGAGCTTCTCCTGGAAATCGGAGGCGCATTGGCAGGCGGTGTCCTCGAGCTTGCAGCCGGCCTTGGGGATGTTCTCCTGGAGACATTTGAGCTGTAGGATGGGTGTTAGTCGGGTGCTGTCATTGGATGGACGTGTTCCATTGGCTCAGGGCGACTTACAGCACACTCGGGTTGACCACCGAAGTCCTGAGCGGCAACGAGGCCAGCGGCAGCGAGGAAGAAAGTAGCCTTCATCTTGAATGTTACTGTAACTAATAAACGATTGAGTGAAAGCGAAAGCGGGAGAGCTTTGAATTATAAAGTCAACGATTAGACTAGACAGGTGCAAATTCAATTCAATTCAATTCAACGAGAGGGATGTACAGGAGACAAATAAGACAAGTCTCGGAACAGGCTGGCATCACCTCCTTATATACAATGTAGTAGAGTCTTGCAAACTCAAAAAGTCCCGATACTTTATTAGCCCAGTCAATAGTGACAGACAGCAGACGTCAACAAGTGGCTGGACTACGGACGAATACAGGCTAAGCTGCTGCTATTGGGGTGACCATTGACCTGATCCTGATCCAATGCTAAGCTCTAGCACAGCTTCAGGCTGCAGAGGTGCCCCTGGACCCCTGGTTCAATCCCCCCCCTCCCCCCCAAAACCCCGAAAAGCCGACACCAACCTTCTGTGTACTGTACATAAAACGCCTGGACCGACCAATCATGCCGAGTCCTGCGGCATAGGCGCTGACCTTTTTCGGTGGGTCTACAGCGCTGTTAGAGTTCTAATGGCCTGTCAATCACCATATTTCAGTAACATTCTCACAACTCCCGTAATTGTCGGGTGTCATCGTCTGAGGTTTCATAAAACTCTACTTGTTTTTCTTTCTTCTGGTATGGAGTATCTTCCGTTATCTTCTCCAACAAGCGTCATTTTGTGCTCGGCAGCGACTTCCAGAGCAAGGAAAATTGAGTTTATCCATGTCTTTTCTAGTTCTCTCATCCCCTATAATAAATCTGCTACTCTTTGCCTTGTTTGTGCCGGTTGCCGTTTGGGGGCGACGCCATCTTTGCCCATGGCGTTTCTTGGTATGCATCCGTGCATGTTTGAAGAGGAGGGGGAAGTCTAAATTGGTGCTACCCTCGAAACTAGGGATTTATTGCCCCGGACAACATCACAACAGTCAATGTCTTTCCAGATCTAGAAACATGCGTACGTCGAATGTAGGTCGGTATGTATTGAATACGAAGGAGCCTACCATAACTTTATTTCTCCATATTAAGGTTTGATGATGATGCTCAGGTAGTTCATGCATCAACATTGCTCCTTTCGTCTGTTTACTCCTTTTTTTCTTTTTTTCTTTTTCAACGAGAAGCTTCCTTTGCTTTCTATCACTTATGTGTTCTCTCACTAAACTTACAGAGCATACCACCCAGAACAAGATAGGGCTAGATATTAGAAGAAACATGCATACTATGTATAAACAACGGTCAACATGCTGACGCTATGAAACGCCACTAAACGACACAAAGACCAGGATGAGAACATGATATGCAGCACCATCTCAGCTTCTGCAGCTCCCACACACTGAATCAATCGTGGCAACCTTGAAGGCTGAGCTGGCTTACTGTTACTGTTTGCTGTTGTCTCTTCTGGATGTCATCTTCACATCCTCAAGCCCATTCATCAACGTCAGCTTATTGCCCCCTCACGCATTGTGCATGCGCGTACTTGCATACAAACACTTACGCGTCGTCCCAAAGTGCCTCCTCAGTGCCTCACAGGTAGGTAGGCAGGACTTTTTTAGCGGCCTTGTACGGATAAATTGGCTTGGATCCAATGCTTCCCAACAAAACATCTTCCTTCTCCCTCGCTGCTATTGGTGGATGTCGGCTTCTAATTCGGGGAGGTGTCTAGACAGTGCAACTCCACGAAACGCAGTGATGCTTGAACGAACGAATACTGCTGTAGCTATCTCTGGCGGCTGCTTTTTCTTCTTTTGACTTCATCCTCACATGCAGGGCCAGATCAGCATCCCCGATCAGCGGCTGCAACAGTGCATGCATCTCGTATCCGGAGTAACGCGTTGTCGAGGCTTGGAATCAGGCGAGTACGGCATAGCACTTACATAGGTAGGTACATAACCTCTCATCACATCATGCCAACACCACATATGGATCTCCATTCGCTAAGCAAATCATGGTGTACATACTGAGTAGTAGAGAGGATGTTCAAGTGGGTAGTGATGTGATCTATAATAGTAACTGAGTACCTAGGCCTGCATAGCGCACATTGCAGTTACCTAAGGTACTAACCTAACCTCCATTCGCAGTACGTACCATATACAAAACGTCAAGTCTCCCTCAACTGCCATCTTCGATTTCATTCCAATTATCTCAGCCACCAAACCTAAGCCAAAGTCGATTATCCCTTCAATCAGAACCTCGATTGATATTAAATCCTCGCTTACTTCTCGATCTGTGACACAATTCCCATGTCGTCGTCCTAGCGTAGCCTTGTGGAGTTGAACAAAAAGCTTGACTCAGCATAGAAATCCTGCCAAGTTCCCTTGTGCGTTTGGCAATTGCTTAAACAGCGGGACTCATTTGTCGTTCCTTTAAAATTGATGCAAATAGAGATCTTGACTTCAAAAAGACGGCGACTTTGCAAAAAAATTCCATCATGTAGTTACTGGAGTGGAAATGTCTCTTCCTAGGGCAGTAAATCCGAATCCAAATACATTAACAAGTAAATAATAATTACATGCCTAAAAAAGATATCGCCTCATGAATCATCATCCCATCGAGGCCGATTCATGATAATGGGTCTCGCGGGATCCCACGGTCCTCGTATCTCGTTCTTGTACTTCTGAAGCCCTATCAGCCACCAGCTGCAGCCTCCTGTAGCCAGTATGGCAATGAGCATTCCGACAATCATGCCCACTAGTCCACTCTTCCATGGCCATCCAACTGTGTTCTTATCGTATCCCAGTATTAGGCCGACTCCGAAGCTTGCACCTAGTACCAGCAGAATGGCAGAGAGGATATGGAAGCGCCAGCTTCGATGTCGTACATAGCGTCGAAACACTGGAAACAACCCAAACACCTCGATGCTGAAGAGTGTCAGACTGAACACTTGCTTGGTCGATGGTAGTCGGCTGGCGAGTACAGTCGATGCCATCAAAGCAGCATTTGTGGACAGCGATGCTGGAAACTTGGCGCCCACACCTCCAGAGTAGTCAAAAAAGAAGATGTTGATCGCGAGAAGCCAGAAAGACATAGCCCAGATGCTGTCGCTTGATGTTGATAGCGTTAGCGACTTGAGAATGGGGCTCAGTCCGAGGAGCGTGCAGTAGATAAGAATCGCAGACTTGACTGTCTCCATCCTCTGTCGATATCGATTTTCTTCTGCCAGGAGGGGGGGCGGGAGTTCAGGGAGATGTTCCTGACTCGCTCGTGGAGTGTGTGTGATGCCACTGGCCAGGGAGGTCGTCGAAGCAGACTGAGCTCGATGCATCGTAATGGGCGCATGCAGGTTGGTTGTTGAACTCGCAGCCGAAGCGACAGCAGAGGGTGCGGCGGTAGACGGCGCCGACTCGACCCGGAGCGGAGGTGGACGCCGGATACTGCCCGTGCGGGTTGGTCGCCTTAGACTTCCAGTCCGACCGGCCCTTCCCATCACATTCGCTGCAACGCCAAGACTCGGATCGTCCGTGTCCTCAATTTCTGAAAGCCAACGTTCCCAGAGGATCCATCCTACAAACGTCGCGAAGCTGCTCCAACTTGTGACAGCAACAGGAGACACGCGCTCCTGAAATATGCCAACAAAACAAACAACAAATATTATGACTGAACAGACGTGCTGTAGTATGACCGTAGAGTCAGCGACGAGTGGCCAGAAGTCGTATGGCTTGAGACGAGGGTTGCGCTGGAGATTCTCGAGGAAGGTCGCTTGATCTGTGTAGTTATCGGGGTCTGTAGGCTCAATTGTTAGCTGCCATTGTCCAGTACAAGAATTTTCCGAGGCCTACACGACTGCTTAACCCACATCAGCTTCTTCCATGGGCGTTTACGTCTTCGGCTCCGGCCTCGCGGCCCTCGAGGAGGCGACACAAAGGCATCGTCAGGGGAAAGATGAGAACGACCGAAGCCATGGAGGGCCGAGTGGTCTAACGAGGGGAACGGCGTCTCGTCGTCGGTAGGGGGTGGCATGCTATCGAGAAGGCATTGGAGGCGTCGGGATCTGGGTCCGGGTCCGGGATCGGGATCGGGGGGTTGGCTTGAACCTGGACTTTCTGTTGGTGAAGTTGGAGCCGGAGCTGAAGTTGGAGGCTGGTGTTGATGCCAATTGACACCTGTAATGAGTGGGTCGCCCAGGGTTAGTGGACTTGGAGATCGTGCCGTAGTGTCTCCCGTCATGGAAATGTATGGGATGGATCTACAAAGCAAAGTTAGACTATAGACAAGTGCGTGCGCGAGCCTGGACGTAGCTGTGTGAGCTGCGCTGTAATGTACTGACTGTACTGTATGTAGGTGGCTAGTAAAACATCCATCCCATGCTTTGATAGTTGAGATGTGACTGGCTTATCGTCATCTCCAGCTCCCACCGGAGGATGTTGATCCTGCAGCAGTACAATATTCGTATACGCAAGTACCTCCTTGGGTATTCCTTGTCTCTCGGATTTTGTACCTCGACTGTTGAGGTACCTACCTACTTCTCACTTCAGGCAGGAGGATAACAGGAAGGATGGAGCTGTCTTATGGTGGGGTCGGTGATACACTTGCAGCTTCCCACTCATAGGCAGGCAAGCTTGGAACTGCACAACTGATGGTGCAGTCACCATCAGGGCTCAGTAGCACAAGTTTTCTCTCTCATCTCGTCTCCTCTCGTCTCCTCTCGTCTCCTCCCGCAAAGTCGAAATACGACCATACAACAAACACGATAGGAAATGTACTGATGCGCGGACCGAGAATAAAAAAGCAGCTTTGATCAACACTCGGGCCGTTTCACTACCCTATACAAGCAGAGTCAACTCAACCGCCTGACGACTCCTCGTCACTCGCATGATTTCACAAACAGCACCTTGCATTGCAGGAGGAGAGAACACCGCCAGAGAGAAAACTCAGGTCTGGCGGCTACAGTGCGATCTTCTTGATGACATTGGATACCGAAAGTGACAACATTGAGTATACGCAGATACGCATGTACACCGATGTTTCAAGCAGTCATCAGCCATTCCAATATTGAGCACATCACCGCCCTTCCTTCGATCCACCACCCACCATCTCATCCTGCTTGACCAGCCAGTCTGCCTTGGCATATTCAGTTACTTCTAACCGAGAAACTGGGTTGATATGCTAGACATGGTTCGTGGATACGCAGCATACAGAACGAACCGTGCAGAATGCAGGCCTTCTCTCCCCGTCACACCTATAAAACCGCATAGTTATCTCCACTCCTCGATAGCGACCACTTCGCGTCTGCCAGCCAATGGATCAAGTGAGCTCTCCCGATCCTGAGAGATCGATTTGGAGAAAAACGTGGTCTCGGGACCCAGAACCAGCCACGCACCCGTACCTGCTGATGTGCTGTTATCGGAGAAATTGGATCATGTCGATGGCAAAATGAAATAGGAGCCCGGTGTTATTGCCCGATATCCATTTGCTCAGCCTTCACACTCAAATCCATCATTATCTGCAGTCACCAAGGATGCCCGCTGCCTGCCCCAAGTCAGATCTCACTGCCAATCATAGCCAGACTTGGTAAAGGCGTTCATTCTTGGACTGTCCCAGAACCAGTTCACCGGCACCAATCGCGTACTATCCCGCCTCAAGTTAACAGGCTCCACACGGGGTTACCCGACATCCCTTGCAGGTTCCCGTCCAAGCCCTTCCGCCTCACTTCAAGCACATTATGTTAAGCCAACCATACCGCTGGGTCCATACCAAACTCGCAGTTTTTCTCTACAGTACGGAGTGTACATATGATCGGAAGATGACTCAGTGCATCCACCGCAAGAAAGAGGACACATCTTAGATTCCCAACAGCAGAAGAAGGTCGAAGCAAGTTTGGAATGGATAACCAATTAACCCACTCCTTTGGTGTGTTTAGTTGAGCTGAAAGTGTCTGTTCGCGCGTTGACCCACGTTCTCGGACAACTGTCACCTACGGATACTAGCCTCGTGATAGACAATCGACATTCCCGGCATCATAAGCGGTCACCTCCAGGCTCCAGATGACTGTATGTAACTGAGGAGATTGCACTCCGGGCTGAGGAGGTCCTGATTCTGATTGATCTCTCCGGCCCTAGCATCGCGTCGTATCGGTCCTGCCCACTGGCAGGCTTTTGCGTCGTATGCAGCCACGACTGGGATAGTCTGCCACCGTCCAACTCACATCAGGCCATTATCCAAGACATAGCATAATTCACTATTGCTATAGACACACGGACTGACCGGTTGTCTCGAATGCTGAGCGTTGTCTTTTGGCTGTTTCGACTCCGTACGTACACAACGAGATATCCTATCAAACACTTGACCAAAAAAACAAGACAAGACTATAAATCATACTTGAAGCAAGAAGATGAGCTAAAAGGGCGGCGAGGGGAAACGACGGGCGTTGTGAGGCTTTTGCCAGAATTGCTTTTTACAAGACAAGTGAGAGTCAAGAGGTAAACAAGGAGCGCGAAATGTTCGATCAAGTGTGATCGTCCACTTAACATCTTGCACCATCTGCGGCTCCCCCGGTCTCATCACCACTCTGTTCCTTGGAAAGCTGTCTCATTGGTAGGTTGACCGAGACATCAGAATCCGCCATGCAGCCTGCCGCCATCGAACCGCTGAGTGCGGTGTCGGTGAACCATCCCGGTTTTAGTAGGCTGTGACACAGTATGTACAGCACATAGTCTATCTACTATCTACCACCTACATACCTTACATGCATGCGTGCATGCATGTATGCACCGCGTCCGACGATGGCTTCACGAGGATCAATTATTTTCCCCGCCCCGGACGTGCCGCAAACGGTCATGGTCCCCCCCCTACTTGTAGGTATGACACCGTTTCCGTCTGTCCTCGTGAGAACCCCTGCTCTGGTGTTCGACACTATATACCCGACGTGAGATTAAAACCGCCGCCGATACCTCTTGGTTGGCAGCCAAACTTTGATGTCTTCTGCTGGTCTTTATTCCTTGGAGTTCATATACTCCACCCTCTATTTACTATGATGGACATGTCTTCTTCGTCTCATGATCTCGAGACCATCTCGTCTTTGTCCCTCTCCACCTCAGCTACGACCGACTTTAATTCTTTACCAACAGAACTTCGTCTCAAGATATGGTCAAGAGCTAGTGAGCCCCGTATCGTTCTATATGGTGATCTGGTTCAAAAGAGCCGGTCTTATCCCTTGCCTACTGTTACTCAACTCACTGCGGAGTCGCGAGATGAAACCCGCGTGGGGTACGAACCAATTGGTAATGGATCATACTTCGACTTCTCCAGGGACATCCTCCTCTGTGACCACAGGATCTCAGATCAGGTGACCGACCAGTACCTAGATGGTCTTGCCCCGCGGATACAGCGTCTTGTCTTCTGGGACTGCTTCCCTGATGATGGACGGGTGGAGGGACCCTATCACTACTCTGTCTATCTATCGGCGTGTTACCGGCAGCCAGATTTTGGGAAAATCGAATTCGACAGGTTTTGGTTCCCTAACGTGGATGATATGTGGATTGTCAAGGTGGGGGAAATCGACCCGGCGTGGATGGTCCAGGTGAATCCAGAATTGCCATACAGAAGGCGACTTCAACAGTTGGCGAAGCAGTTCAGATACTGGGTGGACGAGAACATCATTGAGATGGCACCCCTGGACCTGAGTGAGCCAGAAGCACAGGCTGTCTTGAAAGACGGCCGTTGCGGAAAAGAGGACTGCCACGAACTCAACAGACAGCGCAGTATTATGCTGTCCAAGGTTGCCTTCCTCGACGGCAGATACAGGGCCCCTGATGACGGACAGAAATGGATCCGAATCATTTCATGGCAAGCTGGTGAAGAGAAAGTCGTCTACGAAAACAGAATGAGATGGGTGGTTGTTGAGAGAATTCTGACGTTTGATTTGCAACGGGATGGATGGAGCGAATCTGGAGTGGAAGTGAGACGACGTAGCATTCAAGGTAATTGAACTCGATGGGGGATACCTTTGACAGGCGCAAGGCTCTGAACGATAAGAAGAGTACCTAGGCCCTGAACGACTAATATGTGCGTGAAGTTCAACAGCGGCACCAACACAGGGAAGAACAAATTGACACTCGCTGAGGGTAAATGAAGATGAGACATGGAGAGGGGATCAGGTTTCTGAAGAGAACTTGTTGGACTATCATGTCCAACCAGAAATGACGGACACAACGATCGGAACACGCTGTCGTCTAGCGCTATCATTATGGGCAACTCAATGACGAAACAGGCAACGGTATCTAATTGTTTAAATATTCATTCGAGACATACTGAGGTATGTTGTTTCTGTTACGTATTGCATTTATAAATTTCATTTTTCAAACAAGCAGAACAGAATAATTAAAGAAGCGACAAAACTGAAAGACTATTTCCTCAATCCTCAGGTAGACCTGCATATTATAAATGAACTTTTGAACATCCACTGTTGTTCTTGTATTGCGCTATAGTTCAAAGTACTTCAGCTTGGTTATCTGACATGGAACATCCTATCCCATCTCCCCTCGTACTGAGATGGACGATGTGATGGTGGTGTTCAGGCGAACAGAGGAGGATAACATCACATCACATCACATCTCTGTTCATTGGAAGGCCGTAATGAACAGAGATGTGATAACATGAACAACGCCTAGAAAATGATGAACATCTCTTCTTTATACTGATGTCCCAGACATGAATTCGACTATAAAGCAAAGATATTCCGCAGCTAGAATGGCCCGGCACACACGAAGAAGAGATCCATCTCAACATCGCAAGTTCAGCAGCTTTGGACATACCCACAAACTTGCCACCTCTATCATGTTTTCGGTACTGCCCAACACCGAGCAAGTGATACTCGCTACCATGGGTAGTGATATCCACAAGCTCATTGGCCCCAAAATTGTCAGTTTCTTCCCTGAACGAGCATCTAGAAGCGAAGATGACTATCGCAGCATCGAGGCAATGATATACATGGGCGGATCTCATATGCCCAGACCTGGACAATATCAAGTGTTCGAGCGACTTCACCGCACTCGCTTCCAAGACAGGAACCATCGGTCGAGGCGAATGTCTGTTACAAAGGACACCTTCTTGACACACAACATGGTCATCCCAAAGCCTGTGCCCTCGCAGTTTGGATATCCTCATGGATACGACCTTATCAGTCTTGACCTGCATCTAGTTGCGTCAACTTTTGATTATGAAGACGCAATTCCACACATTCAGTTGACAGACTATGCTTGGCGACCCTTGAGCCTCAAGACGTTCCCTCACCTTGAAGAGTTTACTATGATGTGCCTGCGACCTACCAGCTGCAGCGGCCAAAGTCATTTGCCCTTCCTCAATTCCTCAACAGACGGACGATGTGAGTACTATGGTTTCCGCTACCACCAAGATACCCGACGCGTGGAGTACACTCGGCTAATTTGGTCTGACGTCGCAGAGCTTGCATCTGCTGGCGAGGATCTTACAAATGGGCTATTTCCTTATACAATTGTCCGTTTGTGGATCGTCGGACAACGTCGCGGTCGGTATAGGATGCCAAGAGAGCTTGAATGGACGCACCTAGACCAGGTGTATCCAAAGTCTAGTGAGCGCTATCTCAGCAGAATCAGAGACTTGTGGGTGCTGACTCGAATGAGACTCGAGAACCCGATCCGAGATGAGACATGTCAGATGGTAGTCTGATCGACTTTGGATAAGTATTTTGCCGTGTTTTCGGAAGCAAAAGGATTGGGATGTGAGTTTGAGTTGAAATTGAAGTTGCTTCGTTTGATGCTTTGGATGGAATGCTGGCCGTTACTCTCTCGCATTTGTGTTTGGTTTGTTAGTTTACCCCGAAATCATTAAAGAAAAAAAAAAGAAAGAAAAGATTTTGGATATTATTATTGCATTAGGATCTGTGACTTGAACTGCTGTTCTGTTGCTAGGCAAAGAGTAACAAGTGTATGCTCTTGCCAGGCAGATGATTGTCTGTCTACCTATAAATCTGGTCAGAACAAGGCCCAAGAATTGATGTCATGTCGTCAGTGCAAAAAGAAGACATCACAACTGAATAATTGTATTGGTGCGACAATTGTTGATATGCCAGATGCCATTCTCG
This sequence comes from Fusarium mangiferae, assembly GCF_900044065.1. NCBI lineage: Eukaryota > Fungi > Ascomycota > Sordariomycetes > Hypocreales > Nectriaceae > Fusarium > Fusarium mangiferae. Next base: position 1,136,569 of record NW_024573924.1, on the reverse strand, counting down.
CTTTATTGACAAAGCAGTTGCTTAGATGTTGTTGCATGCATACCTGGGCTTTATGACCCTGAGTTACTGCAACCGAGCACCAACAGTATACCCAAGGCATTGCAATTCCTCAACCATGACTACCAGCATCCTTTTGACGTGATATTCATAAATATGGCAAGCAAGTGTTGTGTAAAAAGATACATATTCGACTCCGACACATGAAGTTCCAGCGCTCAAACAATCTAGCCTCCATTAGTGTACACAGCAATGGGCTCGTCAAATCCGATAGCGCTCCTACAGCGATATTATATTACGTTCCTCCGATCGTTTCGTTTCAAACTTGAAGCTCGTGACCATTCTCCTGCTGATTTCCGTAGCCTGTTGCCCAGACTTATACTAGCAGCTGAAAGGCCCTGCATTCGTGAGGGGAAAGAGGACTCAACTCTCTCCCAGTTACGAGGCATCTTTGCGTCGTCCTCGCTATCATCCAAGGCTGGACCAGGAAGCATCATCATATGTCTTTGCCCCTTGAGCATGGCTCCCTGAAGGGCTGCCCATGATTCAACCTGGCCATCTGCTGCCTCCTCCACACAGTTGCACTCGTCGCCTGCGGGGCATTGCGTTTCGCCAGCAGCATGCCACTCTGCTAGACACGCCTCGTGACTTGCACAACCACAAGCCAAGCATGGAGGGAAGAGAGCATCCACAGGCTCAAGGCAGTACACACATCTAAGCTGACTCTGAGTTTGATGGCAGCGATCACATGTACCAACAGCACCACCGACCTTGGAGTCACTGGAAGTATAGCGAAGTGGTTCCAGCTGTGTTTCGTGTATACGGCACATCCCTGTGACATCAAGACCGCGACCTGATGCAAGCAGCGCTTGAAGCTGATCCTTCTTGCCCATGGCAATGGGCGATGAGTTATGTGCTTTGCCATCGTGACCAGCGCCTGGCTCATGGAAGGCGTCGTCACTGTGCGCTCCAGTCATGTCCTCCTTGAGCGAGTTGAATTTCATAATCTCGAGTCTGGAGAGTGGTTGGTTCCACATTTGCAGCATTTCAGCATAGGCATATCGATAACGAGCATGGACATCTGCCTGACTGGACTCGAGCATGGATACGTTCAGCCAACCATCATCGTCGAAGGCGGTTTGATCCTCCATTGTGATGGCAATCTTTGTGGGCACAAGTGACAGATAATCATCCCTCACATAATCGTCATCATCCAGAGAGGTTCTCCCACCATTCGAGTCCATCGCGGTCGACGCACTCCATGTAACATTGCCTGGAGCCAGACTGCTGAGAATCGTCTCAGCAGGGCTGGGTCTCTTTCTTACTTGATTTGGAGGTGACGACGAGCTGACTCCTGCAAACGAACGTGGCAGGTTGGCAGCAAAGGCTGATGCCAGACCCGAGTTTGCTCTATTTAGAAATCGTGTGTTTGGAGACGTAGACACGCTGGGCGGTGCCTCAACTTCCCCTAGATACCCCTTGAATTTATTTGGCGGCGTCTCTCCACAAGAGTACGAGTTCGATGCTGCATCGCCACCCCATATGCCATCGTCTGACGCCTGGGATCCAGAATAGTGGACAGGAGTGTGCACTGTCATCGGTGTTGTAATAGCTGAGTTGGTATAACTGCGTCCACCAATATTCCATAGTGAGGCATCAGTGGGGAAGTAGTCTAGCGAGAAAGCTGGTGCCTTGAAAGGGAGCGGAGTTTCGGGCTGCGGTAGATGCGATTCAAAGTAAGCCACACTGTCTGCAGCAGAAGATTCGCTGAATATACAAGAAAGCATTGCCAGCATTTGGATGTCCGCAACCTGCTCATAGTATGCAAAAAGGTCCATTATGAAGTCCCTGGCCAAGGGATGTCTACCCCATTTGACTCTGCCCGACAATGCACCTTCATGTCTCTCCAAAAGAGAATCGTGAGGAGAAGTATCGGCATTGCACCTGGAAACCACATCGTGGGCGATTACCAGAATAGAATCGCGCCTCTGATTGTGCGCGAGTATCTCGAGCGGAACGCCCTTCTTTAATAGAAGCCCAAGATACCGCCAGACATCAACCAGATCTCGAGCGTTGTACTTCTCAGCAACCTTTGCGTTGTGCTCACAGACCTCGGCTCCGTCGCCAAAGATGGCGTACTCACGCGCAAATTCCTCTTTCGAGGGGAGAAGACCACGGAAGTCATGTATCGAGACTAGGTTCTTGGGCCGACCAGGCCTCCTGCGACTTGTGCCAGTGCCAGTACCAGTGCCTACTCCCGTACCACCGCCACTCGAGCGTATTGATCTGTCTTCGCTCCATGTTTTCCTAAACTGGCGACTAGGGTGGTACCAGAGATTAATCTTGTGCATTGACGTAGACTCTGAATCGCTCGAAGATGATGAGGATGAAGACGATCCAGAGGCGTCGGTATCAGAATCCCCACTGGATGCGGAACTATCTTCCGCCATAAAACGTTGTCGAGGCCCAAGATCATGTGCGATTCTGCCAAAGCCTGCAAAGAATGGTTCCCCCTTAGGGCGTTCCCTATAAGCGTCCATAGTGGTGGTGAACAATGCCCGTGCCTTTTCCTCTTTGGAGGGGAAGAAACAGATCAGTCGTCCATTGTGTGAGAACCTGGCACCGCAGGTCCTGGGTGGTGGTGGCACGATTGTCCTATTCGGAGGCGCAAGCGCGGTATCCAACTCGTTATGAGGGGGCAGTTCTTGAGACATGGATGCTGAACCGCCAGCGGGGATATCCTCGTCGGATTCACTAGAGCTCTCGTCCGCTAAGCCATCAAGTTCATCATCTAAATCTCGAACATTCTTGAAGAAGGTTGTGCTGCTTTCAAGATCAACTTCCCCAAGGAGATACGTAAAGGCAACCTCTAGGCAATTCTTTTTTCTCTGCAAGAACTGATTGGCCAGTTGATGAATCTCGCGGTCGACCTTTTTGTGAGTCTCTGCAGGCATGAAGGACGATTTTTCAACATAGAACTTAGGTGCCCTGGTCTTGGGATAGCCGACTGGGATATCAATTCGAACCTTAACGAATATAGTTTCCCCTTCGGCGCCCCAGGGGCCGTTCAGTGAGGCATTGAGAGTCAAACTGTCCATATCAATGTTGTCCCACCTCACTTTGGGAAGTTGATGGCTGATGCGTAAAAGTTCCTCCTGAATAGACTCAGGTTCTGCCCAGTCATCGTTAGGGTATCCATGGCCAAAGATACCCGAGTCTTTTGATAAGTGTCGTTTGGCGCTCGTTGATGCCTTTCTCTTAGTCATGGCAATTCCTTTCATCCATCCTATTTGCGACTGGTTACGATCGACGGATCTTCCAGATACCTTGGCCTTCATTGAAGGACCTCGCCATGCCATCGATGTACGGTGGCTTTGGGTTGTGCCTGACCGCATTCCTAGAGTTAGAGCACTTTGCTTATGATAGCTGGTGCCAGGCCGGTGATCACTCATTGTAGCAGATTTACGATCGCGATCCGTACTTTCATCTACTGTACGGAAAGTCTTATATGTTGCGCCTTTTCGAGTGATACTTATTGCTGGATCGGCTGGCATGCCGCGTTCATGGCCGATAGCGGCGAAGATCTTGGGGTCGATGCATTGAAGCTTCAGTTCGTTGTCTGTGCCCCAAGAGACAAGCTGGAATTCACGGTTGTCTTTACCGTCGTCAGTTATGCCGCCACGGCATCGCCACAGGAATTCCTTTGCTTTGTGATCTCCGTGCCCCGGCCAGACATCGATTGGTTGACTTGTCACTTTTGATTCTGGTTCAAAGTTGGTGTCGTAGAGATAAAGATCACCCGGTTCGTTCTGGGGTATAGCGAGGAGGCCGTGCCCGAAAGGTGTATGACGAGCTCTCCACACTGGAAATCCAGTTTCAATGGTATGTTGCAAAGGCTCTTCCGCAGTATAGTCCCAGAAGTTGATCCTCTTGTCGATGGAACAGGAGACGATCGCCTTCGGGTCAGACCGATTCCAGTCCAGGCCATATATCTTGGATTTGTGAGCTTTGATGGATTTTAGAGGCTCAGAAGAACGGCGTTCATCCCAAATATGCAACCATCGATCGTGAGCAGAAGCGAGAATGTGAGATGCTTGGCGGTTGTATTTGACCTGAGATGCCCCAGCAGTCCAATCGCAGAAGGTCAAAACAGGCTGGCGCGGTCTTCGAAGATCCCATGCGTGAATATAGCCATCTACTGAGCAGGTCGACAAGAGATCTGGATGATGAGCAGACCAATTGACGTCTGTAATAGCACGACTGTGGCCTTGAAGAGAATGTTCTATGGCACCTGAACTTGAGTCTTCCCTCCGATTGAGATTCCACACCAGGGCACGATGATTGGCAGCAGAGACGATCCAGTAGTCGCGAGCAGCAAAGGGTGACCATTGGACATCCACAACCAACCACGGAAGGCCATGAGTTCTCAGTCGCCGGGGAGGGCTATATGGTGAGTCAAGATCTATGATTGCCAATCCATCAGGCCTATTTCGTTGTTAGAATCTATCAAGTCAACAGTACACTTTTAACCTACGAAGCCAAAGCGACGTCTCGCCCAGCAGGGGAGATAGTGGCAGAGCCGACTAGGCCATCAACATGAATGGTGCCATCTGACTCGAAACTTTCGCTCTCGTAGGCAGATTTGATGACCTTGCCCTTCTTGGGGGCATCAGCAAGTTGGTCGAAGGAGGGCATGGTGATGGGCTATCTCGAGAGGGTATCACGACGTTCCTCATGTCGCAACTCATATGATATGAGGTAAGGAGAGGAGAGGAGAGGAGAGGAGAGGAGAGGAGAGGAGACACGGCGGACTGCCACTGAATGGCTTTGAATCATGTCATCATCCACAAGAGGCCAAAGAAGGATAGAGGCGTCAAAGTGCAGCAGGGGAGAAGAGTTGCCCAGGGCAATGTATTCTTGAATACGAACGTTGTATAAAGATGTTTATTAATGAAGTTACTCAACTGAGCTCGCGTTCCTCACTGGATGAATGATTGACAGGAGGTGGTCAGAGCGCGCGACATCGTTCCACAAGGAGGTACCGCCCCTACTGTTTGAGGTGTTGTGGTACATCCCCATCCCCCACCATTGAAGTGCGTGTGAAAGGTTCAGCACTTCCATGACGGAACCTTCCGCGGCCTTTATTGGGCAGATTTTGTTGTATGACAGCGCCTAATAAAGGACATGTACTTTGAAGTATAGCTCTCTACTATGTACACTACGTGCTAAGGTATAGACAAACTACTAGGTACCTAGTACCTATAGTACCTAATAATGGATGCACATGGCTTATCTACCTAGTATCTACCCATCTTTGCCTAACCATTTGTTGATAATCGTCACTTGATTTAAATGATCAGGTGTCAAAACAATTCCGTTTATTTGTGACGTGCTGCCAGAATCTTTCTTTTCATTTAATCACTCCCATCGGGTCTTGTTAGATTGCTTGCTTCTCGGTAATACAGGTCTCTACGGAGTAGGTACCTGCCACTGCGACTGCCCCGCCGTTGACCTTAATAAGTGCCCGCCAGGTATTTCAAGTATTCAACCCAGACCTCACCCAACCACAACCCTTCTCTACGTAACTCTATCGAAAGCTACCGCTACGACGACGCGATATCGCACAAGCAAGTGCTCACCGAGATAAGAACCGTATCCACCGATATCGAATATCGTCGAAATACCTTCACATACCCCCCCGGCTCCATCATGGCTCTCCCCAAGCGCATTATCAAAGAGACAGAACGGCTCATGGCCGAGCCGTAGGTCATCCCCGAGGCTACAGGTCTTGCGCCCTGACTTCGTAACCTAACACTCGTCGCAATACAGTGTTCCAGGAATCAGTGCCGTTCCTCACGAGGATAACCTCCGATATTTCGATGTCCAAATTCACGGTCCCGCCCAGTCTCCGTATGAGGGTATGCTCTGTATCACTACCACTTGATCTGCCCACTAATTCAGAATTCAGGTGGTGTTTTCAGCCTCGAGCTCTTCCTCCCCGACGATTATCCAATGACTCCTCCCAAGATTCGATTCCTCACCAAGATCTTCCACCCAAACGTCGATAAGCTTGGTCGTATTTGCCTCGATGTCCTCAAGAGTGGGTTGCATATCAGGGTGCATGTAGGTCTGGGACGGCAAAGCTGACAAACGCTACAGATAACTGGTCTCCCGCTCTTCAGATCCGAACTATCCTCTTGTCGATCCAGGCCCTTCTCGGTGCTCCTAACCCGGATGACCCTCTCGCTGCAGATGTCGCCAAGAGCTGGAAGGAGGATGAACAGGCCGCTATTGCAACCGCCAAGGAATGGACCGCCCAATATGCGAAACCTTGAGGGGAAATGATACACCAGGGTTAAATACTTAAAAAAAAAACAAGGAATTTAAACACATATGGATGATCAAGTTGGGAGAACAAATGCTGGAGTTTAGGGGCCAAGCGATGTCTCATGGAGATTCTTTCTATTGGCTTTGAGTGGGTACAATGGCACTCGCAGGTTTGCTCTTGGTCTTGTCTGATAGACCTGAATGCTTTTGCTGTCAAGAAACGCATCGCTATTTTGTCTAGTCTCATCCTGATACTTTCAACGATACCCGCCGCTTCAGTGTGAAAGGATCGTATCCAACTCCCTCCAGGCAGCTCCTTGACCTTTCAGTTACTGGTGGGTTGTTCCCCATCGTACCTCCACCACTGCGACATCCCAGACCTGTGATCTGAACCTTGTTCTCTATGTAAATCAGAAGTTAATTGAATCAGGAGACAATTTACATCTTGATTCTTACACCAGGTGGTAGGATGGTGTTTCTCCTTAAACATAATCCAACGGTAAGTTCACAGGATACAGGGGTGTTTGGTGGTCACTATTGGCAACCATTATACTGAACAAATTCTCGTTCTTAGGAAGATCTGTGTCGACTTGAAGAATATCTGTTACTCTGTGTTCGCCGAGGACTGGAATCCTCTAACCTATGAGGGCCAAGATCCGAATAACGTCTAACCTTCATGCTCTGTGCCATAAAAACAAGTGGTGTCATTCTATCGAACGATCCCTTGGCAATATATTCAATGAGGGACCATCATGGCAGGCCCCAAATCTGTGTTGAAAGAACGCTTTTCATGGCTTGCGTCCAATGTTACTTGGCGCGAATCTTTGAGAACGAGCAAACCCCTCTTCGAAAACTATGAGTGTCGCGAGGAAGATTAAAGGACTCACCTAAGGCTTTGTATCTGAAAGGAAGTCCAATACTTTACAGCCTTGAATTGTATTTAAAAGATTATTTGTTATTTCTTTTTTTACTGCTTTACTCTACTGGAGGGGTTGAAGGGCTTATTGGGGGCACATTGTTACGGTAGAAGTGGCAGTGGAGAGAACAATCATACAATAGATCAAAATCTCCTATGCTTGGAAGTAATGGAAAATGCATGCCCCGTTCCGATTTATCTTCTCCTACTTGAGAAGCCATCGTAATCCGTCCAGCATATGTTTCTCGCAGGTCAAGGCATGATCGAGGTGAGGAGCCTTGAGCCAAAAGGTATGCGGCCAGCCCACCTCCACCTGAACCTTGACATCGATACCTGCTTCCCTAAGAATCATGGCATAGCATAGCCCATCCGAGTATAGGGGGTCGTTTGAAGTCAGCTGAATCCAAGTACGAGGATGTCCCTTCAGCTCGTCTTCCGAGACCTCAAGAGGTAATTTCTCAAGACCATCCCTAGGTGTGTTTCGGTGTAAATATCCGCCCAATGATGTGATGAACGTTTCAGACACGCTGGTGTGATATGGACGTAACTTTTCAGGTACATATTCCTCGCCACTGGCTCTGTCTGCTGTGACTGGACACCTCAGTAGAAGTCCGTGAATGGCACCCTGAGGAGCTGCTTGCGCCACTGCAGATGCCATCTGTCCACCACTCGAGCTTCCGATAACGATAGTTCTTATCTTTGAGCTGTGGAATTTATGAAATCCATCCAAGCTGTCAGAAAGACAGACGGTAGCTGGATTCTGAGGCAGCAGGCGATATCCCACTGAGTAAAGTCGAATCCTGGCAATGCGTGACTTGACAATATGCCTGCAAGATAGTTCTTCGCTATCCGCCTCGCCAACCCTCAGGCCGCCGCCGTGGTAAAATATAACGATAATATCCGGCTCCTCAGCTTCAGTGCCTGTAAGGTCCAGTTGAAGGACGGGGATTGGATGCCCATCCACAGAAGAGGGAATAGTGAACTCTTTCTTCGTAACTCCCTGTGAGAGCTCATGATCTCGGGTTCCAGGCGCCGTGACTTGAGCATATAAGTCGCGGCATTCCTGAGCATAAATCGGTTGCCGTTCTTCTACACTGCTGAATACTCTTGGGGGGCCTCTCTTCTTGGCCTCTTCTTCATGTGCCAGCCAGGCAGCGTCTAATTGCGGTGCCGTCTTGAAGACATAGGTTTCGAGTTCCGGATCTGGAAAGACCATGTTTGATGTTGATCTGGTATTTTGATAAAGGACTTGATTTGGAAAGTATTTGCAATACTGACCATACGTTACGAGGGATATATGGCGTATCGTGTAAGTCGGGATATTCAGGCTAAAGTCCGACACGTGACCCTGATATTGCTGTAGGACTCCGAGCAAAGATACTGCACGAGACTGACTACATACATAGAGCGACGTCTGAGGATTTAGAGCCTTGCAGTTTTGGCCAATAACGTTATTTGAGTAGAAGACCCTCAGAACGGAATAGCCAAGCTTGGATTAAAACAAAGAAGATAGAGGAGTCTTACAGCTAAAAAAATAAAAATAAAAAAATAAAAAACTTATCAGAAGCTCAATCTTTACAAACCGACTCCTGGATATAGAAAATCAGCATCTATTCTACATAGTGTACTTCCTTTCATATAGTCTGACACCGGACTTGGACTTAACTCTCAGGTTGTCTTCAGATATAGGGTATGACAAGAGATGCGTAATGATGCAGATGACTGAAACGTTGCAGAACAGAATGATCCTGATTAGATAGTGTGCCTATATTACGGTTCACTTTGGGCACATCAAGAAATTGCCCTGTGCATTGGGTGGTGTATGGGAATTCGGCCAACGCCTCCCTCGGATTGTTCAATCGCCTGAAATGACTGTCTCCATACTCGATAGGTATTGGGCCAAGTATCGACGAAGGAGTGAAGGTTCATTCCAAAAGTCGTCATAAGACGACACTCCAGAGTGACGGGAACAAAGAACTAGGATGCTCGGCGTGAATTGGGCAAACAAGAGACGTAAATTTGAGAGGTCCGAGGTTAGTTTGGTAACTAAGAACTCGCACACTATGCTTCAAATCGAACCGCATTCTCAATAACTCAACAAGAACTCATTATAAAGCACAGAGGAAAAATTGTAGCGAATTGGGTATGAGACAAGCCGGGTTCTCCCTCGGGATCTCGTATCTACAATGCTAGAGTACACAACACGAAGTCGGAAAAAGTATATCGCGATTCGTCTAAACCACAGCCAAGTCGCCGAACTTCTCCTGCAGTGGGTGTTAGTACTGTCGATTCCTCTGTCATTCGGACAACATACCTTGTATCCTGGCACCATCCATCGGCCCTTGGAAACGAGCTGAGCAGTCTTCTCGTCGATAGACTTCTCGGCAGCGGCAACCTCGTCCTATAACTTGTGAATCTCGACCCAGCAGTCTCAGCTTCGGTGGTACATACGACAGTGAGTTCCTCGAATGGTCGGGCCTCCTCGATGTTCTTGAGGGTAGCGGCAAGATCCTTAAGTTCAAGGTCAACGGCCTCCTTGGTAGCCTCGGCGTTCTTGACGGCCTCGGCCTCGAAAGCGTCGATAGCCTTCAGTTGTCGGCTAACATCGTAGGTGACAGGCTTGAAGGCGCTGAATCGCTTCTCGATCTCATCGATGATAGCCTGGTTCTTGAGGACGGATCGGTACTGGGAGAAATCGACGGTGGTGGGCTGCTCCTGGAGCTGCTGAACCTTGCGGCGGACGTCCTCGTTGCGCTTCTTGAAGGCCTGCAGGGAGGCAACGGTCTGGCCACGGAGACCGAGGGAGCTGGTGACCTTAGTCCAGTCAAGCTTGAGAGCTGCGCTTCGCTGTAGGAGAAAGGGAAAATTAGCTCACGGCATCCTGGGACGTAGAGGCGCACGATTGGGACCCGGGGGAGAATTTCGACAGCACCTGCGATCAGTCACACGCGCCAATTGATGAATTGAACTTACAGTCGCCATTTTGAGGAAGGTTACGATGTCGAGAGAGCGGAGAGGATAATCTTGATTGACTGTTGATGACTTTGCCGAAGTTCAGGGAACTACCGGGCACTAGGAAGTCACGTGCTTCCACTCAAATATCCGGCGGGCGGCGTTTTCGGACCCCTCATTGACGTCGGCTCAGGATGAGCGAGGACTAGAGTTGAGGACAATTGAAGCTCAGAAGCCGATCAATGGCAAGAGAATATTGAGCTATGAGACACGAGATGCAGAAACTCTCACGAACCGGAGTACGGTGACTCAGCGTAGATAGCAATTAGCAATTGATGGATTCAGTAGTCATGAGACACATCGCTCATGAAACGAATGTCGAGTCAGTCAGTTGGTCGGTCGGTCACAATCAGTCCATGAATACAACATCACGCATGATCAAAATCTCAACAGCGTTTTTTGACGGATTTATGGGTGTTATTCCCTTTCAATTGTTTCCGTTATTTGGCATCAACTCCGTTCCGCAGGGTACAGTTCGCCAAGAACTAATACAAGAGCCCAATGTTCGTCCCATGTACATGCTTTTTTTGGATGATCGTCCAGCAGAAGCTCATGCTTAGATACTTAGAGCCATGATGGAATTGACAATATCGTTGTCGTTCTCCTTCAACGCCTTGACGGCCTTGTTGCGGCTGACGTTGGCCTGGGTCATGACAAGCTCAATATCCTTATCCTCGAGTCCGGAAGCGTCGACCTCCTCGTCGTCATCCTCCTCCTCCTCTTCATCCTCCTCCTCCTTGTCCTTCTTCTCCTCAGCGGTCTCAGCAGCCTTGCTGGGCTCACCGTGGTTGTGGCCAGAGTGGTCCTCAGCGTTGGCGGAGGCGAGCTGAGCAGCAGCAGCTTGTTGAGCAGCGGCGTTCACATCCTCAATCTTGGCCTCACCGAAAACACTGGCTTGAGGTCAGAAGCAGATCTATCATTTTACAACAATACAACTTACATGTAGGTGTTGCTGTTGGGAGACTTGTAGACCTCGGGGTTGTTGATGACGAAGAGGATCTGTAGCCTTCGGTTAGCACCAACACTTCATTTTATCCCTCCAATCTCTTCAAAAAACCGCCGGCACTCACGTTCTTAGGTCGTCGGAGAGTGACACGGGTGATGCCAGGGATGCGGGTGAGGTGCAGCTTCTCGAGGGCCTTGCGAGCCTTCTTCTCGTTGCGGTTGTGGATCACAGTAGAACCAGCGGGGAGCTGGCCCTCGCCGACCTCCTCGACCTCGGAGTCGTCGCTGGAGTCATCCTCGTGCTCCTGGACGGTGGTCTTCTTGGGCTCCTCGTCGGGAAGTTCTTCAACGCGGGGGTTCGACATTTTGGCGACTGAAGTGCGGGCACAGATGTTAGTAAATCTCAGGCAATCAATTTGTGGCAGCAAAATCTTCCCGGGACCGCAAAAAATCGATAGCAAAATAACACAATGAACATAACGACAGCTGCGCACTTACTTGTTTTGCTGATCCCAGTTACGTCTGTTTGATGGCCTGATCTCTCACGTCGTCGTTTTGTGATGGGGTCCTCGCACAGCGATAATTCTAGGGCTTGGTGGGAGGTGGGAACTAAGGTACATTAGGTAATCAGAATCTGTGTCACTACGTCTCCCCCTCCAGATTCCGGAAGTCTAAGAAAGTGACGACGGGTGGAGGGAAAATCCATGGAACAATTTGGGCAATAATTAAGGTTGAATATGGGGATACAAAGTGGCTGAGTGTAAAGACATGCATGCATACACAGGCAGCGGAGTTTTGGGGTATTCATTTCATTTTTATTTCGGCTACAGTTCACAATGAATCCATGTTCTTTTTTGATGCTCCTTTTGCTTTGAATTCAGTTGATCTCAGAATTTCCGTATTGACGCCGTTCATCGTGACGATGAAGTGTGAAATACAGCCTTCCAGAACGAAGCGAAAGTGAATCCAGCAGCCTCTATACCGCCGTGATGTGTTTCCTGCCCAGTTCCGTGCCACTTGATCTAAACCCGACTTTCAAGCACCTCCGTGACTCCAGCTTAATGACCCATTTATGCGGAGGCCTTGACCTTGGCCAGAGCCTTGCGCTCCTCGAATCGTCGCTGCTTCTTGAGTCGGAGAACCTGGAAGCGCTCGAAGTCGGTGAGACCCTTCCTCCGCTCCATCTGATCCCGCTTCTTAGCCCAGTTGGTCTGCTCCCACTTGGAGTCGATCTCGGACTTCTCCCAGAGCTTTCGGACGACACCAGTTCGGGAACCGCGGTTCAAGCCCTCGACGATAAGAGAGGAGAGGAGGACCTTGCTGAGGGGGACGGCTTGTCGGGGAACAGCGAGGCTAGCGTTGGCGGAAGGACCGTCGACGAGAATCTGTGACGGGGTCAATATCGCGTGTTTCGGCAGACAAGTCTGTTCTGAAGCAGGAGAAACCTACTCGCTTGTGGTCGATGATCTCGACGATCGTGGCCAGGCGGCCGGCGAAGGGGTGGTCGCCGTTGATAACAACGACACGGCCAACCTCAACGAGGCGCCAGTTCGAACCCTCAATGACTGCGTCGCCCATTGTGACGGTGATCTAATGACGGTCGATTAGTCGAATGTTTCAAGAGTCGCGCGCGCAGTGATTGATTGTTCGAATACAACTGCGATCGTAGGAGTCGAGGTTCATACCAGTTGTCGATTATGCTGTCCCGTTAGTTGGTTGTTTGCTGGAGCCGCGGACCTTGAAATCGCTAAGGACTTTTTGATCGTGGGCAGAAAAAGATCCTGTGCGTGCCTGCCCTAACTTTCGGTCTAACTTCCGGACTAACCTTTTGGCCGTCCGACAAAGCGAGCTCACCACCCGGCAACGGAGCACGGGCCAGCCGACGAGAACTTCAAAAGAAAATTTCTGGCAGACATCAAGTTTTGTACAGCCCAACAAAACTCTTCCTCTTTATGGTCGGAGAGACACGCCACATTTTTGAGTGCATCAAGGTAAGAATCCATCACGCTTCCCTTTTCCCCTTCTTCTCTCTCTCGCATAGGATGAGGTAATTTGCGATTGATTCTGCTTGATGGTCCTCTTTCGCCGGAGTGGCTAAATCGGGCGGATAGCTGATATTCAATTTCTTACATATTCTGAAAGCACATTCTGTCTTATATCCAGTCTCGCATGACCTGCCATTTTACAAAGACTAACTCAAGACTTTAGTGATACACTTCTCCCTCTTCTGTAGTGGCAAGCTTTAGTTAGCAAACTGTGAGCCTTCCTAGCAGCCACAAGCAGATACATTCAATGTCCACAATTGCAATTAGTAATAATTTTCTAAACCTTCACAAGCAACGCCGCTTGTTTCGTTTTATTCATGTGAAATGCCGTACAATCCCTACTACCTCGATGTTTAATGATTACATTGAAACACACATACGGAATACACATACTATGACATCTAATGTGCGGGGGACGTTTGACGAGACATCGTTGGGGCTGACTTATGTTTCAATAAGACCACAAGGCCTCCTCATATTCACGTATGCGATGAGAAGTCATGTTTCGGCTTTCAATTCAATCATTAATTTATCCTTTCCGAATCATTTGCCTGCAACGAATCGGCTGTGATCTAAAGTACCTATTGTTACAATTAAGCCTTGCCCTTGCGCTTCAACTCCTCTTCCTCTTCAGCCTGGAGTTGAGCATCGACCTTTGCGCCCTTGGAAGGTTCGTTGCCGTGAGCGCGAGCCTTGTTGTTGCTGTTAGTTTTTTGCTTTTCTTTTGGCGCCAAAGCCAGATCTCGATTGGACTTACGGGCAGAGTGGGATCCTTCTTTAATTGGGCGGTCTCGAGATCGTCGTCAGGCTCGGATCGCTGCTGTTTTGCATTAGTATATAGTGGATATCCAACTGCGGTGGCTCAACTAACCTCCTCAGCAGCCAGGCGGTTGGCGATAGATCGCTCATCCTCTGCAATTTTGTTAGAATATTTTCTCATATTTAATCCACGGAATACGTACTGGAATCAAGGTTGTTGTGAGAGTTCTCCTTGCCCTCGTTGTAGGGGTTCTCAACGTTGCGCTCCGACTCAGGAGCGTTTCTCTGATCGCCAGCCTCGTAGACACCACGGTTACCAACGTTGGAGTAGCCAGACATGATGGATGTGTGAGAGTTGTGTGTTCAGTGATTGAAAGGGAGGATTATGTGAAGAGATGAGATGTTGTGTGAGAAAAAGTTTTAATTGATCTCAAGACCCTTTTGTAGTTCCTCTTCGACGATGAATCAGTGCCATGGTCATACATCTTCTCCACAACCCTGACTTCATAGAATACGTCATGATAAAAGAAAGTCCTTGCTCACCACAACAAAACGCATCAGATCGCAACACATACGTCATAAGTAAAAAGAAAGAGATTTTGGCTCCTCCTTAGGTTTTCTGCAACATATGCTTTGCTACGTAGAGTCGATCTTCTAGCGTAAGCGGTTGATATCAGCTTGGCGAGGCGCCTGTCCATGATCCTTGACAGCAGGCCACGTGAGACACTAAAACAACATCTCATGAATTCTTAATGAGAGAGCAAGTCCATTTGCACATATGGAAACAATAAAGACCGAACATTCCAGCTATTCTTTCTCACGTCAAGGCTTGCTGCCGTGTGGTACCGTATCCAAGGTCAGTTTGAAACTGGGACAATCAAGGTGTATTAGCCGAGCCTCATCCGATCGTGACATTTGATTTCTTAAAAACTTTACTCATTGGCAATCTGCTTGCAACATTCCGTGATTGCTGGGTTTTACAAAATACAAAACCACGACTGGTAAATGAGGCATCTACTGAGATGGACCCTGACCTTAACACCACCCATAAGTACTAAGCCAGGACATCCCTACCTAGGTAGTGACTGGTTGGATTAATGTATCTTTAACCCCTTAGAGAATTAAAATTATTTTGTTTATAAAGTTAGAACCCATCGCCAAAAGGTTTATTTCCATACCCACTTTGAGCCTTCTTCCCTTAAATAATCTCATTCATACTTGAAACACGAATGTCCCGAGGACATTGGCTCTCTCTTATATATCTCTGGTTATCCATGGGAGGCGGAAGATAGCGGGTGCCGTGGTGGGGGTCTATGCACGGGCCACATTAAGTCATCTTCGGCGTGACGAGCTTCATGGAGCTATACCGAATCGGAGCTCCGACATCAACCTCCATGGACAATCGTGATCTTTCTACAATTGTTTTCTAAACATAAACTTTTGAGAAATAACCAGCTAAAATGTTTCGCTTTGTAAGTTACGAGGCCAATATCAGATATGCGTGATTACTAACAAGCATATAGCATAAGACACTCGATATTGTGACAGTCTTCCACAAGGCCAGCTCTCCGGCATCCGTCAGAGTCGCCAACCTTTTGAAGCAGGTCTCTGCCAATGCCACTTCTGGCGCCACTCTTGACCAAGCGAGCGACCACTCCGCCCAGACGGCACCTATTCGAGACCAGTTTGAGCTCAACATCACCGAGGATCCTCCTACAGACGACCAGGTGAAGACAATTCTGGAATATGTTGGAAGCAACAGTATCCCCAAGGTGATCAAGGGCGCAAACAACGAGAAGGAGGCTCTCAGGAAGTTCAAAGAGAGCAAAGAGAGCTTCATTCGACCAGTGGTACGTTGCCTCTGGAATCTCGCGATGGAAACCTACTGACTAATATACGTATAGGTTGTGGATTGGAATAATGGCAAGGCCATTGCTGGCGACAACGAGTCTGAGATCCTCAAGCTTCTGAAAACACAGAAGTAACGTCTCTAAAACTGTCAATGAACTATCGCATAACCCCTCTCTGTATATACTATGTCAATGATTGATACCGTCTGACGATCAGCCATATTAGCATGCTTGTATTAGTGACCCATCATGAGCCGACGATAGTAGGTTGACAAACGCTCGATTTTCTTTTCGAAATGCCACAAGGCATTCCCGTCGGTACGATTGCCAGTCTTTCCTCGAAAAGACCCTTTATGAACAATATCAAAGTTTGGCATCCAAATTCACCAGACGTGAACCGTATGCCACCAAAGGGCACAGGCATTAACCTCGTCTAATCAAATTGAATTGTTTCTAGTCCAAGCAAGAAACGAGTTCTCCAACAGATATTTCACAATCTGCATATAACAGAGTAGCCGTTTGTGTGGAGCGAGAATCAGCAAGCACCCGCGTTGAGCTGCAAGATGCCTAGGCGACTGTATCGTTGACGCGTTGAGTACCTCGAGCAAAACTAATCATGCTATTGTCTAGTATTTAAATACCGGCAAACCCAAGGCTAGTCTAGTTGAAACCAAAACCGATTACGCTCTATTATAGGCGAGCTAGCAAGTAGGCTGCGAGCCGTTCTGGAAGGTTTCCTTGCCTTTGTTTGACTTTGACAGTTTGCACTCCTCGAGTCACAAGCAAGCACTGCAAAGACATAACTGTTGGTGAATGGATACTTGCAAGCGAGAGACTTTGATCATCAGTTCAGGTCTGCGCCAGCTGTGCCAGTGCGTGCCAGTTACTAACATTGCCAGTGGCAGTCACTTAATGTTTATTCGGTGACAGTGTCGGCGGCCGTAGGGGCCAAGCCAGAATAATCATTGCCCGGTCTTCGATTTTACTTTTTGTTTTCCTTTTCTCTCTTGATCCTTTCCTTCCCTCTAACTTTCTTCTCTTTCTCCTCAAACCTCACTCCCGCACATCTCGAGAACACCGACAAATCTCCCCTCCTCCTTCTTTCCTCACGGCACATCATCGCGCGTTGGGCATCGAATTCAGGAAAGAACCACCTTCTTTCTGAAATTAATCTCCTCCATCTTATACCTGAATCTGAACCATAACTTGCACTTGTTTTGCGCCCGGGCGCTTCACTTCTCAAGGTAAGCCTCGAACACCTCTATTTATGCAAACTGTGATTTATCAAGACGAGGTGAATGCTTTCATCTCATCACCCTTAAGGGTCTTCTAAGTCGGGATGAGAGTGTTCACCTCGTTTCCAAGATCAAGCGCACCTTGTCTCATCATGTGCTAACCGACCGTTACACAGAGCATCATGGCTCAACCTCAACCCGCTTCGGCGGGTGACTCCTCCATGTCCAATGGGCCATCGCCGCCGCCTCAACCAAATTTGGAACCAGACCGGACTTATGCCAGAGACCAGCCACCTAACTTGCGCGAAGCCTTCACCAGCTTCTACCCCAATGGCCTACCCAAATTCTACAAAATGCTGCAGACACCTGGTCCTGAGGGCGTCGTTCAAACGTACGTCGAAGACTACCTCCCTGTGGGATTCTACAGCAACCCTCCAGTCGGGGCCAAAGCCATCTTCTCTACCTGTAATGGATCGAACCCTTTTCGTTACATGGAGCATTTACTGCCTCAGCGCCGCGTTCACCTTTGGTCCGGAGACGAAGTTCAATCTGCTTGCAACTCACTCCGCAAGCTCTACTGGGAGGTCATAAAAGATATGCCGCATCCAGACTGCTGGGATAGCTTGTGGGACTATTTTGATGCCCAGGACATTTACAATTACGGAGCTTTGAACCTTTGGAATGTGGTTAGTCAACTGTTTGTCGAGAACCAGTCCATCGCCCTCGACGTCCATAATGCCTTTTCCATCGAAGTTGGCCAATGGGTTGATCACTGGTTGTATGACGACGAAAACCGCGACAAACTCACCAATAGCAATGAAACTGGTCTTTCTATCAATGGTGTCATCGGTTGGGAAGCTATGAAAGGCCTTTCGGATGATGCCATCCATCTTATTGCAAGTGCCCTTGCGCATCGACGATCTCTGTTACTGTCACCCGAGAAATTGAGGCCAGGTACAACGAAACCTAATCACTTCAAGGAGTTTTACGAAAAGGGGCACCTCGAAAACTGGTTAGGTATGTGAAACTTGCTTCCAAAATCAGGTTCTACTGTTATGCTGACACCTTCATAGCGGGCCAACGCGTCCTGGGACCTTCGGGTCTGTCTACAAGGCCAACGGAGTGGCAGCCTCACCATTCCTCCCCGGCATCAGAGAAAGTCGCTCACCCTATCATGGTGCTCGATGGGAAACACTACTTTAGACGGCCTGAATGCCGTGTGCCCAGTGCGGTAGAAGCGCTCCACCAATCCGCAGCAGCAGCAGGGCCTTCCGTTCACGGCAACAGCGAGACAACCTTGATCGAACAAAAGCAGGTTAACGACACTACCGCTCACAGTGGTCTTCGGGTAACAGCTCAGGCCAGAAGTAAATCTACAGAGCCTTTCCCTTCAGTCCGAACACCATCCCCCCACACTGATGGTAAGGGACATGATGAGGAAGCCGCTTCCTCTTCCAACGGACACCACGAACAGGAGGAGCAGGAGGACTTCGATGCAATGACCCCCACAAAAGTCAAAAGGCATGGCCGCAAAAATCCCCGGACCACACGAGGAGCTCGAAAATCCACAGTGACCACATCATTACCAGGCTCAGCAGTCATGCGTAACTCAAGTCTTGCTAGTCCTACAAAAGATGTTGCAAATGCCACAGAAAATTCAAACCAGAGGCCTCCGACCGATAGCCAGAAGGCTGATTAGCAACTAGCCCAGGCTACTTCGAGTCGCTCAAAGGACCATATCACTGGAAACATCATCAGAGATGCAGAGTTGCGGTTGAACACCAATGACAGACCCAAGAACCAGCGACCAAACCGAGCTTTTGATGAGCCAGTGGCTCACGGTCAGAATGAAATGAAGTATCCTGGAACAATGAGTACGTTCAATCAGATGCAAACACCTGATGTAGGCTTTCAAAACAGCGCGATGAGTAGTGAGCCCCCTGAAGGTACGAGACTTTCTGGGCAATTCGCGATGCACACCCCTCCTATGGCCCCCTTTTACTCAGCAGGAACCTTTAGCCCTGCCCCTCAAGGAAACTATTCTTTACTTCCCCAACAGAATTTTCCCATGCAGAATGGATTTGACCATGGATTTCCACCTGTTCAGCAGTCACAGCCGCCTCAGAGGGGTTCATTGACTGGTCGTGGTAGAAATACCAGCAACTCTTCTCGGAATGATCGTTTCGATTCGAACGATGGCAGATGGCCCTATCAAAACCATGAGAATAAGAACGGCGGGAATGCTGGATTGAGTCGCGGAGGTTTCCATCGCGGAGGGGCTCGTAAAAACCGCCGCGGTGGCCACAACCAGCGAAACGCAACCGCGCCTGTTGCGCAACCTCATACCGGCCCTGATTTCAGCCAGAAGAGGCGCGAGGGGGCACCGTGGAAGGATTCATGGCGTCGGGATCCAGTTACTTGTCAGAACGTTCAGGATGGTTTGTCGATCAAAGATTATGTACCTTGCTCTTGCTCGATCTGCGATTCTCGTGACCGCTCTGTATACATCATTGTCCAAGGCTATCAAGGATTTACTGGGCCAGACATACTCGCACGGCTCAAGTTTGGCCTGGCTGAGAGATATGGACATGTAGAAGAGGTGTTCCCGATCGCCTCGAAAGAACCAGGACGTTTTATTGCCCGGTAAGTCTTGACTCGTTGTGGATTCATGTTGAAATCAATGAACAACTAACAAGAATTAGGTTTGTAAACTCCTCGTCAGTTGGTGAAGCACTGACTATTGGCGGCGGTAACATGCCTGAGCAAGGCATATCTGTTACATTCTCCCCTGCGTTGCGATCAAAATGGACACTCTTGGAGCAAGCACCTACTCGACCACTCCCAGGTCGAGTTTCTGGTCAGAACTCCGCCGCTCCTCCATTCTCTCCTTATCCTTTCGGCCTATCGATGCCAGGCAATGCGCCGAATACTGTCGCAGTCCCTCACATGATGCCAGGCATCGTTCATCCGGCTGTAGTCAACCATGGGCAAGCACATAACAGTCATTTCTGGCAACACAATGGGGGGCAACGTTCTTTGTCTGGACTTGTACAACCTCCAGCCCCTGGTATTCCATCTACAACTGTGCAGTCCGGACCCGGCATACAGGCACTCCTCCCTGGACAGCCGGCTCTTGATCCAAGGCAAATTGCCCCTCCTCCCATCCAGCCGGCGCAGGAAACCGCATCCTCTCGTGAGGTATTGCAGACTAAGCCTCCATCTGAAGAAGCTTTGGATGAAGTCCATCACCTTGATCAAGATGATCCGGGTAGTCCGCGAAGTGACACAAGCAAGTATACTGGGATCAAAGCCCGTGTTTCCTTGCCCAGCACCCCTTCGAAAGCTTCACTTGCCTCCCAAGGAACCCCAACGAAACCAAATGAGAAAGCAGAAGGACTTGCGGGTATTGAAACGACAGCACATCGCCTGAATGAGATGCCCATTAAGGCGCTTGAAAGCCAGGAAGAAACAAAGGTGACATCTGGTCATCAAGCTGAACTACTGTCTGAACCAACTGGTAGCAAGAGCAGTCACAGTGGTGTGCCAAGCTTCTTTTCTGAGAATGAGAAAAAAGAGAGAGAACGAGCATGGGCTAAAATTCCTATGCCTCTGACTCTCCGTGGGCCTCGCTCAGTTACTCCAATGAACTTGGCCAGCATCGCCACCGAGTGTGGCAGCAACCCTGAAGTTGGAAAGAGTGACAATCGCGAACGGAATGCTACGCAGATGGAGTTGCCAATCTCAGGGCAGAATGCAACCTCTGCTCCAGGCACCAGCGATGTTTACGAGCCATCTATGTCCGAGAACCCCGAGTCGAGGTTTCCGTTGCCGCAGGCGCCAAAAGGCTCTTCTACTGCCCATCTCACCAGGACAACAAGAGAAGTTGCTACTGAGCTGCAGGGAACTACTATAGGTGAAGCACAGCCATCTGAGATGCCTGCAACCTCTCCCGTGACCGAAAATTTCATGTCCAAGGTTGAACAATCGTTTGAGCAAGAACATACTTCAGACACGCTCCCAAGAGGCAAAGGAAAGAATGCCAAGAAGGCCAAGAAAAAGAAAGCGAAGAACATGGCACCCACGAGCAACGAGTCCAATCACGCCTTTCAACAAAATGAGCCGCCGTCTTCTCCTCGATCCAGCTCCATGGCACCTCAGCACATGCATGTTAGCAGTGGAGGGCTGGGGTCTAATACACACCATGGAGGCCATATCGGAAGTCAGGAACCGGGTTCATCCTCGCCTATCAAGCGACACCACGATGAACCTGAGCAGCCTTCTGTATCTGGATCTGCTAAGCGAAGCAAGAAGCATGGGAATAAGCACGAAATGGCTCAACACCAGCACCAGCCTCAGCCTCAACCCCAACCTCCATTTGACGAATCAGATTCCCCTGATGAGGACGAACGCGGTCGTCGGGGATTCAGAATGGGTAGAGGAGGTTCACTTCGCTTTGGCAAGCAACGTCGACCTCGTCCTATGATTCCTAGCTCAATGCTCGCAGGAGAACGATTCGATGCTCAAGCGCCACCTCCTTCGACCAATTTTGCTTTCCAATGCCAGAGCCTCCCCGAATCTGATGACCCGCCGAACTTGCGCGATCATGGAAATGGCGCAAGGAGCCGCCTCAATCCCGAGGCCCGAGAGTTTGTATCTCCATCGAGAACAGCGTCTCTCAGTAAAGGATCAGTTGCCAATCTGAGCGGTCGTGAAGCACCAAGCAGTGGCACAGTGAATGAATCGGCTGTCAAACATGTACAAACAGATGAACTAATCCGAGAGGTCCCCAAGGCCGGGGACGATGATGCATGCGAGACAACTCTTCAGGATGAGAAAGGCCCATCCGCCGTCACTAGCCAGACCCCTAAACGTCGTCGAGGTATCTCAGAAGCGGTCCAAAAAGGAACCCCTAGAAAGGAAAAGGGGCCTGCTCATCAAGGAGAGGGAAAGAAGACTCCGGCAAAAGGTTCGAAACGAGGCAAAGGCAAGGAGAGGGCAGTGACGGTGAGTGCCAAGGCTGACAACGCCGAGGCAAAGGTCGAGAAAGTTCAAGAGATGCCTCAAACCCCAGAGAATCAAGGAGGAAAAGTCAAGAAGCCTGGCCTGATCGACGATGACTGGCCCTCACTTCCAGCTTCTCGGGAACGGGCACAATCCAAGTCACAGACACCCTTGATTTGGGGTGGAAAGACAAAATCTACCCAAGATGACGGTGGGCTCGGACAAGGATCTCCTGTCACCAAGAACTAGACTGTGATGTGACTGAGACATAGCAGGAAGAACAGGGAGGACCGAGCAGACATGAATCGAGAAATGGTCAGTGAATTTATTTCGGTCGGCACCTTTCGCTCTACTTGGCATCAAATCAATAGAAAGGGGAGGGGGGGCCGGTGAATAGGGGTCAGGGTAATGGATTTCAAGGGCTTGCATTGGGCATGGACAAGTTGGATTGTCCATTGACATAGTTGTGCGATATCTGGTCTGTTGTTGGGCACGTCACAATGGTCTCAGGTCAGGGATTAGAAAAAAAGTGCGATTTATGCCAGGTGTAATATAGTACCGTGAGTACAGAGAGAGACATGGCGGTGCGTTCTGTATGTTGATAATGATGAGGTGCTGCTACATTAATATAGTAAGCTCGGAAGCCTATATGTATCTTGATGTGTTAACAAATGAGGAACAATATGACTCCAGTGGCGAGCGACTTGGCCAAGAAGCAGCTACGAGGAGGTCGATATTCAAGATGATGGACAGGCTTCGTAGTAGTACAATACTCTCTTGTCGCATGCTGATTTGACCCTTATGTACATTTCATTGTGGTGATGCCCGAGCTCGAGGTCTCGCCCTATAACTTCTCTTTGTTTTGGCAAATGTTGATAAAGCGATCGATAGTCATGATTCTATTGATCAGCCTTGACCAAGCCAGTGACGGTCTCCTCAATCTCCTT
Organism: Fusarium mangiferae; assembly: GCF_900044065.1. Taxonomy (NCBI): domain Eukaryota; kingdom Fungi; phylum Ascomycota; class Sordariomycetes; order Hypocreales; family Nectriaceae; genus Fusarium; species Fusarium mangiferae. The sequence continues at coordinate 1,113,535 of NW_024573924.1, read as the reverse complement.
GTCGGAGAGACCCTCGAGGATCTGTGACTTCTCGACACCTCGGTCTGATTTGATCATGTCAGTACTGCCGTGATTTGGATGATATCGCTCTAGGATGTCCGAGGATTTCCAGCGATATAGAATACGAACCATATCGGGCAAAGACCTTGGGCTGGGTGCCAGCGGCCTCTCGGATCAGGATGGGAATGTTGGGGTTGTTGCGCTTCATGGTAGGGTACGATCGGGTGATGAATGATCTATATCGGCGCAGGAAACAATCAGCCCAATGATTCCCCAAGCTCTACCGTCATTGTGCAATGTCGTCCGGTCGCTCGTGTCCTCCAATGCGCCCAATTGGGCCAGTACCATGCCGATTGCTGTCGTCGCTGGGGAGTATAATACGGGTTTAGACGTACCGAAGAGCCGCGCTCTGCTCCGAAGTCTGGCAAAAGAGGAATCGCACCTCGCGGAGAGACTTTGTGAAAGCGTACTTGGCCGACATTATGAAGCGAATTGACGTGGTTGAGTCGTTCGTTAGGTCAAAACAGTAGCGACGGAGTCGGGTCGGCCTTGAAGTGCTAAGTAATTGCTAGCTTTTGGTAGGTTCCTCAATGAGGCTCGGGTGGAATAAACCTACCTACCTACCTTAGTACCTAACGTAGGTAGGGACTGAAAAGCGGTACAAAGGTTATGTACCTTGGGTATAATTTGCATAAAAGAGCCAATAGTGTGCGTGCATAATTCAATTATGCACAGCCTCCGGTTCCGCTGACAGCTTTTCCTCCCCCACGTACTCCGTATCCATGTTCGTCCACAGTGAGAGTAAGCCCCGGACGCACGATATCTCCGGTTTCCGGGCGCCGTGCAGTAATGGACTTAGTGGGTGGTGCGCTAAATCCACAGACCACAGCAGCTATCTCGGGGCTACAGTGACCGACCGACCACCCTTGCCCCAACGTCTCAAAGCTTCTTTCGCCGACGTTGAACCTCATCTTTTTGACCACAACGTCTCTCTGTTGAACCAATCTCCCCTCCACCAAGAGATCAACGTGTAAGTTGCTATTGACTGTCTGATCGCGGATTCAATTGTGTCTTTTATACTTTTCCATGTGGTCGCCGAATGTCTCGATTTGCGCGCAAACCATCTTGACTACCCAACTTTTTGATTCCCGATATTGCATCTCATATTAATTGACATTAATTAATATTGGTACTGACGACAGTCGCATAGCAATCATGGCCTCCCCCGCAAGCACCATCTTCCGCGCCTCGCGCCCCCTCTTCCGTCAGGCTACCCTCGCCGCGCCCGCTCGACAGGCATTCCGTCAGCAAACATTCCGACAGAACTTCTACCAGGGCAGCGGCCGTCGATGGCAGAGCACTGATGGCGCCCAGCAGCAGCAGCAGCAGAGCTGGTTCAAGCGCATGATGGAGAGCGAGGTCGGCTTCAAGACTGTGCATTTCTGGTGAGGACAAGTCTAGAACAAGCGATTGTTGACACAGAATGCTAATATGCGTGGTTGTAGGGCTCCCGTCATGAAGGTTCGTTGACTATATCATCCCGCGATATCTACACTACGGATCCAACTACTCTTGGAACCCCGATATAATCACAATTACTGACCTTGTTCGCCATCTATAGTGGGCTCTAGTCCTTGCCGGTATCTCCGACTTCGCTCGTCCCGCCGAGAAGCTCTCTTTCACTCAGAACCTCGCTCTGACCTGCACCGGTATCATCTGGACTCGATGGTGCCTCATCATCAAGCCCAAGAACTACCTGTACGCTTATAACCCGCTGAATCATACACACTCAAGCTAACAGCTGTATCTTAGCCTCGCCGCTGTCAACTTTTTCCTCGGAATGGTCGGCCTCGTCCAGATCACCCGAATTCTCAGCTACGAGTCAGCAAAGAAGAAGAGCCTGGAGGGTGTCGTTGAGGACATCAAGGCGGACGCCAAGGAGACCATCCAGGAGGCCAAGCCCTAAATGCAATCAAGCATGGGCAAGTTAGACAATTGTCGAAAAGGGTGGCCTTGAGTCCGACATATCTCACGATTTGTAATGCCACAGTCGATTACTCCTTACAGAGGGACTGCTTTCGAAAGGCGTGGGTCGCAAATGGACGCATATACTGCTTGAAAAGGAGGGTGGGTATTGCAAAGCCATTCCAGAGTCAGGGGAGCTCAGGAATAGCTTGTCACTTTTTACATGGTAGATTATCATACATATAGTCAACATGTAGAAAGGATGGGTTGGGTTCAACAAATAAACACGTACAAAACATGGCTTATATCTCGTACTTGTCAAGATTAACCACAGTATGCCATACCAGCTATGCAACAGCCAGTGACCTTGATTGTTATTATAATCCAAATCCACTATAGATATCTCTCTAAATTGTTCTTTAGGTATCATTCATGATGGCATTCACAACACCAGCAACTTCTTATACACCACCTATGAACGCCCTGCCACAAATATTGCCCTTCGCCATAGATAGCCCCAGCCATCCATCCAATCATTAGCTGGCTGCTGGGCCACAGAGCGTCAAGTGAGGAACCAGGCCAGTGCCGATATGTACATGTACAGACTCAAAGGAAAGATAAGCCCCCCCCCTTTCTTCTAAAACAGCCCCGTCAATTTGATTGTTCATCTCATGATCTCAAGTCATTCATATTTCAAGATATTGTGCCCACGCCGGGTGGGTACTGAGTCTCCAGAGATGCTCATCATCGTAACCATTATCAATCGTTCGCTTCCTCTCATTTCTCCGTGTGTCCGTCGTTCAATAGCATCTCCAAAACGATCTGTCGACCTGGGAGCTCTGGATGGGCCATGGCAATCTTGACGGTGCCCTTTGACCCTTCGCTACCCGCGCTTGTCGACTGCATATATCCGTTACTGTGTGACTGCGGATTCAATGTGCTTCGGCCAGTCGGTCCACGGACGCCGAGATCGAGCACGCGCACGTCTCGACCGGCGATGATTTGGCGCAGTCGTCCGTTCTCGGCGTTGCGCACCTCAACATAGTCCTCGTTGAAGAGGAGTAGATACTGTCCATACATGGTCGCACCACGGGCCTTCTTCTGTTTGCCAGTGTACTCCATGATCAGCGTGCGGCTGACATCACCGTGCTTGTCCACGTATACAGCGCAGTCCTCATATGTCACGATGAATTCGTTCTCGTTCAGCCTGAACATGCCGAGCGGCTTCTGATCTCGGATGCGGCTGGCAATGTTGGCAATTGCAGGCGCCTTAAGGTCGGGAATAGACATAGGCTGCTTCTTATCCAGGGTGAGCATCTCGACTCCCTTCGCTGTCGCAACTGCAATGTACGTTTGGAACAGACTGAGGGAATAGCACTCCGTTGGGAAGAAGAATTCGTCAAAGTCGCGGAATGTCTCGGCGCATCCTCCACCACCAGCCTTCCGTCCGCCAAAGAGCCGAGACTTCTTCTCGGTAGATTTCTGGAAGATAGGCTCGAGAACCTTGAATGATGTGTGCAAACCTTCCTTTCGTTTGTAGAACAGGAGCATTCTGTCCTTCATCTTAGCTGTGGCAAAGTAGGTGACGTCCTTGGCAAGTCTCTGTGGTGCCCGTCGAGGGCTGTCGTTGACAGGGGCCGAGAAGTCAGATACTGGAGCGATCACATCTAGAGGATATGAAATGAGGTTCTTGTCGGCAATGAGCACGCAGACAGAAAATTCCTCAAGGACAGCAATTTGAGTGACGCGGGTTGCCTGGACCGTCTGTAGTAAAATTGTTAGCTATATCAGATTGAAGAAAAAGGGAACCACATACCCTCTGCCATCCGCGAGGATTTGACGGCTCCGAGATGTAAACTCCGTAATCAGTTCCGATCGCAATAACAGATTTGCCAAAGGCAGTGAAGCTGGTAGCGCAGTTGACCTGGGCACGGCATACAGGAGCAACGCCTTGAGCCGGTCCCAGCACACTCTCCAGCTCGTGAATTGCCCGGTCAAGAGGAGTGCCCTTAACTGCAACACTCGAGAACCTTGCGTACATAGAGGCGGTGTCGTAGTGGAAAGCTGCATCCGCGAGAACCCGCAGCCTGAATGGCTCAGCATTTTGAGAGAAAAGTGCCTTGGCGTGCCTTGTCTTGGTTTCGATAATCATGTTGCACCAGTCGGCACGATCCTTGGCTGACGATGCATACAGAGTATAAACCTCGTGACCAAGATGCTTGACCTTAAACGGATACAGGATCTTTCCCTCCGTGTCGTTCGAGCCGGTTGGTGTGCCAGAGGCCATAGACGAGTTTGTCGCTGCGTGCTCCAGACCAGGTCTACTAGTATTGCTACTAACCTTGTTAAGTTGAGTGCTGGAGGCGGCCGCTGCCGTAGTTCTTCCCAATGGAGCAGTGATGCCCTTTTGCTTCTGAACTGGTTCGTCGTTGATGCTCTCAGGAAACAGGAGAGGCATGGGGATGGGCTACGCCTAGTCAGATGCGGTTTCGTAAGCTATGCAGTAAATTTCACGTACCTCTTTAGAAACATCATACTTCTTGTCCTTGCCCTCCTTTGGAGTCACCGTCTTGGCCAGGATCATGTAGTGGTCGAATAACAAAGCATGTGTGTCAACCCATCTAACTCCCTTTGATCCCATTCTTTGTAGGTCACCTTGGAAGATCAACTCACGGCCAAGATGGTCGAGATTCAAAACAGAATGGAAACCTGGCCGCAGCACGAGCATTCTGTTCAGTTCCATCATTTCGACTCTCTTGTTTTGTTCCTCGACCTTGAGATCGGACTCGAGAGTGACTTGTCGGATTTCCGCGATGGCCTTGGCCAAGTTCGTCTTTTCCTCGCTGTCGGTTGGCATCTTTCTCTCGACACTGTCGAGTAGAAGGGAGTAGCGCTGAAGGCGCTGAATAGGCGCGATCAAGTAATGCGTCCAATCTTGCTTCGAAGACACCTTTTGCTTCTGCATGTCGTCCAAGAATCGCTTGAAGAGAATATTGCGATCGGCCTCCCTTCGAACCTGATAGACTGCGTTGGGGTAAGCCGAAGCATACTCGATATAGACTGATTTGGCCTTGCGAATCCATTCTCGGAACAGATCGCTGAAGCCAATGATCCAAGGACCCTGCTCTTGTTGTCGGTACTTGAGCTGCGACAACAGGTGGTCCTTGTTGATTGCCTGGACCTGGTCAAGCTTTCCAAACACCGTATGCAAAAACTTGTCGCGCTTCTCGGGCTTCAGGACAGGGGGTTGCATGGCCCGAAGCTGATCCCTGTAATACCTGCGGAAGATATCCAACTGCTTGATGTAGTTTTCCTCACCAGTAACGATTTCGTGTAAAATGTTCTGACGCTCGACCTCCTTCTTGGGCTTTGATTCCCAGTCGGCCTTGGTAAGACCATAAAAGACGTGCCACTCGTCTGCAGGTTGAGAGTCCTGGGCGAGCTCCTCCAAGTCAACCTTCTTGATAGTACGAGTGCAGTGATGAGAGTAGCACCGGCCACCAATCTCTTCGTCGTGGACCTTGGGAGCATAGCATCCAGAGCCGGTCAATTGCCACAAAACTCCAGAGATGCGGCCGTTTCCAAATTTGACCCATTCTTCATCAGGTACAAGCACACCTCGTTCCAGCATCAACGATACTACATGTGTGCTAAGAACTTCGGCATCTGCAACATTCATCATGGGGATCTTGCCAGTGAAGAGGTTGATCAAAGCCTCCTCGATCGTCTTGGTCCTTAGATCCATCTCACCTTCTCCCATCTCACGGATCCAATTTTCAAGACCACTGAGCGCCCATGGCTCAGCGCATCTGCGGAAATCAGAGGCATTAAGCTTGGAAGGGATGAACTTCTTCTTTCGACCGCTTGGTAGTGTGATTCCATCGAATGCCGCTATCGAGCCAGCAGGAGTCTCGTATTCCGGGAAAGATTGGTTCGATGGCACTTGCTGATGGCCGTGCCTGGCGAGCTTCCTCCTTTCTTCGGCAGCATCAGTCCTGGATCGAGCAGGTGTTTGCACTTGGGGTGTATGGCTATGACCAGCCAAAGAGATGGATCGTTCGGGTTGCAGGTTGTAAGCTTGGTTGCCTGTGTAGTAAGCTTCAGGGTTATCCGGCGCGCCAAACCGCGAATCGGTACTACGCGAATATGCGTGTTGGTATTGCTGTCGGTTGTTGGTCTGAACCGAGAGCATCGAGCTGCTATCGGATCCTGGCCCTGGGATAGCTGGGAGGGGTCGGTTTGATAGTCCCGGGTGATAGAACAGATCTTGCAGTTCATCCTTACTAGGGGACTCCGTTCCACTCTGTCGAGACCGCAGTGATACTCGTTCATCCTCCTCGTCGAAGCTCAGCCGATGTTGCGTTGGGGGCTGCAAGCCTCCTGTACCGCCGTAGTCTATTTCTGCCGTCTTGAACGCAGGCACACTTTCCCCTTGATCATATGCACGGTTGAAATAGCCTGGCGTGGGCAGGGGTCGACCAGTATCTTGGCCGGATGAGGCGGGTGGTGATCCAACATCCCCGCCGTAGGTCAACGTACCACCAAATCCACCCCCTAGCATTCCCAAGTCTACACCAGCAAAATCACTGTCGCTGCTGTGGCCTTGCTCTTCAGGGTGAGTATGTAACGCCTTCGTTGACAAAGAGTTGATAGGAGCGGGCTCTGGAGAGGGTTCTGGCATAGCAGGCATGTCCGTATATCCGAAGCCGGTACTGAAGCGCTGTTCGTCAAGCTCAGCTTGCCGCATAGCCATGAGACCAGCCTCTCCATATGCGTCGTCATCTTCTTCAGGCTCATAAGCGGTCTGACCAGTTCGCGTGGACGTCGTTCGGCTGGCATTGTTAGGAATTGTCGTGGCACCTGAGTCAAAACGTTGCAATCGCTGGCCATGAAGATCGTCATCATAATGACCATTCTCAGGCTCAGGAAGCGGACGGTAGCCTTGCCCAGAGCCGCCCAATTCTAGCTCCAACTCTTGCATAAGGTTGTCACTCGTAATGCGCTCATGTCCGGCACTCCAGGTGAGCTCATCGTCAACAGGACGGCTTGGCAAGGGTGCATTCGTCGGGTGCCGTTGCAGTCCGGGTGATGTTGATCCAGGGTTCGCGGGTGATCCCATAGGCGAGGCTTGTGAATTTGAACGGGATCCTCTATTATATAGTGAATTATGCTCATTCGGGGAGTAATATGGCCCGACTGGCATTTGCGTCGCGGTAGGATATGGAGGCTGCGAAGCGCTTGAGAAAGATCCTCCCCCATTAGACAATTGACCTGGGTATTGGCTATAAGACTGGTCATATGCCGAGGTCTGTGCTGCGCCAGGCGAGGCATTGAGTGAGGGGCTCCGGAGCGGCTGCTCAAACCCAGACGATAAAGCAGGAGAAGCCACAGATTGGGGATAACTTCCGGTAGAGTGATTGAAGCCAGGGGATGTTTGCGACCCATATGACTGGCCATATGTATTGTATCCTTGGTAAGAAGCCTGTCGTTGTGGGACATTGGTGCTTGCATAAGCAGAAGGGTCGTAAGCCTGCGGTGTGTAGGAGCTGGCATTCGAAGCATAACGCGAGGGGGGCTGAGGCTGGGGCTGAGGCTGGTTGCGGTATGGCAGAGCATTGGTGGAAGTCGACCGCGAGAAGCCTGAAGTTTGCGCAAAACTTTGAGGATTGTATGAGTACGTCGGCGTGGGGGGTACATCTTGGTACTGGTGCTGGTAGCCCGACAGCGCGTTGTTCGTGGAACCGTAGCCTGGCCGGGCCGCCCCATTGTTGTTCATGAAGAGCTCATCCTCTCCAGAGCCACCAAAGGCAGGAGATCGGTTGGTGGGTGGTTGAATATAAGCAGCGTCGTCTCCGCCGTTGAAGCTAGCTCGGCGTCCAATATCGTCGTAGGATGAGTGCGGCTGTTGTTGTTGTTGCTGCTGCTGCTGTTGCTGGTACTCTTGGCCGCGGCCGGCGACTGGATACTGCACAGGTGGCACATGGCCATATCTTCGCTGGTCGTCGCCGCGAAAAGACATGGCGGCGGGTGACTGTAGTTGGAATAGTTGTGACGAGGGAATCGGGAATGGTCGTAAGAATAAATGTGAGTGCCGCTTGGGCTTGGCGGTTCGGGCGTCTACCTCGTATAGGACGGCGAGGGTTGATGGGCGTGGGCGGGTCGCATTGAGGGGTCAAGGATGTCAACTATGGATATAATAACGGATTGCGGGTGCTGAAGATGACGCTGTCGCCGACACAGAGTAAGACGCAAGGAAAAGAGCGACAGATTTGTTGTGCGCAAAAACAAATCGAGGCGGTCGGGTCGGGTCTGGTCTCGAGTCGAATGAGCTCAGCGGAGAAAATGGATCTTGGGTCGGAGTTGGATGTGGATGGACTGGACTGGATAGTTATGTGTGATGGGCGGACTCGAGAGCGGCGAGCGCGGAATTGGGATTGGATTGTCTGAGAGAGACTGAGAGAGGGAGAAGCGAAGCTAGAGCGAAAGCCCCTCTTACTCAGACAGTGACAGGACAGGACAGGACTGAACAGACAGCGTAGTCTGGTCTAGGCAAACAGGGTCCTGAGTCCTCTTCCTCCACTTGGAGAATCTTTCTGTTTGTCGGGTCCTAAATTTGGGCCTGAGCTAGCTAGGTAGATAATAATGTAGGTAGAGAACAATATGTAGAGCCTTGCGTCCTACGGTGGGAGATGGACGACTGGAGACGAGAAGAACGATAATAAATCAGACTCGTCCTCAGCTGTCAGAATCTGGTTGGTGCAAAGGCAGGGTTTAGCGAGTGACAAGGGAAAGAATAAGACAAAGTGATTAAACCCAAGAGAAGGGGACTATATCCGACGGAAGAGAACAGAGCAGAGCAGAGACGGAGCGTGTAGTATGCAGGCGTAGGTGAGATTGGAAGAACCCAAACTAAACTAATGAGACGTCACTGACGATCAATCAGGCTCCGAAGCTTCCCCATGTCATTACTATCCAACCATCCAACACATCCTCACCATTCATGGACTATCCTCGGGAACGCCTTGAGGTGATGTTACAGTACAAGCCACAATCAATGATACAAAAGTTAATCTACTAACCTATAGTCTCAACGGCCAAGAAGCTTACCTTGCCTTGTGATACTGATGAATCGCAAGTACCTGTTCAGTGCCTGGGTGCTAACAAACAAACGAACAAACACGCTCCACAGCGTTTAGTTATCGCTTGGGGAACCCTGGGATTCTTTTGAACTCGGTCTTTGACCATCAAAAGTACGGTACCTTGTTGTTCGAACTTACCCATGAGACTTTATGGTGCGACCACATCATTAATGGTCTAGGTCACAGGCTCGAGCTCTGGGTCATGCCCTGGGGTTTTTGGCGTCCGGGGCCGAGAATGTTTTAAATCCTCGATAATTACTGAGTACGGATTAAAAGGTACAAACAATATTCTTGTTTGATCGCGGCGGTGCAAAAGACAACATTTCAAGAGCCATGATTGTATCGTGTTCCATTGGATTGGGTCTCAAGTTTAATGTGGGGGGCTCAGTACATACATTAAGTAGTGCCTAGACGTAAAGTTACTGGGCGGCCTCGCTGTCAGATTAGCGGGATCCAACTTGGGTACTTTCACCGTACGTCACGGATGGCGCAATAATGAGAATAATGTCTCCCGGCTCTAGCTCTAGGTTCGTATTTGATTGACAAGTACTATATGTAGCGACTCCCACCTCAGTATGGGAACACCATTGGTCAAGGAATGCGTATCTCAATTTGGGACTGATATCCGACATTCAATACGTGAAGCAGCCTAGTACTACTACATACTTTGTTTGTACTCGCCCAAGGCCATTGGAACTGAATCTTTCTTTCTTTGTATTAATTATGCTTTGTCTACCTATTGTTAAGTTTGATCTACCCGAGAGTCTCTAATAAAAATTCCAACGGCTGGTGAACCTTGATTCAACCTGGTAAATACATGTGAATGACTCTACCCCCCACCAATCGCAATATTCCAAGACATCCATTGCTCCCATCGACAAAACGGTAGGGCTGATCTATGGTGACATTCCTATGATGAATGTCCTACTCATCTGACTGCATGTGCTAGGTTTCGGCATGTCGACTCGACGTGTTACGGCCAGACCGAACGAAGCATGTCAGCCGCCCAAAGCCACAGCCCTACAAGACACCTCAAGCTGTTCTGGACAAACCCTCCAATATCGTTGTGTGTACGGAGTATTTTACCATATGTAAGGACCCTGAAAATTGGGCTGCTGACTCCCCGCTTCGGAAATCCAGATAACTAACCCCCAACCGAGCCAACTTCATCTCGCTCAATCCACAGCACCCATGCTGAGTCTGCTTGGCATTCACTAACACATCTTCTCTCCACTTATAGACGGTTGTCTTTGCCCAAGAAAACAGCAACAGTAATTGGGCACACCGTAAGACCCGTTAGAATTACCGAGTCTGCAGGCTGACTTGCCAAACACTTTACGCATGCCTATGAGCAAGCCAAGCCAAGCCGTGAACGTGGTTGCACAACTCAACTAACTGTCAGGTCATGAGGGTTTGAAGCTGCCAGGCTGACTCATCTCAATGGTAATGTATATTGTTGTAAAGCCTGAAAGAACCGATAGCAAGTTGCTGCTGTGTTATTCTACCCAGGAAACCACTTTATCCTTTTATACCATGCTCAGCCAAGCTTCATCAGCTCCAAAGTCGGGATAGCCATATGAATTACGGCGACGGGCTTCGGCATCTGTCCCACTATTTACGGCACCGTTCGGGCAGCCCGGATACGGAGTGGGGTCACCTTTTTGCTACAGTGAGGCTGTTAAATCGATGTTCAGAATATCTTTAAAATCTGAATATGAGAAAGTGCTTTGGACACATATAATGATAATTTCCGACCCTAAAACTCGCAGAAAGTGTTTCGAAATGTAAGCTTAAGTCTCAGATGCGGGTCTGGCCTCTGAATAGTGGGGGTTGGAGGAAGCGTGGGGTTTCACCTCTGACCTCTGGCCTCTGAATCAACTGAATCGACCTCACAATCTGATTCACTACAACTCTTCAAAACCTACTCAAAACCCATGAATCGTTACAATGACAGGTGACACACACCGCAAGATCTGTCAGCCCCTCCACCCTGCCATTCGTGACAGTCTAGATCCCCAATATGTCGCCTATCATGAGGCGCATCTGCAGTATATCGAAAGAGACGAGATCAGTAGCTGGGACGGCTCAATCCGTACCAAGAAGCATTCTCTCCCCCCTGGAGGAACAAAACCTATTCCCGTAGGGAGCATCGGCGACCATGACGTTGCTAGATTCCGAGTGAGAGTTTACACACCAACAGGCCAGTGTGATGACCGAGGCTGGCCTGTCCTCGTCTGGTTTCATGGTGGTGCCTGGGCAGTTGGGGGGCTCAACAATGGCACCGATCTCTGCTGCTGGGCTTGTGAGAGTATGTGTTTCTCTGATTGTGTGTGATCGTACGATGCTTACACAAAATCCAGGAGCGCGGTGTATAGTCGTCAGCGTAGACTATGGGCTTGCCCCTGAAAACCCCTTCCCAGCTGCAGTCGAGGATGCGATTGACGCCGTAAGATGGGTCGCATCTCGTCCTACTGAGCTACAGAGGATAGACACTTCCCGTATTTCCATCAGCGGAACGTCAGCTGGTGCTAATCTGGCGATTGTCGCTGCATTATCTGCATCGAACCCAGAAGTCCCTTTACCGACAGCTCAGCCATCACTCCCAAACACTATTACACATCCTCCTATATCATTGGTCTTATTCATACCGGTTGTTGACAATACTGCCACAGCTGAAGGGGTATGGAGGCCCAATGCCGAGACTGCACCCTGGCTTACACCTGCACGAATGGAGTATTATCGTAAGCTTTACTTTACTCGTGATGACCATCGCTCTCAATGGGACGCAAGCCCTAACCTCACCCCCGAATCTTTCTTGAGAAAGCTTCCAAAGACGTGGATCGCTGTTGCAGAGATGGATATTCTCGCACCAGAGGCACTAGCTTTTGGAGAGCAGTTGAGGGGGCTGGGAGTTGACGTGGAAACGTTACTGGTGAAAGGTGGGACACATTCTATTCTTTCGCTCCATGGCGTGATTGATAGGGGTTATAGGATGATAGAAGATGCTGTCAAACACCTACAAGTGACTTTTGGCACGGGATAACATTCGAATGCAGCTGGAATATACTTCCTAAACTGCTCGGAGACACTCAGGGACTACCCATAGGATCCATATAATTCACTACCTACAATACGTCCATTCAACGTTGATACCATCCTCTCAATCCCTACAGGCTTCCCTATATACAACTTGGTTATTGCTTGTTCTGATACACCAACGTACACGCACTGGATCAAGCCTAAACTGCCACAGCTTCGCTCGTGGGTGCCTTTCGGTCTGAATCCTCCACAGACTCTTCACTAGCCATGGCATTGTTTTTGCGGTTGCGGAAGCCCCAAATACCCTTGAGACCACCACCATCCATCTCCAAGAGCTCTTTCATACACAAGGCGGGATGGAAGATATTGAGAACGGCTACGGCAAAAACAATCAAGATTCCCTCAAACCCAACAAACATATACTGATGACCTATGAGAGGTCCTTTCCAGCCTTCAGATAATTCCGCAACTCGAAACGCACTTCTCCAAAGAATGCAAGTTGCAGAGAGTGATAGAGCGCAGAGAAAAGCCTTGAACCGTCGAGAATTGCGGACTTTGACGATTCCAGGACGCTGGTCGAAGGCTGCTTCGCCGAGGACACGTTGACGACAAATAGCCCGAATGGCAAAGTCAATTGAGCAAGCAATAAAGGCGAGAATCGTCGCAACTTGAAAGGCGAGTCCTGCTATCATGATGTTTGTGCCTAGGTCTGCGCTTTTGTACTGTTGAGAAGCAACGGAGGCCATACCACCCCCAAGGGCTTGAAGGACCAGAGAGACAACATCGCAAGGGATGAACTAAAGAGTCGGTATATTAGAATGAAAGTTCGAGTCATATCCACAAGGCAAGGGCTTACAAGTCTAGTATAGTATTCGGGAGGTAACCGTGAGTTCTCTGGTCCAAAAGCTGACACAATCCTGCGTAGGCAAAGATAGATACTCGCAGCCATGAAGGCTGGACCCATGGTCAAGCAACAAATCTGAGTAAGAAAGGCATTCATATCGAAGCGATTGTACCAACTCGCGATGCGTCCACTGTATCCAATGATCTCGCACAGAAGACCTAGGATCATGGCAACATTGAAAGCTGTACCTCTGCGAGTGAAAACCCAAGTGACAATGAAGCCGATTAATGAGACTGTGAAAATCGCAAGAAATGCAGCATTCGGTGCAAGATCGATGCGATAGAGGTAGTAGCCCGTATCGTCGACACACGATCCAGCTTCGGGATTTTGAAGACAAAAGAAGGGCATGTCAGGAGCTTGTGTCCCGTTAAGGGAAACAGGGGAGGTTGGCTGCATAATGAGGATGCGAAAACAGGTCAAATATGAGTAATTGTGTCCAGTGTTCAAAGGAAAAGAATGAAAAGACGGGCAGCCCGATATATATATATATGACTGTTCGTTATGGAACCCCCTCCTGTACTTCAGCTTCAATGCAAGTGGCCCTCCACTCTGCCCATACATAAACAATCTTGAAATATTTACACTCTATAAGAAAGGTATCCAGGTCAAGGCTAGAGAAGTAGGTACAGGATCCAAGTATGATATCGGAGTTCACCTCCGTCGTATTTCGTGTTTCGCGAAGTTTGCGGCTAGTCTCTGACATATTCCATCATCCCGTCGGCCCTTGGTGGCCGAAAAACAACATGCATTGCCGTTTTGATTGTGGATATATTGAAAGATAGTCCCATCAAAAAATAGTGTTGGTTGCTTCAGTTCAGCCTCAATAATACAGTCGAAGGATCAAAGGAGCCTTGCAGATGGTCCGGCCCACTCACACTTCCTCGCACCATCATCCTGTTTTGACTACCTACCTATCAAATGAGAGTCACACTCTCATTGCTGTGCCTCTTTAGAGCGGAAAGCGATCAGTGTAGCATAGAAGAGGGTCCTCTCTGACTTTTCTTATCTTGCATCCTCTTGTGGTTCTCGGCAACTTGATCTGTGCAAGTCTGCACTATGTATATAGCGAAAAGCTGGGCTCTCTCAAACCCAATATATTGTAACGTGCGTGTACTGCTTGGGTTGTATCGCTGTCCCTCCTGTAACAAATAAAAAGAATAAGCATTATTTCTGAATCGTCGATCGAAGACATGACTGAATCCAACTCTTCCTCCATTGCGCTTCCACTTAGCCACCTACTTCTTTTTCTTTTCTGCAGAGCTGTCCCTTCTCGGACTCTCCTCCACGTTGGTTCCGCTGGCGCCGCTCTTCGTCACAATGCCACCAGCAGCCTTACTCGCGCCGACACTGATACCACGACCCTCTCGCATATCCAGGCTGATATTGCTCCCGACACTCCCACTGCGCTTGACACCAGCTTTTACCCTGGCCGCCACCGGGGAATCCAATCCACTTTCAGGTGAGTCTCTTCCCGCAGCACTCTTAAAAAGCTCAGGGGTGGCTGGTCGGTCGCCTGCAGGTATTTCACCCGAGTATTTCACTCTGTGTCTCGTCGTGTTCTTGGGAGAAGGAATTCCAGACGCCTGCTCTCGTGCTCGGTGTGGCTGAGGTTGGGGCGTAAGTTGGACGCCATTGGCTCCCTCAAGACTTGGTGTAAGTGTCGAAGACTCGCTCTCGCTGCCATGGTGAGCATGCCCAAACGCATAACCTGATCCTAGAAGACTCTCCTGCCGACTGACATAGTAACGATCATATTCCTCCTTTGTATGCTCGGCATCGGTGAAGCTATCAAGCGCATCAAACACGTGCTGGAAAACCTGGGTATCGACATCCCGAGCCCAGAGAAAGTCAAGATGTTCATAGTGAGGAATCTCAGTTGCCACAGTTTGAGGTGGTAGTTCCTTGAGCATAACCTTGATATCCACCAGGGAATCGCTGCCGCCGTAAACCAGAACGATTGGTGTTTTGATGTTTCGAGTCGGATACTTGGCAACCTTAGAGTATTTGCTGCTTGAAGTGACACTGATTGGCTGGTGAACGTCATCGTCATACATCTGGAAGGATTTGTTTCGAATGATTTGGAACCAGTGAACCACACTCTTGGTGCTCGTAAAAGAGTACAAATGTGGGTAAGCAGCCAATTTCTGACTCGCGGAGATATTGAGGGTTTGCCAATTGAACAAGAATGAAAGTCCCATGTCGATGAGCTTGCTGAAGATGGGTGGGTACAAGATGGTCTCCCACATAGTAGCGGAACTGAGAATGGAACGACGACCAAACAAGAGGAACAAAACAGAAGGCGATGCTGTTACGAGCGCGTCGACAATTCCACTAGATAAGCCGGCAGGCGCCATAGCAGGCGCGAGAGCGATGAAGACATTGATCTGGTTGTTGAGCTTGGGATGGATGGCTAAGCTTGCGAAAGCCTGGGCTGTACCTTGCGAAAAGCCGATGTACGAGAGACTCTCCTGCTGGGTCGTGTCAAGGATATAGCTGATGCTATCTGGGATGTCGTGGAAGGCAAATTCATCGATGGAAAAGTCCCAGAAGGCATTGGAGGTGGGCGACTGATTGATTGACTTTTTGGAGTACTTGTTACCCCGATTATTTCCAAACTATGCAGGTGTTAGTCAATGGACGTGGGCTGCGCGTCACAATGAAGGCAAACTTACCCAGACGTCGTAACCTCTCTCAACCAGCTCGAATGGTAGACATCTCTGCTCATCTGTGAGAGCAACCCAAACCTCTGAGTTCATAAGAAGGCCATGGTGCATGTAGATGACCTTCTTTTTCAGACTCGTCGGGCCGTAATTGACCTTCTGACCTTCTTCACCCTTTCTCCACTGCAGACGATGAAGACCTAAAAGATATCCATCCTTGGTTTGGACGATATGTTCCTCTGCTTCGTAGCCCCAAATGCGACACAGCTCGACAAAGTCAGGCGCGTCTCGTACCTTGGTGGATATCGCTATACGATGTTAGTCCGAGTCTCGTAGAAACAGCCAAAAAGCCAACTTTTTCGTTTACTCTCCGCTCGTCGCCTCGCAGGCGCAGAAAACCTATTGAAGAGCCGTCTTGAAGCTCTATAGAAAAGCGTAACAAGAAATGGGGCTGCGATGTTGTTGTTAGTATGATCCCTACACCGCTCGGAAAGGTTCTGCGACTCACGCAAAGCCAAAGTCAAGACTCGAATGATTGCCTCGAGACCGACGAGAATAAATGATCCCACGAGAGCTAGATACTCGTGACTATTCGGATTAGAGATTAGTAAAGTCGGCGCATAGTAGAGATGAGAGTGTGGATGAGCGCCACGCAGATCCTCCAGGCCAAGACAGACAAAGACGAATAGGGGAGATACTCACGGGCGAAGCCTTCCGATGAAAGGAATAGCCATCGCGACAATCTTTGTCTGAGGATTGCCGCGATACAAGCCTATCCCAGCTTAAGGTTTTTGTTGTTGTAGGGACAAGGATCAATGAGCGATGTAGCTAGCAAGAGAGGTTGATAAGGTATCCGTAGTCCAAGGTCTTGTCCAAATGGAGGTGATGTCAGTATTCAATGAATCACATGCAATTGGAGGTACTGGGCTACAGCGAGGTAGCACTGAGTTTAGTAGGTAGCTCGCGCACCTAACGAATCATGACCTCAGAACTTTAGGCGAGTCAACTACAGAATAAGTAACCCCGAGTCGAAAGAAACTCGGTGAAGAAACGAGAAAAATGGAGATTTCATCAGGCCTCAAGATTCCGAAAGAGCCCAATGGTCAAAAAACAAAAAAGCATTTCATATTTTCCTTCCATGATACCCATATGAAACAGTCATTACCACAAGCGAGCCACAGAAGACACTGCCACATGGCATACGCCAATGTCAGGGTCGCATGAGAGGGGATTGGCTCTCTTACAGGTAGTGAGTGGGCCATCGACACTTCCATGGCCAAGTCCCTTACGAAGTACTTACTAAGGTAGGCACCTCTTGATACAGATCCAGTGAGTGAGAAGTGAATAAGTGAGTAACAGCAGATAATGAAAGTCGAGGAGGATATCTCCAATTACTACAATCGAAATTGTAAACTCAACTACTATAGTACCGTAGAGCCCAGTCCTTCCCTCCCCTCCCTTTCTTGTTCTGTCCAGGCCATTATTTCACGACGCTCCCTCACTCTTAAATCGCTCCAAGCTGCTCCAAAATATTTCATGCCATGGAAGGCAACAGTATGCCATTGCCATGCCATGCCAAACATCGCTCATCCTTCCAGAGTACAGGCTACGATATATCGTCTTTCTCTTTTCCATCTCGTCATCTTATCTTGTCCCATCCTACATCCTGCTGGTCATGGTCCCCCGACTCCATATCTGCAGCTCCTATATTTCAAACATCTTAGCGACGCCATTGAGGTGATCCTTTGCTCTGATTCAGCCGGCATCAAGGGTCATCATGCGCTGACCTGGCGATTTACATAGTCAGGAGCACTACAACCAAATCCAGTGAGCGGTTCGAAGTGCGGCCCAAAAGTTTGTGTCTTCCCAAATAGAAGGATTACCACATAGAAGCCGAAAATCGTCAATACCTCTCTTGCGAGTATCTCACGCCCGAGGAGAGCCGATGTCGTAATAACCGGGCGCCGCCAAGTAATACAAGAAGAAGAAAAAATCTTTCCAGGAAAAAGAAACGCTCCCCCAATGCCGGGTCCGGTATTTATTTATTGTTATGAACCGAGCAGCTCCGACTTGCGGTTGCTCTTCCAAAAGTCGATTGCCTCAACAACGTCGTCTCCCTTGTCGTCCTCGTGTGCAAATAGAATCTGACATCATGTTAGCATCCTTGAAAGAAACAGGTTTCTGTGTGATCAAATTTACCTCATGTGTACTACTATGAAGCATGCGAATGTTCTTACGAGGCACAATGTGCACAGCACCGTTCTCCATGTTCCGGAGCTCAATAAAGTTTGGCTCGAAAGCAAGGATCCAGGGGTAGCTGAGTGCGAAGCTCTGTGGTGTACCCTCCCAGTCAATTCGCCACTCTGGCCGGGCCCTCCAGCCGTTGCGGTTAACAAAGAAGGAGAATTCCGAATAGTTAAGCAAGAACTCTCCGTTAAGTCGTTCAATGTGGATTGGCCTAACTCCTTCTTTGCGAGCCACAAAGTCAAGTGACGTATCAGCCTGGTCGAGCAATGATTGTGTTTCGAGCGTTTCGAGGGAAACGACCTCGAAACCTCGAGCGCAGGCAACGCAGAGTTTGGACTTGAGGAAGTGAACGGACGAAGATTCGGTGGGAATGTAGAACTCCTTGAATGGCTTGAGCTCATCATGACCGCCGCTCATGAATTTGCCAATACCCTTCTGCTTCTTGGCCTTGGTCATGGCATCATTAGGCTCAAAGACTTTGATCGTAGTAGATAGGGCAGATGACTTGACGCAACAGACCAGATGTCTGCCCAAGCAGATGCCCGTCTTGAAGAAACTGCAATGGTTCTGGATCTTTTTCGGTCTCCTGGACAATGCGGGCTCATCGGGGTTGAGGGCAGAAACTGGGTAAGACTGGAGTGTTTTGTTAGACAAGACCAAGAGCAATTGGTACTCTTCCAGAATATCAATCTGAGTAACGCTTGCAGTCTCCAATACCCTACGGGGCACTTGATCCTTCACCTTGCGGTCCGACAGGTAGACACCATTGTCAGTACCGTACAAGAGCTTACGGCCACCATCTGTCATGATATTAGCGATCGAATCGGAAAAAGTAGGAAGGACTTACCAAATGGCGTAACACAGTTGACACGGTTGGTACCTGCAAAGAACTTGCTTGAGATGACCGTTGTGTTGAAGAAGTCGGCACGGGATCGAAGGCGTTCCTGCGCAGTATGAATAAATTCAAGCCACTTTTGACGAGCAGCTTGGTTAGACGCAAAAAGCGTCAGCTCGTAACCTGCTTTACCCAGATGGCGGAAGGTGATCGGCCAGCCTTCCTTTCTCGCTGGGTCGTTGGCGTTGTTCCGAATCGAAGGAATCAAGCTCGACGAAGTACGCTTCATGTTGCCGTCCTTGGGAATCACCTCGTCCATTTCCCTGATTGCGAGAAGCTCCAGAGGAATGGGTCGTCGGTATGCCTTGATCTCCTCAGTTTTGCCAGTCTGCTTGATGCGAACGAGAAGAACGGCGTGATCAAAGAGGAAGGCCGTAATTTCTGCAGGATCCGTGGGCGACTTCTTGAACTGGCATTTGAAGACCATTTCACGTCCCTCTTCTGTGAGTCGAAGATCAACCCTCTCATTGGGTCTGAAACGGAGCTGCTCATGAAGCCTCCTGAGGTTAAATCGGTTTTCAGCCTTTCCAGATTCTGCGTTGACTCTGCCGAGAATATCTCGAATCATGACCAGAACCTTCGGAATGTCCTCTTTATCAGGGTTGCCATCTTCCGTGTATTTCAAAACGTTCTCCAAGAGCAAGGGGTATCGTGCCAGACGGGTCGTAGGCTTGGTCAAATAACCATTCAACTCCAGTTTTCTCGACTCCTTGCGTCTTTCAATCTCGTCCACAAACTTGCCGAAGTAAGGGTTGACTGATCTCTCGTTCTCAAATTCAAACTTTCCTTCCAACTGCTTCGAACCGTACAGAATAAAGGGCTCGAACTGAGGGACATACTCAAGGAAAATGTCACCGATATTATGGACAATAGGTTCCTTTTGTTGTCGAGTCGTGAGTCCAGACGCAAACCGGGAGCTGACGGTATGAATGCTGGGATGGTCGATAATGTTGCTGAAAATGGTCTTGACAACCTTTTCGCGGCGCTGAACAGGAACTGGCGAAGCCTTTGATCGTAAAGGCAGAATCCAAAAGTCTCGTAAATATTCCAAATCCTTAACGAAATCTCGCTCGGTATAACAGATCTCCGAAATAACTTCCTGCCTCTTCTTCTCCCGCTCATCGACCTTCTCAGCAACCTCCTTTGGAACGGAGTTAATCCAGAGTTTCTGTTCGTCTGTCTGATCAGCCTCGTCGTCGACAGCATTCACAGCATCCTCCTTTCGTAATCCAGGGTTGATCTTAAGATTCAGTCTCGAAACTTGCTCCAATCGTCGAGGGCAGGCAATTGAATAACAAAGTTGATCTCTGGTACAGGTTGGAGAATAGCATTCGGAAAGCAGGACAAAGACACCATTGACTGCGGGCTTATCTTCTGGCTCATCCATTAGTGTCTCCCTGAACTGGTACATTTCCGATTGGGAGTCTCGCAGACGGTGTTCGTAAGTGACATCGTGGAAAAACTTCTGGGCATCCAGAGCTCGGCCAAGAAGAAGGGCAAGGTTGCGATCAGTAGTCCTAATAATATATGACAAGACATCGACAGCCTCAGAACCGCTAAAAGCATTCTTGTATGTCAGTTCGTTCTTGGTCCGGTCACCAACAATAATCTTGCGACGGAAGCACTCTCCGACTCGAGATAGTAGGGCAGGATATACGAGGGGTGGTCGAATCTTCGTGGCAGTCGGGGGGCGCTCGCTCTCGATCGACTTGCTCCTGGTTGGTCGCTGAACCAAAGTGGAAGCATCAGACTCGGAAGGGGTGATGGTTGGTGCCACGGTAGAGGCCATCGACATGGTCCTACCATGATCGCCAGCACCATTGGACGAAACCATGCTAGAGGTTCGGGTCTGTGCCCCTGGAGCGTGAGGCATCGAATTAGGATAACCGTTGGTGGCCGGCAGCTCGGTAGGTGCTCGTCGGTTAGGGATGACTCGACCACTCATGGTCTGGTGGGCGTCCATGCTCTGGGGTTGGTAATTGCCAGTCAGCGACATGGTGCGGTCTTCATGACGTTCTGGAACAACTCGCCCTTGAGCGGTCGTCCTCGCTGAGTTCTGCTGCGCGTACGGGGCTTGTCGAAGGTGGTTTGCTGGTGCTTGCTGATAGGCGCTAGGAGGAGGGTGATACATTGGCTGGCGAGGAGCAGAAGCGAGTGACTGCGAGCGATAAGGGTCATTGTTCATTGCAGGCGCCGGTCCTCCTTGATAGAATCGCTGGGCGGGAGTCCTTGCACCAGGAGCTTGCGGAGGCGGCGGACCTCTTTGCTCCATTCGAGGAGGTGGAGGTCCTCCAGGGCCAGGATACGGACGTCGTGGTTGATGATGTTGTTGCTGCTGCTGCATGTAGTGAGGTGGCATTTGACCACCAGATGCTGAGCGTTGGCTTGGATAGTAGCCATTCCCCATCATGCTATTGCTATCCATTGTCCGAGTCCTGCCAGCTGCTGGGTCCCCATAGTGTCCTGGGGGAGCACGAGGCGGTGGTTGCCGTTGCATACCAGAGGACATTGAAGACATAGTCTGAGTGCGACCGGGGTCCATCATGTTTTGAGGCATCGAAGAGGACGAAGTCATTGTTTGGGATCGGCCAGGAGGCGGAGCAGCGCCGAAGATGTTGGAGAATGCAGCATCTCGTTGACCGTAATTGTTGTCGTCGCCGAAGCCCCTCTGCGGCGGCCTTTGAGGAGCTCCTCGAGGATCGTAACCGTAGTTCGACATGATAAGGGAAACTTGATCCAGGGCATGTCAGGAGAGCTTTCCAAGAAAGGGGTGGTACCTGGGGATGGGAATTGCATTACCGGTATGGTTTTGAGCGCCAAAGGCTAAAAGCTCGTTATCTGGCGTATCAACAGCCGACTTCGACGGATGCGCCGCCGTCAGTCGACGCCAATACTGTACGCCCCCTGAAGCTGAAGATAAATGTTGCGTGAGCGATAACCGTCCGTTATATACTGGCGCTGCGAATACCCTCGCAGATAGCGCTCGTCGTTACGGTGCGAGGAGATGATGAGGGATCGGGGTGTGAATTCTACCCAAGCAAAGTGTCGTGTCGGAATTTGCAAGTTTGGGCTCGAGGGGGACCGTCGGACAAGGCGGCCGGTTGAGCAAAATGGCAAACCTCTCGCCTTGGGCCGAAGCTCGTCGACCGATCGAGGATGTGAAGGGACGAGGATAGGGAATGTGATCGCAGGCAATGGGCGGTCGCCGTGTCGAGAGGGTTTTTCTCGGGGGAGTAGCCCTCTGGTGATGGACTTTGGAGGGAGTTGCAGTTGCAGGTTCACGATCCAAGCCAGGCACCTGACTCGTCACAGGTAAAGAAGTAAAAGGTAATCCAAGCCAATAGAATCCACGTCCAGGTACTGAATGGAACAGAACAGGACAGGGAGTCAACTGTAGGAGCCAACGACGGACACGCCAGTGCTAGATCCACCACAGAGTCCACCTGTCTGATGGCGGCCTCTGTGCTCTTT
Source organism: Fusarium mangiferae (assembly GCF_900044065.1). NCBI lineage: Eukaryota > Fungi > Ascomycota > Sordariomycetes > Hypocreales > Nectriaceae > Fusarium > Fusarium mangiferae. The sequence continues at coordinate 1,091,215 of NW_024573924.1, read as the reverse complement.
GGGGGTCGAGATGAATGTGGTGACGGGGGGCCGGCAATGTGGGCGCGCCGTAGTGGATGGGCTATGGGCAGTTAAATTATTTAGTACAATTTCAGGGGATGAATATACTGGGGTATGAAGTAGCAGTGTAAGAGCATGGATCGTTGGCGTTGCGCCGTGGATACGAAAAAGAGAAGTGGACAAGTCAAGTTGGGTAGTTATTCAGGAGCAGGTTAAAACAGTAATTTATCTTTTGTCGGTACTAAAGTCGGTTCCTTGTTTCAAGGCGTCAACTCGAGCTGTTACGGTGAAGTTGAGCCTCTTTGTTTGTGTATCGTAGTCCGACCTGAGGTTGGTCGCCTAACTGTAGTGTTGACGCTCCAGCCCGACACCTGGAACAGATGCTGCTACAGCTATTGTTACTGCTGCCTCATTCATGTAGCAAGCACATGTCATATCTCCTCTGGCGTCGCTCAATTGTACCCGTGTACTCGTTTACTCGTTGCACGGGATCTTTGTTCGCGATGGACCCTTTGTGGTGAGTCGAATTCAATTCAAAGGTTAATTGATCCAGTGGTTGCGTCGCCACACCTTAGACGGGAGTTACGGCAATTAAACCTCCTGTTGAACTGGAGGGACCCAAGGGGCACGCTAGTGGCCGTTGATTCTTACTTCTGACATTAACCTGCATCCTTTGATTATGCAGCGGGTGTTTGTTTGTTTGTTGTTTGTCACGGCTGAACTCGGGCAATCTTACTGACGAGAGTTGCCGAGAACAATATCAGCAGATAGGCATCTCCATGCTGCCCTTGGTTTTGATTGCAATCCGTCCAATGTTTCTGTGACTGGAGCTGTGGAATCAAATGCCGCCAAAGACAAGGTATTGCCGGCTGTCTCGGCCCCTTCAGCCTTGGGTCAATGATACAGGGCAAACTTCACTAATGCCATAGCAGCTTCGAAGGCATACTATTAACTACCTGATCTCGTCTTTAGGTTCAAGGACAACAATCGTAGCGGCCTCCCGAGACAAAGGGGAAAAGTCCTGGAAATCGTCCACATCGGCTGCCTCAAATACAGTCAAGACACCGCTTGGCAGAAGCCTGTTATTTCCCATCATTAACAGATATTCTAAATTTATATATAGAACTACGAATCCAGTCAAGTCCAGGTAGAGCTATATATGCAAAAATCGTAAGAATTTATATCATCTCTGTCATGCAATCATACATGCATTTCTTATTAATGATTAAAGGGTATTTACCTTTGTCCTACTTCTCGAGTCCAAAATTCTTTATCAAGGCCAACTTGATGGTTTACACAGTCACGTGATATATCTCGAAGCCACTCACTCGTCATTGGTCAAACTCACCCGTTCCAATGTGGCTTTCCACCTCAGCTTCCAACTCCTCTGGTAGCCTTGGCCAGTAGCAGGCTACATCATCATCAAGCTACAACGTCAACTCTTCACGTCGCCCTTGACACTAGAGCTCGCTGACAGCCTCATATCCTCACCATGGCAGAATCAGAGCTCGCCCCCAAGTTTGCCCCCTTTATTGGGATGGTGAGTATCCCCGTTCTGGTCTTTCTGTTGGTCTGAAACCAGGGGGTGGACGCGAATGCTGATGCTGCGAGTTTGTAGGCCGGAATTGCAGCTGCAATGGTCTTCGGATGTACGATATCCTCCCTCTTCCCGCGATGCGATATTACTCAGATCGAATACTGAACGACTCCGATAGGTATTGGTGCTGCTTATGGCACAGCCAAGTCTGGCATCGGCATTGCTGGTGTCGGTACATTTAGACCAGACCTCATCATGAAGGTACAACTGTCCTCTGGCTCAATCAAGGCTATCGCTGACGCCTCTTTCAGTGCCTCATCCCCGTCGTCATGTCCGGTATCATTGCCGTTTACTCGCTAGTCATCTCCGTCCTCATCGCTGAGGATCTCGACCCAGGCAAGAACTACAGCTTGTTTTCGTACGTCGACGCGAAGTCTCATCAACGAAAACGAACACTAACAGTATTAGGGGTTTTCTGCATCTCGGATGTGGTATTGCAGTCGGCATGACTGGTCTTGCAGCCGGTTACTGCATTGGAGTTGTTGGCGACACTGGCGTTCGTGCTTATATGGAACAGTCTAGGATCTTTGTTGGCATGGTCCTGATTCTTATCTTCGGCGAAGTTCTTGGTCTCTATGGGTACGTCATTGATGATATTTCAATGTGTTTTGGTCATGCTAATTATCCTGTAGACTCATCGTTGCTCTTCTCCTGAACAGCAAGAGCAAGGGTTAAACAAGTCCTATTCAATCAACAATCACACACCTATTCTGTCGACTTTCTATCGAATGGTCGACTTGTACGTCGGGGAGGTTTTGAGCTGCCATCGAGTTACGGAGGCATACCATCATATGTACATCGGGCATGGCGTTATTGGACGTGTAACATATCTTTTGCAAACAGGTAGAGAAATGGCGGGGAAGTTGACCATATCTAGCTTCGAGCATAATCGCAAAGTCTATGCTAACATGATTTCTCCAACATGTTGGCACTATACGTCTCAAGACAGTTTGAGTGTTCATTTTATTTGAGGGGTGAGCTACCTAATACCAGCCCAGGTTCACCAAGCCCTATGCGACCCTATGTTTGAGAACGAGCGACAGAAGAGAAGAATATGCTCACGACGACCGTTTCATGCCATCAATCGGAGTGCAGTTGACAATTTGAGAACCCCCAACTCGCATGCCATGCCTTATCCCGACAACCCAATCTAGATCATCAAAACGCCATGAGAATGCGACAATGTCGTTTCAGCCAACGTAATAGACATGACAGTAGCGACCCAGCGCGACAAAGATGCAAAGAAAATGCAGAAAGGCAGAGATCAACAAAGCAAGATCATAGCAAGCGTCGTCCTCCAATACGGCGAAGGAGCTTCTTTCGGCTCCCAACCTCCACCTCCCGCCTGTATGGGTTTGTTGGAGTCCAGTTCCGCTGCCGGTCATCCGAGTCTCTCATTCGAGCTGATTCTACGTTAACAACTGCGATACAACACTCGACAAGCTTGTTTTTTGTTTTTCTTTTAACTTACCTAAGAACCAGTCCCACTGGCGATCCTCTCGCAGAAGAATATCATCCCCTGATTCTCGTGCAAGTCGCTCTGTACGAGCACGGGCGGCAGCCACCTCACCAACCAGATAGGGATCTTCCAACGGTCTTGTTATGTATCGGTCTTGTTCTTGCTCGCTAACATCGGTCATGACTCGACGGAGGCTGTCTACGGGATCTCGCTGAGCAGTCAGTCGCCGGTTCGCGACATTTTGGTAGTGTCGGGCGTTGGGGTTGCTAGAGACGGAAGACCATGTCGCGATACGAAAATTGTTCAGGTTCGGTTGGGATCGCAGAGGAAGAGCAGGTACCGGAGGCAAGCCGATAGTCTGCTGGCGTGGAGTTGAGGTACCGCTCCCTTGGGGAACTAATGAGGACCTCACAACCGCGTGAGACCGAGCTGGAGGGGTGTATGATGGCAAGGTCTCGGGGTATGGATTTGTTGAGTGGTATGAGGGAGCTTCCGATACTGAATCAATGGACAAGTCAGCAAGCTTGGTCTCGTGCCAGGTAGTGGAGCTCCGGTATCGAGCGCCAGTCTGGTGTATAAGTAGAGCCGATTTCCCAGCGGGATACAAAGAATCGAAACTACTTTTGCCTACTCACCATAAGAAGGAGCAGCAGAGCGAATAGAAGCTGTTTCAAAGTCGTCGTTACTGTACCGTGGAGTTGCGAGAGCGCCCGTCATGATGGCAGATTGCGGTGGAGGAAGCACAGTTGAGAGCGAAGCGGAAGAGAGCTAGCACACGACAGCACGAGCATCAGTCCAAGAGAACTATTGGGGATGCTGGGGTTAAGTAGCGATACGAGACAATAACAGGATCACACGGTAGGCGGCTGGGACGGTTGAACGGTGCGTGGAAAGTCAGAAGGCAAGATAAGTGAGACTTGTGAAAGTGTGCGGGAGCCAGAATAATGAATGGCCTTTTGACCGGTGTTTAAGACGCCAAGCTAGGTAAGACAGGGAGGGTCAGGATGCCCAGGAGTTTGATGCACAGCCGCGGATAAACATGCATGGAGTTTCCAGGTATGCAGGAGAGGATGGTGGGAAGCAAGCAAGCGAGCGAGGTGAAGAGGCCCAGCTCGGAGGAGTACAGAGTACAGCAAACCTACTGGCGAGCGGAGCACTTCGGAGAAGTACCAGGTTCAACCCGAGCCAAGGTCTAGGCTGGGCAGCCGTATCGCATCGTGGCGTGGATTTCTCTGGCGTGGAGGTTGCAAGGGGGACTGAGATGCGGGGACACGTGAGAAAAGAAACGACGATGATGCTGTGGAGGACCATCGAAAGCACCATGACGCGTTCTGTTCAATGCAAGTCTTGAATAAAAGTGTCTTGCTTCTGGGCACTGTTAAGAAAGTTTGCTGATCCCGCCCAGTGTATATTCGTGTCACAAGCTCTCCTGCATGCGCTCCGTACAACCGCCACAACTCCAACAATTGCGAATGCAGGGTGCACAAGAGGATCTAGAGGCTGCACAGTGACTTCCCTAATTAGGGACGACCGTCAGCAAGCTCCCCTGAAGACACGTTCGGGTGTTTTCCTTAGTTGGCATAACGAGCTTCCATGGATGCTTCGACACGATACGGTGATAGCGGGGTATCACGGACAGTTTTCCGGCGAGGCCTCGGAGGACATTTACCCACTGTGAATGGCGGGGTTGTGTATCCTGTGGATCATGATCGGGCTATGTGTGCAGGGGGGAGAGTCTCTGAGGCGCGGGGGGGAGAGGCCTAAAAGTCCAGAAGCCCAGAAGTCCAGATGGCCAATGGATAAGACGGCTGGCGGGTGTTGTCTTGGCCGTGAGAAGTTCCCTGGCAGAAGCAGAAGAAGCAGCGTAACTGACGGAAGCCAATGTTGCACAACGACTGCGTTGACGGTATCTCAATCCGGTTTTGTTCAAGACGGCGGTCGAGCTTGCGCCAAGTGGTGGAGCTGAATGATGTATTTGACGTCGAGCTTGCATTTCCAGGACCAAGTTTGTTTTAATTTCCGTTTCGTCTTGCGCTGCCCTGTCCTGTCCTGTCGCAAGAATGTTGGCGCAGCTTCCATTATTTCCTTACAGTAAGGTTGCCGATCTTCCTAACCGCTGTGAACCGCGTGGTCGGGCCGGCCTATGATGCCAGACCTGGCTATTCTTTTGGGATTCTCAAAGAGCGCTATGTGACGCCCAAGTCCATTTATCCTTGCTGGAGCTCGACACCCACCTCTTCCTCCCAGCTTCGAATAGGTTTAGCTTGGCGTCCTCTCTCCACATTCATCGAAGTCTGAAGGCGCTGAAGACCTCAACGGAGTGGTGTCCTGCTCATCTTTGCTTCGAGCCATTTGATTGTCAGCCTCTTGGTGTGAAGAGCTGTTGATCAAAAGCGGGGGGCTTGCTTGATCAGTAGATACAGAATTCTAAACTGGTGACTTTTGGCGCATCTCAGATGCAGGAACAGCCCGCGGGGCATCAAAGACCACTTTCAGATCGCATCTTATCAGTACCTGTCCGCAACAGCTACTCATGAGGCACTATTGGGTATTCCCCGCTTTCTCCCATGGGAAAGGAGGAATCTATCTGCTTCTAAGCGGCTGGTCCGGCCCCATTTCACCGAGGTGTCGAGGCCCCCGATTGAATTCAGTTAGTTGCGACTCATACTTCAGGGGAAGCGGCACGGTTCGCACGGAACTGTTGAGCGGGAAGTATTAAATCGCGACCGTAATTCCATAGTTCGAAGGTACATCTTGCTAAACCTGTCACACAAGCATGCAGGTTGCGCTCTGATAGTAATAGACGGCGGTGAGTGTCTGCTGACGTGCATCGAGGTGCATGACAACCTGGTTTGGTATCGTGGCTGGAATGGAAAGGAAACGCTGGAAAATGATAGATGTCGACTCTTTTCGTTCCTCGAGGTTCTTCACTCAAATAGACACCAGGTGCCAATAAATGAAGTGGCCTTACACATCGAACCGCTATTTCTGTAACATACAATATTATACCAGAACCATCGTATGTAATGATTCAGAGACAAAGTGAGCTCGGTTTTCCTTCCTCCCCAGGCGCAGGTCTTAGGCGGGAGCATAGGGCTACGTTGGATGGTTGGACCCTTGGATTCGAAAGGGAGGGCGGTGTCCTATTCGCAGTCAATACCTCCCTTTCTGAGAGGGTTGCCGGGAAAGCCCGTATCAAAACAATGCTTTCTTTGTCTTTGCTGATTTGTCGATGGTGTTGCGTGACTATTGTGGCACGAGATGAACTTCGACAGTTGACGACTCTCTCGCGCGATTCGCCCACAAACATCGACGTACCAAGTTGGTCCTTGGAAATCCTGATTTTGGGGCATGGGATTCTCTTGGCTTTTGGTGAAAGTGTTTCGTTTTGCCATAAGATAAGGTAAGTGGTTGGTTTGAGTGGATGTTTGCTGCAGCAGACTGCATTCCTGCCTAAAGCGGGCTTACAATGACTGCAGCTCTACCTGCAAAAGCTCTTTTCTCTCAGGGCCATAAATCACATGCATTCAGGCATGAACCTGCCAATACCTAAAGATTTAGGTGCATTTCTTAAGTTCGGGCTGTAAGGGACCTAACTTGGCGAGTGTAACAGTGTAAGGCACTGGTTTGACACACAATGAATCTATGAGACAGGGGGGGTTGATGAGATTATCTGGACAACTGTATAAATCATACTGAGGTGGACTTTACGACCAGAACCTTTGTTGCTATGTTCAATGAATATCTGTCGCATATTGGGAATTTCGTGAAAACAATATCCCATCACCAGCCGAGTTCTTTTAAAGGCGGCGACCAAGATCTTACCCCAAGCTATTACCTATATGCTCTTCACGTTTGCTGGCTGGACATGGAGGCTACGAACATTATCTTAATTTTCATCTTTCTGATCGCCTGAAGGTGAGTCAAGAGAAAGGATTGTATGGTTGGTTATGAGTGAATGATTCCCAGGCGCTGGGCATCTTTGAGTGTCTTGTTTGAGATATAGTGTGACATAGGAAGAATTCATCTTTAACTCTATAGACCATGCTTCCTACACTAATACGTCGTTCTTATAGATGGTAATTGTTTGCCGAATTCCATAGATACCGATCTTGCTCTGTGTAACAGGGTAATGATCTGCCGGCTCTTATTGGATCGGCCAATACGTGATTTCAATGCGAGATTTCACCATCGATTAAGCCCGGTTTATCTCTGCAATACGTCAATGTTCCTGGTTCTTTGAAGTTGAGTCATGGCCGACGACCCGTTTGATGCCCCACGTCGTATCAGATTCGTTTTCTTATTCACAATTTTGGTAACGCAAAAAGTATTTTCAGCAGCAGCGTTTTGACGTCTTTCTCCTGAACCGACTGCGATAATTCTCATATTATTGGAAAGCGACAATCCTTAATCGCAATCGCAATAAACCGTCTCATCATGAGGAACTCGTCTCTCACAGCCCAGGATCCTGAAGCATTGGACCCTTCACAGCAAAGCAACAGTGAAAATGATACCCTGGAGCCTCGTGAGGATCAACCGCTACTTCAAGCTCCCGACGAAGACAGTTGGAAACCCCCTCGTGGGTTCGTCTGGATTCAGTTGGCCATTATGTCGAATGTATTCCTCTACGGCCTCGATAGTACCATCACCGCTGCCACCTATGCCGTCATCAGCTCTGAGTTCGATGCCGCAAACACAGCCTCATGGTTGACTACATCGTATCTTGTCACTAGCACAGCGTTCCAGCCTCTCTATGGCAGGGTATCTGATATCTTTGGACGACGACTGTGTTTCTTCATTTCGACCATTACGTTTGCCTTTGGATGTCTTGGATGTGGTGTTGCGAACAATATCATCTTTCTCAATGTCATGAGAGCATTGACGGGCTTTGGCGGTGGAGGCTTGATGACAATGGGTAAGTGTAACTCCAAACTCTCTCATTCACTTCCATTGATATGTGAAAGCCACTATTGTCAATTCGGACATGATTCCTTTTAGGAAGCGCGGCATGTACCAAGCTCTTCAGAACGGCATCTATGGCTTTGGAGCTATTTCTGGAGCTTCCTTTGGTGGCTCGATTGCCGACCATATTGGCTGGAGATGGTGTTTTCTCTTCCAGGTGCCCGTATCAATCATGGCTCTGATCATTGGAGCTCTGGTCGTCTCTGATCAATCTGGAGGTTTTTCGCTCGATGGCAGTCTAGGTACTGTCTGGCACAGAGTCGATTTCTCTGGGTCACTTCTTCTAGTCGTAGCTATCTCGGTTCAGCTTGTGGGACTCAGCCTGGGGGGAAACGAGCTTCCCTGGGGTAGTCCTTGGGTGATTGGAGCCCTGATTGGAAGCGTTTTCTTGTTTGGTCTTTTCCTCGTCGTTGAGGAAAAGACGAGTGCCATCCCGGTTATCCCCCTCCGTTTGTTGCAAGGAAGGCTACCTATTGCAACGCAGTGTGCAAACGTATGCGCAGGCATGGCTGCATATGGGGTAAGCTTCCGCGAGTTGCCCAGGTTTAGTGATTTAAACTAACCCTTAGCGAGTACCTTTTCATGCTTCCGCTTTTCTTTCAGGTTGTTCTGCTTGACTCGGCCACCACAGCCGGTGCTCGACTTGCAATTCCTTCACTGGCGACTCCAATTGGCGGCCTTATTGCTGGTGTAGTTATGTCTCGTTGGGGCAAACTGCTTGCTCTTGTGCGAACTGGAGCTCTGTTGATGGTAGTAGGCAACGGCTTGGTGACCTTACTCCAGTTTCAAGATTCGAAGTGGAAGTACTTTGTCTATGTCTTTCCCGCAAACCTTGGTCAAGGCATTATTTATCCTGGTATACTGTTTACTTCGCTCGCCTCGTTCGACCACGCCGGTAAGCACATAAGTCTCTGTCGATCAATATTGCCAGCTTACAAGTTTACAGATCACGCTGTCACGGCCTCGACAGTGTACCTCATCCGCTCACTAGGAACCGTCTGGGGCGTTTCAGTCACATCTGCCATCGTTCAGACTACACTCAGCGTTCGCCTACCTGATGCATTGAGTGACGTAGCAGATAAATGGAGAGTATGCCCTTTTTCTTGTCGCCAACTTCTGTCGTAAAGCCTTTGATCAGATGCTAATCGTGCTTTGCCACATAGGTTATTGAGCAAATCAGACACTCTGTCGACTATATCCGTCAATTACCTCCCGATGTGCAACTCAGGGCGCGTCTGGTTTACTATGATGGTTTGAGATATGCGTTTGGCGCCTCGACTGCCGTAGCCCTTCTAGGACTCTGTGCTGCCTTGATCGCCAGCGGAACTGGCCTTCGAACAACTCACAAGTAGTCAGACGTGGCCAAGAGTTTGTAGTTCATCAAACGAAATAGTCTCAGTCTCCTGCATCCAACCAGATTTCTCTGGGCAAGCGTTCACTTCATGACTGTTACTGGTGGTCATTGGCAGAGTCCCAGAGCTCCTTAGTGGATAGAACCAATTCAATTCTTGCAGTCACCTGCAAATAGAGGAACCGAATCTCGACGACACCATGTGCCCGCCGATCAGCGAAATATAGATAAACAAAAATGACATATTCATAACTCTTCGGTGAATAGCCAACGAACAAAAAGTGTGGTTCCGCCCGGGATCGAACCGGGGACCTTCTCGGTGTTAACGAGATGCCATAACCAACTAGACCACGGAACCAATGTAGTTATTATAAACCAAAAATTGTGATCTGGATAATATTCGCTGATGGCCATTGAGCTGATAGGTCTATCCTAAGGCCCTTCAGTCTAGCAAGAGGCATTCAGGGCTGACATGATCGAGGCGACGAAGGTTTCAGGCAAGGAGTACGCGAGTAACTACCGCCCGTAAAGACTGTTCACAATAGCTTGAAAGGAAATGTATCATCGAAGATCGCTCTATACCTTAGGTACAAAGATAAGGTATGTTACCTACGTGGGTACCTAGTTAAGAGACACCAATTACCTTGACCACGAACGACTTCGAGATTGTCGTACTGACTTTTCTTTTCTTCTCAATAATCGATGATCTCATTCTTGAGGCCGAGTTGATAGTTTCAACGATAACTCAACTCTCACCTAAGGTGCTTTAACTGAAGCTGAGATACTGACACCAGGGCGCTGCAAGTGTAGCTACTCAGAGAGGGTAATAGGAACGGTCATCACTACCAATAACTGAATGTGACAATAATAGCCTGATGAATACAACATGAGAGATTTCTTCTTACCTAAGGTACCTTAACTTATCTACTAGGTAATAGGCGTGCTGTAAGTTCCTAGTTGCTGCTGCCTGAGGTGGCAGGTGCTTGACAGTGGCTGCCAGGCATTGAAACTGCCTCCGCGATAGGCCCCTCTTGATCAATATCAGACGCGACTAAAATCGTCCCTTCTCTCCTCCTTCCAACTTCATTCTCCTTATCCTGCATCATAACCTCCTAAACTTTCAACCTCACCTACTAACTACAGCCCCTCGACCAACTTCAAGCCGGTTCATCAGTATAGGGGGCAGTTTAGAGCGAAACTTCCTCGTTGATTAACCTGCTTTTGCCCTTATTAGTCGAAGTCTCGGGCGCTCTTTCAGAGATTCAAAGGCACATCCGGGAGCAGCATGTTCTATAGCCACGAGAGTAAGTCACCTCATGATATGTCATCAACTAGGGCATAACTAACACCGCTTCAGTCCTCAGCAATACCCAGTATGGGGTTGCCACCATCTGGTATATATCAGTGTCTTCGTTTCGTCTCATTCTATTCACTGACTTTGCAATCTAGGCTCGTCGCCACCGTGGGCAAGTCTAATCAAAAGCGGTTGACTCGCAAGGCAATTCAACAAGTCAACGTTCCCAAGGCCTGCGAGACCATCATCGACCCAGGAGCCCCGTTGGCTCTACGTCTCCAGGGGAACCTCCTTTATGGAGTCTCTCGAGTCTATGCCCAGCAGTGCCGTTACATGCTCTCAGACGCTGAAAAGACACAATCTGACATGATGACCTTCTTTCGGGTTATGGATACAAGTGAAACGGACCCAAACGCGGGCAAATCAAAGTAAGACGTCCTTTGTTGCCTCACAAAGCTCTGTGTACTAACATATTCTTCTAAGGCGGCATCAAATCACCTTGCAGGATGACCCGTCCTTTGATCCTTTGTCGACTATCCCAAAGCTCGACCTTTTGGCTAGCGTTGATGATTTGGTTCTTCTCTCGACAAAGTTTTCGTCACAAGGCAGTGTCTCTCAAATGACTCCTAAGACTCAAGGTTCCAGCTCTTCAGGTCGGGGCAATTCACTGCTCAACTTCGACATTCCTCAGTCTTCGCATTCTGGCCGAAGTTACCGTCTCCCAACGGATCTTGACCACGATTCTCCTTTCGCAAAACCTTTTCATACGCAGGACCCTGTGGAGGACTTCAACCCGTTCGGTGTAGACATTGCAAATATGCCCGGTCTTGACCTCAACTTTGACCTTGACGGCAACCTCATTGAGTTCGGCGACATGGAACCACAACTCCCTCCCCTTCCTGGAACGGCGGCATTTGAAGAGCAACTCCAGATTCAAGCTGCCAATGCCGGCCTCGGCGTCGAAAATGGACCCCTTGAAGGAGACAATGTGATCATCATGGGTGAAGATGCCTTACCTGACGCCGAGCCTTTCCCCAAGCGCTCTGTTGCCAGAAAAGCAACTTCCTCGGCCGAGCCCAGCTCTGAATCAGTTTCGACTGAGCAAGCCAAAGCACCACTGAGACGACAAAGGCGACGTCGAATTCGCCAAATGGTCGACGGAAAGAACCATGTTGCTGCAACAGAGATGCGAAGCTGGTCTATGAACTATCTTAACAACATGAAGGCCAACTATAAACCCCGTCTTGCTACCACTGTCGCCCAGGCACGCCACAATGCGAAGGCTCTTCTTTTTGACAATGGGCTCGCGGGTATTGGTAGAGCTAGTTCAGGGGCGACACACCTCCTCGCAGAACACTTCTCTGGTATGGCTCTCTTGGCGCAGTTACAGGGAAAGAATCCTGAGCAAGAACCAGAAAGTGTGACGCGGGGCCGCCGCCGTGCTTCTGCTGAAGCTTTTGAAGACGAGCACAATGAAGCACGGAATGTCCGTCAGAAGTTAGACCATGCCAACGAGCTTGGGCGTGGTGTTGATTATGACATGGGTGCTGTCATGTTTGGTGAAGACATTGCCCCAGAGATGGGAATGGATGCAGCAAAGGGTCTTGAAGATCGGCACTCCTCATCCATGGCTCCTTGGAGTCGTCCTCCCTCTGCTGCTCCTGGTTCGTCTATTCGGGGACAGGGTAGTGCACAGAAGAGATTCCCTGCTCCAAGTCCTCTGCATGCCCGCGGTAGTGCAATTCGCCCAATCGAGCGCTGGAGTGATCAGCTTGGGCCGCAACATGGCTCTGATGACTTGGCGATGCTCCGTTCTCAAGATTCTTCTATCGGCGATGAAGGATTCATGGTTGATGTCGAATTCGGCAATGGCGGCGATACACAGGGCTCTGGTGCCGTCATTGATGCCTCTGCTCTTGACTTCTTAGGCTATGCCACTTCTCGTGTGGAGTCCAAGGGATATACTCGTTCTTGCGAGCAAGCTGGCCGTCGCTGGATTGATTTCAATACTCTTACCGACGAGCTCGATGACCCTGCCAACTCCAAGAAGTTCGCATCGGAAGCTTTCATGCATGTTCTCGTTCTTGCAACTAAGAACGTCATTGCTATCGAGCAAGATGGGATTGCCGACAAAAAGCCCTTCGGCACCATCCGCATTGGCCTCACTCTTCCTCAGCAGGAGGTCGAAATGGCCGACGAGCTGGCCTAGACTTGTTTTTGGACCGAGGGTTCAATTGGTACACTATCATTCATGTGAGTTTCATAGACGCATGGCGATGACTTTACGATTTCGCGCAGCGTTGCCCATTTGATTTATAGGGCAAATCAGTCACCAAATTCTTGGAGTTCGGGGAACACTTGACATGGAAGCAAAATGGGATCATAGGTATTGACAGCATATGTGGGATACGGTCAACGGTATATATCTTGATTTGGGGGTGGGAAACGAGGTAGCAACGGGATATTTCTGGTCCGTAAGCAAGAGATTCATTCAGTGGGCAAACACTCGATACATCATATTTAAAGAAACAAAACTTGAAATACTTCGCACATGATTATTATTATTGATATTGTCTCTAGTCGAAGGGATCATCATCCACTCCACCCTCTCGATCTTCGAACTGCATGTAATCAGCAGATGTGCCCTCAGCTTGAGCATTAATCAGTTTCCAAGCCTCATGAACAGAGTCAAGGATGGAATCATCGAATGCTAGACCCAGCGACGGGAGGGGAAAGGTAGCAATGTCTCTATCTACGCTCAAAGAGTTTGATCCACCACTCTGTTCGTAGTACACCTGGTAGATCGGCGAGGACACATTGTGGCCCTTGGAAACAGCGGCAATCAGAGACGAAAGAGCCTTTTTGAGGACTGATTTCGCTGATGTGGTATAGACAGTGCTGAGATATATAACATCTGTTGACCTTTCGTTAGCATGATTGTCTTTTAATCATGTGTCAAATAAAATAATAAAGTGTGAGGTGTGCATCAGGTTGTCAGAGATAATGATCGTCATTAGAATTCAGACAATGTAGATAAGTATTCGGTATGTGAATCATCATAACACAATGAGAAAAGAAGAAAGGATAAGGTGAACTCACATTGTCCAGAAGGGCACTCCCCAGTGTCGCTTGAGTGTACCATAGCATAGACTGGAAACTCGTGAGGGCTTTCGTCCTCAACAGTGACAATGCTCGAAGGAAATGCCACCACTGCGACAGCGGGCGTGGGAGCGCCGTCAGTAAGGAGTTCAAAGACCGGAGACAAATTTGACTTTGTGACCGCTGTGAGCCTGCTGATTCGAATACTGCTAGAGTCAGCTGCATCGGCGCCTTGTACCACCAATTTGGTCTTGACGTCGATATCATTCGTGAGTGAGAGCTCCAGCGGAGCATCGGGTTGTTCTGATCGTTTCAGGTTCTTGATGCCAGATCCCAGCATATATATTGCACCACCAACCGCAGCAGCACGGCAGCCCACTTGAGCCACCTCTGACAATCCACCCCATTTGGGATAGACTGCAGCAAAGCCAGGACCGAAAACGCCCATCGATGTCATATGTCGGTTGATGGCGGTTAAGCCATCTTTGACCGATATTTTCCCATCATGGCTCAGCGTCAGTGTGATGATGTGGGATTGAAGTGCAGCATCGAGCTTGAACTCGGAGGCCAGAAACTGTGCCAGCTCCTCATCAGCACGTGCCTGCCATGTACCGACATTCGGTTCCGAATCAAAGTCAAGCACAAACTTGAGGAACTTCATCAGGGACCGCTTGGACCGAGCTGGAATGGACTTGTTGGAGAAGACATCTTCGCGGGTCGATGGTATCCGGCTGAGCGACGGCGTTGACGAGGAATCTGAAGAGGGCTGGAAGATGTAGAAGGAACCGACAGCGAGAAATTCGATCTGCCGAAATGCTTTGGAGTCGACGAGCTGAGTCACCAGCTTCGACCGCGAATGTATCAGCTGCGGCGCGAGAGCCAAGCTATAGGATCGTGTAGCACCTAGAGCGTCCGCATCTCGCGTCACCTCCGCAGAAAAGAATAACCGCGATGGGTCTGTCAATCGATTCTTCTCAGCCCACTGATCTGTCTCCTGAAGGCTGAACGCGGCTTCGCTGCCTCCGTAGAAGTCGTTGGGGTCGACATGTAGAATATTCTTGCCTGAACGCGACAAAGCTCTTCAAGAATGAAGACTGGGTCAGTCCGACCGAGGCAACATCTCAACAATGGAATCCAAAGCTTACAGGGCGAGGAGGGACTGTTGTAGCCCAGTGCCGCTGATCACTACATCCCATAGGGTGTCTGAGAGGGATTCCATGGTGAGGTTGATATTGCGAGGATAGAGGGAGAGGAAGGGAGAGGAAGTTGATCAGCCTTTTTATGATGCGCCAAGTCTGAAGGAGATTTCAGGTGGGGCAGGGTTGTTAAGCAGTAAGTGGAGGTCAGTAAATAAAATCAGTTGGCCCGTGCACTTCAACTACCAGCAATGAAAAAAGGATTGGCCGACACTTTTTTCTCTCTCTTCTTTTTTTCCTTCACCATCCGCTCAGCCCTTTACGCAATGTCTTCCTCTTCTGCGGAACATTGCTCGTGGCGTGGTAGTTTCATTACTACTCACTTTATGAGTGGTAGAGCAATTTGTCTTCCGGTATCTCCTGCCCTAGAATAAAGTCTGAAAGGGTGGGTCGAATGGCCTTGACACATTTCTTGATCCATCCAACTTAGTTCATGATTATAATGGTAAAAGCCACGGTTATGAGCAATTGCAATGCATTTTCTTTTCATTAGGGTATCATTAATCTATGATTGGGTGATGGCCGCGTTGAAGTCTTCCCATCGCTTTGAAGCCCAGCCTAAGAACTGCTCTGACGTAAGGAACTGGGGCGTCAATGCAGTTCCTCCATGCTTGGAGATGGACAAGAGCTTAAGATCCCCGTCTTTGCAGTCCACCACGACCGTTACAGTTTCGTCGCAGAGTGACTCTTCAAGTCTGTCTGGGTCAACGAGTAGCCAGAACCTGCCGTCAGTGGGTCGGTCAGTTTCTTTGCCGGTAAAGACAACTGCTGTGCATGCGATTGGAATGTTCGTGATGTTGAGAGGTCGGGCCTGTTTGTGGGAGCAGATGACCATCTCTCGGTCGATGTCGTATCGCGCTCCTGGAAGCTTCGTGTTCCGTAGCGCAGCCATTGTAGCAGCCCATGCGGCATCGAACGGGTTTCCATCGAATGAGATGAAAAAGATATCAATGTAGAGCACCCAGTAAGCCACAACGGATCGGTTCTCGTTGCTTGTGTCCTCTCCATCCTCCTCCATGCGATCTTCGAGGTCTTCTGATGCTGGTGTGTGCCATATTCGCAGGTCATCAGGCTTGATGATTCTGGAGCTGTGAAGAAGGGAGTATATGCGTGTGCTGAGAGTCTGGGCAAGAGTGCTTGGTGGACCACCTGGGAGGAACTGAGGAGCGCAACCCGTAGCAAGCTCAATGTTGGGCACCAGGAGGTCGTAGTCTTTCAACTCGGTCTCGGTATTGGAGGCACGATAATTCGGGATGTTGGGTGTTAAGATGGTCTCGCCTCGTACACCGCAAATGACGGTAGTGTCGCCGACGCGAACAACAGCACTACCGTGAGCATGTGACAAGCTCGCCAAGTTGACTGTTGGCTTGCGAGATTCGTTTCGGGCTCGTCCATTGCTTCGAGCTGGGCGAATATCATCAGAGGCGGGATCGAGGCTGGCAAGTAGATACGGATGAGGCGACAGCTTGGCGAAAGTCGTCCTTGTCAGTCCCTTAGTGGAGGCCATGGTAGTGAGTTAAACTGAACCCTCGGCCAGGATTTACTGTGAGTTTAGGTATTGACCGTGGTTGACTTTTGATGTGAGAAATGGATGATGAAAAGTTGGAGAGATGTTCGCAGCCTCGTGGGGTCCTTGGTGGGGTCAATTGAGCTCCGTCCAGTCAGAGAGGCCACCATGTGCAAGGCTGACTTGCCTCCAGCTCTAACTAGCGTACCTACCTATCTAGGGTAAGTTAAGCAGGTATACTTACTTTATTCAAAGAATATTTGTAGTGGGATACTTGGCGATATCAACAATGACATTTGACAAACTGCTATTTCATTCGGCTCAATGGGGTATTACAATTGGCCTTGTTCTCTATTGATGCACTTGACTAGAGTTAGTTATTGTACTTCGTTACTCCAGCCATAATCGATAGAGACAGTTCATTTCTGGTCATATTGACGGTTGATGCAGCTAGGAAGACTTGTGGCTATTGGAATTTCGCTTGACAGCGTCACAACTTCTGTATTGAGCATGCTCTTCGTTATTTGTGACAAGGGACTTGCCGACCTCTTTTCCCATTACATTACCCACTGTCAAAAGTTCAATCACCAACAACGCCGTCAAGATCGACAGTCACAAGAAGCACAAGTCAACCAACATCACCAACAACATATTCCGTCTGATCCGACACTTACCGTACATCGTGAGGTATCCATGAGGCGTGGCAAAGGCGACAGCAAAATTTGACAGGGAGCTTGGATCCTTTGTTGGTCCCCTCACATCATGGGCTTTATCCCGCCGCGGTCCGCAGAAACTGTGCATGGGAGGGAACATATCACCAACATGCTTAACGGCCATGATGATGTCGTGCGACTCTCTCTGTTGGTTCAGGCATCCTCGATACATCATCGAACGACTATAGACTCTTTCAACATCGACGCAAACCGTTCCTGGCCCATCATATTACGCTCGGATGATTCTCGACCATTTTGAGATTCTAAATGCCCGATATGAACAAGGAAATCCTCGAATGAGGTTCGAGGCTTTGGAAGAAGGAAGCATGCGATTAAATCTCCAGAAGGCTAATCACCTCAAAGAGCGAATCAGAACTCGCCTGTTACCGCCCGTTGGAGAAGCCATTGAAAACCTGCAAGGATCGTCACTGCGTCTGTCGGCCAATCATGTTAGCCTATCGCATCTCATCACAGCGTTACATCTTGAAGACTCCACCCTGGTTGCTTCTGACTGCCATTAAGCCCCCAAAACCATCAGCGGCCTCTAAGAGCAATTACCCGTCCTTGGAGGGGGGATAGACCAACGCAGATGGCTCAAGCAAGTGCTTGGATCACGGCTCCAGTGCCAGGAACATCTTGGCTAGATGTGTCGGGAGTTTCCAGCACCCAATCCTGAGCCTTATTCAGACGCTCATCTTTCCCGTGGTTGTGGATGAGCCAACAGACGTTGAGAGCTTAAACATTCGGCAGCTATATTATCACAATGCTAATTTCTCGTCCCGTACAGCAAGCGCTAGGTCTCATTTTACTGTGAAGCTATTATAGCGTTCATCACATCATCACAGCGGTCTTGAGAAAGATGCAATGAAGCCTTTGTCTAAGAAACAACTTTTCTTTACAGAGCAGAGAAACAGCATGTCATGCCCCAGCCATCGTTGATGATGATCCCCGGCCAACATGCAGACCTAGAGCCTGCATCCCTGTCCCCTCAACCAGAAAACACCCACATCCCGCCCATCGTGTTTCTCTCATTATGGATTTACCTTTCTCTTAGTTCTGCATGTCACCCACCTTCATCACTCCGCCTGCGTCTATGTCTCTCAACCACGCCAGCTCGCGGCTGTGTGACAGCCGGATGATCCACTCATGGGGAAACGGCATTTCATGAGCTGGCCAATATCAGAGCTCCGTCAGCCGCTGGTCCTTGTGTTGACTCGTTTTCTGCACAGACTCTTCCCGCATGTCAATCTTGAATTCCACCTCTTCCTATCCCTGCACGCACAGTAGTGACATGCTTGCCGCCGCCGTATCACAAAGAGCCACCCACCAGCTGCAATATACATTTGCTGGGCCTTACCTCTGCAGCTCTACCATTCTCCGCTCGACGGTGAGGATCCGATCGCCTGAGGCCATATATTCGGCCGCATGCCCATTTAGACTCCACTGTAGCTCCCCGTCTTAAGACCCTGCTTCCCAATACCCTAAGTTCAAGGCGTTCGCATCCTTTCGTTTATCATCTGTCTTATTGCCTTGCATCTCTAATCGGAGAGTCTGGAATTCTTCGATTCGAGCCGATTGACTGTTTCGTCTGGGCGCAACTCAACAGTTCGCCATCCATTGAAGGTTCGATAGACCAGTCAGCCAAGTTGCCGTCTTATGCCCTTGGTCTCATCTTGCTTAAAACACACCCATAACGATATACGAAATCGCCGTTGATGTCGAACTAAAAAGCCTGTTCCGCGCTCTGTCGCCAAATAACACCAAAATTTACTGAGCTTTAACGCTGGTCGAAATGGCTCCCAACTCATACATGGACGAGGCTACAAGGACCTTCTCCGGCCTCATCAAGCGTATATCTATTCCCCTAACGCCGACAAGCCCACCTGGCTTAGTCCAGGCGCATACAATAGACCCTTGGGAGAAGTCTGGTAAATATGGCCGAGGATGGTCCTATTTCGCCCTCGCCTTGATGGGCACAGTTCTCGTCATGCGTGTCTGGCACTTCTGGCAGGATAAGATTCGACAAGCTATTTACAAACAGGAGGTCGAGGAACACTACCAAAACCTCTATAATGCTGAGGTAGAAGCCATGTCCGGTATGCGCAGTGCCCAGAGCCAGCATTTCTTCCCAGAAGGTCATGACATGATGGGCGAGAAGAACTTTCGACCGAAAGCACACTTCTCCTCTGTTAATATTATCAACGATACCTTGGCTCTATTTCGATGGATCTTTTATCGTCCTATCCCGGACTTGGTGATTGGAAAACGCCGAATCACCTTCTCCTCACTGGCAGTTCTTACTACTGTCTTCATTACTCTCGCCTTTGTCGTCCTTTATTGCTTCCTGCAACAGCCTCTATACTGGCAGAGCATTCAGTTCGGATCACCTCCCCTGGCGATTCGAGCTGGCATGATTGCGATTGCTTTGACACCATGGATCATCGCAACCAGCATGAAGGCAAATATCCTTACTGCTATTATTGGCATCGGCCCCGAGCGGCTTAATGTTTTCCACCGATGGGCAGGTTACCTCTGTCTATTCCTATCCCTG
This sequence comes from Fusarium mangiferae, assembly GCF_900044065.1. Lineage (NCBI taxonomy): Eukaryota > Fungi > Ascomycota > Sordariomycetes > Hypocreales > Nectriaceae > Fusarium > Fusarium mangiferae. The sequence goes on along the minus strand of NW_024573924.1, from coordinate 1,071,486 downwards.
GTCCACGCCATTCCCTTTTATATCCAGCCTGTATGGGATGACGGTGGAATGAAGGTGTTTCAGCGCTTGTTTCCCGGTGGCAGTGGCATCATTTATGGCACTGGCATCGCCTGTCTTGTACCCCTTATCTGGCTATGTGTCGCATCACTGCCCTTCATTAGGAGGACGGCCTATGAGATCTTTGTGGTTCTCCACGTACCCGTGGGGATCGTCTACGTTGGTCTCCTTTTCTGGCACACGAAGAACTTCCTCATGTCGTGGGCCTACCTTTATGCAACAATAGGTATCTGGGCATTCTGTTACTTCATAAGGCTGTTCAAGCTTAACTGGCTCAAGCCTTGGCGTATGTCTTTCATGGTTGGAGACGAGGCCGCTATTACTCTTATGGCAGAGAACGCCATCAAAGTTACAATCCCAACGCAGATGAAATGGAAGCCTGGCCAATACGTTTATCTTCGTATGCCTGGTATCTCCATCTTTGAGAACCATCCTTTCACCATTTCATCGCTTTGCAGCGATGACTTCCCATCAGAGTACGGCGAGCAATACCGCGACTGTACTCTGGTATTCAGGCCCTATGGTGGATTTACACGCAAGGTGCTTGATACCGCCATTGAGAAAGGACCATTCCATACCTACCGCGCGTTTCTTGATGGCCCCTATGGCGGTATGCGCCGCGATCTAGCTGCCTTTGACACCTGCATCCTGATTGCCGGAGGCAGTGGTATCACTGCCCTTGTGTCACAGCTTCTCAATCTCATCAAGAGAATGAGGGATGGCAAGGCCATCACTAAAAAAGTTGTTGTCGTCTGGGCCCTGAAGCGACTTGAAGCTATGGATTGGTTCAGAGAAGAGCTGCGAATTTGTCGTGAGGCTGCTCCCCCTGAGAGCGTCACTTGCAAGTTCTTTGTGACATCGGCTGTGAGAGCGAGACCAGGTATGGAAGGACCAGGACCCTTCAGTCAGGTTGGCCCTGGTGGTCCTAATGGACCCCGAGCTTTAAGTCATATGTTCCATGACAAGCTCGACGGTTTCGTTGCGGGCATCGCTTCCAAGAGAAACTCGGCCCTGATCCAATCCGAGGCCCAGGGTGACCCTGAGCGTGAGAGGGAGCTACGGGCCGAGGACGAGGACCGTATCACAGCCCTCCCTCAGCAGAAGTACCTGCAACCTCACTCAATCCCTCCTCCTCCTCCGGGACCACCTCCTACCAACCAAGATGAGGCTCTAAGGAGACTTGAGGGTCACGGCTATCCCGAGGACAAGAAAATTCCGCTTGGTGACAGTGAGGAACCCACTAAAAATGACCCTGAGTTCCATTTCAGACCCATGAAGCAAGATAATCCACCCCAGTTTAACTACGCGCCAAGGTCTCCTCGAAGACTTCCAGAGTCGTTCCCTACGGAAGAAGAAGCATTCCCAGTCCGAGCTCCTGAGCTTGCTCACCTGAGGACAGCTAATCCTGAGGCCGGAAGACCGCGACCAACATCAACTTTTGGTCCCCCATCTGGCTTTGACTTCGGGTTCCCTCAAACCCCAACCGAGTTTCAAAAGAGTCTGATGCGCTTCGCTTTCCCTGTGCCTCATCAGATCGATGGAGGATGGAGCGTTGAGTATGGTCGCCCTGACCTGGGCTATATGCTGAAGGAATGGGCGACAGGAGGTGCTGATGGACGAGGCATCCTTGGCCGACGCACGGCAGTCTTTGTATGTGGCCCACCCTCTATGAGAGTTGGTGTGGCCAATACGGTTGCCCGACTCCAGGCGGAGATCTGGGGAGATGATGAGCTTGAAGAGATCTTCTTACATACCGAAAACTACGCTTTGTAAGAAGGGAGCATTGTGTGGATGTGTGTAGAGGCCTGTAATACTATGGACTGTGTCGGGTTGATGGAGACGGAGTGAAGAGATACCATGAGCGATCTGATTTTTTGATGACCTAGTATATATATATACCAACCTACCTGGGACCTTTGGAGGTGCCTTAGCTGTATGAGTACTAAGGCAATTGAGCCTCAGCTATATAATATCGATACCCTATACTATCTATTTTCTTGTAGTACAACTTGTGGAGACCCCGTGACCGGAGTTGGCATGGCATGATGACATGAAAATTATGAGGAAGTGGCCAGAAGGGTTCACGAGATTGCCCCTCCCCCTCATGCAAGGTCATGATGAACCCCACGCTTTAATCAAGAGGCACGTACGTTCAAGCATCGTGATTGGAGAATGGCTTCAACTCAAATCGAGAAGGCGGAATAAGGTATGAGGACCTTGAGGCTGTCTTGGTAAGATACTTACCCTAATGATTAATGCTTGAGGCAAGGTATGGCCGTGATGGCGTATGGCGTGGAGGCAGGAGGAGACACCTTGATGGTCCCTGACTTGTTATGTGAGAAGAACCTGAAAAGAATACCTACCTACCTGAGGTAGGTAGGTAGGAACTGGATATTTGAGTCAAAGAGGTCCTCAAACTGAGTATCTTCAACTTTTCAATACCCAAAACATTCTCTCTCATTCATAATTAGCTACTTTATCATTTCTCAAGTCTTCAGATACTCTTCCACAAGCTCCTAGTAGGCGGAAGATAGTGCAACAACAACCACAACGGAAACCACTCGACACCACCTTACCATTTGCTATCTCAAAATCCCCCAACTGAAGTCACAATCAGTAAAAATGGAGGAGTGGCCAGTTACAGACCTTGACAAAATCGCCAAGGGGTGGAAAACTGCCATGAAATACTCCAAGGAGCGTCTTCAACGGGTACACGACCTCGCAGCTGATGAACTGGATGATGCTATCAATGATGGGCACTTGGTTCTCGAGACCGTGTGCTTGTTTGTCCACGCCTGCATCAAACACAATCAGTACAAGTACGTAGTTTCATTACCTGCAACACACATGAACATCGAACTAACGGAACTCAGGCTTCCTCTTTCGTTTTGGCGAGTCCTCCATGCTGAATACGGTATCATCGTCTATCCCACGGCATTGACAGAAGACATCGATATTCGAGGCCTGCAGATTGATGTCACATTTACAGAGGCGTACGACGGACACATCAGTATGTACAAGTTCCCGTCTCAGGCCGTCCGCTCGTTAGTACTTACACAAGCGATAGTGATGTGTGGTGGAGCGCGCGGAATCAAATACCCTCCCCGATGTCCCATTGAGCTCATGCGAGAACCTCCGCCTGCGTATCAGAAGGAAACGCCAAAGGTAGAGTCGTGATGTTTCTAAAGTTAAAAATATTTTCCGTGTATTATTGGAATTAGCTTTGGCGATAGTGGGACGCCCGGAGCATGATAGCGTTGGTGGTTTAGAGGCAAGGTGATCCGTCATTATCAGACAGAATAGTAGCGTCAGAATGTTGATGCTTTCAAGAAGACGAATTGTCAAAAGATTGCGTTTATTTCCAATTGGAGTAAAATGGCCTCAGCTTTCTTCACGCTGTCCGATAGCTCCGTCTCGGTTTGCTCTCCATATCCCCTCCTCACCTTCAAACTCCTCACGTTTCCAAACCTCAACTTTGGATTTGCACTCTTCCAACGCCTCTTCACCAGCTCGCCACGCCGCTTGCCGATGAGGTGACGAGACGGCGATTAATATGCTCTCTTCTGCGATAGGCACAGGTCCGAGGCGATGAATCATGGCTACCCCGCGGAGACCATGCTTATCGCGAACGTCCTTTGCAATGGCCATCATGGACTTGAGAGCTCTGGGGTGATACGCTGTATACTGTAGCTCCTTCACTGGCTTTCCTGCGAAGTTATCGCGGGTGGTACCTGAGCTTGGTCAGTTCCGCAGTGAACAAAGACCTGCGAGAGACAAGAACTCATTACCTGCAAAGAGCACGATTGCGCCAGCTGAGGGGCTGCGCACCCGGTCCAGGATGGCCTGGGCATTGAGATGATCGTGAGTCAGAGCGACATAGCAGTCTTGTTCTGATAGTTCCCAAAGATCCTGAACCTTTTCTTGAGTTGCCATTTTTAGTCAAGCAAATGTTGGAGGAGAGATGAGATAAGAACGAGTTTATATCTCGGAGTTGTTCTATCAAGAGTGGGCTTGGTTTGTATAAGGGCCAGCCAGATGTCAAGCCATACTGTTTGAGACTATCATGGTTGGGGAAGGCCCAATAGAAATTACTAGGTATCTATAGTAGACATTAGGTAGGTAGTTTGACCTTAGGTATCTGATTTCTGTACTTAATCACTTTCTCCCGCTACCTACCTACCTTTACGCGCTACCCCGGTTTCTAGATAGGACCTCTAATAGGGCCTGCAATAGGCTTTTAATATATTAATAGCTATAAAAAAAATATAATACCTTTAGTATATTTTTCTAAATAGGCTATTAATTTTAATAGGCTTAAAATACTAAAAAGGTATTTATTTAATATCTTTTTTTAATAATAATTTATTAATTAATCTTAAGCCTATTATAGTAAAATTACTATTATATTTAATAGCTATTAATAGTTTAATCTTATAGACTGGCTAAAATAGCCTAAAGTGGCCTAAAGTGGCTTATAGAGGTATTAAAAGGCTATTATAATAGGTATTAAAAAGATTAAAAAGAGATATTATAAAAGCCTTTCTTTTTAAGGCCTTTTTTTTAAAAAAGTTAAGGCTATAGTTAAATTTATAGCCTTAAGGCTAAAAAATTAATAAATTATATTATTAAATTATTAATTAAATAATTTAATTATTATTATAAATAGATTTATAATTTTAATATATATTATAAAGTAAGTTTATTAATACCTTAATAAATATAAATAAATATCTCTATAAATAATTAACTAATAGCTATTATATTAAATAGCTATTTATAATAATAGCCTATTAAATAAATTAAAGACTTATTAATTTAATTAATAGGCTATTAATACCTTAAGACCTATTATTATAATATTAATTTATTAACTATAATTAGCTTTTTAGTTAGAAATTTAAGGTATTATAATAGGCTAGTATTATAGCTATAGCTTTAAAGGTATATATAGCTCTTTAACTGGATTAATAGCCTGTTATATGGAAAAAACTGTTTAGAGCCCTATCAGAAAACCCAGATAGCCTCCTAGGTACCTAGGTACTTTATTACTACCTAGGATTGCCTGCCCAAGTTACCTATTCGCTGGTGATGGCACTCACATGAGCGCATCACATCGCGATGACTAAGCCCCACTTCGACTTCTTTATTCCTCCCTGCCGCCTTGACTTTTTGACTTTCGTTTATACAGTTTTCATCATAATAAAATCCTTCCTTTCCTCTTCTTTTCACATTCAACTGCTTCTAAAATCGACATCGACTTGACCCGATAAAGGCTACCGCGTTAGCCGAAGCTGCTGTTCGCGACGACCACCAAATGCGATCCCCGATCGCTCAAGGGACGACTAGCAAACCAAGATGAACATGAGCGACGAATTTCAAGACCGAGATGCCGGCTACCGATCGCGGCAGGGTAAACACATAACCCGAGCCTCAGGCAGAGATGGGAAACTCGAGAAGGACCTTCATGGATGATTTGAGCCTCATAGCTAACTTCCCCACGGGACGGCGAGATCATTCCAGGTCTCCGCCCAAGCAAGCTTTCCGCGACGATCCTCAAGAGAGAAGTTCTCGATACCGGGATGACGAGAGGGACCACGACTACGATTACGACAACCGGTCTGGCCGTCACGCTGATGGAGACTCAAGAAGAGGCGGCGCATCTCGAGAAGCGCGCTACAACTCTCGCGACGAACATGACTACCGAGGCATGTATGATGATGGTTATGTAGACAACAGCAACGATCAAGGGCAACGACGTTATGAGGACGACAAGCGGAGCGGTAGAGGGCGGTACCGTGACGGCGATGATCCACGATCACAGTCTCCGTCTGGAAGCTATCATAACCGCGGTCGCTCCGGCAGCCCAACGCGAGATGCTGGCAAGCCTAGCGACACCGTCATTCTTGAAGGCCTGCCTTTCAGTATATCGTCGAACGAGGTTGGTACCCTATCGATCTAAGCAAATTGCTACAAGAACACCATGCGGGCTTCTGGGCCTACGGATTCGAGCCTCGCTGCCCTGGAGGACGGACAAAAGGCTGCCGTTGTCCTATGCATTTGTCCTCCATTAAACGGCACCAGCGGCGCAACACATTCCTTGAAACCAGTTGATGCCAGTTCTCAAGACTAATTCCCCCGCCTATAGCTGCGCGACAGTATCCTGAGCAACTCAGTTGCCGCCGAGTTCCCCTCAATTGACGTGCGCGTTTCCGCTTCTAAGGGTCAGTAAGATGTGCTTGATATTTTACGTTTTTGTTGCTGACACGCACGAACAGGAAATCGCAGAGCGTTTGTGCAGTTCCAGGAAGTTGACCATGCTGTTGCTTTTATGAGAGAACATTATCCAAAGCTTCTTGTTGAGATGACGCATTCCACTGATGACGCCCCAGAAGGGAGATTCGATGCGTACATCCATTACGCTCGGAATCGAGATGCACGCGATGAAGCCGATGCTCGGGGGGTTCCCGGTGGTGACTGGATCTGTCCTACTGTAGGTTTGCTCCCACAACTTCAGCGACACAACTACTAACGAGATAGTGTGACTTTTCCAACTTTTCTACCCGAACTAAATGCAAGATTTGTGGCGGCCCACAGGCTGGTAAGTTGACCGAACATTTTAGTAATGATGGATGCTAATGTTGAAATTCTAGCCCCAGCCTGGCAGTTGAGCCTCACGGGCATGGCAGATGCTTCGGACGTACCCTCACAAATCCTTGTTGTTTATCCCTTGGCGTCATTTGTGACTGAAGACATGCTAGCCGAAGACATGAAGCGACTAGAGCTTGTAAAGCCCAACCAAGTCAAGGATACTTCTAATGGAGCACCCAAACTGAAGTCCACAGCCCCGACAGGCGACACGACAGGTTACGGCGCTCGACCTGGCTCTCTTCATCGAGTCTTCCTTATGCGTGACGCGCACACGAACGAATCCTTCAAATATGGATTTGCTGAGTTCTGGACGGTGGAAGACGCATCGGCCGCGATGGCAAAATTTCACAAATCTCGATCATTTACTGTTGCAGCATGCCAAGTGACAGTATCTAGCACTCATATGGGAGTTTTCTTGCCTGAACAACGCGAGGTTACACCGGAAATCGAGCACCTGTCATTCAGACCCTTGCTCAACCCCAACCTTCGTGTTCGATACCGAGACTACCATGTGTATCCGAGCCCGCGGGTTGTTAATGAGCAGCCTCCTGGAGGTGAAGGTGCCTCGAAAACAACCGAGGAAGACGGCAACGATAAGAAGTCAAAGAAGCGCAAAGCAGAGGGAAGTCTCGCTGCTTCTTCTACGAAGAAGTCTGTGCCAATGATGGCGGGCCAAATGGCCATGTGGCAGCGCAAGAGGGATGAGCTTCGCGTTGAGAAAGATACTAGACCGGCAAGACGGGACAAGGCTGAGTTCAGCGATGTGAATCGGACCCCACTTCGCATAAACCTGTCAGGTTCAGGAGGAGACTCATCGAAACCCCAGAGTGCTATTAAGATCTCACTTTCCGGGACACAGAAACTTGGTCCTCCAGAGCATGCGGCTCCCAGCAAGCAGGGCTCACCAGATGAGGCGGATACTCCCGGCAGTACGACACAGGCGACCTCAGTCTCTGGAGACGCACCAATCTCTTATGTCGATCGTGATCGATTGATGTGCCTGATTTGCATGCGCAAGTACAAATCCGCGGATGAAGTTAACATTCATGAAAAATCCCGGAACCACAAGAACGCGATGGAAAACGAAGAACTGGTCAAGGCGGCATTGCCTAGATTAGCAGCACGCGACAAGAGACTTCAGAAACAGGTCCAGGAGAATCCCGACTCGGCAGCTGCGGCATCGCAATATCGCGATCGTGCTAAAGAGAGGCGAGCCGCCTTCAACCAGCCTACCAAGCCAACAGTCGCACCACAAGGCAAACCCAAGTCGGGCCCAAAGGCGGAAGAGGCGGCGCCCGCTCCGAAGCCCGTTCAGTCTAAGGGAGCAGGTATGCTGGCCAAGATGGGATGGTCAACCGGTGCAGGTCTTGGAGCCAATGGAGATGGGCGTACCGAGGTCATCGAGACAAATGCTTACCAGGAGGGCGTTGGATTGGGCGCAGAGGGCGGCAATCTTGGCGACGCAGCGCAATTGGCTGAGCGTAAGACAAAGAACAGTTACGCCGAATATGTGAACACGGTGCAGGACAGGGCACGGGAGCGGTACAACAAGATGGGCTGAGATGTTGACACAAAGGCCATGTAATTGTAGATTGGGATATAGATAGGTAAAGGCGTTCAGAATTTGCCGTGAAACTGAGAACGAAACTCGACAAGCCAACGACAGACGCACATCTTCAATTAATGGGTATCATTTTTGAACACAGCACTTGTAGAAGCTAGTGTCTTAGATTCTATGTACATGCGCGAACTCACTTGCAACGTCTGACGCTGGCTTTCAACTTCCATTGCTATTCTAATCTCATGATTACAAGAGAGTCAATGCAACACCCGCAGCCACGATGAGCGTCACCATGGAAGCAGGAGACAAATGACCGGCAGCATTGTCGTCCTCTTCAGAACTGGAGGTGCCTGTAAATGTGTTAGTTGAGGGGGTGAATAAGAATGAAACGGATATAATAGATGACTCACCCTCAACACCAGTGACATCCGGGAATTTGGTGTCCTTCTCCTTAAGTTCAACGATGTTTGACTCGTCCGTGTTGTGGTTCGCCTCAGCGATGCCCAGCTGTTCATTTGCTAGGTCATAAACAACATAGGCAGAACGCAGGAATGTGTCTCCCAGAAGAGTGACGCCGCCAGTGAGGCCATACTGACTCACAGGGCTGATTCCAAACATACAGACGCTGTCCCAATCATCGAAGTAGGAAGAGACTTGAGGGTCGTCGAAGATTTCCTGCTTGTCGGGAAAGGCATCGATGACCATCTCGCTCATGGGAACAGAGATGGTCTTGCCGTCGAACTTGAAGTCGAAGCTAACGCCCTTGCCCTTGTCTTTGCCGTAGGCGCAGTCTACAAAGGGGATAGCGACATCCTCCACACTCAGGACGTTGAAGGCCTTGTAGATAGGTCCTACTTGGGCTTCGGGCAGGAGGCAGACGGTAGCACCAGAGTCGAGGATGGCGGTGGTGTCTCTCTCGAGACTGTCTACCTTGATCTCCTGGCCCTTTGGTGTCTTGACCTCGAAGCCTTCAAAGGCGACGGTGAAGTGAGTGAGGTTGAGAGTAGAAGGATCAGGCAACAGGGGCAGAGTTGCAAGCTTGCCGACGAACTTTTTAGTGTCGAGACCGCCGAAGAGGATAGTTCCTTGCTCAGCACTGAGGTCGTTCTGTCGGTTTATTAGTCAGGGGGTTAATTATTATTGTTTCCTTGCCGACTTACCAGCCAGAGACTGAAGGCGGCTCGGTCGATCAGGCCCTGAGACACCATGTTCTCGACAATGGTTGGGTATGTCCCGTTGGCGACGACATTTGCAGAGAAGCCCAAGCCCATGAGGCCCGTTGGACGAACAGACTTCGTCGCGAGGCCTAGCCTCTGCTGCTTGATGCTTTTTCCATCGATGGTGACGGTATCGTTGAAGTAATCACCACTAATAGAGCGGGTATCAAGATAGGTGATGTCGAATCCATCACGATCGACCAGTTCATAGGTACGACTCTTGCCAGGTTTAACTACAGAAGGTTGGTATATTCAGTCTTGGTGGTTGAGACGGGAGAGTAACTTACACGTAGTCATACAAGGGCCAATAGTCTCTTGCTTGGATCTGCTGTTGCAGAGATCGGTCTCATCTGAGTTGAGCCAAGTATCACTACTACCAGTGTCAAGCTGAAAGCTGATGTTTTGGCCTGGGGTACCGACTTGAAATTCGGCGTAATAACCACCCCCTGTGATATTGTTCAGAGCAGCGAGACTGAGAGTGTCGCGGCTGTGAAGGGACGATTCATGATGGAACCGTTGCTTTACAACTGGGGCAGAGACAGTGCCAGCAGAAACTCCAACGGCGAGAGACGTTAGAATCGTAAAGGCTCGCATTGTGCTAAAGTCAATTGGGAGGCTGCTGAATAGAGTTGATAACTGGCGTGCACGATGCAACACTAGCACGCGTTGATCTGCAATGGTATACAAGCAATAAACGAAAACAAAATATATATAGACTTAATACGATGAAGACTAAAAAAGATGAAAAGGTTTAAATCTATAAGAAAACGACCAAGGAATAAGCTTAATTCCAAGGTATTAATTTAGCGTCGGGAGTTAAAAGGAGTGAGACGAAGAGTGAGACGAAGAAGAAGAAGACAATTGTAATTTATTAGAGGAGGAGCTGAACTTTTTCTCTTTTGATCAGCTGGAGATTTGCCAAGACTTGCCCAGGCGGTTAAGGCAAGTAGGTAGGTAGGTAAGGTAGGCAGTGCCTACGCCACTAAAACGCCCGAGTCTGAGCCTGAGTCTGCCTTATTAGGGGTGATTATCCAATTGGATCCAAGCAATTCAGCCACTAGAGCCCCTGGGGAAGTTCCCGGGTTTGGCATTTTTAGCGGTCCTTCAAGGATCTAACGCTACGCTACAGTGGATGCCACTCAAGTCGGGCGGGAATATTCCATCCTTCTATGGATTTGTAGGAAGAAGGAATTGGTAATTGCTACGTGTACGAGGCTTAGCTTTGCTCAACAGTCTTGGAACCTGCGAGTCAGTTGGAGCCCGAAGGACCATGTTTCATGAGTCTTTGAAGATGGTTAAGAGTACATGATTTGTCTTCAAGAGACATTTATATAGAGGTTTGAGTCTTGTCGTTTTTGTACTGTAAAGGATTTCTCTTCTTATTGTTCTGCCTTGTCGATAGTTTGATTGTGGGCTGATGTGCAAAACAGGCACAGGCATCACTTCCATCATAGACTCTCTTATAGCACAACTTTCTAAGGCACTGGTATTTCGTGTGTGACTTTGCACGTGAGTTCTTGCTAGAAAGAAGAAGTCTAAACTTCTCCCCACGGAACGAACATTACATTGAATATATTCAAATCTTCAGCAGTATATTTAATTAGTAATAGCTCATACGTAGTGACAAACGGAGTGACAGAAGTTGTGGGCAGAAGAACTTACAGGACGAGACCGTGGGTATTCGCCTTGCTCTTGGTTTCAACCAAGGAGTCATTGCAAAGGTTCAGCTGATCCTGCAAAGTCTCGGCGGGTTCGTGCTCATAGTCTTCTATCCACACGCAGACAGGCTTCAGTCGCCGCACTTCGGCCTGAAGACAGCGCAACTCCCAGCTGTCCACCTTTCTCTTGACAGTGTTAGACCCCGCCCTGATCTTGTTGTACTTGATCTGGTCGTAGCACTGAAAAGCTACGGGGCCTATCACCTCCGGATCAACTGGCCGGACCCTTTCGTTTTCAGACTTGATGGACCAATACCGGTCCATCAGTCTTGGGTCCCAGAGGCAGTTGAATGTCACAGGGTGGACTCCGATAGTCTTTACGAGCTTCTCAAAGGCCACCTTGCAAACGGGACACCAGTCAATGACGATTGCGATGACACTGACTGGCTCGCACTTCTTCTGCAGGAGGAGCCTGTTGAAAAAACCAATGAAGGACTTGGCCCGCTTGCATACCCATCTCTCCTCGTACAAGGAGTGACCACAGGGAGCGAAGAGAAGATGGCGGTCTTGACACATCTTGTTAGTATAATCTGTAGTAGAGTAAAGCAAAAGTTGAAAAAGACGGAAAATGAAATCAAGGCTTGCCTCGAAATGGGTTGTTCGTGTGTTGTAGTGTCGGAGTGTGGGAATGGTTGTATAGTAGGCATCGATCAAAGATTATGATTAGGATGTTTGAAACGCCAAATTGGTGTTGTTGGTTGTGATGGAAAGTTAAGAATGACGAGAAGAAATCTGGACAGAGAAGAGGCCACATATTTATACCAAAATCTTGGTGGCAATAGCAGTCATGAACCGTATTCGGACTCTGGCTGAACACATGCCTGTTCTCCCGTGTTCAGGCGGACAGGACAGACAGTGACAAGAGACAACTCAAGAGCATCGTCATTGACGCAAGTTGCCGAAGGGTATGCACTTAATTCAATGCACAGAGCCACGGGATGTGTTGTTGGGGGCTAACATGGTGAGGAAAATGGGAGCTATCACAATACTGTAGCCAATGAGTCCGAAGAAAATTCCCGTACATGATATGTTGAATAACGCTTTGACCGTAGAACAAGTATGCAACTTACTCTGAACAAGCAAATGGGCAAAGGGAGGTGTACGATGAACAATATATCAACCAGCTGTTTATTGCCTGAACAGTAAAAGTCAAAGAGAAAGCCCCTGAAAAAGGTTCAAGTTTGACGTAGTTGTCAAAGGTAGTAATTAGTATGTATGGTATCAGTCAACAAACGAAACGAAACGAACAAACAAGCAAACAAACACGGCTCATGGCTCAGAGACAGATTACAGCTTCGCACCCTTCTCTCCGCCATCCTGCTTAAGCCGAACAACGCCCTGAACATAGTTAGCACAACTCTCATATCACTCAAACCAAATCACAGACAAGGCTCACCTCTTGGAAACATGTCGCCAGCAACGCCCCATCCCTGCCAAATATCTTCTGTGTAACAACACCCCTGCCATCTCCCGCCCACGGACTCTCCATCTCGGTAAACATCCACTCATCCGCCTTGACTGCCAGTGGCTCATGGAAATAGATGCTGTGATCCAGACTCACCAGCATTCCCACCTGTGCCCGCCCCTTCCAGTCCTCCACGTTACTGCCCATGCCCTCAAACTCGCACAGGCTCTTGACCTGCTCTTGGGTCTTCTCATCCAGCGAGGGTACCTCTTCTGGCGAGAACGGGAAGCGCCATAGTCCGTGGAGGCGGGAGACCGTGCCGATGAAGTAGCTGTCCGACATGTAGGCCAAGGCGTTGAGATGTGCTTGGTGGCCACCTCCAGCTGAGATCTTTTGTCTCGAGCGCATCCACTGCCTGCTCTTGCGGTCCTGTGGCTTGCAGTTTGGGTCCTGGGCGCCCAATACTTCGATTCTGTGGCTCTGAAACGGTCCAGTCCTTGCCCACTCAGGCTCGCCATCCCAGTCCTCTGACGGCGGGCTCACATCCTTCGGCAGGCTCGCCGCATGGCTGACCTCCCGTCGCTTCCTCTCAGGAGGTGTCTCACGCACGAAACTGATGGTGGTGGTAAAGATGCACGCGCCCTTTTGCCGCGCTTGGACCGTGCGTGTTGAGTACGAGCGTCCGTCGCGTACACGCTCAACATGATAGAGAATGGGTATCTCAGAGTTGCCCGCGAGCAGGAAGTAGCAATGGCATGAGTGGACTAGGAACGTCTCCGGGACCGTCTTTTGCGCGGCAGCAAGACACTGTGCGATGACAGCACCTCCATAGATACCACGAGCACCAGGAGGATGCCATTGAGGTTGTGTGTTTGTAAAGATGTCCTGTGACCAGTCAGCAACGCTAACTATATGTTTGTATCGATACCATGCAGCGAGAGTAGTATCGCATATCACTCGTTGATTTGATGTCACCGAACTAGGTGATGAAAAAGAGGCACAACTTACAGGGCCTAGAACCTTGATCTCTGTGACGTCCAATACATTCTCAATCAGAGACTTGCTCTCATCGTGCTCTGGTGGCCGCAGCAGGGTCGGTCTAACGTTGTCTTCAATGACTGTCATTTTGCATGCGCTGTATTGCTGCCGATGATGCTGGAAACAAGTTGTGGATACTCAGGAATAGTCAATATGTAGTATAGACACTATCTTTTAAGGAGAAAGATGATGTATTTAGAGGCCGAGCTTTCATGTGCTGCCTCACTATGAGCTCCCTAGTCTACGTACGTAACCTGCCCCTGATGAGTTTAAGCTTGTCCTTTTTTTACCGAGGTTCGGAGTCTCTCCCGGCCGTGGGGCCGAATCTACCTCGTTATCGGCCACTCAGAGCCCGGCAGAGCACAGTTATTCTCCGTTCCGGGAATTACAACGGTACCTATCTTGATTTCGCCCAATATATGCTAAATTTGAACCTCAATAGCGATGGATATGCGTCTGCAACCTGTACTACTCTGTATACACTTCCAGAACTCTACCAACTATACCTAAACATCTCCCCCATACCATCGCAATAGCTGCATTTCTCACATCTCTCACACCCCTCTCTGTTTTGTATAATTAACGATTTCAACGATTTCAACGATCACCAATTATATCACCGAATCGTATCCTCATCCACATGGTCTTCATAAATGGGTTCCAACCCCTCCCACGCAACTTGGGGATCACCGTTTGGACCGGCCTTCTCGCGTCGCTCCCAGTACTTGCCAGTGAATTGCCAATATTCCTCTCCTGTGATCTCACAGCGTGCCTTTCGGAACCACGCGGGCACAAACTCATCGCCTCGCTCTTCTCGGAGACGCCGGCGCGCTCGTTGAGCATTCTCCAGACGATTCTTCTCGTCGGCAGCAAAATCGTACTCTCCATCCTCCATAGCCCGCTGATCAGGTCGAAGGCGAGAGTCAGTAGGTGGAAGCCATGGTCGCAGCTTGTCATCGATATGGTTGAAAGTCAAGACGAATGGCGTCAAGTTGAAAGGAATGCCAGTTGGTCGCTCATTCGCCTTCCAGATGAGATACGCACGGTTGGGGTCTGTAAGACCACCTTGGGCCATGTCACCGCCACTCTCCTTAGGCTCATCAACGGCTGCTTCGTAGCCTGGGGTCAGGCGAGCGTACAGCTTGGAGTTCCAGCGACCACCAAGACTGACGCGGACCTTTCCAGTTGCATCGGTAACCTTTCCAGATACTTGATATGCGCTCGATGCCTTCCAACCACGTGGTTTGAACTCAACGTGAGCCACCTCGCCCGTTGTCCAGTTCTTAATCTCCATTACGCCATAGTTGTCGACGGTTGGGTTTCCAGTGATGATACCAATGACAGACGAGGTAACCTTCTTCCATGTGTAAAGCTCCTCCTTTCCTCCAGCGGTGGGTCGAAGCTTGAGGAACCATGTACCCAGCGGGTTGATGTCGAAGGATTTGCCATAAAACTTCGACTTCACAGCTGATTCACCCCAATAAGACCACTTGGGTGACTCTGCGTACGCAGCGCCGACTGGAGGGTGATGGCTGACTTGCTCGATGAAAAAGCGGTAGTTCTTGTCGGGCCGCACATACTCAAAGGTCTCTCCCAACAGGGGGTTGAAAGGCTTGGCCACACGTCCGATAGTAGAAGCGTACTCACTAGCAGCAAAGGCAGCCACGTAGATAAGTCGTTCGATCGAGTCGGCCCGGTCTGCAGCCAAGTCAAGCAAATCAGCATACTCCATATCCTCTCCAGCACGGTAGAGGAGTGAAGTTGGCTCGTTGAAAGAAACAGGCAGAGTCATCTTGGTCATATCCTTGCCAATCATCGACTTCAGAATACCCTACTCCATATCAGTATTGTTCATATGTCACGTATATGTAGTAAACGTACCCAGAGAGAAATCTTAGGACGGTCATCGGCGTCCATCTTGAGCCTCGTCCGAATGCCATTCTCGTAGCCCTTGAAAGAGGAGCTGATGTCTAGACCACCAGAGACGACAATATCCTGAGACTTAGGCTTGACCTCCTCCGCGGGGAGCTCAGATACCTCAACCTGGCC
Organism: Fusarium mangiferae; assembly: GCF_900044065.1. Taxonomy (NCBI): domain Eukaryota; kingdom Fungi; phylum Ascomycota; class Sordariomycetes; order Hypocreales; family Nectriaceae; genus Fusarium; species Fusarium mangiferae. Next base: position 1,055,793 of record NW_024573924.1, on the reverse strand, counting down.
AGCATCCACAGCGTCGAAGAATTCGTCCTCTTCTTCGGATTCACTCTCGGACAAGTCCACGATGATTGTGGGTTTCCTTCGAACGCTCTTCATCGTAGGCGATTTAGGCGGCACTGGTGACAGTTTGGTGGCAGCATCTTCGAACTTTCCTTCTTCGTCTTCCTTCTCTCTGTCGTCGCTCAATTCCTTCTCTGCAATTGTGTCCTCAACACGGGGCATGGCCTCTTCTACGCCGACGGGTATCCCGCTTTCGATCACCTCTCTTAGCGCCCTCTTCGTGGCCTTGCGTCTCTTCTCTGCCTCTCCAACGCGAGCCTCCAGAACCTCTTGCTCACGGGCCACTTGCGCCATGCTTTCCTCCCACATACGTCTCATATTAGCCTCACGGTCAAGGCGGTATTGCCAGTAGGCGTCACGGTCTTTGGAAATGCGCAGTAAGTCGGCCACCAGAGTTGATAGACTTCGAATGGCGGCATCGTATGTTCCGAGAGCCTGCGTCACGCTGTTGTCAGAGAGAGGTGTGTTCGGGTTCTGGTTCAGCTCGTTGAGAAGGGCTTGGTGAACGTGGGACATTGTTTCGAGCTGGAGCTTAGCCGATTGAGCAGTAATGTTGAGTGCATCCTTAGTAGCTGTGGGTTCTTCATGAATGCTCATATCGTCGCCATAATCGTCGTCGTCATCCATATCGTTATGTGTTGGCGCTCCATTCCTGGGTGCCCGCGAGGTGCCTGCATCAGTCTCAACATCAACGAATTCATCCTCCTCAAAGCTGCCAGTTGTACCAGGGCTAGCATGATTTGGTCTCTGATCAACAGACGATATCTTGGACAGAGACCTGCTTGGAAGTTGAGAGCTATTCCTGCGTAGATCTGTGACGCTGGTGTTCTCGCTGTGAGAGTCCTGGAGAGAAAGCGTACTTGGGTCGGCTTTAGCCTGCCTCAAAAGCTCCGCACCTCGAGCTGCCCGCTTCTCTTCCTCCTTGGCCTGATCCTTGGACCACTGGATCGAGTTATTGAGAGCCCAGAACCATCGCTTGGCCTCAACCTCATGGTTCGCTTTAAGGGTATATTTGACAGAGGATTTGCCGTGAATTTCGAACTTCGTCTTTTCATCAGGACTCATGTGGAGTTTCGCAATACGCATATTTATGGCACCTCGGCATGCGGAGCCTGCATCGTCTTGGTGCTTGTAGTAGCTGAGAACGCCATCCTCAAGCACGAACCATCGCAGTTGGTAGCCCTTCCTGTAGTTAGTCCATTTCTTGAGATAGCCCTTCATCTCGCGAGCCTCTCGGCCGGCTAGAGGATCACCGGATGCAGAACCTGCCGTGCCCTGGGAAGCGGCCTGCCCCAGCACAGCTTTCTCCTGGATTCCACGCTGGGCAGCCACAGCTGCTGGAGACTTTTTGAGGATGGCCTTTGTAGCATCGTCGTTTGTGACGGACTGAGGCAGCTTGCCCTTTCGATCACGGCGGAAGGGGTCGGCACCATGCAGAAGCAGAACCTGGATGAGGTTGGTGTTTTTCTTTCTTGCAGCTTCGTGAAGCAAAGTGCCTCCAGTCTGGACTGTAAATGGTTCGGATGCGAATTCGGGGCTGTTGATGTCGAGAACGGTCTTGACTCGGTGCTCCTCGAGAACACCAGCAAGTGCGCCATAGTTGCCCCGCGCAATCAGTTCTTGGACTTGCTTGACCTTGGCCTCGGCGAAAAGCGATCGTGAGAGCTGCAGCAGCTGGAAGATTTCGGGGTTTCGTGCGACGTCGAGTGGCAGTTTGCCTTGGGCGTTGGCAATAGCATCGTTGATATCCTTTTGCTCGAGAAGAAGCTTCACGACTGTGGTGCGGCCCTGGATAGCAGCCAGGTGAAGCGGGGTGTTGCCATCCTTGTCGCGGGCATTCACATCGATCGATCCCTGTCCCTCGGACAAAACGTATTCAATGACAGGGAATTCGGCACACTGAATCGCTAGGTGAAGGATTGTGGTATCGTCGAGGGCGCTTGTGGCAGAAGCGCCTACTGATGAGATGCTCGCTCGCGGGGCATTCTCAGCTGTCTCGCGAATGGCACGGGAAATGGATGAGGTGTCGCCGCTTCGGAGGGCCTCGACGAACCTGAACTTTCGAACGGACTGCTCGAGGCTTGCAGTGCTTTTCTCGGCAGAGGGCGATGAGAGGAATTGCTGGGACTTTGATTGAGAAGCTGTAGGCGAGAGGCCAGCCGAGGAGACGGACTGCTTGGCCCCGTGGCCTCGCGGGGTCTGCTGGTGCGCCATGGGGTTGATTGGGTTTGAGGATGAGGGAGTTCTCCGAAGCCTCCCGTCTTCGGAACCGGACTCTTCGTCGCGAGTGTTGTTGCGCCGCAAAAGAGAGAGGGCGGCGGCGGATTTGGACCGCTTGTGGGTGCTGAAGATAAAAAGATAAACAGCGGTCAGTAGGTGGAACGACTTTTGATGCTGGGGGGTTGGTCAAGCAGTAGAGGGGAAGCTAAGTTTAAGTACGAGAGCGAAGCATGTGTGATGTGGCCCAGTTGCGACTCCATTGCATCTACTGCATCTGATGTGCGTGCATATGCAGCGGTAATTGCGAGCCAATCTGACAATGCAGCAGCTCTCTTGGTGCTGCAAAAGCCCAGCAGCAACGGTAATTATCACTATCACTTGGAAACTCACCCGTCACCGGCGTCAGACATGTTGACCAACGTCTACCAATGGATCGAGCTCCCCTCCCAAAGTTACTGTATGTATATCGAGCCGAGGCGGGGAACAAGAGAAAATAGGGGCCAGACACTGGATTGACAACAAGGAAGTGCGCTGCAGTCACGTAAGGTAGGTATCATGTACAGGGGTGTTGCTGGTCAATGCCAAGCAGTTGTGAATGCTGAGCTTTGGTGTTGATGTTGGTGAGGGGGAAAAGGGAAAAGAAACCTTGGTCGCCAGGTTGCCAGGAAAACAAAAGCGACCGGATTTAGATGATGCGGTTGATGGGATGAATTCGTCACGACGGGACAGAGCTGATCAGCCAAAAACGCAATGTTAGGTCGCTACTGTACAGAGGTACTGCCCAGAGATAGGTAGGTACCTTAGCAACAGCGCTGTAACCGGTCATGGAGGGGCCATTTTGGAGCTTCACGCCAGGTGGGGAAAGCTGCTGGGACAGGCGATAGATTAGTAGTCTAGGGGGCACTGCCACTATCATGACAACTTTCAGATTCTACCAAAACAACCTGATAAGTTGAATCTGAGGTCCCTGTAATCACCAATGTAACATTGGATGCCATACATCGCTTAACCTGGCACAGCTGAGCATTCGTCACCGTTCGGAGATTTCAGACCGTTGCAACCTCACCTCACCTCACTCATCAGACTGTCACTCTGTATGAGGTCCTCTAATAGAAGCTTCTCCTCATATCCCTCCCGTCCAATGACGTCTTCCCCTCGAGCCAATCAATCAATCAAGCTTTACCGTGACAACAACCGGGTTCATTTGTTAGCTCCGAGGAGGCTCGAGCCTCCAAGGTCAATCAGCCCGCGACCAGGAATAATAAACCGCTAACTAACAGGCCAGCTTTTGAGTTTGACGTCGCCAAGGTAACTTGAAATGATTAACATTGAGAACTCAGAAGCCTTCCAATCAATAACCAGAGGCGCGCCAAATTGAACAGTTCTTTGTTGTTTATACTTACCATGCCTTGAACGTGTTTGACGCAGCCATGAGGCACACCCAACGATCCAGCACAGATTGAGATATAGCGGCAGCCGCTGACGTATCATTCTGCATTAAGAAATCCCTATTTCGACACTCAAGCGCCCATCAGATAACAAGTGTCACCAAAAGGCATATAGGCTATACTACTGAGCAGATTCGATTAATCAGCAAACAACGTTGCAGTATGGTGCTTGGGAACAGTTCATCAGGTACAGAGTATGAGCCATGTGTGACGTTTCAGGTCATGAAATAATCTACATAGAAGGACTCCTTGCATCAAATATCATAGAGTTCTAACCGTAACATATATATGTATTCATTCTATACACATAAGCATAAATAGGATGGCATGAAACTGTAAAGGCCATTGACCTCTACATTAAGAAGGTATAATCAAAGGAATCTTGACCTTGGTGACAAGAGAAGAAAGAGGAGCGATCAACGAGAGTCTAAGGAGTGTGTCTCTCTCTACAGCGCAAGCGCTTGGAAGAGCACCATACCGGCCATCAAGGTCAAACCAACGGCGAGAGAAGAGGCTCCGGCAGTAGCGGGAGTGATCGGAGCCGGAGCATAGGTTGGAGCCGACACCGGTACCGATGTGTAGCCACCGGTAGGTGCGGCAGCACCGGAGGACTGCTGATGCGTGGGCTTAGCCTGCTCGAAAACCCCGGGCTTAGCAGCTGTCTTGAGCGTAACAGGAGGGACAGCAACACTGGTGTAGACTGTGCCGTTGTAATGAGCCTCCTTAGTGGCAATCTTGGGTATCTCAGACACAGGCTTGTAGATCTTGATGGGCTGAGTTTGCTGCGCAGGCATAGTAGCTGTGGTCCACGAAGCGATCTCCGTGGTGATGGCGCCGATGACACAGTCAGGAGTACCGGGAGCACATTGGCTGACGGTGTTGACCCGGCTTGTGTAGAGAGTCTTGATCCCATGATTGTAAGGGACATCAGTGGGGGCATGCTTGCTCTTCTCTGTCACCGGGCAGACCGTAGTGTAGACGGGGATAGTCTCTGTAGTAACAGATCCATAGGGGCAGTCTGCGACTTCAGGAGGACACTTGGTGCCGGTTTGGATCCTTGTGGTGTAGACAGTCTTAGTCTCGTACTGAGAGGGCACAGCGTAGTTGGTAGGCTTGGCCTTACCAGTAACGGGGCAGACAGTGGTGTACAGAGGGATGGTCTCGGTGACCACGTAACCATCCACAGCAGTGTGGACTCGGGTCGTGCAGACAGTGCTGGTGGTCATGCTGACAGCATAGGTGTTGTCGGGGTACTTAGTGTAAACAGGTGATCCCTTAGTAATAGTTGCAGTGCCAGAGGGGATAAGGGTCGTAGGGTTGCCATACTTCTGAGTATAAGAAGGAGCACCATAGGTGGCATTCCAGCCTTTGAAGGTGCTGAAAGTAGTCTCAGCAGTGGCAGACTCGGTTTCCTGGGCAGAGTCCGTTGTCTTGGCAGTTCCGGTGATTGTGTTACTCTCGAGAACGGCATCAGTGGTCGAGGTCGCGGTCGCGGCATCCTGAGTGATAGCAGACGAGTCACTAGTGGCTGTGACATCGACTGTGGCAGATGCAGTACCGGTACTCAAGACACTGCCAGTTGCGGATGTCTCAGTGGTGTCAGCGGAAGAATCAGTGGCTGTGACAGATGATTCAGAAGCGGTAGTGTCGGTGACAGAACCAGAAACATTTGTGGCAGAGCCATCAGTTGTCTCGGTTGCTGAGGAAGCATCAGATGGAGCAGAGGTGGCCAGTGTTGATGTGACATCAGTAGCTGCGGAGGTATCAGAGCTGGCTGTAGAGTCTTCAGTGGAAGAAACACCAGAGGCTGTGGTAGTATCAGCAGTCGTCAACCCACTAGTTGTGGCAGTTTCCGTGGAAGAAGCGCCGGTTGAAGAAACATCAGTGTAAGAAACATCAGATGAAGAGGCACCGGATGTGGTTGTTACACCGGCAGTAGTAGAAACGTCGGCAGTAGTTGTGTCAGCTGTTGTAGTAAGTTCTGCAGTAGAGGAAGCCTCAGAGGTAGTGGTCAAGGCAGTGGTGGTTGTAACAGGAACAGGGTCACAGCCATACTTCAGGGCATCCATGACATGCTCATTATAGTTCTTGCCGTCAATCTCGTTGCCAGCACCACGAGTCAAGTCCCAGAGAGAGATGCCAGCGAAGTGAGTCTTGTCCTTGAGAGCACAGACGAGATCCTTCATGGCTTCCGGCTCGAGATAGCCTCCGCCTGGAGCAGCAGCCTCGCTAGCAGGCAGACCAACATAGAGCTTGGCGTTCTGACTACATGCACTGTTTTCAACAATGCCCTCCCAGTCATCGTAATTGAATCTATCCCATGAAACAGAAGGGTCGGGGATATCATCACAGCCGGGGTTGTTGTAGAACTGAATGAAGAGGGCGTCGAACTTGGCCTGGTTGATCATGTCTTTCATGTAGAAGTATTGGTTGCTGGTAGGGCACTGGGGTGCGCCGGTAATGATGACATCGCTGTTCAATCGGCGGAGCTCGTTGATCATGGCGATATAAGGGCCGTTGGCTTGTGGTTGTTAGCTGGTGCTCCGTTCTTCAATATGTTGGTCATCACGTACGGAGGTCATGCTCGATATCAAAGTCGAAACCATCGACAGCAGGACGGGTTGTGCCATCGTCACTGTCGAAAGGACGAGGGCCATCCCAGCTCTGATCGTAAGGACCGAATGCCTTATACAGGAAGTCTGCGAAATCAACGCCCTTGTCATCGGTGGTCACCTTGTAGTTGCTTCCAGCTTCGTTGTAGACTCCACCAATGCTCAGAAGAACCTTGACTCCGCGCTCCTGGCAGTATGGAATGCCCTCCTTGATAGTGTAGCATTCACTGAGGAGTGATGAGGCAACGCCGTTTTTGTTACTGTAGACACCAGCCGCACAGTGTCCAGCAAAGTTGGTACCAGGATAGCCTGACTCTGTATGTTCGGGAGCCTGGTTCACAAAAGACAGAGTAACGTACTCTGGAGCGGAATCACAGTAGGACTTGAGTGAATCGGATCCAAGTTGACCCTACAGAAGTTGGTCAGTTGGTTATTTCCAAGACTGTGAGTTAAACAAACCCAGTATCCATTGAGCCCCAGGGAGAGACCAGAGCCACCCGGAAAAGAGATAGAAGACATTATTACGAGATGGGTGACTGAAAGGCTGTAAAAGACTGTAATGTGGCCGAGGCCGTTAAAGAATGTGTTATGATACGATTATCAAAGAAAGGACGCAAACCAAAGTTTGCAATGAGGCCGAGGACCGAGCCGTCTTGAATTCACTGTCAACAGAGTTGATGGGAAAGACAGAGAGGAACACCGGGGAAGAGAGGGAAAGCCCTCTATTATGGAGGGAACAAACACTCGGGAAATTTCTGCCCTAGACGCATCTCATAACGGCCAAAGCCATCTCAGCTGTTGGTTTTCCAGCCATTTGAACCGGCGGTTGCCTATCTAGGACATAGCAAGGAGTCTTGTTGCTAGAGGGGGGCCATTTAGACATAGACCCCGGGGTTGTCGATGGAGTACGGCGAAATCGGCCACATCGTGCAAAGTAATCTCCGCCTTGGAACAGCAGAGGAAGGGTCTTGCTCTTTCTGTGAATTCTTGCAGTTCGGACACCTGAAGGAGGCTATCGATTTCAGGAACAGGCTAGGCGTTGATCGAAAGTGGACTTGGGCGGCTGAGGGACTATCGAAAATGGGCGTCTGAGCCGCGTAGCCGATGCGCCAAGGTGAGAATGGGGACGGTGATAAGGTACATTCAGCCGCTAAGCTGCGTTTATGGTGTCATTGTATCACACTATGGTTGATATGGGAAGCGGTTCAGAGGGGAATTATGGAAATTGGATCTTGGCAGGCCAATGATTCCCATCTGAGGCTGATAGATGGAGATGGTTGATGTCCGTTTGGAGACGGCGCCAGTACCAGTGTCTGTCTGGTCACTACGGCGAAGTTGTAAGTCTTAGGGGTAGTGTGGATGGGGATAGGGAATTGACTCGGTTCGATTATCTCCGAGTAAGCATGTTTAGAGTGTCGTTGGTCCGATTACCTACGCAGTTGATAATTCGGCCGAGTGGCCTAGTACAGTGTCCATGGAAGTGAGTTGGCAGGGATAGGCTCTGGCGACAAGAAGATCATCACAAGTGTCACTTTGTCTCTGTCTCTAGGTGAAGATACTCGAGTCATTACAACTGACTTTTCCTGCAAAATATTCATGTGTGATGGAAAGAAACTGAGAGGGGCTGTCACTCGACGTTGGTCTCTACCCCTGTTACACGTGGAGTCGTGGAAGACTAAGCGATAGAGCTAGTGGTTCCTGCATCTAAATCGACCAATAGCGTGTTGTGTTGGCTCTGTAGGGCTAAACTTTTAGCGCAGCTACTCACCTCGTCACCGCTCCTGTTTTCCACTTCGAGCAAACCCCTGATGCCTCCGGAGGTTTTGGCCAGTGAGGTCGTTCAATCACAGAAGTGACGGCTTGCGCCCTAGAGACTTGGCAGTGGTGAAGCGTGAAGTTTGAAGGTTTGAACCCCTGATGACGATGAGAAAGGGTTCAGGCTTGACACCTACCTACGGAGTACCACGTTGGGAGATTGCCGATCTGGGGTTCAGTCCCTGCCTTTGATCGACATTTTTCGCTTTCTTCCGAGTGGCATTCATCTGTCAGTGACATCAAATGCTGTCACTGTGTATCATCAGATTTACAGCCAGATAAAACCGTTGTTGAGGAGAGTGGCTGACTCAACGGCTGTGGAAAGGAGTCGAGTAATCTTCCGAAGCGTCGTAAGCTTAACTCTGAGTGTGGCTTTCTCTTCTCTTTCTTTTTGATGAGCCTAGAACCCATAGTCTCGTCTTTCAACCACACGCTAACCATCTTGTCAGCTAGTCCAATACTTTCCAATATTCCAGGCTTTTCAACTTGGCCTATTGTCAGAAAAAGCACGTTCGTGGTGTTTATTGATATTGCTTATAATTGATGCAATGCCCCCTGAGAGATGGTGATTTACCAAAGCCCACCAATTGCCAGTATAATTTCGCTCCCATTCATATTACACAGCTTTCTCACTGGGCCATCCCTCACCAAATTACCGCGTGTTGCTTGGCAGTCGGCATAGAATCTCCAGCTGCCAAGGCCGTCCCTTGCACCGTCTGGAGGCCTACTTTTACCAATCACCATTCGATTTTATGATTGCTTTCTTTCTGACCTCAGGGTGTTAAACAGCGTGGCACTCGACTCTCTGCCAGAACACATCTAGCCGGTTAAACTGAACTCACCTCTTTATTGTCTTTTGACTTCATGCTCTTCTCTCGATGTCGAGTCATCTGTTAGTCGACGATCCTCTTCGAAATGTCCGACGATGGTCCATAAATGCATGGGCCAACAAATGTCACTCTCGGTGCTTTGTTGGACAAATGGATTAACCTACCACTCAACAGGGCATAAGACGGATTTGATCCGATCCCCACTGCTTTATCACGAGGTGGTAAGGATGATTTTAGTACGTAGTTTGCCAACAGCGAAAATCCTCTTCGAAACTTATAACTCGTTGGAGACTTTGGAAGGACAACTTCAATATAGAACGGGGGTTTTTAAACATGGTAAGAAATCAATTTTACTGATTCACGCTAAATACATCTAGAGACTTCTATTGGTCGTAATGCTACCATCTTTCCTGTTCAGATAGCTTCCCTGGCTTAGGCAGCGTTGTCAGACTGTACTTAAGCAGTATCAAGAACGACAACCTCGGCCTCGGCCTCACCAATGCTCTCAACCGCAAGCCTATCACCGGCATTGACACCATCGATGAAGGCACCATCACCCTCTTGAATCTCGGAATCCTCCCGGCCGTCCAGACGGATCTTGGCCTTTCCTCCCTTGGTCATTGGCACATGCACATAGACCTTTCTCTTTGTTTGCTCAGTAGCGCCTCCACCGACGGTCCACTCAAACTTCTTGCTTGGCTCGATGATACCGGCGGCCATGACAAAGTCGGCGTGGATGGGGATGGTATCGGGGATGACAGGCTCAGCGTCCTTCTCCTGCTGGACTGTAGCTTCCTCGCCACCCTTGAGAGGGCTCAGGATCTTGACAAAGTCTTGTCTCTTGGACTCATCGCTGAAGTGACGGGTGTGGTATCGGGGGGTAAGACCACGCTTCCAGGGGATGGCCCAGATCTGAAGAAAGTGGACAGTGTCTGACTTGTGTTCGTTGAATTCCGAGTGGGCAATGCCAGTTCCACCAGTGGTGAACTGGACATCTCCACGGTGCATGCGGTAGAACTTGTCAGACTGTCCTCCCTCCTTGCCCTTGGTGAGCATCGAGTCTCGGTGTGTGAGCTCTCCTGACAGGATGTAGCTGAAGATCTCAAAGTCCCGGTGAGGGTGAGTAGGAAAACCCGAGTTGGCCTTTACTCGGTCCTCATTGAGAACGCGAAGAGAGCCAAAGTGACTGAACCTTGGGTCATACCAGTCGGCAAAGGAAAAACTATGGTAAGTGTTCAACCAGCCATGATCACTATGACCTCGGCTGCTGGAGCGATGAGGAGTGATCTTTGCGTGACGGAGAGACTTTGACATATTCTTTGCAGCGTTCATTTGATTTTGGGTAGTTGAAGTAATTGTTGTGGTTTTGTTTGTGAAAATGTTTGTTGTAAGTTGCTGAATGTGAGTGATGTAGTTGCTTGGATAGATGATGATGAGGATGGAAATTGCAGCGACGAAAATCGCAATCAAGGGACTGACGCGAAACATATATAGACGAAATCACCGAAATCACGAGAAAGTGCCTGCATGAAAATAGATTCGATTGATGATGATTGAAATACGCTGACAAGATATAGCTAAGTATGCTTTGCTGTGTAATTGACTTTGTAATGATTGCTCAGCGATTTGGTTCGCTGCTACGCAATAATGTGGGGTAAATAGAAAGAATTTGGTGATTAGCTCAGGCTTACACAGACACTACTAATATCACGTGACTTGGCGTGTATCGTCTTCGCCAATCGAATCGCGGTGAGCTTTGGGCTCACCCTCCAATGATGAAGCTGGCATTTGTTGGAAGCTCAATTGGAGGGGCAATCGAGTACAGTTCGACTAGGTTCGTGTAAGAACCAATTCAGCCTCGAACCAGGAATACGATATGCGACCTTTTTCTTATTAGACAGCCCAGAACAAAAGACTGGAAGATATTAGACTGAGAGCTGATTGGTCCAAATCCTTGGTTGCTGATTCTCCCTTTGGCCAACCACCACTAATTCGTTTTACGAAATCCAGCATTCATCCCTTCGGCATCATAGCAAGCAGACATTTTTGTAACTCAGTCGCCAATTGGCGATCGTTCCAAGAATCTGGTCCAGCTCCCTAACAGGCGTGGTAAGGGTAGATATCCAGGGTGCTTCTCCCTTGTTGGCTTGGTCACCATGACGCAGCGCACAAACATCTAAGACTCAACCCTTTCGATACCAGCCTCTCAGATGGCGAGAATGACATATCAAGGATGAAGGAGAAAAGAAAAAAGAGAAAACAGATGCGATCCCAGTCCGTTGATTAATCCTGGCTGTCAATGTTGCATGTGCCTTGCATGAGGAGGCAGGAAATGCGGTCCATGCCCCTGAAGTGGTTTAATAAGTGGATTGAGCTTCAGCTGTGTAAGCCAAGAGCTCAGCTTGCTTTTGTGTCATGGAAGCGTTTGAACATCAGTGACACTTATGTTTAATCACTTTGAGTTGTCCTATTCATGCATTTAAGGTCTCTAATACTTCCTGTACGGAGTATCTCAAATTACCCAGCATAGGTAACTAAGGTTGAGCATTGTTTGTGTTACACGCATCTCGAAGCTCTAATTAAAGGATCTCACCCACGAGATAGAGCTAGATGAGACCAAATCAGGAACACAGTACACCTGAAACGATTGATCTGAGTTTAAGGATGGAGAGGCAGGTGTTCAAAATTCTAGTAGAAGCTAGGATATCCGTAGATGTCAAGCCTGGTTGTTCCAGATAACTTTTGAGGTGGTTGGTCATGTCTCAGACCCCTGTCCATGGTGATAGGCGGCACAAACATCATGTCACCACAGCTGATCGGTTCTTTCAGACAATTAAGTGTGGATGTTCAATGGGCCAAGTCAATTGGAACACATTGAGAATAGCTCGTGTTCACGGCCGTTGACAGCATTCATATCTGTGGACTTCACATGGACTGGACCATCTCACACCGTCATACCAGTACTACCTATGTAGCAAGTTCCCGACGGGCCGTGTGAGCTATACCTCTATAGGCTTAGCCACACCTTGTTCAGTGTGTTGTCCAACGAAAAGCGCTGTGACAACACAGCAGTTCGGCTGCATTATCGCCTGAGGTGAGAACACGAGTGCCAATTCTTGTGTGCCCAACCCAACATAATCTCCCTCACTCTCTTCGAGTACAAAAGCACAGATAATTCTCAAATCAAGTCTTTTTCAAGTCTGCGTGTGTATCCGACTTGACTTTCTTCCTTTTCTTCTGGTAAGTCTCACCCCCTCCCTCGATCCCTGTCTCAGACACCCAATCCTTGTTTGGCGGGGCAAAAAGAGGCTGGGAATGGCATCGTCTAGTATTACCAGCCTCTCCAAGGAACCCAACCTCGCGCAAAGAGTCCTCATAGTCCAACCATATCTCATTCTTCTCTCTTAGCTTGCAGCATGCACTTGCTGTCCTTCTTCTCGCATCTTGTTTTGTGATACCAATTGGTCAAAACGAGCTTGTGTGTTGTATGTGAGTGTGTGGAGTGGGAACAAGTCGGTCTGCATTCCAAGGTTTTACACCCTCTCTCAGTCTGTTGCTCTTGATCTCTCCCAGAAAAAGAACCAGAACAAGAATGAACTTCCAAAACCTCAACTTCGACTTTGTGGAAGCACCTCGTACGTGACAATATCACACCCTCTTTTACAGATACACATACACACATTACATTGCACTGCACTACACTACACTACACTACACTTACATACCTTGCATGCATACATCTACACCAACACCACCCATACACACACACTTGGCACTTAACTGGCTTCGTCTGTCGGTGTCGCTGACGAGCCTACCATCACAGGTCAAGGTCCTCCAAAGAGACAGACTCCTGGTCAACAGTCAATTGACGACGACGATCAATCATCTCAGCCAATTCTTCACCCATATTATGATCTTAGACAGCGTGTAGGACGAAACTCTGCCAATCCTTCAGCATCACCGCCTGGTGCTCTATTCTTTGCCCCGTCGCCTCCTTCTCTACCACCATCAAAGGTCACAGCCTCGACAGCTGAGATCTACGGACCTGAACGATTATTCGGTTCGGATCTTCCTGGAGGGTTTGCGGCGCCTACACCACCAACGCAGACGCATCACACTGCACCACCCGTTGCTCCTCCAGCTGCACCTACAGCTCCTACACCTGGGTCTGTTCGTTTCGACGAGGCTCAATTGGCCATGTTTGCCGCCGAGAACGCAGCTCGCATGGCGAGTATCAAAGACGAGCTGACAATAGCCGCTGGCAAGGTCACTCCCGGCGTTGACGATACACCATATATTCAATACGCTCTTGAGGCTCTGACGAGAAATCACGGCGGTCCTTCTGCTGCGCATTTCCCCTCCGGATCTTCCAATGACTACGAGGAGGACTACCCACAACCAAGACGGTACGCCGATGAGGACATGGCGAGGGGATACCCTCAATTGACACAACCGGAGCCCGCTTACGTTGAAGATCGTTTACCAGAACCGATCGAGACGCAAGCTCCTCGCCACGAGATGCCCGATACCTCCGTGCACCCTGCGCCAAATGCTCGTCATCACAGCGAGCCCGTTGCTCATCAAGATGTACCAGCCGTTCCTCGGTCACCAACTCCTTCAGATCACTCTGAGCCTGACCAGTTCGCTCAGAGGGAAAAGGCTCGCCCTCGATCCATCCCCATTGACCGAGCGCATCCTCCTCTCGTCTTCAAGCCTGCCATTCTTCGACCAGTCTTTATGTGCATCTTTGCCTTGTTGTGTTTACTCATGATAGCCGCTCTCATCTTCTGCGCTGTCTACTCGCAAAATCATGGTGGTTTCACTCCATATCCTGGAAGTATCTACAGCGGTCAATACTTTTTGTTCAGAATCTTGCCTCAAATATTCGCAGGAATCATCCTAATCTACGCCCAATCCATCGTCACTGCTTCAATACGAACTATACCATTCACCGCCATGGCTGATGCCGAGCCCCGAGAACGATATCTCGCCCTCTTCCGACGATTGCGTCCTATGACATTCCTCATTCCCTCGTTCACAGGACCCTGGCAATTCCAGTGCTTCAGTGTGTGCACATGGCTCGCTAATTTCACGATCCCTCTAATGAGCACAGCCTTCACATGCATCTTCAAGGACCAGGGCTGGGTTTGGGCTGCAGTTCAGGGTGTTGCTTGGACACTTGTCGCGCTCTATATCTTGTTGTTGGCAGCCACCATCGCTTTGATGATGTTCTGGCGCAACCGATGGACGGGGCTCTTGTGGGATATTCGATCTGTGGGACATCTCCTTCCCCTGTTAAGCCAGAGCAACACTACCAGTAGCTACAACAGCCCGGAGGCTATTCAGAGCAACGATGTACGGCAGGACCAACTTCGCCAGCGTGCTCTTGACCGACTCGGTTACTGGCAGATGGATGGTCAGCAAGGTGGCGTGTGGTACGGCATCGGCTCCGTTGGTGATGGTGGTCACCCTGATTACAGAACCTACGACCTCGTCCTCAAGAAGCCTGAAATCTCGCCTGCGTCTTCTCTCGATGACCTTGAGGCTGAAGTTCGCCACTACAAATACACGCCTATCGCCTTGCGAACTTCCGTGATTCTGGGCTCAGTCATCTTCATGACCCTCTTGATCCTCGCAATTGTTATTGTCTCCTTCTTGCCTCAGACTCGACTGGACCAGGGATACTTCCCTCAGGTCCCTGCCCGACCTGGGAGCGGAGCCTTCTCTGCGGCCAACTTCCTCTACGCGTTTATCCCCTCTCTACTGGGCATGATCATGTTCTTGCTCTTCCAAGGCCTCGACGACGCCCTCCGCACCCACCAGCCTTGGGCAGATATGTCCAAGTCTTCTGGTGAGATTGCGTCCAAGTCCATCCTCGCCGATTACGCTGCTTGCTACCCCTTCCAGTGTACATGGAAAGCTCTCCGTAACGGCCACTGGCGTGTTGCTGTGATCTCTTTCATGGCCACAATCTTCATCTTCATCCCCATCCTCGCAGGTGGTCTCTTCATGGCTCTGACCAACTTCCGTGGCCAGGTCAAGATGTTCCCCAACATGCCCGTCTTTGGCGTTCTCCTCGCCTTCCTCTTCCTCTACCTCGGCTGCCTCTCTCTAATGCTGCCCGGTCGCCGGGCCCTCCGCATCCCTCATTCTGTCGACAGTGTTGCTGAGATCATTTCTCTCACTGCGGCTCGGGAGACTCTCTCAGACCCTGCTTTCTTAGCCGTCAGGGACACCACTGACCTCAAGGCCCGCCTGGGTCTTGATCGCTCTGATCCCCGTGAGCAGTCAATGTGGTACTTTGGCGGTTCCCGGGACGAGCGCTACGACAGCGTCCGCCCTATGAAACGATTTACCGAAAAAAGAATGAGATCACATAGATCTACCTGATAATGGTGCTCACAAGCACGACTTGATGCTGTAATGTCTAAAGGGGGTTCGAGACCGAACGGGCTCTCATGATACGAACCCAGTCAAGATTTGATTGTGTTGCGATACTTGGCTTATTGGACGCGTGTAGTTTTGATTGTTTTGGTGTACTCGAAGCGTTGATTGGTTTTCACTCGCATGTAATGGCTGCATTGTTTGGGCGTTTTGGAAAAGGGTAAATACTTGGGTTGATGTTCACACGTTAAAGGATGGCTTGTTTATGTACGTTGAAGAGAAGGATACCTTGGGGCGAATGGAATGGAAGTATTGGAATGTGCCATGTTGCTGGGGAGTCTTGAGGAATTCGTCCCAGATTGGAGAAAAAGTAATGTCTCAGTTGCTCTTAGACTGCTTGTCTTGTGTATGGCTGGGGAACCTTAGAACGGATGAATACGAAAGAAGAGGAGACAATATCTGGGTCTCCAGGCTCCATTACGGCCGGTTTTCAGCTGCTATATGTATCAAGACATGGTTCCAATGCGTATGTGATAATTGTCATGGGCAACGAGTGTCTGTGGTTGGGTGAGACATCACCAACCACATGAAGGCATTCACAACACCAAAGCGAAGCACATGACCGTATGTCTGAGAACAAGTAGTGTGTGGACGTCATCGTCAAGCTATTTTCATTCGGCAATAGCCGTTGGTTGTTTAATCCTATATAAAAGAATTGCTATGATAAGAGACTCCCCGTAGCCTTTTCCCCATTTGGACTTTCCGGACTCAAATCAGGAATGTTCTTTCATGAGAACTCATATCCCGTTATTTTGACTGTACACGCACCTTTGTTCGTCAGTCAAATACCCAGCCACCTTTTCCTTGCGCCTGCTCTGAATCTGGTATTCAGGCGAATGCGTCTGGCTCTAAAAACCAAAACCAGTATAACAAAGGAAATAATGAATAGCGAGTGGTGGTCCACGTGCCACTCTCCAACCCCTAGATTGGGGGGTTTCCGGAACTCCGTGCTGGTTCTCTCGGCGTTCATCCGTAAAAGAGAGAGAGAGAAAAGAAGGAAGAAAAAGATAGGTCGTTAAAGTCATGTCGCGTCTGGCAACGTCGATGCGTATAGTGGAGGTTTCCACTTGAGTCATAAATGAGTGTGAAGTTGTCATAGGTCGTAGAGACATTGTAGTTGGTATCATCATGTACGTGAAAAGAAGGTGGTCGTAAGAAAAAAGCAAAAGCGACCTGAAGAAAAAGAAAAGTGATATGGTCATCAGCCTCGACTGCGTCGTCCTAGCATACGCCCTATGACATCGTTTTGTCTCTTGCGAGGCGATGAGGGTGCAGTTCGCTGGCCTGTCTTTCGTTGGTCACTTCCTGACCGACGATGAAACCAGAATGAGCGGCTGCCAGACTCAGTATCAGAGTCATCATATTCAAAGACTGAGTGGGGCTCAGCCTCCGGTTTCTCTTCCGTCTCCGGTTGTGGAGTTGGCGGAAGAGGACGCATGCAAGGGAGAGACTTCTTTGAGCGCATCACAGAAGCGGGTGGCTGGGTTTTGGGTGCACAAACATGTCCCGCTGAATGGCGTAAGGCGGTTTCAGAGTGTGAAATGACCTTTGTGGATGTTGGGGCTCGCATCTCTTGAGATGTCGTGGGACGTCTGTCCTTTGGTGTAGTAGGTCGGGGTGAGTCTTGAGAAATGGCAAAGCGTGCAACGAGTGGTGAGTTCTGGAGGGAGCGGAATATGAAAACCTCTTCGTGGGGACGAGGGGGACGTTGAGGCTTCTGCCTCACATCTCTAGAGCAATGCCAAGATGGGGACATTGGTGCGTTTCGAGGTGGAAGTGGGAGAGGCTTTGGGAAGGGGGAGTAAGTTGCACTTGGCTTTCGGCCTTGGTTCAGAACACTCTTGGGGAGAGGCAATGGGTTGAGACGGCGCTGCTCAGGCTGCTGCTTCTGTTGTGGCATCTGATGGATTTGCGGCTTTTGCTGAATATGTTGTTGTTGGGTTTGTGGGTGCGGAGATGGAATCAAAGCTGGATACTGCTTTCTTGGGTGTGCCTCGTGGTTGTTGCTCTTGCTTGGAAGCCAGAAGCTATCCCAAAGCTCTGTAGCATGAGCGTGATACTGATAGTCGTCGTCCAGAGAAACTTCCGAGTCTGTTCGGTCGTCGATCAGACTGGGTGAAGATCCCTCAGACCCCAATGACGCTCTGTCGTCAGAGAAGCGACTTCGATGGTGCGTTGGGCGTTCCGGCTGTTGAGGATACGAGTAGTTGGTGACGGGATAGTACTTTGAAACGAGCTTGAGGTCGGCCAATCTGCTAGAGGGTTCCATGGTGGATCGTGAAGTTTGAAGCATGAAATTAACTCGCAACAATATTGATATCGAAATGAATAAGCCAGGGATGCAGAAGGCATGATATACAAATAGATATGAAAGCAGAGAAGCTGTCAAAGGAAGTTGAAACATAGCGTGGGTCCAGTACACCCACTTTGAGCGTTGCATTGCATGTGTCTATGTTGATCAAGCAGACGCCCTTGACCTGGAGGGGCATTCCTGGGTAGAGGGGCTTCTCAGTCTAGCTCTAGCCATGGAGCCATCCCTCTTTCCAGACAGCCCCAGGAGCATTCCGAACACTTGCATCTTCCCAAGGGCTTTGACAGGAAGATGGGCTTGCTCTAGTTCGGGCTCGGGCCTCGGGGGTTTGTTTGGTATGCAGACGCGCGATTGATCCCTTGCGTCACACTTTTTGGCTGTCATTTTTCTGGACTCTCAGACTTGCAGTATCCGTACTGTAAACTATTACAGGTCTGCTGCAGATGCATGATTCTCTTTTCTTTTCTTTTCTTTTCTGCAGTAGCCTGTCGGCGGATGACCAGAGTGCATCTTCCGTAAAGAAGCAATGTGAAATAATGATTCGGATAGGAGATTCAGACCCGACGACGCCGGAAAAAGCAGTCAATTGCTGGTAGGTACCAAAATAGACCAATTGACAATAAACAAAGGAAAGCTGGGCGCGAAGGCACAAAGCACAGTCAGTATGCTTGACTCGTTCATGTAAGCAACAAAGGTCTTCTGAGCAGCAATGGTATGGTGAAGTCGCATCCAGACGGCTTCAACGGGCTTAATTCCTTGATTCTGAGTTGTTTACTCGGGACCAGAATAATTAGTGTGTCCATTCAACACGCGTTGTGCTCATCCCTTAAGCGAGTCGGCAGGTTTCCAAGGAATCGGGTCCCTAGTACTAGGTCGAGACACGCGGGAGCTCGTGAGGTTTGGTCCCTGGGGAATGTCAGACTCTTTCCACGATCGGCGAACAAGGCCGATGCTGAGAGCTATGTTTGGCCCGCGTCTTTGAACAGCAGTTGAGCCCTTTGTTCGCATTGAATACCGCAGTGTGGCCGAGACTGGTAACTCATACTTGGTATAGCGGTTATTGTTTGGTTTCAAAGGCATCTCGAGAAAAATGATGGCAGTATCTGTTGGCACGCTCACTATGAGAGGCGTCTGAGCGCTGTGCTCAACTGAAGCATCTCGACATGCGAGACTCAGAATAAGGCATTCAATATGGAGACCAGCAAGACCTGGACCACCTGGAGCGGACAGAACGCGAGTCGCGACGGAAGTGACTGACACAGGCACGGCCTGAGCCGAGGGTTCAGTGTCGAGGTCTTGAGGGATCCTCCCTGCTTGGGTATCCAGAAGATGGGAGAACTGCGCAGTCTCTGAGTGGAGTCGTGAGACACTTGTCTCCGATAGCTCAGAACAACATCGGATGAGTGTTAGTTGAGCTGAGATTGTGGATCTTTGATCCGTAGCAACGCAGTCTTTTTGTGGAATAGGAAAAATGCTCTATTGCATCTGGATTCATTGGCCGGCGACTCCGCGCGGTTTGTAGTTGGAGACTGTGACTGTTCCAGGAGATAGAGGATGTGATGCTGAAGATTCAGTGGCGAAGAATTCACAAGTGGAAGAGGAAGCTGAGCAGTCCCTAGTAAACTTCAGCTTGGCTCAAAGGAGGCACGTAAGCGACTGTTAGTTAGTCCACTATTACATGTATACTATATTACTATCATGAGCTAGACATCTCCCTACCTCAGTGTTTGCCAATCAGAACAACTGCCGATGACTGGAAAAGTGATATGTAGGAAATAATGCACTGAACAACTTTTTATCCCTGACCTGATGGTCGTATCGGCAGCTGTACCCTGCACTAGGTAAGGTAGCTTGCACATCTTGCATCGTTGACGCAGGGTCCCCACCATCTCCAGGAACCAAGCCCACGGAGAAAAGAGAGGATAAGATTCACTAACTAATACCTACTAACTAACTTGTTTGAAAACTCAGAGATGAATAACGAAGGAGTTGAATTTTAATTTAAGTATAGTGTAGAAATCTATAGTTTGTTCAACAACAGGCAGAGCCAACAGATATACATCACTTTTTTCTTTCCTGCATCTGCACTCATAGGTAACCTTGTTAGTTCTAGTTCTTCTCCCTTCACTCACCAAACTCCCTCACCTACACACTACATCTCCCTCAATGTCACCTTGGACCCTTTCTCCCGCATGAAAACCTTTCCGGTCAAAACATGAGCTTCATCCTTCGAAAGGCAGTCGTTGAGTCGAACCCCTTACTCAAGCATCAGGACTAACCTGCATGACACGATAGTGACAGCTTCTGAGCCTTTGCGACCCCCTTCTCTGGACAGTTCGCGCGATGCATGTCTTAAAATGGTGTTGTGTCAGGCCACCAGCCTCATTGCCGCAAGGGCTTATAGCACCCAAATCGCTCATGCATAGCCTTTTCTCGATCTTAGATCGGCGATCTGGCTGTGTTTCTGCCCTGCTTTATCGGTCGTGACTCCTAAAATCTGATGTTTCGTCAAGCGCAGGAATGGCGATGGTGTTGAGAAGACAGTTATCTCATGGCTTTCATGCACGCCTTGTATGCGTCACATAGTTGCGATCGAGAAAGTGCCAGATCGAGCATTTTGCGATCGTTCTCTCACCAGCTGAAATGCAGAGTGCAAAGTGTGCCTGCATCTTGCATCTTAGCTGCAGATTATATGCATGTTTTTGAGCTATTGGAAAGATCTGTCTAAGCAGAGATTTATTAGAGAGGGGCAAAACGAGTGGTGGTCTTTTTCTGGCTGCAGGAACATTCATCCGAACTGTGTACTCATCTGATATTTATACGGTGGCTTCTTACAGTCTTCGCACATTGGCTTCGATAATCACATTCCTGGATGGCCTTTGATGAAGGTTGCTTAGGGCTGAGAATTCACTCACATATTTCGTATAGCAAGCCAACCAGAGACTATTCCCATCACATCAGATAAGAGCCTATTTCCTGGGCTCTCTCATGGTCGACTTGTTACTCGACAATATTGGAGATGAGTCATCTTTCTGTCTGGGAAGCAACCAAAGAATCTAGATCAACTTTTGAGGCGTCCAGTAAGAGGGCCGCGAAGCTGAATATGTTGTAGAAGCAAGACTCATATCTCAAGAACTGGTTTTCTAAGGTAGGGATGCTCCAAATCAATGATCCTGGTTGCAACCATCATAGGACTCTGTACTCGATCGCTCGATCTCTCAAGACACTCTTGGCTCTGGGATTTCAAACTTATTATAAAGAAACCGGTGGGCTCATTAAACTTGTGGCTATTTTCCATATCTCGTGGAAAATTTGTCTCCTTGATCGAGATGAAGCCTCATGAGGTTCGTGATGCCCTTTCCTCATGATCCTCACACCAGCGGATTCTCCCATGACTATAGGGTATCAGTCCACACCAACCCTCGTTTCATTCCAACACAGTATCCGATAACGAACTGGGAAAGCCACAAAACATCCGAAGGCGCACTCTTGGCGAGACATGGCTAGGCACCTACCGAGTTGACTACGCCGCCTACATTTTCATCGACCAATTCGAGAATCAAAGGACTCAGACAATGCTGCACTTTTGCCCAACAGTTACCCTACAGAAGAGCAGTTTCGACTCAGCAAATGTGATCATTTATGTTTCACTCATCGGCTGTCTCATACGCACCCAAGAAACCCGAGCACCAACTGAAGGGAGGGACTGGGAAGCGTTTACTCGGTGCACCTCTGACCAGCAGCTCGATTCACCTTGGTCATTTTGTGGACGTTTGGGCGTCACTTCTAGTGTTACACGAATATGCAACATGCAGGATGCAGGAGAGAGGAGGAAAAGCCCAACGATTCCCAAGAACCTGCGAGAATACCCACAAGTAGTTTGTTGGGTGAGGCATCATGTGCAAGGAACAATAACTCCGGAAGTGCCTGGTATCGACTCAAATATGATCCAAATCGCGACACGTTGATGCTGTCTCTCGATTACAGACGCCAAGCACAGAACTCAGGGCCTCCAATTGCTCCGCTTCAGCTTCAGCTCAAAACCGAACTAGGAAAACAAGGAACAAGACTCTGATTGGAGACTGAAGACCCCATAAAACGGGGCGTGCCGTGACTCCCGCTCCTCCAGACCAGATCTGGAATAGACTGGCCTCATGAGCTTGATGGTATGAGATTTGGGCTGTCCTTGAGGAGGAATTAATTCATCCCTCACCGACCTTCGCATCATACCTATGCTCACACACTCAACGTTGGGGCTCTAAGGACTGAAGCCTAAAGTCGGGTGGAGGGCCCGAAAGAGAATAACTTACGGCATGTAGCTGTAGGAAACGTGGCAGTCAACCGTTGTTCCGCCTAACTTACCATAACCTAACGCCATGACGCAGCGTTGCACTCGGCCCCGTTTTCCACTTCCTATTTCGCCCAAGCAAACCAGCTGCTCGGTGCGGAAAGCATGGGCCAAAACCAGGAGGGCTGGGGCGGGATCAAGATCCGGCTCCCGCTAACGGACAACAATTCTCACTTACAGTATGGAGTAACAATATGAGCGCTAAAGTTCCAGCGACCTAGCTTGAGGTCCCGACGACCAATAGTGCAGCCCGCCTCGTCCTGTCTGTTTCGTGCCCAAGACTCCCTGGCATTGAGTAATCCTACGCTGCAGCTCTGCTTCCACCTCGAACCCTGTATGTCAAGGGCGGTCAGTACGATCGAGAAGGTCCTACGCTAGAGTCAGTCGGTAGCTCAAAGCTCTTGTACAACCCGGTAGAGACGTGCTGCCATGCAAAGGCTTGGGGAAGTCAATGATAAAGGCAATACTTTGAAACGGTGACAACTGCCTGGAGCAGTCAGATTAATCTTGGTCCAACTAAGCTTATCGGGTTTCGATAGAGGTGGTTCAAGCCTTATTGCCCAATGCAACAACGTGTGGGAACAATGCCAGGACTCGGCGAGGTGGGATAAGATGAGGTGATATGGGAAGTCAACGGGATGGATGAGTAGACAGGCTAAACGCGAGTCTCCGAAACGATGCATGAGAATCGACAGAAGAAGGGTACGAAGTAATTGCCTGATATCCAAACCTCCAGCTCTTTGTCATTGCCCTACTCTTAGGCAGTTATTGGGTGGATTTACCCTAGAATCAGGGACCGTTAACGCAGTGCCGTCAGGTAGGTACCTTTAGTAAGTACCTAAGGAACTACTAAGGTTACCATTCGAGGGTGTAAGGTACCTACCTCAGGTACAGTCTAACGCGTACCTACTAACCTACTACGTACCGTACATTATAAAGTCAAAGACGTGAATCAAAGGAAGGCAAAGACACTCGGCTCGAATTGCTTGTTCAATCATAACTTCAATAGTGATGTTTGAAATAATAATATATTTGTAGCATCTGTCGCCGTCTGGATGAACTCTCGCTGGCCAATGCTAGTGATATGATGATCCTCGATCCCGGTCAAGCCTTAAAGAATAGTGGCATTAACTATTAGTTGCATTAGTTGGCAAAGTTTTTATCGCTCTTTGTTCGTCAAACCAAGGAAACTTGGCGCAACTAATTCCATTAAGTCATCAATTCCGGCGGGCAGTGCTATTGCCAGTGCCATTGCCAGTTCTATGGTTTGAGGGAGGAGACTCGGCGCAGTTTTGACAGCGCAGCTTCTATACCTACCTTAGCAGGTAGGTCCCTACGTCAGTGCGCGCACCTTCCTTCTTCTTCCCCTTCCAACTTGTTACTCTACCTTCACCTCTTCTTTTTATCATCACCCCTAAAGAACAACCACTTCGCGCATGATGGTGATACCTCAACTCATGCGTGGATAAGAAAACTCCTCGGAAAGACGCCATTGGCCCCCAAAAGAGGAGTATGTTGCTCCTGTGCTCCCCTTGCTTCGTCCTTCCCAGCCGCTCGATTTACTTAGCTTCACTTGCAGCACTGCTTGCTTGTTCGGGCTCCGAGCTGCGCATGACGGCTACGCGACAACGTTCAAGCCATTGCGCGACATTTACTAATTTTCGAGCTGCAAACAGATTCGCTGGACGAAGAAAGCCCCTTCAAGCGGCCTCAGTAAGAGCTCGATCAAACGAAACGAGCTGCTGATTAGCTGCTCGGCCACGCGCGCGCAAACCTCCAAACAACCTTTTTTGTTCCTTGCGTTGGCATCGTCGAACATATGCGATTGAGCGCAAACTCGCATTGTTTCTATAAAGTCCACCGCATAAAGTAATTGGCTACGTCAGTCGAATACCGATCATTTCGCGCTGGTTATTTTACGTATCGCGTGCGCGTGCGTTTTGTGCGAAGTGCTTGCAGTTAAAGATTCTCTCTTACTAGTGGCTCGTTTCTCGAGGACTTCTCAGCTTGTCTGGACCTTGGTCTGGCGGGCGGTCACTGCAGCTCCTAGTACCAACCCCCCAATTTTCCAGCTTCGGGCCTGGCTTGGGTTTCCTGCCACCAGCTTTTTTTTGACATCACCAGCCGGTGCCCATCCTCTTGGGCTCACATACGCTCACCCAATTTGACCCTCCTCAACTTTACTTCACTCGCCTCAACATTCCAGTTGGGCAATTACACTCCTCGGTTCTGTCTCGAGTAGACTCAGACCGGACTGAGACCTGGCCGTCCTTCCCGAGACCATCACTGTCATTCAGTCTGAAGAGGCCTCTTCATTCTGAACTGCTCACCCGCTTGGCAACTCGAAAAGAAACCGACTTTTTGTACAACGCATCAGGAGCTTCCCCCACTCCACCCTCCCGAAACCTCCACCGTAACGCAACACACCACCAGCGCCCGCTGGTGAACCTTCAACTTGTCGAACTTTCGCAACCCAATTCCTCGCCCTTTCAGCGCCGCAGACGTGACCAGAATACGATCATCATCTGCTTCTTACGACCGTCACGACACTAACGCGCCCACGACCCCTACCCAGCACCCGCAACGCCAGCATTCAAGGACTCCAAGTCTTGGCTCACGACCGCTGTTTAATCAGACGTCGGATCCCATTGAGCGGCTCTCCACGCCCCGAAGTCTTCGTCGAACCCCAAGATTTGACGCACCTCCGACCCCAGCACCTGAGCCTCGCAAAGTCCATATCGCAGCTGCCTCTCTCGGTTTTGAACCCAAGGCGACCCTCACACCCGTTGACAACCTACCGGAGAACCATCCCACTGTATTGGGACTTATCCCCGTTCGTTCAGCGCCGCATCAAACTCACCGCCCCCGCCGACGGCTCTCACAGGACCTGACTGAAGATCCTGACGAGGTGTCTTCTGAGCATCCCCAATCCCCCCCGAGACAGACTCCTTCCGTACCTGCAAACTATCCAGAACCACACCCCGTGGTTAAGATCTCCAAGCATACACACAGCGCCATCCTCTTTGCACTCGAGGAGGCGCTGCGCAACCCCAATCCTTTCACTCCAGATCTCGAAGAGGAATCTGCAAGCATGGCCGATCTTATGGCTTCTGGAGGCATGCCTCCAGTTTCCAATGGTAAGCCAGCTGCCTCTCCATTCCGCCCTGGCGCAACTCCTGGTCAAACTGGCTCACCCTCTGGTATCAGAGGCCCAAGAATGATCATGCAGGAGCGCGCAGCGCGAGAAGCGCGCCAACGCGCCGAGGCAGAGGCGCAACAGCGCGAGAGAGCTGAGCAGGAGGCGCGCATTTTGGAGCAGGCTCGGAGAGCAGAGGAACAGCGTAGATCTGCTGGCGTTGCTGCTGGGCAGGTTCCTGACGCAGAAGCGCGTCAACCCATGAACCCCCAGCGTCAGGCGCAAGCCGTTCCTGATAACACATCAGCCCGTCCCAGGGCAAACACTACATCACAAGTACCAGCTAGCCGGCCCGGGCGATCTGGCACTACCAATCAACCACCTCCCCAAACTTTTACGGGCCCAACTCCCGGAAACCAACCAAATTTTGCTGCACAGGGCACTGAGAGCGGAAACCAAGGGGGTGCCAGTGGCTCAAAGACCCGAAACTCTTTTCCTCATGCGTTTGAGCGATGGGAGACGTTATCTGCGCACTGGGAAGGACTTACCAGCTACTGGATCCGCAAGCTTGAACAAAATAAAGATGAGTTGAATCGGGATCCCTTGAATCAACAGCTTGCGCGCCAGGTGACAGATCTATCTGCGGCCGGAGCCAATCTATTTCATGCCGTTGTTGAGCTTCAGCGTCTTCGTGCAAGTTCGGAGCGAAAATTCCAGCGATGGTTCTTCGAAACTCGAACTGAATTGGAGCGCGCGCAAGAAGTCAATGCCATGTTGGAGGCTGCCCTGGACCAAGAACGTCGAGGCCGAGCAGATGCTATCCGAGAAGCTGTCGAGAATGAGCGAGGAACTTCTAAAGCTCAGAAACAGCTTGCTGAGATGCGCAAGGAGCTGTCCATCTCTAAAGAGGAGGCGCGTCGTGCATGGGAGGAATTGGGGCGACGTGAGCAGGAGGAACGTGACAGAACGCTATCTCTTCAGTCAGGACAGCCTACTATTGTTGGAGGCGTACAAGTGCTTCCAATGACACATGGCGGTCCAAGCAGACATCAAAGCAGCCGAGCTCAAGGGGCTTATCAGACTGAGTATGGAGCTAATTACCCGCCTGAGACGACTTCCTCTCCCCAGACTCAGCCTCCAACAACAAGTGCTGGCGAATATCGTCAACAGGGTGGTGGCCTTCAAGCACCAGTATCAGAGGGTGGTTACAGCGAAGGTGAGTACGTGATTGATGCAAATGGCAACTTCCTGTTGGATGCCCAAGGAAATA
The DNA here is from genome assembly GCF_900044065.1 of Fusarium mangiferae. Taxonomy (NCBI): domain Eukaryota; kingdom Fungi; phylum Ascomycota; class Sordariomycetes; order Hypocreales; family Nectriaceae; genus Fusarium; species Fusarium mangiferae. The sequence goes on along the minus strand of NW_024573924.1, from coordinate 1,029,302 downwards.
AGATTCCCTTCGCTGGACCACCTTCTACATATTCCGGTTCTGATGCTGAAGCAGAAGAGTATGCAACGCCCGCTACCACCAATCCACCAAGCGGTAAACAAGACTCTCCTTCCACCTCTACTGGAGGAGGAGGCAGCGGAGGCAGCGGAGGCCAATGGACTGGCGCATACTCAGACCCCCAAGACTATTCCGGCCAAGGCTATGGGACTCCTGGCTGGGAGACAGTCCCTCGCCATCACCATCCTACCCGGCTGAGTGATGTCATGGAAGAGGAGGATGAACGCAGCCGAGCCAGTACGAGCCGTGTATAGGACTCTGCGAGTTCATGCTGATGCACATGGCCGGCGTGTATACGACTCTCTTTTTCAAACAGTAATTTAATTGCAGCCAAACGACACATTCATTTAAGCCGGGCCGGTTACAAAACAACTACGGTCCACCACAGGCAAGGAGAGTCCTAATTTTTTAGATCAGTCGTCAGTTACAGTTCTATGTTGGAGCGTTGTCGCATTATTACAGCCATTCCCGCTTTACAGCCCTGAAAATTCGGTCCCGGGACTTGTTCTATTGTACATTCGACCGAAACGAGTTTCCTCGACCATGTCTGCATCTAGAGAAGGCCTTGATTATGTCATGATAATCCACACCATGCCCGGGGCCTGTTCGAATTGACAGCCTTTTGTTCAATCGTATCTATACATCAGTTATACACATCGAAGCGGACTTGGGATCACACAGCAAAACAGTTGTCTTGTGTATCTCTATCTATCTCTTTTATTATGCACTTATCATGAAAAGTTTTCGGACGACCGAATCAATAGCGACAAAGAGTTGTTGCGGATATGGTCCTGCCATCACGAAAAGCTTCACTTCTGACCTGATCAGTCCGGAGACAGCTTTCGCTACTGGGGGATATTTGGAGTTCACATCTGTTGCATGTATGGTTTTATTGCTAAAATAAGAAGAACGAGATATGGAGTTGAGGGTCTTGGAGTACGGAGTGCGTATGGAAATTGGAGTTCTTGCTATTGTTTTTCTCGCTCGCATGGATGACAGAAGAACCTGGCCAACTAATAATTGCTAGATGGGATCGGTGTTGCAGGGCCATATTCATAAGGACTAGAGAGTACGGGGTCAATGTGGAATTTCTACGTTTCACGATGCAAACATTTAACCAATTTCAAGCAACATGCTATATGTTCGGGATTGTTATTACAGGTGACTAGGCCGACTGTACCTGCGCTCAAAGGCATCTGTGAATAGAAAATGCAAATACTGCAGCGGATATGCATTGTCGTCGATACTATTCATTCGAGCCCCAAAACGTATATATATGTGTGTGGACATTGGCATGCCCAGGGTTGTTTGAAACCCAGAAGCCCTTGCCATAGACACTAATCAAGAAACCCAGAAGAAACTCTACACAAGAAAACGCCATTCGTTCGCCTCTCACACTCTTCACAACTCCAAAAGCTAAATAGAGAGATATTTCGTATTCATACAGCTGCGTCACCCCTTGTCTCAGCACTGTCCTGCTGAGATGTGGTGCCCCAAGGAAAGCCATCGCTAGTGCTAGCTTGTGATGACTGGCGGTTTCTGCTCCTGAACCAACTCAATGAGAGGATGTTACCGAGAGCACCCGAGTCTGTGGAGCTCCTGCTTCTCTTGTATCGACGAGCCTTCAGACCTGGAAATCCTGTGCTCTTCCGCCTTCGTCGTGGAAGTCGTCGAGGCGTAGATTCGGTGCTTGGCCCAGATTCCTCCCCAACGGGGCCACTGGTGGTAGATCTCTTGGTAGGGAGTAGGGGTGAGGACTCTGTATGGCGCGGCAGTGTACTAGACCGTCTCCTATTGCCTGGAGTGCTGGGCTCATCTCGATCCTCCAACTCATCCCAAATCTCAGCTCGCTCAGCCCACCGAGGGGCCCTCTTGCGAGAGGGGACCAACGGTGTTTCGTCAATTGCGGGCGGGAATGTTTGATATGTATGTGGAATTGAGTCTTCATCTGCAACGGCGTTGTCTGAGCCAAGCAGCGACTCTTCCTCCTCAGTGTCCTCCACAAGTCCAAGACCAGGGGCAAGGGACGACTGTCCAACGCCGGGTGTATGCTGCTCGTCGCTTAATCGCCATGAGAGTGCCAGGATACCGGAAAGCAGAATAACAGTTCCCAAAGCAATGAGACATGCTCTTAGAGGTGATATTAGGCTTGTCTGGTTGAAATATATCAAACCGTCAAGTATGGCAATGATGTTGTAGACACAGAAAACCAAAGGGTAAAGAACCGAGGTTGAAACAAGTTTGAGACCTCGGTGTAAATAATAGAGCTGGCAGAGAGCCAGCGTGACGAGAGCTAGGACGATGGCCCAAGATTGCCAATGCACGAACTGGTTACGTCCAGCAACAGTCTTGATGACCAGCTCTACCGAGGACTTGGCAAACAATAGTGCATGAGCAGAGAGATCTCCACTGATGACACCGTAAGTAATGCCTCGAGCCAGGCGAAAGCGGGCGTCGTGTGATAGGCTCGACATGCTGTTGATTAGATCAACGGCCAGCGCGAGAGTGAGGACAAAGAGCGCCTGGAGTATCATCCAGACAATGTATGGCCTTCTCGCCATGAGTTCCAACAGCTCTTTCAAGTCATGCGCCGGCGAAGGAATGGCTCCGAATATAGCGATCAATACAGCGCCAGTTGTAACGAGAATCGTGCCGGACAAAGACCATCTTGTGAAAGGTTCGCTGAGGATCAATGATGCGCAAATCGAGTTGAATACGAGGCCAGCAGCCTGCAAAGTCGAGAGAACGGGGAGCGGAAGTGTCGAGATCTGAATACTGCTTCCCAGCAAGTTTGCTACAATAAACATGCCCATGCCAATCTGCCACCTCCTCCTTCGGTAGGGAGGCCGTCGGACATCGTGAGGTCCCTTTTCGTCCTCGAGTATATGCGACTTTCGCTGCAAGGTCAGGCCTAGACTCTGAACACTGGTCGATATCAAGCCAACGATAATTCCAAGCTACAGTCGCCAAAATTAGCACTTTTATCCGCTCACACAGCGCTGTACGCAACGTACAGCTATGCTCCCTCCAGAAGAGATGCCGCCAAGCAACCCCATTGCGCCTGTGCCAGGTCCGAGGTCATCTGGCAAGGGAGAGTTGAGGCGAATTGTTGAGACGTCGCATAGGCTGTGTATTCGGTACAATGATCGCTTCGTGTTACTGGACTAGTAAAGGGTGTATTCGCTTCGATAGATTCAAGGGGAATGGCTGGTTGAAGCGCTAGTCGTAGGTAACTGGGGAGGCTGTTGAGCTGCCGCCGATCGGAGAGGTATACCAGCAGGTTCTGTATTCGAGAGAGGACCGAAGGATATAGAGAATGAATGAGAATACACGGTTCGATGCGAGAAGTTTATGTCTTGAATTGAAACTAATCGATAGAAAGTCGGAGGCGGACAAGCTTGAGACGAGCGTGGGACACCTGACGTGAGTAGAGTAGACTACACTACCTAGAGCAGATATGCATGCAGCTCTCACACGGGACTAATTAGCCACTGTGGCGGTGAAGTTACATAATGCACATGTAAACGATGCAAAATGGCCTTGAGATGATTTCGATTATTCACACTCAAATCTATAGGTGTTTTAAATAATGTCCTTCCCACAAATGCACCTCATTCTTCCAAGAACTACACGCATCTTGCGATGAGGTGTGAGAACGAGACCCTTTGTCGAATGGCTGTGCTACCTCAGTACCTTGTGTACTCTAAACAGTGGGGAGCAACTGTGGCTTGACTACCTAGCCCCCAAGCTCCAGTCAGTTCCCTGCTGGTGCACAGTAAGATACAGCTAAGAAGCTGGTAGGCTGGGTCTTGGAACGGCTGGCGTCACATCCCATACCTACCTACACAGCTACCAACTCCATCATAGTCCGTCGCCGACCTTGACCTCCACTAACAAGAGGCCATCACCATCCTTTTACCACTTCAACCTTGACCCCATCCAGGGCCTTCCTTATCATCCTCTCACCTTTCGAATCTAACAAATCCGTATAAATCTGCCCATCATGTCGCAACACGCCTTGTCCGACCAGCAGGTACGCATGCCCAAACGACGCATTCCCTCATCCGTCTCACCAGTCTCCTAATTCTAACGCGCGGTTCTCCCCACAAATAGGTCAACAATGAGCTCAGCAAGATGACGGCGTTCATCAAGCAAGAAGCCATGGAGAAGGCCCGCGAGATCGAGATCAAGGCCAACGAGGAGTTCGAGATCGAGAAGTCCAAGCTCGTCCGTCAGGAGACAGACGCCATCGATAGCCAGTACGAGAAGAAGTTCAAGCAGGCCACCATGTCCCAGCAGATCACCCGCTCGACCGTTGCCAACAAGACGCGACTCAAGGTCCTCGGCGCCCGCCAGGAGCTGCTTGACAACATATTTGAGGAGGCCCAGAAGAAGCTCGCCGAGGGTGCCAAGGATAAGGGCAAGTACCAAAAGGCCCTCAAGGGTCTTCTGCTCGAGGGTTTCTACGCTCTTGATGAGCCTGAGCTCCAAGTCCGCGCGCGCAAGAAGGATTACGATGTTGTCAAGAAGGCCATCGAGGAGGCTGCCAAGGAGTTCAAGAAGGAGCTTGGAAAGGACATTACAGCAAAGATCCAGGAGGACGATCCTCTCCCCGAGGGAATGTACGTGCAATCCCGTGCCAGAAGATCCCTGAAGTGGGCAGCTAACACAGTAATAGTGCTGGCGGTGTGGTTGTTATCAGTGGAAATGGAAAGATTGACATCGATAACACTTTTGAGGCGAGATTGCGACTCTTGGAAGAGTCTGCTGCTCCTGCAGTACGAGAGGCTCTATTCGGCAAGAATCCTAACCGCAAGTTCTTCGACTAAACCCCTTTTGATGACCATAAATATCTCTATATGGGAGCCTCTACGTACGTATCGTTTCCATGAGTGCACGACTGGGGAGGCTTCAGCCATTCGCGACTCGCATTGTTCATCAGTCTGCGCTTGTAGTTTAGACGCTGTGTATTGTGTTTGACTCTTTTGTCTGATTTGGGACTCGGCCCGCGGTAGAATTGATTACACGTTCAAATACTCGTGACAACAGTACCTAGTGAATTGCAGCACGCCTTCACCCTTTTCGCCTAGCCCTGTAGCTCTCAAGTCTATTTCACCTTAACCACGATCGTATCGGCGTCTACTGCTTCGTGGAAAACCTCCTCTGATTCTGTGGGAGATGATTCAGCCACTTGATCCGGCACACTCTGTGGTGCTTTCTTGAGGAAGTTCTTGATATAATTCTGCTGCCTTGGAAGGAAGGGATCCTCTTTCTGACCTGGCAGGTCAAATATGCTCTTCTTCGCCTTTCGGCGTGTACGGACTGAATGTGCGAGTCGCTGCTGGACCCATTCTATGACGCTTTTGGCTTCTGTACGAGCGATTTTCATACCCGCATCGTTGATCTTTCGCCAGATTTCCCTCAGTCTGACTGCAAGCTCGTCGACATCGCTGTTGAACTGTTTTTCCTTCTCCAGATCATCGGATGGTGCAAATGACCCGTCATCCACAACGATGTTGATAAGGATAATGTTGGCCTGGAGGAGGGCAAAATCTGTCTTAGGCCCGACAAAGAAGTCCTCGTAATCCAAGAGTGCTATGACGCCACGAATAGTAACCACATCATCGGGATGGTAGCGACCCAAGCTTGGGTCGTTGAACAAGAACACCATAGCCAGTCGCCGTCTAAGCTCGTGAGATCTAGCTTTGCTGATAGGCAGACACGCAAGAGCATTGGTCCTCACACATTGTTCTTTGACTAATGTGTGCAATTGTGTACATGTTTCAGAGCACTGCATATGTGTCAGTCAGAATCTCGTGTACCAGCCTTGAGTGCAACTCACAAATGTGTCCCAGCCAGGCTGGGGAATAGCTTCGAGAAGGGCATGGATAGAAGTTTCGTAAGTGACCAATAAATCAATCTCGTATATCAAGAACCTGTCCATTGACATACGTAGGAGCGTCTGAGAAGCATAGACAACTGACTCCTGGGCCATGTAGGGCGAGATGGCCGTGAGGAGTGATAAGAAGGAGCTGAGAGATGACCAGTCGCGTCCTTCATAAGGTTCGGCACTTGGTATCAGAAGATTCAACTGAGAGTCTTGTTGTTCAAGCTCAGAAGAAGCACCAAATCGACGAAACAGCTCCTCCAACCGACGCGGCGTGACAATGCGCGCAACTGCTTCTGGGCACGAGCTGAGCAAGTTGCAGTATTCTCTTCTGACAAGGGTTGACTTTTGGGAGCAAACCTCGCTCAGTATCCATTCGAAAAGTTCATCCGGGAGTTCCCCCTGCATTTGCAAGAGGGTAAAAGGTAGTCCTGAGGCGAGATGTTGCTCCCGTGTCTGGTAATCGCCTTGAGTCAACAGTCTCCATGGCCCTTTGTTAAACTTTTTGGGGGCAGCTGTGGGGGATGGTATTGTATATCCTTCACGAAAGAAGCAATATCGTAGCTGTGAGTGTCCCGGTGCTGACCTCTGAACGGCTCTCATGACTTTCTGGGCATCTTGGCCGGTGTTATGCTTGACAATGCCCTCCATCACATCCCGCGACGTCTCGTCTGTTATCATTTGTTGATCATGTTGTTCAGCAGTTGAAAGGGCCTTGATCTTTAAGGCACTTGCATGAGTCGCATCATCCTGTCTAGCATCCTTTGCGAGAGCTTTGAGGTCGAATTTGTGCTTGGACATTATCGCCAATGGGGACGTAGGAAACTCAACTGCAGTTCTCTTGGCCCTTGGTGTCGTAAAGGGATTGTGAAGAGGAGTACCAGCAGCCTTTCCTGGGCGACCTCGTCCGAGGATAGCGGACAGATCCTCCAGCGAATCGTCTGAGGATGCGCCAAGATCATCTTCTTCGTCTGAATCTTTTATCTCAAAGTCTCGGGGTATTGTTGCCGTCTTCTTGACCGGGGTCGCCGACTTTTGTTCCAACGGTGATGATGGTGGGTTTGGTGTTGAGATTCCTGAGGCCTTGGGTGTTTGTGACTTTATCACGGGTTTGAAGAAACTCATAATATTCCCATTTTTACCCTTTTGAGACATGGCGTATCTGATCCGATAGCCAGCGGTAGTTTATAAAATGCAGCAGGTTATTTGGAGAGTCCCCTGGTTTTGATACCTTCACCTGTAAAAATGACTGCAGGTACAGGGTGTGTGAAGGAAGTACAAGATGCAGCTACGACATACTAACCGCGTTAATGGCTTTAGGTTGAGACGCGTTGAGGTAGGGTGAGGCGGGTGGCTAAGTGTGGCTGCCGTGGCTGCCTGAGGTGGGGACCTACCTAAGGCAGGTAGGGTACCTAGGTAGTTAGACACTGACTGCGATGAGTTACGGATATGAATAGCATCATCAATCATCACGCGACTGTGTCTAGTGCTTAGGTTAGAGCAATCTCTAGTACAACCACCGACATCTTAAAGAAGTTACAGGTTGCATCTTGGCCGCTGACAGACTTCGCCTTACAGATGTAACCATTTCTAGATGTGGCGCTCTACCAAATGGGCGGCTAAAAGGAATGGGGATACTTCTTGGCCTGTGGCCCCCTTTCTCTACACTAGAGTTTCCAGAAGAGTCCCCTCTTGGGCATCGGTCTTCTAGTTCTCAGCATTGACCAGGCCTTTATCACGATGCAGACGTAATGCTGTTGTTTTTAGCTCACTGGTTCGTGCTCCAAGATACGCGGCGTGTGCGGGATCAAGCCTCATAATCTATCAACGACATATGGGTGTTTCGTCCATGCAGACCGTGGTCGAGAAAAGGGGTTCATTATGCGTTTAATGCCAACACCGCCGAGAACGCTGGGGAACGATCGTCAGAAATGGAGTCTGCGTTCATTCCAGCATTTCGTCTCTTATTACTGCACAAATCATAGTGCAGTATTGAAATCGGGGGTTGGAAGGTTGTGTCTGGTATGCAACCCCAAGACGTTGACTTGGACCTTATTTCGTTCGGCATTGGTTTAGTGCAACGTCGATGTTGGTGTAGGTAATGAAGCTGTTGAAGGAACAGGTCTAACACGCCCAAGGCTCCAAGCTGACTATGTGTAAGCTGAGATAGACATGGTTTCGGCATCCGAGCCTGACAGGAGTCCAGGGCTCAGGTTATTGTTATACATACTGCTTCTTGTTAGATGATGACGCCTGAATACGACAGTGGGTCATTTGCGAGCCGGTCTCAGACGTCCAATCCGAGGCTGACGCAGCACAGCCCAGCTCGGCGCGTTCCATTCTTTGCTTCTGAAGGGTTGGATCAGAAGTGATGGATCATTATGGATCCTTCCATCTCTCTAGCCTGGGCAGTCCTTGGGTTGATAAAAATGCACCAGATTAAGAATTAAAGGTTGACCGTTTGACTCAGGTGTTACGAGCGGATGGTTATATGTCGTACAAACAAAACGAACTAACAGAGGCGATGACATTTTATCATTCTTGAAATTTACGACCGCGATCATGAGGTACATAGATGATTTCAACCAGTCGACATGATCTTGGCGATCTAGTTCTACCCGTGATATTTGGCAACCCCTGGGGAGTCCTGTCACTGGAAATTTGGACCTGCAGATGGTAGGCTCAGGAGAGGAGACCCCTAGCAAGGGTCCTCTCCAGTTGACGAAACAAGGAGCAAAGGTCACTCGCGTTCCTGAGCGGCGCTGAGCTAACATGGCTTCAAGACAGGGGGACAATGGGTCTCTGTTGTTACTTGCATGTACCTTACCCAAGGACAATGCAATGGTAAGAAAGCCAAGCTAAGCATCCACGGTTTTCAATGGTCGGATAGGACAGTGCAGCAATCAGGGCAATTGAGTTAGTGCAATGTAGCACTGTAAGAAACAAAGTGCTTCGTACAGAGCGTGTATTTTGTGTTCCCGTCAATCCTCATACGGGAATAACACAGACGTGAAAAAAAAGACATCTCCAACACCTACCTGGGCTTGATCAAATTGAGCTTGAAGTCAGGCTGAATGATGAAACATTGGATACCTAGATTTGATGGCGAATCTCTACTAACCAAGTGGAACCGCAATCCGTCACCTGTGGTGCAGCACGTCTAACGTGAAAAGAGGCAAGAAAACTTGTAATCTCTGTTCTAGGTGACAAAAACGATTGGGCAAAGTCGACAGAGACTCTATTAGCTTTTATACCAATCTTTTTTGGCATCCCAGGCTAGGTTCATAGCTTTTTTCGAGGCACGGCAACGCCGCACTCAGCACCGCAATGTGTTAATTCCATGGGCTCCGTGAAAGTGGTAGACCCCGCTGTGTTTGTAAGCCCGGTCCGTTGATTACAAGTGACCGACCGATGCTGCTTTATTCATCCGTCATGTCTGCATCTGCTTATGAGTTAGTCCCATTGGATGACGGCGGAGAAATATCGTGGCGCTTTTCCTCGCTCGTAAGCAAAGTCCGTGAACCCGACAATGCGGAGGTAAAATCTGGACATAACGGGACCTGCGGAGGTTTACAGACAAGTTATATTTCCATCCAAGAGAGGAAGGCGCTCGTATAACCCCGGGATGCCTTGCAGCCAAGAGGCATCTAATAGTTAGAACTGAATGTACCTAGATATTAGAGTACCTAGGTAAGTAAATAAATAAACATAGGACGCAGCGGATAAGGAAAGGAAACGGAACAAAATAAACAAAAAAGACAACGACTAAGGTCTGTCCAATGAGGGGTTGATTTTCATTCATTCATTCATTGAAGCAACGTGGGGCTCATCCTACATACAGTATACAGTAATACCTTAACCTTGCTGGTCCTGTCTCTGCGAGGCAGGGACGTGAAGATCTGGTCGAAGCTTGTTCCTCGGTTGTTTATGAGGCTGTCAAGTGCCTCTCTACCAGGAATAACCCTCCCCTTCTCGCACTTTTGACAGTAAGTATTCTCGTAAATGAAGAAAGCAGTCTTGGATCTTCGTTACAGCGTGGTATTGTACATCAATAAAGGAGGACGAGGCGAAACCGGATCTTGATGCCGCCAAGCGACCATTGAGATCATCACGCAAGGTTGGATAGTAGGTAAATAAAAGAGTGGAGGATCCCGTCTTGAAACATTGCAACTGCTACCTACAAGTTTCCTGGAGAACTTGCTACCTACCTAGGTATCTTCTGTTCTGATTACCTACTACTATGCTGGTACAGTACATATTGTGCAGCCATCCCCTGACCCCTCGTCAGGAGATTTGTGCAGTCACCGCTTGCAATCATCTACTTATTTACGGTCGATTGTCCAGGGTCGCCAACGCGGTGAGGATCAAAAGAGTCGACAATTTACCAAGGGTGGTACTCAGAGGAACCCCGCCCTTTTTCGGTTTACATGATCCAAAGGGAATTCAAAGCCATTGATGACGGTCTCGACAAGTAGCCACCATATTTGACCCTTAGGGACTAGTCGTGATGGCTACAACGAATAGAAGCTTATCTGATTTTTAAGATGTGCGCTATCGATATCTTTGGTTGCGATGACAATGGTCACGGCCGGAAGGGTTTGTGAAATGTCCGTATGCGGAGTCCATCCACGGAGGCGACGGAGCCGGAGCTTCCATCCATGGACATAGGTATACATAAAGTTCGGGTACTCAAAACCCTCAAAACTCACGATGGTTCGTACGAGACTAACGAATCTTGACAGAAAGCACGCATCGGATACCCAGGGTCGTGACTGACTTGATTATATCCTTGGCAAATCTTAGGCGCGACCTATTGTAAGTTTCCCCCTTTGCAAGGGGTTGGCTGGTTGATTTTTCAAGGGGGCAGTAAATGCCAGCTGGAGGCGTATGCAGCAATAGATCGCAGCAAGCTACTCCGTATTAACAAAGCTCACAAAGGGCGGAGTGATTTATTCGAAGCTAGGTCACGGAGTTCCTAGAAAGATGCAGATATAGTGGAAGTGTTCAGTGCATGTTTAGTACTAGGAAACCGTTGCAGCGCAGTTGGTTGTGTTGTGGTCGTGTTGACATAAATAAATAGACCCCTGGCTAACTCTTTTGGAGTTTCTCATCCTTTCCAACTCCAAACGTTGAATAAAAAAAAAACCAGGAGTGTCGGAGATATGTAGCGGCCGACTACGCCGCGAGACGCACGCATTGAATGCCCGAGGGAGCCGCCCGTGTTCCCAGGGCTGAGGTATGACTGATCTATCCACGTTAGACCAAGATAGTTCTACCGCCTACCTAGCTGCTGAGAGCAGTACAACACCGTCGAAATTCCCGGCGACTTAAGTTAGAACCGTGGCGCCGGCGTTAGTAGGCTCTACAGGTCGCTGGGAGGCGGGAGATCCATAGGTTCCATTGGATTTTGACCGTTGCCTATCCGTACCGCTGAGAAACTATCATGACGAGAACCAGGGAGTACAGTACTAAGTTCAATCGGCATGTGAGGTATGACAGATGCCCGCAAGTACCGTGTTACGCCTAGAGCCCGATGAGTAGAAGACACTTTGTTCGTGATGCGGTTTAATTAATGGATAATGACATTGAATGTATACCAGCAATGCGACAACACCGCCTTGTCGAGGCTTTCAAGGCAAGGTAGAGTATAGGTAGGTATGTAAGCACTGCAAAGAAGCTTAGCTGCTAGGCATCGGTTAGTACACAATGCGAGACAGCGCATCGCAATCGTGAGAATCCCAATGCAAGCATCCACAGGATCCAATCTGTACCTTAGTACTCTGTATGCAGTGGAGGAGCAGATCCATGAGTACTTAGGGGGTACATTCCGGGCAGATGAAAGAGTGCGTCGGATGGGCCGGGATCAAGACTCCCCACGCACACCCACCCACAGGAAAGCCTGCGACCCACGCCCCCGACACCCACTCTCCACTGCCCATTTCCCTTCAGCAGCGCTCGTCAGCAAGTCCCAGCGCTTGTCTCGAGCGGGTACCACCCAGAAATGGCCATCCCAGAGTGCTAGAGTCTCAGGCTCTCTGGCAGCCACTCACTTTAACTGGCGGACGGGACGGGGCCCGGGGAGGGTCTCTCGTCTCTCCAAAGTCCACCGTAGCTTTTTTCCCTTGCCGCCCCGTTCTTTCCATCGCCCATTGCCTTTGCTTACACAATTCAATTCCCCTTGTACCGTACCTTCTTCCAGCCAGCCCGTTCTTCTCGTCAGTCCCATCTCGACCATCAACAACCTTACCTTTACTCTCTCCACGTTCACCTTCTTGTACCGTTTCGACGATCTTCAAACGGTCCTGGCGAAGCCGTTTCAAACTCGACTTTATCACATTGTCGCCGCCAATAGTAATCTTTGACGAGCAGCTGGTGTTGCTTCAATTGCACCTGCTCCATTCACTTCGACTCTGTACCATATACGCTTAATCAGACGCCTCTCGCTTCTCTCGACTCCGACTTGGACTTCTTCAGTTTCCCCAATCTGGCTGGCATCGAGGGGCCGATCGGGCGCTTGCCCGCGACTTCATCATGACCACAACAACAACCTCTGACGGCCACCTTGATCCGCAGGCCCTCAGTGCTACCCAAAGATCGCGATGGGCCACACAAAGAAAGAGTGTCAACAGTAGTAACAACAAACGCAATTCTCTGCTCGAACGTATGGGACATAAGAAGACAGGTTCCAATGAGAAGAACCCCCCCTCCGACGGATCCGACGCTCACGGTGATGATGGCCAACCGCCCCAAGCGAACCCCGAAGACCAGAATGGTGGTGAGGAGGACGAAGATCACGAGAACCGCACCTTGTTCTTTAACCAGCCACTGCCTGAAGAGCTTTTGGATGAGAACGGCCATCCCACTCAAGTCTTCACACGAAATAAAATCCGAACAGCCAAATATACGCCTCTATCATTCGTTCCTAAAAACTTGTGGTTCCAATTTCACAATGTTGCTAATATATTCTTCTTGTTCTTGGTTATCCTGGTTGTAAGTTAACCATCCGCCCCCCTTTACTCCCGCGAGTCACCCTTAACCTTTTAAATAGATCTTTCCCATTTTTGGTGGCGTCAATCCAGGTCTCAACGCCGTTCCGTTGATTTTCATTATTGCAGTAACTGCTATCAAGGATGCCATCGAAGACTATCGACGAACTATTCTCGACATCGAACTTAACAATGCTCCTGTCCACCGATTACGAAACTGGAACAACGTCAATGTTATGGAGGGTGACGTTTCCATGTGGCGTCAATTCAAGAAGGCCAACTCGAAATTCTTCGGTTCTATTTGGCGAGCAACTCAATCTCTGTGGTCCAAGAAGGCGAAGGAGGAGAGGGCAAAGCGCAAGGCCGGCCCTGCGGAGGAGGATGCGCCTCGGCCTTCAGTTGAGACGCACCGAACTCGTCAGTCCATGCGACAGTCCATTGCATCGCCTTTCACCGGCCGCGAGTCCTTCATGTCTGCCCGAGAGGACATCCAGATGACCCCTGTTCCATCGCCCTCACCTCAGGCCACGCCTGCACAATTTGAGATGCCCGACCAGCAAGATGCCAAGCGCGCAGCAGCTTTATCGCAGATGAAGTCTGATGTCATCAACTACAACCATCCCCCATCCGGTGCCCGATTTCAAAAGGATACCTGGAAGAGTCTCGTCGTTGGCGATTTCGTTCGTATATATAATGACGAAGAATTGCCCGCAGATGTCATCATCCTATCTACCTCCGATCCTGATGGAGGTTGCTATGTCGAAACCAAGAATCTGGACGGCGAAACTAACCTGAAAGTCCGCCAGGCTTTACGTTGCGGCCGAGGTCTAAAGCATGCTAGAGACTGCGAACGTGCAGAGTTTGTGATCGAAAGCGAAGGACCTCAACCAAACCTCTACAAGTATAACGGCGCCATCAAGTGGAAGCAGAATGTCCCCGGCTACCTCGACGAAGAACCCGAGGATATGACGGAACCTATCACCATAGACAACCTCCTCCTACGTGGATGCAACCTCCGGAATACTGAGTGGATTGTCGGTGTAGTTGTGTATACCGGACATGACACCAAAATCATGATGAACGCTGGTATCACTCCTAGTAAGCGTGCTCGCATTGCTCGAGAGATGAACTTCAATGTCGTGTGTAACTTTGGTATCTTGCTTATCATGTGTTTGCTCGCCGCTATAATAAACGGCGTGGCATGGGCAAAGACAGATGCGTCTCTTCACTTCTTCGACTTCGGATCCATTGGTGGCAAACCGGCTATGAGCGGATTTATCACTTTCTGGGCTGCCATTATTCTGTTCCAGAACTTGGTGCCTATTTCGCTCTATATCACCCTGGAAATTGTGCGAACCTTGCAGGCTATCTTTATTTACAGCGATGTGGAGATGTACTATGAACCAATCGATCAACCGTGCATTCCCAAGTCATGGAATATTTCGGACGATGTTGGCCAAATAGAATACATCTTTTCCGACAAAACCGGTACTCTCACACAAAACGTCATGGAGTTCAAGAAGGCAACGATCAATGGACAGCCCTATGGAGAAGCTTACACGGAAGCTCAGGCAGGAATGCAAAAGCGACTTGGCATTGATGTTGAGAAGGAAGGAGAGAGGGTTCGCGCCGAGATTGCTGACGCCAAGGTCCGGGCGCTTGCTGGTCTTCGCAAAATTCACGACAATCCATATCTTCACGACGAGGCTTTGACATTCATTGCTCCTGATTTCGTTTCCGATCTCGCTGGCGAGTCAGGCCCCGAGCAGCAGGCAGCCAATGAGTATTTCATGCTAGCCCTGGCTCTCTGTCATACTGTGATGGCTGAGAAGGTTGATGGTGACAAACCAAAAATGATTTTCAAGGCGCAGTCGCCAGATGAAGAAGCCTTGGTTGCTACTGCTCGTGATATGGGTTTCACTGTTCTCGGAAGCTCTGGTGAAGGCATCAATCTGAACGTCATGGGTCAGGACCGACATTATCAAATTCTTAATACGCTTGAATTCAACTCTAGTCGAAAGCGAATGAGTTCAATTGTCCGGATGCCTGATGGTCGCATTGTTCTCTTCTGCAAAGGTGCAGACAGCATCATCTACTCCCGCCTTAAACGAGGCGAACAGAAGGAGCTCAGAAAGACAACTGCTGAGCATCTCGAAATGTTTGCCCGGGAAGGTCTTCGAACACTGTGTATTGCCCACAAGGAAGTTTCCGAGCAGGACTACCGAGCTTGGAAGAAAGAGCACGATGCAGCTGCTTCTGCCCTCGAAGAGCGGGAAGAGAAGCTGGAATCAGTGGCCGAGCTGATTGAACAAGATCTTTACCTTATTGGTGGTACCGCCATCGAGGATCGTTTACAAGATGGTGTCCCCGACACAATCGCTCTCTTGGGTAATGCTGGCATCAAGCTTTGGGTTCTCACTGGCGACAAAGTTGAGACTGCAATTAACATCGGCTTCTCTTGTAACCTTCTCAACAATGACATGGAATTGATTCACCTTAAGGTCGACGAGGACGAGACAGGTGAGATCACCGACGAGACCTTCTTTGATATGGCAGAAAGACTATTAGACGACAACCTTCAGACTTTTGGTATTACTGGTAGCGACCATGATCTCGCGCTTGCCAAGAAGAACCACGAACCACCCGCCCCAACCCACGGACTTGTCATCGATGGTTTCACACTCCGATGGGTACTCAACGATCGCCTAAAGCAAAAGTTTCTCCTGCTCTGTAAGCAGTGCAAGTCGGTTCTCTGTTGTCGAGTCAGTCCCGCGCAGAAGGCTGCCGTTGTGGCTATGGTCAAGAACGGTCTCGATGTCATGACTCTTTCCATTGGTGACGGTGCCAACGATGTTGCCATGATTCAGGAAGCCGATGTTGGTGTCGGTATTGCTGGTGTCGAAGGCCGTCAAGCAGCCATGTCTTCTGACTATGCTATTGCTCAATTCCGATTCCTTCAGAGACTGGTGCTTGTCCATGGTCGATGGTCGTACCGGCGTCTGGCAGAGAGTATCAGCAATTTCTTTTACAAGAACATGGTGTGGACCTTCTCCATTTTCTGGTACGAGATCTATTGTGACATGGATATGACCTATCTCTTCGACTACACGTATATTCTCATGTTCAACCTCTTCTTCACTTCGGTCCCTGTCGCTATTATGGGTGTTCTGGATCAGGACGTGTCTGACAAGGTATCGTTGGCTGTTCCTCAGCTCTACCGACGAGGTATCGAGCGACTGGAGTGGACCCAGCTCAAGTTCTGGTAAGTAAGCTGTCCTTGATATCGATGCTCTGTGCTAACTCTGCTAAAGGCTCTACATGATTGATGGTGTTTATCAGTCCATCATGGTTTTTTTCATTCCGTACCTTCTGTTTATGCCTGGTACCTTCTTGACTGGCAACGGTCTGGGCGTCGAGGACCGTCTTCGCTTTGGCGCCTATGTTGCTCACCCCGCCGTCATCACGATCAACATGTACATTCTGATCAACACCTATCGCTGGGATTGGTTGATGGTGCTCATTGTTGTCATCTCTGATGTATTCATCTTCTTCTGGACTGGAGTGTACACTTCCTTCACCTCGTCGGCATTCTTCTATGGTACTGCTGCACAGGTATATGGAGAGGCAACCTTCTGGGCATGTTTCTTCCTTGTACCTGTCATATGCCTCTTCCCACGATTTGCTATCAAGGCTCTTCAGAAAGTGTACTGGCCTTACGATGTCGACATCATTCGTGAGCAGGAACGAATGGGTAAATTCGCACACCTCTACCAGGCTGAAGAGACCAGTGATCCTCTCACTGCAGACACCAAGAGTGATAAGTCCAAGTCATCCAAGAGCTCAAGGAGGTCAAAGAAGATGCCCAAGCACGTGGCTTATGGAAGTGTCGATGAGGATCTACGGCCTATTTACCCTCCGTCAACAGCAACACGAACCACGACATATAATCAACACAGCCAAAATGGCAGCGACTCGACCAATTACACGGCGCATCGCATATCGTTGGATGTACCAATGCAAGCCCGGCCATCGATTGACCGAGCACGACCATCATACGACCGTATGCGAGCCTCGATGGACAGGGTGAGACCCAGCTTTGAAGCCAGCAACGACTTCACATCGGCAGCCCGACTCTCAAGGATCGAGTCGAGTCAATCGCAAGGAGGTCGATTCCGCCCTCGACTTCGAGGACTTTCGTTGACTAAGAGTGCCAACATATGATTCCGGCTCTTTGCATCTCGCTGTACACGATGCCCAACTCGACTATTGCCGACGACACGGCTCTCCGGACCCGATGCCGAGTTTTGTTTCTTTCGACCTTTCCTTGCTTTTGATATCCCAGGCCTCAGACGGCCAGTGATGCACTTACGATCAGCATGAGCGATCTATGAGTTGCTTTCCGCGGTCTTTGTATGCTCATGCGCTTTAGCACGCAACGAAGGCAACGAGGTCGAATTGGTTTTTTATCTATTTTATAATACCCCCTATGCTTCAACTGTATTGAGCTAGGAGGTTTGCTTTTACACACGCAGGGCGTTATTAGGGGAAATGCAAAAGGGGTTTCTTGTTTTCTTGTATGAATTGATTTGATTCTTTGGTGGCTTCGGTACTATCACTTTTAGTCTTCCTTCATCTCCCATGTTGTTTCACACTTTTCTTTTTAGCATCCTTAGAGCTGGAAAGCAGCAAACCCATTCTCTGACGAAGATACATTTCATTATTGCGCTGTCGAAGAGAGGGAGGGAGAATAGCGAGACGAGGAGACGGGCTGGTTGAGGCTGGAGAGGATGTCACAGGTGAGGAAGCGAGCTTGAAAGACAGAGCAAAGAAAGACAGAAGACAGACGGACAGAAAGAGTGGGAGAAGACAGCAGTGTTGTTGCTGTAAATAAGAAAGCGGTTATATAATCAGGTTGTCATCTCCTTTTGGAGACCAGAGACGAAAATCAATAAGACGATATGCAAATTCAATCTCAAGTTCGAATCCGAATCCGAGTCCCTTGATGCTGGTGGTGGTGACTTTATATGACACTCATTCTTTGTGGTCTGGTCTGATGTTGCTTTATGATTCGAGTTGATGAGCCTCACAGTCACATTCAGGGGCGAGTACGAATACGGCGGGTCGTTTCCCTTGGCGGTCAAGGCTTGGCAGGAACAGTGAATGGAAGGTCCCTGAAACTAGGCCCGGTACGTACCTAATCCCTCCCACTTTAAATAACACACCCACCATCCGACTTGAACCATCTCTAGCTGTCGCATGATATAAAGGGGACGTACAATTTCTGCGGAAGAGACGAATTGATCATGTCAGAATCTGCAATGGATAGTCAAGAACCATTGCTCCTCACCGCTTGGCGGAGGTGCAATGAGTTTGCTGCAGAGCACAACATCTCGTACGTTATGTTATGTCATGTCATGCTATCCTTTAGCAACGAGCCCATTGATCATGACCTAAAGCTAATTCACTCCTCACAGGCAATCTACAGTCTCTGCCGTCGGGACAGTCGCTGCCATTGTCGTTGCAACTCTAATTCTCCGCCTCACAAACGCTATCGCTACAGCCTCTATCAAAGCAGCCACCGGTCGTCCTCGCAAGTTTACCGTTCCCGCGCCCAAGATCCCCGAGCCTTACTCCACCGTCGATGCCCCTTCAGTCAGGGTCTCTGGCAGCTCAGCCGTTCAATGCTATGCACCAGCTACTGGCCAGTTCCTGGGACAAATCAATCCTTCTACACCTGCTGCTATGGATCGAGCGGTTGTCGCCGCCGCGGCTGCGCAGAAGGTATGGGCTGAGACAACCTTCGAGGAACGCCGGGCTGTGCTGCGCTCGCTGCTGCAGCACGTTCTCGACAATGCCGAGGACATTGTCAAGATTGCTTGCTTGGACAGCGGAAAGACTATGGTGGATGCTCAGTTGGGAGAGATTCTTGTCACAGCTGAGAAGCTCAAGTGGACTCTCGACCATGGTGAAGCTGCGCTGCGGCCATCTCGTCGTCCTACCAACTTTCTCATGATGTACAAGCGCAACACTGTCCACTATGAACCTCTTGGTGTTGTTGCTGCTCTTGTCAGCTGGAACTATCCCTTCCACAACTTCATCGGCCCCGTCATCAGCGCCCTCTTCTCTGGTAACGGTATTCTTGTCAAGGTTTCTGAGCAGACTGCTTGGTCTAGCCAGTACTTCACCAACATCGCTCGTGGCGCTCTCCTCGCCCATGGTCATGATCCTCAGCTTGTTCAGACTGTCGTATGCTGGCCTCAAACCGCCGGCCATCTTACTTCACATCCTGGTATCAGTCACATCACCTTTATCGGTTCTCAGTCTGTCGCCCATCATGTTGCTGCTAGCGCGGCCAAGAGCCTTACTCCTGTTGTCGCAGAGCTTGGTGGCAAGGACCCCTTCATTATTCTCGACTCTGCTTCTCGAGACCTCAAGCGCATCGCCGAAGTCATTCTCCGCGGAACCTTTCAAGCCGCCGGCCAGAACTGTATTGGTATCGAGAGAGTCATCGCCCCTCGTGCAATTCATGATAAGCTTGTCGAAATGCTTGCTCCTCGTGTCAACGCTTTACGCCTGGGCCCTGAGGCCGATGTCGGTGCCATGATCTCTGACGCCTCCTTTGACCGCCTCGAGGAACTCATCGCTGAGGCTGTCGCCCAAGGAGCCCGTCTCCTTGCTGGTGGCAAACGCTACAACCATCCTGAATATCCCACTGGCCACTATTTCCAGCCAACTTTCCTCGCCGACGTTACCCCCGACATGCGTATTGCACAAAATGAGTGCTTCGCTCCTGTTCTTACCCTGCTCCGCGCCAAGTCATCATCCCCTGAAGATATCCTCGCCATTGCTAACGCCCCCAACTTTGGCCTCGGTGCCTCTGTTCACGGTTCCGAGCGTGATCCTAACTTGCAGCCCATCGTCAAGGGCCTCCGCGCCGGCATGGTCGCCGTCAATGACTTCGCCGTCTACTACGCCGTCCAGTTGCCCTTTGGTGGTGTTGGTGGCTCTGGTTACGGCCGCTTTGCAGGCGAAGAAGGTCTACGCGGACTCTGCAACATGAAGGCCATTTGTGAGGACCGCTTTGGCTGGCTGGGCATCCGCACTGGTATCCCTCCCCCAGTACAGTACCCTATCAAGAGCCAGCCCGATAGCTGGAAGTTCACACATGGTGTTGTGGAGCTGGGCTATGGAGCTCCCTTGAGAAAGCTCAAGGGTCTCGGCAACATTCTCAGAAACATGTAGATGAGAGCCATAGAGATCGGAAAAGATAAAAAGACTTCAGATGCATTCAGGGTGCCAGGCCGTGACATGCATGTCTCGGCTGGAGTGCAATGAGGCACAGGATGAGCATAATTCTCATGAGCAATGAGCAGATCAGTTGATTAAAAATGTAGATAATATTGTCCGATCTGTTATCTGGTCAGGACATGCGAGTTAACAAAACAATATCGCTAATGCCAAAATAAAAGAATAATTCATTGCGCCATGTCATAAATCCTGAGCCTTCTTAAACACCTTTTCCAACCATGACCATCTCATCGTCAATGTCTACAGCAAGCAATTGCTTTACCATCGTCGACCATACACCTCACTCTCTTCCTTTCTAGGCCGCCCTGGCCGTCTCTGCGACGAAGCCGCAGTTCTACGTTCGTTGCCATTGAAGCTCTCGTTGCCGACAGCGGAGGGATCAGCGCCAATAACAACTGGGTTCTCCGAAGATCCTGGCTTGAAGAGGTTGATGATCTCATTGATGCCGAGCTTGAGAGCCTCCTTACGCATGCCACCCTCGATGGCCTGCTCGGCCAGCTCGCGCTTCTTCTCCTGCAGCTCAAGGATACGCTCCTCGACAGTCTGAGCGACTGTGAGCTTGTAGATGATCACATCGACTGTCTGGGTCAGACGATGGACACGATCAATGGCCTGTTCTTCGACAAACTAGCAAAGAAGTTAGCATCGTTATATGGAAAGGGGATTAAGAATAGGAGAACATACTGGGTTCCAGAAGGGCTCGAGGATGACAACTCGGGTCGCTGCCGTGAGGTTGAGTCCTAAACTACCGCACTTCAAACTACACAGCAGGATGCGGGTCTGAGGATCGCCCCTTAACTTTCGTAGGCTTTCTTCGCGCTGATCGTTCTTCATGCTGCCATCATAACGGACAAAGCGGAACCGTTCCTTGCGGAAGAAGGGCTCAACAAGATCAAGCATAGAAGTGAACTGGGAGAAGACGATGAACTTGTGCTCCTTGACTTCGCCCTGAAGAATCTTGATGAGCTCTCGAATCTTGGAAGAAGCGAGAACTTGAGGCGACTTGGGATCGCGGGACGGATGGAAAATACTATCGTCTTCTTCAGACGAGACATCTGATTCATCAGAGTCAGAATCAGAGCCAGAGTCAGATCCCGAATCCGAGGCTGATAATCCAGAAACAGCTGTCGTATCAGCAGCCGTAGTATCGGCGGTCGTAGTATCAGCATCTGTGCCTGCATTTGTGGTGTCAGCTGCGTGAGACGGCCCATCGTACAGCGTCTGGGCAGCCATGCGCTTTGTGATATCTGTCAATGACGCCAAGGAGTCATCAGAGTCAGAAGCCACGCCCCCTTTACTCTCGTCGTTCTCAATGAAGCTGCTCAAGTTGCTCTTGTCTTCAACCTTACTCTCTTCATCTTCTGAGTCATCGGAGCCAATCCAGTCGCCTCCGCCCTCGGCATTCTCATCTTCTTCGCCACCAGCCTCTCCCAGATGTAGGGAGCCCCGCTGATCCTCGGGCACAAGCCATGAGCCTTCCGCCTCTTCTTCCTCATCATCGCTGTCAACGATGGCGTTGCGATTCCGAGGCTGGCGAGCTGTCTTCTTTGGGGACTCTGCGTCCTCGTCATCACTGTCAACTACCGTGTTTCGGTGGTGAGGTCGCCCCGAGGTCTTCTTAGGGGACTCGTCGTCGTCATCTTCATCATCATCAACTTCAACAATTTGCCTGTCAATGACTTTTTCGTCAACAGTTTCCTCCTTCTTGTCTTTCTTCCTGCTCTTATCCTTGGGCTTCTTGGACTTCTTGGGTCGCTCTGACCGCTCTGGCCTTTCGTGGTTGTTGAAATATGCTAGGTCATCGTAGCAGTCAGAGCAGATGTCTTTGCCTGACTTATCGTGACTCAAGCCTCGCCCACAAATATTACAGTCCCTAGAAACGATGCCCATACCAGCGAACATGTCAGCCATGGCATCAATGTCCGTATCCTGGGTCTTCTGGGTAGCGTCTGTAGACATTGCGTCTTTGTCCTTCTCCAGCTTGCCCTCAACCAGTTTGGGATGATTGCAGGCCTGACGTAGGCGGAGCAGCAGAGTCAAAGCGTTGGCGTAGTTGACTTTGCCTTGCATCATCTGCTCGATACTTCGGTCTGCCCGAGCAGCTAATCGATCGTAGAACTTGCGCTCTGCAGGTGACAATGCAGTCGATATAGTAACAACCTTTCGTTCTGTGACCTTGAAGCCTGTTGAGGACCCCTCACCCTCGGCGGAAGGCTTACCACCAGGGTTAAGTGCTCCAGCTTCCTTGAGAATTTCTTTGGTTCTTCGCTTCATGAAGCATCGGAGAAGACTGTGTAGTCTGCGGATGGCGATGTGACCGCGGCCATTCTTCAGGGGTAGATCAATATGCTCCTTCCACTCCTTGAGATCGTCGTAAGGTCGAATGCGGAGAAATTTGACAAGGGACTGGAGTTCATCGAGGTTGTTCTGCATAGGTGTACCAGACAAGCACCATCGGTATTCAGAGTTGAGGGCGTAGCAAGCCTTGGTAGCCTTTGCATTGCGATTTTTGACTGTATGGGCTTCGTCGAGAACGACTCGCCACCAGTGCAAGCCAAAGCATCCCGCTTTCAACCCATTCTCGGCATCTGAGGAATTGCCATGTTCAGAGACCAGGATTTGATAAGTTGTGATGACAACATCATATAGAGCGAGCTCCTTAAATCGCTTGGTACGGTTCGGTCCATGATGTACGCAGACTTTGAGGCCATGGGTCTTTTCCACTTTATCATTAATTTCGTGTTCCCATTGTCGAATCAAAGCAAGTGGCGCCACCACCAGAGTTGTCTTTTCGATCTTCTCAAAGTGCTTCTTCCATCCAGGTGCGTCCTTGGATGGTTTTTGGTTGGTGAGGATAAGTGAAATGGTCTGAAGAGTCTTTCCAAGACCCATGTCGTCGGCGAGAATGCCTCCCTTGGGGACTTTTCCTCGCTTCACAGGGCCAAGTTCTCGTCCTCGCATCCACTCAACTCCTTCGACCTGGTGAGGCAGTAGCTTGACCTTGAGGCCATCCACTGTGCCGTCTTTGGCATCCTTTGGATCTTCTGATGTCTTTGGGCGATCAGCTTGGCTTTGTTCTCCACCCTCCTCTTCGCCCTCCTCCATGCCACCCTCAAGCAAAGCCTTCAAGTCAGCACTCGCCTTGGCAGGGTCTGTGTAGAAAGTCTCCTCGCCGTAATGTCTTGCTGGCGCATATGAGGATGCAACTGGTGGTGCAGAGGGTGCACCCGAGCTGAACATGGGCATTGGTGGTGGTCTTCGATCCTGGTATACAGGGCCTCGGGGGCCTGTGATTCTAGCACCGTTGTTGCTGTTGCTGCTTCGACTATCGAGGTGGTGTTCCGGTCGTGTCTTCTGCCGTATGAAAGGGTCTGCTCTCTGCTTACGAGAGGACATCATCTTGGTAGGATGACCGAATGTGGGCGTGTTGGTTGCGTCGGCGGGATTAAAGGGGTCGCCCATGTCTCCCCGAACCTTGCCTTTGAGCGAACTCATACCACGGACAAGGGCAGTGATATCATCGTCGGGAGACAACTCGCGGGATGTGTTTTCTCCATTCGGGTTGATGGAGTTTAGAGGCACCTTGGGAGGCGCCCGTTCGTTGACCATAGTGCCGAGGTCTCGAAGAGCAGTAGAATCGCTGAGACGTGTCTTGGAATGCGTACGGCTCGGGCCAAGTTTGGAGAAGTCAGGTTGTTGTTTTGATGAGAGGGTCGTTTGTGGTTTAAATGCAAAACGACCACCGGGCTTTGGTTTACTGATATGTTTGTTGGGCGACCAGTTTGAAAGGTCGTCAGGGTACTTCATTCAAACGCCGGGCGGTGAGTGTCGTCGTGAGGGTATGTGCAGCTTGGTGACGCCGTTGAGTACAAGGGACTTTGCATGAGTGTATCGTTTCGGTATCGTCCAAAAAATGACATAATGAATTGCCCGGGCAACGGATTGAGGGTGTCATAATAATGAGCCTTGAACAGTCCGGGCTCTGGTGAAAGGTATGTCTGATATTTATGTCACTAGTTCACAACCCCTCTATACGTGGCCCGCGTAAAGCACTGTGAAGCAGGTAGCCCCGCGGTACGGAGTACTACAGGTCCCCCTTCTCCTTCCACTGTCATTGGACCCTAGGTGCTGATAAATGATCTTGTGCATTTTATGCAAATCACACCTAAAGCTTCCATTTGAAGCTATCAGCAGCATCCACCAATAATGAGCCGTCCTTAACGTTTTACAGCCTGAAACCTCCTTCTCATAAATTTGAGTGCGTAACACAGTCATGATCTTTATTACGTGCTCTTCACAGTGTGCCTTTGATTTATCAACATGAAAGCATCATCTAACCATTTACTCATGTCTTTTTCCACCCGAGACTTAATGTCACTCATTGCCTTTTGAGATTTGTGAAGGAGAGGCACTGAAGGTGTATGTAATAAAACAAACCATTGACACCAAACAGCCCTGGTGATGATAGTTGCGCTTCCATCAAGACCAATATGCGCACTTCTGATCCATTTTCACTCCCGGATAGCATTGAAGTCATCGACAATCACGTCATGTAGAACGGAATCAGGCTGTCATCGTTCGTGAGATTGGGGTGAAAGATGCAGAACTCTTCAGACTTGAAAACTCGTTCACTCTTACAAGAACTCATAATACAGATATCCTGTCCATCAATTCCCGCCCAGAGTACGGATCAATTTGGAACCTTGAAAATGATAACGCTCAGCAATAATTAAGGGTGGTTTTCCATTCCACAAGTCCCACCGTTGTATACAGCCCGACCTCTTTGCTTACTATGCCAGTGGGACAGGAGCAGGGGCCTCGGTGCCAGAGGCCTGCTTGCCACCGACGGGAGGGAGGAACATAGGGAGGTAAGTAACAGCAAGAGCCATAACTGCGTCCCGTTAGCACGGATTCTCGATTCTCGAACGATATTGGGGCCGCCTTACTGGACATGCCAACGGAGAAGTACCCAGGAGTGGTGGAGTTCTTCTTCGAGTCCTCGCTCTCGCCGAGCCAGCTCTGGATAGAGAAGACAACTGACGCCCTATATCGAGTTTCGTTAGCAACCCGGCCATCTCGCTTCGATTCGTGTCGCATCGCATCGCATCGCGCCACTTCTCCGCATTCTCAAGGCTCATTTAGCAAACGTACCATCCAACCATTTTGTTGCGCGTAAACATAGCAGCCATAGGTAGGGTAGTAGACATCGTTGAGGAGAGATCGGTCGAGTCACCTGAGCGCTTGGGCTCTTGGTAAGGGACGACTGTCACGCAGTTAGCTTCATGTCGCAATCGTGAAGATTGAATTGTGCTTCGTGCGCGAGGCCATTGACTGATACGTGGATTTATAGGGCAATCGTACTCAGGTCAACTCTTCTGGGGTCCTTGGTAGGCGACATATTTGCTGCTGTGAATGAGGAGGAATGACGGTTGTTCAATGGTTGTCGCAATTACCTCTGAGCTCGCGCGACCTGTCGTCTCGGGGGCGGCTTGAGTTGTGGCGCTTCCTTGAGTGGGGTAGCGTGGCGTAGAAATGACCTACCTAAATAGGAAATGGCTTCATATGCCTACGATCGAGGATTCAGTTATTAACAGTGCCTAGAACATGAATCTTCACGTTATAGAAGCTCTTCAACGGTGGCGTTACCCAGAGGCAAAAATTAGAACTGATAAAGTCAAACATCTCTTTCGTGTATATATACATAACGGGTATCCTCTCAGGTCATCCAGCGTACTAGACATGTATCATGACAACCAAACCAAAGACAAAGGCTTAACCTTGTACCCATTTCACAAACACAGCATACTCCCACGACATAAACGCCGAATCAGACGCTCGCTACAACGCGAGCTTTTCCTACTCCACCCTAATGATAACCTTCCACTGCAATGCGCCAGCTTCACGAATAGCACAAGCCAGACATCCTCGCTTCCGTCGACTGATGATGGCGTTCCAGCCCTTTTGAGCGCAAAGAGCACGAACCAGTATTTCCATGTCGGAGCCAAACTGTCGTTTTCTGGACTCGAAATGCATCTGTTCTGCAGCAGGAAAACTACCTCTTCGCTGAACAATATTATACTTTGAGGTAAGTCTCTCAATCGTGGGAGATTGAGGAACCTCGGACAAGTTGGTGATACAGTCAATAACAAGCACTCGTTCGCTGCCCATACGTGAAGGCGAGCGACGGTGAGTCTGAGGAACAGCCAGAAGCTCCGAGAGGGGAGCATGCTGCCGCTTTAGAAGCTCCGAAATATGAATAACAGTGTAATTATAGTATTTGTGCAAGGGATGACCTGACTAGAGTTAGCTGTGCGACATTGACCGGAAACCACTTGACTTGCCTGTTCTGTGAGCGGGTCGAGAACCTTGCCGAAACGTATCTGACCCAGACACATCGATCTGCTGGATTGTCGGACTTGATGGCGACTTAACAAATCGGACACGATGAGAAGGCGAGCAGGGGTGCGCCGTGACAAAGTTAATGTCATAGGATAGGGAGAATGAGAAGTTCTCGGCCGTAAATCCGTCAATCGACACCGCAAAGTTGACATTGGCTGGGAATGATAACAACTCGGGTTCCTTGTTGCTCACACTCGCACCGGGTGTCAGCTTGGTGAAGGGCGTAGACTGAATTGAGTTGGCCGGAGAAAGAAGCTCAAGCGACCGTAAAGTAACGCTGATCAACGGTGGCGGCGTAGAGTAGTTGTTCTCGTGGGGAATGATAAAGTCGGCAGGGAAAACGGAGTATTCATCGGCATCTCCGAGGATGGACGATTCTCGTTCAACTCGTTTCTTTGCCCAAAGTCTCGCTTTCTTGCCCAGATGGGCCTTGTCCTCTTCTGTCTATTAGCTTAATGCTCCTCTCACAATATATAACAACTTACCAGCCACTTCTTCTACTTCAATGTTTACCCAACCTTCATCTATGCCCAGGGGTAGAATGTCGCTGGAAACCCATCCCATGCACTCGGCTGATCCCTGACCTGCTGCAATAACTCGCCCTACGATGCATGACGTGCTCCAAAAGCTCTTGCCAGAATACACAAACCCTCCACACAAATTAGCGAACGAGCCCAAACGCTCCATGGCTTTACTGTCGTTCTCGAGAAGTGTGGCCATCAGGAAGTGGCACATGCCATCTCCAGGGAGTACCAGACCATAGATATAAGATTTCGAAAGCCATCCGGAGGGGTGAAGCGCCGCTGCAAGCTTTCGTCGCTGTGGTCGAGTCTTATCCTTCTGACTACCAGGACGGTCCCAAGCACCAAAGTAGAGTCCCCGCTTAGATCCATTCGACTCAGAAGACTTTGATGATCTCTCTGAGGCTATCGCAGGAGCAGGCTTAGGCACGGAGTTAATAATCGATTGACGAGCGTTCTTCGCGATTAGTCCCTCGTATGTGTCGATGTTGGGCCAGAGTAGCTTCTTCGCGAAATGAGTAAGCCCATCCACTTGCTGTTGTGGGTTGCGACCTTTAATAGTATAGGTATGGCTTGCTGTCGTCTTGTCTTCATGATGCTGACGGACGATAAATTTACTGAAGAGGGCGCCTAGCCAGCCAGTCGCAGGCGGAGGAGGAGCTGTTCCCTTTGTCTCGGAAGCGTCGCTTGGTGGATCCTCTTTGATTTTCTCAATCTCGATATTGTCGAGCCAGCTCCTAGCAAGATGAAGCGACCACTTGACCATGGGAGTGGCGGCTCGTTCGAAGTGAACAACATCTACAGGTCGGAAAGCTTCGACTCCATATTCTTCACCCTCGGTGATGGCATCTAAGCGGATGAGGAGTTCGGTCGCAACAAGAATCTGCATGAGAAGCCAATACTTCTCCTCGGCCCGTTCGCTGGCACTGCTAGCGTCGTGGATGGAAGAAGTATCCTCAAGTTCATCGTTGTCTTCACCTCCCCAAAGAATCTGACCCAATCTGATCCTCCATTCGACATGGGTGAAGTCAAACCAAACGTTGGCGGTGCCAAGACACTTGATCAAGGCATTGATCTGGTTGGTCAAGCTATAGTGGTCGCGCTTATCGACAACGGAATTGCATGGCCGCATAAAAGTGTGAAAGAGATCCTGATAAGTCTGGACGGAAGTTTTCTTTCGAAGATCATTGACCCGGTATAGCTCGGCGTTTCGCTTGAGACGATCCAGCAGCTCTGTCTCAGGAAGACGACGCAGGTAGCCCAGAGAGGAAAGCATGCGCTCACGTGCCTCAACAATGGCATGGGCCTTTTTGCCAACACTGTCGAAACCGAACTGCTCTTCTTCGAGGGCATCGCCAACGGCGAGTTCAAGGGCGGCTGAGAAGCCCATGGTACCCTTCTCTAGACCTTGCATGCTCAGCATGTTGGGACGTTCCCGACAGCGGATGAAGAAATGGGCCTTGCGAGAGTCAACGGCCTGTGCCCGGGCAGCGGCATCCTGATTGAGATCTCGAGTTAGATGAGGCCATGCTGTAAGGCCACTCCAAGCTCTATCTTCAATTTGGACATGATCAGTGAGGTCGCGAATCTCCAATGCCTCATCAAAGGGGAATGCGACGCTGGGATTGGGGGCGCCAGAACAGTGCCCCTCGCTACGGGCAAAGTACTGGGGGGCGCCAGAGAAGAGCTTCTCGATCTCTGAGTCGGTAAGAGTAGACATGATTCTATTCAGCTTCAAGACGGGCTTGGACGTAGGAGAAGTGGCATTTTCCTTGTCGGACAAGGCACCCGAGTTCGGCAGAGGAGGAGGAGGAGGAAGAGGCTTGTTCTGATCCGGTGGTGAACGCGGGGAAGTGAGAGCCCGTGGTGGTGAGTGTGACGGCGACTGTGACGATGAAGGCGTCTTAGTACCTTGAGATCTGCCTGTAGAAGCTCGAGGTGGGGCTTTACGACGGAAGCCTCGGTCGGGAGGAGCGGCGCGTGGCGGAGGAGAATGCGGGGAGGAAGAGAAGGCTTTGGTTGGACTTGTAACAGTTGATGTTGTCTGTTTGCAGTGAAGAAGGGAGCAATTAGTTCTGAGACAGAAGTGCAGTACAGTAGAGAGGGGAGGGAAGCAATTGGGGGTACAGACAGGGTCACAAGAAACTAAAATACAGGTAGTGCTTAAAGGGAAAAAAGTCGCCGAGTCAATTGACATGAATGACCGGACATTGGGCCATCATGACATCTCTAAGCCGGATAATACCATCGGTCAAAGGCGCCCCCGAACTGAGCCCATTGAGGGGCCAATTCAGGGCCCCGAACGGCAATCGCATGACCTGAGAGAAGATCGTCCTAGCACACGACAGTGGTTGGCTGGGCTGGGCTGGGCTGGGCAGTGGTCTGATCTTCCATTGTCTCTGAGAATGCGCACTGATCAGGGAATGGAATGGATGACTTGCAGTTATGATGGAGATGGTGGGTGGGTGTCTCATCAGGAATAATTCCAGTAAATAACTTAACAAAATCTTGACTTACATCTCCGTTGCCCTTCTCCTTGTCTCGTCCAGTCCGATCTTTTACACGGTTCTTCGCTCGTGTAAGCAAACCATGGAGTAGATAGTCTGGCCTTGTAAAACGACCCCCGGTTGATGCAGATGCGCCAATGGCACCAGAACCGTCAATGGGATCATTCTCATCGTTTTCGTTTTGGGCATCTCCATCAGCGATTGGAGATTTGGTCGGTATTATGCTGGTGGTGGCTGTAGATGTGGCGCCGCTCTGGCTCTGGGGTAACAGTAGTCCCCTGGACTTTTGCCGTTCATGTCGCTTTTGCGACGGCGCATTCTTATTCTCATCAGTCAATTTTGGCCCTGATTTGTCGGCGGTGTCGCTGAAACTGCTCGTGGCGGTTGGCCGTGGAGACGGCCTTGGTTTGCTCAATGGCATACTGCGATCTTGTTGCGATGGATCGCAGGTCTTCCATGTGAGAGCCGCGTTAGTATCAGCGCAACGCCGGCATCTGCCGCCGAATGTTCAGATTGATATTGTTGATCGTGGGCAGGTCGACTTGGATACAAGCACCGTGGCCCACTCCGGATAAAGGAGACAGGCTGTTGTTTTACAGCCTCTTGTTTGATTGACTGGTGCGTTTCCCTAACTACTGCCTCCGTCAGTCAGTTAGGTGCTCCTTTTTCTGCGTTGCGTTGTGTGGGTTGTTGGACTGCGGTATGAACTGGCGCCAGAACATCCAGCTTTCAACAACTCCTCAGGCATTTGTATTGGAATACGAAAGGGGACTCGAGGTTCAAAAAGATGACTCGACGGAGAACAGAATGGAGCCATTGCTGCCATTGCTGCCATTGCACCCGTATTGCTATACAATTATAGGTCTTTGTTGGCTGATCCACGTACGTACGTATGAATATGCTAAGCACACAATGCTTTCCCTTTCCAGGAGTTCAACGGCTGTCTCAGGTCATTGGTGCACAATCCCGTGCAGCAGATATAATCCCCTCTCTCCCGAGTCTCTCTTTGTGTCCGCTTCTTTTCTTGTTCGTGCAACATGCAGCTGTCTCCACGCGTGGATATCCAGGAGACCTTGGAAGCGTGGGCCTTGAACCAACCTGGACGATCGTGGATTGCTCTTTGTATGTACCAAGCCTGGGTAATATGGGTAAAACGGAAGATCTGCGATTCGAATCGATGTGAGTAGACACAGGTCCGAATCCAATATGGAAGCCGGCATAACACCCAGGACCCGGTCTATATACATACTGTATGGTACAGTACTGCACGCTCCAGTCTTATAGAGCAGCGGAGTGCGGAATACCCAATGGTTAGAACAGAAGTTTCAAAGGCCCCCGGCATACGTGGGCAAGCATTGATCCTTGCAATAGAAGGTGGACGCAATCTATCAATCATGCCAGAGTTTGTCTGCCGTACGAATGTTGGCAAACATCAAATTAGACTCACTAGTGTGTGTTACATGGGAAACATGCTAAGAACGTTATACTCAGCCCTTGTGGTGTACGTCAAGACCCGACTATAGGGTTCATTATGTAACAAGATAGGTACCTAAGGTAGGCACATGAACTGCTACGGTCGATGTTATCGTAGAATGGCAGCACTGTACTGTACGTAACCAGGGTTCATTTCCTGTCATCCGGAGGGAGGCCATTTAGCCTCAAGCTCGAGAATCCTGATGCTGGAAGTTGCGGGAGTTTGTGGGCCTCTCTGGCGGAAGCCAATGTGTAAAAGTGGAGGGAGTAAGACGACGTGTTTCGAAACCGCCGTTGCGAGAAGCGAACCAGGGAGAATTCGCCGCTTCGGCAAGGACCTGGCATCGTAAAGTGAAAGTGAAAGTCACAAGACAAGACAAGGTGTAAATAAGCCTTCCAAGGTGAACAGACGGTCAAGTTGGAAATCCCTCGTTAGTTTCGGAATGTTATCTTGCCGAAAATAGTACAAATCATATCGGAACCTTAGATCGATATCGCGCTCGGTCAGCAACATTAGTTCTGATGATCCGAGACTTGGGACTTCTTGGGATCAGACATATGTATGATCGATACTTGACGTGTTTGCCTTTGACCATGTATCAGCCCTGCAGTCCTTGCAACCTTCTCCCAAGTCAGAGTATGTAACCCTGATTGTTGAGCGTTTTCGTTATCCGCATACATCCCGGATACTGGTCAAGGATAAGGACGTGCGCACGTATTTTGTGCGTGCGTTCCGTCTTTCCTGCGCTGCCCCGTATGAACCCTTGCTCGGTCCTGACCAAGCAGAAGAAGCTCACATTCGCAACTTTGTCCGTTACAAGTTTGGACCGGAAATGCTGCTCAATTGTGTTGGTAGCCGATATCTATGTGTGATCCTCAATTGCCATGACCCCCATGAGGCCTTTCCGTGCTCTTTTCCAACGGCTCCTAGCGTTTCCACCCCGGCCACCACCATTTTCGTCGCCAATGGGGCCCTTGTGAAACAAGGGGCGCGATCCAGCTGTAATCGTTCGGCCCATTAAACCTTCGAAACACGCGGCTACCTACAGCGGCGGATTTATTTGCCTTTCCCATCCCAATTGTTTATGCCGGACATTGGCGGACCCCGTGATAGTCCCGTAGTGACGGGAAGCACAGTAAAAGGAAATCGGGTAACGGGATAGCCGCGAGGGCGCAGACTCCAGCCCTTTTGACCCATGTTGATATGCCTCTCTTGTTCTTTCTTCCCTTCGAGACATGGCAGAGATGCATGCGCAGACTCCAGCCCATGTGTTTCAATCGTAATTTCGTTCAAGATGTCTTGCCTTACTCAAGACCATCCCGAATGCAACACACCAGTAATAATCCCCTGCATCTTGTCGATTCCACAGCCCGTCACATTCCCAGTTGATCAGTCGATGAAACAGAACATCTTTCTCGAATCAAGGCAAATCGCTCCCCTAGCCCTTCACCGGAAGTCGGTAAGTGGGAGATCTGGGACGCCCAGACATTGGTAAGACTTAGATAAGCGTGTTTCGTAGCTCAAGCCGGAGGTGTGTCATGCACAACCACAAGTAAATACTTGGGATCGGGTACAATGACCAATTCTTGCTTCCTTGTTCGTAAGCGGAGAAGCTTCAGCTCATCCTACTGATTGTTAGCTATGAGCCTGTGACGCCTGTGATGATCCTCACTTCACCATCCAGCTCCTGAACCAAGCTTCCGGAGCTATTCACATAGTTCCAGACGATCGCGGCGAATTGCTCGACTCCTTTCGTTTCGCTTTCCTCCAGTGCAGGACCTTCGTTGGAAAACGATGTTGCAGTAGATGTGGTTCGTGTCTTAGAGGTCTGAAGAGCATCGATTTGGCCGCTGGTTTTCAGGATAGCGCCGGTGGTTCGGTCAAGAATGATGCTGGCTTTAACACCAGGTTTCTTTGACAATCGGCCGAGCTTCTCCTCGAGGGCATCATGGCCATTAGCCTGTCCGTTTATTAGCTTCGCAAAGTATCTCAAGCCTCTGTTCTCAGCATACCAGTGAAGATTCAGCCATTCTTATAGTAGCTGAATATGGTGATGTTCGATACCGCTGGTTGTCGTGATGTATTGGTCTAGCGTGGTCGGAGCTGACGCCGCGGGGCACAATGGAGGTTCTGCCATCCGACACCGCCAAAATTTTAGAACCCCAACAGGGAAAGAGGGTAGATCTTATCAGTTGAAGATCAAAGAATCCAAACCTCAGTATTCCGTATAACAAAGATTATCTTAGGGATTAACCTGCCATTGTGCGGTATCCGAACTTTACTTGTTACTTTTATACATATGTTCTAGTGACCTCGACAAACCGACATCATGGGTTCCAGCAACAAGAAGAAGCGCGAGAAGCAAAAGGACTTCCAGGTATGATTTCAATCACTACGGCATTGTTGAAGTGTAACTCACCAACAAGATGTAGAAACCGAAGTTCAAGGTGGGCAAGGATAAGCCAAAAGCGTCCAATTTCACAGATACAAGTTTCAAGTCAAAGGGTGAGGAGATTTGTGTGTGTTTCCCTTCAATTTACTGATGGGCCATAGCTATTGTGATGGGGCATCAGTCACTCTCAACAGTCGCACCTGATGTCGTCCAACAATTCAAACACAATCTCTCACTAGCCTCTTCTTCAAAGTCAGACAAACAAAGACGAGAAGCATTGGCCTATCTTACTTCACAGCTTTCAGCAGAACCTCCTGTCAATCCAGTAGGAACACATGCGGTTCTCGCCAAATTGCTTCCACTCATCTCAGATAGCTCGACGCCAGTTCGAAGTCAACTACTCAAGCTTTTCAGAGAGCTACCTGCTGAAGAGGTCAGACACAGTGTGGAGCAAGCCATCATGTTTATCCGGGCGGGTATGACACACCTCTCGGCTGACATCAGCAATGACTCTCTTGGTGTAATGGAATGGATTTTGGATGTTGCAGAGAACGACTTGATCGTGTGTCCTGGCGGTTGGGTGAAGACCCTAAACAGTTTCTGTGCCATGTTGGGGTGGGCATTGACAACTTCAAAAGCCGGATGGTCTTCTGGCTCAAGGTCTGGTCTGCGGGCAAAAGATGCTTCGACATATGCCCGACAAATCGCCACGCTATCGCGGTTCCTGGAGGCTGGTCTTCGGCCTGAAGCTGAGATTCCCGAAGACGAGTCGGAGATATGGGACAACTTATATCGAATCCCACAAGATTCGAATGCATTCGAATATCTCAACCTTTATGGTACTCGACGAGACGAAGAGGGGGAAATGTATCCCAGTCGGGATGCAAGACAACGAGTATTTGAGCGAAGGTTTTTGGAGGCAGTGCTGAAGGGCACCGACCAAGCGAAAAAGGAGGGTGGTGCTACTGGTCGAGCGGCAGCTGGCCTCGACAAAGTTCTTCAAGACGGAATGGGCGAATATGAAAGTTCGACGGCAATGGATACCCAGGATCTCCTGAGCCTCTGGTGAAGGGTTCAAGCTAATTTCATAATAAAAGCTCACTGCTTTGTTACGTGTGTCTGAGCTCAACGTTGTTGTGAGTAACAACTTTTGTACAATCACAACAAGCAAGACTTGTCTACATTGAGCTATGTAACTTGCGATAGTAGGTTCCAAGATCCGGATTTCTTGTTTGTCCCGACTACATCTGGTCCAATCAAAGAATATCGAAACGGGTTTCTGCATGCTTTAGGTACCTTAGTAGCTTAGTAGGCAGATTGGGTAATATTTGGTGTTTGAGTGTTCAGACATAAACCCATCACGTTCCTCCAACTTTGAAGATGTAATAATCTTATGGAAACAAAATTATCAATGTCTGGTCCTGTAGCTCTGCGCTTTACCAGAGACCCGAAGCAAATAACATGCCAGCGCTTCCTTCATGCCGCAACGGTGCTGTCTGAACAGCAATGTATGACAAATACAGAACTCATTGTATGCATTTCATGGTAGATATGCAGAAGCAAAGTGACAAGAACAAGAACAACACGGACAGCCATTGAGTTCACTAGCAATATATCAGGTGAATGTAACAAGGTAACAATATTGTTCCTCAATTCGTCAAACGTCAATCTACAACTTTACACCAGAACGTTGTGAATTTGAACCAATTCCAAGCTGTTCAATAGTAAGAGTGAACACTCACAGAATAACACCCCCCTTTTCACTCACCAGAAACAGTCTCTAATACCAGGGGCTTGAGCCTCCAATCTTATTAGGTACAGTTTTCATTTGTTGCGTGCCTCAGATTGCAGGAAGCAAGGTAAGTTGGCAGTGGCAGCCGGCCGGCAAGCTGCTACCCTCTGACACGGGCACCTGCCTCGAACTGCAAACAAGGAGCAATTCGTCCCTGCACTTCCATGCCTTAATCCTGAGGAGCCCGTGATTCACAGCGCGCACAATCGGTGCAGGCAGAAGTACAAATAGCCACCCCTCAACTTCTCTTCTCTTCTCTTCTTTCTTCCTCATTCCTTCTTCACATCTGCATTTCGACTTCACTTTCAGTCTGCTCCTGAGAAGAGTCAGTTATTTCGTTTTCTTCTTCGACTATAACATCAAGAGAACTGCAAAGCGTTGTAGTCTCTATTGTTTTGTCAGGAAGTTGTTACCTGGTATGTTTCTCTTGTTTACCTCCTCATCTCCCGTCGTGTTTTGGGCTGTTTCTTCTCTTCTCCTCGCGCCTATTTTCCCTTTCACCTTTTCTTATCTGCTTCTTACGTTGCGCATAATTCCAAACTTGGCTGACCTTCCTTCTTCAAGCACGTTGTTAACTTTGGTTTCGACCTGCCTATCTAAATCAGCCCCTCTCGTTTTGAGACTTTCCAGCTCCCGAGTCAGTCATTCAATTTCTCATTCTCCATTCCCCAGGTTCCATTATCTCTGAACTATCTATCTAACTATATGCCCACAGAAACACCACCATGGCGGACACTTTTGATACCGCTGCCATGAGCGAATCGCTCCCTAGCGCCGGTCAGAAGGACCAATCCGCAACTCCCGGCACTCAAGGATACGACGCGTCCCAGGGGAAATGGACTGAGCCCCAGGCGATCGACTATTCCTCCATGACTTCTGGTGGCGGTGACCAGCAGTGGGGTTGTAACGCGCGTGCCTATGCCTGGCAGGATGAGTATGGTGATGTCGGTCCCAAGTACCCTGAGCTAGAGCTCGAATTGTTCGGAGATCCCACTACTCGCCACGACAGAGTTGGACTCGACTTCTCTCAGTAGGTTGATACATGCTGCTGGCTTACCTGTCATCTAACCTTGTTATAGAATCGAGAGCATTGAGGTTCAGCAGGAGGGTCCGACTAAAATCGATCCCATCGGCTCCTTCAAGGACGCTGGCGTCCATCCCGCCATGCTCGAGAATATCGAGCTTTGTGGCTATGAGAACCCGACGCCCATTCAAAAATTCACCATTCCTTCTATCCTAATGGGACACGATGTCATTGGCATCGCGCAAACAGGTATGTGTGTCCCTTGAGGTACTTACCGGCATCACTAATTTGCGTTTAGGATCCGGTAAAACTGCTGCGTACCTTATCCCCATTCTCAGCAAGCTCATGGGCAAGGCCAAGAAGCTTGCTGCTTTCCGTCCCAACCCACTGACGTTTCGCGAGGGCCTCGACGAGGTCACTGCTGAGCCACTTGTACTCATTGTGGTTCCCACTCGTGAACTGGCGGTTCAAATTTTCAATGAAGCTCGTAAGCTTTGTTATCGTACCATGCTCCGTCCGGGTGTCGTTTATGGGGGTGTTCCTGTAAAGGAGCAGACCTGTCTCCTGCAGAAAGGATGCGATGTCCTAATCGGAACACCTGGTCGTCTGGTGGACTTTATTCAACGCCCTAAAGTCTTGACCCTGCGACGCCTGCGTTATATGGTGATTGATGAAGCCGACGAACTCCTGAATGACGACTGGTCCGAGGAGCTTAACCCAATCTTGTCCGGTGGTGGTAAGCATAACCTTATGTATTCGCAGACGATCAGAAACTAATCATTCAACAGAACAGGATGAGGGCAACGTCAAGTTCAGCCTTTTCTCTGCCACGTTCCCCAAGGCCGCTCGTGACCTGGCCAAGAACTACCTCGCGGCTTCTCATGTCCGGTTCCGTGTTGGCCGCGCCGGAAGTACCACTTCCAACATCAAGCAAATTGTTCTGCAGGCCGAAGCCCCCCAGAAGAAGGAACTTTTGGTCAAGCTACTTGAGGAAATGCATGGTATTCGTACCATCATTTTCGTGAACAGTCGCCAGGCTGCAGATAACTTGGACGACTTCCTCTTCAACATGCATTTGCCGGTCACATCGATGCACAGTGATCGGACCCAGCAGGAGCGAGAGGCCGCGATGCGAGCTTTCCGCTCTGGGAATGCTCCAATCCTCATTGCTACCGGAGTGACTGCCCGTGGCATTGATGTGCAGAATGTCCTGCATGTCATCAACTACGACATGCCGTCTATCGACTATGGCGGCATCGAGGAGTACACTCATCGGATTGGTGAGATTAACATCTTCTATCTGGGATTCACTAACTAACATGACTAGGCCGAACTGGTCGCATCGGCCATCGAGGTGTGGCCACGTCTTTTCTTTCGGAGCGTGATGAGCCCATGGCCAGTGTTCTCACCCGAACACTCCTGGAGACTAATCAGGAGATTCCTGACTTCCTACAGCAGTACGTTCCAGAAGGTGAAGCTCGCAACAATTTGAAGTTTGAGGCAGATTCTGACTTCGACCCCAACGATTACGCTGGGGCTGGTGACGCTGGCGACGCCTGGGGAGGTGGTAGTGATGGCGGCAACACTGGTGGCGGGGATGCTTGGGGTGCGGACGACGGCAGTAAGGCTAATGCTGGGGATGCTTGGGGTGCTGATACCGCTGCTCCCGTTGAAGCTTGGTAAATTTGAGCATTCTTGAGCGGAAAACTGGTCAAGCTATGACCGAAGATGCTAACGACTTTATCGGACATCCGGTTTTGGGACAGGGTTAGCATAGCTTGCAGCTGCTGGAGGTGTGAAATGAAAGCATTGTTGACAGGATGTCGACGGATCTGATTGTTCTAGGAGATCTCCTAGGTAGATAGATGCACAGGATTTCGCTGAATGGCACCTCGTTGCTTTATCTATGCCTTTTCCTACGTTAAATGTGCTTTGTTTGGCCTTCACTGTAGGCAGTGGGAAACATAAGAATCTGTCAGGA
Source organism: Fusarium mangiferae (assembly GCF_900044065.1). NCBI lineage: Eukaryota > Fungi > Ascomycota > Sordariomycetes > Hypocreales > Nectriaceae > Fusarium > Fusarium mangiferae. The sequence goes on along the minus strand of NW_024573924.1, from coordinate 990,974 downwards.
TCTCGCAAGTCGCCGAGTCACAAGCAAATAGACGTCAGAAATCAATAGCAAATGCTTTTCTATTGCAGAAATCGTAAAGCCTTGTTCATGCTCACGTACACACAATCTCGTGCTATATAAGAAATCCTTGGACAAAGAAAGATGAGGGCAGCCGGTTGATGGCCGCCATGTAATGACGCCGATCCCAGATGATAAAACAGTTGCTCGAATTTGTCATGACCAATCGCAAAAAAAACGCTTTCCCTTTTGTTCTTTTTCTCTCATTCTTCCTCTTCTTAGACAACGGGGCCAGCCTTGACAACGTCCTCGGTAGCCTCGCTCTCGTACTTGGTGAAGTTCTCGCGGAAGAGCTTGCCCAGCTTGACAACCTCGGTCTTGAAGCTGTCCTCGCCAGCAGTCCAGGCCTTGGAGGGGTTGAGGAGCTCTGAGGGGACGTTGGGGCAGGTCTTGGGAACCTGGAGGTTGAAGACCTCATAGTTCTCATACTCGACGTTGGCAAGATCGCCAGAGTGGATGGCATCGAGAATGGCACGAGTGTACTTGAGGGGGCATCGCTTGCCACCCTGAGCGAAACCGGCACCGACCCAACCGGTGTTGAGGAGCCAGGCGTTGGCCTTGTGAGTCTCAATCTTGTCGGCAAGCATCTTGGCGTACTTCATGGGGTGCAGAGCAAGGAAGGGCTGGGCGAAGCAGCTGGAGAAGGTAGCCTGGGGCTCGGTGACGCCGTCCTCAGTACCGGCCATCTTGGAGGTGTAACCGGAGATGAAGTGGAACATGGTCTGGTTGCGGTCGAGCTTGGAAATAGGGGGCAGAACACCGCGGGCGTCACATGTGAGGAGGATGATGTTGGAGGGGGAGTTGGGAGACAGGCATGGGATCTTGGCGTTGGAGATGTACTCGATGGGGTAGGCACATCGGGTGTTCTCAGTGAGGGTGGCATCGTCGTAGTCGACCTCACGGGTGAGAGGGTCGAAGACGACGTTCTCGAGGACGGAACCGTATCGGATAGCGCCAAAGATATCGGGCTCCTTCTCGGCGGACAGGCCAATGGTCTTAGCGTAGCAACCTCCCTCAATGTTGAAGACACCGTTGTCGGACCAGCAGTGCTCGTCGTCACCAATGAGAGCTCGGTTGGGGTCGGCGGAGAGAGTGGTCTTGCCAGTTCCAGAGAGACCGAAGAAGAGTGTGACATCGCCGTTCTTGCCCTCGTTGGCAGAGGAGTGGAGAGTGAGGACGTTGTGCTTGATAGGCATCTCGTAGAAGAGGACAGTGAAGACTCCCTTCTTCATTTCACCAGCGTACTCGGTACCGAGGATGACCATCTCCTTCTGCTCGAAGTTGATGGCAACGGAGGTACCAGAGGTCATACCCTCAGTGTATCTGTTGGCGGGGAACTTGCCGGCATTGTAGATGGTGTAGTCGGGGTGGAAGTCCTTGAGCTCCTCTCGTGAAGGTCGGATAAGCATGTTTCGCATGAAGAGAGCATGGTAGGCACGGGCGCAGATAACTCGAACTCGGATGCGGTACTTCTCGTCCCAGCCGGCGAAACCATCGATGACATAGATACGGCTTCGTGTGTTGAGGTAATCGACAGCACGTTCTCGGTTGATCTTCCAGACCTGCAGTGATAATATTGTCAGTCATTAATTCTGAAGCTGAAGCTGAAGCTGTGGAATGAGATCATGGATGGGAGGGAACATGACAAACGGCAGCCTTTCCAGAAACGGTAAAGGGCAGCCGCGTCGGGAAAAATCGTGGTCGGGGAGAAAAGAGGGGCTTGTCGCGGCCGAAGGCTTCGGTCTGAAGCCGTGAGCAATTGCCAGAGGGGAAGGTGAGCGTGTGAGGACTTTGCGGGGTCAAGGCCTAGCGATTGCCGATCCCATGACACCCTCAACTTTCTCTAGGCCCTCCCCGGAAAGACCAGGGGAAACGAGCGAACCGGGACCAATAACGCTAGGCCAATGAACCACTAGACAAATCCTCGGCCAAGCATCTACCAACCAGTGACCAGGCAATTGGGTAAGAGAATAAGCACCAGTGGACAAGCCATCAAAGCCATGACGCTCATGCTCCGGGTATCCTCGGGGGAAGGCCAATTGAAGTCGCTGGATGGAATGGAGATGCTCTTCCGGCGCGGGTCTCGACGTTTTGTTTCGGTTCGCTCGTCTTGGTTATGGGCGTAAAACTCGTGATGTAGGCAAATTTTCTCGTGTTGCCAGGGCTGGGAAACAAGAGTCAAGATGCCACGCCACAGCCAAGTAGTCCCATTCGTTCCGATCGTGTAGAGTGTATCAAGGAAATTGCCGATTTGAATCTTACCTCAGGAGTCATGGGCTTGTTGACAGGTCCCCACCTATTGTTCTCATGTTAGTTTGTCTGCTCATGACGATTCATGTGCGCAACAGACGGAACTCTGTTGCCGCTATCCAGGTTATCACTTACCAGATGTTGTCCTTGGAAGAAGCCTCCTCGACAATTCGCTTGTCAAGGGGAGATCGACCAGTCTTGGCACCAGAGTAGGCTGTCAGGGCACCGCTGGAGGTGATAGCGGTACCGGTCTCGTAGACAAGAGCATCCTCGTAGAGGGCAGCGACTGAAGGGTTGGGAATCTGAGAAATCACATGTTAGTGACAAGCTATGTCGCTGTTGACTGGAGAGCTTCTTACAATGGCGACACGGTCATAATCGATGTGAGCCTTGTCGTGGAGCTCCTGTTCCAGCTCGGTGTGCTCCTGGTGAGGACTGTAAAGCCCGTGTTAGTGAAACCGTCTGTGTGTTGTCGATCAAGTGTCATGAGGAACGTACGTAACACCGGTAGGGTGGAGGGAAGTCTTGTTAACGTTGTTGGGAAGCACTGCGATCAAGTCAGTAATGGTTTTTGAGACTCGTGCAACGGCAGCCGTTTTGTTTGGTGCTCCGTCATAGAGAGTGTCAGGGGAGTAGTCGTGTGAGGGTATCATGACAAGACAGCTCAACTGTCAAAGGAAGGGACAAAGATAAGACTTACTCTTGAATAAACCGGTTCCTGAAGCCTTGATCTGTGTGCTTGGACCTTTGAGAAGTTGATTTGAATAGAGAAAAGCACTTCTTTGGACGGGGTCATTCATGGCTTTTATAAAAGCTTCACGAGCAGCTCGAGATTTGGTAGTGTACGCCCTGGGGTGTGAGGTTCGCGGTGTGCTCCTCCACAAGATAGATAGCGTCCGCTTGCCGGGGTCAGACCCGAGGATGGATAGGGACGGGGACGGACGGGGAGTGAGGCTGTGACTGGCAGAGACAAGCGCGTAGTGGAGCCGGCGAGGCGTTGCAGGTGACGGGCACGATATTATACCGGAAGAGACCTCTTGGTCTTGGTACAAGGTGACGGGATAGGACACCTGGGCCTTGGCCTGGGCTTGAATTTGGGGCCGTACCCGAAGACACGATCTGGAAGCCAGCTCTAATAATGGGATATTGCGGGACGGAGGGGGTCACGAAACGTAACCCAACCCCGGTCCAAACCTCTTGGAACAGTGAGCAAAGCGTCAAGGTTTTGGCGGGGAAGACTAAAGACTAAGGCTCAAATTCAGGAAGATGCCGGAAGACGACAACCACGATAGCAGTGGTCAAGGTGTTCAACAATGGGGGAAATAACCAAAACAACTGGGTAACCAAAAAAAAAAAAAAATGGACGAAAGGATCCAATCCTTGGTTGGAGCTGCTGGCCTCGATGTGGATGTGGATGATGCCGTGCGGATAGCGCCTTTACTTCTAGACGTATCGAATTGACGTTGTTGTGACGGCAAGATACGGTACGGTACGGTAGGTTTACTGTGTTTTCCCAAGACGGTTGATCTCTTTTCCTTTTGGTGGTGGTGGTGGTGGTGGTGAAGATTGAATGGCAAGCAAGCAGCTGATAGTCACGTTGTTAATGGTAAACCTGGAAAGGATAAAGGGGACGAAACCGTGATGACAACCATGACGGTACACTACTGCTGTAATGTAAGGTAGGGAAGTATTTTCCCTCCAGATATTCTTATATACGGGCCTGTAGCCGTCTAATTGAGTATCCAGCTTACATACTGCAAATTCTCCAAATCTCACCTGTAGCCGCCTCATAATTTTGAAGGCTCGACAGCTCAATTCACAAAACTCTCCCAGGTCTTTTCCTCAGTATCCCAGTCATGAGGCTATCGTCTTGTTCGTGATGCATTTTAACCAAATGTGTCGTCATGATCGCCAGTCCCAGCCCAATAGCCCCAGACTAAAATACCACAGCGACATGAGCGAGGCCCGCGATATTCCGGGAAAAGAGACTCGGCTGCATTTCAATTACACATTGAATACTTTCTAGGCCCCGTTTTGCATGCATTCATATAAGTACGCACATGCTTGCAACACACAGTGCTCTTGACGCCGACGTTGGCAACTATAGCTGACTAGAGTGATATGCCTGTATTGTCGCAAATGCTTATACATGTTCTGTAGTCCGGGCCACCTACCGTATATAACCGCGCCCCAGCGAGCTCGTAACTCCTAGCAAGGAGGGTCGCAGTTATCATCATATCTCACTATCATCGGGACAGTACGGGGGATAGTTATCAATGAGCTCTTTGAGGGGTCAAGTTGACGAGGTACTCGGACATTGAATTCCTTTAGGTTTCGGAACTAGGAGTGAGGCCTGCAACCCTCGTTGGTCTTGATTGCGAGGGTGCGCCCAATTGGACAAGGGGGTTGGTCGTCTCTTGGTGCAATGCAATACAGAAGATGATATTTCCTTACTCGCTCATCTACCTGCTTGTAGTGGATGGCGATGGAAAGCCGTGCATGCTGCATTGAAGGCGAATGTTACACCTCATTGGCGACTAATCGTCAAGTACTTTATCTTGGCAATGGGAGGCAAGAAAAACTTAGGACATCTATTCTAAGTGACAAAAAGACTTTGATAGGCTGGGTATGCTTCTGCTGACCTTGGGCCAGCTAATTTTGGCAGCTTGGCTTGATGGCAGAAGTTTTCTTACTCCCCGGGCCTGGTAGAAAAATCCAAGACTGGAAAGGCGGGAAACCATTGGGTTGCGTGCTGTAACGCTTGCGCTCACCGGTGCTGTCTGTCTTCCATACAGGTCAGCAGACTATGGAATTTTGAGGAAAAGACCAAAAAAAGATCACGGGAAAACAAGCTCGCTAAGGCTGCTTCTGGGGATGGGAAGCGGTAAGGAGCAAAAGGGGGATAACTCAAGGTGAGCAAGCTAGGGCTGAGATCCAGATTGCGGAGAAGAAGAGGGAGGTACCTAGGCAGAAAAGAGCGACAACACCGAGCCTCACCTCAAACCCGTCGGTGTACGATGTCTGTGCTGTTGAAACTCGTTGGTCACCAGACAGGAATAAACAGGGAGATTGTGGATACGGCACGGAGAGAAAAGGATCAACTTTGACGCTACGGCTCCGCAGGCGAGAATGGAGAGCATCTGGCATGTATGTGAATTCAAGCTGCAGACCAGTGCAAGCTGCTGGCACTAACAAGTGCTTCCAACCTGGAGAGGTTTGATATTGGATAGATGGCAAGGTAAGATTAGTACCTTGGGTAACTAATACGTAGACTGAAATTGAGTTGTTAGATGAAAGTAAGCCTTATTTGCTGATGGTGTAAGTAATAATGAGTCGGGTTGTACTCTGTAAATGATACATTCAACATGCAGTTGCTCCTTCCTTCCAAGTTGCCCTGGGGTCGGGGCTACCCCGCGATTCACCAATGGCAGGTTTTATTGTTTGGGGTCAGGTATTTCCACCGCTGAAAAACCTGAGAGCTGTACCCTCCCCTTATCCCCCAGAACTTGGATGATCTCCTGCAGGCGCCATCGAGAACCGTCACTTACACCTAGCTCCCCTTCCAGCACTGAAGAATTAGAGTAAGGTAGGGAAGGAAGGTTTCTTTTGTCAACCTGCTGTTATAAGGTTAGTAGATAGGTAATTCATACCTCCCTACCAGTAACTTAGGGTAGTACTAACCTCAGAATACCTGCAGATGAGCCCAACGTACCTTTGTTTCTTCCACTTCACGTCTGTTCTCAGATTACGATCATTGTTTGCGTCTTCTCGATTTCTCAAAGTCTGACAATGGCTTGTGCCTGGCACTAGCACGACATTCAACTGGGACTCTATTTCCGTCACCTCGGAAGAATTGTTGGTGTTCAGCTCTGAACAACCTAATGTGGAGGCTTCTAGACTCTGGCACTCTCGCTTACCATTCCCTTGCGCCTTTCAACACCAGCGGGATGATACTTTTAGAACAGACTCTGCACATGACTCCAGTTACCCAGTCAAGATTGGTCGTGACTTGAAAAAATTTCGATCTATTGGACTAGAATCCCAGGACCTGGCTTAGTGACATATCTCACTGACCCTTCGACTCGATTGTAATCCTCTTTTGCTTCGCCCCGCAACTCATCTCATCCGTCAGTTGTCAGGCAAAATAACAGAAAGTCACGATAATGCAAAAAGCTTCCCGTGGGTAGCCTCTACCGGGATCTGGGTGACGTACAGACCAGAACCTGCATTCCCTGCCTTTCTCCACATGACTCGAATTTTGCGATCGGCGACTCTGATTGGCCTCATGCTCACCTTGAATGCACACGCCCCTTCGCAGATTCTCACCTTTTCAAACCGTCTCTCTGTAGATTCCGACATTATCCGACTGTCCGTTTCTGACCGTTTCTCCGCTCAGAGCCTCCATCCAAATTACGTTTTTGGGGCTGGGCAGCTGGGGTTTCAAGAACTACGTGGGGAAATGGGGTTGCGGGGACTCTCACAAGAGAAGCACATCACAGTTTAGGGATAATGTCACACCCGGTACGACTATTGCTCCCGTTGCGGGCGCCTGCCTACCATGTTTCGGCTAACTTCCTGACTATCGTGCTCCGTCACCCGGCTCCGTCTCCTCCGTATGCCTCTGGAACGCGATGTCAACCACTCTCGCTCACCTTGATCAAGCTTGCGATGCAGGCCCCTGTCTATGCATACATGCTCATCTTCATGTTATCTTTAAAGATAACAAACTGATATAGGACGTGGCGTCGATCATTGATGTGCGTCTGTCGCAGTAAAACTGACATCCCCTTCCGCCCGACCGTCAAATTCCCATGAATGATCAATGCAGTTCGCGACTACCTTGATCCTGGGCACTGCATATTGCTTCAGGTTTGATCATGATAATGCAATATCAGGAACCGCCGTACGGCCTGGCATTGATCAGTATTTCCAAGCTGATCCACCTAGAACCCAACGGTGTTCCGTACACCTCCGTCCTCTCGGCAACCTTCCGAAAGGACTTCCGTAACGAGACCGTTGTGTTGCCGGGGCTCACTCACCTTGGAATACACCAACACGACATGCAGTTTTCTACCATATCCTGACGCATCTATCACTCCCCCAACTCCCGATCCGCTGGGCCGCTGCCAGCCAGCCAGCGCCGTACCGGGATCCGCACCCGCAACCGCATCCGCAATATATCTGTTCCCTTCCTTACATGGATATGGATATGCATCATTCTTCCCCATACTCATCTCGGAATTCCATTCGGTCACCGCTTCTCAACTCTGGAACAATGATGTCGCGTCCTGTAACGCTTTCCTTGAACCGTCCCGACTTTTCCTCGTGCTCATAAACATCGCTAACAAACTTCCTTGCTCCGACCCCTCGATCATGATAGCCCATCAACCAAAACGCCATCAAGCCCATGCAAAATATCCTCCCTAGGGTTTCCGTCCCGTTGCCGTTCACTAATTGACCTCGGAGACCGTCCATCAAAGCCGAGATCCCTGCAATATCTTGCAGTAGGAGACTGGGGTTACGTATCGTGGACTTAAGGCCTAGATTGTCAATTATCGTGACTTCATGCAAGATTTCTAAGGTGTCAAAAGAGACGGCGAAATCTCTCCTCTTGCCGAGCCTGTGCTTGACATGATTCACCGGCTCTGAGTTTTTCTCTAATCATGGGCTGCCTCTCAACTCAGACCTCAGGTGGACGATAACTTCTCAGTTTGTTATTTTCGTCCATCTTTTTACTTTTTCCCCCTCCTGTCTCAGTATCATGATCTTACCTCAATTGCTTTGGCCCTCAATACTCCGTAGGTCTCACAGCATTGAATGGCTACTATAAGCACACATGCCGTGTTTCCTGTCCCCTTGTATGGACCTCGTTCTTTTCGTCTATCGGTTTCAAAGACAGCTTTGTTCCTAACATTTGGCCTTCAGCTAGCTCTCTTTCAATGAATAGCATTTATCTTGAACGTGTGAGAGTCATGATTCATTTGCCATAACAAGACGCCATCCATACCGCACATGAGCAAAGCAAATAGTGTGTCATGATTCCTTTCATCCTCCTTTTTTGTTTTCTCATTTGCTTGTCTATATACACTTGAAGTACGGAGAATGTATGGCAGCCACCATAATATCGCCTAGTTTCTCTTCTTTCATGTCATCATTTTCGATGTCCCTCTGACGGGTAATAGAAGCGGCCTTCCTATCATCCTATAATTCCGGCACCGTGTCCCTGGTAACCCCGTTACTTCCCCAGCGCCAAGCCGTCGAAACCGTGATGATTTGTGAAGATGATTGTGGTGAATGTCCGTTACATATCCCCTGTGTTTTGCTCATGGAGTGACCCTTTTTGGCCTCACATAATCGCAACTGTGCGCGGATCGAAAACAGTCATCATTCATTTAAGCCTCATTGAAGATGAGCTTCGTAATCTTGCCGATAGCAATGGTTTGTCCCTGTGCGTATATCATGTTAGCTATCTGATATCCGAATATTGAGGCACTCCCTATGACTCTTGCCGCCACGCCTTAACGGCAGTGGTCTCTTGGCCATCTGGGGACGAGGCACCCAAAGTATGGGGGTTAGTAGAATGGGGAATGGGCGTGTTGGGGCTGGGGTGGAATAAAGCCTACCTGGTCTCGCAAGGTGAAGCGACCCATCTGGGGATAGTCCTCGAACTTCTCCACGCACACAGCGCCTGCTCCGCCAATCACCTGCATACGGGCGATAATACTGTCACCCCTCTTGGCGTGTGTAGGGGGGTTCTTGCTCTTGCGGTTTGTTCCCTTTTGAAGCTTGTGTAGAAGGGCTGCGAATGTTACCTCCTCAATGGCGGAGTGGACGTGCAGCACGCAGTTGAAACCGGCAGTCAGAATACTCTTGAGCTCCAGGATACGGATCTGGGCTTCAAATTCAGCGACAGTGTGCACCAGTCTCTTTGGCGAGCAGAGCACAAATCCGGGCAAGATATCGTCCTCCTCAATACCCTTGAGCCTTATTCGCACTTGGTCACCACACTGAGCTAGCTGAACCTCATCCTCCTGCTCGCCGTAGACGGCAGCAGCTTCTACGTTGGTCTTGTTGGGCATCATGATCATGTTCATACCCTTCTTGACAACACCAGCCTCAATCTTGCCTTCCACCATCGTACCTAGATCACGGTACTTGCCATTGATGGGCAACATGAAAGGGGCGTTGACCTTGCGTTCGAGAGCCTTCATGCTGTCAAGATACTCGAGCAGCGCGGGACCATCCCACCAGGGAGCGACATCCTTGGGGATGCGGGTCTTGATACCCATCATTTGCTGAGCGGCAATGGGTAGGAAGTAAACATCAGTCTTGAGGTTATAGCCAGTGCCCTTGAGGAATTGAGCGAGCTTGGTAGTACACTCTTGGTATCGCTCGTGAGACCACTCCACGGTGGGATCATCCATCTTGTTAACGGCAACGATGAGTTTGTTGACACCCTGTGTCTTGGCCAGCATGGCGTGCTCACGGGTTTGTCCACCTCTCTCGAAACCTGTCTCGTACTCGCCCTTTCGGGCGGAAATAACGAGAATTCCAACATCGGCCTGAGAGGCACCTCCAATCATGTTGGGGACATACATCTTGTGGCCGGGGGCATCCAGGATACTGTAACGACGCTTCTCGGTCTCGAAGAAACCACGGCCAACCTCGATGGTCTTTCCTTGCGTTCGCTCCTCCTTGTTCAGATCCATGACCCATGACAGGTACCAAGACTCGCGGCCCAAGTCCTTGGCCTCCCTCTTGTACTTGTCCATGGTTCGCTCGTCCACCATACCGGTAGCATACAAGATTGAACCACCAAGAGTTGACTTTCCGGCATCAACGTGTCCCATGAAGATGATGTTGACGTGCTCCTTGCCGTAAATTTCCTTGAGAGTCTCCTGGTCGACATCGGCGGCCTGCTCCTTTTCGACGGCATCGACTTCTCGGGCGGCGGCCTTCTTCTCACCAGCGGTGGGACTGTTGCGACCAGAGCCAGGGCTTGGTGAGGTCTTACCGGAGGTCTTAGCGGTGGTAGCCTTACCGGCCTTCTCGCCTGTCTTCTCGATGGCCTTAACGGCTGCGGCCTTCTGACCGGCCTCGGGCTCATCGGTAGGCTCAGCCTTGGGGGGTTCTTCTTGCTTGACGGGAGTAGCGGCGCCGGTTCCTGAGATGGAGAGGACCTTCGTCTTGGGCTTGGGACCCGAAGCATCGCCGCTGATGCTGATCACCTTGGGCTTAGGGGCGGTAGCGGCAGCAGGCTGACTGGGGGCAGCAGCGGGAGCATCGGCGGCAGGTCGTTGAGCAATTGTGGGAGCAGCGGGCTGCTGAGGTTGTTGCTGTTGCTGTTGTTGGCCATACTGGGGATAGCCACCACCTGCTGCTTGTGTTAGTATGTCATAGTCACGGATCTCGGCGGATTGTGAATTTTTTTTTTGGGCGCAAGTGTCATACCATAGCCTTGGTTGTTGTAACCACCGTAACCCTGGTTGTACTGGTTGTAGCCCTGCTGAGCACCGTATTGGGGGTAGTAGCCTTGCTGATAGTATTGCTGCTGCTGCTGCTGCTGGTATTGAGGTGCATATCCTCCATATGCTTGGCCGGGCTGGAATGAAGCAGCACCAGGCTGGAAAGAGGCGATGCCAGGTCGGAAGCCTCCTTGCGCGGGGGCGGGGTTGTTCATGTTGAGCTGCTGCTGAGTCTGCTGAGCGAGGTTCTCATCCTGAGCAGCGGGATCGTCCTCCCAAGAATTAGGTGTCGCCATTTTGATGTATTTGACGGCGGTGGAATGTGTCGCGTAGTGGGGGTGGGAGGAGGAGGGAGAGTAGGTAGGTAGGTAGGTAGGTAGGTAGAGGAGAGTAGAGAGGGTTTTGCGATCACTTGTTAAGGCCTGGATGGGGTTGCGGATTTAAAAAGGCCCTAGGTATGCAAGCAACTTGTCTGTGGAAAATGGGGCTTGTGTATTTCTTTTCGATTTTCAAGCGATGAGATTATGTCAAATTCTTTGAGAAATGGGGAAGGGAGATAAATAAAATCTAACCCTTGGAGATGTCAAATTTGGTCAGTGAAAGATGAGTTTTAGGCACCAAAGACGCCCAACAACTTATATTGATTCTGTGAATATGCTTAGGTTCCTTGTGTTTTGCTTGGTGGGGTGAGGCGAGAAGAACCAGGCAACCTTGGTTTAGACTGCGAAAATTATTGCCCCGCTATGGACATCATGACGCTGGACCATGGAACTGTCCAAAATGACGAAAAGACCTGGGCAATTAAGCCTAAGCTTAGGGGACTCTTTACTGGGTTTATTTTAGGATTCCCTTCTAAAGTCTTATGTTTTCTTGCTCACCGATGGCCTGGAGACTCCTAAACCTTATGCCCTGTGGGTAAGGTAGTTCCGGAGACTGTTACTGTGCGCGCTCGTCAACTCACACTTACATCTATCAAAGAATGGACGGGACGGAACAGGCAGAATCAAGTGTTTATTGTCCCAAACAACTCAGAGAATTTTGTCAGTATCACAATGCGTTTGTATAAGTTTCAGCCTTATGACTCGTCTTCTGACTCATCCCATCATTTGAGCGAGATCAAGCCTAATGATGATGGGCTGGGTATCGACACCAGCCACAAGCAAGGACTGCACGTGCCATACATACATACCTTGTAGGTACCTTATGGCGGGGGGCATGGTCTTTAATCCTCACACTGTACACGTTGCCCCTCTATAAGGTACTCAGTGTAAGTGCCCGAAACCTACACCGTCTAGGTACCTATGCGTTGGCGGTCAATTAGGTTACGTGCAGTGAATAACGCTGCTAAGAAGCTACGGCCACCAATCCAATGCGACATGGAACTCTCAGAAGGGGACGTGCAATATTTTACTTGCCTATTCTCTCGACCTAAAATTCGCGAACTCTTCTCTTCTATCAGCATTTCTACCGGTGCTTCTCAGCATGACACAGTATTCGATAAAGGCGAGTCACGAACGTCCTGGCCATGGATGAGTTCCTCGCAACAGTCGGCGTTCAAGCCATGAGATATGCTATTCGCTCCGGCATCGCCCTAACATCGTCGTATGCCGTCGGTCAATGTTCAAAACTCCTCAAGTCAGTTGAAGACAAGGCTGTCCATGCTGAAATCAAATCGTTACGAAACTTGCTTGATAGCAAAATAAAGGTGCGTCGTGAGGCATAAAGTCATTCACTATTCTGGGGTGCCTGATGCTTGAGACCTAACCTATCACCATTGCAGATCATCTCTCCAGCCATAGACTTGATCGAGTTCAAGTAAGCACCCCATTCGCTCATCAACTGCCCAACTAGTTGGAGCTATTTCTCCTAGTCCGATTCTAACACATCCCAACTAGGTCAGGTCGTGGAAATGTATTTCTCGAATCAGCAACTCCCCTTGCGAAATCATTGCATAAGGACATTGTCTCGCTGGGCCGTCGCATAGAGTCAGCAACTACTATCTGTTCAAACTCAAGTAGTAACAATGCCCAGGCACGTTCACCATCTGCAAGCCACGACAGCCTACTAGCTATCATCGCCGCTATAAAGGGTCTGCTGGACCGGATCGATCGTGAGATCCCGCTACTACAGTTAGCCATTACTGCTTCTGGGGAGAGCCTTTCCACATCTCTACCCACTGGCATATCACCATCCAGACTGCTGCAGGCCAGCACACTACTCACCGTCGGCGACACACAGTTCGCACAAGATCCAAATAGACCAGTTCAGATTGGTCCAGTCTTCACTCTATCGCTCTACATGCTCTTTCTCGGACACGCATCCACGCTAAAGCCGCACACCACCTGTCAAGCTGCAGACAACACAGTCTCTACTAATGGTCACTGTTCGGAAACGCCGAGCATCAGGACTGCGTACGGTTTAGGGGATGGGGAGCGGAAGCCACTGTGGCAGGAAGTATTACACAAGGCAAGAGTTCGAATCTGCAGAACCCGCAGAGACTTCTACTTTGACAGTAAGCGAGGTTACTGTGCGAATCCGTTGAAAGACCAGGAGTTTCCCCTTCCAGTTCCTGAATCGACTGGTGGGGGAGAATATGCATACCACCTGGAGGTTATCGAAGACCTTGACGACGGTCGACTCCACGATGACGAGCATAATGTTCAGCCATACGACGACATTGCTCGAGCAGGCATTCGCGAATCCATTCCTGTGCATCAGTTGTCCAAGATATTTTACACAGATACAGGCAGCATTTTGAACATTGGTTCCGCTACTGACAGCGAGCAAAGACCAGTCTTGCTTTTGAAACGAGACACTCAAGCGCTGCCGGCCCACCAGGAAACCGATGATGCCGGTGTGTTTATTGAAGGACTCGAGGACGATGACAAGAGCGAGACAACAAGTTCGGCGAGTGATGAGGACGATCAAGCTGAGATCGACAGGCAACTTCTAGAGGGTCTCGGACGCCCAGTACTGGAAGACAGCAATGTCGTGCCTGTGAACGAGCATTTCTTCAAGCGGAAATTTCCGTCACATCTCGATCCGGAGTGGATGGCCCTCGAGGTGTACGAAGAAGAATATGACGAAGATGATGTTGGGGAAGACGATGATACCGACTCCCTAGGTTCGACGAGGCTCGAGCTGCCTAAGTGTATGACATCAAAGCCAGGTACGCCTCGTGACAGGAGATCTTTAGACTCGAATGTCGTCGATCAAATCAAGAGACTATCTTTGAACAGCCCTGATAGACTGAGCTCTCTGCAAGCAGTCACAGCAGCCGAGACAGAGAACTTTGTCGCTCGATCGCCATTTGGGGCGATCACAACATCTCTATCTCTGATGGAGATGCTGATACGACTGGCTAGTCTCCAGGAGTTTCAGCAGACATCGCATCTGTCTATTCCTGACCACATACTCACTTTCTTCCTGGAGGAGACATCAACCACAGGGCTGATTGGCGAAACGCAGTGGAGGGCTCGGAGCGAAGCAAAGCGTCGTATGGGATTTGATCCTTATACCGACGCACCAACGAAGTAGTTAATAACTTCTACAGGAATGTGACAAACTGCATGCAATTTGACACTGACATGGAACAACCGCTACTAGTGCAAAGCTGTGTGTTATTGCACCGTAATATCAATCATTCACTTACGGTGAGAACATTGAGATAACTAAATGTAATATGAATAGGGTTCATCCACACTCTGGGCAATTATAATCATTTTTGTATATGTGATATGTATGATATGCTGACGTAAGTCAATTTCTGGCCATGATGGTGTATGGGAACTACATGTCCGCGTGAATTAAGTCGCACGGGTGGCGTTTGAAGGTTGACGACGAAACATGATGATACAAGGAGAAACATTGGGTGTTTCTGCGATACGATTATACTACCTCCTCGAAGAATCATTCAATTCACACATATATATTTCAGCCAGTTGAGCTACTTTTAACTCTCATTGAATATCTGTTGCGAGTATTTTTATTTTTGCGAATAACTTACCCTATGGTGACGACATCGTTTGCCAGATATACCTAGGTAGTAGGTAACACTCGCGGCCACCAAGTCTCACATCTTATCGAACCAAGACACACAACTCCTACATCAACTGCTACCCAACAACAAGTGAACCGGCCAATTGGATAGAGAGCGGAGCTTTTCATCATAGAAAATGGCTCCTCTTGTTCCTCGGTTCCATCTCTTTGAGATTGACGATCAAACTTGGTACGTACTTGGACACCAAGTCAAGCTCCACCAGCTCTAGAGCTTCGTCAACCCCAATATCCATCCATCCAAGCTCTACTCTTGGGCTTCAACTGCCCAAGCTCGCAACAAGCAGATCCAGGATACTAGACCGACTTGCAGCTGCTATAGTAGCGTCAGTAGTACTAATAAGGCATCAGGTTTCCTGCCTTTCTTCGTGCTCGCGTCCAAGATGGCCTCACACGCGCCTGGCTCTCCAACACGCCTCTCCAGTCCCAATCTCCCGCGAGTCTCAGCGCCCAAGTCCTGATCAAGCAGCTCAACACGTCTCTACCCGATTATGCTTACATCGATTTCTGTGCCGGCGGCGGCGGACCCACGCCCTCGATAGCTCGCACCGTCAACGCACACCTTCAGTCTCAAGGATCGGATCCTGTTCGCTTTATCCTTACGGACTTGCACCCAAATGTCGAAGCCTGGGAACAGGTTGCCCAGAAGAACCCGATGTTGACCTATGAACGCAACTCTGTCGATGCGTCGTCTGCTCCGGAGTATCTTGTCAAGAGAGAAGATGGAACGAAGCCTTTCAGACTGTTCAACCTGGCATTTCATCACTTTGACGACGACTTGGCCAAGGACATCCTGCGAGATACTGTCGAGACGAGCGAGGGACTTGCCATCTTCGAACTACAAGATCGCTCCTTTGCGAGCGTGTTGGCGGTCACGTTCCTAGGCATTGGCGCATTCTTCAGTGCTCCATTCTTCGCGCTCAAGTGGCGATCACCTGCGACATTCATCTTCTCGTGCCTGATCCCTATTCTCCCGTTCGTTCTCATGTTTGATGGATATATCTCAGCGCTGCGGACAAGAACGCCCGAAGAAGTTGAGACTTTGTTGCGGTCTTGTGGTGCAGACACGAGCAAATGGGAGGTCAAGAGCGGTAGTGAGATGCACCTCTGGCCGTGCGGGTATCTCAATTGGGTCATCTGTAGACCTGTTCGTAAAGGCTGATATAATGTACAAGAAGTTTGCGACACCGCTATATATGTGGTTGCATCATCGAAACCACCAGTTGGCTGAGCAGTTCACTTCTCCATCCCATCCCACGCTCTTGACAGAATGCCAATAGCCCGAAGGGATGAACACAGAGTCGCCAGGCTCCAGCACAACCTCAAAAAGCCCTGCTGGTGCTTCATTGTCGCCCCAAACAGCATCATGCAGCTTTTCCCGTTCCTCGCCCTGCATCATGTCCTCCGTTCGTAACCGACCATTATCTGTCTTTTCCATTTTAGCCTGTATTTCACCGAATAGTGCCTGTCCCGCCTTTGGTAGCATGAGCCTGAGAACCTTGTCCCCGGAAAGCTGGCAGAAGAAGTTGGGGTTTGGATCTCGGTGTAGAGGTGTGTACGTCGGCACTAGGCCGAGCCATATGCTAGTGGCATATATGTCTCCCCTTCCAACGGATTTGAGGATTTTTGGCGTGGGAAGGTCATCCTGGAGCTCCCTGGGGAGATCCTCTATGGGGCACTGAGCAATATATAGTGATATTCTCGGGAGCCCCATACTCAGCAAGACTTTGTTGAAGTGGTATATCTTATTGAAAAGACGGAGAGGTGCAGTGAATCGATAGAAGTCCCTGTTGGCTATGTTGTTGACGGTTTCGTCGAGGACACCGTCAACCACAGCCTCCTGGTTGAAACAGTTGTCCCAATTCCTCACAATGGGATCATCATGGATATCTCGGTCAAGAGAATCCCGAAACATGACGAGGCTGTCCTTCTGCTTCCGAGACGGAGCGTAAATCTCATAAGTGACCATGGGATTGCGAAAGCGCCGGAAGTGCCGTGATAAAGGCTGCCGTGGAGTTTTTGTGTTGGCTGTGTGGTGTGGTTCTTCCTCGTCCATGAACCAGTTCTCCAGCGCAGGTAGATTGGCAGCCGGTGAGCCCTGGTCTTTGGCGAAGACGACAGGCTTCTCGAGTTCAAATGATCGCGTGCGAAATGCTTCAGTGGTGGTATATTCCTCGGCTACTGCTACCAGTCTCGGTATCCCCTTTCTCGGTATCCCCTTTCTTGGTGATAATGTCTGACTGAAATATCGGCATAATGGAACCGTCTTTGATATATGCCGACTCCATGGTGAGAAGGTAGATAGAACTTTGCTCATGATTTCTCTATTTTCGATGGGAAGATGTTCTTGTACAATGATTTAGTAATGAGAAGGGCTTGTCATAGTATGTATTTTTTGTAGTTCCATTTGAGAATAGATCGACGTTATGCCCTGCATTCATCTAATGCATTGGTTGTGTTGGGTCACACTTTTACCACCATCTATCGAGGAATCTTGAATATGAAAGGCGAGATCTATGCATCGGAAGCGGCAAAACCCTGTCCCGAAGCAGGTACCGTTAGATAGAAGTGGAAACCAAATGGAACCTTTACTGTAATCTGTGCATTAATAGTTAGATCCTTCTATTTCTGTTGCACCAAAACTCTTCGTCCTGGCGCAATCGACGAGAGAGGAAATGGCTGTTCAGTCATACAGTCCAAGTCTCATCGCAACGCTATCCATTTACTGTATATCATCGGAAATGCACTGATTTTTGATGCATTAACCACTGCTGTTGTTTTGTTTGTGGAATCACATACCTCACCTACTAGGTACGGATCCCATAGTAGCGGGCACATCCCCACCAACGTCGATCGACTTTAGCGTCGAGCGCGCATGCCCTCCACTGTAGGTTAGGTAGGTTAGGTCGGGTCTAGGTAGGCTAGGTGTAGTGGGTGCTTTGTGTCCGTGGCTCGCGATATCTGCGCCCCTCAAAATACTCACCAACATCCATCACCCCGCCTCGAGGTAGCTTTACAGCTATCATATCGATACCGCGCCCTCCAGCACAGCGCTTCAACGCCCTCACAACATCTGTAATTTTTCTCGCCTCTCCATTGCGATTCGTTTTATACAACGCCGCTACCGAGCGCAATCCCTTGGCCCAGCCTTGTCAACTGGTACCCGTTGCCCCTCGACAACAAAATAAACGACCACGAGAGCGACACCATGTCGACCTCTTCGGGCGTCCCCGAGTCCTGGATATCCAGTTTCTGCTCTCTTCTCGGCCATGAATACTTCGCCGAAGTCTCGGAGGAGTTTATCGAGGATGACTTCAACCTGACTGGTCTGCAGTCCCAGGTTGCCATGTACAAGGAAGCATTGGAGGTATGTTGATCTTGTCTCGCGGGCGCGTCGACGTTTGCAGTTTTATCTCTCTCAAAGGACCCAGAATTGCTAACGTTGTACCCCTGTCTCACAGATGATCCTGGATGTGGAACCAGAGGACGACGAGGAAGAGGAAGAAGAGGAGGAGGAAGAGGACGAGAACGAGTCAGACCCAGAACGCTTGACTAGAGCAGCCAGCGAGCGGAGGCATCACCGCATGGCCAGCGACTTGTCCGTCATCGAATCCTCTGCCGAGATGTTGTACGGCCTCATCCACCAACGCTTTATCTGCTCCAGGGCCGGCATCCAGCAGATGAGTGAAAAGTACGAGCTAGGCCATTTTGGCTGCTGTCCCAGGACAAACTGTGACCAAGCTCGCACTCTGCCTGTCGGCCTCTCCGATATCCCTGGCGAGGACACGGTCAAGCTCTTCTGCCCATCATGTTTAGACGTTTACGTCCCGCCCAACAGCCGTTTCCAAACTGTCGACGGCGCCTTCTTTGGTCGTACTTTCGGCTCCCTCTTTCTCCTTACTTTCCCAGAATATGACCTTACTAAGCGCGGCATCGAAGTGTTGTCATCCACGAGCTCTCGTGTTAACGAAGGCGATGGTCTCATCAATGGCATGTACGCAAAGAATATTGGCCCTGGTCTAGGCCGTGAGCGTATATACGAGCCTCGCATTTATGGTTTCCGCGTTTCTGAGAGAGCCCGCTCTGGCCCCAGGATGCAGTGGCTCCGTGAACGCCCCACAGATATCAACGAGCTCGACGAAGCCCGTCTCTACGCAGAACAGAACCCTGACTCGGAGGATGACGACGAGAACAGCGGTCAAACTGGTGTGAATGGCAGAGTTATGGTTCGTCGACGCCCTCCTGGAAACGCTCGCCTTCGCCAGAGGCAGAACAACAATGGTAGCCCCATGGCTCTGTCCACTAATGGAGCTGAATCCGAGCTGTAGAGTGACGGGCGCATACGGCCGGTCTCATATATGTCCCTTCGCGACTCCATACCCGGTAGATGTTAGGACTGTCAGTGAAAGATTCCAATCTTTTCTTCAGCGGAAATTTTCGACATCAGACTACCTGGATATTTGGCAAAAATGCCTAATGACTGCATCATGGGAACAAGGCGTAGACGCACTGGAGACGCTTTAGGAAGGGTTAAGCATGATGGTGTCACGGGGTGGGAGGAAGGGTACCATTCGGATTTTGCTTTGCAGGATTAATGCATAGACGGCGTTGAACGTTTGATAGGTAGGCTATGGAAAATACACATCAAATGCACATTTATGACAACTCTCAGGATTCAATCAATACATGACTTGAAGAACTTAGTGATATTTGTGCTTAAGCTCAGTACAATGTTATTTGTTGACATCTCATGGGCTATATGGTGCTCACTCGCCCATTCAAACCATCCAAGTTATGATGTGTTTTCTTTGATAGGCATTAGGCATGAGTTCTATGGATAGACATATACATGCTGTTACTCCTGATGCCTTTCTCCGCCTCCTCCTCCTCCTCCAACCACTACCAAGCCGCCAGACCGGCGGCGTGGTGTTGTACTCCCTCCTCATGCGGCCATGACCCTCGCAGGACAGTCATGCTAGAAATGCCCTTCTCGCCATGAATTCGCTCGATGCTCTTGTGTGTGCAGAGCAGAAGCAGAGATCGACCAAGAAACAAGTGATAAAACAAAAGCCATTCCTATCACCAAACACCCCGTCCTTGAACCCATGTTATCGTATACATCATGGTCCTCGTCTCTCGTCCGTTCTATGCTAACAAAAGGGAAGAATGAAATAAAAATAAAACAAAAACAAAGTGGTGGACTGCCAGCGATTATAAGTGTCTTCCTCGTACAAGAACTTTTTTGCTTGCACGGAAAGGACAGCCTGCGACATCAAACAGCGTTGCGATGGTGAAGCGTACTTCAACGCCTGAAAGCCCCTAACGCCTTGTTGCCCATTCCCATTCCCATCATATCTATCGTGTACAGTGCGTGTATCCCGTGGGCTAAAACCATTGAAGCAAAAAAGAAAAGCGAGAATGAAGCTCAAAGGACAAAGAACAATAAAACGAAACTAGCAGCCACGGTCAAATGGCATCTGAAGGTGTGTATCGAAGATGTCAAAAGACTCGAGAGGAATTGCTGGTCTTTTCGAGGAGACCCCTTCGTATATGAAAGCAGAAGATGGGGAGAGCTCTACATCATCCTGGAGCTGTCGTCGGCTGATGACTTGTTTGCTGGTGCAAGTACTGGCGTCTCAAGTACTGGGTGCAGGTTCAATAGCATCGCCCTCAGCCTTGGTTTCCTCGGCCGCTACTGTGTTGCCTATGTCTTTATCTTTGGAATCAGGCTCGGCCTTGGGTGTCGTCTCGTCGCTAGTCACTGAACCACCAAGAACGGCCCTTGGAAGAAACCAACCTCCACGTTCCCATTGACCTGGTTCGTATAGGCAAGACTTGCGGACCTCCTCATCAGAAATACCGGCAAGCAAAGTGTTGAGACGTTTGAAATCGATCGGCTTGAGGATCCAGCCATCAAAGCCGGCATCGACGTAGGTCTGCTTCTCACGCTCAACGAGAGAAGCCGAAACCGCGAAAATCGGTATGCGATAATTTGAATTAGCCAACGACGAATGGCCTTGATGCTCCGCCGATGCCTCCATTGACCTGATCATTTTCGTACTTGTGAGTCCATCGACAATTGGCATCTGATTCATGTTAGTAACGTAAATTATATGGGAAGACATAGACGGAACGACTTACTTGCATATCCATCAAGACCACGTCAAACTCCTTTGATCGTTCGCGATACGCTGCAGCACAGTCTTCGCCATTGACAGTATGATGCACGCCATGGCCGACTCGCTCCAAACGCTTCCTCAAAATCTTCATATTGATTGGATCGTCCTCGGCCACAAGGACCTCCAGATGTTGTGCCTCAGTCATCTGAGTTCCTCCACTTGTGACACTCTCTGTTGCGGCCTTTGTCACGGGGCGATCGTTTCCCTTCATCTCAAAAAGGACACGGGAATGCTCGCCGGGCTGTGGTCTTTGAGGCACATCGCTGTACTCGTCCGGAATCTTGACAGCACGAATCGGAGTTTTTGAATCCACCACCCCTGCGCTCCCAGGCTCGCTATGTGGTTTGGTTGCTACATGGCTCTGGGGAGGACTCACAGATCGGCCACTGAGGCTGACAGCTCCGCGGGACGTGGGCCGCATGGAGCTTCCTCCTGAATTTATACTGCCAGGAAGAGGATACTCGCCGCCTTCCCTGTCGTTCAGAGATAAGGGTGTCGAGATCGCATCAATGAGCCGATCGGCATCACTTTGATGGCTGCCACGGCTACCATGGCTGCTCATACTTCTTTGGCTTGCTCGGCTTCCTTTCATTGATGCATCGCCTCCTTCGACAGCTGAAGTCATGGAGCTAACCCTGTCAACGAGTGTGATCTCTCCTTCTGGAGCAGCTGTCAAAGAAAGAGGAGCAGATGTTGCAGTGTTGGCGGACTCTGCACTGTTTGTCGACTTGTTTGTCGGACTACTCTTAGTGATGTTTTCGTTTCCTTGTGAGCTTGGGCACTCGTTGGAAAGGAGGAATGGAAGCTGAACCACGAATCTTGAGCCTTGGCCAACCTCAGACTTGAGACGAAGCTGTCCATCCATGTTTCGAACAATGCGGGCAACAACAGCAAGACCAAGTCCCAATGTTCGCATTTCGCGAGGCATCTCCTCCAGCTTCGTGCCCGACATAGGCGCTTCCTCTGAGCTGACCTGTTCAAGGTCACGGAACAAGGTATCCAATTGGCTGGCACTCATGCCAATCCCAGAGTCCTCGATTACAAAATCCACCACTGCCTGTCGATCTTTGACTTCTGACACAAAGACTTCCACCTTGACGTGGCCACTGTGCGTATGGGCCACCGCGTTCGCAGTGACATTCGATAGTGCTTGGCGGATTCGTCGTTCATCGCCATGTACAAATTGTGGAAGCCCAGGATGCTGAATAACGGTGTAATGGATCCCTTTTCGTTTAGCGTCGTTCAGGAATGGACCTGTCGCTTCTCTAATACAGCTGGCAAGATCAAAAACCTCATCTTTGACCAAGTTCTGTCCTTCCTCAGTCTTGGTCAAGTCTAACAAGTCGTTGATGACATAGATCAAAGACTTAGAGGCGGAATGAGATCTCGCCAGGTTATCTCGGGTTTCCTGATCGAGACTACCTTCCAGGGCTATTTCCAGGTAGTTGATAATGGCATTAAGAGGTGTCCGGACCTCATGGGCGGAATTAGCAAGCAACAACCGAGTTAACTTGCTGTTTTGAAGAGCCATTTCTTTCTGCCTCCAGACCTCAATGAATTTACCGTAGACGAGACAGAGCACGGCTGCGGTCTCGACCTGTTCCTCATTCCATTCTCGGCATTTGCCCACGACAGTTTCGTTCCACGTTTTGAAGCTCTTCCTTGGTTCCAAGTAGCCAGCAGTGCCCTCTCGAACAAACTTTTCGTAGGGGTTGCCGGCCCACTTGACTTCTTTAATCTGGCCCTTCCGGAAGAAGACGATGAAGTCGTTGCCACCAACGCTGAGGGGTACATAGAGTAGACCAGCTACAACTTGGAAACCGGGTGGATATCGCAGGTCGGGGAAATCTTCTCTGACGTCCTGTGATGCAACGACAGAGGTAAGTTGGCGCATTCGTAGGTATTCCAGCATCGCGAGGGCTTCCTGGCTTTGTTCCACAAGACCCATGATTTTGGTCTCACCTTTGATGGATAGCAGTCCAAAATCGGCATCGAACAGCTTCAAAAGATCCTCCGAAGACGCAATAATGTATCCAGAGGGATTTTTGTCTGTAGGTGCAGTGTTGATCAGCTTGCGAGCCTGCAGCCGCGAAGCATAAGATAGTCTCTCGATGTTTCTGGACGCGGTATCACCAACGAGGCGACACATCTTCCGAATTGGAAAAGACACACGCATGCCGTGATTACCATATGAGTGGCAAGAGATAAGGCCCCATAGCTCGTTAAAAGCATTAATTGATATCGACATGGACGATCTCACTGCCATGTTTTTGAGATATTTAATATGGATAGGGGACATGGCTCGCAAGTAAGAATGACTCATGTCCAGAGGAACGTCCAGGTCTTCCTTAGTCCTGCAAACTATTCTGGAGGTGTCTTGGTCCCGGTCGTAAAGCAACCTGACCTTGTTGAGTTTGTATAAATCGCGAGCTTGTCGCGGAATGTCTGATGCGGGGAAGTGGAGGCCTTTATACAAATCTCTTGTCATTGATGTGTCGACAAGTTCTGTTACGACCTTGCCATTGAAGGAAGAGTCGAACTGGTAGATCATGACACGGTGGAAGCCCGTCAATTCTTTGACTATGCCCACAAGGATTTTCAGGAACGCTTCCAAATTAGGAGCTGAGGAGAGCTGCTCTTGTACCTGGGACATGATATCAAAGACTTGCATGGCGCCTTGCTCACCCCGCCTCTTTCTCGCACTTCTCAATATTCTCAAGGGTTTGCTGAGGACCTCTGTGCTCTCTTCGATTTCTTCCAGGGTGGGATTTGACTGGAGGGTGTCGTGTGGGGTATCGGGCGTCAACTCATCAACAGGGCGTAGAGGATATTCAACGTCATCGTCCAGCTCGAATTCGCAGATGATTAAATCAGGATGTGCCGGGTTTATGTGAATAGCGCACCAAAGTTTTGTGCTTTTGCGCTTAGGGGACCGAATCGACAAACTAAAAACTTCAGGCCCGTTAACGGCTGGATCCGCATCTTCGTCACGAATGAAATCGATGTGGTCAAGAAGATTATCCTGCTGTTCCTCCGTCAAGATGTCCAAGAAGTTTTTGAGTTGAAATAGTTGCTTGGGGGTGTAGCCCAGCATTCGCTCGGAGTTTTCGCTAATGTACCGAGCGACGAAACAGCCATCATTCTCTTCACGGAGCGCAACGAGAGCGCCGAATGTTTGAATCGCACCAGGAGTATGGATCGGTTCATCTTCGCAGCGTTGAAGGACACCATCGCGACCTGTGATAACTGCATGGCCATCATCGGTCACAACGTGGGTGAAGCGAGAGGTGATAAGGGGGACGTCAGAACTTGATTGTCCCACAGAAGACACATCGGCCTCGTGTCCAGAGTGTGCAGCTGCAGGTGCGCTGTGACCCATTGGCCCGGATTCTTCTGTTTCTGTTTCATTGTCGGAAGTGGAGATATCGAGCTGAAGTGGGGTTGTACTGCTCCCATGACGGTTTGCGTCTAGTTGAATACTGGACATTGGACCGCTCATGGTGTTCTTCCTTCGCATAAGGGCATCGATGCGCTCACTATGGGCTCGTGAATGGTAATTAGCTGGGACAGTGTCTGACCGTCTCAGATCTGGCCCCGTGTCAGCTCGAGGAGCACCTGGGACATGGACAGGAATGTTTCGACTGTCGCGCTCAGGCAAAGCCGGGAAATAATCCTCACTGGCGATCTTACTAGAGTTGGGGTCGACGCTTATAACGGATCGTATAGGAAAGACTCGGTCTCCAGAAATATCTGAAGCAGCAGAGTGATATCCTAATTGCTTGTCTGATCCAACACTCCAAGGAGAAAACGGCGGATCCGAGTTTGCAACACTATTCTGCTCGCTAGGGGCAGCAGATGAGACAGCCCGAGTCGTGCGTGTCGGAGTTGCGTCGGAAGGACTTGTTCGCAAATTTGGCAAGTCTTGGCCCATAGGCCTGAATGTTGACGAAGATGCTGTCGAAGACTGTGGTGGAGGAGGGTAAGAAGTATAGGTTGGAGGAGACGTAGATGAGGGGTCGTGTTCCTGCTCCTGTTGTTCCTGCTCTGGCTGAGCTTGGTTGACGTCCTGGTCGTCCTTCTCGTGAGGCGCATCCATGGCGATGCTGTCTGATCGCTAACCTAACAGTTGCGAAGCGGATGCTGAAGGATGAAAGCCGAGAGGCAAAAGAGGGTGGGAAGAGAATGCTCGAGGGAGAGGTGAGGGCGGTCCTATAAAGTAGCGTCGCGCATTCCCGTTATAACCGATATCGTAAGAATGTTAGGGTGACAGCCTAGGATGATCTCGTGAGATCGAACGATTGGGGTAGCCCAGGTGAAGTGAAAAATCGTCCTTGGAGTTGTCGTGATCGTGGTTGATAGGTTGTTTGCCAGAAGGAGCAGCGCGGGAGCTACATGCACAATGATAGAGTAGGTACCAAGTAGGGTAGTGTTGATGGGAGGAGCAAGATCCAAGTGGAAGTGACGGGGCTCCCATCCAATTCGATGCCAAACAGGGGTTCAGACTTCGAACTGCCCTCGATAGAACAGACAGACCAGACAAGACGTATGAAACGAAACGGAGCTATCACGGTAGACGGGCAGATAGAAAATAGGCGCGGTAGATGGCAAAGGGCTGCGATGGCGTATCCCAATGCGGAAGGAGTGACGAAGGCTCTGACTGTTCAGGCGATTGATTTATCGATTGATACGTAATACTAGTCCAAATGACGAGGTAAGGAAAATCGAGAAGAAAGTGAGGCGAATTTCAAGGGCGAGGAGAATATTAATTTGCTAGCCCGAGGTGGCAGCTTCTGGCTGGGGGGGAGGTTTTGGCACAGGACAAAAGGTTGCTTGTAGGTTGTTGGTTGATTGTGTGGAGGTGGCGAGTTTCGATGCAGCACAGCACAGCACAGCACAGTACAGTGTGACCCCTCACTATTGGCACCTGCCGGAGAGGAGCCAGCCCGGGCAGTCAAGCAGTCCAGTGGCCACAGCGCTGAGGATCAAGTGAGAATGGGCGCCCCAGGGGCAGCACAGGGCATGAAGCAGTCTAGCAGTACCCTAGACGGTCAAGGCAAAGACAAGGACTTCCAATGGATCCCCACCAACCTACTAACCTATGGCTTGCTCATCTGCCTCACTAGCTCCGTCGATCTTGTCCATTTTCCCACTCTCGCTCAGCGAAACACTGCATTGCATTGCCAAGACTATTCAGAATCCCATCTTTATCCCTTGAAAATCCCATTATATCCGTCATCCCAGGCTCAGGCCCAGCCAGGTCCTGGTCCAGGTCTAGGCCTTCAGGTTCCCACTCGGGCCCACGATGCACTGCAGATGCACTTTTCACGATTGAGCTCATAGCAGATACCTTCTTCCATTGCCTTCCGTCTGAGGTTGTTGTCTATTGTAGACAAATCAGCTCTCGCCATTGATGAAAGGGTCTCGTGGTGAGCAATTTGGTGCTTTCGATGACCCCAAGACCTTTCGAGCCCGAAACAACCCTCCACCACCAAACCATAGATTCCTGCAGCCAGGGGAGGAAACGTACTATATACAGTGTCACTATGGAAAAACGAGCTTTTCACGGCATTCTCGCTCTTATAATTGTGCTCTCCCCTCTATGAAACCAGCAGCAACTTGGAGAAACATGTCCCGCCATCAAGCAAGGGTTCTGCCATCGCGACTACGGTACAGTAGCTCCAGTCTTCAAAGATTGCCCCCATGACCTTTTAACGGGGCCTTTTGGCTCAGTTTGGGCTTACTGATCATCGTTTTTGATCACTTCGCATCCACAGTCTTGCCTTGATCCTTCTGCAGGCTTCTCAGGCACAGCGAAGCGAGATCGGAAAGTTTCCAGAGAACCCTATTGATTCAACACAAAATACGGAGTACACAACTCTAACGATAAGTCTTGACTCTCATCAACCCGGTGGCCGTACACGTACCTATATGTAGCATCATAGCATCATAGGCTGGCCTTTCACGGGAGATAAACTAACATTGAAACCCGTGCGCTAATTTGAGAGCACACTACCATACTCCGTACTGCGGTAGTCATTGTTCTACAGTACGAGCTAAGAGTTGCCCGAGATGCGGCGAATCATTCACTTTGACGGGGATCGAGGACCTTAGAGCCGACCGTTGCCTGTTGCCGTCTTCAGTAACAGCTGGCATAAAACGCTCCTTTCCCCTGACAGCCGCCTCAAGTCAGATATGTATCGTCCGCCTTGTCAAATGCTGATGGCATTCCCAGATCGTGAAACAGGGATTACAGCCAGACCGCTTGACAATGCACCATGTCGTGAATCGGCGATCAGGAAGGCCTAGGCTTTTCCAGGACCAAGAGGGTTTACCTACCAGTCAGCCCGTAGGTGCTTTGCTAGCCTGAAGAATGGTCTCAGGGACCCCTCATCTGTTGTGTGCCAGGTCCTGGTTCAGGGCACGATAGTGTATGGCGTTTCCTGACCCTTACCCGTCTGCCACTCGCTCTGCTCATAGGTACTGCTGTAATCAGGTGAGAGAGGCAAAGTTTACGAGCCCCTCGCCGATCTTTTTTTACAAGGGTCTTGGACACATCGTGCGCACTAAATAACGGCATCTCAGTATCCTCAAACACCACTGGTGCAATGGCAGCCAAGTTCGGCATTTGTGCCACAAGCTACAACGAGACATGCAACATCTGTACATAAGAGTCGTTTATCCATGTTCGATAGGCTTCTCAGCCCTGACGTCTTAAACAGTGGGTGCGCCACATACGATCGTGACATCATTCAAACCGGTGCATCCTCTCCGGATTTGGGGACGTGCATGGGTGGTATGGCGAATCAGAACTCGTGGAGTGAATTGGGATCATGACAATCATCTCATTGAACGCAGATCTTGTCGTGCCAGCCACAGGTGGCGTTGCAACCCTTGATCCACTTGGTTTAATAATCAGGTCCCGCCAAGAATCCAGCATACTGTACAGTCCAACTTGGCTTTCAACTTCAACTTTCAAGGGGACTGGCTAAGGACTGGTTATTTTCTTGGAGGGGAAATGATTTGTCTGAGGAACCAAGTTCGACAGAATCAGCATTGCTCCTCGGAGCTACAAATATCTTATCTCCACTGGGCAAATATGTCGTTGGATCCCCTAAGTAACACAACCTCTATCACATTTCTATCTAGTACAATCGGTCGCGGTAGGCCGTCGAGAAATTTCTTTACCATGTGGGCCATTTATGACAATAGACCTTTGACATCTAAGTTGACACTGACATTCGGGGATTTCTCGTGTCCGCGTTACCGCCTGTCTACGAGGTCCCCTTTCTGATCATTTCACTCCACTAACTACCATCAGTTTAGGCTGCATGCACGTAGGAGCCCAGTGCCAAGATCAAACACCGTTCCGGAGGTGCTCCGAAGGGTAACACCTAATAGGAACGGGCATCCGTTCGATATGAGGGGCAGCAAGACCCGATTCTGAACCACGCGCGAACTTGAAAGGCTGGACGAGAGACTGGTTTGATATATATCCACAAAATAAAATCTCTGATTTTGCCTGGCTTTGCAAAGCTCAAATCATAGAGTGCCATCCGTGCTAGAAGGCCGAATTCTTAGGCTAGGTACAGCGGATTGCCTTTATCCTTATATCAGATCTCGAGAGGCTCTCGCCTGACCCCTGCTGGTGAGGGAATCATCCCAGGCCGTGTCATAGAGACGCCAAAATAAGCTCCCCAACGATAAGAGTGCGAGAGCATGCAGATGTTCTATTGGATGGAAAGCTCTCACAGTGAAAACCTAGGCAGAGGCTCCAAACCTCTCAAGCGTTGGAGAGAATATTGGTTGAACTCCCCCTATACACATGTATACTATGCTAGGCGAATAACAAACTCAAATACCGTTGTCAAGACCCTGAGTCTACAAAAGCTTAAACTGTTTAGTCGTCTGTGATACACCTTCAAATTAACGGCTTGACCCCGCATGAAATTTGGAGAACGCTCAACGACACACAATGCTGCTATTCAAGATCACCAAGATTTTACATTAGGTTTCGGGGTTCGTAAGTAGCCTGATATCTATAGAAGCTGCCAGTTGCCTCTTGATCGGACTTTTTACTTTACTAATGTGAACCACTTGGTCCGTTGCCTCAGTCTCCGTATACAAAGCTCTCGGCTACTGTGAGATCAAAATCGTATCAAGCTTTGGATTGCTATTCCATCATGTGTTGTGCGGTCTATGAATATCCCCGACCTTGTATTTCAAAGAGGACAAAACCATCAGCTGCAGCAGTTTTGTTATCAAGGCTTTTGGCCATTCTTTGACAGCCGTGCATGTTGCTTGTCGATACGATTCTCAACATACCCTGTAACCGTGTATCGACTTAGCGAGCTCTCTTAAGACTCTACCCTTGGGACATTGGAGATCCACCGCTTCTTACCCATAAGGCCAAATTAGACAGTCTGTATTATCGAATATATCTTTGAGAATTGCGTGTAAACATGTAAAATTAGCACTAAGTTGCCACCCAAGTCGTCTTTGCTAAGATTCCTATGTATTAGTTCTCATACAGCCAGAACCCTCTTCTTGGACGTGATGATTTGACATCTATTCCAGCTGATTCTTAAGTACGACAATGGAAACGGGAGATCAATAGACCGCCGGGAACTATCCTTGCTTCAGCCTATTCGGTAGCTATCACTATCCACAGTAGACACGAAGTTCTGACATTGAAGATAGCCATGCCAAGCAAGTATAACCATGTCTAGCTCAACATAGGAATATGGCTAGTAAACGAGCTGGCAATTATCATCCATGGATATCCCAGTCTCGAACAGAGCAAAACGGCCTAATGGTCAAGTGAGTGGGTTAGGTTATGCCACGAAATCGTCCAAGCTCCAGATCAGTTAAGATGGAGATTGTGAGATATGACAGCTTTGACGATCCAACAACGTTCGAGAACAAGCAAAAGCGCAGGCCGCTCGCATGGTTATTCCTAGCTATACATGTTGTGCATGGTTAGTTGCGTAGTGTCATATATGAAGATCATTGGTCGGCCGAGCTTTCTCTATCTCGATTGGTCGATCTACGGAACTTGAAACGAGTAGCTTCATCGAGCTTATCCTGGCTAATCGCCAATACTTATATCAGCTTCAGCTTCTTGAAAGCTACAGGAGAATGGGTTAGAGAGCAAGTTGGGAATACTTCTTTTTGGCTACAGAGGCCCCAGTTCCGAGCGCCGGCGGTCTAAAGTAGGACGGCAAAGCTGCTGGAAAGGTGGTTAAGGGATCACTTTAATTAAACTGTGCCGTAGCTGAGCTGTACTAAGGGGCATGGCTTCGAGAAAACAGAGCGGGAGAAGAAGCATCTTGTGTGTTTCGTGTTCATTTGCAACCATGAGTAACCGCCTCACTCTGGTGCCACCTCATCAGCGTGACATACGACATACGTACATATATACATAAAACTGGAGGATAGACAGAAGGGTTGCCGTCAAATATCCCGCCACCCTTATACATTTTCCATCATACACTCCTTTGGTACAAGCATCGCTTGGTTGAAGCCACTGGAGATGAGTAGCCACTATCGTCTGCGCCCACTGAGGGACCTTGTAGCGTTCAATGACAGGGAGGATCAAGAGGAATTGAATGTTAAAATTCTGGTCAGTGGACCGTCATTCGACTTGTAGGCCTTGTGTGCTCGATGGGATAGCTGCTGAACAGCAGAATACAAGAGTTACATGATATCACCCAGCCTTAACCTTAGCCAACCTGAGAACTTCCACAGGGGTGTCGCCGGTCATGGCGTAATTCAAGACCGACTAATCTGTGCTATCCTCTGATGAACCGCGCATATCTTATCATATCTTATTTGTTTTCTAAATATACACTTACGTAGTGAACCCATGTGACGTCCATGCAGTCTTTGATCGTCCATGCCAGAACTAGGACCTCGAATAAAGGCAACAAGCCAGCTACGACATGACTAAAGTCTCACAATAATATTGGGGATGTTTTTTTCTGATATACAAGCTCTGCATTCCCTCTAAATGTCTCTGCTATACCAATTTTGTGATTTTCCCCCCTTGACAAGTGATCTCCTTTTTCAAGGGATCTGGTTCACCATACAAGAATACACTATTAGAGACATAGCCAAGCATAATCAATGAAGAAGTTTATCTATTAGACAAATACCTCCACTCAATGCAGGGGATCCTGAAATGATCTGTACCCGGCCTTTCAAACAAGTATTCTTCAGAGACCTACAGTGCGCTGTAAGACACTCAGATGAGTTTAGTAATGGACAGGCAGAAGTGCAGGACCACTAAACAGATATATGAGACATGGAAAGATACCGAATTGCAATGTTGTGCCAGTGATTCGTCTCACTACTGTCGAGATAATCTGGTCAGGACCATGTTTAGTTAATTGTTGGACAGTAATGTACCTCCCTGCACCAAGAGTAACACCTCATGCCTTGGCAGCTATTAGAAGTGGATCGTCACTGTATTGATTGTTTCCTGTTCTTCGTCAGTTTTTGCCGTTCTTATTGCACAGGGACCGTATCCAGGAGAGACGCGAGTCCATTTCTTTGTCCATATCAGTTCTGTTGCATGTTCCTTTTTCGATGCACCGAATGCTAAGGCTTCGCAGTCAAACTTCGATTTTGATTTTTTTCTCATGAGGTATCTGGTCCCCTGAAGATACTATTCGGGTCATAATAGGCAACAAACAGCTTGGTAAGACGAGGTCCAGGGAAACGACACTCAGAGCTTGGAGCCAAACAAGTTTAGCTGTGATCGGTTTGCAGTGACTGAACATATGATCTTGTTCTATACTACTATTGAACTCAAATAAAACATATAATATGTCAAATTGCGATGAGCATTCCTGTGGATTGGTTGTGAATGGCAAACAGATCAGTGTTCTACAATCTTTGGTGACTCTGCGAGTGTTGATAAAAGACGGTTCATGAAATGAAGAGTGACTGATCCATCAAAGATATATCCAGATGAAAAATAAGATGGTTTATCACAGTCGTATACCATGATTTGGAGCAGGGAACCGCTGTTATTAAGGACGGAGAGTCAAGATGCAATACCAGAGAGAGAAAGAGAGAAAAAGCAGTATCGGGTGTTGGCTTGAAAGGCCTCGCATTTCATTGGGAGCCTGGTTTAACAATCTTATATGCTCTTCCATGTCGTAATCGCAATACTCAATGTTCATTTTTCGGCACTCAGGACTAAGCTGAGCACGTTGACACATGATTCAACATCAAGGACGTTACCAGCCTGTGTCCTTCCTACGGCATGAAACTTATCATATGAATTAAATTCAAGATGTGCACTCGTTCAGAAAAAAAAGGGAAGTGATTTCATCACCGACGTTGGTATCATGAGAAGAGAGCGATTTGTATGGAAACGAAATAGAACTTGTAATGGATAAATAACTAACAGTTAGCAATTCGGATACGTCTATCACAACCTCTATCTCAGTCTTAATAGAGTATGATGTAATATTGCAACTCGTCTCTGAACAAGATGGCAGCTCAAAGCTTCCCCTTGGTCTGCTCCCTCTTCCTCATGGCCTGCGCTGACCTCAAAAGCGCATACAAGCTCTGCAACCTAGGCATTTCAACACCTCTCTCCCTTGCAATCCTCACAGGGTTGCCCAATATCACCTCAAGCTCTAAAGGCTTGCCTGCCTCCCAGTCCAGAAGCATGCTCGGCCTTGCGCCCTTATTGCGGGCTGTGCTCTCAACGATCTTCTCAGGCTTGGCCATACTGTCCGGGAAAGGTCTGCCGAGGATCTTGGGCACAGCATCTCGAATCTCGTGCATCACGCCCAGTAGATGTCGCTGGAGCTCGTCATCTGCTACCATGTCGGCATTGCCACGACCACCTGAGAGCACAGCGGAGGGGTTCATGGCTGCGTTGATACAGAGCTTGTGCCACCGCACAGTCTGAAGACCGACTTCATCATGGGGATCCACGTCTTTGATACCACCCAGCTCTGTCCACCAACGACGCAGTGCTTCAGTCGACTCTGTGCCACGACGGCCAAGCTCCGAGTCCTTCGAGGCTAAACCATCTGTGTAAGGTCCGATGCTGATACGCGTCCAGCGGTTCTGACGAATAGTACCAGGAGAGGTTTGCTCTGCACTAACAACGGTAACAGCGCTGATGATGGGGTTACTAGGGAAGCGTTTGCGGAAGGGCTCCTCTACACCGACACCATTCTGGATAAGGACGATACATGACTTTGGGCCTACCAAGGGTTCGATGATGGAAGAGTCATCGCTGATATCTGGAAGAGCCTTGGTTGTCACGAAGATGTAGTGCCAGTCCCGCTTTGCGCCTGATGAAGTGCCAGCAGCAGCATCGACAGAAGGGAAAGCCGCATCAGGATTGAAGGTGTAATCACCAAAGCTTCGTGTCAGAAGCTTCACACCGTCTTTTTGAATAGCAGCATAGTTAGAGCGAGCCACGAGAGAGACGTGGATATTTTGGGATGGCTATCATGATGGTCAGTGAGTGTACCTATGCAGGATAGAATGAAGTTGGGTGCGTTACGTGATGAAGGCGTGAAGCGTAGAAGCAACCAACGGCGCCAGCACCGATGAAGATGATATCAACGCGGCTATGACAGATGTACATGTCAGCAATAGTTTAGACTTGACTTATGCGCAATTCAGTATTCGTATGATGGGTGCTTCTTGGGTACCTGTTGTTGTCTGCCATGCTGTCGAGGTATCGGGCCTTTCTATCCTATGCTCTCAGGGCACCCAATGGATGGCGTTTTAATTAAGCCGACAGAAGTCTCGATAGGCTTCAGACTTGATGAGTAACGAGTCTCTGTATTTGTCCGCCGATACAATAGAATACGAGACTTACACGAGGTTGAATTACAGTCATGAAGCTCTAACTCAAGCTCAAAGCAACCCAGCCCCGCCACTTCCGCCCCGAACACCGAGGTCCATTCCCCAAGGGGACCGAGAGGTTGGAGATGGAGCACACCATCGAAACCCAGCAAAAGCCAAGCCTTGGAACATCCTCTATACGATAGTTACTTGGGCTTCTACACATACGGAATACAGTGACAGTGACTGAGTGAGCAATCATTTGTCACTGAAATCAATTATCGACCATGCCCTCATCTTTCCCGTCGGCCGATCGACCGCCGTCATAATGGAACAGACCCAATTACATGTGTACATAATACTTGTCCTCTCAAAAGGATAGGGTTTTTTAAAATACTAAGTTTTTTTTATATACTTTTAGTATACTAATACTATATTAGTATTTTTATATTAATACTAAAAAAAATTAATATTAATATACTATTAATACCTTTTTTTTAGTATTTTTTTTATTTAATTTTTTTTATTTAATTTTTAATATATTAAATAAAAATTAGTTTTAGTAAGTTAATATTAATCTTTTTTTAGTATTAATAATATTAATATTAAAAAAAGATTAGTATTAATATATTAAGACTTATTTTATTTAGTTTTTAATATATTAAAAAGAAATTAATATTAATATATTAAGACTAACTAAAAATACTAAAAAGAATTAAATATATATATAGAGAT